>NC_050098.1:131358206-132608206 GCF_902167145.1 Zea mays | reverse complement strand
GCCTGCCCAAAGAGATTCTAAAAATCAACCAATTATAGGAGTGAATGCTATTTGTTTACATTGAACTATTCTGAATCCTATAATGAATATTTCAGACCAAAGCTGTATAGAATGAATATTGGTTTTAACTACAAAGGAATAGATATCATTGAGCACCTACCAATTTCATATAGGGTGTGCCTCCGTCAAGAGCTACTTGAGAAATCAAAAAAAATCTAAGAACATAAACTTTGTATTATTGTCACCAAAGTGATTTAAAATAATAAAGATGTTAATTGAAGAATTTTAGGTCTTGGTGTGCACTATAATTTTAATATAAATTATGTATTCATTCAAATTTATTGAAATTGTTATAAATTTTCTATGTGACATATGTATCTAGTAATAGTTCACCTTAGCAACTGCCAATACAAATCAGCATACATGGTATTGTTTGTACAATCATTTATATGGGTTGTGGGAATTAGAACTGCGTATGAAAGCAGCTGCTTTCAGGAAAACAACATTTATATAGTAGTGAGTCTATGAAAATCAACCAATAATATATGTACATATATACAATATCAAAAAATGAAGTCATAAATGGAGTAGGTGTGGTCGATGTATGATATGATAAATGTGCTTGTTGGTGGGTCCCATGTACTTCGTTTATATTTATCATCTCCAATTTAGATCTGTTCCAGATATATCGTTTTTGGATAGGAGATCTCTCCATTAACATCCACCATTCTTCTACTCTCCCTAGTCGGTTTGCCTCATTGATATCCATCAATGTTCCAGCTATATATTTGGCCATGGACGCACTAATGAAGAATAAAGGTTTGGTCCAAGAAGATCAGCATCCATTCCTTTAGAGCGGGTACTGACTTAAGCATCCGTACCAGTTTTAACTGTCCCTGTCTTCATAGAGTGCTTCAGTATCGGTTGGTGTCTCCAACCAATGCTAATGTTAAGCTATTATTATAAGTTAGAGACACCAACCGACACAAATTATATTAATATCGGTTGGTGTCTTTAATCGGTACTGATTGCTTAACATTAATATCGATTGGAGACACCAACCAGTACTAATGTTCCTACTTTATAAACCATCTTTCTCCTTGAGCTGACGCCAAGAATAGATAGGAGCTCTGTTTATGGCACCATAATCTTCAAGGACGGAAAATTTGTTGAATTATTTCCTAGAATTTATTGAAGATTTTACTCATTTAAGGCCTTGGGATCCATGATTTGAGTATTAAGAATATAGCCTTACTATGTAAGTGGTTATTTAAACTATTAATATTAGAGGGGATTTGGCAACAAATTTTAATAAATAAATATTTTGGCTCAAAACCACTAGTCCAAGCCGAATGAAAATTACGAGACTCACATTTTTGGTACTGCTTGATGAAGGTGAAGCAAGACTTTCTTTGCTTTGGAACCTTTAAAATTAACAATGGGACGCAAGTGAGGTTCTGAGAAGATACGTGGCTTAGAGAAAAAAAGCTTTAAAAGACCAATATCCAGGGTTATATAGTATAACTTGAAATAAGCACATAACCATTGTCGTGGTTCTAACGACAACACAACCTAACATCTCTTCGAGATGAACTTCGTTTGGGTCTAGGTTGGTGGTGTGGAATGAATTACTTTCAAACATCGCCAACATTCACCTAATTCAAGATAAGGATGCCTTCCACTAGACCTTGTCCCTGTGAGGACAAGGCTCAGTAAAGTCTCACTATCAAACATTGAGTAGGCATGAGATACCATATTTGAATAAAAGACTATGGAAACTAAAAGCCCCACTTAAGATCAAACTTTTTTGTGGTATCTTAGTATTGGAGTGATACTAACCAAGGATAATTTAGCAAGACGCAACTGGCAGGAAAACAAAACATGTTGCTTCTGTCATGAGATAGAGACAATTCAACACTTATTTTTTGATTGTCGATTTGCGCGTCTTATTTGGGCTTTAATCCACATGGCCTTAGGATATCTAAACCATATAGTGTATCTAATTTGTTTGTTTCCTGGCTTAGTGGCTTTGATAGAAATATTAGAAATATCATCTTTCTTAGTGCGACTACAACATGTTGGTCTCTTTGGTTACATAGGAATGGTATCGTATTTAAAAATAAAAACAATTCTTCTCCCTTGCAGGTCATTCATTCCATTGCACATTGGCTTCATACATGGGCTATTTTATAGAAGGCAGAGTTGCGACCTATGGTTGTGGAGGCTACACAGTACTTGGTGCAGGTGGCCAAGGATTTTTTTTCTCGGGCTCATGGGTGATAGTCTAGTCCCCGGATTGATTACCATTAGAGTGTGTGGGTTATCAAGTTTATTTGTTTTTAAGATGTATGCTTCTTAAGCAGAGACTGGAAGAAATTTCAAGGACTTGTATACCCTCGATGTAATGTGCTTGAAGATATTAATAAAATCTTCCTTCTTCAAAAAATAGTGTGAGAAAAGGTTATCAAGTTCACTCTCTCATATAATATGGTTGAAATACTTGCTTCCTTTGTTTAGATTTCTTGAATTGTGAGGTTGATTTTATAATTTAGGGAAAAATTAGTGAGTCCATCATCTCATATGTGTTATAATACGCATGAAGCTAATATAATTTAGGGGAAATCAAATAGTGATGAAAGTAAGTTTTTAAACTATATATGTTCATAAGAGATTGTGACGACAATGCTTCATACAAATAATGCAGATGGACCATCCATTGATCTACAACATGGATCGATACTCCAAAGAGGTCTGAGGCGTCGTCCATGTAGATCCTGTAAGAATGAGAGACAATACTCTTCATCAACACCAATTCACCTCCACTTACTGCAAAGGGCTTTCATGCCTTACCATATTTGTTGGACCAAACATGGAAGGACATAGGACAAAGAAGAGGAGAATGACAAAACAATTCTGTATTTTGCATAGTACAGTTCCTTTGCAGATGTTGTAATGGGTGAGGCTACAGAACTTCAGAATCTGAAGAAAACAATGCGATGGCACAAATGTTGCATGATGAAGATAATGAAAAGGCATGATTGCTTAGGGACACTATGAGGCCTTTACAAAGATCCACTAGTATAAGAAAACTAGCTAAGGTTTCAGGACAAGGTGGTAGATATCTCCCTATACTAATGAGCTACACAAAGCAAATTAGTCCGAGAACTAATCTGAACTTGGGCAACGCCTCCCCTCTTGCCCCTTCGAGTAAGGTTAACTCATAACTACATTCCCTAGTTAATCAGCTAACACCAGAGCCATAGTAGCCCTTGTGGTTTCACTGTTTTTTCGGGTTGTTGTTCTATGTTCCAATTAAATATAGTGATCTTGTCCAACAATTAACAAAACAACATTCACATGAAGATATCCATACTCATGTGAACAAAACAATATCCAAGTTTCCAATAAAACAACGTTCATATGAATATAGAAATATTCATATGAACAAAACAATACTCACTTCCCCGTGTAACTTTATCCTCTAAACCAAGTAGAGCACTAGCATGTCTATCCAACATAATTAAACCAAAACTAGGCATCATTAATAGGTCCTATCAGGTTAAACTAACTATGCAATGCATCGATGAGAACATAATAGTAAATATTAGATAGGTCAAAACAATGTGATTAAGGACACAACTTGCCTTCTAAAGCAAACTTCTGCTACTTAGAGTCTTCATAGGGTTAGGCTTTAGATCCTTGTGCCATAGATTTCTCAATAGTAAATTTATGAGGTAGGTCACGAAAAATCGATGATTGAAAGAAACACAAGATTTAGGCTCATTTGGACTCCCGTCCTGAGATAATACCCTACGCCCATTTTGGTGGCTACTGATCTATTTTGTTCTAGTCTATGCTCTCAGGGCTTCCTCACCTCTCCTTATATAGTCTAGGCGGTTATAAGAGTGAATACAAGTAGGTTACATGATGGACCTAATCTAGTAACCTAGTCGTATAATAATCCAACTCTCTATATTTACAATTGTGCCTTCCTTAACCGTTAGGATCCTGTCCTATCTGCTTAGAAGTATGTCTTGTATGTTGTGATTTTGTCCTAACTGTTCAGGACTCTGACTTGTCTCTCCTATCCCAATAATATTGTTGTCATATTTGTACTTTTCGAGATCTCATATTATACCTTCCAAAAATGTGGCTAAAATGGAGCAAGAATGAACAGAAATTGTCAAGATAAACATAAACCAACCTTTCTTAGCAACCTTCTTCCAAAAAAATGAAGATCAAAACCTCTACCCTTCTATTTTGTGAAATCTGGATCTCCAAAATCGCCTATAATGGAAGGTGGCTGGGAGAAATAGAACTGATGGGGGAGGGAGAAGGGGTTTTTATACTACAACCATGACAGATGGTTGGAGTAAGGAACCGCTAGTGAAAATAGTGCACCTCCCCTACCTCAATTATGTCTATATTATGTTTTAACTTCTCCACATATATAATAAATCAAGTAAATTGATTGTTTGAGGCACGAAATGGATTCAAATGAAAAGTTTGTCAACTACAAAGCTGCATAACTTTTCGAGATCTACAACTTATATTTTGATAGTTTCTTCATCCGGGGTCTTTTATAAAATTTGAATTTTAAATTTTAAAACATCAAACAATTTTTTGTATGACAAGATGATTTCAAATCAAAAGGTTGTTAATTACAAAATTTTATAAACTTTTGAGATGTACAACTCTAATTTTGGTGGTTTTTACATCCGAGGTCGTTTGAAAATACTTGACACTCGGCAAAGACTCGTTTTCCGGTAGTGAGAGATCAAAAAAATAGGTACCATCTCGCATTTCAAAATTACATGACACATGGCACCCATACATTCTAGGATCAGAGACTACACCTTGCTGATGGTAAGGAACTAAAAATTCTACTCGCTCTCAATTGTTTGCGTTGCAATAGTACAAAATGAAATTTGTACATTTAGACAGATGCTAGTTGTAACTTTAGTTTGTTGGTTTATTCCCTATAACATAGCAATAGTTGTTTAAGACATGGGTTTTCACTTGCATTTTGCATGTTTTGGTTGTCCACCTGATGACCGACCGGGGTGGGTATCGCCACTTTGTCGGTCACCTTTTTTATTACTCGATCTTAACAAGGTTGTATCACATGAAATGTAAGTATTACAGACAAGCTAGTGAAAAAGTAGCTTACATGGTTCAGATAAGTTTACACTATGTGATCTTAGATCTGAGTTGGACTCACGGACGTGGAAAATCTCTACACGCTAAGTCCGCTCTCTGGGGTTTTGGCCTACCAAACTAAAACATAGAGGCTTGACACCTGTAAATTTGATCATGGCCCGCCTACCTAGCTAGCAAGGATAGCTTGTCCATACAGACACTAACCTTCCGTGGTCACAGAGGATGTCCATGTAGAATCATTTGTGGCAATGGTTTAATGGCATGAAACATGACGACGAGCTCTAATTTGCAGTGGCCATACCAAATTCCAGATGCCTCTCAACCTCACGAGGATGACACTGCATGGTGCATGACTACCTTGCCTATCACACTACTGAATGGTGCAAGCATGGGCTTGAGTTCGATCAAGAAGCAAGCACATAAAAAGGGGAGCTTGGATGAAGAACTGGGTGCAGTCACTAAATTTAGCAGGGTGTAGTTGTGGTTGGTGGGATTTTTGATCTGCAACCAATGCGCTCTCTCACTGAATACTTAAGCCTTATAAGAATTGGGCAACAAATTCTATATTTTTCAGCTCCCATTGCTCCACTCTCAGCGAGAATCACTCCCATGTAGCCAAACGGTAAAAAAGTGAACTGCTCCATTTGTACTAGAGAGTGGGAGCCAAAAAATCTGCTTCCCGCCGCTCCCAACCTGCTCCCCACTCTTCAACCCCTCAAGAATCACTTCACACACTATTTGCCAAACAGTTTTCCCTAGATAGATTCACTTCTACTAGAGAATCATTCGAAATCATTCTATTAAAGAATCAACTCTCGAAGCTAGAGAGTCATGGAGTGGAGCTCTACCAAACGAGCCAACTAGTCTGTTTAAGTTTGAAGTACGTACGTGCAAGAAGATCCATCAAGGACGAACAACATTAAGCTCTACGCTAGCAGTACAACTACCAGAGACGTGGACTTCGAAAAGACGAGAAACACTAGATTCCTTGGTTATTCAAATAAACATTGTGTGGCATGTGTGCCAAAGCAGCGCTAGCGAGGACACCAGATTGGCAGATGTGTTATTACACTTGTTGCAAACCGAAAGTGGCATGTTGGACTGTCCGGCTCTAAGGCCGGATGGTCCGTCGTAGTGGCCCGGACCGTCCGCGCGTGCGCAGAATCAGTTAAGGTTCCAGATTTCTTACAAGATTTGTTAGCTAAACCTGCGGGATTAACTCAAGAACCAACTTATAACGGGTCTAGACCTCCTCCTTTATATAGATGAAGGGCTACGACCGATTGAACCCCCACAATCGTTCAAATCAAATCTACTTAACATTTTTACCTTATGCATTAGGATTAGTTCTAGTTTAGCCCTAGTTTAGCCTTTCTCTACCTCAAATCTTTACATCTCTTCGGCTCTATGTCGAATAGAGGCGTCTTGGGTGGCCTGCCGACGTCAAAGCACACCCTAGGATCTCTCCTCCCTGACGGGGTCCCTCCCAGGAGACGAGATCTAGATTTGCTGCGA
Source organism: Zea mays (assembly GCF_902167145.1). Classification (NCBI taxonomy): domain Eukaryota; kingdom Viridiplantae; phylum Streptophyta; class Magnoliopsida; order Poales; family Poaceae; genus Zea; species Zea mays. The sequence goes on along the minus strand of NC_050098.1, from coordinate 132,601,531 downwards.
AAAAGACCCTTTGTGCCATCATGGACCGTCTGAGTCCCAAGCGTGGACCGCCCGGACATACACAGAGGAGGAGCCACTCCTACATCAGGTCGTGGACTATCCGGCCCTGTGCGAGGACCGTGCAAGCCTCCATAGAGAGTACCACCAGGCGGTTCATCTCCAGTGTTTGGCGTCCGGATCGGCGCCAACACGCTTTTTGGCGACTCCGCTGGGAACGGGTGTCTAGATCTACTAAAAAACATGCCCTCAAATGGCTGGTTCTAAAGATCACACCGATATTTCCACGGACAATATCCTGAAGCCGGTTGTTCAAAGTCTAACGGCCAAGGGGCAACAACATTACAAAGACAACATGCATCAAGTGAAGGAGAAATTCTTGTCAGAATACATGGTGGATCGCCACCAGAATGTTGTCAAACATGGAGAGACCGATGTCGCATCTCTTTTATCTTCACTTCAAGTCCCCAACGTAAGTAAACCCGACGACATCCAATCTATTAAACATTATGTAGATCAGCAGCAAGATCGAATGAAACAATAGATTGGAGGGTTAGAAGAATCAATTAGAAAATTAACACATGAGTTGGAGAAATCTGTTGCTCCTAGTTTTCCATCATATGAAACTAGTAATAGGATATTTATGTCTCATACATTGGCAAATGGGGATTCATAGCCCCAGCCATTATATGGTATGTCGATGAACTCATATCTAGGGCAAATACCACCATCGTCGTTTCTGCTTGGCAGATCGGCGCCCCTGGACACGGTCAAACCATCCAAGCTTTTGCCCCAGACAGTCCGGCCCTTACACGGACCATCCGGCTTTCTCTATCGGACAGTCCGGAGCCGCACCAGGACCACCACATGGTGCCCCAATAGTAGCGAACACAACCGGGCAATTCGGATGTACCACCGGACAGACTGGATACGCATACGTAGAACCTACAGTTGCACACTATACACACCCCAACAGCAGTACGTTCCGCCCCCTACATATTTAAACCACAGTGCACCATACAATCATAGGTCAATCAACATTATCAATCGGTCAAGGCAAGAAGGTCAGCATAGCAATGCACGACCGAATGAGCCCGACAGCCCAGGGTCTGTTGGTCTGCCACCCGGCATAATGGAGAAAATTAGGGAAGAGATGGCTGAACTATTTCGAGATAGGCTCGGAGTTATTGTAGCTAGAATAGACTAGCTATATCAAAAGCCATATGATCACCGGTTTGACACTGTCCCATATCCACAAGGGGCAAGGATACCGGAGTTTTTTAAATTTTCTAGTGAAAATGGTAGAATCACACACGAACATATAGGCCAGTTTCTAGCACACCTAGGTGAATTGGCCGATGGCGAAGCTTTTCGTGTTCGTTTATTTTCTTTATCCCTTACTGGTACCACTTTTGCATGGTACGTCGCCCTGCCTCCTAATTCCATTAATTCCTGGAATGATTTAGTGAGTAAATTTTATGAACATTTCTTTTCGAGGAATATGAATTAGGGTTAGCTGATTTAGCTTTAGTCCGACAGGGACACAAAGAATCGGTTAATGATTATATCCGGAGGTTCTGGGACACTAGAAATCGATGCTTTCGGATCCATGTCGTAGACAAAGAGCTAGCATGGCTAGCTTTTAATTGGTTGCTATCCTACTTAATAGACAAATTAGATGGTGCCCAGTTCTTTCACTAGCTCAACTAAATCAACGAGCTTTGGCCTATGAAAGCCGATTTAAAGAGACATCAAAATAGGTCGCATGTAATATACATCTAGTAGAGCATGATAGTTCAGATGATGAATCTACAAATGTATATACCGTTGAGCTTATTTGGCAAACAAAGGCCAAATCTTCTGCATGTTCTTCTTTATAGCTGGTTCAAAAGAATCGGTAAGAAGATCTTAAATTTACCTTTAATGTTGCCAAATGCGATAAAATATTTGACGAGCTAAAAAATGGCAACCTTAAATTAACTCATACTATTCCTCCTATGGATAAATTAAAGAGACGTGATTATTGTAAGTGGCATAATCCTTTTTCCCATGCCACCAATGATTGTAATGTTTTTCATCGACAGATACAATCGGCCATAAATGGGGGCCGGCTGGCTTTTCAGGATATGCAAGTGAACACACATCCATTTCCTGTCAATATAATAGAACCCACAAGCAAAAAGGTCTTGGTTCAGCCCGAAGTGGCTGGTAAAGACAAAGGAAAAAACATCGTCATTGGTGATCCTCGCACGTCGAATATATCACAAGAAGAGATTACTCGGAAAGCTCTGGACAGAAAGACTAACAAGTCCGGAGACACCGGGGGCAGGCTCAATCGAGCAGCCAAGCAAAGCTCCCTGCCTCGAGCATCGCGGACAGTCCGGCACCTGCGCACGGATGGTCTGGTGCTCATGAGGACGGTTCGGCTGACTCGGTCGGACAATCCGCCCATGGTCAGAGGCGTCAGCCTCCACACAAGGCAATGAAAGAGACACAAGGGCAAAACACACATGGTCGGCTGGTCAAAGCCGACACTACTTTTGATCAGTTGCTCTCCACATATGCTAGCAAGAAGGTTGTTCTATGTGATCGACCAACAAAGAAACCCCGGTCACCCGCTAAAACAAAACGACTAAATAAAATGGCCTGAAAGGTGACGCATCATGCATTGCCTATTCATCCAATAATGCCAACATACTTTCCACCCACATATTCATCGTCGATGCATTATCCTGTTCAGATGTGGAATGGTATATGATGATGAACCCTTGGTACATGCATAGTCTCTTTGCCTACTCAGGCTGGGGGGCACCTCCATTTTATAACTTTTGATCCATTGATCACAAGGTCAAGACCGAGAAAGATGCAATCTGAAACGGTCTTGATGCATTAGAGCTCTATTCCTATTGGATTGAAAAGCCGATGACTTGCATCAGGCTTAGCCCTTACTTCATGAACAAAGTGACTTATGAGATCTAGTATTTCTCGAAGGATGTTAGTGGCACATATGCTTTTGGTTCTTCAACCTCCACCAAAGGGCAAGGGGGCATATGTTAAGAACCAAAAGTGGCATGGCGGACAGTCCGCCGTAGTGGCCCGGACCGTCCGCGCGTGCGCAGAATCAGTTAAGGTTCCGGATTTCTTGCTGGATTTGTTAGCTAAATTTGCGGGATTAACTCGGGAACCGACTTGTAACGAGTCCAGACCTCCCCCTTTATGTAGATGAAGGGCTACAGCCGATTGAACCCCCACAATCGATCAAATCAAATCTACTTATCGTTTTTACTTTATGCATTAGGAGTAGTTCTAGTTTAGCCCTAGTTTAGCCTTCATTTACCTCAAATCTTCACCTCTCTTCAGCTCTATGTCAATTAGAGGTGTCTTGGGTGGCCTGCCGACGCTAAGACAACCCTAGGATCTCCTCCCGGACGGGGTCCCTCCTGGGAGACGAGATCTAGGTCTGCTGCAAAGAAGAAGACCCTCTGCGCCATCGCGGATCGTCTGAGCCCCAGGCACGGACCGTCCGGACGTAAGCAGAGGAGGAGCTGCTCTTGCGTCAGGTCGTGGACCGTCCGGCCGGACCGTCCGTGCCTCCGCATTGAGCACCGCCAGATGGTTCACCTCCAGTGTTTGGCGCCCGGATCGGCGCCACCAACACTCTCAAAGATGACAACGGTTACGAGGTTTAAGGTCCCATTTAATTTGAGGGACTAAATATTAGTTCATTTATTTTAGTCTCATTAAGTCTCTAAATAGCAAAACAGTGGGACTAAAACAGAAACTAAACTGCTTTAGTCTCTAGTCTCTCAAGCAGTGACTAAAAGGGAATAAATCATATTAATTTCACTTTTGCCCTTCATCTATTTCGGTTGCACTAATTGCAGGAGAATGCTAAGGAGTATTTTGGTCTTTTTATTATTCATTTAATATGCTCTGAATACTTTTAATCCTTACAACTAAACATGGTAGGGACTAAACTTTAGTCCTATAACTAAACTTTAGTTCTTTGACTCAAGGAACCAAACAGACCCTAAATTAGATAATATTATTCCAGGTACATATGGAGATTCAAATGATTTAGAATTAACTACAGATGATCCTTGAACAACACCCCATATCCAACCCCACCCCACCGAAAAAAAAAATGAACGGACGATGCTAAGACTTGGTTCAATTAGTATCAGTCACAAGCCTTTATACATTTTTCAACCATCTTCATATCTGGGATTCTTTTTGCAGGGCCCAACATTTTAAATATAAATTTAGAATAACTTATAGAAGAAATAAGAAGACAGTGTTCTTTTTATGAACGCCACACGAATTATTAGGGAAACAGGTAGCATTGTTAAACTGGATGAGCGCCAAATAAATGCTCTAATATGCACACTAGCCGACTGAATATCAGAAACTGAGTCACGCAAAGAAGCTTCGGATCTCTGATATCAGATCGTATTGAATATACAAGTGTCCTGGCAGCGTAGACTGACGAATAAGGCTATCCGCAACCATTACCCCTAAATTTTTCCCCCTATATCATTTTTCCCCCCTATTTTCTCCCTATGTTTTCATCTCCCGCAGCGGTTCTCCCTAAATACTCTCCCTATACCCCACTACAACTATAAAATATCATTTTCTATATCTAATACCAATTTTTTATATACTAACAATTGCTCGTGGCCCTACAGCACAGTGTTGTAGGGGATGAATAGTGAACCCCTTGATCTGGGGGACTCCCGCTCCTACCCCTACGACTGTAGCGCGTAGGGGGCTCTCTAGCGTCAGCCGCTGCGCGCGTAGAGGCCCCCTACGCAAGGCGAGAGGGCGCCGTAGCGCAACCGCTGCGCTCAGTCTAATGATGAAAATACCTTATGACAACCCCTATCAAATAAAATATTGATTGCTTTGCTATGTGAGTTAAAGCTATAGACGCACGGGGTGTTTGAATGTACAGCCTGAAAGTTTGGTAACAACTAAATATTAGTTGCTTTGCTATATGTGAGTAATTAGAAGCTATAGAGGTCCGCGGTGTTTGAATGTATAGCCAGAAAGTTTGGTAACTCTAAATACATCGTTTAAACTATTTTTATTATGCAATCAACAAGCTAAATATAATAATGTAAGAAAATAATTTTATGCAATCAACAATCTTGTAGTTGAAAACTTTTTCATTTTAATTAATTTACTGCTTTAAAATGTGATTTTTAAATTGTCTTTGTCTAGTGTCCAAAATAAAACACTCGACAAATAAATTCTTTGCCGAGTGTCAAAAATAAAACACTCTGCAAAGAGTTTCTTTACCGAGTGTTTTTTTAACGAGAGTTTTTTGCTTGGCACTCGGCAAAGAGCTTCTTTACCGAGTGTCCGAAAAAATACTCGGCAAATCATTGAACACTCGGCAAAGAACCGAATTACGATAGTGGGAGACGACCTCTATAATTTAGGGAAGTGTGCATACTAACAACTCCACATCCTTTAATTAAACCTCAATGGAGGTGGGTATCTAAGACTACATATCTTTGTTAATATATAGTTTAACGAGAGCGGATGTCGGGGACCATAATTAGGGGTACCCCCAAGACTCCTAATCTCAGCTGGTAACCCCATCAGCACAAAGCTGCAAAGGCCTGATGGGCGCGATTAAGTCAAGGCTCGGTCCACTCAAGGGACACGATCTCGCCTCGCCCGAGCCCAGCCTCGGGCAAGGGCAGCCGACCCCGGAGGATTCACGTCTCGCCCGAGGGCCCCCTCAAGCAACGGACACACCTTCGGCTCGCCCGAGGCCCAGTCTTCGCCGAGAAGCAACCTTGACCAGATCGCCACGCCAACCGACCGTATCACAGGAGCATTTAATGCAAAGGTGGCCTGACACCTTATCCTGACGCACGCCCTTCAGTCGACTGAGTCGAAGTGACCGCAGTCACTTCGCCGCTCCACTGACCAGCCTGACAAGAAGACAACACCGCCCGCGTCGCTCCGACTGTTGTGCCACTCGACAGAGTGAGGCTGACAGCGGCCAAGTCCGGCCTCGGGCGCCATAGGAAGCTCCGCCTCGCCCGACCCTAGGGCTCGGACTCGGGCTCGGCCCCGGAAGATGACGAACTCCGCCTCGCCTGACCCCAGGGCTCGGACTCGGGCTCGGCCCCGGAAGACGATGAACTCCGCCTCGCCCGACCCAGGGCTCGGACTCGGGCTCGGGCCCGGAAGACGACGAACTCCGCCTCGCCCGACCCCAGGGCTCGGACTCGGCCTCGGCCCCGGAAGACAACGAACTCCGCCTCGCCCAACCCCAGGGCTCGGACTCGCCCTCGGCCCCGGAAGACGACGGACTCCGCCTCGCCCGACCCCAGGGCTCGGACTCGACCTCGACCACGGAAGACAGACTCGACCTCGGAGGAGCCTCCGCCTCGCCCGACCCAGGGCTCGGACCGACCACGTCACAGGGGGGCCATCATTACCCTACCCCTAGCTAGCTCAGGCTACGGGGAACAAGATCGGCGTCCCATCTGGCTCGCCCCGGTAAACAAGTAATGATGGCGCCCCGCGTGCTCCATGATGACGACGGCTCTCGGCCCCTTACAGAAGCAAGGAGACGTCAGCAAGGACTCGACAGCCCCGACAGTTGTCCTTCCGCCAGGCTCCAGCGCTCCTCCGACGGCCACGACATCACATGAACAGGGTGCCAAAACCTCTCCGGCTGCCACGACGGCATGTACTTAGGGCACTAGCTCCTCTCTGCTAGACACGTTAGCACCCTGCTACATCTCCTATTGTACACTTGGGCCCTCTCCTTACGCCTATAAAAGGAAGGTCCAGGGCACTCGTACGAGGAGGTTGGCCGCGCGGGGAGGACGGGACGGCGCGTGCAGGCCTCTCGCTCCCTCCCACGCGGACGCTTGTAACCCCCTACTGCAAGTGCACCCGACCTGGGCGTGGGACAACACGAAGGCCACGGGTTTCCCCTTTACGCCTGTCTCCCTCTGGTTTCCCCCCTTCGCGCTCCGTCTCGCGCCGACCCATCTGGGCTGGGGCACGCGGCGACAATTTACTCGTCGGTCCAGGGACACCCCAGGGTCGAAACGCCGACAGTTGGTGCGCCAGGTAGGGGCCTGCTGCGTGTTGACGAACAGCTTCCCGTCAAGCTCCAGATGGGTAGTCTCCAGCAACCTTTCCAGCCCGAGACGGTGCTCCGTTTCGGGAGTCTTGAGTTCATGTCCCTCGACGGCAGCTACGACATGATACTCCTTCCCCCGCCGCGCGACAGCGACAATGGCGGCCGACAACCCGCCCGCTGGCGGCGGAATCGACGACGTCTTCCCCACGTGGCGGAAGAACAACATTCGGGTTTATCCCGTCGCCTCCCCCGCCGACGGAGGAGGAGGCGGGGCAACCAAGGCCAAGCGGGAGGCAGCACCTCGTCGGCTGTCGAGCGAGTCGATGGCGCCGGCGCCCCAACGGGGGACACGTCGAGCGTCGACCTCGCGTCTGAGACGAAGACGAGCGCCGTTTCCCCGCAACACGCCAACTCCAAGCGGACGGACGACGCCAGCACGCTCGCAAAGGACTTGCTGGGCGTCACCCTCGTACCCGAGACGACGGTGCAGTCTGCCCCTGACGCGACTCCGTCACCACCCGTCGACCAGGAGGTACCGACCGATTCCCATCTCGTTCCTTTTGGATTCAGCCTCGACCCACCAAGCGACTTCGCTTCGGTGGAAGCCTTCATAGAGGCGTGTCCAAACCCTCTGGGGTACGGTGTGCGGTCACCCTGGGACCGGCTGACAGCCGTCTCGACCTACGAGCCCTCGGGTTCCGAGGAAGATGACGAGCCCGACTTTTGTTAGGATTTCTCCGGACTTGGTAACCCTAGTGTCATGCGGGACTTCATGACCGCGTGCGACTACTGCCTTTCCGATTGTTCCGACGGTAGCCGCAGCTTCGGCGACGAGGACTGCGGCCCAAGTCGTGAATGTTTCCACGTCGATCTAGGGGGTCCCGGCGAAGGCAACCATCTTGGTATACCGGAAAATGGCGATCCCCCTAGGCCTGCGCCTCGCGTTGACATCCTTCGGGAGCTAGCTGTGGTCCCAGTCCCTGCGGGGCGTCAGAACGCACAGCTCGAGCAAATCCGCGAGATGCAGGCCAGGCTCGACGAGGGAGCAGGAACACTTGAGCCGTTCCGCCGGGACATCGGGCAGGAATGGGCAGGCCAAGTTCCGGCCGGAGAAGCGTGTCATCTACCCCAGGGCATCTAGCACCGCATCGCCGACGATGTCAGGGAAAGGCCGCCACCGGCTTCCAGTGGGGTCGGCCAGAACCTGGCTGCAGCAGCGATACTTCTCCGCGCGATGCCGGAGCCATCAACCACCGAAGGGCGGCGTATCCAGGGAGAGCTCAAGAATCTCCTGGAGGATGTCGCGGTCTGATGGGCCGAAAGCTCTGCCTCCCGAAGGCAGGGGTACCCCTCGGAGCATCGCGTCGCGACTTCCCGATTCATGCGGGAAGCCTCGGTCCACACCGGGCGCACGCGCAACACAGCGCCTGCGACCCCGGGTCGCCTCGCCAACGAGCACCACCACCGCAACCGTCGAACCCACCTCGACGAGAGGGTGCGCTGAGGCTACCACCCCAGGCGTGGGGGACGCTACGACAGCGGGGAGGATCGGAGTCCCTCGCCCGAACCACCCGGTCTGCAGGCTTTCAGCTGGGCTATACGACGGGCGTCGTTCCTGACCCGGTTCCGAACCCCGACTACTATCACAAAGTACTCGGGAGAGACGAGGCCGGAACTGTGGCTCGCGGATTACCGGCTGGCCTGCCAACTGGGTGGAACGGACGATGACAACCTCATCATCCGCAACCTCCCCCTATTCCTCTCCGACACCGCTCGAGCCTGGCTGGAGCATTTGCCTCCGGGGCAGATCTCCAACTGGGACGACCTGGTCCAAGCCTTCGCCGGCAACTTCCAGGGCACGTACGTGCGCCCTGGGAACTCCTGGGATCTCCGAAGCTGCCGCCAGCAGCCGGGAGAGTCTCTCCGGGACTACATCCGGCGATTCTCGAAGCAGCGCACCGAGCTGCCCAACGTCACCGACTCGGATGTCATCGGCGCGTTCCTCGCCGGCACCACATGCCACGACCTGGTGAGCAAGCTGGGTCGCAAGACCCCCACCAGGGCAAGCGAGCTGATGGACGTCGCTACCAAGTTCACCTCTGGCCAGGAGGCGGTTGAGGCCATCTTTCGGAAGGACAAGCAGCCCTAGGGCCGCCCGCCGGAAGATGTCCCCGAGGCGTCTACTCAGCGCGGCACCAAGAAGAAGGGCAAGAAGAAGTCGCAAGCGAAACGCGACGCCGCCGACGCGGACCTTGTCGCCGCTGCTGAGTACAAGAACCCTCGGAAACCTCCCGGAGGCACCAACCTCTTCGACAAAATGCTCAAGGAGTCGTGCCCCTATCATTAGGGGCCCGTCAAGCACACCCTTGAGGAGTGTGCCATGCTTCGGCGCCACTTTCACAAGGCCGGGCCACCTGCGAAAGGTGGCAGGGCCCACAATAACGACAAGAGGGAGGATCACAAGGCAGACGAGTTCCCCGAGGTCCACGATTGCTTCATGATCTACGGTGGGCAAGTGGCGAACGCCTCGGCTCGGCACCGCAAGCAAGAGCATCAGGAGGTCTGCTCGGTAAAGGTGGCGGCGCCAGTCTACCTAGACTGGTCCGACAAGCCCATCACCTTCGACCAGGGCGACCACCCCGACCGCGTGCCGAGCCCGGGGAAATACCCGCTCGTTGTCGACCCCGTCATCGGCAACGTCAGGCTCACCAAGGTCCTCATGGACGGAGGCAGCAGCCTCAACATCATCTACGCCAAGACCCTCGGGCTCCTGCGGATCGATCTGTCCTCGGTCCGGGCAGGCGCGACGCCTTTTCATGGGATCATTCCCGGGAAGCGCGTCCAGCCCCTCGGACAACTCGATCTGCCCGTCTGCTTCGGGACTCCCTCCAACTTCAGAAGGGAAACCCTCACGTTCGAGGTGGTCGGGTTCCGAGGAACCTACCACGCAGTGCTGGGGAGGCCATGCTACGCCAAGTTCATGGCCGTCCCCAACTACACCTACCTCAAGCTCAAGATGTCGGGCCTCAACGGGGTCATCACCGTCGGCCCCACGTATTGACACGCGTACGAATGCAACGTGGAGTGCGTGGAGTACGCCGAGGCCCTCACCGAATCCGAGGCCCTCATCGCCGACCTAGAGAGCCTCTCCAAGGAGGCACCAGACGTGAAGCGCCATGCCGTCAACTTCGAGCCAGCGGAGACGGTCAAATCCGTCCCTCTCGATCCCAGCAACGACGCCTCCAAGCATATCCGGATCGGCTCCGAGCTCGACCCCAAATAGGAAGCAGTGCTCGTCGACTTTCTCCGTGCAAACGCCGACGTTTTCGCGTGGAGTCCCTCGGACATGCCCGACATACTGAGGGATGTCGCCGAGCACTCGCTGGATATCCGAGCTGGAGCCCGACCCGTGAAGCAGCCTCTGCGCCGATTCGACGAAAAAAAGCGCAGAGCCATAGGCGAGGAGATCCACAAGCTGATGGCTGCAAGGTTCATCAAAGAGGTATTCCATCCCGAATGGCTTGCCAACCCTGTGCTTGTGAGAAAGAAAGGAGGGAAATGGCGGATGTGTGTAGATTACACTGGTCTAAACAAAGCATGTCCGAAGGTTCCCTACCCTCTGACTTGCATCGATCAAATCATGGATTCCACTGCTAGGTGCGAAACCCTGTCATTCTTCGATGCCTACTCAGGGTATCACCAAATCAGGATGAAAGAGTCCGACCAGCTCGCGACTTCTTTCATCACACCTTTCAGCATGTACTGCTATGTTACCATGCCGTTTGGTTTGAGGAATGCGGGTGCGACATACCAAAGGTGCATGAACCACGTGTTCGGCGAACACATTGGTCGAACGGTCGAGGCTTACGTCGATGACATCGTAGTCAAGATGAGGAAAGCCTCCGACCTCCTTTTCGACCTTGAAGCGACATTCCGGTGTCTCAAGGCGAAAGGCGTAAAACTCAATCCTGAGAAGTGCGTCTTCGGAGTCCCCCGAGGCATGCTCTTGGGGTTCATCGTCTCCGAGCGGGGCATCGAGGCCAACCCGGAGAAAATCGCGGCCATCACCAACATGGGGCCCATCAAGGACTTGAAAGGCGTACAGAGGGTCATGGGATGCCTTGTGGCTCTGAACCGCTTCATCTCGCGCCTCGGCGAAAGAGGTCTACCCCTGTACCGCCTCTTAAGAAAGGCCGAGTGCTTCACTTGGACCCCTGAGGCCGAGGAAGCCCTCGGAAACCTGAAGGCGCTCCTCACGAACGCGCCCATCTTGGTGCCCCCCGCTGCCGGAGAAGCCCTCTTGATCTACGTCGCCGCTACCACTCAGGAGGTCAGCGCCGCGATCGTGGTTGAGAGACGAGAAGAGGGGCATGCATTGCCCGTCCAAAGGCCGGTCTACTTCATCGGTGAGGTACTGTCTGAGACCAAGATCCGCTACCCACAAATTCAGAAGATGTTGTACGTGGTGATCCTGACACGGCGGAAGTTGCGACACTACTTCGAGTCTCATCTGGTGACTGTGGTGTCATCCTTCCCCCTGGGGGAGATCATCCAGTGCCGAGAGGCCTCGGGTAGGATCGCAAAGTGGGCGGTGGAAATCATGGGCGAGACAATCTCGTTCGCCCCTCGGAAGGCCATCAAGTCCCAAGTCTTGGCGAACTTTGTGGCTAAATGGGTCGACACCCAGCTTCCAGCAGCTCCGATCCAACCGGAACTCTGGACCATGTTTTTCGATGGGTCGCTGATGAAGACAGGGGCAGGCGCGGGCCTGCTCTTCATCTCGCCCCTCGGGAAGCACCTACGCTACGTGTTGCGCCTCCATTTCACGGCGTCCAACAATGTGGCCGAGTACGAGGCTCTGGTCAACGGGTTGCGCATCGCCATCGAGCTACAGGTCTGACGCCTCGACGCTCGCGGTGACTCGCAGCTCGTCATCGACCAAGTCATGAAGAACTCCCACTGCCGCGACCCGAAGATGGAAGCCTACTGCGATGAGGTTCGGCACCTGGAGGACAAGTTCTACGGGCTCGAGCTCAACCACATCGCCTGACGATACAACAAGACTGCGGACGAGCTGGCTAAGATAGCCTCGGGGCGGACAACGGTTCCCCCTTACGTCATCTCCCGAGACCTACATCAACCCTCCGTCAAGACCGACGACATGACCCAGCCCGAGAAGGCCTCGGCCCAGCCCGAGGCACCCTCGGCCCCCGAGGGTGAGGCACTGCGCGTCGAGGGAGAGCAGAGCGGGGTCGCGCCTAATCGAAACTGGCAGACCCCATACCTGCAATATCTCCACCGAGGAGAGCTACCCCTCGACCGAGCCGAAGCTCGGCGATTGGCGCGGCACGCCAAGTCGTTCGTCTTGCTGGGGGACGGGAAGGAGCTCTACCACCGCAGCCCCTCAGGCATCCTCCAGCGATGCATATCCATCGCCGAAGGCCAGGAGCTCTTACAAGAAATACACTCGGGGGCTTGCGGTCATCACGCAGCGCCCCAAGCCCTTGTTGGAAACGCCTTCCGACAAGGTTTCTACTGACCGACCGCGGTGGCCGACGCCACTAGAATTGTCCGCTCCTGCCAATGGTGTCAATTCTACGCAAGGCAGATCCACCTGCCCGCTTAGGCTTTGCAGACGATACCCATCACCTGGTTGTTTGCTGTGTGGGGCCTAGACCTCGTCGGTCCCTTGCAGAAGGCACCCGGGGGCTACACGCACCTGCTGGTCGCCATCGACAAATTCTCCAAGTGGATCGAGGTCCGACCCCTACACAGCATTAGGTCCGAACAGGCGGTGGCATTCTTCACCAACATTATCCATCGCTTTGGAGTCCCGAACTCCATCATCACCGACAACGACATCCAGTTCACCGGCAGAAAGTTCCTGGACTTCTGCAAGGATCACCACATCCGGGTGGACTGGGCCGCCGTGGCTCACCCCATGATGAATGGGCAAGTAGAGCGTGCCAACGGCATGATTCTGCAAGGACTCAAGCCACGGATCTACAACGACCTCAACAAGTTCGGCTAGCGATGGATGAAGGAGCTCCCCTCGGTGGTCTGGAGTCTGAGGACGACGCCGAGCCGAGCCACGGGCTTCACACCATTCTTTCTAGTCTATGGGGCCAAGGCCATCTTGCCCACAGACTTAGAATACGGTTCCCTGAGGACGAGGGCCTACGACGACCAAAGAAATCGAGCTAACCGAGAAGACTCACTGGACCAGCTGGAAGAGGCTCAGGACATGGCCTTACTACACTCGGCGCAGTATCAGCAGTCCCTGCGACGCTACCACGCCCGAGGGGTTCGGTCCCGAGACCTCCAGGTGGGCGACTTGGTGCTTCGGCTGCAACAAGACGCCCGAGGGCGGCACAAGCTCACGCCTCCCTCGGAAGGGCCGTTCGTCATCGCCAAGGTTCTGAAGCCCGGGACGTACAAGCTGGCCAACAGTCAAGGCGAGGTCTACAGCAACGCTTGGAACATCCGACAGCTACGTCGCTTCTACCCTTAAGATGCTTTCAAGTCGTTCATACACCTCGTTCACACACAAAGTCTAATCATCAAGGAAGGGTCAGCCTTGCCTCGGCAAAGCCCGACCCTCCCTCGGGGGCTAGAAGGGGGGAACCCCCTCCGCGTCAAAATTTTCCTCGGAAAAGATCTTTTCTGCCAGAACGTCTTTCGTGCTTTTCGACTACTTCGAAAGTGGGATCCTGAAAACGACGGAGTACACGTAAGCAACCAAGGCTGACCGAGCCGAGGGACTCCTACGCCTCTGGGATACGGATACCTCACTCGTCACCTTCTGCGATAAGTAACTCACGCTCGGATAGGCGATTCCGCTGACCGAACAAGTCTTAATGCTCGGAAACCTTTCTGCCGAAACGATTTTTCGGGCCTTCTCGACTACATCGTTAGCAGAATCCTACGGACGAGTAAGAGTGCACGTAAGCGGCAAGGTCGACCGAGCCGAGGGACTCCTACGCCTCCGGGATACGGATACCTCACTCATCACCTTCTGTGAAAAGTAACTCTCGCTCGGACAAACAATTCTGTTACCGACAAATAAGTCCGGATACTCGAAACAAGAGGAAAAGAAATGCAGCTTTACAACACGACGACAGTATGTTTGGGCCTCGGCGGTCTGAGAGCACCTAGAGGGGGGGTGAATAGGTGATCCTGTAAAACTTCAACTTATAGCCACAAAAACTTGTTAAGTGTTAGCACAATTATTGCCAAGTGGCTAGAGAGGAGTCTCAACAAAACACAATACCACAAGAGATCAAACACAGAGAGGACACAGTGGTTTATCCCGTGGTTCGGCCAAGACCAACGCTTGCCTACTCCACGTTGTGGCGTCCCAATGGACGAGGGTTGCAATCAACCCCTCTCAAGCGGTCCAAAGACCAACTTGAATACCACGGTGTTTTGCTTTGCCTTTCAATATCCCGTTTGCGAGGAATCTCCACAACTTGGAGTCTCTCGCCCTTACACTTGAGATTCACAAAGAAATACGGAGTAAGGGAGGGAATGAGCAACGCACACAAGACTTCAAAAGATCAGAGCAACACGCACACAAGCAGCAACAAGAGCTCGCAACACTACTCAAAGAGTTCACAACTCCACAAGAGCTCTATATGCTATCACAATGAAACGAATGCGCGAGATCGATGTCTTGGTGCTTAGGAATGTTGTAGGAATGCTTGGTGTCCTCCTCCATGCGCCTAGGGGTCCCTTTTATAGCCCTAAGGCAGCTAGGAGCCGTTGAGAACAAATCTGGAAGGCCATCCTTGCCTTATGTCGTCGGGTGCACCGGACAGTCCGGTGCACACCGGACACTGTCCGGTGCCCGATTTATTTCCATAAACAGCGCAGTCGACCGTTGCAGACCGTGGAGATCTGGGAGCCGATGGCGCACCGGACATGTCCGGTGCACACCGGACAGTCCGGTGCCCCCTTCCGACCGTTGGCTCGGCCACGTGTCGCGCGCGGATTCCGCGGCCGACCGTTGGCCTGGCCGACCGTTGGCTCACCGGACAGTCCGGTGCACACCGGACAGTCCGGTGAATTTTAGCCGTACGCCGTCGGCAAATTCCCGAGAGCGGCTTCTTCGCCCGAGGCAGCCTGGCGCACCGGACACTGTCCGGTGCACCACCGGACAGTCCGGTGCCCTAGACCGAAACAGCCTTTGGCTGTACACAGCCAACTCTTCTCTTCTTTCTTCTTTCTGTTTCTAACACTTAGATAAGTATATTAGTACACAAAACCAATGTACTAAGGCTTAGAAACATACCTTTACTTGTGATTTGCACCTTGTGCACCCATGGGCATAGATTAACATTTAAGCACTTGTGTTTGCACTCAATCACCAAAATACTTAGAAATGGCCCAAAGGCACATTTCCCTTTCAATCTCCCCCTTTTTGGTGATTTATGCCAACACAATATAAAGCAACTAGAACAAGTGCAAAATCACTTCAAATAGAATAAATTTGAGTTTTATTCAATTTTGGCATATATGGATCATCCTTTGCCACCACTTGGTTTGTTTTTGCAAATCAAATTCAAATCTCTATCTCTAAGTCAAACACACATGTTGAAGCATAGAGAGAGTCATTCCAAAAGAGATTGATCAAAGATTTCAAAAACTCCCCCTTTTTCCCATAATCAACATTTCTCCCCACAAGAAACCCACTTTTGATAAGAGAGACAATACAAGAGTTTTGACAAACCAAAAGCTCTATTCTACTATTTTCAAAATTTCTCAAGTGGTAGCTGATCCATTTATTGCTTTATCTTCTCCCCCTTTGGCATCAAGCACCAAAACGGAATCAACTTTGGCCCCTTAACCCCATTGCCTCACCAAAATCTTCAATAAGAATACAAAGGCAATAAGAGTACGTGAGATGGACTTGGAATAAGTTACCCTCTCATCGGAGTGCAGTGGAAGTCTTTCATGGTCCAAGTCCACCTTTCCCTTTCAATTCTTCTCCGAGACTAAATCAAGCAAACTCAAGTATATGGTTAGTCTCAAAGGGTCAAGTTGTAACACATCTCCCCCTAAACATGTGCATCACTTTGCAACGGACTTGTGAGGTCCAGGGAGTGTTTGTACAACTTGAGCACCACAATAAGCAACAAAATGCAGAATGAACATGATCAAAGGCATAAACACATGTATGCTACAATTCAATCCAAGTTCCGCGAATCTAAGACATTTAGCTCACTACGCAGCCTGCAAAAGGTCTTCTCATCTAGAGGCTTGGTAAAGATATCGGCTAGCTGGTTCTCGGTGCTAACATGAAACACTTCGATATCTCCCTTTTGCTGGTGGTCTCTCAAAAAGTGATGCCGGATGTCTATGTGCTTTGTGCGGCTGTGCTCAACAGGATTTTCCGCCATGCGGATAACACTCTCATTATCACATAGGAGTGGGACTTTGCTCAGATTGTAGCCAAAGTCCCTGAGGGTTTGCCTCATCCAAAGTAGTTGCGCGCAACACTGTCCTGCGGCAACATACTCGGCCTCAGCGGTGGATAGGGCAACGGAAGTTTGTTTCTTAGAGTTCCATGACACCAGGGACCTTCCTAAGAATTGGCACGTCCCCGATGTACTCTTCCTATCGACCTTACATCCAGCATAATCGGAATCTGAGTATCCGACCAAGTCAAAGGTAGACCCCTTTGGATACCAGAGCCCAAAGCAAGGCGTAGCAACTAAATATCTCAGTATTCGCTTCACCGCCACTAAGTGACACTCCTTAGGATCGGATTGAAATCTAGCACACATGCATACGCTAAGCATAATATCCGGTCTACTAGCACATAAGTAAAGTAATGACCCTATCATTGACCGGTATGCTTTTTGATCAACGGACTTACCTCCTTTGTTGAGGTCAGTGTGTCCGTCGGTTCCCATCGGAGTCTTTGCGGGCTTGGCGTCCTTCATCCCAAACCGCTTTAGCAGATCTTGCGTGTACTTCGTTTGGGAGATGAAGGTGCCTTCCTTGAGTTGCTTCACTTGGAACCCAAGGAAGTAGTTCAACTCGCCCATCATCGACATCTCGAATTTCTGCGTCATCACCCTGCTAAACTCTTCACAAGACTTTTGGTTAGTAGAACCAAATATTATGTCATCGACATAAATTTGGCACACAAACAAATCACCATCACATGTCTTTGTAAAAAGAGTTGGATCGGCTTTCCCAACTTTGAAAGCATTAACAATTAGAAAGTCTCTAAGGCATTCATACCATGCTCTTGGGGCTTGCTTAAGTCCATAGAGCGCCTTAGAGAGCTTACACACATGGTCGGGGTACCGATCATCCTCGAAGCCAGGGGGTTGCTCCACGTACACCTCCTCCTTGATTGGCCCGTTGAGGAAAGCGCTCTTCACATCCATTTGGTACAGCCTGAAAGAATGATGAGCGGCATATGCTAGCAAGATACGAATTGATTCTAGCCTAGCCACAGGAGCATAAGTCTCCTCGAAATCCAAACCTGCGACTTGGGCATAACCTTTTGCCACAAGTCGAGCCTTGTTCCTTGTCACCACTCCGTGCTCGTCTTGTTTGTTGCGGAACACCCACTTGGTTCCCACAACATTTTGCTTAGGACGAGGCACCAGCGTCCAAACTTCATTCCTCTTGAAGTTGTTGAGCTCCTCTTGCATGGCCAACACCCAGTCCGGATCTAGCAAGGCCTCCTCTACCCTGAAAGGCTCAATAGAAGAGACAAAGGAGTAATGCTCACAAAAATTAACTAGTCGAGATCGAGTAGTTACTCCCTTGCTAATGTCACCCAGAATTTGGTCGACGGGATGATCCCTTTGAATCATCGCTCGAACTTGGGTTGGAGGTGCCGGTTGTGCTTCTTCCTCCATCACATGATCATCTTGTGCTCCCCCTTGATCACACGCCTCCTGTTGATGAACCTGTTCATCGTCTTGAGTTGGGGGATGCACCTTAGTTGAGGAAGAAGGTTGATCTTGCTCCAAGTGTTCCTGTGGTCGCACATCACCAATCGCCATGGCGCGCATAGCGGCCGTTGGAACATCTTCTTCATCTACATCATCAAGATCAACAACTTGCTCTCTTGGAGAGCCATTAGTCTCATCAAATACAACGTCGCTAGAGACTTCAACCAAACCCGATGATTTGTTGAAAACTCTATACGCCTTTGTATTTGAGTCATAACCTAATAAAAACCCTTCTACTGCTTTGGGAGCAAACTTAGAATTTCTACCTTTCTTCACTAGAATGTAGCACTTGCTCCCAAATACACGAAAGTAAGATACATTGGGTTTGTTACCGGTTAGCAGCTCATACGACGTCTTCTTGAGGAGGCGATGAAGGTAGACCCTGTTGATGGCGTGGCAAGCCGTGTTCACGGCTTCCGTCCAAAAGCACTCGGGGGTCTTGAAGTCTCCTAGCATCGTCCTCGCCATATCGATGAGCGTCCTGTTCTTCCTCTCTACCACACCATTTTGCTGTGGTGTGTAGGGAGCGGAGAACTCATGCTTGATCCCTTCCTCTTCAAGGTACTCCTCCACTTGAAGGTTCTTGAACTCGGACCCGTTGTCGCTTCTTATCTTCTTCACTTTGAGCTCAAACTCATTTTGAGCTCTCCTGAGGAAGCGCTTGAGGGTCCCTTGGGTTTCAGACTTATCCTGCAAAAAGAACACCCAAGTGAAGCGGGAAAAGTCATCAACAATAACTAGACCATACTTACTTCCTCCTATGCTCAGATAGGCGACGGGTCCGAAGAGGTCCATATGCAGCAGCTCCAGAGGTCTTGAGGTGGTCATCACATTTTTGCTGTGATGTGCTCCTCCCACTTGTTTACCTGCTTGACAAGCTGCACAAGGTCTATCTTTTTCGAATTGCACGTTAGTCAAACCTATCACGTGTTCTCCCTTTAGAAGCTTGTGAAGGTTCTTCATCCCCACATGTGCTAAGCAGCGATGCCACAGCCAGCCCATGCTAGTCTTAGCTATTAAGCATGCATCTAGACCGGCCTCTTCTTTTGCAAAATCAACTAAATAAAGTTTGCCGTCTAATACACCATTAAAAGCTAGTGAACCATCACTTCTTCTAAAGACAGACACATCTACATTTGTAAATAGACAGTTATATCCCATATTGCATAATTGACTTACAGATAGTAAATTATATCCTAGAGACTCAACTAAAAACACATTAGAAATTGAGTGCTCATTTGAGATTGCAATTTTACCTAACCCTTTTACCTTGCCTTGATTCCCATCACCGAATATAATTGAATCTTGGGAATCCTTATTCTTGACGTAGGAGGTGAACATCTTCTTCTCCCCCGTCATATGGTTTGTGCATCCGCTGTCGATAATCCAGCTTGAACCCCCGGATGCATAAACCTGCAAGGCAAATTTAGGCTTGGGTTTTAGGTACCCAACTCATGTTGGGTCCTACAAGGTTAGTGCAAATATCCTTAGGGACCCAAATGCAAGTTTTGTCTCCCTTGCATTTTGCCCCTAACTTCCTAGCAACTATTTTCTTATCCTTTCTACAAATCGCAAAGGAAGCATTTAAAGCACAATAAATTGTAGAAGGTTCATTCACTACTTTCCTAGGAGCATGAATAATGTTCTTTTTAGGCACATGATGAACAACATTTCTCCTAGACATATTTCTACCATGCATATAGGAAGAACTGGAAACAAACATGGCATGGGAGTCAAAATTATCATAAGCATTATAACTCCTATAAGCATTTCTAGTTTGTCTCTTATCATGATACATAAATGCATGGTTTCTTTTAGTACTACTTGCCATAGGGGCCTTCCCTTTCTCCTTGGCGGAGATGGGAGCCTTATGGCTTGTTAAGTTCTTGGCTTCTCTCTTGAAGCCAAGTCCATCCTTAATTGAGGGGTGTCTACCAACCGTGTAGGCATCCCTAGCAAATTTTAGTTTCTCAAAATCACTTTTGCTAGTCTTAAGTTGGGCATTAAGACTAGCTACCTCTTCATTTAATTTAGAAATGCAAGCTAGGTGTTCACTATAAGCATTAATGTTAATATCTTTACACCTAGTGCATGCTACAATATTTTCTACACAAGATGTGGATTTACTAGCAATCTCTAACTTAGCATTCAAATTATCATTAATGCTCCTTAATTTAGAAATTGTATCATGGCAAGAAGATAATTCACAAGAAAGCATTTCATTTGTTTTAACTTCTAGAGCATGAGATCTTTGAGCTTCTACAAATTTATCATGTTCTTCATACAACAAATCCTCTTGCTTTTCTAAAAGTATGTTCTTTTCATTCAAGGCATCAATCAATTCATTAATTTTGTCTACCTTGGTTCTATCTAGGCCCTTAAACAAACATGAGTAATCTACTTCATCCTCATCACTAGATTCGTCCTCACTTGAAGAAGCATAGGTAGAGTTCCGAGTACATACCTTCTTCTCCCTTGCCATAAGGCATGTGTGACGCTCGTTTGGGAAGAGGGTTGATTTGTTGAAGGCGGTGGCGGCGAGTCCTTCATTGTCGGAGTCGGAAGAGGAGCAGTCCGAGTCCCACTCCTTGCCTAGATGCGCCTCGCCCTTTGCCTTCTTGTAATTCTTCTTCTTTTCCCTCTTATTTCCCTGTTCCTGGTCACTATCATTATCGGGGCAGTTAGCGATAAAATGACCAATCTTACCGCACTTGAAGCATGAGCGCTTCCCCTTTGTCTTGGTCTTGCTTGGCTGCCCCTTGTGACCCTTTAGTACCGTCTTGAAGCGTTTAATGATGAGAGCCATCTCTTCATCATTAAGTCCGGCCGCCTCAATTTGTGCCACCTTGCTAGGTAGCGCCTCCTTGCTTTTTGTTGCTTTGAGAGCAAAAGGTTGCGGCTCGTTGATCGGTCCATTCAAGGCGTCGTCCACGTACCTTGCTTCCTTGATCATCATTCGCCCGCTGACGAATTTTTCTAGGACTTCTTCGGGCGACATTTTGGTGTACCTGGGATTCTCACGAATATTATTCACCAAATGAGGATCAAGAATGGTAAAGGACCTTAGTAATAGTCGGACGACGTCATGGTCCGTCCATCTCGTGCTTCCATAGCTCCTTATTTTGTTGATAAGGGTCTTGAGCCGGTTGTATGTTTGGGTTGGCTCCTCGCCCCTTATCATTGCAAACCTTCCAAGCTCGCCCTCCACCAACTCCATTTTAGTGAGCATGGTGATGTCGTTCCCTTCGTGGGAAATCTTTAGGGTGTCCCATATCTGCTTGGCATTGTCCAAGCCGCTCACTTTATTGTACTCGTCCCTGCACAAAGAGGCTAGCAACACAGTAGTAGCTTGTGCATTTTTATGAATCTGTTCATTGATAAACATAGGGCTATCCGAGCTATCAAATTGCATTCCACTCTCTACAATCTCCCATATGCTAGGATGGAGAGAGAACAAGTGAGTACGCATTTTGTGGCTCCAAAATCCGTAGTCCTCTCCATCAAAGTGAGGGGGCTTGCCAAGTGGAATGGGAAGCAAATGCGAATTTGAACTTTGCGGAATACGAGAGTAGTCAAAAGAAAAGTTCGAATTAACCGGTTTCCTTTTCTCGTAGTCGTTGTGGTCGTCGTCCTTTTGGGAAAAAGAGGATTCGTCGCTGTCGTAGTAGACGATCTCCTTGATGCGCCTTGTCTTCTTCTTCTTCCCATCTTTGTGCTTGTGGCTTGAACCCAAGTCGGTAGACTTGTCATTCTTCGGCCCGTTGAAGATAGACTCCTTCTCGTTGTTGTCGACCACCATCCCCTTTCCCTTAGGATCCATCTCTTCGGGCGATTAGTCCCTTTCTTGAAGAGAACGGCTCTGATACCAATTGAGAGCACCTAGAGGGGGGTGAATAGGTGATCCTGTAAAACTTCAACTTATAGCCACAAAAACTTGTTAAGTGTTAGCACAATTATTGCCAAGTGGCTAGAGAGGAGTCTCAACAAAACACAATACCACAAGAGATCAAACACAGAGAGGACACAGTGGTTTATCCCGTGGTTCGGCCAAGACCAACGCTTGCCTACTCCACGTTGTGGCGTCCCAATGGACGAGGGTTGCAATCAACCCCTCTCAAGCGGTCCAAAGACCAACTTGAATACCACGGTGTTTTGCTTTGCCTTTCAATATCCCGTTTGCGAGGAATCTCCACAACTTGGAGTCTCTCGCCCTTACACTTGAGATTCACAAAGAAATACGGAGTAAGGGAGGGAATGAGCAACGCACACAAGACTTCAAAAGATCAGAGCAACACGCACACAAGCAGCAACAAGAGCTCGCAACACTACTCAAAGAGTTCACAACTCCACAAGAGCTCTATATGCTATCACAATGAAACGAATGCGCGAGATCGATGTCTTGGTGCTTAGGAATGTTGTAGGAATGCTTGGTGTCCTCCTCCATGCGCCTAGGGGTCCCTTTTATAGCCCTAAGGCAGCTAGGAGCCGTTGAGAACAAATCTGGAAGGCCATCCTTGCCTTCTGTCGTCGGGTGCACCGGACAGTCCGGTGCACACCGGACACTGTCCGGTGCCCGATTTATTTCCATAAACAGCGCAGTCGACCGTTGCAGACCGTGGAGATCTGGGAGCCGATGGCGCATCGGACATGTCCGGTGCACACCGGACAGTCCGGTGCCCCCTTCCGACCGTTGGCTCGGCCACGTGTCGCGCGCGGATTCCGCGGCCGACCGTTGGCTCACCGGACAGTCCGGTGCACACCGGACAGTCCGGTGAATTTTAGTCGTACGCCGTCGGCAAATTCCCGAGAGCGGCTTCTTCGCCCGAGGCAGCCTGGCGCACCGGACAGTCCGGTGCCCTAGACCGAAACAGCCTTTGGCTGTACACAGCCAACTCTTCTCTTCTTTCTTCTTTCTGTTTCTAACACTTAGATAAGTATATTAGTACACAAAACCAATGTACTAAGGCTTAGAAACATACCTTTACTTGTGATTTGCACCTTGTGCACCCATGGGCATAGATTAACATTTAAGCACTTGTGTTTGCACTCAATCACCAAAATACTTAGAAATGGCCCAAAGGCACATTTCCCTTTCACGGTCGCAGAAAACATACGCACACTACAAGATAAACCGATCCTGCAGGCTCGGACCTTGACGGAGGGGGCAGCAGCACCCTCGGCGTCAACTACACCTTCGGAGAAGTCCGATCGAGCCTTGGACGGCAACGCGGTCGGAGGATCTCTGCTCCGAAGGACGACATCAGCACCGTGCCCGAGCCATCGCTGCTAGGGTCTTCTCCAGGAACCCGGCCCGAGCAGACGGCTCGGCCGGCCACCCCGAAGCCTCAGCCAGCTGTCCCCCGAGGACATCAGCCCGACTCATGGCCTCGGCAACTCGACTCCAGCGCTGGTCCCACCAGTGGATGGCCCGGACAGGCTCCGGCCGACGAAGTCTTCTTTTCGAGCCAACTCTGCCTCTGTCCACACTGACACCGCTGCCTTCGGCTTCGGCTCATCGAAGAGCGGCCGAGGGTTTCCCTTAACTAAGTAAGAGAAGCCTCGGGCAGCAAGGCCGACCGAGCCGAGGGACTCCTACGCCTCCGAGATACGGATACCTCACTCGTCACCTTCGCGCGAGGCAACTCACACTTGGTTAAGCGGTTCAGTTAGCCGACAGGCGAGTCCTAGTGCTCGGAATGAGGAAAAACACGGCTCCGTGCCAAAGATACATACATGTTCAGGCCCCGACAGCCACAATGAACAGACACCGACACTCAAGGTGCCATTACAAACGGAACTCCGGTTCCGTCCCCGCGGGTATGAACAACCTCCACACCGGAGGGCCTGCGGGGCGACAAGCTCCGGACGACTCGCCAGCGACCTCTGCAGCAGCAGCCATGGTCCCAGGACGGACGCAGCCACCGGAAGGCTCTCATTCGCATCCCCACTCAAGGGACGCGAACCAGATATTAAAGCCAAAGAGCCGGGGGTCGGTCCGTAGGCGGCGCTGACGGCCTCTACGGTGGGGAAGCTTTCTCCAGCTGCCACCACGTCAGCACCGACGGCGGCGTCCGCCTGTCCACCAATGCCGCACCAGCGAGCGCGGGCCGCTCAAAGCGCACCGGCAGGTCCTCGCTCCCGTCCTCGCCACAAAAGCGAGGACAGAGGATGGAATGTTGCATCCTAGCTGGGCAGCAACAGTTCGCCTTCCCCGGCATGGCTGGAGGACGCCTCCTCTGCAGAGCTGGAGGATGGTTTCCACCACCAGAAGCTGGAAGAAGAGGTGGCCAGCCGACCCGTGCGGGAGGTAGAGCCCTGGCTCACCTCGCTCTCCGCCCCAGCAAGGATGATGAAGATCCTTGAAGCTGAGGGCGGGGCAGAGATCGCAGCCTGGCTTGCTTCTCCCCACCCAGGAGCTGGTGGTCACCGTCTTGGGTGACCACCGGCGAGGGGATGCGGTCGGGCTAGCTGATGAAAATCCTTGAAGCCGAACGATGGCTGAAAGGTACCAACTTCCGCGAAGTTGCGTTCCTCCACCGACAGCAAGACGAAAGCGACGCGAGTGTTCCCCATCCGGGGGCTCGGAAGGTGGAAGGACGCGATACATGAGGGGAGTGCGAAGACATGGTTGCCTTCCAAGGGGATCATCCTCTTTTTAAAGGCAACTCTCCCCACTTGCGTCCTCAGCCGTCGCGGACTGAGTCTTCTCCAACACGCTCCAAGGTCTTCCCCCTACGACACGGGGGCTGGGTCCCACGCGTCATGCAAGCTGGCCCAGGGCAGAAGAAGCCAAACCGCCGCGCGCGGTACGCGCAACTGCCCAGCGGTTACGAGCATTCCTCCACTTTCGCCCAGACCAGCGGGTGAAAGGGCGGACCGCCATGCAGGCGGCATGCAACCACACCAAGGGGGCGCACCCTTTCGACTTCGACGCGTCCAGCATGGAGGCCCAGGCCCACACGTCATGTAACCGGCGCGCCGGTTGCTACGTGCAAGAAACTGCACCGCCACTCGCGCCACTACCGTGCCTTCTCGACTGCGGAACCAGTACCGCGACTCGAGGCAACCCTGCGCATGACCCAACAGTGCCAACCAGGCACATCGGTCACGGGTCAGTCAGCCGCGGGAGAAGGCGTGACGGTCGATACAGCCAGAAATGGGCCGGCAGTAATGGCAGTGGCAGGCGGGCGGAAGCAGCGGTCAAGTCGTCAGCCAAGCTCACGTCCCCTCCTGGGACAGCGAGAGAACCCTCTCCCACGGCGTGAAGACAACGCGCCCGTGTTCTGTTCCTCGAACGGCTCACGCACGCGCAACGGCTGCCCCGCGAACCACTCGTCCCGTCGCATTAACTCTGCGGCAGGACAGGCGGCACCTTTGGCAGGAGAAGCAGGCGACGCTTCGCTTCCGCCATAATGACCGCGTCAAAAAAGGTGCACCACGTCATTCGATTTCGTATCCTTTTTCTCTTCCTCTTTCTCTCTCTTACGACAGGGACCGGGAAAGGGGATACCCCGAAAGGGATTCTTCTCCGCGAAGGAAACAGGCCCCGAGCCCCCCTACTGATCAGAGGTTCGAAGGCTGGCCCCTCGGAAGGGTTCAACAGCCGCCTCAGAGCACTCAGGCTCCGCACCCACTACTGGTCAGAGGTTCGAAGGCCGACCCCTCGAAAGGGTTCAACGGCCGCCTCAGGCCACTCGGGCTCCGCGCCCACTACTGATCAGGGGTTCGTAGGCTGGCCCCCGAAGGGTTCGACAGCCGCCTCAGACACAGAGCGAGGGATGACCCTGGGTACGTTCGATACATAACCAAGGCTCGGGCTACGCTCCTGAGGTACCCTAGGACATTTCCGAGACTGACGGGAACGATTTTGTAACGGAATCCCACCAGAGGGAGGCATCGAGCCCTCGGACCGTGTCAAAAGGGGACCGGGTCTGGCAAATCACCCGCAGGTACTTTTGGAGCGCGCCTCCGGGCCACTAGCTGACCCCTAACAAATGGGGCACGGGCGTCCACTCGGATTACCCGTTAGCAACTCACTGGAGACACCATGTTCGGCGCCCTCCGAGGGCAACATGGCGCTTTCCCCCCTCCTCCTTGCGGAAAGGCGACGCAGGGGCGTATGTAAAAAAGTCGAGTATGTCCTTGACCGTCCTCTCGCTCTATGCGGGGGCTCGGGGGCTGCTCTCGCAAACCCGGCTCCGGCCAAACCGTTAACAACGTCAACATACCAGCCCGAGAACTTGGGACTCGACTGTGCACCCGGGCTACGGCCAGCTCGCATGAGGGAACAACCAGACCGGCCGAAGCATCACGAAACACATTAAGACCTCGAAGGAGTCAAACCACTCCTCCGAGGCCTCGGGGGCTACACCCGGCGGGTGCGCTCGCGCGCACCCACCGGAACGAAACGCAACCGAGAAAGGTCGGTCCCCTTGCAAAAAAGTGCGACAAAAGCCTCCAAGCGAGTATTAACACTCCCTTTGAGGCTCGGGGGCTACTGTCGGGGACCATAATTAGGGGTACCCCCAAGACTCCTAATCTCAGCTGGTAACCCCCATCAGCACAAAGCTGCAAAGGCCTGATGGGTGTGATTAAGTCAAGGCTCGGAACACTCAAGGGACACGATCTCGCCTCGCCCGAGCCCAGCCTCGGGCAAGGGCAGCCGACCCCGGAGGATTCACGTCTCGCCCGAGGGCCCCCTCAAGCAACGGACACACCTTCGGCTCGCCCGAGACCCAGTCTTCGCCGAGAAGCAACTTTGACCAGATCGCCATGCCAACCGACGTATCACAGGAGCATTTAATGCAAAGGTGGCCTAACACCTTATCCTGACGCACGCCCTTCAGTCGACTGAGCCGAAGTGACCGCAGTCACTTCGCCGCTCCACTGACCAGCCTGACAAGAAGACAGCGCCGCCCGCGTCGCTCCGACTGCTGTGCCACTCGACAGAGTGAGGCTGACAGCGGCCAAGTCCGGCCTCGGGCGCCATAGGAAGCTCCGCCTCGCCCGACCCTAGGGCTCGGACTCGGGCTCGGCCCCGGAAGACGACGAACTCTGCCTCGCCCGACCCCAGGGCTCGGCCTCGGGCTCGGCCCCGGAAGACGACGAACTCCGCCTCGCCCGACCCCAGGGCTCGAACTCAGGCTCGGCCCCAGAAGACGACGAACTCCACCTCGCCCGACCCCAGGGCTCGGACTCGGCCTCGGCCCCGGAAGACGACGGACTCCGCCTCGCCCGACCCCAGGGCTCGGACTCGACCTCGACCACGGAAGACAGACTCGACCTCGGAGGAGCCTCCGCCTCGCCCGACCCAGGGCTCGGACCGACCACGTCACAGGGGGGGCCATCATTACCCTACCCCTAGCTAGCTCAGGATACGGGGAACAAGACCGACGTCCCATCTGGCTCGCCCCGGTAAACAAGTAATGATGGCGCCCTGTGTGCTCCATGACGACGGCGGCTCTTGGCCCCTTACGGAAGCAAGGAGACGTCAGCAAGGACTCGACAGCTCCGACAGATGTCCTTCCGCCAGGCTCCAGCGCTCCTCCGACGGCCACGACATCACATGAACAGGGTGCCAAAACCTCTCCGGCTGCCACGACAGCATGTACTTAGGGCACTAGCTCCTCTCTGCTAGACACGTTAGCACCCTGCTACATCTCCTATTGTACACCTGGGCCCTCTCCTTACGCCTATAAAAGAAAGGTCCAGGGCACTCGTACGAGGAGGTTGGCCGCGCGGGGAGGACGGGACGGCGCGTGCAGGCCTCTCGCTCCCTCTCACGCGGACGCTTGTAACCCCCTACAGCAAGCGCACCCGACCTGGGCGCGGGACAACACGAAGGTCGCAGGTTTCCCCTTTACGCCTGTCTCCCTCTGGTTTCCCCCCTTCGCGCTCCGTCTCGCGCCGACCCATCTGGGCTGGGGCACGCGGCGACAATTTACTCGTCGGTCCAGGGACCCCCGGGGGTCGAAACGCCGACAGCAGAGACTACATGTCACCTAGAACACTCGGCAAAGGCACTGTCTCCGTTACCAGGCGCTGTGACGACGGCTTTTTTTGCCGACTATCGAGTGACTTGCCGAGTGCTCGATAAAAAGTACTCGGCAAAGAAGCCGTTGCCGATGTACAGTTCGTCGAGCTCTCTTTGCCGAGTGTCACACTCGGCAAATCCTTCACCGAGTGTTTTCCAGGCTTAGCCGAGTGCTCCAGACACTCGGCAAAGAGCACGATTCCGGTAGTGATTAACTGTCTTATGTGTTCCTACTAGTACCATTAGTGGGACAACAGGCTTTGCATTATCAATATATATATAGTATGTTTTAGCTAATGCCAATTTCATATCAGTCTTATCCCTCTAAGGGTTGATTTGGTGACAAGGGATCACGGGAGATTGGAGAGGATTGAAGAGGAAATGAACTATACTCTCGTTATCACTAGTCACCAAATCAGTCCTACGTGGAATAATTACAGCATTCAAGTCTGGACATTACCCTTAGGATACAAGGGAGGATCATATAATTGTCGACCCTAGAGAGCTCAGGCGATGAATACCCGCATTTCGGCATAGAATATCCAATTTACAGGCTGTCAGAATTCACAAATTTGATATGGAAGGTGTGTCCGTCATGAAGATGTAAATTGTTCATATATGTGTGTCGTCTTATAAGATAGGCAGCTCTTGCCTTCAACTATATATATATGGAAAAATAACTACTTATACGTGCTATGTGAGACAAATCAGAAAAACGGCTCAACATCTGTTTTATGAATGCCGCTACCCCATCATCCTTGTACACCATATGGTGTCACTTACGCGTGGGGCTGTTTTGGACCTGACCCCATGTAATACCCAAATTTTGGATAACAAAAGTGAAGAAATTAGTTTATATATATATATATATATATATATATATATATATATATATATATATATCCCTCTATTTATTTAAGCATATGAATACTCATGATTAAAGTGACTAAAATTAATTTATGAGATAAACATAAGCTATGCATATCATGCTGGTATTTATTTGTTTGTGATGCATTTAAGTGGAATGAGGAATCCTAGCTTAAGTTTGAATTCAAATTACAGATTAAAACAAAAATGTAAAACAGAAAATAAGTAAAAGGAAAAGAACAGAAGGAAAAAGAGAAAAAGAAACAGCTCACTGTTTTGATCTGGACTGACAACCTCAGCCGGCCCAGCTCGCCACGCTGGCCCAGGATGTCGCCAGCCCAGTCTGGAGAGGGTTGCGCCAACAAGCGGGCCATAGACGTCGGCCTCTCTCGCCCTCGCGCGTTCTCTGGCGGATGGGCCCGGGCACAGTCATTTGACCGCGCGCGACCACGACTGCTTGACACACGGGGCCCATATGCCAGCCGATCTGCGCGCACTCATGAGCTCGGTCACCGACGCGTAGGGCCTCCTTGTCAGCGTTGTTACTCCCCTGTAGATCTTCCCCAGCCGCAAACGGGCGCGGTCGATTTCCGCGTCGCTGCGCGCGCTAGCTGGGGCTTCTCCGGGCCCAACCCAAACTGACCAAGGGGGGAACATATATTTCTGCCTGAGCTTCCCTCGTCCTCTTGTTACGCCACTACAAGCCCTAGCCACCACCGTTGAGAGAGGAACGCCAACCGCGCAAGCCTGTTCCGCCGAGGGAGGGAGGAAACACCGACCGCCTGCCTACGTCGCCGCTCGGGGACCATCGGGGAGCCGGGGGAGTTCGCAATTGCTCGAAGAACCTCTGCGCAGAGCCACTGGGATGGGGATCGACTGGGTCGACAAGGATTGCTCAACTGAGTCCCTTCCATCACCATCGGTCCGATTCGCGTGGTTCGTGCCAACCTCGTCCCCATATTCGGTGAGAGTATTCCCGAGCCTTCACCTTCATGTTTACGTTGTGTAGCATCAACCGTAGTGTGGATTCGCGCATCATTGGGGTAGGAATTGTTCGCCGGTGTTGGGCGCCCGCCACCCAAATCCTCCGTTGAGTGCCACAACCGAATTCGTGATGATCCCCAAATGGTATATCCAAAATCGTAGTACGGGTTATGCGCCAGAGAGGCATTCGTCCTTACTCCAGCGAACTTCGTCGTGGCTAGCAGCGGTGCCACCACTTCTTGGTGTAGCGTGGGGAAGAAGCGGTTAGAGTCGTTGATCTCCCTTTGGGCGGCTCTAATTAGAAGTTTGAGTACCCCTTCGCGCTGCCGACCTCAGCCCTTCATCGCGGATCGGGCGGTTGCGAGTGTGCCTTGGTTATTGTAAATTTGATCTGTAGACCATGGATCGAAGGACTGAGATTGGAGACCGGTTCGATGAGTTGTAGATCTAATCCTGACCACTGAAATTAGATTGGGTGGCCGATATTCACCCTTACCCCTTCAGTCGCGTAAATATGTTAAAGAGACCTTATACTTTTTGTGAATCAACCCGCAGTCCCATCCATGTATAAAAGCATTACCATGGAGTCCTGGTATTTATAGACTAGACCCTAGATTTCATAGAAATGGTGGCTGCAGTCTAGCATCCATGGTTAACTATAATTAATTCAGAAAATTGATATTATGTACAAAAATAAACCTAAGGACCTAAGAAATTCATAACTTTCTCATGCTAACTCTTATTTAATCCTTTCAAATTGCATTGGATTCATAATAATATTATCTACACAGTATAGTACTGATTTGTATCACATCACATACTTTAATAAGTGGACAATTATTTAACCTATGCCTGGTAGATGGACCCTTCTAATCCAAAGTGAATCAGTTAATAATAATCTAATAGATATGTGATCTTTGCTTAAGCATTAACTTGAACTAAATTTAGATTAATCAATCCTTGGAGTACCTTTCCTCTCATAATTTATTAGATCAACCTAGAAACATAGTTTTTGTAGTCAATCATCTAAAACTTCGAGAAATCATAACTTCTTAAACGTAACTCTGATTCTAGTGAATCTCGAACCTGCGATCTCGTAGCAACGCGTAAAATAATATTATGCAGTTTGTGCTCATGTTTGGTGTGATTTAATTTCTCCTGCAACACGTTTGTTTGTATTGTTGGGAGTAGACGAGCAAGTGGTCGAGGAACCCAGAACTCAAAAGGTGGAAAACTCTGAGTAAGAGCTCGTTGAAGGCAAGTTGTGCCCTTGATCACTCTTCTTTACCCAATAATGTTTCTGTTAATCACTGTGACATGCTTAGGCTAATTTTGATGGGACCCAATAGATCACCCTAGTTTGGTCTTCTTTATACCTTGTTTACAACTGAACTTTTGGGTAGTATATGCTATTGCTCTATGTGGTTTTGGATGTTAAGATACACATTATTCATGATCATGCTATTTATTGTCAATGAGTTATTTACTGTTCACAATAAGATCATTATGTTAATTGGAACATGGAGCGACTACCTGGGAAAACAGTGCTACCACAAGGGTAGTATGGGACGCCCTTGGTTGACTAATTAGGAAAGCTAGTGGAGGACTACCTTACCCGAAAGGGGCAAAGGCGTTAGGGAAGTTGTCGGTGTAGGGAGGTTCTCAGGTTGACCATGCTGCGATGGCTTTTCAGACAGGGGATTCCTATATCGCTCTCTTTAGAAACTGTAATGGGTTTTCTGAAGCTAGTGGAACTTTGTAAAGACCTCGTAGTGCTACCCTGCCTCGTTTCCTCAGCAGAGATGAATGGGAAGTCGTGATCCCTTGGCAAATGAGTAATATGACTTATGGGTAAAGATGTGTAACCTCTGCAGAGTGTAAAACCGGTATATCAGTCGTGCTCACGTCATGAGCGGCTCGGACCTTACATGAGTAACTTATGGAATTAAACCTAATTGGCCATATACATCGCATTGTGTGTTTTATTATTAATTATGATCTCTCATTTTATTTGGGTTGGTATTCACTTGTACCTAGTAACTGCTAATAAATTTTGATCTACTTATGAAAAAACAATGCTCAACTATAACCATTATTTGTTGATCAGCCTAACACTATACATGAGCCCCACCGTAAGTGAGCTCATGCACATTATTCCCCATACTTGTTGAGAACTTTTGTGAGCTCACTCTTACGACAACTCTCCCCCACACACACATAGGTAAAGAGCAGGTGGCCCCGGAGGAAGATTACTACGAGAAGTTCGACGAGGTCTAGGTGTCGTGTCCCAGTCGACTTGATGGCGTCAAGGAAATAATATTAGTTCGCTTCATTTATTCTCAGTTATTTTGTAAGACATTTTCGTTATGTAATAAAGTTTGTGACATTTATCTCTATACATTGAATCATTGTATGTGTTGGTATTCTTTGGC
The DNA here is from genome assembly GCF_902167145.1 of Zea mays. Lineage (NCBI taxonomy): Eukaryota > Viridiplantae > Streptophyta > Magnoliopsida > Poales > Poaceae > Zea > Zea mays. The sequence goes on along the minus strand of NC_050098.1, from coordinate 132,569,134 downwards.
GCACATATAAGATGCACCCGGGTTTGTTCCTTAAATCTGAACGTGACATCCTATTTGTCGACGACTAAAAGTAAATATAGAGGATTGGTCTTTGCGTCGTATGGGAACAAGTAGCGTCTTGGAAATGGTTGCCAAATTTAGCAGACCACTGCGAAGAGAAACACGGTATCCACCCCGGTGATGCTGATCCTCTGGTGCATTTGGAGGCAAAGGAACACGGTTATCTTCAAGTTCTAGTATAGCACACGACGCCAGCAGAGACGGTGTTTCAGGGCACCCATTTCGCTGAGCGCAATGAATTCCAGATCCCTCGCATTCTTAGGGTGGACATGGCCTACAACATGACTGGAGATCGAGAATTGGAACATCTGCGCTCTAGCTGAAGCTGCGAGCCACATGACTGCGTGCGTTTGTTCTGGACGATGCCACACGACCTCGTGATATATATATTGAAGCCGATTTGTGAAGAGTGGCCTGAGATAGGAGACCGGTGGGCCCACTATGCTAAGAATTTATCATCTAATAACTTCTTGTGCAGACTGCTTCTGAAAAATCGTGAGACAGTAACTATCCACCTAGACTACATATAAATAATAGCCTCTGAAAAAATAACTTTGGCCACCGATATAAGCTACTAGGAAACTGCCTCAACCAAACCAATGTGTAACTTTGATGATGTGACAAGAGAATTAAGAGGAAAGAGAAGAAATATATATCTTTAAGGGAGATACTACTTAGGCACCAGATCATATATTGAGACTTCAACCATTCAAGTGGCCCACATTTCATACTCTCATATATGCTAATATTTAATAATACTAGTATTTCAAGTCGTATCTTACGTAATTTTAGTTTTAGATGACATGTAAGCTTTTGGATATTGTGAGAAGTTACAATACACTGAGAATAACCTTAAGAGTTAATTTGGAAACCACATTTTATCAAAGGATTTCCATTTTCTCTTGGGAAAATAGAAATCAAATGGGAAAATGGAGTTTCCAAACTAGCCCTAAAACTAAAGAATTGACCAGCTAAACAATTCCGTGATGACTGAGCAGATAAGCCGCAGATAAATTCTAAAGATCTTTTTTCCTTAGAAATATCACGTCATTATTCTTGCTTAACCAAAGTCACCAGAAAATTGCGGTCCTAGCTCTGATAATGGGTTAGAACCCACCCCAAATCCACCCTAACCCATCGCAAATAAGTCATTTTCTTCAACCCAATCCAACCCAATAATTCAACTAAATAATTCACCCTAACCCGCCCATAACTAGTGGGTTAAACCTATTACCTAAATCCATAAAAGATTCATATTCACTAGAGTGGATTCGCTACCGTGTTTGAACTTTAAATTTTCCACAAAATTAATTGATTTTTGTAAACAAGTAAGAATAATATTCTGTTAATTTATGTGTAACGGTGTAGCTAGATCCACATGTGAGTCCCACCTTAAAAGTTATACCTTAATATTAAAACACCGTGTTCACACTTAAAATTTTCACAAAATTAATTGTTTTTTATGAAAACGTCTAAGAATGGTAATTTCCTAATTTATGTATAACAGTGTAGCTTGATTTATATGGGTCCCACATTGAAAGTTGTATGTACCTTAAAATTAAAACATCGTGTTGACACCTTAAAATTTTCACAAAAATAATTGATTTTTTTTGGAAACGAGTAAGAATGATAATCTGCTAATTTATGTGTAACGGTGTAGCTAGATTTATATGTGGTCCCACCTTGGAAGCCAGAACTTAAAGTTAAAACATCATGTTCACACCATAAAATTTTCACAAAACCAATAGATTTTTTTGGAAATGAGAAAGAATGATAATCTGCTAATTTGTGTGTAACTGTGTAGCTTGATCCATGTGTGGTTCCATCTTAGAAGCCAGACCTTAAAATTAAAATATATTGCTCACATCTTAAAATTTTCATAAAAATAATTGATTTTTTTTAAAAATGAGTAAGAATGATAATCTCTATTTTAGTATTTTGTGTGTGATAGTGTAGCTAGATCCATGTGTTGGTCTCACCTTAGAAGCTAGACCTTAAAACTAAAACATCACGTTTACACCTTAAAATTTTCATAAAATTAATTGATTTTTAAGAAAAAAAAGTAAGAATGTTAATCTGCTAATTTGTGTGTAATGGTGTAGCTAGATCCATATGTTGGTCCCACCTTGGAAGTTGGCCCTTAAAGTTAAAACACCGTGTTCACACCATGAAATTTTCACAAAACTGGTTGTTTTTTTTGAAATTGAGTAAGAATGATAATATGCTGATTTATGTGTAATGTTTTAGCTATATCTATGTGTAGGTCCCACCTTAGAAGCTGAACCTTAGAATTAAAACATGGTGTTCACATCTTAAAATTTTTACAAAATTAATTTTTTTTAAACGAGTAAGGATGATAATATGCTATTTTGTGTGTAACATTGTATCTAGACCCACTTACATGTCTAGTGTGGGGTGAGGGGTGTTTCTAGGAACCCGTTACAACCCACTTCGACTAGTAGAAATAGAATTAAGATAACCGACAGTGGAAGCTTTAAGAAAACCGCTAATAAAATATTAATTTTCATTGGCCTTAGCACTGGCTGTTCTAAAAAACACCGGTGTAAATAGGTTTAGAACCATCACTATAGAATTTCTATGTACTATTGTTCTCAGCAAACTCACCCCAACACGTTCAATTCAGATCTAAAATTCATTCCCATCCGCCCAATCAACATATATATCAATGCCCAGTTGCCCACTCATAAAACTCATTACAACCCAACCAATTAGAATGCCTAAGCGACCAACTGTTATAAACCACTAGGCTGACTTCACTCAGCGGCATCTCCAGAAGCCAATACCACTCAAAACTCATCAAAGTTCCTTCGAAATGACGCGTTCCAAAACCTGCCATCCCAACGTCTACTTACATCAATTTCTGGATGCGTACATTTTTTGATAAAGAGATAAGAACTCTGCTCTCATAGTACAGTTCCCCAACCATGCATTGATTCCAGCCAAAATCTTTTTCTGGCTCCAGCTTCGATCCTGATACTTCTTCCAACTTCAGAATGAGGCCATGAGATCCAACAAGCTTCTTCAAAAATTTTGCTAAACTTTAGCACTTGAGTGCTATTTGGATAAAATGCTAAACTTAGCACTACGGTCCACGAGGAGCACGCGACCAATCGTGAGGGGAGAGAAAGAGGTATTGTTGGGGTCACTTTTAGTACAATTTAGTATCTTTGGTGGAGCTAAAGTGTTAATGGGTGCTAAACTTTAGCACAACATTTTTAATCACCTTATTTGTTTTAGTAGTTAAAATTCAGGAAAAAAGTGCAGTGCTAAAGTTTAGCGAGGGTAAACAAACGGGTCCTTAGCTACTAAAATTAGTTGGAGACATTCAAACAACTCAACTAATAGTTTAGCTATTAGCTATTTTTAGCGGAAGACATCCAAACACCCCTAACTAATAATTCAACTAACTATTAGCTACACCCTAAACTACCAATTAGTTATTAGTTGGTTCAATCCAATTAAAATCAGCTAATAGTTAGCCACCTAATTCGACTAGCAATGTTTTAGCCACCTGTCTATTAGCTCTAATGCATCCAAATATGGCCTTTAAAATACACACATGTGAAGAATTTGTTATTAAGTGCCCATAGTTACTCATTGAAGACCATCCTCACCGAACATATTTTCATTATTTTTATGCTTCTTCTCTTTGAGGTTGTCTCTAGCAAATCATGCATATAGTCATGCAAAACACTGTTTTACACTATAGATTGTATTACTCATAGAGTGATATTTAAAACAGGAGATAAGATAGATAAACTGCTGGAGACAACTTAAGATATCGTGGGTGGCACCCTAAAATAGTAATTACATGTCCTAGAGTACCTTGCTTTTAGTTTTATATAAAATAAAATGATGCTTTCCTTCACCATTTTCGATGTATAGCTCATTCTGTATCGTTTATGGGTGTGTTTGGTTTCCTTAACTAAAGTTAAGTTGATGTCACGTCAAATGTTTGAATATCAATTATAAGTATTAAATATATGTTCGGGTTTTAGTCTTCATCTGTGTAGTTAGTTTTTATAATTATACTATATTTATCACCTGTAATTATCATTCAAACATTTGATGTGACATATACTAAACTTTGGGTAAACCATACATCCCATATATCGTAAATGGTTGTTATGAAATGATATAGACACCCCCTTAGTAACTTTTGAATTGATGAAACTAGAAATGCTACATCCTTTAGTCGTATTCTATCACTAGTTTAAAGAAGTTAAGCTCTATAGAGACGGTTCGGAATCTATTTTCACATGCGATTTTTAGAACCGTCACTGGCAGGGGCCTCTAGAAATCATTCTTTTCATAGGCCGTTAGTTGAGAACTGCCAGTAGAAATTGATTTCTACTAGCGGTTGAGCTAAGAAACTGGTAGTAGAAACTGGATTTTCACTAGCGATTGAGGTAAGAAACTGCCAGTACAAATCCTTTCCAGGAAACATAAACTAGGTTTAAAAAATAGCAAAAAATATTTAAATTGGGGAGGTCATTTGATGGTTATTAGAAAAAAATCGATTTCAAATTATTTCTACTAGTGATTCGTTAAGAAAACCGCTAGTATAAATTGATTTTTACTGGTGCTTACTTAAGAAAACCACCGGTAGAAATCATGGATTTGTACTAACGGTTTTCTTAAGAAAATGTCAGTACAAATATGATTTCTACGGGTGGTTTGTTAAGAAAACCCCTAGTAGAAAACTAGAAATTGATTTTTACTGACGGTTACTTAAGAAAACCGCAAGTAGAAATCACAGATTTGTACTAGCGGAGTTCGATAACCAAAACCGTTTGTAAAAATTAGACCCCATCACACACATATAGCTTTTTTCTACTCGTGTATGGTTCGAACATCTTTTCTTAAGAACAAGAGTTAACATATTTGTATTTATTGCGTATTTCTCGACTATTACCAAAACTGGAAGTGTGATTACTTTCTTCTTCTTTTGTTGCCTCTACCGAATTTTTTGTTTTTCGACCATTTTTCGACCAAAACTTACATTTAGACCCCTCGATTACTTATTTCAGGATTTGGACCCGAAGCTCGACGCAATAGGCTATGGCGCCGAGCTCTGACATGGCAGCGATGAGCAGGGCTTGCGTGGACGCTGACGTGGCCCTAGCTCGGCGCCATAGATCTTGGCGCCAAGCTAGGGATTTACCCACACGCTGGGATCCTCCTACCCATTTTCTTCCCTGCCGCATCGTCTTCCCTGCCGCACCATCTTCCCCACCGTCCCAGCTCCAGCGCCGTCGCGAAGAGTCGGCCCTGTTGCATCGAGCCTCCCTCGCCCCGTCGACCCGCTGTGTAGGGCCACACGAACGCACCGTCCCGCCCCACCGTGCCGCCCCGCGGAGGCCCCACGCCCAGCTGGCCCACCCCCACGCCTAGCAGCCTTGCACCATCGCGACAAGCCAGGCACCACCGCCGTTGAGCTCTGCACCGCTCCTCCGAGCTCTGCTCCCGAGGTCCCCATCGAGCCCTGCAGTCGGACCTCCTCCCAGTGGCCGAGCCCTACGCTTAGGTTCGTCGTCAATGCCGCACGCCTAGTATATTCATTACAATAACTTATATTTGTTTACTATGTTTAGCTTGGTAGTTTAGTTAGTTTAGTTACATAGTTTATTTTGTTTTGCTTAGTATATTTAGTGAATATAGTTAGATTGCTACTTAGTTGTTAATGAATATATTTTGATAGCTACTTAGATACCAGCCATCGTGTTGTTTTCTGTGTTGAAAAGTGTGGATGTCAGCCATCATGCTGGTCATTTCTCTATAGGTTTTAGAAACCTCATCGTGTGGGGGAGGTGCTGCCGAATTTTTTACTAAAACGACTATGTTATTTTTTGTAGATAGGAGGTTGTCTGATTCCACGACCGATTTCTGGAGGAGATGTGGTACGATGACAGGTACACTCCTCTCCTAGAGAGGGTTGGCTTGGACGTCGTATCGTTCCAGGTTCGCTGTGGGTTGCCGACATTCAACCCTGCGGCGTTGACGACTATGGTCGACAGGTAACAACTTCCACATTTTTTTAACTTGTGCAGTCATTGCATATTTTTCCATACTTCTGAATTTTTATTTGTTTGTGTTCCAATAGGTGGCGGCCAGAGACTCAAACTTTACACCTGCCCTGCGGCGAGATGACCGTGACGCTGGAAGACTGTCAGAAGATTCTTGGTCTCAGCATTCGGGGTCGTCCAGTGACTGGTCAGGCAGCACCTGGTGGTTGGAGGTAGAGGGTCAAGGCCTTCCTTAGGAGACTTCTTCCTGATGACCTACGAGGTAGCCACACCACCGGAGTCCCACTCACCTGGCTTAGGGAGGCTTTTGGGGTGTGTCGAGTTGGAGCAGACGAGCAGACGATTGGGTACCATTATCATGCTTGGATCCTCCACCTGTTTGGATCAGTTCTTTTTCTAGACGCGACGGGTGACAATGCGTCATGGATGTTTCTGCCCTACCTGACTGACTAGGACACTACAGGAGATTATAGTTGGGCTTCTAGAGTGTTGGCCTTCCTCTACAGGCAACTCTACGAGGCATGTCGTCGATCTTCGAGGACCACCAGCTTAGGTGGGTTTGTGTACCTACTCCAGCTCTGGATATGGTCACACATACCCGTCGGTCACCCTAGAGAGTTCGCTCCTCGTGAGTGGTTCGTCGTAGCCGGGCATCGCCTGAGGCTAACGGCTGTCTACCGCTGGGAGCAGGTCCAGGAGCCCTTCGCACGACACCAGTGTGCCTATGTGGAGTTCTCCAATGAGCTGGACGCACTTACGCATTCGATGGTGAGTTGTGTACTTGTATATCAATTTATCTTTCTTCTTAAGACGTTGGTAAAATTACTATAAACATATATGGAAATTCTAAACCTTTTCAGGTGACCTGGTAACCATATCATGAGCCAGCTTTTGCCAACATCTAGTTGAGCTCCATGTGCGAGATAGATGAGGACATTTACTTAATGATGTGTCCCCTCATTTGCTTCTTTGTCGTTGAGTACCACTTGCCCCACACAATGGCTCGATAGTTCGGACTACGTCAGGAGTTTCCAGTGGAGCCCTTCTCCACTTCAATAGAACTCCACAAGTGAGTGACTTTGCCCACTTGTTAGTCTAACTATTATTTCAGATATGCAATAAAATACTAAAAGATTTGTCTACTGTTTGCAGGTTCGATAGACAGAGGCAGAAGAAGGTCACCGACTTCGAGACCCACCACCAAGATTATATTGATGAATGGGATCAGGAGTCAGACCTAAACTACGAGAACGACCAGCCAACCGCACACGAACTACCACTTCTGCAGGTATTTGACTTGGTATGCTGGTGTCACTAGGTGCAAGCTTAAGGGCCAGTGGACAACTGCAGACTATGAGAGCAAGAGTCGTCAGACGACGAGATACTTTATTCGACATAGCTGCTCGGCTAGGGTCTCAAATCGAGGCTGCTCCAATCCTAGACAGAGTGTTACCAAGTTGTTTACTCAATTTAGTTTTTTTTAATTTGATGCATTATGTTTTGTTTTGTGCATCCTAATGTTTTAACTTGTATCTTTGATCTAGCTGCCTCCCATTCCCTTGCATCATGTGCTCTCTTCTCATTTGCCGCCTTCAATCTCCTCTGTCCTGCACGCATCGGGATGTAAAAACACATTGATTTCGTGAACCTACGCATGTCCTGTATGCAATCGTTAATGTACAAATCGACGAGTTGAGATCCATAACACATCTTCTGTCTCATTAGTCTCTTGGACTTTATTATATGCATCACCTCTTCTTTGTCGTCGTATCTCTCCCAACCACATTTCCTCGTCTCCTACACAAAAGACAGTAAGTACGGGTGCAACATTGCAGCTGATGCAAACAAAAAATAAATACCAACCTCATCGTAATATACCATATGTCCACAAAAATAGCCAACACCAAGCTCGGAAGGAACTAATCCAAACTTAGCTTCAATACCACATTTGCATAGTACTGGATCAGACTTCAATTCTTCCGTCCAATCATTTTTTTTCTTTTCCTTTGCCTCTAGCTCTAGCCAATGGGACATAGGACCATACAATCACTCTAAGAAATTACACTTACACCACTCGTATGGTTGCAGGAGAATAAGTTAGTAAATTTGTGCAAAAAATAACACAAGTTTGAACATTTGTTATGCACTCACATAATCAATGTTCGGACACATGAAGTACTTCGCAGTGTCCTCGTCGATGATAGCATGATCTCCGCAATTGCATCGAGGCGGCGACTCCATTCGTCTTTCTATTGCTACCTCCTTCTCTACATCCGTCATTGGTGGAGGATTCAGGGGAGGAGTAACCCAACGCTTAAAACGCTCATGACTAGTCCTTCCACACAACTAATTAGTGAAAAGAAGATGTCGAGGGTCAAATTTATTAGGACCGTCGATCCACTAGAAAAAGAAACACCTCAGGTGCTCCTACAAAAATGGAACGAAGCATTAGTACACATCTAGTAAACAACAGTAACTCACAAGTCATAAGCTATGTACGTTAAAACCGCCACAAAGGTAGAAGCAGCGAGCAGCCGTGTTTGGATGTTTGTATTGACATACCCAAGCTGGTCTACCACAGTCACAGTTAGGCACAGTAACATCAGGAGGAACAGGAGCATCCTTACTAGATACATCCGGATATAACTCCCGATGACGACTGAAAGGGAATTAGGCTTACACCTATTTTCCTAATTGATTTTGGTGGTTGAATTGCCCAACACAAATAATTGGACTAACTAGTTTGCTCTAGTCTATAAGTTATACATGTGCCAAAGGTTCACACTTAGCCAATAAAAAGACCAAGAATTGGGTTCAATAAAGAGAGCAAGGGATAACCGAAGTGTGCCCTGGTCTGGCGCACCGGACAGTGTCCGGTGCACCAGGGGACTTCACGCTGAACTCTTCACCTTCGGGAAAATCCAGAGGCGCTCCGCTATAATTCACCGGACTGTCCGGTGTACATCGGACAGTGTCCGGTGCCCCAGGGGAGAGCGACTCTGGAACTCGCCAGCTTCGGGAATTTGCTCCGCTATAATTCACCGGACGTGTCCGGTGTACACCGGACTGTCCGGTGAGCCAGCGGAGCAACGACTACTTCGCGCCAACGGTCACCTGCAGAAGCATTAAATGCGCGCCAGAGCGCGCAGAAGTCAGGCACGCGCGAAGTGGCGCACCGGACACTCTACAGTACATGTCCGGTGTGCCACCGGACATCCAGGCGGGCCCAGCAGTCAGAGCTCCAACGGTCGGAACCCAACAGCCTGGTGACGTGGCTGGCGCACCGGACTGTACGGTGCACCATGCGACAGACAGCCCCACCAAACGGCTAGTTTGGTGGTTGGGGTTATAAATACCCCCAACCACCCACCATTCAAATATCCAAGTTTTCACACTTCCAACCACTTACAAGAGCTAGGCATTCAATACAAGACACACCCAAGTGATCAAATCCTCTCCCAATTCCACAAAAGCTTTAGTGACTAGTGAGAGTGATTTGTTGTGTTCTTTTGAGCTCTTGCGCTTGGATTGCTTTCTTCTTTCTCATTCTTTCTTGTGATCAATACTCATTTGTAACCAAGGCAAGAGACACCGATTGTGTGGTGGTCCTTGCGGGGAAGTTTTGTTCCCGGTTGATTTGAGAAGAGAAAGCTCACTCGGTCCGAGGGACAGGTTGAGAGAGGGAAGGGGTTGAAAAAGACCCGGCCTTTGTGGCCTCCTCAGCGGGGAGTAGGTTTGTGAGAACCGAACCTCGGTAAAACAAATCCGCATGTCACACTCTTTATTTGCTTGCGATTTGTTTTCCACCCTCTCTCGCGGACTCGATTATATTTCTAACGCTAACCCGGCTTGTAGTTGTGATTAACTTTGTAAATTTCAGTTTCGCCCTATTCACCCCCCCTCTAGGCGACTTTCAACGACCTCTCTTCTGCCACAACACCTCTCGATACATGTCTTTCATCTAAGAAACGAATATATATTAACACAACTATGTGAAAATAACAGAAATGATTTTATAAACGCCACAGATCTTTGTATAATCATATTTCACAAACTGTCTAATAAACTGTAGTCATCATATGAACTATATATCCTAGGAGCAACAATCAAAACTAATAATCGAAAAAATACAACCCAATATACAAAACAAATGAATCAGTGAACACCATACCTTGGTATACAGAGTTTTCCAACTTGAATCTGGTCGTTTTTGAAGAAGATTGGAATGGAGAGAAAGTTGAGAAAAGAGGTGGGCGCAACTCTCAATCAGCAGAACGACCGATTTATAGGACTTCCTAGCTCGGCGCCAAGATTTGTGGCACCGAGCTAGGAAGCCACATCGGCGCCATGGCAGCCCTAGCCACCGCAGGCCGCCGACGCCGCGTCACACTTGGCGCCATAGGCTACGGCGAGGAGATGTGTTAGCTCGGCACCACAACCTATGGCACCGAGCTTCGGGTCCAAATCCTGAAATAAGTCATCCAAAAGTCTAAATGTAAATTTTGGTTAAAAACAAAAAATCGGTTACCTCTACCTGTGTTTTCCATCTGTCTTCCATTTCATGTTCAACACACACAAAACAAGCACTACCAGAATCGAGCGCTTTGCCGAGTGCCTGAAGCACTCGGCAAAGTCTTTGTCGAGTGTGGCACTCGGCAAAGAGAGCTCGGTGAACAGTACATCGGCAATGGCTTCTTTGTCGTGTACTTTTTATCGGGCACTCGGCAAAAACTTTGCCGAGTGCCAGTCGGTACTCGGCAAAGAAAAGTGGTCGTCATGGCACTGGGTAATGGAGACGGCGTCTTTGCCGAGTGTTCTAGGTGACACTCGACAAAGAACATACCTTTGCCAAGCGTCACCTAAAACACTCGACAAAGAAGTTACCATTTTGCCGAGTGTCGACCAGCCTGCACTCGGCAAAGGTTCCACCAGCGGGGCCCTTTGTCAAGTTCTTTGTCGAGTGATCTAGCGGGCACTCGGGAAAGTTTGCTTCTTTGCCGAGTGTCAGGGCCAGAACACTTGGCAAAGAAGCTTTACCGGTGCCCAGGTGTTGCTTCTCTGCCGAGTGCTCTAGGCCTGACACTCGGCAAAGAGGTCCTTTGCCGAGTGTAACACTCGAGAAAGTGACCAGTAGACACTTTTTTATTTATTTTTTCTATTATTCCATCCAAACAAACAAAAGATATCATATATACATCACAGATATCACATAATCATCATAAATATCACATATACATCACATATCTCACAAAGACCATAAATCAAACATAAGTATTCAACACTTAAGAACATAAGTCTCATAAGTCTCAAGTTCTCACATAAGTATCCAACACAAACATAAGTATCCAACGCAGCATTACCAACAAGTTCTAAAGTCTCAAGTATCTCATAAGTCTCAACACTAAGAACATAAGTATCATCGAGGTGGGCGGCTGGACTGGTGCGGCGATGGGTTGGGCGATCCATGAGGGTTGTTGGATGCCACCCCAGATTGTCCATGCACAGAGAAGAGATTGCATGTGTTATACCAGATACATTATCAACATCTAACTACAATTTTGATACTCACAGGAGTATGGAACAGAGAGGGTCAATTGTAGGGAACAATGGAGGTGGTGGAGCGAAACCCTGTGCGGCGCCAAGGCTCTGCATGTACTGGAACATCTCCGCCATCCTCTACTGATCTGCCAGGCGGGCCTCCCGCTCCGCCAACATCCTTGCCTCCATCTCTTGATGTTCCCTCCTCTCTTCTTCTAGCTAGGCTTGTAATATTCCAAGCCAATGTTATAGTAACTCAAAGAGAAGGTATATAACTCAAGGAATGACGAGTTACAAAAGTGCTAACCTCGAGTTGTTGTATGTGATGTTGTGAGCTGTCCTACCGAGGTCATATGGCTGGACTCGAGCCCATTCTCCTTGCTCGCACCTGAGACAGAGTGGGAGTGGACGACGAGTCGATTGCCCCGTCGGCAATCCAGTACCGCCCATGTCTCTTGCCTCCTCTGACCCTCATGAGGACATCGGGGTCGATCTGCTCGGTCCTCGGATCGTATTCTGGGCCATGGACCTCCTATGCCATGGCGGTGTAGTCATGAAGACGGCTATAGATGGCGGGGTTGTTGTACACCTCGGGCCCGTCATCCGGGTTGTAGGTCATGTCGGACATCGCCTTGCCCTTATGGGCCATAGCATAGGCCGAGAAGATGGAGCAAGGCTGGCCACCATGTGACGCCGATTGTAAGAAAATCAACGAGATAGTTAGAAATAATATCTAATCCAGTGTTATATACCTAAATAAAAAAGAGGGCGTACCCATGCTTCTGCATACCCATGCTTCTACATATTGGCCTAGGCTGCGACTGCCTTGGTGGTGGGAGGGACCTTGCATCATCAGACACCGTTCCTGGCTAGCGTTGTGCGCCTCGTCCCACTCAGGCAAGCACCACCTATCCACCATCTTCTCCCAGCACAAAGGATGTGTGGCGCACCAATATGGAATCATCTACAATGTAAACACGTACACTGCATATCAGAAGATAAAATTAAATTCATGCATGGAGTACTGGTCCCTGGTCAACGACATGGTTCGGGCTTGCTGCTTGGTCACCTTCTCCCCAAGGACAGGGCCGTGGTAGTTGACGATGGCCTAAATTCGTGCCTCATAGTGCATGTCCACGATGAGCTTCTTACAGCTCGTGGTGGCCACCACATCCGCCCTAGCCTCGTATCCAGCCTCGCATATGAAGAAATCCTGCATACAAAAACGATGTATCCATATATTATTTCAAGAATTTGCAACGAGTGTGACATATTTTACATTATAGTAAGACTTACCCACAGCTCTTGCTTCACCCGCTCCGCCTTGTTATTGAATTCTGGGCCGTCCTGGTCTACTGCATCAGGGGCGACGGCGTAGTGGTCGAAGGTGTAGGCTGGGCCCATCACTCCAGCGTATTCAACCAGTCCAGGGAAGTGTTCCCTGCACAACAGGCCGAGGATGCCATTGGGGTTGCGACGATGACCCCCAGCATTCTCCACAACCATCCAAGACCTGTCCAAGTGATAAATAAAAAGTATTAGTTTATATTATGATTTGAACACATAATATGAACAAGAATGAAGAACATAAAGTTGCATGCCTCTCCCCATCTGGCCGAATCAGCGGCCACCTATCCCGAAGTATGGGACGCTAAGGGAGACTCGCGAGACCTCGTAGGTAGACGCTCCGCGAACCTGAGGTATCCTGCTAAGCGTCGTCATCATCCTACTGCTGGTCGTCGTCGTCCTGCTGCACCGCCTGCTGCTGGACGTCGTCGTCTTGCTGTGCCTCGTCCACCGTCCTGCTCCTCCTCCCCCTCCTCCTCCTTAGCCAATCGCCCACCATCTTTGTCCAACAACCTGCAATTAAGAGTAAACAAATAAGCACATATAAAAAGATGTATTTAAAAACAGGTGCAAAATAAAAAACTATAGCATTACATCGATTAAAAATAATCTTCATATGTGTCGGGGTTAGCCGGATCATAACTCTCATCATCACTATCAACCATTTCATAGTCAACACCATCTGAAGGCGCAAGTTCATTATTAATGTCGTTGCCTTCAAGGATTACTAAGTCATTCTCATTTTGCACCTCATTATCCTCCTCATCAACAACCATTTCAATATCTACGTCCATTCTGATAGCTTCAGTTAAGTCTATCTCAAATCGCCCTTCTAGCCCATTTTCTTGTAAGAACTCTCCATCATATGTGTCCGGGTCTAAGTTATAAACTTCATCGTTAGGAACAGGTAATCTACCATGCGGCGATACCTTATACACAACATCCCAACCCTTAAGATGTTCTTTCGTTTGGCACGCATATGAGATAATACACTTGTGTGGCCTGTTGGGCCACGATATAGACATCGTCTCCTAGTAAGGTGGAATCTTGTCGAATTTCGACTATCCCAAGATTAGAATATGTCTGTCTCGTCATTTGAGGGTCAAACCAATGACATTTGAATATCACTGGAGTAAGAGGTTTGGAACCATGAAAATTGAGTTCATATATTTCTTCGATTCGTCCAAAATAATCGACATCGTCAAGGCCGGGCGTAAAGACTCCAGAACACGTTGTTTTCCAATTGGGCCGACTTTGGTCATAGTTTGTTGTGCGAAAACGGTATCCATTGACGTCATACCCAGAATATTTCTTAACCCTATAAGCAAAGTTGTTGGCTACTTGTCTCAAGTGGGCACTCATAGACGGATCTCTTTGGCCCTGCAAGTATTCGCAAGTTAAAAGACGCTAAATTGAGTTCATAGACAGATCTCTTTGACAAACTAAGCATGTACCTTATGTTTGAACCAGGAAATGAAATCGGGCAATCCATTTCTCGCACCCTTTCTAGGAATAGTATCATATTCCTGTGGAGTTGGGTCCCTTGATCGACGCCAGAATTCATGAAGAAATTGTTCCATGTATGGCGTCACTTCTTCAAGGTTGGTCAATACATATAGCATGATATACCGCCACTCTCAATGTGTCAGGGTCTTGGTGGTCGAGCCACTTGCGCTTTCGAGTTGGCCTCGAAATATGCTGAGGTTCGATTCATTGCTGCCATCATTGTAACGAGGGGGTGGATTATGCACGCTTGACAGTTTGTCACCATAGTAAGTTGTTGTGAAGTTTGACACCTTACATGTACCATTTTGGGACAATTATATGAGTGTTTTCTATAACTATTAGATTTAGTTCGTTTATTTCAATTTCTTCGGAAAATTTACATTTGAACTGCAGGTCACTCGAAACTTGGAAAACTGTGCATGCAAAAATGATATGCATGGTATTTAGCACAAGTTACGACCGATTTCAGGAGCGGACCGAAAACTTCGAGCACCATGCTCACTAAACATGGCCGTGAACTTTCCATCCAACTGTTTAAAAATTGTATAAAACACAAACAAAGTCAGAAAATCATGAAACTTGTCCACATGTCATGATATCATATATAGAGGCTGTGATAAAAATTTGAGGATGTTTCGAGAAAGTTGTGAGGTAGTATGTGTAGAAACCTAAGGGAACTACATTGAAACTCTATGATTTCATGTGTAGATCGCTTAGGTTTCTACACATAGTGCCTCATAACTTTCTCGAAACATTCTCAAATTTTTATCACAACCTCTACATATGATATCATGACATGTGGACAAGTTTCATGATTTTTCGACTTTGTTTGTGTTTTATACATTTTTTAAACAACTTGATGGCAAGTTCATGGTCATGTTTCGTGAGCATGGTTTTCGAAGATTCTGGTCTATTCCTGAATTCGGTCGTAACTTGTGTTAAATAACATACATATCATTTTTGCATGCACGGTTTTCCATGTTTCGACTGACTTGCAGTTCAAATCTAAATTATCCGAGGAAATTCCATTAGACGAACTAAATCTAATAGTTATAGAAAACACTTTTATAATTGTGCCAAAATGGTACATATAGGTCTACATAGTGTAGGAACATACCACAAAAAGTTTGGTTGGGAAAAGAAAAAAATAAAAGATATACATATGATAACGACCGTCGGTAAAGATAACGGCAAAGAAGGACACTCGACAAAGAAGGCTTTGCCGATGACCAACTCTCGGCGCTCGGCCAAGATAACGGCCGTCAGCTATAGACGGCTACTGACGACCCTTTGCCGAGAGTCGTTGTTTGCCGAGTGTATTTCTGTGCCGAGCGTCCTGCTCTCGGTAAACATGCTCGTTACCGAGAGCAGGTCTTTGTCGAGTGCCCGACAAAAAGCATTCGGCAAAGCGCCGAGCACTCGGCAAAGAGCCGGATTCTGGTAGTAAAGAAAACTCTCAGCAGTTATCGAGTCAAAACGCTCCATCCGTCCATCCTCCAAAACCACTTAAGAATGTGTTTGGTTTGAAGTCAAAGTGGGATGAGACGGGGGCGACACCGTCTCCTCGATTTTTTGGGATCACACCGCCACCAAAAACTACTATGGTGTTTACCTCGCCCCTATGTGACTCTCATCCAAACACTAAAATAACTGTGACCGCCCCTCCCATCACACCATGTACATCCAACCAAACACACCCTAAACCCTTCGGAAAGCCAGTAGCATGCATGCTTGCATGAGTGGCAGTTTGTTATTGTTGGCTTTAGTTAATGTAGAATTTTTCATGACCAATAAAAGTGTTTGTAGCTTAGTGGATGTTTGGTTTCTAGAGATTAATTTTTAGTCTCTACATTTTATTCTATTTAAGTCTGTAAATGCCAAATACGGAAACTAAAACTCTGGGGTTTCGAATTTCCCCTATCTCCGAAAATCCCGGAAGGAGATTTAAGTTTCCAAACTAACCATTAAAAGATTTAGTACCAATTAACCACGCACTACAAACCAAGCTGCTTGTATAAAGAATGGGACTATAACTTTGCCCATCAAAAATAAAAATTCACAATAGACTATTAATCTATCCAATTTAAAATAACAACGGTCCCTTTTGTCGTTGAATAAACAATACAAATTATATTCCATTCTAACTATAGAAATAACACCATGCATTGGGACGTTCTCTGAACTTTGTAAATTATTACCTCCATTTTTGAATATTTTTTGCATGCTAGTTATTTTATTTTTACTAAAACGCGACAAATAAAAAAGAACGGAGAGAATACTATATATATAGTTGATAGAAATGTAGAATTAAGCGATCTTTAGGACAAACATATAAAAACTCGGTGCTACCAGATTACAATATTAATACAAGCTCAGTATTACTTCATCCGTTCCAAAATATAATTCGATTTAGACTAATTACACATTCATTAAGTAACACATGTATATCTATATTCATTATCATCTGAATGAATGTGGATAGAAAAAACTAAATTTTGGGACGGAGTGAGGGTATATATGATTGTCGTCCATACTTAAATTGTTTTTTATGATAATCAAACAGATCACAACCTCAATTATATATAGCATTTGACAGTGAATATTCTACTATACTAGAAAACATGATCTAATTATAGAACAAATTGAACATTATTAAGTTTTCCGAAGGATCATCCTTGCACCAAACTTAGAACATTGTCATCCATCCATGCAGCGACAAAGTGTTTATTTGCACTAGTAGTATCTCACTTCATCGTGGATAGACGATCCAGGAACACGTTGAAGGCTTGGTCTGTGTCAACCATACTGACCCTGACAACCCTCCCGTCCACTCCAAACTTTGTGCCACCTCGAGTGACTATCTTGTTCTCGCGTAGAAAGCTCTCCAGATCTTCAATACCATCCTTCTTGCAGCGAAGCCATGCGAACGCTGATGAAGGAAATTAAAACAACCAACAAAAAATTTGTCCATATTGTCCTTAATGTTAGTTACAAAAGTATATATAAACAAAAACAATAATCCTACTAACAAATGTAAGAATGAAAAATTTAGGAGTATGATTTGTTACCAGGATTGGCGGTGATAGTCTTCTTAAAGAAACCACAGTACTCAGATAGCTCATCTGGGAGGGTAAAGATGTCCGAGGCCGCCACAGCTGCGCGGAGCCTAGTCCACCGTGCCGCCATTTTATCCCGAGCAAAATGGAAGAGGTGGCTTCTTGTTTGGCCCGCGGATGGCAGCTGCTCATAGCCGTTACAGATCGCCCCAAGAATCTTAGCGGCACGAAGCTGAGAGTCCTTGGACACGCCAATCGTGGTGAGCTCCATGAACTTGGTCATCTTCTTGGCCACCTCAGTGTCCTTCACCAGTGCCCACCTACAGCCATCCATGCATGCAATTAGCAAACCTTACTTTATACTATCTCGTTATATACATTACATCTGGTCAATATAATACAGAAATTATGTCGTATATCATGGTTGATGTGTAGAATTTTGAGCATGAAATGTAAGAATTGTTTGGGGGGGGGGGGGGGGGGGGGGGGGGGGGAGGGGGGTTGGAATGGTTATAGTTACATACCCCAGCCTAGTGCCGGCATGGCCGGAGCATTTGGAGAAGGTGAACAGCATGACATCATGGGCAGCCGCCTCGGTGATGGGCGTGTACTGCGGCCAGTAGTAGGCGAAGTCATAGATCGCCTTGCTGGATTTGGACTTGACGACGGCATGTCGGATGCCACCGTCAGGGTTGTTTGGCGAGCAGACGACCTCAACACAGCTGGTGTCGTCGCCGGCAAATGTATTGGCGTCACCACCCCAACGGTAGAGCCCAGAGTTTAGAAAGCTCGCCGCAACTGGGTAACACTGCACACCAAGTATCCAAAGTCAGAACATTACAATAATGTATTGTAGAAATCGAACAATGTGTTGTGTGGAAACTGAAGTATAGGTGCCTTTTTCTTATATATAGATCTAGATCATGTCCAAAATCAGCCAGCAGAGATGAATTCTTGATGCATATATGAATTGATGATGTACCCTTACCGAGTAGTAAGGCGCCGGCGAGACGACGTCGATGGGCGTGCCGTCACTTGCAGGCGAGATCGCGTATAGCACGGCCTGGAACAGCTGCGTGGACCCAGTCCCGACGATCACATGGTATCCATCGACCACGGCGTTTCCGACGAGCCGGTGGAGGCGCCGCACCTCGCGCTCGAGGCCAGGCTCCAGGAAGCAGCAGATGCCGCCGAGGTTGGAGAAGTAGCTCATCGTCTGCCACGCGGGGATCAGGATCGAGGCGCTGTCTCCCTCGCGGCGCCAGAACTCCTCGTACATGACCGGGTCGCCGCTGCGAGAGAAGAATAACAGAACAGTAGAAGGTGACGAGATCGGGTGATGGATCCGAATCCGATCCAGGCGTATGTATGATAGCACAGCACTACTCACTGATCGAGGATGACGACGGAGTCCTGAGTGACCGGCGGCTTGCCTCGGGACGCCTCCACCGTGGTGATCTCCCCGTAGCGCTGGCGGATGTACATCGCAAGCCACGCGAGGTTCATCGCCACAGAGGCCACGACCCCGATCCTTCCCGCAGAGCGCGCCGCCTTCATCGTCCTACTACTCTCCTTAGCCGCCATTAATTATCTCCTCCTCTCCCAAAGCTCACGGCCCTCTGCCCCGCTCTACGTCTATAGACGACGCCCGGCAGCTCACCTTTCGGCGTGGCGCGCGCAAAGAGAGTGGCGACGGCGAGGAGGAGAGCGGGGATGGATATGATAGCGGCGGGCGGCTTGTTATGGATGTATGTGTGTGTGTATGACTGCGCTGGTGTGATCCAGAGATGGACAGATGGGAGCCTCCGCGCTATCTGCTGCATGCGGCGGTTGGAACGTGGATTCATTCGTGATCGCATGCATGCAGTGGTTCCAGTGCGCTTTGGGCGCCAATCATCGATCGGGTCTTCCTACCTGTAGACTAGTCTTGATCTCTGAGCCTGTTTCATGGCGTCTGGTGGTCGGTCTGTGTTATTTTGTGTTAGGACCCTTTGAACTTCGCCGTAGAAGTACTTGGCTATAAGAAGTTAAGAAAACACAAACTTTTAACACACAAGAATATGGTTTTGCTTTGATCCTACAAAACTTGACACTTTTCCAAGATCTATTTCTTTGCTCAAATAGAATATTACATGGAAAATAAATTGCAGCCCTATAATCAAATGCGTAGGGGCTAATTTCCTAATGCAAGTAAGACACCAAATTATCCAATAAACTTATATTAGCACCCTAGGTCAAACACGTAAATGCCAATTTCCTAATATGGGTAACACACATGAGCAATGCGAGGGAGACTAGGGTTTTAGATAGATTCAGGTTGTTGGAGCGTAATACCTTACATCCTCTTTGACTGGGTTGGATTGCAAGAAAACGATTAAGTGCCAATTTGAGAGCACCTAGAGGGTGGTGAATAGGTGATCCTGCAAAAACTTATCTAAAAACAACAAACTTGGTCTATAAATGGGGTTAAATCTAAAACCAAGTTCAATTAAAAATAGAAGGAGGATTTCTTCACTTAATTGCTCTCACAAGATGTGTATTGAAACGAGCAATAATGAAAGTGAAGTGGAGAGCTAGGAAGAACAAAATCACAATGAAAGTAAGTAGACAATGAGACACGTGATTTATCTCGTGGTTCGGCCGAAGGCCTTCCTCCACGTTGTGGCATCCCAATGGACAAGGGTTGCACTCAACCCCTCTCAAGTGATCCAGAGAACAAACTTGAGTGTTGTGGTTGTCTTCCTTATAGTATATTCCCGTTTGTGAGGAATCTCCACAAGTTGGAGGGTCTCACACTGTAAGGAAAATGGACCCGGGCCATTTGGCTTAATGAGTTTTGGTGTTTGATGATTAACACAATCCATGAACTAATGAATTTCCTAGTGTTTGTGTTTGTAGTTCACATGATGCTAGAATTACTTGGACCAAGGAATTGAGGAAAGCAACACCTCAAAAGAAGACATTAAGAAGATCCAAGAAAAGTCCAAGAATGAAGATGTGTGTTGCCTGCGGACTGTCTGTGCGAGGCACACCGGACTGTCCGGTGCCCACACGCCGGACTATCCGGTGCACCAGGAACCTCAGCCCTAACGTCTAGTTCTAGGTGGCACTCGGAGGGAAGACCACCGGACTGTCCGGTGTGAAGTCCGGACTAGCTAGGGTGAAAGCCTGCGGCGCCAACGGTCACCTGCTCTGATAGGGTAACGGCTAGGCGCACCGGACAAGGAACAGTGCGTTGTCCGGTGCACCAACGGACTCTCTGGTGCACCACCGGACTGTCCGGTGTTACCGCAGAAAGCAGCAGCTTTCCTCCAACGACTAAATTTGTGTTGGGAGCTATAAATACACCCCCAACCGGCCATTTCCAAGTGTGGGAGCCCAATAGACATACCAAGGCATATAGTAGACATTCCCAAGTGCTCTTACACCCAAGTGCTTAATAGAATCACTTGGTGATTAGCATAGGTGCATTGCGAAGTGCTTAGGTTAGTTAGACCGCTCTAGCGCTTTCTCTAGGTGAACCCTAGTTAGTTAAGTGAGTTCAGTAAAACCACACAACCCCTCGGCTCTTGTGTGAGCCGCTATAATTGTACCAAGTGGGGCAAGAGTCTTGCGAGACCGTGACAACCGCGTTTTTGTCACGGCCGCCACCGTGTACCGGAGGGAACGAGGTCCGTGGCGTTTCGGCCGGAAGCTCGATAGTGGAGACGGCGGGGAGCATCCGAGAGGAGCCGAAAGCGGAGCACCACTTGCGCGTGGAGAAGGCTCGTGGCTCTCTACGGAGTTACTCGACCGAGGTGCTTGGCCCTCGTGTGGGCTTCCCTTTGCGTAGGGGCACCAACGAGGAATAGTCGGGACCTTGCGTGGTTCTGGATACCTCGGTAAAAATACCGGCGTCATCCATGAGAGTTTGCATCTCTACCTTGCTCTTTAAGTTTCCGCATTTATATTAAGCATTTAAGTTTCAATCTTGTATTCATACTTATATTGTGTAGATTGAAACTTAGCCATTGCGGTAGAGATAGCAACACATAGACAAAACCTAGTTTGGACATTCTAGTTTGATTATTTGCATAGGTTTTGCTCTAGGGATTTATTAGTGGCCTAGTTTAGTAAAAGTTTTAGAAGTCCTAATTCACCCCCCCTCTTAGGCGTCACCCGTTTCCTACAAGTGGTATCAAAGCCTGGTTTGGCTCATTTGAAACGCTTTAGCTTCACCGCTAAAAGAGTCGACGCTTTTTAGAGGAAGAGATGGATACCCATAGGCCACCACACTTCGATGGCACTAACCTCCCATATTATAATGCTAGAATGGCTTGTTACCTAGAGGCCGTTGATCTAGGTGTTTGGCGAGTCACTCGTGACGGGATGAAACCCGCCAAGAATCCCGAGAAACCCACCACGAGTGAGGAAAAAGAAATTCATTTAAATGCTAGAGCCAAAAATTGCTCGTATAAATCTCTTAGCATGGATATTTTTAATCAAGTATTTACCTTGAAAATTGCTAATGAGATTTGGCTAAAATTGCATGAGCTCCATGACGGCACATCAAATGTCTGTGAGCAAAAACATTGCCTAGTCTTAAATGAGTATAATTCTTTTGCTATGAGAGATGATGAGCTTGTTAGAGACATGTATTCTCGTTTAAATCTAATCATCAATGAGCTCAACTCTATTGGCATAAATAAGCTAGGTGATGCGGACATTGTAAGGAAGATTATCTCCCTGCTACCACAACGAAGATATGGGAGCATCATCACCATCCTTCACAACATGGAGGACTTGAGTACCATGACCCCGACCATTGTGATTGGGAAAATCGCGGCTTTTGAGATGTCGCGAAAAATGTGTCAGGGAGAGGAGCCAACTTCCTCAAGGCCATATGCTTTTGCATGTGATGAAAGGAAGGGTAAAAAGAAGGCTCCCACTCCAAGTTCCTCAAGTGAAGAAGAAGAAAGTGATGATAATGAAGATAATCAACTGTGCACATCATCCTTCGAGGACGAAGAAACAATCTGATGCGTCGGAAAGGTAATGGGGATGATCCACAAGATTAATCTAATGGATGTGCCCCTGCAGGTCGAAGATCTTCTCTTTAACATTGACAGGAAAAAGCAAAGAAAGAGAGGGTGCTTCGCATGCGGGGAGAAGGGCCACTTTAGGGACAACTGTCCAACTATGGCCGAACCCAAAAAGGAGAAGAGCAAAGGCAAGGCTCTAACAAGTGTCAGAACTTGGGATGATTCTTCAAGTGATGATGAACCTCCAAGGACGCGCAGCCACCGGTCCTCATCACGCTCATCACGGTCATCACACAAATGCCTTATGGCAAGAGGTAACAAAAGCATTCCATCCTCTAGTGATGAATGTAGTAATGATGAAGGTGAGGGAAAGCCCTCCGTAGATGAGCTTGCGGAAGCCGTTAAATTTTTTCAGGATGTTTGCACTAAGCAAAAAGCTCAACTTAAAACTTTGAAAAATAAGTTGATTAGCTCCCAAAATGATTATAAAGGTTTGCTAGAAAAATTTGAAACTTTTGCAAACTTAAATAGTGAGTTGTCAACTAAAATTGAGCTATTAGAGTCTAGTGCTCCATCCACTGCTACCGATGATGGGCTTATTAAAAAGAATGAAAAACTTAAGGCTAAGTTAGCTAGCTCTCAAGAAGCCACTGAAAATTTGCTAGGGAAAATGGAAATTCTTAGCATACACAACAATGAGCTAACTACTAAGCTAGAAAACATTGGTAGCACCCCAGAAGTATCTTTGATTGAAATACCTGAAATTATTAAGAAAGATGCTTCTACTTCCTGCTTTGATTTAATTGATGATTCTAACCCCTGCAATCAAGTTCTTGTTAAGAATGTTATTATAGAAACCTGTTCTGACAAGACTGCAAAGGAAAATGAGCAATTAAAGCAAGAAGTGGCTCGCCTTGGAAAAGCCTTGTATAACAAGGAAGGCAAAGCCAAACAAATCCAACCTCCACAAGATAACACCACTGCGGGAGTGAACAAGCCTATGGAGTGTGAAAATGTGATTTGTAGGTTATGCCACAAGTCTTTCCAATGCAAGGCGATGACCGGGGATAAGCAAAGGCAAAAGCTCAAGCAAAAGCCATCAAGAAAAATCTCCAACACCTACATCAAAAAGGTGGATAAAAAGGCTGCTACACCATATTTGATCAAGAAGAAAAAGAATGGAAAGGTGATAGCAATCAAGGCCAACAAGCAAGCCAACAAAGGAAAGGGGGCCAAACGCATCTGAGTGCCAAAGGAAATAATTTCAACCATAAAAAGCACCAAGAAGGTTTGGATCCCGAAAGGAAGTGAGTGGACCGAAGGTCAACGGGAAATTTGGAGACTTGGCAAAGTGGGGATGTATATCATGGGATACATCATATTGGATCAAGTTATTGCCAAGTAAGTTAATGAAAAAGTTTGGGCCCAAATTTCCCACCCATAACTAAGGTAACTAGATTTATTGTATTTCTTATTTTTAGATATGTGTATCTATTTATTTTATATCTAGTTTACCTTTCATACCTAGTATTACAATTTGTACTTACTTTTGCTTAAAATGCATGCATACTAGGTAAATCACATGGTAGGATTGCTTGCTTTCAATTCATACACTTAAGCTAACCTACATGGTTTAAAATGTTTATTTAAGCACGGCACATAGCTTCTATATCACTCCATAGTAAATGATACATCAATTGATTTATTACAAGTGGTAAAATTCTACGATTTGTATCATTTAATTTTACATGTGCCAAAGTTTGGATTATAGATAAATCGCCCCTCTTGATATCAAATCAAAGTGCATGTCTCCTACAAGTATTCAAAACTTCTATGCACACTTTCAGGGGGAGGTTACTCTATAATCTAAGACTTTGAGACTAACACCTCTTTCAAGTCTATTTCTCATGATAGTCTCATTGTAAGGAAAATAAAGTCCCTGGAGAAAGACAACAATCTTCCACTGCAAATCTCCAAGAACTCTTCATTTTACATCACTTACATGTCTTCCCCAACTTTTGGTTAGACTATATTTCATATCTTATACTTTCTTGTTGCTATACATGCATAAGTGGTTAAATCATATTCTGTTACCTATGCATAGGGAAGTTGGTCTAATCAAATCATGTCTTGCACCTCTAATTTTCACATGCTTTTTCCTAAGTAGAAGATCTCATTCAGGGGGAGTATTTCTTCGTCTCTAAAAAGGAAAGAAATCTCCTTCTAAAAGAGAACACTCATTTAGGAGGAGTAACTATTTGGTTCAACTGGTATCCTATGTATGGTTTAATTTAGTATCCTACAATCGGTATCATTTGACAAAATTCTTATGAGGGCAAGTCTTATTTTCTTCCTACATGCTTTTAATGTCTTCCTTTTCGGTGGTTGATGCCAAAGGGGGAGAAGTTTAGGGACCAAAGCAATGAAAAATGTATCAAACATCAAACATCACCAATTTAAAATTTTAAAATCCGCAAGTGGCTTTTCAAGTGGTTTTGGTTATTTGGTCCAAAATAGGAAGTAAGTGAATTATGGAGTTAGGGGGAGGCTTAAGTCCATAATATCACATTGTGGGGACAAACATGCATCCTAACAAGTAGATTGCATATTTTCATTCAAATACTTGTATTATTTGTTTGCTTTGGTTGTGTTGTCATCAATCACCAAAAAGGGGGAGATTGTAAGAAAAATGGACCCTGGGCCATTTGGCTTAATGAGTTTTGGTGTTTGATGATTAACACAATCCATGAACTAATGAATTTCCTAGTGTTTATGTTTGTACTTCATAGGATGCTAGAATTACTTGGACCAAGGAATTGAGGAAAGCAACACATCAAAAGAAGACATTAAGAAGATCCAAGAAAAGTCAAAGAATGAAGATGTGTGTTGCCTGCGGACTGTCTGTGCGAGGTGCACCGGATTGTCCGGTGCCCACACGCCGGACTATCTGGTGCACCAGGAACCTCAGCCCTAACGGCTAGTTCTAGGTGGCACTCGGAGGAAAGACCACTGGACTGTCCGTGTGAAGTCCGGACTATCCGGTGTGAAAGCCTACAGCGCCAACGGTCACCTACTCTAACAGGGTAACGGCTAGGCGCACCGGACAAGGAACAGTGCGTTGTCTGGTGCACCACCGGACTGTCCGGTGTGACCGCAGAAAGCAGCAGCTTTCCTCCAACGGCTAGATTTGTGTTGGGGGCTATAAATACACCCCCAACCGGCCATTTCCAAGTGTGGGAGCCCAAGAGACATACCAAGGCATATAGTAGACATTCCCAAGTGCTCTTACACCCAAGTGCTTAATAGAATCACTCGGTGATTAGCGTAGGTGCTTTGTGGAGTGCTTAGGTTAGTTAGATCGCTCTAGCGCTTGCTCTAGGTGAACCCTAGTTAGTTAAGTGAGTTTAGTAAAACCACACAACCCCTCGGCTCTTGCGTGAGCCGCTATAATTGTACCGAGTGGGGCAAGAGTCTTGCGAGACCGTGACAACCGCGTTTGTGTCCCGGCCACCACCGTGTACCAGAGGGAATGAGGCCACGGCGTTTTGGCCGGAAGCTCGATAGTGGAGACGGCGGGGAGCATCCGAGAGGAGCCGGAAGCAGAGCACCACTTGAGCGTGGAGAAGGCCCGTGGCTCTCTACGGAGTTACTCGACCGAGGTGCTTGGCCCTCGCATGGGCTTCCCTTTGTGTAGGGGCACCAACGAGGATTAGTCGGGACCTTGCGCAGTTCCGGATACCTCGGTAAAAATACCAGCGTCATCCACGAGAGTTTGCATCTCTACCTTGCTATTTAAGTTTCTGCATTTATATTAAGCATTTAAGTTTCAATCTTGTATTCATACTTATATTGTGTATATTGAAACTTAGCCATTGCGGTAGAGATAGCAACACATAGACAAAACCTAGTTTGCACATTCTAGTTTGATTATTTGCATAAGTTTTGCTCTAGGGATTTATTAGTGGCCTAGTTTAGTAAAAGTTTTAGAAGTCCTAATTCACCCCCCCCCTCTTAGGCGTCACTCGTTTTCTACACACACCTTACACAATATGATCACAATCAAGAACAAGAGTAAGGGAGGGAGTAGCAACACATACAAGAGCACAAATACAACAAGACCACGCACACAAGTGAAGAAAAGAGCACATGAATGAAAATCGAAAGAGTCTCAACTCAAACGCGCTCAAATCTCTCTCTAATGAACCAAAGCATGATCGCGGAGTCTCGGAGTGGTTGTATGCTCTTGTGATATTTTTAGGTGCTGCTCCATGCCACCTAGGGGGTCCTTTTATAGCCCCAAGGAGCCTAGGAGTCGTTGGTTCTTCATTTGGGAAGCAATCAGCCTTCCCTGTCTGTGATCTGTTTCCTTCTACGGCCGAGCCGACCATTGCTCGCCTTTGGTCGCATGGCACACTGGACAAGGCACGAGGGACTTAAGTCATGACTCGCCCTAGGCCACAACTCACCCGAGGCCACGACTCGCCTGACGTTATCACAACTTGCCCGAGGCCAATCGCTTGATGCAGTCACGACTCGCCCGAGGCCAACTCCGGGCGAGAGACGCAGTTCTGATTCACCCGAGGCCAACCTCGGCAAGAGAAGCGGTTCCTATTCGCTCGAGGCCAACCTCGGCGGGAGACGCGATTCTGATTCGCCCGAGGCCAACCTCGGCCGGAGACGCGGATCCGATTCGCCTGAAGCCAACCTTGGCGAGAGACGTGGTTCCGATTCGCTTGAGGCTAACCACTATGGGAGACGTCGTTTCGATTCACACGAGCACAGTCACGACTCGCCCCAGCGCAGTTCTAACTCGCATGAGGGCGTCTCGGGTGACTATCCGGTGAGGCCCAAGACTGACCCAAGTTTGGCCAAACTTAGCCAAACTTCTTCACTCTATTTTGGATCGACTTGAGAAGCTCCCTAGCACTTAAATGAACATTGTTAGCACCTAAAACAAATGACTAAGTGCTAGAAACATACCTTTATATTTTTTATTCATAGAGGTTTGCAATATGCCCAATGTCAAGCCCAAAAGTGCTTTTCTTATTTTCCTCAATCTTTTGGACTTGATTGCTTCAATTTGCTTTCTAAACACATGTGCTCATACTCATAAGAGGAGTGTTATTTCATAATAATGTGTTGAGCATTTAATCACCAAAACAACTAGAAATGGCCCAAGGGCATGTTTCCCTTTCAATCTCCACCTTTTTGGTGATTCACACCAACACACCAAAAGCAACTTAAAAAGTACTAACATAACCAAAAATAAGCCAACTTTTGCAAATTAAAGTCAATTTAAACACCAAAAGAGTTAGTATAGGATTTGGCATATTTGGATCATTTTGCCACCACTTCGTTTATTTTCACAAAACAAGTTCATTTTCTCACTTTTAAGTCAAAAACACTTTAGTTTTGCTAATCAAGACATTTTTCAAGACAGTTTTGATCAAGAATCCAAAAGCTCCCTCTTTTCCCATAATGAAGATTTCTCCCCCCACAATAGAGTAGTTTTGCAATCAGAGGGCTCCTCTTCCTATTAAGAGGGTTTTGATCAAAAAGACAAGTTTAGAACATAATACTTTTTGAAATACACAAGTGGTGGTTAATCCAGTTGATTTGAGCTTAATTTCTCCCCCTTTGGCATTAAGCACCAAAATAGAGAAACTAGTGGCCTTAAACCTCATTGCCTCACCAAAAATTGCGAATTTAAGAGCAAGAAGGCAACTTGAGCAAGGTTCATTGATACAATTATGCAGTGGACTAAGCAAACATATTAGTCTCAAAGGGTCAAGTTGTAGCATATCCTCCCCCTAAACATATGCATTATTTGCACAAGGACTTGTGAGGTCCAGGGCTAACATTCTACAACTTGAGCACCAAAATAAGCAATAAAGACAATTAAGCTCAAAATAACATGATCAAAGCATAAAAGTACATTTATGCTATAGATCAATCCAAGTTCTATGAATCTAGAACATTTAGCTCACTACACAGCTTACAAAACATTTTCTCATCTAAAGGCTTTGTGAAGATATTGGCTAGCCGGTGATTGGTGCTAACATGGCAAACATTGATATCTCCCATTTGCTGGTGGTCTCTCAGAAAGTGATGCCAGATGTCTATGTGCTTAGTGTGATTGTGTTCAATGGGATTATCCACCAAGCAGATTGCACTCTCATTATCACATAGGAGTGGGACTTTGCTCAAATTGTAGCCAAAGTCCCATAGGGTTTAACTTATCCAAAGTAGTTGTGCGCAACACTAACCTGCGGCAATATACTTGGTCTCGGTGGTGGATAGGGCAACGGATGTTTGTTTCTTTGAGCTCCAAGACACTAGGAACCTTCCCAGTAAATGACAAGTCCTTAAACTGCTCTTCCTATCAACCTTGCACCCGACATAATCGGAGTCTGAATATCCAATCAAGTCAAAGGTTGACCCTTTAGGATACTAGAGCCTGATATAAGGCGTATGAACTAAATATCGAAGAATGTGCTTCACAGCCACAAGGTGACATTCCTTGGGATTGGATTCAAATCTAGCACATATGAAAACAGAAAGCATAATATTCAGTCTACTTGCACAAAGATAAAGCAAGGATCCTATCATAAACCAGTATACATTTTGATCTATAGACTTACCACCCGCGTTCAGGTCCATATGTTCGTCAGTTCCCATTGGCGTCTTAGCAGGCTTTATGTCCTTCATCCCAAACTTCTTTAAGTTATCTTGTGTGTACTTCATTTGAGAGATGAATGTCCCTTCTTTGAGTTGCTTCACATGAGATCCGAGGAAGTAAGTCAACTCTCCCATCATGGACATCTCGAATTTCTGCATCATTACCCTGCTAAACTCCTCACATGACTTTTGATTAGTAGAACCAAATATTATGTCATCATCATATATTTGGCATACAAACAAATCGCCATTGCAAGTCTTAGTAAAAAGAGTAGGATCAGCTTTCCGACCTTGAAAGCATTAGAAATAAGGAAATCTCTAAGGCATTCATACCATGCTCTTGGGGCTTTCTTAAGACCATAGAGCGCCTTAGAGAGCTTATACACATGTCAGGGTACCTATCATCCTTGAATCCAGGGGTTGCTCCATGTACGCCTCCTCCGTTTTTGGCCCATTGAGGAAGGTGCTCTTCACATCCATTTGATAGCGCTTAAAACAATGGTGAGCAGCATAGGCTAATAGTATGCAAATAGACTCAAGCCTAGATACAGGAGCAAAGTCTCCTCAAAATCCAAACCTGCGACTTGGGCATATCCTTTTGCCATAAGTCTCGCCTTGTTTCTTGTCACCACCCCGTACTCGTCTTGTTTGTTGTAGAACGCCCACTTGGTTCCCACAACATTTTGTTTAGGACGTGGAACCAAACTCCATACTTCATTTCTCTTGAAGTTGTTTAGCTCCTCCTGCATGGCCAACACCAAGTTCAGACCCTACAAGGCTTCTTCTACCCTGAAAGGCTCAATAGAAGAAACAAAGGAGTAGTGCTCACAAAAATTAGCAATATGTGAACGCGTAGTAACTCCCTTGCTGATGTCACCAAGGATTTGATCCACCGGATGATCCCTTTGAATATTGGTGTGGAGTTGGTTTGGAGGTGCATGTGGTACTTCTTCCTCCTCATTTTCTTCTTGTTCTTGTGATCCCCCTTGATTCATGTCGTCGTCTTGAGGTACCTGTTCCTCATCTTGAGTTGGGGATTGGACCATCGTTGAGGAAGAAGGTTGATCTTGTACTTGGTGTTGCTGCGGTCGCACATCGCCTATCACCATAGTCCTCATTTTGGACGTTGGAACCTCGTTTGCATCAAGATCAACTTGCTCTCTTGGAGAGCCATTAGTCTCATCAAATACAACATCACTAGTGACTTCAACTAAACCCAAAGATTTGTTGAAGACCCTATATGCCTTTGTATTTGAATCATAACCAAGTAAAACCCCTTCAACGGCTTTGGGAGCAAACTTTCAATGTCTACCTTTCTTAACCAAGATGTAGCATTTGCTCCCAAATACACGAAAATAAGAAACATTGGGTTTGTTACCGGTTAGAAGCTCATATGTCGTCTTCTTGAGGAGGTGATGAAGATAGAGGTGGTTTATGGCTTGGCAGGCCGTATTCATGTCTTCCGACCAAAACCGCTCTGGTGTCATGTATTCTCCCAGCAGCGTTCTTGTCATATCGATGAGCGTCCGGTTCTTCAGCTCCACTACACCATTTTGTTGTGGAGTATAGGGAGCGAAGAACTCGTGCTTGATTCCTTCCTCCTCAAGATATTCCTCCACTTGAAGATTCTTGAATTCTGATCTGTTACCGCTTCTTATCTTCTTTACCTTTAGCTCAAACTCATTTTGTGTCCGCCTTAAGAAGCGCTTGAGGGTTTTCTTGGGTTTTAGATTTATCCTGCAAAAACAATACACAAGTGAAGCGGGAATAGTCATCAACAATAACAAGACCATACTTACTTCCCCCGATGCTAAGCAACGGGTCCGAAGAGATCCATATGAAGAAGCTCTAATGGCCTTGACGTTGTCATCTCGTTCTTACTTGGATGAGTTGTTCCCACTTGTTTCCCTGTTTGACCTGCTGCACAAGGTCTGTCTTTCTCAAAACATACATTGGTTAGTCCTGACACATGTTCTCCCTTTAGAAGCTTATGAAGGTCCTTCATACCAACATGTGCTAAACAGCGATGCTAGAGCCAGCCCATGTTAGTCTTAGCAAGTAACCATGCATCTAGATCGACATTCTCTTTAGTAAAATCTACTGAGTAAAGCTTGCCGTCAGATACACCTTTAAATGATAATGAACCATCACTTCTTCTAAAGACAGTTACATCAACATTTGTAAATAGACAATTATATAACATATGACATAACTGGCTAACAGAAAGTAAATTATAACCAAGCGATTCTACCAAAAAGGCATTAGAAATAGAATGCTCAGTAGTAATCACTATTTTACCTATCTCCTTTACCTTGCCTTGGTTCCCATCTCCAAAGATGGTCATGTCATGGGAATCCTTATTCTTGACGTAGGAGGTGAACATTTTCTCCCCCGTCATGTGGTTTGTGCATCGGCTATCAATGATCCATCTTAAGCCCATGGATGCATAAACCTACAAGGAATTTAGGCTTGGGGTTTAGGTCCCCAACTTGTGTTGGGTCCTTCCAGGTTAGTTACATAATATTTTGGAACCTAAATTCATGTCTTACCTCTCTTTCATTTTGGTCCCACATTGGTAGCAACAATTCTATCATTCTTACAATAAATGACATAGGAAGCATCAAAAGTACGAAATAGAATAGAAGGATCATGAGATGCATTCATATTATTAGGTATGTGAGAAACAACATGAGATGCACGGCGCATAGGTCTACTCCTATTATGAGCATAGGAACCACTGGATGAAGCAATCATAGTGCGAGGAGTAAAAACAGCATCATGGTGCTTTGGTAAAGCAGAATAATCATTACAAGTAACATGATGAGTATCCTTGGCATTCTTAACATGAGTATAAATGAAAGCATGATTCTTTTTATCATGAAAAGAATGTGAGCTACTAGCCATAGGTGATATCCCTTTCTCCTTAGTGGAGCTAGGGATCGTGTGGCTCTTTTTGTTCTTGGCTTCCCCATGAAAACCAAGACCATCCTTAATGGAGGAATGTCTACCAATGGTGAAGGAATTCCTAGCAAATTTAACTTTTTCTACTTCATTCTTACAAGTTTTAAGTTGACCATTTAATTGAACAATTTCATCAGTCAACTTTGCAATAGTAGAAGCATGATCTTTACATTTAGTACAAATTGAAACATACTCCAAAGAAAAACTAGAGGCATTCAACTTTTCTATTCTAGCATTTAAATCATTATTTGCATTTTTAGGCTATAAATAGTAGCATGACATGAAGACAAATCACACACAAGACTTCCATTCTTCTCTACTTCTAAAGCAAGAGATTTTTTCAATTTCTACAACTTTATCATGTTCCTCATAAAGCAAATCCTCTTGCTTTTCTAGCAACCTATCCTTTTCATTAAGGGCACCAATTAATTCATTAATTTTGTCTACTTTAGATCTATCATGGCCCTTAAAAAGATCGATATAATCTATATCAACATCAGATTCCTCATCACTAGAAGTGTACTTAGGAGTGTCATGTGTATGTACCTTCTTTTCCTTAGCCATAAGGCATGTTTGTCAGTCGTTGGGGAAGATAGAAGACTTGTTGCAAGCAAAGGCAGCAAGTCCTTGTTGTCGGAGTCGAATGAAGAGCAATTCGAGTCCCATTTCTTGCCAATGTGTGCCTCGGCCTTCTTCTTTCTATAGAACTTCTCCTTCTTCCATTTCTTGTCTTGGTCCTGGTCATTTTCATTATCAAGACATTGAGCAATAAAATGACCAGACTTATCGCACTTGAAGCATGAACGTTTTCCCCTTGATTTGTTCTTGTTGGGGTAGTCCTTGCGCCCCTTCAAAGCAGTCTTCAAGCGCTTGATCACGAGCGCCATCTCGTCATCATTAAGGTCGGCCGCCTCAACTTTTGCCACCTTGTCGGGGAGTGCCTTCTTGTTGCTCGTTGCTTTGAGTGCAACGGGTTGCGGGTTGTAGTAAGGAAGAGGTCCATTGGTGATGTCGTCGACGTACCTTGCTTCCTTTACCATCATGCGCCCGCTCACAAACTTACCAAGAATTTCTTCGGGCGACATTTTGGTATACCTAGGGTTCTCACGAATAAGATTTACAAGATGAGGATCAACAACAGTAAATAACTTTTGCATGAGGCGCACAACGTCATGATCTGTCCATCTTGTACTCCCGTAGCTTCAGATCTTGTTCACTAGTAGGGTTTTGAGCCTATTATATGTGTTAGTTGGCTCTTCACGCTTCTTCATGGCAAACCTCCCCAGCTCACCTTCCACCAGCTCCATCTTGGTTATCATTGTGGCGTCGTTTCCCTCATGAGCGATTTTGAGGGTGTCCCATATCTCCTCGGCACTGTCAAAGCCACTAACCTTGTTATATTCATCCCTTCATAGAGATGCTAAAAGCATAGTAGTGGCCTAGGTATTTTTATGAATTTGCTCATGAATAAAAATAGCATTATCACTACTATCAAAATGCATTCCATTTTATACTACTTCCCAAATGCTAGGATGAAGAGAAAATATATGACTACGCATTTTATGGCTCAAAAAAGAATAATATTCCCCATCAAAGTGAGGTGGCTTGTCGAGAGGAATAGATAATAAAATAGAATTGAAGTTGTACGGAATGCGGGAATAATCAAAAGAGTAGTTTTGGTTAACCATCTTTTTCTTGGAAGAAGAGTTGTCGTCCTCCTTTTCCTTTGGTGAAGATGAAGACGCATTGTTGTAGTAGATTATCTTCTTAATGCACCTCTTCTTCTTCATGTCCTTCTTGTTGTTTGAGCCTGAGACGATGGGATTTTCTCCTACTGGCTCGTTGTTGTTGATGGTCTCCTTCTCGTTGATCACAATCCTCTTGCCTTTAGGATCCATCTCTTCGGGTGGTTAGTCACTTGATTAAGAGAACGACTTTGATACCGATTGAGAGCACCTAGAGGGGGGTGAATAGGTATTCCTACAAAAACTTAACTAAAAACAACAAACTTGGTCTATAAATGGAGTTAGTGAAATCTAAAACCAAGTTCAATTAAGAATAGGAGGATTTCATCACTTAAATGTTCTCACAAGATGTGTATCGAAATAGAGCAATAATGAAAGTGGAGTGGAGAGCTAGGAAGAACAAAATTGCAATGAAAGTAAGTAGACAATGAGACATAGTGTTTTATTCCCGTGATTTGGTAGAAGGCCTACCTCCACGTTGTGGCGTCCTAATGGACGAGGGTTGCACTCAACCCCTTTCAAGTGATCTAGAGATCAAACTTGAGTACCACGGTTGTCTTCCTTATAGTATATTCCCGTTTGTGAGGAATCTCCACAAGTTGAAATCTCTCACACCTTACTCAATATGATCACAATCAAGAACAAGAGTAAGGGAGCAAGTAGCAACACACACAAGAGCACAAATGTTGCAAGACCACGCACACAAGTGAAGAAAAGAGCGCACGAATTAAAACCGACAGAGTCTCAACTCAAATGCGCTCAAATCTCTCTCTAATGAACCAAAGCATGATCGCAGAATCTCAGAGTTGTTGTATGCTCTTGTGATATTTTTCGGTGCTGCTCCATGGCGCCTAGGGGTCCTTTTATAGCCTCAAGGAGCCTAGGAGCCATTGGTTCTTCATTTGGGAAGCAATCAACCTTCCTTGTCTGTGATCTGTTTCCTTCTATGGCCGAGCCGACCATTGCATGCCTTCGGTCGCATGGCATACCGGACAAGGCACGAGGGACCTAAGTCACAACTCGCCCGAGGCCACAACTCGCCTGACGCAGTCACAACTCGCCCGAGGCCAATCGTCCGACGCAATCACGACTCGACCAACATAGTCACGATTCGCCTGAGGCCAACCACCCGACGCATTCATGAATCGCCTGAGACCAACTCCGGGCGAGAGATGCAGTTATGATTCGCTCGAGGCCAACCTCGGCAGAAGATGCGGTTCTGATTCGCCAGAGGCCAACCTCGCGGGAGACGAGGTTCCGATTCGCCCGAGGCCAACCTCTGAGGGAGACGTCGTTCCGATTTGCCCGAGGCCAACCTCGGCAGGAGACGCGGTCCTAATTTGCCAGAGCGCAATCACGACTTGCCCGAGCGCAGTTTCGACTCGCCCAAAGGTGTCTCAGGTGACTGTCCGATGAGGCCCTAGACTGGCCCAAGTTTGGCCAAACTTAGCCAAACTTTTTCACTCCATTTTGGTTCAACTTGAGAAGTTCTCTAGCACTTAAATGAACATTGTTAGCACCTAAACAAATGACTAAGTGCTAGAAACATACTTTTATCTTTTTGATTCATAGAGGTTTGCAATATGCCCAATGTCAAGCCCAAAAGTGCTTTTCTTATTTTCCTCAATCTTTTGGACTTGATTGCTTCAGTTTGCTTTCTAAACACTTGTGCCCATATTCATAAGAGGAGTGTTAGTTCATAGTAATGTGTTGAGCATTTAATCACCAAAACAACAGGAAATGGCCCAAGGGCACATTTCTCTTTCACAATTACAGGTGGGTTGTGAGAGCTTGAGAATGTAAAATACATGAGGTTGTGGAACAAATCAGGAAAATGATGTCCGAAAGGGATCTGGGAGAAGTCCATCTCCTAGGATCCCCGCATAGGGGGGCTCCCTCTCTTTTATAGACCAAGGGAGAGGGGGTTACATGTGATAGGTGGGGCTAAGCCAGGCGCTAGTCCCACCCTACATTAATGTAAGTTATGTTGACATCGGTCCAAGGTCTCATTGAAGTGTTTGAGGTGTTGTATATGCATGCCCTGCCCGTACTAGGTGATCCGACATGTTTGGGGCGCGTAGTCGATGCTAGATTCCTATGACGTTGCAGGCGGAGGAGCAGACCCTCCATGCTGCTATACGAGCCCTAGAGGTTGTGACACACGCCAAGGATGACTA
The DNA here is from genome assembly GCF_902167145.1 of Zea mays. Lineage (NCBI taxonomy): Eukaryota > Viridiplantae > Streptophyta > Magnoliopsida > Poales > Poaceae > Zea > Zea mays. The sequence goes on along the minus strand of NC_050098.1, from coordinate 132,532,998 downwards.
GGGTCGTGCATACCGTGGTATATGGTGTGGGTGACCTAGAACGTGACAGCACATGGTGCGTACCGTCCACGTCTCCATAGGGGTCGTGGTAGGTCGTGGCACACGTCGCGCACACTACCATAGTGCCACGCCCCAGATTGTTGGAGGATTGACAGCTAGGGAGTGGGCACAATGTTACTACAGTCGCGCATGTTCTGTTGGACAGGCGTGGAACGTTTTCTAACTCCACTAACTCCTTGACCAACTGTAGTTTGCACGGCTGGCCATGTGACGCGTCTAGAGCCCTCTCTGCTAGGGGCGTGTGGAGCCCCCTTTGACCGGGGTCGTCACGGGGCCTAAAGGACACATGGCGTGTCTGGCCCCACCATAGGTCGGGGCCTACCGGAGCCCAGGAACGAGGGGTCCCATGCCCTACACAATAGTCAACGAAGCAAGAGTATTGAAAGAGTCCTCCCTAAATGGGGTCTAGAGCCCTCAGAGGGGGTCCAGGCCCCCCCCAATAGGTCCCTGACGATACGTGGCGCCACCGAACCCTACTAAGGACATGGGGTCAACCACGGCCATGTGGCGCGTCCAATCCCCGCCAACTGGTTGGTGAGGGTTGTTGCAGAAGAAAGCCTAACGAAGGCTTGCGTGCAAGGGGCTCCTTTGCGGGACACGTGGCAAAGGTCCTGGCCACGTATTTACTTGTCTCTTTAAAGGGGTCTTGTCGACTTGGTCCACCTCGAAGGTCGGCCCCATAGGTTGTCCTCTCTGCGTAGGTCTAGTTTAGTTGTAGCGTCTAGGGCACTGACAAAATCGCTTAATTTTTCATCCTCTTGCTACGGCTAAATGACCATTAAATGAACCTCCTCCGATAATTCATCCAATCCAAGAATTGCAATAATGTCCTGAAGTTCGTTGTAACATTGTAAAGTTTCCTTAACTCTTTGCACAGTTTCATAATGTTCGACGATCTAAGGTTGTAACGTAGTTAAGATTGAATCTAAAGCATCTAAATACCCTTAGAAGCTAATCCTCTATAAGAAATAGTATTTAGGACTAGTTTGGAAACCTCATTTTCCAAAGGGATTTCCATTTTACCAAGGAAAATTAGTTCATTTTTCCTTTGAAAATTAGAAATCTCTTAGAAAAAAGGAGTTCACAAACTAGCCCTTAAGGTCTTGTTCGGTTATTTTCAATCCATATGGATTGGAGGGGATTGATACGGATTTAGAGATATTTTGACTTACTAGGGATTGAAACCCCCTTAGGCCTCGTTCGTTTTCAGAGGATCAGCCCATTCCAGGCCTTGTTCCGGGTGGAACGAATGGGCCTGGTTTAGAATTTGGTAGAACTTATTTATATTGTTCGTTTCGGCCCGAATTGGAATGGAAACCGGCCCGGATTAAAATTTTCCTTCACCTCAGGGCCCGGAACCAACCCTTGTGTGGTACCCTCCGGATCGAAGCCTGGACACACGCGACCGACGCGGCGGCGGCTCGACGCAACCGGCGCGACGGCGGCTTCGACGCGACCGGCGCGACGGCGGCGCACAGCCCCGACGACGACCCTCCCCGCTGCCTTCTCCCCGGTGAGGATCTGCTCTCTTCCTTCCCTATCTCCTATCCTCTGCTCTCGCTGCCCCAATCTGTCGCCCTCGATCTCGGTCCTCTCCGCTCTCACCAAGTGCGCCGCCACCTGCAAGAACTGTGTCCCTGTGTTTTGGTGCATCGGCGACTCCCGAGCCCGCGCGCGCAACGGCTCAACGGCTGCGGACAGGATGAGTGGGCGGAGGACAGGATGAGTGGGTGGAGGACAGGATGAGTGGGCGGCGCAACGGCTCGGGCGAGCCGGATCCTGCGGAGAAGAGGTCGTCCTCGTATAACGAAGGAAGTACAGTTTGGAATGAAATCCCTGTTACTAGCTGATGTTGTGCAGTTTTTATTTATTTATTAATATACTGGTTTTCTAGTTGCTGCTGATTATTTGACAACGATATACTCGTATATACTAGTTCAAAACTACGATTTATTGACAATGATATACTCATATATATATACTCGTTCAAAACTCCGATCTATTTCTGCTGCTTCCTGGAAACTCTGAACGAGCTGTTATCCAAATAGTGGAACGGCGTGTACTACTCTGTCGACAGCAATGCACTGTCTCTACTGCTTTTTAAATTATTAGCCATTCGTTATATATTCAGATGTAAACTGTATCTAGATATATATATTAAAAACAAAATAATTTATAATTTATATATTGACAATAATTTAGGACGGTGAATGTTTTTGAACTGGTTGCCTGCCTGAAACGAATGAATTCGGATGTGCATGACACTTCTGTTTGACCCCACATCAAATAGAATTATTTATCCCGAATCATAATTATAGTATAACGCTATTGTTTGCTGCTAGCTACTACTCTGCATGCATAATTATAGTTGTCCTGCGTAGATTTATTTATCCCGATTCATTTGTGTGCCTAGATTCATGTGTTTTCTTCAAGAATTTAGTGTATACTTTATAATCATGTATGCCAGCTACTTATTTGAGTTGTTACATGTAGATCCCTACAACACCAATTATAGTTGGGGAAGGTGAACCTCCTCCCTCTTGGGATCCGGTACCAACTCCAAAAGGTATTAAATTCTTTGTACATATATATGGTTTACTTTAGTCCTTATTACTTGTACTTTTGAAATGATACATGATTTGCTTTAAGTCTATTTTATTATTTAACTTCTACCTGACAAAAAAATATTCACTTGAGAATAGAGAGACTTTCATATGTGCATGTGAAGCGGATCAAGAATCAGCTTTGATTTGGCTAAGAAATGAGATGGCTTAGTAGGTATGATATTTGTGTCTTTACCTTCCACTCAACCATATTCACTTGGACCTTTATATTCCAATCTAATTGTTCCATTTGTTTGGACAGGTTTGGGTGATCAATCGGTGATGCTTCCCCTTTGAGAACTTTCGGTATGAGTCGTTTCTCCCTTCTTACGCATTACGTCAAGGCACCAGTAAGAGCATGGACGATCGTTTGATTTTTACCAATACTACGTGCAGGAATCTACAGTGCACTGTTGTGATTGGATATTATTGCTTTAGGAACTTATGCTTTTGCTACCTTCTATTTTCTATACTTGTATGTTGCCCAATTCATTTGAAGTTCATGCTTTGTGCTTTTGGGGTTAACCTTTCAATACCCTTTGCCCATGTCCTTGGAAGGCATTAGTGCATGACACCGATATGAGGGTCAACAAGCTGACAAGACATGATTTTTTCTTGACTCGGTTGCCTGTGATTTAACTTTGCCATTTGGTTAATAGAATACTTTAACGTGCTATTGCTAGTAGGTATCTAAAGCTCTCTCCCTCCTCTCTTATCATATACTCACATGCTGCTATTTTCTTTTCAGATTGAGGAGATGCATCGTGAACTTTGCAGCTTGGTAATATGTTTTATTCCACCAATGTCTACGCCTCAGCCTCCAGGCTCTGTATTTAGGTCCTTTGTACAAAGTTTGGTGCTCAAAGCTAGAGGTGGAGATCATAGGATGGTTGTCAATGGGACTTTCAACAACACTGTGCTTATTTCATTGTACACAGTAATCCTGCATTTGTTGTCTGCTGGTGCCCTTCCATCATGGTGGAGCCTAAGATTCAAAAGGAATGATGCCTATCATAGTACAGGAATGATACCAGAGTTGGATAAAAAAAATTTATCACAATTTTTTGTTGTGGTCCGACATCGCCTACTACCGCTGTCAGTGTGTGGCTGAAAATTTGATTTCTTTCAACTGAAGTGACATGATTCAATCCTTTGCTACCAAACAGATAAAAATTGCTTCTCTTGATTTATTCCAGCCGGATTAATTACATGTCCGGAACAAGTGAAAGGGCCGGATTCACTGAATCCTGGCTTGTAACTGTTCCTAGCCTGGATTCATTCTTGAGCTGCCGAACAGGCCCTTAATCCCCCTCAACCCATATGGATTGGAGTAGAACCGAACAAGCTCTAAAGAGTAGAACCGAACAAGCTCTAAAGGGGTATTGTCGCACTGCCATTGTAAAAAAAGGAGGGGACACATGATCATGGAACCCAAATATATAGGGTTCGCTGCTTGATCTTGTGTACCAAATGAAAATGACGAACCCGGAAACTATTCCACTGAACCCGTAAACGTCCAAACATGATTACAATACAAGCAATCAAAATCGACCAGCAACTTTGTACAAGAGTAAAAGAAAACAGGAATCAGAGTATAGGTCAAGTGATGTTCCAGAAATTGACTATAAACAAGACAACCGAACTTGCCACGATGCCAATGGCATCAGACAAGCAACATTCATCATTATCTAGTAAAACGTCTCTCCATGCTTAAAAAAAACCTGTACCTAATCTATAACCACAACACTGGCCTAAGAAAACCCCCGCTCTGACGGTGCATACAGCCCAGGATAAATACTACACCTTCTGGCCTACTGGATGAGGTCCAGCTTGGGCAGCTGCCACATGTCTCTGTGAGTTGTGATTGAATCAGCATACAGTTGGGAAAGAAAATTGGGGGAGTGAAACAAACATCGGTGATTACAACAACCATAGCTCAGGTTTCGCTTGGTCGCTTCATGGTTCCCCCCGACCAACCTCAAGCCACTCCAGCTTGTGAGTTTCTTCCGAGAGTACCTTGTGCAGACCCTGAGGGGCGACCCTATGTTCAGTCGTGAGGCTGTTTAGAAGAGCTCTTCAGAGTTGAGTTTGTTCCACGCCTCCTGTTTAATTTAAGCACGGGTCAGAAATACTGAAGTTAGTTTGATACGTCAACTAGAGACACAGAAAGTTCCAGTTATTAGCACAGTGCAGTGAAGTTATCCCAACCGGTAGGTGTTGTATTTCTACTAAATTTTTTTTCCCATTACTTCAATGACTAGACTACTAGAGTATGAAGCAGGATAACCGATCATTACTTCGATTAACATTGATTTGGCTGTAGGCAGAACAGGAGTACACATCAGGTACTTCCCAGGCACCAACCAGATGGTGGTCCAGGCTGACACAACCATTGTTGCAATAAACATTCGGTTGTGCCATGTGCCACAGATCACATCAAACTATAAAGGCAACCCAAGTTTGTTTCCATGGACCACACATGTAATAATTGAAAATATTAACAGAATCTGAACAGTAAATGTGAAAAGACCCGTGTTCAGCAAAACAGGTTACACCTATCTAGCACATATGTTTCTTTATGTCAAAAAAAACTAGTTTTTAATCTCTTGAAACCATAGCGCATGGCCAAGGAAAAAAACAGGGTTGAACAATAATATCATGTTGTTGTGTGAACAGTAAGCTGGAGCAAACGTTGAGGGCAATACAAACCTTAAGGAGATCAAAAACCTTCTCAGCGATATATTTCTGTTGGAGATTTGCACCCTTTTGCTGCACCTTGTCAGGATGGATACACAGTGTTGCTTTTCTGTACACTTTTTTAACAGCAGCAGCAGTGATCAAATCAGTGAGGGATACAGGTTGCCACCCACATTCTGGCCAAAGAACCTGTTCAGAAAGAATAAACAAATTAAAATAGAATGTCATCGACATTTCTTCTAATTAAAAAAATACTTCTACAAATTAAATATAGGTTATGTCTTTAAAGCAATGGCATCACGTACAATTCTTGTTTCAAGTATTACCCACAAGGCCACAACCGAACATTTTGTTGATATGGTATGTCTCGAAAGGCAAACATTACTTCTGTCAATGCTTTATAATATTGCTTGAAACTTGAAGCCAAAAATACTACCAGTGAATCTGAGTGCCTAACTGCCTATATAAGAGCCACATAGCCTAACTTGGACTAGAGGCACGATATGGTGATCATGATGCGTCCACGGTAAGAAATGAATTGTGATTTGTATAAAATCACAAACTGGATGAAACAATCATATGTTTGAGTAGACAGCTAAAGACCTTAATGCCAGTTCCTATCAAAGTGTAATGCCCACATAACGGAGAACTAGTAAAATGAATGAGAGTGAAATGCTTCAATCTAACTCACATATTGTAAAGTTGATAGCAATGCACGCAAATTGCCTTCTTTTCCAGCAGCCCAGCGCTTAATCTCAAAGTCCAGTGTTTCCGCAAGCCTCTGGAATTATCAGACAAAACAATTTGAACAAACTCAACGAAGTGAGGAACTAGTCACTAGCAGCCAATAAAGTGCATTAGAAGGACAAATTATATGTTAATGATGTAGATTGTCAGCATTATGAATTTAAGATGTATTTACGAGTTACAACAGGGTACTTACATGTCTTTCAGCCTGCTCTCTTTGTTGCTGCATGTCGCGTTCATTCTTCTCAGCCAAAGCCTTTGCCTGTGAGTATAGGTAAGGTAACTAATAAAAAACGAGAATTGCAATTTCTTTATCCTAAAAAATATGCTTAAAACAAAATGTAAGCAGGAACATACAAGCATGCAAAACATCACCAACAACAAAAGCAACAAAGCATTTTAGTCTCAACCAAATTGGGGTAGGTATCCAGGAATATAGACGTATCCATAGATATTAAATTGTGGTGCTAGAAAGCTACATAAGATGACTATTTTAGTTAATGCTCTAGCACATTACCGCTCGTTCACGAGTTCTTTGATGCCGTTCCATCCTAGCGCGTCTTCTTTCTTCGCTCTCCCCATCTACTTCTTGAAATTCTTCTGATGTAGGAGCTAAAATAATAAATAAATCAAACACAGAGTTAGTTACATGTGTCGACGGACACTGGTATCCCAAGATTCAGTACCATCTTCTCGAACAATCAGTACCTCCTCCAAATATCGCAGACAAGTCATCAGCAATATTTGTTGTTGATGATGCCTTTTTCATTGATGTCGAAGTGGAACTCCCTCTATTTTGCGTTTGAGAATGAAACATAGAGTCCTAATAATTCCGCGATTAGAAAAAGAACAGTGAGGAAATTGCGATGAATAAAAAATTGGAATGAAAATTTTGGTGGAGTAGTCACCACAGTCGGAGCCCTTTGCTTCGGAGCACTATTAGCTCGAGCACCCATACCAAAGAAGGACTCTAGATCATCTGGTTTGCTCGTTTTATCTCTTGCAGCAGCAGCCTGTCTTTCCCGAGCCTCAGCAGCAGCCCTTTCCACTGCTGCTCGTTCAGCTCTCTTCCTCGCTTCTTGCTGAGCTCTCTCCACAGCAGCTCTTTCTGCTGCAGCCCTATCCCTGGCTTGACTAGCAGCTTTTTCCTTACCTTCAGCAGCAGCCCTTTCCTTTGCTTCTGCAGTAGCCCTCTCTGCTCGCTCTTTAGCCTCCACTGCTGCCCTCTCACGTGCTTCCTGTTGGGCTCTTTGCACAGCAGCACGTTCTGAACGTTGGCGTGCCTCTCTCTCCGCTTTTGCACGAGCTTCAACAGCTGCTCTTTCCCGTGCCTCCTTTGTAGCCCTCTCCACTGCTTGCCTAGCTCTTTCTCTTTCTTTATGTCGCTCAAGTTCTCTTTCCTCTTCAAGTCTTCTTTGCTCTCTTTCCTTTTCCTCATTTTGCTTCATCTCTCTTTCTTGTTCTAGTCTTTCCTTTCTCTCTTTGTCCTCACGATCCTGGGCATACGACCTTGTTACACTATCTTGTTCCCGTTGTTCTCTATTTCTAATCTTCGCATCACGCTCTCTCTCTCGTACCTCCTTTGCATGTTTGAACTTTGCCTCTGCTTTATCCATGGCCTCTTTCATAGCAGCTGCAGATGCTGCTGCTGCTGTACTTCTCTCAAATTCTTCCGCATTTAAAGCATGCACACTCTGAGGCTTACCCATGGCAAAATCTTCTAGTTCATCTACTGTAGAAACACCAGCATGATTTGACGAACTTCTTTGATGATCATTGTTTTTCCTAGACTGCTTTAGATGTTCATCATCTTTTCTTTTTGATTTTGATCCATGTTTTTTTTGCTTAGCTGCAAGAGGTGGTGGTGGCCTTGAAGGTGGTGGGGCACTAGTTGGCTGTGTGAAGAGGGGAATCTCAGAAGCTGTAAGCCATATCTCATCTTCGGATTCATCAGATCTAGGTGACTGGTCGTTTATACCATTCCCACTATATTTATCTGAGCCAATGTCAACATGGACATCAGCATATCTGGCAGACTGCGGCTTAGAAAAGATATTTTCAAAATCCTCTACAGAAGGTTGTTGGGAGGAGTTTCCTTTAGAAAAACTCTGTACAGGATTTGCGTCTCGGGCTCTGCTAGACTCATTCTTATCTTTCAAGCCATTGTCCACCTCTGAGGTAAAAATAGGTTCAGATTTTGGAGCCTGGATGGAAGTGCTTGAATCCTCAAACAGATTGCTCCCAACGTTAGTACTTTCACGGCTTTTCCCTTGATATTTTGCAGCTTTACCAAATTCATCCAAGGGATCTGCGAATGGATGGGCTGAGGATGAAGTTGTTTCGAGAACAACAAAGGGGTCGCTTAAGCTAGCTGGTTGCTTAGATGTTGACATGGAAATCTTCTGTTGTTTTGCACCAACAGTATCCCTGAAGTTAATAAATAGACATGTTAATAATGTGAACATGTTTAGAAGTACATGAAATTGCACAAAAGGGCAATCATTGTCGTAAATGCAGAAAAATATTATTTTTACCAAACACATTAGGTAACCTGTTATCCCATAAATTCAATTAAGTAGTTCCTAAGCATGTCTGAGATTCAAATGTCAAAATACATCATAACGAAACAAACTTTGGCACTATGGAGCACTTGAACCCATTCCACTTGTAATATTATTATTGTAATTGGTGACTCTTTTCAAGAAATTGTTGATTAAGAAACAAAGAATCAAATTGTTTAAAAACATATGAGGCCACATATGCCCAGCACAATGCCTTAATTGGGTATGTCATGAAATCTAAATAAATTGGAACAGAAATGTCAAAGCAAATTACAAATAGAATACTTCATTATATGAGCCGTATATAATAAAACTTATTGTTCCATGGAAATACGTCTAGTGTTTATATTGTGCAATCTTAAAATTTGTATGGGTAGCATGTAAGCAATCAGCTTGTTCGCTGCGGCTTGCTGCGGCTGCAATCCGGCTGCGGCTGCGGCTTCTACAGTATTTTTCTCTCTATGGATTGCAGCTGCAGCAGTCCAAACAGCTGCAACAGTGTCGGCTTGTAGCCAGCCGAACACGCCCAATAACTTTCCTCAATAAGGTTGGTAATTGCAATCTTTGATAGATGTTGTCAAGTCTCAGAAATGTAGAACTAAATTTCAAAGCAAACTTGACATCAGTAACAATTCTCAACGTATAACCAAGTATACAAGATAATATTGATACCCATAGTGTCTAAAGTTACAGATATCTGCCACTCGAGCAACACTTTGCATATTTATCGGGCCTGAAAGCAATATTTAACTCTAGTTATCCACTCCAGTTTAATTTCAGCTTTAAATCCATATAGAGACATAACTTTTTCACTCAATCCATCTCAACTAGTACACAAAAAGCACAAACCCATGAAACCAATTCATCAGTGCTCCACCAACAACATAACATCAACTACAATGTCAAGTTAATCAAAACTGTGAAAACCTCTTGTCATGCTACCTAAAAAATAAGCAGACCTATCATCACACAAGCAAGTATCAAACATGGATATCACAAAAGTATAATACAATTCACAATCAAATTTGTTGATGACCTAGCATATGTACTAGAATCAGCATAAAATACCTAAATAAACCTAACATACATTATATACCAGTAGAGGTCCAGGAAGTCAACACTAACAGTGCAAAAGGATTTTCTGATAAGGTGCATGGACATCGATATGACTAATCAATCCTTTATGCATTGACTTGGATGAATAGCGGATAAAATTGCAAGCATTACAGCACTAAGGTATTTAGATAAACATGAACCCAAGCCCATCATATTATCATAATCTAATAGGTTATTAATTCTCAAAATAGGATAAATATTAAATACATATCGTAACTGAGGAAAACTGACAACTTTTGCGGCGCAAAACTCTATGTATAACGTACATCATAAATGCTTTACTAACTGGTATGGATTACCAAACTGAACATTGGGCATAATAAGGCTAGAATCTAATTGTCAAAACATTCAACAAATGAGCCAGAAATATTTGATCCAACTCTACCAACAGCCACATGATCCTATAGTCACCAAATACCGACAAAATCTTCCGGTTCAATTGATCGAACTAACTACGTTACATGTATATCCAATCCTAGACCTCAGCACATATGGATACCGTAACGTCTATCAGTCCCATGCACATTGAAATGCATAAAAGAAAGTAGTCACCTTTGCCGCGGGGAGCTCCTCCCGCCAAAGCCTGGGATCAAATAATCAAACCCAGTACCCGCCGCTGGCCCCATAGCTGCCTCTTGTTTCCTCTTGTCATCCACCTCTTCCCTCACCTGTGAGCTCTTACCAAATCCACCGAGCAGGTCATCGAACGCTGGAGGCGCCTCGCGGCTATGGCTTCCCCCGAACACATCGTCGTAGCGCGCCGAGGAGCTCTTGACCCCAGGGACCCCGACAAAGATGTCGTCGTCGTAGACCGGCTTGTCGAACACCGGCATGGACGAGTGCTTCGGCTTAGGCGGCGGCGCGGTGGAAGCGGGCTCCTTGAACGAGTCGAAGATGTGGTCGAGCGACGGCGACGGCGACGGCGTGGCCTTGGGCAGTGGCGGGGCGGACCCGAAGAGCTCGTCGTAGGAGGGGGCGGCGGCGGATCTGGTATTGGCCCAGGCAGATCCGGAGGGCCCCGAGGAGCGGGCGGCCGACATGGGCGCGGCCTTCCCCTGCGGGCGGAGGCCGAAGTCGCGGGCCAGCAGGCCCTCGAAGTCGTCCATGACGGCCGCGGAGGCCGCGCGGATCGATGGATCCGACGCCCGCTAGCTCGCGCAGCGGCGGCGGCCCGCAGCCTGCCGATCGGCGCGCGCGAACGGGGGCGCGAGGAGGCGGGGTGGATCCGGGCAGGAGCACGAACCCTAGCCGGGAGAGCGCAGGGCGTGAGGCGGGGATCGGAGGAATGGGGTCGCTGGGACAGGCGTCGGTGGGGTCGCCGGAGACGCAGCGTCGCCGGAGTGGTCGCCGGCGATGGCGGAGCGGCGAACAGGAGCGGTCGAGTCAAGAGTCAGAAAGAGAGGAGAGCGGAAGCGGAGGAGGTGGTCTCTCTCTCTCCTCTCTCCTCTCTCAGACGCGGGTGACTGGCGAGCGGGCCCGAATGGCACGAGGGATGTCATATCATTGCTGCCTTGTGGAGTGGGCCCCAGAGAAAAGTTAGAAGAGACCACTGACATGTGGGGATAAAAGGATGGGCCCGGAACGTCTGTGCCTTGTGAATCGGCGCGGGGCAAGGATTTCTGCCACGGCGTCGGTGGCGAGCGGTGACTGCGCGCCTGCGCCTACGCTCTCTCGTCGGCGATAGTGCTGGAAGAAATGCTCATGACTCGCTAGCTCGCTCGGTTCATAATCAGCTCGGTTCGATTCGGATCGGCTCGTTTAATTTTTTTCACGAGCTGAGCTGACATCCTAGCTCAGTTTGCTAACGAGCCGGCTCGGTTCGCTAACGAGCTGGCTCGGTTCGTTAAAAAGCCAGCTCGCGAGCTAAACAAGCTACTATATTCCAGCAAAACGAAACTATATGCATATCATTTACAGAATAATTGATGAATATGTTATATATATGTAAGGTGTTTATGGCCTATAAATTAAACTAATTATTAATGAACTATATCTATGTGTTAATTTTGTCTATGTAAATATAATTATGGGTTAAACTGATGAACATGTATGTGACTTGTGAATTAATGAGTGATGAATTGTGCTATTTTGGTGTTATATTGACGTGGTTTGTAAAACTATGAGTATAATTACTATTTTCTATTGTTAAATTAGTTTGAAATTAACTAAAAATAATTATTATGTATATTTTATTTTTTTCTGCTCTGGCTCGCGAGCTAAACGAGCCGAGTCAAGCTAACTCTGTGGCTCGTTACCTTAACGAGCCGAGCCGAGCTGGCTCGTTAGCTTAACGAGCCAGCTCGAACTAGGACGAGCCGAGCTGGCCCGTTATCCACCCCTAGTCGGTGGGGATCCGGTGTGTGGGACTAGTTGATCGACCCGGTCCGCCCTCCTGCGTGCACGGACTGCGGGTGTGCCGAACTAAACTACACAAGCAAAATAGCAGTTAGACTCTCTTCAACGCCTCCTCACCCCTACTACTGCACACGTAGGGATGGCAACCGGCACATTTTACCCACGTGCTCGCGGGTAAAAACCCTATAGGGTGCGGGTTTGGGTGTGAGTTTGTACCCGTGGGTACAGGTTTTTTCTCATGGGTATGAAAATATTGTATCCGTGCCCGCAAACCCACATACCCGCATGTGTGTATATATAGGGATGAAAACTGTTGGGGGCCTTCATCTTCCGAAGGTCCTCAAAAACATGACTAATAATGTTTCCGAAGTGTAATACACATACAGGCACCTTCGGACTCAGGATGAAGTTGTACACAATATGGGAAGCAGGGTCGGAACGAAGGCTGAACCAACGTCGAAGCTGCGCGCAATGGAGCTTCGGCTCAGTACCAGAAAAAGGAACCGACTTAAGGAGGAAAAGGCTATCTAGTCCCCAATAGATTGTTCTTAAGTCAATAGTAAACAAGAAGGGCATGAATGTAATTTCACATAGACTGCGCCCTGTGCCTATAAATAGATAAACAGTACCCCCGTACTGTTCACGCTGACTTGTATTCGCTCGTGCATCACACATGTACCCTTGCCTTCTGTCAAGCCGAAGGTACAAATGTAATTCAATATTGTTCTTATTCATTCATGATTATATAATAAAAAATATATCAATGGTGTCATATGATTATCTATGTTAATTCTCATGTTTCATATGCTTCATCTTTCATTGATATATGTTGTGATGATGAAGGTACGTCCTTCATGACCTTCATCCGAAGATCGTTATATCCTTAGGGAAATAATGTTTCGAAGGACGAAGGGCATTAACCATTAACTTATTTTTTGTGTTGCCTTGTTCTTAATTCATAGCATTTGAGAACAAGTCCCCAACATTGGCGCCCACCTCCGGTGTACTCACTTCCACAATCTTCGGAAAAGCATCGACATTCGTCATGCCGCCGAAGAAGATAACAGCGCCATGGGATGCACTACAGCCACTGAACACAAACCAGGAGACTCTCTCTCTTCGAGAGGCTCGAAGCCAGAAGAGAAAGGCCACTAGTCCAACATTCCAGGAGGAGGAGTTGGACCAGGAGATCAGGGATATGGAAATCATCCACCAACAGGTGCAAAGGAAAAAGGAGAAGATGGCTCGGCTGGCCGATCTTCAAAGGAAGATCGATGAAGCTACTGAGGAAGTGCGTCATCTTGCTCAAGATGATTAAGACCGAAGGCCCCAACACAGGGAGCTTCGTGAAGAGGGCTTGTTCAACGAAGATGGATGGTAGGATGATTTTAACCATGATACCTTTACTTTTGATGATGCTTCTCCCTTGGCAGCAGAATTGCAGGCGATCCCATGGCCACAATCCTACAAGCCACCCCAGCTACCCATGTACGATGGCACTCGGACCCAAAGCAATTCTTGATGGGCTATGAGGCAACAATATCCTCATACGGAGGCAATGCAGCTATCATGGCAAAGTCCTTCGTCATGGCAGTCCGGAACTGAAAGGGAAATAGGGTTAAACCTTTTCCTAAATGATTTTGGTGGTTGAATTGCCCAACACAAATTATTGAACTAACTAGTTTGCTCTAGATTACATGTCCTGCAGGTGCCAAAGGTTCAACACAAACCAATAAAAAGTTAAAGTTAGGGTTCAAAAAAAAGGAGCAAAACCAACCCAAGGTTGCCCTGGTCTGGCGCACCGGACTGTCCGGTGTGCCACCGGACAGTGTCCGGTGCACCAGGGAGATCAACTCTGAACTGCTCAGCTTCGGGTTTTTGGAGAGCCACTCCGCTATAATTTACCGGACTGTCCGGTGTAGCACCGGACTGTCTGGTGTGCCAGCGGAGCAACGGCTACAGCGCAACGGTCGACTCCAACGGAAACCTGTAAAAGCGCTATAGTGCGTGGACAGTGCGCAGAGTCAGAGCAGGCGCCAGAAGGCGCACCGGACAGTGAACAGTGACTGTCCGGTGCACCACCGGACTGTCCGGTGGTCCTAGTTGCCAGAGCTCCAACGGTCGAACCCTAACGATTGGGTGACGTGGCTAGCGCATCGAACTGTCCGGTGCGCCCATCGATAGACAGCCTCCCCAACGGGCACTTTGGTGGTTGGGGCTATAAATACCCCCCAACCACCACACTTCAAGGCATCCAATTTTTCAGACTTCACATTCAATACAAGATCTAGTGCAATCAATACAAGACACAAGTTCAATAGAATCAAAGTCTCTCCAAGTCCCATTTCCACTCCAAGCAAATAGTGACTAGAGAGAGAGGTTTGCTCGTGTTCTTTGAGCTCTTGTTCTTGGATCGGTTTTCTTCTTCCTCCATTCTTGTTCTCGAGCAACTTGTAATCAAGCAAGAGACACCAGGTCCTTGTAAGGGGTCTAAGTGACCCGTTGATTAAGGAGAAAAGCTCACTCGGTCTAGGTGACCGTTTGAGAGAGGGAAAGAGTTGAAAGAGACCTAGTCTTTGTGACCACCTCAACAGGGAGTAGGTTTGCAAGAACTGAACCTCGGTAAAACAAATCACCGTGTCACACTCTTCATTTGCTTGCGATTTGTTTTCGCCCTATCTTTCGGACTCTCTTTTATTTCTAACGCTAACACGACCTGTAGATTGTGCTTAAAGTTTATAAATTTCAGATTTGCCTATTCACCCCCCTCTAGGCGACTTTCAATTGGTATCAGAGCCCGATACTTCATTAGAGCCTAACCGCTCGAAGTGATGTCGGGAGATCACGCCAAGAAGGAGATGGTGACCGGCGAGAAGCCCATCACAAGCCACGGGAAAGCTCCATCGGGGGAGTCCGGTAACAAGGTGAAGGGATCCCCTTCACACAACAAGTCGTATCGGAGCGGCGAGAAGAAAAATAAGATGAAGAAAGTGGTCTACTACGAGACCGACTCTTCGTCACCATCCACCTCCGGCTCCAACGCGTCGTCCGTCACTTCTAAGCGCCATGAGCGCAAGAAGTTTAGTAAGATCCCCCTATGCTACCCTCACATTTCTAAACATACTCCTTTACTTTCCGTCCCATTAGGCAAACCACCAGTCTTTAATGGTGAAGATTATAGTAGGTGGAGTGATATGATGAGGTATCACCTAACCTCACTCCACACAAGCATATGGGACATTATTGAGTTTGGAGCACAGGTACCATCCGTAGGGGATGAAGATTATGATGCGGACGAAGTCGCCCAAATCTGGCACTTCAATTCCCAAGCAACTACTATGCTCCTCACCTCTCTAAGTCGAGAGGAGTATAATAAGGTGCAAGGGTTGAAGAGTGCCAAAGAGATTTGGGACGTACTAAAGACCGCGCACGAAGGAGACGAGGTGACCAAGATCACCAAGAGGGAAATGATCGAGGGGGAGCTCGGTCGGTTCATGCTCAACCAAGGAGAGGAGCCACAAGCTATGTACAACCGGCTCAAGATCTTGGTCAACCAAGTGCGCAACCTCGGGAGCACAAAATGGGATGACCATGAAATGGTCAAGGTTATTCTAAGATTACTTGTCTTTCTTAATCCTACACAAGTACAATTAATTCGTGGTGATCCTAGATACAAGCTAATGTCTCCCGAGGAGGTTATAGGAAAGTTTGTGAGCTTTGAATTGATGATCAAAGGCTCCAAACAAATCATCGAGCGAGGCGCCACCTCCACACCCGAGGTGCAACTCGTTGCCTTCAAAGCAACGGAGGAGAAGAAAGAAGAGTCTACATCAAGTAGGCTCCCCATCGACGCCTCCAAGCTTGACAACGAGGAAATGACACTCATCATCAAGAGCTTTCGCCAAATCCTCAAGCAAAGGAAGAGGAAAGACTACAAACCCTATTCCAAGAAGGTTTGCTACAAGTGTGGTAAGCATGGTCACTTTATAGCAAAATGTCATATTTCTAGTGATAGTGACAGGGGCGACGACAAGAGAGGGAAGAAGAAGGAGAAAAAGAGATACTACAAGAAGAAGGAGGGTGATGCCCATGTTTGTCAGGAGTGGGACTCCGACGATAGCTCCACCGACTCCTCCTCCGACGAGGACGCCGCCAATATCGCCGTCAACAAAGGCCTTCTCTTCCCAAACGTCGGCCACAAGTGCCTCATGGCAAAGGACGGCAAAAAGAAGAAGGTAAAATATAGAGCTTCTACTAAATATGCAACATCTAGTGATGAGGCTAGCTCTAGTGATGATGAGCATGATTTGCTTACACTTTTTGCCAACCTTAACATGCAACAAAAGGAGAAGTTAAATGAATTGATTAGTGTTATTCATGAGAAGGATGAACTTTTGGATAGCCAAGAGGACTTCCTTATTAAAGAAAACAAGAAGCATGTTAAGGTTAAAAATGCTTATGCTCAGGAGATAGAAAAATGTGAAAATTGACTAGTGAGCTTAGCATTTGCCATGACACTATCTCCAACCTTAGAAATGAGAATGCTAAATTAATTGCTAAGGTTGAGAAGTTAAATGTTTGTGATGATTCTCTTGTCAACCTCAAAATGATAATGCTAGTTTGATTTCTAAAATTGATAAGTTAAATGAATCACTTTCTAGCCTTAAGATTGAGAATGATAATTTAATTACTAAGGCTAATGATTTAAATGTTTGCAACGAATCTATTTCCAATCTTAGAAATGAGAATGTCATGTTACATGCTAAGATTGATGAATTAAATACTTGCAAACCCTCTACATCTATTGTTAGCCATGTTTCCATTTGTACTAGATGTAGAGATATTAATGTTGATGCTATTCATGATCACCTAGCTTTAATTAAACAACAAAATAATCACATAGCTCAACTTAGTGCTAAAATTTATGAGCATGAGATAGAAAATGAAAAATTTAAATTTGCTAGAAGCATGCTCTATAATGGGAGACGCCCTGGCATTAAGGATGGCATTGGCTTCCAACAGGGAGACAATGTCAAGCTTAATGCCCCTAAGAAATTGTCTAACTTTGTTAAGGGTAAGGCTCCCATGGCTCAGGATAACGAGGGTTATATTTTATATCCTGCTGGTTATCCTGAGCACAAAATTAGGAGAATTCATGCTAGGAAACCTCATAATGTTTCACATCATGCTTTTATGTATAAAAATGAGGCCTCTAGCTCTAGGCAATCAACCCATGTTAAATTGCCTAAAAGGAAATCTCCTATTGCATCAAATGAACCTAATGTTTCATTTAAGACTTTTGATGCTTCTTATGTGCTCACTAACAAATCAGGCAAAGTAGTTGCCAAATATGTTGGGGGCAAACACAAGGGGTTAAAGACTTGTGTTTGGGTACCCAAGGTGCTTGTTTCTAATGTGAAAGGACCCAAGACCGTTTGGGTACCTAAGAACAAGGCCTAAACTTGTTTTCTAGGTTTATGCATCCGGGGGCTCAAGTTGGATCATTGATAGCGGCTGCACAAACCACATGATTGGGGAGAAAAGGATGTTCTCCTCCTATGAGAAAAACGAAGACCCCTAAAGAGCTATTACATTCGGGGATGGAAATCAAGGTTTGGTCAAAGGACTTGGTAAAATTGTTATATCACCTGACCATTCTATTTCCAATGTTTTTCTTGTAGATTCCTTAGATTACAACTTGCTTTCAGTTTCTCAATTATGCAAAATGGGCTACAATTGTCTTTTTACAGATATAGGTGTTACTGTCTTTAGAAGAAGTGATGATTTAGTAGCATTTAAGGGAGTACTCGAGGGTCAGCTATACTTAGTTGATTTCAATAGAGCTGAACTCGATACTTGCTTAATTGCTAAGACTAATATGGGTTGGCTCTAGCATCACCGACTAGCCCATGTTGGGATGAAGAATCTTCACAAGCTTCTAAAGGGAGAACACATTTTGGGACTAACAAATATTCATTTTGAGAAAGACAGGGTTTGTAGCGCATGTTAAGCAGGGAAGCAAGTTGGTGTTCACCATCCACACAAGAACATCATGACGACTGACATGACGCTTGAGTTACTCCACATGGATCTATTCGGCCCGATAGCTTACATAAGCATCGGTGGGAGTAAGTACTATCTAGTTATTGTGGATGATTATTCTCGCTTCACTTGAGTGTTCTTTTTGCAGGATAAATCTCAAACCCAAGAGACCTTAAAGGGATTCTTGAGACGGGCTCAAAATGAGTTCGGCTTAAGGATCAAAAAGATTAGAAGCGATAATGGGACGGAGTTCAAGAACTCTCAAATTGAAGGCTTTCTTGAGGACGAGGGCATTAAGCATGAGTTGTCTTCTCCCTACACACCTTAACAAAATGGTGTAGTGGAGAGGAAGAATAGAACTCTACTTGACATGGCGAGGACCATGCTTGATGAGTACAAGACTTCGGACCAGTTTTGGGCGGAAGCAATCAACATCGCTTGCTACGCCATCAACCATCTCTACCTTCATCGAATCCTCAAGAAACATCATATGAACTCCTAACTGGTAAAAAGCCCAATGTTTCATATTTTAGAGTCTTTGGTAGCAAATGTTTTATTCTTGTTAAAAGAGGTAGAAATTCTAAATTTGCTCCTAAGGCTGTAGAAGGCTTTTTGCTTGGTTATGACTCAAACACAAGGGCATATAGAGTCTTTAACAAGTCCACTGGACTAGTTGAAGTCTCTTGTGACATTGTGTTTGATGAGACTAACGGCTCCCAAGTGGAGCAAGTTGATCTTGATGAGCTAGATGATGAAGAGGATCCATGCGTCGCTCTAAGGAACATGTCCATTGGGGATGTGTGTCCTAAGGAATCCAAAGAGCCTCCACATGCACAAGATCAACCGTCATCTTCTATGCAAGCATCTCCACCAACCCAAGATGAGGACCAAGCTCAAGATGATGAGAATGAAGATCAAGAAGAAGAGCCACCTCAAGAGGAGGACAATGATCAAGGGGGAGATGCCAATGATCAAGACAAGGAAGATGATCAGGGTCCAAGACCGCCTCACCCAAGAGTCCACCAAGCGATACAACGAGATCACCCCGTGAACTCCATCCTCGGCGATATTCATAAGGGGGTAACCACTCGATCTCGTGTCGCTCATTTTTGTGAACATTACTCTTTTGTGTCTTATATTGAGCCATACATGGTGGAAGATGCATTAAGAGATTCAGATTGGGTGTTGGCAATGCAGGAGGAACTCAACAACTTCATAAGGAATGAGGTATGGCATCTTGTTCCACGTCCTAATCAAAATGTTGTAGGAACCAAGTAGGTCTTTCACAACATGTAAGATGAGCATGGTGTGGTGACAAGGAACAAAGCCCGACTTGTGGCCAAGGGATATTCACAAGTCGAAGGTTTGGATTTTGGTGAAACCTATGCACCTGTAGCTAGGCTTGAGTAAATTCGTATATTACTTGCCTATGCTACTTACCATGTCTTTAAGCTCTATCAAATGGACGTCAAAAGTGCCTTCTTCAATGGACCAATCAAGGAGGAGGTCTATGTTGAGCAACCTCCTGGTTTTGAAGATAGTGAGTATCCTAACCACGTGTATAAACTCTCTAAGGCGCTTTATGGGCTCAAGCAAGCCCCAAGAGCATGGTATGAATGCCTAAGAGATTTTCTTATCACTAATGGTTTCAAAGTCGGTAAAGCCGATCCTACTCTCTTTACTAAAACTATTGCAAATGATTTGTTTGTATGCCAAATTTATGTTGATGATATCATATTTGGGTCTACTAACAAATCTACTTGTGAAGAGTTTAGTAGGATCATGGTTCAAAAATTCAAGATGTCTATGATGGGGGAGTTGAAGTATTTCTTAGGATTTCAAGTGAAGCAACTCCAAGAGGGCACCTTCATCAGCCAAACCAAGTATATTCAAGACATACTCACCAAGTTTGGAATGAAGGATGCCAAGCCCATCAAGACACCCATGGGAACCAATGGGCATCTCGACCTCGACACGGGAGGTAAATCCATAGATCAAAAGATATACCGGTCGATGATAGGATCTTTACTTTATTTATGTGCATCTCGACCGGATATTATGCTTTCCGTATGCATGTGTGCAAGATTCCAAGTCGATCCTAAGGAAGTTCACCTTAGGGCCGTGAAAAGAATCTTGAGATATTTAGTTCATACATCTAAGTTTGGTCTTTGGTACCCCAAGGGATCCCCTTTTGATTTAATAGGTTACTCAGATGCTGATTGGGCAGGGTATAAAATTGATAGAAAGAGCACAACAGGGACTTGTCAGTTCTTGGGAAGATCCCTGGTGTCTTGGGCTTCAAAGAAACAAAATTCAATAGCTCTTTCTACCGCCGAAGCCGAGTACATTGCCGCAGGCCATTGTTGCGCGCAATTGCTCTGGATGAGGCAAACCCTTAGGGACTATGGCTACAAATTAACCAAAGTTCCTCTCCTATGTGACAATGAGAGTGCAATCCGCATGGCGGATAATCCCGTTGAGCACAGCCGCACTAAGCACATAGCCATTCGATATCACTTTTTGAGGGATCACCAACAAAGGGGGGATATCGAGATTGTTTATGTTAGCACCAAAGAACAATTAGCCGATATCTTTACCAAGCCACTAGATGAGAAAACTTTTACCAAACTTAGGAATGAGCTAAACATTCTTGATTTTCAGAATTTTGATTGATATGTTGCACAAATAGCTGATTTATATACCTTTGATCATATCTCTTTCATGTGCTATGACTAATGTGTTTTCAAGTATATTTCATGCTAAGTCATAGATTGAAAGGGAAATGGAGTCTTCGGCGAAGATAAGGCTTCCACTCCACTCTATCATTTACCATTCGTCGTAGCTCCGCACCACTCTCCACTTTGGTATAATCTTCACTCATATTCATTTGTACCATTGGGAGAAAGCAAAAAGGGCTCTAAAGATTCCGTTTTTGGCGATTAATGCCAAAGGGGGAGCGAGTATTAGCCCAAAGCAAAAGGACCGCACCACCATGCCAATTTCAAAATTTTTCGAAACAAGTTTAAAGATTTTAAATGTTCTTCAATTAGTATCTTTGAAATTAGTATTCCTCTAAGAAATTCTATCTCAAACTATATCTATATTTTAAGGAGGAGTTTTTTCAAAATTTGGTATCTAAAATATTTGACATTCTTTCAATTTGAAAAACCCTCTTGAACACTAAGAGGAGAATTTCATCTAGGGGGAGTTTTGTTTAGTCAAAGGAAAAGCATTTGAAACAGGGGGAGAAAATTTCAAATCTTGAAAATGCTTCTCGAAATCTTATTCATTTACCTTTGACTATTTGCAAAAAGACTTTGAAAAAGAATTTCCAAAAACATTTGCAAAAACAAAACAAGTGTGCAAGCATGGTCCAAAATGTTAAAAGAAAGAAAGGTATCCATGCATATCTTATGAAAGTTTAAATTGGTCTAATTCCAAGCAACCTTTGCACTCATCTTATGCAAACTAGTTCAATTATGCACTTATATATTTGCTTTAGTTTGTGTTGGCATCAATCACCAAAAGGGGGACATTGAAAGGGAAATAGGGTTAAACCTTTTCCTAAATGATTTTGGTGGTTGAATTGCCCAACACAAATTATTGGACTAACTAGTTTCTCTAGATTACATGTTCTACAGGTGCCAAAGGTTCAACACAAACCAATAAAAAGTTAAAGTTAGGGTTCAAAAAGAAAGGAGCAAAACCAACCGAAGGCTGCCCTGGTCTGGCGCACCGGACAGTGTCCGGTGCACCAGGGAGATCAACTCTGAACTGCTCAGCTTCGGGTTTTTGGAGAGCCACTCCGCTATAATTCACCGGACTGTCCGGTGTAGCACCGGACTGTCCGGTGTGCCAGCGGAGCAATGGCTACAGCGTAACGGTCGACTCCAACGGAAATCTGTAAAAGCGCTACAGTGCGCGGACAGTGCAAGCGGAGTCAGAGCAGGAGCCAAAAGGCGCACCGGACAGTGAACAGTGAACTAGAACGAGCCGAGCTGGCCCGTTATCCACCCCTAGTCGGCGATACGCTCGAGCGAGGTGGGGATCCGGTGTGTGGGACCAGTTGATCGACCCGGTCCGCCCCTCCCGCGTGCATGGACTGCGGGTGTGCCGAACCAGACTACACAGGCAAAATAGCAGTTAGACTCTCTTCAACGCCTCCTCACCCCTACTACTACACACGTAGGGATGGCAACGGGCACATTTTACCCGCGTGCTCGCGGGTAAAAACCCTATAGGGTGCGGGTTTGGGTGTGAGTTTGTACCCGTGGGTACATGTTTTTTCTCGTGGGTATGAAAATGTTGTATCTGTGCCCGCAAACCCACATACTCGCATGTGTGTGTATATATATAGGGATGAAAACTGTTGGAGGCCTTCATCTTCCGAAGGTCCTCAAAAACATGACTAATAATGTTTCCCAAGTGTAATACACATACAGGCACCTTTGGACTCAGGATGAAGCTGTACACAATATGGGAAACAGGGTCAGAACGAAGGCTGAACTAGCGTCAAAGCTGCGCGCAGGGGAGCTTCGGCTCAGTACCAGAAAAAGGAACCGACTTAAGGAGGAAAAGGCTATCTAGTCCCCAACAGATTGTTCTTAAGTCAATAGTAAACAAGAAGGACATGAATGTAATTTAACACAGGCCGCGTGAAAGGGAAATGTGCCCTTGGGCCATTTCTAAGTATTTTGGTGATTAAGTGCAAACACAGGTGCCAAAATGTGAAAATATGCCCATGGATGGACAAGTTGCAAATCACAAGTAAAGGTATGTTTCTAAGCCTTAGTACATTGGTTTTGTGTACTAATATTCTTGTCTAAGTGTTAGAAACAGGAGAAACAAGAAAAGAAAAGAAGTGGAGAGTGGCTGTGTACAGCCAAAGGCTGCTTCGGGCTGGGGCACCGGACTGTCCGGTGTGCACCGGACAGTGTCCGGTGCGCCAGACCAGCGCGGAGCAAACCAGCCGCTCTCGGGTTTTTCTCCGGCGACTTCGGCTAAAATTCACCGGACTGTCCGGTGTGCACCGGACTGTCCGGTGAGCCAACGGTCGGCCGGGCCAACGGTCGGCCGCGTGATCGGCGCGCGACACGTGGCCGAGCCAACGGTCGGAAGGAAGCACCGGACTGTCCGGTGTGCACCGGACTGTCCGGTGCGCCAGATCTGCAACGGTCGGCAACGGTCGGCTTCGCCATTTAAGGAAACAAATCGGGCACCGGACAGTGTCCGGTGTGCACCGGACTGTCCGGTGCGCCACGAGACAGAAGGCAAAGATGGCCTTCCAGATTTGTTCCCAACGGCTCTTAGCTGCCTTGGGGCTATAAAAGGGACCCCTAGGCGCATGGAGGAGAACACCAAGCATTCCTTGAGCACTCTTGATCACTCACACATCAATCTCGCGCACTTGTTCGACATTCTAGTGATTTGAGCTCCGTTCTAGTGTGCTAGTCTTTTGAGCTCAAGTCTGGGTCTTGTGTGTGCGTATTCGCTGTGATCTTTGTGTCGTGTGTGAGTTGCTAATCCCTCCCTTGCTCTGTGATTCTCTGTGAACATCTTTTGTAAGGGCGAGAGGCTCCAAGTTGTGGAGATTCCTCGCAAACGGGATTGAGAAAAGAAAAGCAAGAACACCGTGGTATTCAAGTTGATCATTGGATCACTTGAGAGGAGTTGAGTGCAACTCTCGTCCGTTGGGACGCCACAACGTGGAGTAGGCAAGTTTTGTACTTGGCCGAACCACGGGATAACCACTGTGTCATCTCTGTGATTGGATTCTTGTGGTTATTGTGTTTTGACTCCTCTCTAGCCACTTGGCATAAACTGTGCTAACACCTAATCAAGTTTTGTGGCTATAAGTTTAAGTTTTTACAGGATCACCTATTCACCCCCCCCCTCTAGGTGCTCTCAATTGGTATCAGAGCCGTTCTCTTCAAGAAAGGGACTAACCGCCCGAAGAGATGGATCCTAAGGGGAAGGGAATTGTGATCAACGACAAGGAGAAGGAGTCCTTCGTCAACGAGCCAAGGGATGACAAGTCCAATGACTCGGGCTCGGGCCACAAGCGAAGAGATGGGAAGAAGAAGAAGACAAGACGCATCAAGGAGATCGTCTACTACGACAGCGATGAGTCCTCTTCTTCCCAAAAGGACGACGACTACGACAAACAAAGGAAACCGGTTAATTCTAACTTTTCTTTTGACTACTCTCGTATTCCGCAAAGTTCAAATTCACATTTGCTTTCCATTCCACTCGGCAAGCCCCCACACTTTGATGGGGAGGACTACGGATTTTGGAGCCACAAAATGCGTAGTCACCTATTCTCTCTCCATCCTAGCATATGGGAGATTGTAGATAGTGGAATGCACTTTAATAGTTCGGATAGTCCTATATTCATTAATGAGCAAATCCATAAGAATGCACAAGCTACTACTGTTCTTCTAGCCTCATTGTGCAGGGATGAATATAATAAAGTGAGTGGCTTGGATAACGCCAAGCAAATCTGGGATACCCTCAAGATCTCTCATGAGGGAAATGACGCTACCTTGCTCACCAAAATGGAGTTGGTGGAGGGCAAGCTTGGACGGTTCGCGATGATAAGGGGCGAGGAGCCAACTCAGACATACAACCGGCTCAAGACCCTTATCAACAAAATAAGGAGCTACGGAAGCACGCGATGGACGGACCACGACGTCGTCCGACTAATGCTCAGGTCCTTTACCGTTCTTGATCCTCATTTGGTGAATAATATTCGTGAGAATCCCAGGTACACCAAAATGTCGCCCGAAGAAGTCTTAGGAAAATTCGTCAGCGGGCGAATGATGATCAAGGAAGCAAGGTACGTGGACGACGCCTTGAATGGACCGATCAACGAACCACAACCTTTTGCTCTCAAAGCTACAAGAAGCAAGGAGGTGCTACCTAGCAAGGTGGCACAAATTGAGGCGGTCGGACTCAATGATGAAGAGATGGCTCTCATCATCAAACGCTTCAAGACGGTGCTAAAGGGTCACAAGGGGCAGCCAAGCAAGACCAAGACGAAGGGGAAGCGCTCATGCTTCAAGTGCGGTAAGATTGGTCATTTTATCGCTAACTGCCCCGATAATGATAGTGACCAGGAAAAGAGAAACAAGAGGGAAAAGAAGAAGCATTACAAGAAGGCAAAGGGCGAGGCACATCTAGGCAAGGAGTGGGACTCGGATTGCTCCTCTTCCGACTCCGACAATGAAGGACTCGCCGCCACCGCCTTCAACAAATCAACCCTCTTCCCCAACGAGCGTCACACATGCCTTATGGCAAGGGAGAAGAAGGTATGTACTCGCAACTCTACCTATGCTTCTTCAAGTGAGGACGAATCTAGTGATGAGGATGAAGTAGATTATTCATGTTTGTTCAAGGGCTTAGATAGATCTAAGATAGACAAAATTAATGAGTTAATTGATGCCTTGAATGAAAAGAATATACTTTTAGAAAAGCAAGAGGATTTGTTGTATGAAGAGCATGAAAAATTTGTTGAGGCACAAAAATCCTATGCTTTAGAAGTTAAAAGAAATGAAATGCTTTCTTTTGAACTATCTACTTGTCATGAAACCATTTCTACTTTGAAAGGTGTCAACAATGATTTAAATGCTAAATTAGAAGTAGCAAATAAATCCAATTCTTGTGTAGAACATGTTGAAATTTGTACTAGGTGTGAAGATTTTGACATTAATGCTTGTAGTGAACACCTAGTTTCAATTTCCAAGCTTAATGATGAACTGGCTAGTCTTAATGCTCAACTTAAGACTAGCAAGAATGATTTCGATAAGCTAAAATTTGCAAGGGATGCCTACACAATTGGTAGACACCCCTCAATTAAGGATGGACTTGGCTTCAAGAGAGAAGCTAAGAACTTAACAAGCCATACGGCTCCCATTCCCGCCAAGGAGAAAGGGAAGGCCCCTATGGCTAGTAATGTGCAAAAGAACCATGCTTTTATGTATTATGATAGGAGACAAAATAGAAATGCTTATAGGAGTTATAATGCTTTTGATGATTTTGACTCTCATGCCATGTTTGCTTCTAGTTCTTCCTATATGCATGGTAGAAATGTTACTAGGAGAAATGTTGTTCCTAAAAGAAATGCTATTCATCATGTGCCTAGAAGGAATGTTATTCATGCTCCTAGGAAAATAGCAAATGAACCTTCTACAATTTATTGTGCTTTGAATGCTTCATTTGCAATTTGTAGAAAGGATAGAAAAGTAATTGCTAGGAAGTTAGGGGCAAAATGCAAAGGTGATAAAACTTGCATTTGGGTCCCTAAGGATATATGTGCTAACCTTGTAGGACCCAACATGAGTTGGGTACCTAAGACCCAAGCCTAAATTTGCCTTGCAGGTTTATGCATCCGGGGGTTCAAGCTGGATTATCGACAGCGGATGCACAAACCATATGACGGGGGAGAAGAAGATGTTCACCTCCTACGTCAAGAATAAAGATTCCCAAGATTCAATTATATTCGGTGATGGGAATCAAGGCAAGGTAAAAGGTTTAGGTAAAATTGCAATTTCTAATGAGCACTCCATATCTAATGTGTTTTTAGTAGAGTCTCTTGGATATAATTTGCTATCTGTTAGTCAATTATGTCATATGGGATATAACTGTCTATTTACAAATGTAGATATGTCTGTCTTTAGAAGAAGTGATGGTTCACTAGCTTTTAAGGGTGTATTAGACGACAAACTTTATTTAGTTGATTTTGCAAAAGAAGAGGCCGGTCTAGATGCATGCTTAATAGCTAAGACTAGCATGGGCTGGCTGTGGCATCGCCGCTTAGCACATGTGGGGATGAAGAACCTTCACAAGCTTCTAAAGGGAGAACACGTGATAGGTTTGACTAACGTGCATTTCGAAAAAGATAGACCTTGTGCAGCTTGTCAAGCAGGGAAACAGGTAGGAGGAGCGCATCACAGCAAGAATGTGATGACCACTTCAAGACCCCTGGAGCTGCTGCATATGGACCTCTTCGGACCCGTCGCCTATCTAAGCATAGGGGGAAGTAAGTATGGTCTAGTTATTGTTGATGACTTTTCCCGCTTCACTTGGGTGTTCTTTTTGCAGGATAAGTCTGACACCCAAGGGACCCTCAAGCGCTTCCTCAGGAGGGCTCAAAATGAGTTTGAACTCAAAGTGAAAAAGATAAGGAGCGACAACGGGTCCGAGTTCAAGAACCTTCAAGTGGAGGAGTTCCTTGAAGAGGAAGGGATCAAGCACGAGTTCTCCGCTCCCTACACACCACAGCAAAATGGTGTGGTAGAGAGGAAGAACAGGACGCTCATCGACATGGCGAGGACGATGCTAGGAGAGTTCAAGACCCCCGAGTGCTTTTGGACGGAAGCCGTTAACACTGCTTGCCACGCCATCAACAGGGTCTACCTTCATCGCCTCCTTAAGAAGACGTCGTATGAGCTACTAACCGGTAACAAACCCAATGTATCGTACTTTCGTGTATTTGGGAGTAAATGCTACATTCTAGTGAAGAAAGGTAGAAATTCTAAGTTTGCTCCCAAAGCTGTAGAAGGGTTTTTATTAGGTTATGACTCAAATACAAAGGCGTATAGAGTCTTCAACAAATCATCGGGTTTGGTTGAAGTCTCTAGCGACGTTGTATTTGATGAGACTAATGGCTCTTCAAGAGAGCAAGTTGTTGATTGTGATGATGTAGATGAAGAAGATGTTCCTACGGCCGCTATACGGACCATGGCGATTGGAGAAGTACGGCCACAGGAACAAGATGAACGAGATCAACCTTCTTCATCAACTATGGTGCATCCCCCAACCGAAGATGACGAACAGGTACCTCAAGTGGAGGCGCTTGATCAAGGGGGAGCACAAGATGATCATGTGATGGAGGAAGAAGCGCAACCGGCACCTCCAACCCAAGTTCGAGCGATGATTCAAAGGGATCATCCCGTCGACCAAATTCTGGGTGACATTAGCAAGGGAGTAACTACTCGATCTCGATTAGTTAATTTTTGTGAGCATTACTCTTTTGTCTCTTCTATTGAGCCTTTCAGGGTAGAAGAGGCCTTGCTAGATCCGGACTGGGTGTTGGCCATGCAAGAGGAGTTAAACAACTTCAAGCGCAATGAAGTTTGGACACTGGTGCCTCGTCCGAAGCAAAATGTTGTGGGAACCAAGTGGGTGTTCCGCAACAAACAGGACGAGCACGGGGTGGTGACGAGAAACAAGGCTCGACTTGTGGCAAAAGGTTATGCCCAAGTCGCAGGTTTGGATTTCGAGGAGACTTTTGCTCCTGTGGCTAGGCTAGAGTCAATTCGAATCTTGCTAGCATATGCCGCTCACCATTCTTTCAGGTTGTACCAAATGGATGTGAAGAGCGCTTTTCTCAACGGGCCAATCAAGGAGGAAGTGTACGTGGAGCAACCCCCTGGCTTCGAGGATGAATGGTTCCCCGACCATGTGTGTAAGCTCTCTAAGGCGCTCTATGGACTTAAGCAAGCCCCAAGAGCATGGTATGAATGCCTTAGAGACTTTTTACTTGCTAATGCTTTCAAGGTTGGGAAGGCCGATCCAACTCTTTTTACAAAGACATGTGATGGTGATTTGTTTGTGTGCCAAATTTATGTCGATGACATAATATTTGGTTCTACTAACCAAAAGTCTTGTGAAGAGTTTAGCAGGGTGATGACGCAGAAATTCGAGATGTCAATGATGGGCGAGTTGAAGTACTTCCTTGGGTTCCAAGTGAAGCAACTCATGGACGGCACCTTCCTCTCCCAAACGAAGTACACGCAAGATCTGCTAAAGCGGTTTGGGATGAAGGACGCCAAGCCCGCCAAGACTCCGATGGGGACCGACGGACACACCGACCTCAACAAAGGAGGTAAGTCCGTTGATCAAAAAGCATACCGGTCAATGATAGGTTCTTTGCTTTATTTATGTGCTAGTAGACCGGATATTATGCTTAGCGTATGCATGTGTGCTAGATTTCAATCCGATCCTAAGGAGTGTCACTTAGTGGCGGTGAAGCGAATTCTTAGATATTTGGTTGCTACGCCTTGCTTCGGGCTCTGGTATCCAAAAGGGTCTACCTTTGACTTAGTTGGATACTCAGACTCCGACTATGCTGGATGTAAGGTCGATAGGAAGAGTACATCGGGGACGTGCCAATTCTTAGGAAGGTTCCTGGTGTCATGGAACTCTAAGAAACAAACATCCGTTGCCCTATCCACCGCTGAGGCCGAGTATGTTGCCGCAGGACAGTGTTGCGCGCAACTACTTTGGATGAGGCAAACCCTCCGGGACTTTGGCTACAATCTGAGCAAAGTCCCACTCCTATGTGACAATGAGAGTGCTATCCGCATGGCGGAGAATCCTGTTGAGCACAGCCGCACAAAGCACATAGACATCCGGCATCACTTTTTGAGAGACCACCAGCAAAAGGGAGATATCGAAGTGTTTCATGTTAGCACCGAGAACCAGCTAGCCGATATCTTCACTAAGCCTCTAGATGAGAAGACCTTTTGCAGGTTGCGTAGTGAGCTAAATGTCATAGATTCGCGGAACCTGGATTGAATTGTAGCATACATGTACTTATGCTTTTGATCATGTTCCTTTTTGCATTTTGTTGCTTATTATGGTGCTCAAGTTGTACAAACACTCCCTGGACCTCACAAGTCCGTTGCAAAGTGATGCACATGTTTAGGGGGAGATGTGTTACAACTTGACCCTTTGAGACTAACCATTTGCTTGAGTTTGCTTGATTGAGTCTCGAAGGAGGATTGAAAGGGAAAAGGTGGACTTGGACCATGAAAGACTTCCACTGCACTCCGATGAGAGGGTAACTAATTCCAAGTTCATCTCATGAAATCTTATTGCCATTTGCTCTTAATTGAAGACTTTGGTAAGGCAATGGGGTTAAAAGGCCAAGATTAATCCCGTTTTGGTGCTTGATGCCAAAGGGGGAGAAAATAAAGGCCAAAGTGATAAATGGATCAGCTACCACTTGAGAGATTTTGAAAACAGTAGAATAGAGTTTTTGTTTTGTCAAAAGCTTTTATTGTCTCTTATTGTCTCTATTGTCAAAAGTTGGCTCCTTGTGGGGAGAAGTGTTGATTATGGGAAATAGGGGGAGTTTTTGAAATCTTTGATCAATCTCTTTTGGAATGACTCTCTTTATGCTTCAACATGTGTGTTTGACTTAGAGATAGAGATTTGAGTTTGATTTGCAAAAACAAACCAAGTGGTGGCAAAGGATGACCCATATATGCCAAAATTGAATAAAACTCAAAGTCAGTTTTTATTTGAAGTGATTTTGCACTTGTTCTAGTTGCTTTATGTTGTGTTGGCATAAATCACCAAAAAGGGGGAGATTGAAAGGGAAATGTGCCCTTGGGCCATTTCTAAGTATTTTGGTGATTAAGTGCAAACACAGGTGCCAAAATGTGAAAATATGCCCATGGATGGACAAGTTGCAAATCACAAGTAAAGGTATGTTTCTAAGCCTTAGTACATTGGTTTTGTGTACTAATATTCTTGTCTAAGTGTTAGAAACAGGAGAAACAAGAAAAGAAAAGAAGTGGAGAGTGGCTGTGTACAGCCAAAGGCTGCTTCGGGCTGGGGCACCGGACTGTCCGGTGTGCACCGGACAGTGTCCGGTGCGCCAGACCAGCGCGGAGCAAACCAGCCGCTCTCGGGTTTTTCTCCGGCGACTTCGGCTAAAATTCACCGGACTGTCCGGTGTGCACCGGACTGTCCGGTGAGCCAACGGTCGGCCGGGCCAACGGTCGGCCGCGTGATCGGCGCGCGACACGTGGCCGAGCCAACGGTCGGAAGGAAGCACCGGACTGTCCGGTGTGCACCGGACTGTCCGGTGCGCCAGATCTGCAACGGTCGGCAACGGTCGGCTTCGCCATTTAAGGAAACAAATCGGGCACCGGACAGTGTCCGGTGTGCACCGGACTGTCCGGTGCGCCACGAGACAGAAGGCAAAGATGGCCTTCCAGATTTGTTCCCAACGGCTCTTAGCTGCCTTGGGGCTATAAAAGGGACCCCTAGGCGCATGGAGGAGAACACCAAGCATTCCTTGAGCACTCTTGATCACTCACACATCAATCTCGCGCACTTGTTCGACATTCTAGTGATTTGAGCTCCGTTCTAGTGTGCTAGTCTTTTGAGCTCAAGTCTGGGTCTTGTGTGTGCGTATTCGCTGTGATCTTTGTGTCGTGTGTGAGTTGCTAATCCCTCCCTTGCTCTGTGATTCTCTGTGAACATCTTTTGTAAGGGCGAGAGGCTCCAAGTTGTGGAGATTCCTCGCAAACGGGATTGAGAAAAGAAAAGCAAGAACACCGTGGTATTCAAGTTGATCATTGGATCACTTGAGAGGAGTTGAGTGCAACTCTCGTCCGTTGGGACGCCACAACGTGGAGTAGGCAAGTTTTGTACTTGGCCGAACCACGGGATAACCACTGTGTCATCTCTGTGATTGGATTCTTGTGGTTATTGTGTTTTGACTCCTCTCTAGCCACTTGGCATAAACTGTGCTAACACCTAATCAAGTTTTGTGGCTATAAGTTTAAGTTTTTACAGGATCACCTATTCACCCCCCCTCTAGGTGCTCTCACCGCGCCCTGTGCATATAAATAGATGAGCAGTACCCCCGTACTGTTCACGCTGACTTGTATTCGCTCGTGCATCACACTTGTACCCTTGCCTTCTGTCAAGCCGAAGGTACAAATGTAATTCAAAATTGTTCTTATTCATTCATGATTATATAATAAAAAATATATCAATGGTGTCATATGATTATCCATGTTAATTCTCATGTTTCTATGCTTCGTCTTTCATTGATATATGCTGTGATGATGAAGGTACATCCTTCATGACCTTCGTTCGAAGATCGTTATATCCTCAGAGAAATAATGTTTCGAAGGACGAAGGGCATTAACCATTAACCTATTTTTTGTGTTGCCTTGTTCTTAATTCATAGCATTTGAGAACAAGTGATGAGGACATCACTTCTATACATACAATAAATGGATCGATAACACGATCGCGTGCACGATAGCTAATTCTCCAGGTACGTTCTACCCTAGTCAATTGTGTTTCAGAGCTTACGCTTGGGGCCATGGATGTTTTAATGATTAGGAACCTTGGAGAGGACCAGCAAGGACTTAGGAAAGGCCTAGTTGTTGAGGAGGAGCAGCAAGGGCGCCCACAACAGGAAGGAGATCAAGTTCGACTCGGCTGCGACTCCATCTCGGGTTCCAGGACCAGTCTGCACTAAAATGGACGCCCAAGATGCATCCGAACTCCGATTGCGACGAACTTTATATGGTTGGAAAGATTAGAAGATTATCTAACCAACCCAACTGGTTCCACCCTAAAATTAGGCCGGAGTCAACGGGAATCGTCGAAACAAGTCAGCGTTCAGATTCTGTTTTAGTGTTGCGACACTGTCTGTTGGGCCGTTGGGCCGTGTATCGCGTCGGAGCCCATTAGGGGCGCGTCCAGGGGTCACGCACGCCCTAATACTCTATTTATTCAGCAGCCGCCACCACATTAGGGTTGGGTTTTGCTTAAGTTTAGATCTGTCGAGAACAGCCGCCGTCAATCGGTTTGTGAGACCCCAACTTGTGAGCTTAATCATTCACCCGCAATATTCTAGATTGTGTTCTTTCTTGTTCTTGCTTGTGTCTTCGATTCTCAGGCAAAAATTAGCCCTCGTGGCGAGGTCAATCGCGCAGTGCACGGTTGATAACCAGAGGAGAAGTGGTGCTGCGATTGCGGGGTTCTAGTCGTGTTGATTGGAAGCCGGATCGTCTGTGTGACATCTCCACCAAATCGATAGTTATCTTCACCTGACGGAAGATCGGGCACCCCCGTTCCTATCAAGTGGTATTCAAAGACTCAGGTATTACCGTCAGGCTTACCCTAGTTTAGTTTAGGTTTTTTTCATCCTATAACTCCAGATAATTGCCATACAAAAAAAATTCCGCTGTCCTATAACCCTGTTTAGCCTTGCAATTTCGTTTCAGATTGCTTTATTGAATTTGTGTCTGTGTCGAGTCTTGTTGCTGGTTTAGGTCGTGTCGTAATCGTAGTTCAACCGCTCCATCGCTGTTATTTGTTTCCGCCGCTATCCCATCCACCTTACCCAGATTACAAGTCGAGACACCACATTACTCGATTTGCCCTCGCTAGCCGTCTTGTGTGAATTCTCGCCACGCTAGCCCTAGATTAGGTTGCAAGCCGCATTGCATTGCAGCCCCTCCTTGTTTCATCATTTGGCGCTTACCTATTGCTTATACCAGGGAGGTTTGTGCCCCTGTGCTCTATAGCCGCCGCTACGGTTCCTACCAATTTGTGCCCTGGAAAACCATAACTTGAGGTACCTTCCATAAAACGGGCATAACTTTTCGCTCGGTGCTCCGTTTGAGCTCAAAATTTTACAGCAGATTCCTGGCTCCATTCTGGGGTGACCCAAACTCGCCTACGACCTGTTTGGTTCGGTCAAAAAAATTCAAAAAATCGGGAAGATAATTAAAAAAATTGTTTAAGTGTTTTCAAGAATTTTAGAGATCCTTTGTGATTTTCTCTAGGCCACAATACAACTCTGTTTCAAGTGAAATTTTGTGTGCTTCTATAAATTGTGATTTTGGATCAGTGATAAAAAATTCAGAATATTTCGAGCTCGTTTGCTAGTACTCCTTTGGAAACGCGCCTTTGATTTCTACTAGTGCTGAAAAATCTGCGCTATTTACAGAACTGCCATTCTGCTAGTTTGTTACTTTTATCTTGTTGTGCTTCGATAGGACACGTCTTAGCCAGCAATTGTGACTTGTGCTTTGGACACTTATTGAACTTCGCTAATCTGCACTCGATTTTGTTCCACATTCACATACATATTGTGCTTGTCCTACAGCTCCACATACTATATCTTCTGATCAATACAGATTTGACCTTGCAATCGTGGTTTCACTACCTCTTGGTAAGTATCACGAACCAGCCTCCGATTGTACCATTCTTTGCTTGTATTTCGTCAGACACTTGTAAGAGCTTGGTAAGATACATTAGAGCGTGTTCCTTTGTTCCACCCGAGAGGAGCGTGTAGTGAGATTATTAGGGATAACCTTTACCGTTTGTTTCCTGTTTTTGTGTTTCGATGGCAGGCGACGACGAAGAAGCAAGGATCCCTACAGACTTCGATGAATGTGTTAGCCGCCAAGATCTTGAGGCAAACAACAAGCTCCTGAAGGAGCAAATGGAGGAGACGGTCCACAAGTCAGTGCATGATGCCTTCATTAACATGGACCTTGGCAGGACTTACGAGAGGCTAGATCGCCGATTGTCCCAGATCATCGACAGACTTGCTGTGTTGGAGACGCAACAACAAGCACCGCCACCACCACCTCCTCGTCCACGTCTTCCCGATGATGCGGTGATTGATGAAGAAGATAATTATGATGAAGCGGCCACCAGAGATTTGCGCCTCCGTCGTCGTCTTCATCAAAACACAGAAGGTATGCCACACCGCCAGCAAGGTAATAACAATTGTGCTCCTGATGACCCTTATGCTAAGATTAAATTTTCTATACCATCTTTTTCGGGGTCATTATGATGCTGAGGGATATCTTGATTGGGAGATGACGATAGAACAGAAATTTGCTGCCCACCTTGTACCTGAACGACATCAAGTTAGACAAGCCACTAGTGAATTTAAAGATTTTGCTATTGTTTGGTGGACTGGTCTAGTTGGGGATGGTAGAGCACCTACGACTTGGGAAGATCTTAAGGTAGCTATGCGCGATAGATTTGTTCCCCCATCTTATCATAGAGAATTGCGTAAGAAATTGATGCGTTTAGAGCAAGGGGATAAACCTGTTCAAGATTATTATGCTGAGCTTCAGAAGGGATTGCAGCGTTGTGGGATAGTAGAGGGACATGAGGACGCTCTTTGCCGTTTTTATTCAGGTTTGCGACGTGACATTCAGGACATTGTGGATTACAAAGATTTTAACATTGTCAACAAGTTGTTCCAGTTTGCTATGCTTGCAGAGAAAGAATTGCAGGGACGCCAACATCGACCTAGGACTACTTTTGGTGCCCCTCTACATCACAGACTCACACACCTGCCTCGAGTCATACACCTTCGACCACTACAGCGCCCACACGACCTCCCTCGACACCTTCTGCACATGTTGGTAAACTTCCTTTGCAGGTACCTGCCAAGAAATAGAATTCACCAGCACCT
Organism: Zea mays; assembly: GCF_902167145.1. Lineage (NCBI taxonomy): Eukaryota > Viridiplantae > Streptophyta > Magnoliopsida > Poales > Poaceae > Zea > Zea mays. Next base: position 132,497,563 of record NC_050098.1, on the reverse strand, counting down.
GCAGCACCTTCCAGTGGTCGTTCTTCGTGTATTGTTTGCCACCGCTGTCATGGGATTGGTCACGTGAAGAAGAATTGCCCGAGTCAGCGAACATACATTGCTACGGATGATGGCTACATTAGTGCTTCCGACGGTGAGGATGACGATGATGACACCAGTGATGTTGCTGCTAATGATGATGCTATGCTTGGTGCTGATGCTACGGTGAACCTTCGAAGCATCATGGTGCAACGTGTTCTTAGTGCTTAGCCTGAATCATCAGAGAAGCAGCAACGCCATAATTTGTTCCAGACTTTCTTCGCCATCGAGAATCGGCGTGCACGTGTGATTATTGATGGTGGAAGCTGCAATAATTTGATGAGTTCAGATTTGGTCAAGAAGCTTGGCTTGACCACACGTCCACGGCCACATCCATACCACATTCAGTGGATCAATGATTCAGGCAAGGTTAAGGTAACACACATGGTACGAGTGCATTTCTCCATTGGTATGTATTCCGATTATGCGAATTGCGATGTAGTACCTATGGAAGCTTGTTCTCTTTTGTTGGGTAGACCTTGGGAATATGATACTGATGCACGTCACCATGGTAGGAGTAATACATACACTTTTAGGCATAAAGATAAAAACATTACTTTGCTACCTTTGACTCTTGCTGAAATTGTACAAGCTGATAAAGATAGAGCTGCAAATAACCATAAGGAACCAACTAATGAGACAAAAATTCAGCAATAAATTAAATTGAAAGCTCCTGTCATGCTTGCTACTAAATCTGATCTTCTTGAAACTCATGCTACTGATGCTTGTTGTTATGCCTTGGTTTGCAAAGATGCTTTCTTTTCTATTGATGATATTGCTAGCACTTTGCCTGCATCTGTGACTAACCTTTTGCAGCAGTTCCGAGATGTTTTTCCCTCTGAGTTACCTCCAGGACTTCCTCCCATTCGTGGGATTGAGCACCAGATTGATTTGATTCCTGGAGCGAGCTTGCCCAACGGTGCTGCATATCGAGCAAATCCTGAGGAGACTAAGGAGATTCAGCGCCAAGTCCAAGACCTTTTGGACCGCGGGTATGTACGTGAGAGCCTTAGTCCTTGTTCTGTTCCTGTTATTTTGGTTCCAAAGAAAGATGGTAGTTGGCGTATGTGTGTCGATTGTAGAGCCATTAATAACATCACTATCCGGTACCGTCATCCTATTCCTCGATTAGATGATATGCTTGATGAGTTAAGTGGTTCTAAAATATTTTCTACGATTGATTTGCGTAGTGGATACCGCCAAATTAGAATGAAATTAGGCGATGAATGGAAAACTGCTTTTAAAACTAAGTTCGGCTTGTATGAGTGGTTAGTGATGCCTTTTGGATTAACTAATGCCCCTAGTACTTTTATGCGTTTGATGAACGAGGTTTTGCGCCCATTTATTGGAAAATTTGTGGTGGTTTATTTTGATGATATCTTGATCTACAACACTTGTTTATCTGAACATCTTGACCATCTACGTGCTGTTTTTGATGCTTTGCGTGCCGCGCGCTTATTTGCTAACCTTGACAAATGCACCTTTTGCACCGAACGCGTATCGTTTCTTGGCTATGTTGTCACTACACAGGGTATTGAGGTTGATGAGGCCAAGGTGCATGCTATTCAGAGTTGGCCAACGCCATCGACAGTGACACAAGTATAGAGTTTTCTTGGACTTGCAGGATTTTATCGTCGTTTCGTGAAGGATTTTAGTACCATCGCTGCGCCATTACATGAGTTGACCAAGAAGGGCGTTTCATTTAATTGGGGGCAGTCACAAGAGGATTCTTTTGCTCTTTTAAAAGAGAAGCTTACTCACGCGCCACTACTCCAACTTCCTGACTTTGGTAAGACTTTTGAACTCGAATGTGATGCAAGTGGAGTTGGCATTGGTGCTGTTTTGATGCAAGGAGGTAAACCCGTTGCATATTTTAGTGAAAAATTGAATGGTCCTGTTCTTAATTATTCTACTTATGATAAAGAATTATATGCTCTCATACGATCTTTGCAAACATGGAAACATTATTTGTGGTCTAAGGAATTTGTTATTCATTCTGATCATGAGTCACTTAAGCATCTTCGTAGTCAAACAAATCTGAACCGTAGACATGCTAAGTGGGTAGAATTTCTTGAAACTTTTCCTTACATCATTAAATATAAAAAGAGGAATGATAATGTGATTGCTGATGCTTTGTCTAGACGCTATGCTATGTTGTCTCAACTTGATTGTCGTATTTTTGGACTTGAAACAATTAAGGGACAATATGCTTTTGATGATGATTTTAAAGAGGTTGCATTAAATTGTAAAGAGGGCCATACATGGAATAAATTTGTGCTAAATGATGGATACTTGTTTAGAGCTAACCGCCTATGCATTCCAGTTGGTTCGGTTCGTCTTTTGTTGTTGCAGGAAGCGCATGGTGGTGGTTTGATGGGTGACTTCGGTGCCAAGAAGACGGAGGTTGTGCTGTCCACACACTTCTTTTGGCCTCGAATGCGACGTGATGTTGAGCGCTTTGTAGCAAGATGCACGACATGTCAAAAAGCTAAGTCCCGATTGAACCCACATGGTTTGTATATGCCTCTTCCTATTCCTTCAGTTCCGTGGGCGGATATTTCTATGGATTTTGTTTTGGGATTGCCTAGGACAAAGAGGGGGAGCGATAATGTATTTGTTGTGGTTGATCGTTTCTCTAAGATGGCACATTTTATACCTTGTCACAAAACGGATGATGCCATTCATATTGCTAACCTATTTTTCAAAGAGATTGTTCGTTTGCATGGTATGCCTTCTACTATTGTTTCAGATCGTGATGTAAAATTCTTGAGTCATTTTTGGCGTACTCTTTGGAACAAATTGGGGACAAAATTGCTGTTTTCTACTACTTGTCATCCCCAAACTGATGGACAAACAGAAGTTGTGAATAGAACATTGTCTGCAATGCTACGAGCAATATTGAAGAAAAACTTGAAAATGTGGGAAGAGTGTTTGCCGCATGTGGAGTTTGCATATAATCGGGCGGAACACTGCACCACCAAGGTAAGTCCTTTTCAGGTAGTGTATGGTTTTAACCCTCGTGCTCCTATTGATCTTTTGCCTCTACCTACTACCGAGCAAGTACATAGTGATGCTAAGGAGCGTGCTGACTTTATTTTGAAACTTCATGCTTCAACTAAAGCAAACATTAAAAAGATGACTAAAAAATATAGAATTGCTGGTAGTCAAGGTAGAAAACAAGTTAAGCTTGAAGTGGGTGATTTAGTGTGGTTGCACTTGAGAAAAGATAGATTTCCAGAGTTAAGAAAGTCTAAATTGATGTCACGTGGTGCTGGTCCATATAAGATTTTGGAGAAAATAAATGATAATGCATATAAACTTGAGTTGCCTCCCGAGTTCCGGGTTAGTCCTACATTTAACATTGCAGATTTGAAACCGTATTTGGGAGAAGAATATGAGCTTGAGTCGAGGACGACTCCACTTCAAGAGGGGGAGGATGATGAGGACATCACTTCTATACATACAATAAATGGACCGATAACACGGTCGCGTGCACGACAACTAATTCTCCAGGTACGTTCTACCCTAGTCAATTGTGTTTCAGAGCTTATGCTTGGGGCCATGGATGTTTTAATGATTAGGAACCTTGGAGAGGACCAGCAAGGACTTGGGAAAGGCCTAGTTGTTGAGGAGGAGCAGCAAGGGCGCCCACAACAGGAAGGAGATCAAGCCCGACTCGGCTGTGACTCCATCTCGGGTTCTAGGACCAGTCTGCACTAAAATGGACGCCCAAGATGCATCCGGACTCCGATTGCGACGGACTTGATATGGTTGGAAAGATAAGAAGATTATCTAACCAACCCAACTGGTTCCACCCTAAATTTCTGCCGGAATCAATGGGAATCGTCGAAACAAGTCAGCGTTCAGATTCTGTTTTGGTGTTGCGACACTGTCTGTTGGGCCGTTGGGCCGTGTATCGCGTCGGAGCCCATTAGGGGCGCGTCCAGGGGTCACGCACACCCTAATACTCTATTTATTCAGCAGCCGCTGCCACATTAGGGTTGGGTTTTGCTTAAGTTTAGATCTATCGAGAACAGCCACCGTCAATCGGTTTGTGAGACCCCAACTTGTGAGCTTAATCATTCATCTGCAATATTCTAGATTGTGTTCTTTCTTGTTCTTGCTTGTGTCTTCGATTCTCAGGCAGGAATTAGCCCTCGTGGCGAGGTCAATCGCGTAGTGCACGGTTGATAACCAGAGGAGAAGTGGTGCTGCGATTGCAGGGTTCTAGTCGTGTTGATTGGAAGCCGGATCGTCTGTGTGACATCTCCACCAAATCGATAGTTATCTTCACCTGACGGAAGATCGGGCACCCCCGTTCCTATCAACAAGTCCCCTACATTGGCGCCCACCTACGGTGTACTCACTTCCACAATCTTCGAAAAAGCATCGACCTTCGTCATGCCGCCGAAGAAGATAACAGTGCCAGGGGCTGCACTACAGCCACTGAACACAACCCAGGAGACTCTCTCTCTTCGAGAGGCTCGAAGCCAGAAGAGAAAGGCCACTAGTCCAACATTCCAGGAGGAGGAGTTGGACCAGGAGATTAGGGACATGGAAATCATCCACCACCAGGTGCAAAGGAAAAAGGAGAAGATGGCTCGGCTGGCCGATCTTCAAAGGAAGATCGATGAAGCTACTGAGGAAGTGCGTCATCTTGCTCAAGATGATCAAGACCGAAGGCCCCAACACAGGGAGCTTTGTGAAGAGGACTTGTTCAACGAAGATGGATGGTACGATGATTTTAACCATGATACCTTTATATTTGATGATGCTTCTCCCTTGGCAGGAGAATTGCAGGCTATCCCATGGCCACAATCCTACAAGCCACCCCAGCTACCCATGTACGATGGGCACTCGGACTCAAAGCAATTCTTGATGGGCTATGAGGCAACAATATCCTCATACGGAGGCAATACAGCTGTCATGGCAAAGTCCTTCGTCATGGCAGTCCGGAACTGAAAGGGAAATAGGGTCAAACCTTTTCCTAAATGATTTTGGTGGTTGAAAGTCACCTAGAGGGGGGTGAATAGGGCGAATCTGAAATTTACAAACATTAAGCACAACTACAAGCCGGGGTTAGTGTTAGAAATATAAACGAGTCCGAAAGAGAGGGTGAAAATAAATCACAAGCAAATAAGGCGGAAGACACGGTGATTTGTTTTACCGAGGTTTGGTTCTTGCAAAGCTACTCCCCGTTGAGGTGGTCACAAAGACCGGGTCTCTTTCAACCCTTTCCCTCTCTCAAACGGTCACTTAGACCGAGTGAGCTTCTCTTCTCAATCAAACGGGACACTAAGTCCCCACAAGGACCACCACACAATTGGTGTCTCTTGCCTTGGTTAGAATTGAGTTGGAATCAAGAAAGAATGAAGAAGAAAAGCAATCCAAGCGCAAGAGCTCAAATGAACACAAGTCTCTCTCTCACTAGTCACTATTTGATTGGAATTGTCTTTGGACTTGGGAGAGGATTTGATCTCTTGTTTGTGTCTTGTATTGAATGTTATAGCTCTTGTAAGGTGTTTGAAGGCTGAAAACTTGGATTACAATGAATGGTGGGTGGTTGGGGGTATTTATAGCCCCAACCACCAAATTGACCGTTGGTGAGGGCTTCTGTCGCATGGCGCACCGGACACTGTCCGGTGCGCCAGCCACATCACCCGGCCGTTGGATTCTGACCATTGGAGCTTCTAACATTTGGACCACCGGACAGTCCGGTGGTGCACCGGACAGGTCCTGTATAATGTCCGGTGCGCCTTCTGGCTCTACTCTGACTTCTGCGCGCACTGTAGCGCATTAACTGCTCTCTGCAGACGACCGTTGGTGCGAAGTAGCCGTTGCTCCGCTGGCGCACCAGACAGTCCGATGCTACACCGGACAGTCCGGTGAATTATAGCGGAGCGGCTTCAAGAATTCCCGAAGGTGGCAAGTTTGGAGTCGGGTTCCCTGGTGCACCGGACACTATCCGGTGGCACCAGACCAGGGCACACTTCGGTTATCTTTTGCTCCTTTTATTTGAATCCTTTCTTGGTCTTTTTATTGGTTTGTTGTGAACCTTTGGCACCTGTAAGACTTATAATCTAGAGCAAACTAGTTAGTCCAATTATTTGTGTTGGGCAATTCAACCACCAAAATCAATTTAGGAAAAGGTGTAAGCCTATTTCCCTTTCAATCTCCCCCTTTTTGGTGATTGGTGCCAACACAAACCAAAGCAAATATATAAGTGCAGAATTGAACTAGTTTGCATAATGTAAGTGCAAAGGTTGCTTGGAATGAAACCAATAGTTATTTCTACTAGATAAGCATGGATGGCTTTCTTCTAATTAAACATTTTGGACCACGCTTGCACCACATGTTTTGTTTTTGCAAACTCTTTTGGAAATTCTTTTTCAAAGTCTTTTGCAAATTGTCAAAGGTATAAGAATAAGATTTTGAGAAGCATTTTCAAGATTTGAAATTTTCTCCCCCTGTTTCAAATGCTTTTCCTTTGACTAAACAAAACTCCCCCTTAATGAAATCCTCCTCTTAGTGTTCAAGAGGGTTTTAGATATAAATTTTGAAGAGGGTATACCAATTTGAAAAATTTATCAACAATAAGATACCAATTTGAAAACACTACTTCAAATACAAATTGAAAGGCTAATTTTTTGAATTTGGTGGTGGTGCGGTCCTTTTGCTTTGGGCTAATACTTTATCCCCCTTTGGCATGAATCGCCAAAAACGGAGTCATTAGAGCCCTTTACTACTTTTCTCCCCTTATGGTAAATAACATATGAGTGAAGAATATACCAAGGTTGGAGAGTGATGCGGAGCGACGGTGAAGGATGAATAATTCGATGGACTGGAGTGGAAGCCTTTGTCTTCACCGAAGACTCCAATTCCCTTTCAATCTATGACTTAGCACGAAATATACTTGAAAACCATATTAGTCATAGCACATGAAAGAGATGTGATCAAAGGTATATAAGTGAGCTATATGTGCAAGGTATCAATCAAAATTCCTAGAATCAAGAATATTTAGCTCATGCCTAAGTTTGATAAAAGTTTGCTCATCTAGTGGCTTGGTAAAGATATCGGCTAATTGTTCTTTGGTGTTAATATATGCAATCTCGATATCCCCCTTTTGTTGGTGATCCCTTAAAAAGTGATACCAAATGGCTATGTGTTTAGTGCGGCTATGTTCAACGGGATTATCCGCCATGCGGATTGCACTCTCATTATCACATAGAAGAGGAACTTTGGTTAATTTGTAACCATAGTCCCTGAGGGTTTGCCTCATCCAAAGCAATTGCGCGCAACAATGGCCTGCGGCAATATACTCGGCTTCGGCGGTAGAAAGAGCGACAAAATTTTGCTTCTTTGAAGCCCAAGACACCAGAGATCTTCCTAAGAACTGGCAAGTCCCTGATGTGCTCTTTCTATTAATTTTACACCCTGCCCAATCAGCATCCGAATAACCAATTAAATCAAATGTGGATCCCCTGGGGTACCAAAGGCCAAACTTAGGAGTATAAACTAAATATCTCAAGATTCGTTTTACAGCCCTAAGGTGAACTTCCTTAGGATCGGCTTGGAATCTTGCACACATGCATACAGAAAGCATAATGTCCGGTCGAGATGCACATAAGTAGAGTAAGGAACCTTTCATCGACAGGTATACCTTTTGATCTACAGATTTACCTCCCGTGTCGAGGTCGAGATGCCCATTGGTTCCCATGGGTGTCTTGATGGGCTTGGTGTCCTTCATACCAAACTTGGTGAGTATGTCTTGAATGTACTTCGTTTGGCTAATGAAGGTGCCCTCTTGGAGTTGCTTCACTTGAAATCCTAAGAAGTACTTCAACTCCCCCATCATAGACATCTCGAATTTTTGTGTCATGATCCTACTAAACTCTTCACATGTAGATTCGTTAGTAGACCCAAATATGATATCATCAACATAGATTTGGCATACAAACAAATCATTTGCAAGTGTTTTAGTAAAGAGAGTAGGATCGGCCTTTCCAACTTTGAAGCCATTAGTGATAAGAAAATGCATTAGGCATTCATACCATGCTCTTGGGGCTTGCTTGAGCCCATAAAGCGCCTTAGAGAGTTTATAGACATGGGTAGGGTACTCACTATCTTCAAAGCCGGGAGGTTGCTCAACATAGACCTCCTCCTTGATTGGTCCATTGAGGAAGGCGCTTTTCACGTCCATTTGATAAAGCTTGAAGCCATGGTAAGTAGCATAGGCAAGTAATATATTAATTGACTCAAGCCTAGCTATGGGTGCATAAGTTTCACCGAAATCCAAACCTTCGACTTGTGAATATCCTTTGGCCACAAGTCGGGCTTTGTTCGTTGTCAGCACACCATGCTCATCTTGTTTGTTACGGAAGACCCACTTGGTTACTACAACATTTTGGTTAGGACGTGGAACTAAATGCCATACCTCATTCCTCGTGAAGTTGTTGAGCTCCTCTTGCATCGCCACCACCCAATCTGAATCCCTTAATGCATCTTCTACCTTGTATGGCTCAATAGAAGATACAAAGGAGTAATGTTCACAAAAATGAGCAACACGAGATCGAGTAGTTACCCCCTTATGAATATCGCCGAGGATGGAGTTCACGGGGTGATCTCGTTGTATTGCTTGGTGGACTCTTGGGTGTGGCGGTCTTGGACCTTGTTCATCTTCCTTATCTTGATCATGGGCATCTCCCCCTTGATCATTGCCCTCCTCTTGAGGTGGCTCATCTTCTTGATCTTCTCCTTCATCATCTTGAGCCTTATCCTCATCTTGAGTTGGTGGAGATGCTTGCATGGAGGAAGATGGCTGATCTTGTGCTTGTGGAGGCTCTTCGGATTCCTTAGGACACACATCCCCAATGGACATGTTCCTTAGCGCGACGCACGGAGCCTCTTCATCATCTAGCTCATCAAGATCAACTTGCTCTACTTGAGAGCCGTTAGTCTCATTAAACACAATGTCACAAGAAACTTCAACTAGTCCAGTGGACTTGTTAAAGACTCTATATTCCCTTGTGTTTGAATCATATCCTAGTAAAAAGCCTTCTACAACCTTAGGAGCAAATTTAGATTTTCTACCTCTTTTAACAAGAATAAAGAATTTGCTACCAAAGACTCTAAAATATGAAACATTGGGCTTTTTACCGGTTAGGAGTTCATAAGATGTCTTCTTGAGGATTCGGTGTAGATATAACCGGTTGATGGCGTAGCATGCGGTGTTGACCGCCTCGGCCCAAAACCGATCCGAAGTCTTGTACTCATCAAGCATGGTCCTTGCCATGTCCAATAGAGTTCTATTCTTTCTCTCTACTACACCATTTTGTTGTGGCGTGTAGGGAGAAGAGAACTCATGCTTGATGCCCTCCTCCTCAAGGAAGCCTTCGATTTGTGAGTTCTTGAACTCTGTTCCATTATCGCTTCTTATCTTCTTGATCCTTAAGCCAAACACATTTTGAGCCCGTCTCAAGAATCCTTTTAAGGTCTCTTGGGTTTGAGATTTTTCCTGCAAAAAGAACACCCAAGTGAAGCGAGAATAATCATCCACAATTACAAGACAATACTTACTCCCGCCGATGCTTATGTAAGCGATCGGGCCGAATAGATCCATGTGGAGTAACTCAAGCGGCCTGTCGGTCGACATGATGTTCTTGTGTGGATGATGGGCTCCAATTTGCTTCCCTGCTTGACATGCACTACATACCCTGTCTTTCTCAAAATGAACATTGGTTAGTCCCAAAATGTGCTCTCCCTTTAGAAGCTTATGAAGATTCTTCATCCCAACATGGGCTAGTCGGCGGTGCCAGAGCCAACCCATGTTAGTCTCAGCAATTAAGCAAGTGTCGAGTTCAGCTCTATCAAAATCTACTAAGTATAGCTGACCCTCTAACACTCCCTTAAATGCTACTGAATCATCACTTCTTCTAAAGACAGTGACACCTATATCCGTGAAAAGACAATTGTCCCATTTTGCATAATTGAGAAATAGAAAGCAAATTGTAATCTAAAGAATCTACAAGAAAAACATTGGAAATAGAATGGTCAGGAGATATAGCAATTTTACCCAATCCTTTGACCAAACCTTGATTTCCATCCCCGAATGTGATAGCTCTTTGGGGATCTTGGTTTTTCTCGTAGGAGGAGAACATCTTCTTCTCCCCCGTCATGTGGTTTGTGCACCCGCTATCGATGATCCAACTTGATCCCCCAGATGCATAAACCTACAAAACAAGTTTAGGCCTTGTTCTTAGGTACCCAAACGGTCTTGGGTCTTTTGACATTAGAAACAAGCACCTTGGGTACCCAAACACAAGTCTTAGAGCCCTTGTGTTTGCCCCCAACATATTTGGCAACTACTTTGCCTGATTTGTTAGTGAGCACATAAGAAGCATCAAAAGTTTTAAATGATACATTAGGTTCATTTGATGCAATAGGAGTTTTCTTCTTAGGCATTTTAATAACATGTGTAGAATGCCTAGAACTAGATGCCTCACTCTTCTCTACTACTTATTAAGGCGGTAAGGGTAGCCTGCCGTTCTGTCTTTTTTCATTTCCTGTTTTGCCCTCATCCCTATTTTTGGAGACAACATATCCACCACACCACATCTTATTTTGATGTTATAGTAGAAGATATAAGAGTTATTAAGGCTGTAAGGGTAGCCTGCCTCTCGCTGTTCTGCCACCAGCCGTGGCCTCCCTCCCGCGCGGCAAAAATATGTGGCGAGCAGGAATCGAACTGTGACCGATTCGGTAGAGAAGCACACACTTAACTAAGCCAACTACAATTGTTTTGTGTTACATGGTGGTCGTTTATTTTATTTTTACAGCCGAACGTTGGCTTCAATCCAGGCAAGAATTTTACTTGCTCCTCGGGTAGGTTGAAACCCACTCGTGTTTCTTTTAGCGAAAACAGTGGGGGAAATCCTATCGAGTATGAAGATAAATTATAGAGAAAAGAACAATATAAAGGGTAAGAGGTCCAATGTCGCTCCACTCTTATTGCAGCAGTGGCTTTTGAAGCATTTTTTAATGTTCATATTACCCTTCTTTGTCATAGTTAATATACTCCTGTTTTGGAATGAACTCCTGTTTTATAAACTGGAGCAACTCTTTGTGGGTTTGATAACTAACACCAGTCGTATTTTCTTGCAACATATTTAGTCTATTATATTTTACTTATGATGAAGCTCAAGTATAATAAAACTGGCAGCGAGAATGACTGCTTGCCTAGAGTTGGGCATTGGAATATGATGAACAAGGTGCTTACCATTTACTAAATAGTATTTTGTAAAAATCAATATAACCAAATAGTTAAACATATTATCTAAATTTTTCTTGCCATGATGTTCCTTGTAGGCAAGCCAAGCTGACATCTTCTAACAATTGGATGGAGTCTTTTTGTGGGTGCGAAACGGCTTAAAGCATGTGACTCTGTCTTATTTATCAGGTCAGCATTTAAATTGAGTAACATATATGAGACTATTCTTTGTCTTAAGCAAATGCACATGCCACTGTTGAGAAACTAAATCTATCCGATTTTGTATAATGTTTTCCCAATATTATCATATCAAGGGGTTACAAAAACTGATCACCGTGTAGAATCTTTCCTTGACTTAAATACCATGTGAATTGTATGCTACTTGATTAGTAAATCTAGCATGTTAGCTGGAGTTTGATTTGTAGTGGTAATCCGATACGCTGGTTGATTTGTTCGTTTATTTGCTAAGATTACAAGGGATGGTGATGTGTAGCTAGCTGTAGTGGTGCCTGCTGTCTCGTGTTATTTGTACATTGTAAAACATTCGCTGCTCTCCATTTAACCGATTGAATGAATGATGTTTCTAGGTCTACTCTTATGTGAAATATTTTTTTGCCGTGGTCAAGCCTCCACCGCCGCCAGCAGCCTCCCGTGCGCATGGGGGTCGTCGTCGTGTTGTCTGATGTCCTCCACCCCTTTTCAGGGACCGACGAGGAGGGACGCGGCAGCGCTGGACTCGGAGCTGCTGCAGCTGGTGGAGCTTGCCCCGGGTGCGCTTCGTGAGAACTCCATCGTTGATGTGTTGTATTCGCAGTGGCTCGTGCTACCCGAGACGACCAAGCTGGTATCCCTTCAACGCGCCCTTTCGCCTCCTCGCTTGTTGCTTTAAGTTTGTGATTTAAGTTTGTGATTTGCAATATTTTGTGGTTGTGTGTCTCGTTAGTTTGGTACTATGTCATCTGAGATGTAATGCCAAGTTTTTTTTAGTTTTTATCCCTTGTTAGTCAGGTTGTTGTGTGCCACTAGCATTAAGTAGAGAATAGCTCAAGGACAAGTACTTGTATTAAAATGCTAGGACCTTTTAGTTGCAGGATTCATATGGGGGTTCGTGACGAAGTGATGCTTATGTTGTTGTTTGTTTTGCTAATACAGTTGGGATCTACTGCAATTGGGTTGAAGACGAAGGATGGTGTTGTTCTCGCCATTGAGAAACGTGTGACCTCACCACTGCTGGTACTGAGTCACTTCTTATCTGGTCATAGTGTTAAATGATATGGCTGCAAACATCAGGATATTTAATTAAGAACATTGCTTGCTGGCCAAAGTTATTTTTATATGATTATTCTATTAGTTGGTCTATGATTGAATTCTCATATTTCTTGTACAAGATTTATCTTTAGGTGGCTCCTCTTTCACACAATTGTTATTTTGTTGGTGCAGCCCCGCACTCTTGCACTTTTTTTGCAATATATTGTACCCCATCGGATGGAGTCTTCATGCAATTTTGTGGCTTGATTACATAAGTACTTTTATTTTTCTTATTTCCATATTTTGTGTATCTGTGGATCAATCGATAAAGGCATCGATATGAGTATATGACTCTCGTTACCAAAGCCTAATAAATAGAAAAAATAAAGAATAAATGATCTAATTCATCTAAAAAGGAGACATAAGATATGTTTATTATAAAATATAATCGCATATCATCTGAAATTATAGGTTTATTGTTATCAAAAATAAAAATCAGACCTTCCTACATTTCTTTGGGCCTGGATTGAGCAATGCTCCCTTTGCATATAACACACTTACACACATTGAGGTTGATGATAGTATATGTATTGTTTATTTATCATTGCGTACTAACATTTCATCCAATATTTGTATGTTGTTGCAACACACGAGTATTGTACTGTCATATATAGAAGTTTGTATGATATTGCAATATAGTGGTGAAATAACTAGATTAAAATAACAAAATTTATGTATGACTAGGATCACAAATGGATTACGAAACATTTTCTTATAACGGTATAACACATATTTGTACATGAGTTATCGTGTTATTATATGTTATCATGGTATTATATGTTCCGTTGCAACGCACGGGCACTTATCTATTATATTATTATGTTTTCTCTAGGAAATGTGTGGTTTTGACGAAGAAGCGAAGTCATATAAGGATCCTAGCGCGATAGAGTTGGTAAAAACATAAAATAATTGGCCTCAAATGAATTATTACATCACACTTTGCAAATTTGTAAGTCAGAATTCCTTTGATCTATATAGTTAAATAAATTGTGCAAACATATAATTCTAATGTCTCATGGTTTGCAGGTTCTTATGCCATGGAGATACTCTACAGGCTATGTACTTTTCGTATTAATCATGCAAACAAATTTGTGTCTGTGTTTAATTTCACACCTACTCCAGAATGGTGCAAAGATATACCACTAAAAAGATTTTGGGAAAATATTCTTCTTATTTCGAAGAAATATAAAATTACATACGGTGTCAAACGTATTGGATGGTCAGATGACATTTATATATGGTGACATTCAATTCGACCTGATGCTCCAATCAAATTAAAAGGGTAATTACTTAAAATTATTATGTCATATATATATATAGATGTTATGTTTATAATTTCATAATATAACAAAGTTGGCAACTTTTTCAGTCTTAATACTGGTCATTTTGCTCTGCACATTATGGAGTGGTGGGACAATGGTTTAAGAGCGCAACTTAGTATGGTGAGAATAATAGCATATATGTAATTTGTAGTTAAGGATAATATTACTTATAACATTTCTTTACATGATGGTGCGACTCTGCATAGGAATTTATTTATTGATCTGTTGACATACGAGAGGAACACATCGATTTAACAGTCCTGGAAATATACAAGAGTACCTTAATCGTATTATGGAAAAAAAACTAGATGAAATAGATAGTTATGCTTATGTTTATTTTATATTTATTGATTTTGAATTTTTGCCATTAAATCTTCTTGTTAAATTTTATATAATACACTATTAGGTGAGTGTATGTGCGTTACAGGCCTGAGTTTCTCTTTGATATCATTCCGGATGGCTTGTGGATATTGTCATCCATCTCATAATCGTATAACACATATTTGTATATATAAGTTATCGAGATATTATATGTTCCAGATGCAATGCACGGACACTGACCTATCTTATATAATACACTAGGTGAGTGCCCGTGCGTCACAGGCCCGAGTTTCTCTTCGATGTCATCTCGAACAGCTCGTATATGTCATCCTTTATCTCATAACTATATAACACATATGTACATATATAAGTTATCGAGATATTATATGTCTCCGTTGCAACGCACGGGTACTGACCTAGTATACATAAAAGCATGATTAGAGCCAAAGTGAGACTTCCTAGAGTGAATTCTCCTAATTTTGTGCTCGGGATAACCGACAGGGTACAAAATGTAGCCCTCGTTTTCCTGAGGCATGGGAGCCTTGCCCTTAACAAAGTTAGATAATATTTTAGGAGGGGCATTGAGTTTGACATTGCCTCCTTGTTGGAAGCCAACGCCATCCTTAATGCCAGGGCGTCTCCCACTATAAAGCATGCTACGAGCAAATTTAAATTTCTCATTGTCTAGTTCATGCTCGAAAATTTTAGCATCAAATTTTGCTTTATGATCATTTTGTTGTTTAATCATAGCAATGTGATCATGAATAGCATCAATGTTAACATCTCTACATCTAGTGCAAATAGCAACATGCTCAACGGTAGATGTAGAGGGTTTGCAAGAATTTAGTTCAACAATCTTGGCATGTAAAATGTCATTCTCATCTCTAAGATTGGAAATAGAAACATTGCAAACATCTAATTCCTTAGCCTTAGTAATTAATTTTTCATTCTCATTTCTAAGACTAGTAAGAGAGGCATTCAATTTTTCAATCTTAGCAATTGAACTAGCATTATCATTTCTAAGATTGTCAATTGAATCATCACAAACATTTGATTTCTCAACCTTAGCAATTAATTTGGCATTTTCATTTCTAAGTTTGGAAATAATATCATGGCAAGTGCTTAGCTCACTAGATAATTTTTCACATTTTTCTACCTCTAGAGCATAAGCATTTTTAACCTTAACATGTTTTTTGTTTTCTTTAATTAGGAAATTCTCTTGGCTATCCAAGAGTTCATCCTTCTCATGAATAGCATTAATTAATTCATTTAATTTCTCCTTTTGTTGTATGTTAAGATTGGCAAAAAGAGTGAGCAAGTTATCCTCACCATCACTAGAATTATCCTCATCACTAGAGGTTGCATACTTAGTGGAGGATTTTGATTTTACCTTCTTCCTTTTGCCGTCCTTTGCCATGAGGCACTTGTGGCCGACGTTGGGGAAGAGGAGTCCTTTGGTGACGGTGATGTTTGCAGCGTCCTCATCAGAGGAGGAGCCGTTGGAGCTCTCGTCGGAGTCCCACTCCCGGCAAACATGGGCATTGCCGCCCTTCTTCTTGTAGTCCCTCTTCTTTTCTCTTCTCTTTCCCTTCTTATCATCGCCCATGTCACTATCACTAGATAATGGACATTTAGCAATGAAATGATCGGGCTTACCACACTTGTAGCACACCTTCTTGGAACGGGGCTTAATCTCTCCCCTTCCTTTGCTTGAGGATTTGGCGAAAGCTTTTGATGATTAAAGACATCTCCTCGTTGTCGAGCTTGGAGGCGTCGATGGGGAGCCTACTTGATGTAGACTCTTCCTTCTTCTCCTCCGTCGCTTTGAAGGTGACGTGTTGCACCTCAGGTGTGGAGGTGGCACTTCGCTCGATGATTTGTTTGGAGCCTTTGATCATTAGTTCAAAGCTCACAAACTTTCCTATCACTTCCTTGGGAGACATTAGTGTGTATCTAGGATCACCATGAATTAATTGAACTTGCATAGGGTTAAGGAAAATGAGTGATCTAAGAATAACCTTGACCATTTCATGGTCATCCCATTTGGTGCTCCCGAGGTTGCGCACTTGGTTTACCAAGGTCTTGAGTCGGTTGTACATCGCTTGTGGCTCTTCCTCTTGGTGAAGCATGAAGCGACCGAGCTCCCCCTCGATCGTCTCCCGTTTGGTGATCTTGGTCACCTCATCTCCTTCGTGCGGGGTCTTGAGCACGTCCCAAATTTCCTTTACGCTCTTCAACCCTTGCACCTTATTATACTCCTCTCGACTTAGAGAGGCGAGGAGTATAGTAGTGGCTTGGGAGTTGAAGTGTTGGATTTGTTCGTCCTCCTCCGAGTCGTAATCCTTGTCTCCCTTCTTTGGTACCTGCGCTCCATACTCAACAATATTCCATATGCTTTTGTGGAGTGAGGTTAGGTGACGCCTCATTTTATCACTCCACATAGAATAATCTTCACCTTCAAGCATATGTGGTTTGCCTAATAGAACAGAAAGTAATGGAGTGTGTTTTGAAATATGACGATAGCGAAGGGGCATCTTACTATACTTCTTGCGCTCATGGCGTTTAGAAGTTGCGAATGCCGATTCCGAGCCGGAGGTGGAGGGTGACGAAGAGTCGGTCTCTTAGTAGACCACCTTCTTCATCTTCTTCTTCTTGTCACCCTTCCATTGGGACTTGATGGAGGAAGAGGATTCCTCCTTGTGCTTGTGGGTGGAGTCCCTTGAGTGCGTTCTCCCCGAGCTTGCGGACTTGTCGCCGGACCCGATCTCCCTCTTGGCGGATGCTCCCGACATCACTTCGAGCGGTTAGGCTCTAATGAAGAACCGGGCTCTGATACCAATTGAAAGTCGCCTAGAGGAAGGGTGGGGGGGGGGGTGAATAGGGCGAATCTGAAATTTACAAACTTTAAGCACAACTACAAGCCGGGGTTAGTGTTAGAAATATAAACGAGTCCGAAAGAGAGGGTGAAAACAAATCACAAGCAAATAAGGCGGAAGACACGGTGATTTGTTTTACCGAGGTTCGGTTCTTGCAAACCTACTCCCTGTTGAGGTGGTCACAAAGACCGGGTCTCTTTCAACCCTTTCCCTCTCTCAAACGGCCACTTAGACCGAGTGAGCTTCTCTTCTCAATCAAACGGGACACTAAGTCCCCACAAGGACCACCACCCAATTGGTGTCTCTTGCCTTGGTTACAATTAAGTTGGAATCAAGAAAGAATGAAGAAGAAAAGCAATCCAAGCGCAAGAGCTCAAATGAACACAAGTCTCTCTCTCACTAGTCACTATTTGATTGGAATTGTCTTTGGACTTGGGAGAGGATTTGATCTCTTGTTTGTGTCTTGTATTGAATGCTATAGCTCTTGTAAGGTGTTTGAAGGCTGAAAACTTGGATTACAATGAATGGTGGGTGGTTGGGGGTATTTATAGCCCCAACCACCAAATTGACCGTTGGTGAGGGCTTCTGTCGCATGGCGCACCAGACAGTCCGGTGCACCACCGGACACTGGCCGGTGCACCAGCCACGTCACCCGGCCGTTGGATTCTGACCGTTGGAGCTTCTGACATCTGGACCACCTGACAGTCCGGTGGTGCACCGGACAGGTCCTGTAGAATGTCTGGTGTGCTTTCTGGCTCTGCTCTGACTTCTGCGCACATTGTAGCGCATTAACTGCTCTCTACAGACGACCGTTGGCGCGAAGTAGCCGTTGCTCCGCTGGCGCACCGGACAGTCCGGTGCTACACCGGACAGTCCGGTGCTACACCGGACAGTCCGGTGAATTATAGCGGAGCGGCTTCTAGAATTCCCGAAGGTGGCAAGTTTGGAGTCGGGTTCCTTGGTGCACCAGACACTGTCCGGTGGCACACCGGACAGTCCGGTGCGCCAGACCAGGGCATACTTCGGTTATCTTTTGCTCCTTTTATTTGAATCCTTTCTTGGTCTTTTTATTGGTTTGTTGTGAACCTTTGGCATCTGTAAGACTTATAATCTAGAGCAAACTAGTTAGTCCAATTATTTGTGTTGGGCAATTCAACCACCAAGATCAATTTAGGAAAATGTGTAAGCCTATTTCCCTTTCAGTGGTTGAATTGCCCAACACGAATTATTGGACTAACTAGTTTGCTCTAGATTACATGTTCTATAGGTGCCAAAGGTTCAACACAAACCAATAAAAAGTTAAAGTTAGGGTTCAATAAGAAAGAAGCAAAACCAACCGAAGGCTGCCCTGGTCTGGCGCACTGGACTATCCGGTGTGCCACCGGACAGTGTCCGGTGCACCAGGGAGATCAACTCTAAACTGTTCAGCTTCGGGTTTTTGGAGAGCCACTCCTCTATAATTCACCGGACTGTCCGGTGTAGCACCGCACTATCCGGTGTGCCAGCGGAGCAATGGCTATAGCGCAACGGTCGACTCCAACGGAAATCTGTAAAAGCGCTACAGTGCGCGGACAGTGCGCACAGAGTCAGAGCAGGCGCCAAAAGGCACATCGGACAGTGAACTAGGACGAGCTGAGCTGGCCCGTTATCCACCCCTAATCGGCGATACAATCGAGCGAGGTGGGGATCCGGTGTGTGGGACCAGTTGATCGACCCGGTCCGCCCCTCCCGTGTGCACGGACTACGGGTGTGCCGAAGTAGACTACACAGGCAAAATAGCAGTTAGACTCTCTTCAACGCCTCCACACCCCTACTACTGCACACGTAGTGTTGGGGACTTGTTCTCAAATGCTTCGAATTAAGAACAAGGCAACACAAAGATGTTAAGTATAAATGCCCTTCGTCCGCTGAAGCATTATCTCGCCAAGGATTTAATGAGCTTCGGACGAAGGTCATAAGTAAAGTATCACGAAGGTTTCACCTTCGTGATCATATTTGTAAGACAACAATGAAAAATGAAATATAAAGTATAAAATATATTCACATGCCTTATTATATGAATATACAAGTATTAAAACATAATACTTAGGCACATTTATACATTCGCCTTGGCGGAAAGCAATAATTCAAGCGTGACGTGTCAGTGATTACAGGATCGCGTGAATAGTGCCGAGATACTGTTCACTTATTTATAGGCATAGGATGCAACATGTGCAAAATTACATTTATGTCCTTTACAACCGACTACAATAATGACACAAAGCATCGTGGGTCTTTAAGTCAATTCATCTTTAAGTCGGTTCGACCCTTCATCTTGAGATTTGTCTTTGTGCCGAAGCTTTATAGATAATAGCTTCGACGCTTGCTTCTGAGAAGACCTTTCGAAGGTGTTCTTTTTAGGATCTTCGGCTACGAAGCATACCCCCAACAGTAGCCCCTTCGTGGTGCTAGATCGTTTTTCGTAACGAGCTTGATCCGTGAAAAAGTCTTCTAGGCTTCGGGACGCCGAAGATCCAAAAAACACCTTCCCTGAGCTCGTTGGCGAGAAACGATTAAAATAATCGTCGCGCGCGCGCCCCATCTTGCACCAATTACGCGTGCGCCAGCGATTCACCTTCTCGGACCCTGTGGCCCACCGTTCATTGAGTGCAGGTGACTGTTTGTTCGGTGCTGGTGACCTTGCCGATTCACCTTCCCACCTGCGGCACTATATAAACAAACGGGTAGGTGTGAAGTTACCACGACATTCATTGCTATTGCACTGTTTTGCTGCCAAATTTTTAGTCATAGCCGAAGCTTAATCATCGTGCTCAGACGAAACTTCGCTTGTGATTCTGCTTCGGCACAATAGTAAAAGCTTCGGAGAAAACAAAAAAAGTCAACACCAAAAATTTCAAGTAAGTCATAATCAAATGGCCAGAGTTCGCTCTACTGCTCGGGTCGATCGTGAGGGAGATGAGACCGAAGCTACTGAGACTGTTCCTATTTCGGAAGCAATGAAGCGCTCTGGGTTGGTAACACCGGAGGACATCCCTGCTGCCGAAACAGAGGACATCCCTGCTGCCGAAGCAGAACGGGCTACTGTTGAAGAAACTGATTCCGAAGATGATTACAGCAGTGCAGTGCCGAGCAAGCCTAGCCACCTGGACTTCGGAAAGTCCACCATCTCCGAAGCTGATTTTCCTAAGATGGTGAAGTTGGGCTATCTTAGTGAAGCAAAGAAGGAATTGATTCGTTTTGGTGGAGAAGAAACTATCCCGAAGCCGGGAAAAAATGAAGTGGTGGTTTTTAAAAGTCTTTTTAAAGCTGGTTTAAGATTCCCTCTGAACAAGATGATTGTTGGTGTGTTGAAGAAATATGGGATCTACCTTCATCAGCTGACGCCTAACGCTATCGTTAGGCTGAGTGTTTATATTTGGGCCCTCCGAAGCCAAGGGGTGGAACCTTTCGCCGAAGGTTTCTGCCGAGTACACGAACTGCACTACCAAACCAAGGCTAGGGGAGATGGTTTGCATGAAAGTTTTGGCTGCTACAACTTTGCTTACCGCAAAACTACAAAGTTCCCAGTGATTATTTACCGAAGCAAATGGCTAGCAGGATGGAAATCTGAATGGTTTTATGTCAAAGTTGACGAAGATGAAGATAAATTGGTCCAGAGTCCGTTAGAACTGACCTTCGGAGAAACAATACCCCCGTGCAACATGATATGGGGGAGCCCGAGCCAGATTGCCTTGGCTGAATTTCAAGTAATTGCAGATCATATTGGCACTAGAGACTTAGTGCAGGAATTTTTGGCCTTCAGAGTATTTCCTACTTTGAAGGAGTGGGAAATGCCGAAACTAGAGAGGGAGAAGAAGAAAGGGGAGCTTATTCGGTTGCCTTACCACTACAAGTTCAAAAGACATTTGAAAGTACCCTGCCAAGAATGGCTGGATACAATCGAAGTAATGTGCAACGAAATTCTTGGAAATTATTCTAAAAAAGAAGATCAATTGATGACAGCAGCCTTCGGCACCCGTCCGAAACGAAGGCTAAACCGAGTGATAGATGCTATAGGCTTTGAATATCCTGACTATGAGCGACTGGACAAGGGTGCCGAAGGGCAAAAAAGAAAAAGAGTGGCTAGTGCTTTGAATAAAGACGACGAAGATCAATCAAAGAAGAAGAAACAAGTATCTGAGGCGAACGTTGTTGCTTCGAAGAAAAGAAAGGCCTCGACCCCAAAGCAAAAATCAGTTGATGAGGAAGAGAAGACTTCTGCGACATCTTCTGCTGCTGAAATAGAGGAAATCCTAAAGGTAATGACTGAAACTTTGCCTGTCAAACTAAGTCCATTGGGGCTTCATCTGACGAAGCTTTTTCATAAGGAAAAGGAGCCCACAAAAACAAAAGCACCTAGGCCGAAGAGGCAAAGGATTGTTACTGTGACAGAAGTGATTGAAGCAACACCACCAAGGGCTTCAGCTCCGAAGGTGCCTGCTATTGAAAGCACAACAACTACTGAAGCTGCACCTTCGAAGGCCACAGATGCCGAAGCTACTAGAGCCGAAGACATTAATTTGGAAAGTGTGGCTCTTGATATAGATAAAATTCTGCTAGACATGGCCGCAGAAGAAGCTGCTGGAGTCACCGAAGAGGCTTTGGCCCCAGAGGCCAAGAAAAAGAAAGAAATTGCCGAAGAAACACTGGAGGATGAAATTTTCAATTTTCAAAACTTGGTTGGTCAAGAGTTAACAAAAGCCGAAAAAGAAGAATTAAAAGAGTATGCCATTTCTTGCGGCTACCGGCCAGGGGCCCTTCTCTTCGGAGGTGTTGATGATGAGAAGCTAGGCTGCATCCGAGATTAGACCGGAGCAAAGGTTATTGGTACTCTATCAAAGAGTATCGGTTTCCCGAAGCTCGAAGCCGATATTAGCCGCTACCGACGACAGCACATCGTCGGTAGTTTGTTTTATTCCAATTTCAAGGTAAAGAATCTCCCTCTAACTTTTTATTTTCATAAAAAATGTTTTCTAACGAAGGTTGTTCGTGTACAGAGTATGCTATTGAGCAAAGCTTTGAGGATGCAACAGGACTTAGAAGACAAAAAGCACGAGGTTATAATTGAAAACTTAGAAAACAAAATAAAATATCAAACAGCTGCTTTCGAGAAAAAAGAGTTCGAACTCCAAACAACTGAAGGTTTACTAGCAGAAGCCGAAGCTAAAATAACAAAACTGAATACGAAGCTTCTCTATCAGTCAGAAGGTTTCGAACAAGAAAAGCTGAAGCTTAATGAAAAACTTGAGGCTGAAATCCAGAATGGTTTAGTTTTGAAAAAAATCATTGATAGACCTTTAGAACAAATGTTTGAAATTCAGCAATCAATGTGTTCAACGACTGAAGAAGGTGTTTTATTCAGTCGGGGCCAGTAGTGAAAAATTTATTCCTTCGGCTGAAGATCTACCAGGAGCCTTCGAACACATCGAAGGTGAGATTGATGACCTCGATGATGTTATTGCTGGACACGACGACTTTTGTGCCCTGGTAGCTTCTCGGGGCACCACTGCTGCGTTCCTGAAATATGGCTGTGAGCACGGAAAAATTATCAACAGACCCAATTTTAGCCTATCACCAGCAATTTTAGATGATATTCCTAATCTCGCCCGAAGCATTGCGAATAAATTTATAAAGGTGATATGGACAAAGGGTGGGCGAGAGAAAGCTGGTGACGAAGCCCGGAGCCACCTTAAGCTGGTAACAATATTATACCTTATGATTACCTTTTCCTTTGAATTTTGAATTTAGCTTATAATACTTACATACAAGTTGGCCAAGCCGAAGCTGAAGCTGCAGAATAAAAGGAAGAAGCTCCAGAGATGATGTCAAAGCTCGAATAGTCTGTAAAAATAGCTCAAAAAACTCCTGTGATAACTTGTATAAAGTACGATGTAATTGAATTTCACTTTGTAATATAATCTTACTTTTCCATCCATGTATGAAATGCTTTGGTGTGGACGAAATTAATACTTTTGAGCCATAGGCGAAAAACACCTTCCCTTCTTTGCGTACACAGCGAAGCATAAAATTGCCTCTTTTTCTCTTTTTTCCGAAGCCGAAGCAAGTTTGTATGTTATGATGATGATGATCCTATGTATGTCTAAGTGAATGTTTATGAATGCAAATGTATGATGTAATGTATCGTGCAAATGAATGTTCGAAGACACATATGAAACCATAATAACAAATCTTTGTCGTTTATTTTTTGGCTTCACCGCTTATTTTTCGGTGTATCAGCGCTGACTTTTCGCTGTAAGCCTCCCTTAGGAGCTTCTTCGCCTTTTATTTCGGCAGAATCAGCATTGACTTTTCGCTGTAAGCCTCCCTTAGGAGCTTCTTCGCCTTTTATTTTGGCGGAATCAGCGTTGACTTTTCGCTGCAAGCTCTGCATTCTCTTAGGAACGACTTTTGAGCAGAAAACTTACGCTGCGCTCCCTTAGGAACGGCTTTTTTGTAGCTTCGTCGTGCTCTGTATCCCCTTAGGGACGTCTTTCGAGCTTCTCCGTGTTTTTTCTTTTTCTCGTTGCACTCGATGGTGCATGCCCAGTTTTTACATTTACATCTTCGGGGGATACTGCTCTTGTAGAGCTGATATAAGAAAAAGGAAAATTACATGCTATGGCCCCATTAAAAACCTTTCTCCCTCTTTGGAAAGGAAAAGGGTGCCATAGGAAAGAATAAAAAAGATTACATCAGGTTACACATAATACCGCCGAAGCTCATCTGCATTCCAAGATCTAGGAATGTCGCTGCCGTCCATATCCTTCAGCCTGTAGGAACCGGGTCTTGACGAAGATACTACCAGGAAAGGCCCTTCCCATTTCAACTGTAGCTTGCCTATTGTGTCTGGGTTGGCAATTCTCCGAAGTACCAAGTGTCCTGGCTTAATATTTTTTAACCGAACCTTTCTATCACGCCATTTTATTGTTTCAGCTTGATATTTATTGATATTCTCTACAGCCTGAAGCCTGATCCCTTCTATAGCATCTTTTGCCATAGAATAATCAGCTTCATCTTCTGCCGAAGCCACTGTTCTTATTGATCCCGCTTTAGCTTCTTCTGGGGTTATTGCTTCGTCACCAAACATCAATTTGAATGGTGTAAAACCTGTTGACCTTGATATTGTTGTGTTGTGGCTCCACACCACTTTGATTAATTCGTCCGACCACTTCCCCCTGGGCTGGTTGAAGATTAACTTCATTATTCCTATCATTATAATGTCATTAGCTCTTTCGACAAGTCCATTTGACTCTGGATGTCGAACTGATGCAAAATGGATCTTCGTGCCAATTTGTTCACAAAACTCTCTGAAAGCTTCGGCATCAAACTGCGTTCCATTGTCCACGGTAATGGCCTTCGGCACTCCGAAGCGACACACAATATTTTGCCAAAAAAACTTTTGAACAGTGACCGAAGTTATTGTGGCTAAAGGCTTCGCCTCAATCCATTTAGAAAAATATTCCACTGCCACTACAACATATCTTAAATTCCCTTGTGCTGGTGGAAGTGGGCCTAGCAAATCAAGGCCCCACCTTTGCAATGACCAGGTGGGTTGTATTAATTGAGTTAGAGACGAAGGTTGTTTTTGATCTCTTACACATTTTTGACAACCTTCACATTTTTGGACTAGTTCTGCTGCATCCGAAGCTGCCTTCGGCCAATAGAATCCTTGACGAAAAACTTTACCCAACAAAGACCTAGATCCGATGTGAGATCCACACAGGTCTGCATGTATTTCTTTCATCAGCTCTATACCTTCAGTTCTGGATAAACATTTGAGTAATGGAGAACAGACTCCATGCTTGTATAACTCCCCTTCTATTATTACATATGGACGAGCTCTTGCCGCTATTATCTTTTGATAAGCTTCGTCATCTGAAAGGAAATTGCCCTGGAGAAAAGACATGATCTCAGTTCTCCAATCTTCGCTATAAACAGGAGATATATTGAACACTGCTCTTTCAAGAAGGTCAACCGAAGGTGCTTTTATTGTTTCAAAGAAAACTTCCGAAGGTAATGGCAGCCCCTGTGCCGCTGACTTGGCTAGTAGATCAGCGTGTTCATTTTCTCCTCGTGGAATATTCTTAACAGAAAACCCTTCGAAGGAGGCTTCAAGTCTTCGAACTGTATCTAAATATTTTTCAATCTTCGGATCTCTTGCTTTGCAACTTTTGTCAACATGGCCAGAAATAACTTGGGAATCAGTTTTGAGGACCGCCCTTCTTATCCCCATTGCTTTCAACTTCCGAAGACCCAAAAGCAAAGCTTCATATTCAGCAATATTATTTGTACAACTAAATTTAAGTTTCACTGCGTAGCATGTTCTAACTTTGGAAGGTGCAATTAAGACGGCAGCTGCACCTGCCCCGAAGGTTCTCCAAGAACCATCGCAGAATACTGTCCAAGCTTTGGCATCTTTACTTGCTTCTTCTTCCTGAGCCCCTGGCGTCCAGTCAGCAATGAAGTCTGCTAACGCCTGGGACTGAATCGAAGATCTATGCACATAATCAATGCAGAACTCATTGAGTTCCGCAGCCCACTTCCCAATCCTTCCAGTAGCTTCTCTATTTCTCATAATATCCTTCAATGGCTGTGAAGAAGGAACAATTATATGGTATGCTTGAAAATAATTTCGAAGTTTCCTGGAAGCCATCAAAACAGCATACAACACCTTCTCCAATTCTGTATAGTTTTTCATTGATAAACTAAGGACCTCGGAGACGAAGTATATTGGGGCTTGCTTTTTGGTTTGCCCTTCAAGCTTCTCTTGGACAAGTGCCGCACTTAAGAACAAGGCAACACAAAGATGTTAAGTATAAATGCCCTTCGTCCGCTGAAGCATTATCTCCCCAAGGATTTAATGAGCTTCGAACGAAGGTCATAAGTAAAGTATCACGAAGGTTTCACCTTCGTGATCATATTTGTAAGACAATAATGAAAAATGAAATATAAAGTATAAAATATATTCACATGCCTTATTATATGAATATACAAGTATTAAAACATAATACTTAGGCACATTTATACCTTCGCCTTGGCGGAAAGCAATAATTCAAGCGTGACGTGTCAGTGATTACAGGATCGCGTGAACAGTGCCGGGATACTGTTCACCTATTTATAGGCATAGGATGCAACATGTGCAAAATTACATTTATGTCCTTTACAACCGACTACAATAATGACACAAAGCATCGTGGGTCTTTAAGCCAATTCATCTTTAAGTCGGTTCGACCCTTCATCTTGAGATTTGTCTTTGTGCCGAAGCTTTATAGATAATAGCTTCGGCGCTTGCTTCTGAGAAGACCTTTCGAAGGTGTTCTTTTTAGGATCTTTGGCTACGAAGCATACCCCCAACATGTAGGGATGGCAACAGGCATATTTTACCCGCGTGCACGCGGGTAAAAACCCTATAGGGTGCGGGTTTGGGTGTGAGTTTGTACCCGTGGGTACAAGTTTTTTCTCGTGGGTATGAAAATGTTGTATCCGTGCCCGCAAACCCACATACCCGCATGTGTGTGTATATATATAGGGATGAAAACTGTTGGGGGCCTTCATCTTCCGAAGGTCCACAAAAACATGACTAATAATGTTTCCCAAGTGTAATACGCATACAGGCACCTTCGGACTCAGGATGAAGTTGTACACAATATGGGAAGCAGGGTTGGAACGAAGGCTGAACCAGCGTCGAAGCTGCACGCAAGGGAGCTTCAGCTTAGTACCAGAAAAAGGAACCGACTTAAGGAGGAAAAGGCTATCTAGTCCCCAACAGATTGTTCATAAGTCAATAGTAAACAAGAAGGGCATGAATGTAATTTCACATAGGCTGCGCCCTGTGCCTATAAATAGATGAACAGTACCCCCGTACTGTTAACACTGACTTGTATTCGCTCGTGCATCACACTTGTACCCTTGCCTTCTGTCAAGCCAAAGGTACAAATGTAATTCAATATTGTTCCTATTCATTCATGATTATATAATAAAAAATATATCAATGGTGTCATATGATTATCCATGTTAATTCTCATGTTTCATATGCTTCGTCTTTCATTGATATATGCTGTGATGATGAAGGTACGTCCTTCATGACCTTCATCCGAAGATCATTATATCCTTAGGGAAATAATGTTTCGAAGGACGAAGGGCATTAACCATTAACCTATTTTTTGTGTTGCCTTGTTCTTAATTCATAGCATTTGAGAACAAGTCCCCAACATTGGCGCCCACCTCCGGTGTACTCACTTCCACAATCTTCGGAAAAGCATCGACCTTCGTCATGCCGCCAAAGAAGATAACAGCGCCAGGGGCTGCACTACAGCCACTGAACACAAACCAGGAGACTCTCTCTCTTCGAGAGGCTCGAAGCCAGAAGAGAACGACCACTAGTCCAACATTCCAGGAGGAGGAGTTGGACCAGGAGATCAGGGACATGGGAATCATCCACCAACAGGTGCAAAGGAAAAAGGAGAAGATGGCTCGGCTGGCCGATCTTCAAAGGAAGATCGATGAAGCTACTGAGGAAGTGCGTCATCTTGCTCAAGATGATCAAGACCGAAGGCCCCAACACAGGGAGCTTCGTGAAGAGGGCTTGTTCAATGAAGATGGATGGTACGATGATTCTAACCATGATACCTTTACTTTTGATGATGCTTCTCCCTTGGCAGCAGAATTACAAGCTATCCCATGGCCACAATCCTACAAGCCACCCCAGCTACCCATGTATGATGGGCACTCGGACCCAAAGCAATTCTTGATGGGCTATGAGGCAACAATATCCTCATACGGAGGCAATGCAGCTGTCATGGCAAAGTCCTTCGTCATGGCAGTCCGGAACTGAAAGGGAAATAGGGTCAAACCTTTTCCTAAATGATTTTGGTGGTTGAATTGCCCAACACAAATTATTGGACTAACTAGTTTGCTCTAGATTACATGTTCTACAGGTGCCAAAGGTTCAACACAAACCAATAAAAAGTTAAAATTAGGGTTGAAAAAGAAAGGAGCAAAACCAACCGAAGGCTGCCTTGGTCTGGCGCACTGGACTGTCCGGTGCACCAGGGAGATCAACTCTGAACTGCTCAGCTTCGAGTTTTTGGAGAGCCACTCCGCTATAATTCACCGGACTGTCCGGTGTGCCAGCGGAGCAACGGCTACAGCGCAACGGTCGACTCCAACAGAAACCTGTAAAAGCGCTACAGTGCGTGGACAGTGCGCGCAGAGTCAGAGCAGGCGCCAGAAGGCACACCAGACTATGAATAGTGACTGTTTGGTGCACTACCGGACTGTCCGGTGGTCCCAGTTGTCAGAGCTCCAACTGTCGAACCCTAACGGTTGGGTGACGTGGCTGGCGCACCGGACAGTGTCCGGTGCGCCCATCGACAGACAGCCTCCCCAACGGCCACTTTGGTGGTTGGGGCTATAAATACCCCCCAACCACCACACTTAAAGGCATCCAAGTTTTCAGACTTCACATTCAATACAAGAGCTAGTGCAATCAATACAAGACACAAATTCAATAGAATCAAAGCCTCTCCAAGTCCCATATCCACTCCAAGCAAATAGTGACTAGAGAGAGAGTTTTGCTCGTGTTCTTTGAGCTCTTGTTCTTGGATCGCTTTTCTTCTTCCTCCATTCTTGTTCTCGAGCAACTTGTAATAAAGCAAGAGACACCAAGTTGTGGTGGTCTTTGTAAGGGGTCTAAGTGACCCATTGATTAAGGAGAAAAGCTCACTCGATCTAGGTGACCGTTTGAGAGAGGGAAAGGGTTGAAAGAGACCCGGTCTTTGTGACCCACCTCAACGGGGAGTAGGTTTGCAAGAACCGAACCTCGGTAAAACAAATCACCGTGTCACACTCTTCATTTGCTTGCGATTTGTTTTCACCCTCTCTTTTGGACTTGCTTTTATTTCTAACGCTAACCCGACTTGTAGATTGTGCTTAAAGTTTATAAATTTCAGATTTGCCTATTCACCCCCCCTCTAGGCGACTTTTAGGAACGTAGGCCAGACATGGTATTCTTCCCTTCGGTCAGGGACAATCACATCGTGGCAGAAGCACAAGGACATGCTGGTTACCAGTTTCCAAGGCTTTCAAACAAAGCCAGTCATAGCTCAGACCTTGTTCCAGTGCATGCAAGACCATGAGGAATACCTTCAGGCGTATGTCCGAAGGTTCTTGCGACTGAGAGCACAAGCACCCACAGTGCCCAATGAAATTATCATTGAGGCCATGATCAAGGGTCTTCGGCGAGGACCCACGGCTCAATACTTCGCCAGGAAACCTCCCCAAACTCTGGAGAAGCTGATTCAGAAGATGGATGAGTACATCCGAGCTGACAATGACTTCCAACAAAGAAGGGAAGAAGCTTACAGATTTTCTGAGATGACTAGGGGCTTCAGAGGAAGAATCCACCCCAGGCATGTCAGATCAATTCACAGCTCCAGTCAGAATGACGATAAAGGAGGCCAGCTTTAGAGGCCACATCACACCTCACAGTCTTCGGGACAGCAGCAAAGCTCCTTCAGGCCACCAGCTCTAAGGGGCAGAGGCGCCAGGGGCTTCGGAGGAAGATATGGGGATCAGCCCAGGAGAATTTATTGCTTATTCTATGGAGAAGACAAGGGCCACACTACAAGAATGTGCCAAATCACTATTCTGAAACAAAAGGAGATCGCCGAAGCCGAAGCTCGGCAGAATCAGCCGAAGTAGGTCTTGCACACTGCTTCGTGCCACTCTCCCTACATACCAGAATACGTGGGCAATCAACCTACAACCTCTGTTGCTTCGACAAGCCACTCACAGGCTTCTTGGCCTCAGCTTCCACCGCCACCACCCCTGCAGCCCACTTACTCCCGAAGCCAACAGCCAGAAGGGCGTCAACACTCCCAGCAACAGCGTGACTTCAGGGAGGAATCCGAAGCTCATACAGTCAATAGCACTGTACCAGAATCGAAGCACATATACTGAGCGATATCCTACCTCTGAAATGCTTTTGAGTTCTATGTCATTTTGCTTTTAATAAGGAACAAGTAATGTAAATTTAGTTTTAAATTCTTGTAATGATTTTGCTTCTATCAGAATGGAATATATCTTCCTCACAGAATTACGAAGCCTAAAAATCTTCTTCACAAAATTGCCGAAGCTACAAAAGTTGTTCCTAAGGGAGTGCAGCTTAAATTTTAAGCTCAAAAGACATTCCTAAGGGAATGCATAGCCAAAATTGCCGAAGCTACAAAAGTCGTTCCTAAGGCAGCACAGCGTAAGTTTTCTGCTCAAAAGTCGTTCCAAAGGGAATACAGAGCCAAATACCACCGAAATATAAGGCGAAGAAGTTTCAAAGTCGTTCCTAAGGGGATGCAGAACTTACACCAAAAAGTAAACGGTGAAGAAGCTCAAAAGTCATTCCTAAGGGGATGCAGAGCTTGTGTGTTTCAGTGTGGGCGTGTGGGTGTGTGCCTTCGGCATTGACATCATTTTGCATCATATCATCACATCATTCCGCATAGCATCACATCATACATCATATCACATCAATGACACGAGAATTGAACACGGAGTTGATCTTCGGCGAATACTTCGTAAAAATGAAAATGTGCTAAGGCACGAAGTAAGCTTCGGGAAATACAGCTTCATCAGCCTTGTCACAAAAGAAGGGATCTATTTTTACGAAGCATGGATATTGCAACGAAGCATGGATCTTTTTCTTTACGAAGCATGAAAAGAAGGGAAGGTGTTTTTTCGCCGAAGGCTCAAAAACGGTATGTATGTAAAGTTTCATGCATCGCAAAGAAATGAATTACAATAATTTACATTTTTGATTAAAATCTATACACATCAAATA
Source organism: Zea mays (assembly GCF_902167145.1). Taxonomy (NCBI): domain Eukaryota; kingdom Viridiplantae; phylum Streptophyta; class Magnoliopsida; order Poales; family Poaceae; genus Zea; species Zea mays. The sequence continues at coordinate 132,466,519 of NC_050098.1, read as the reverse complement.
TTACAACCTTGTTACAATAAAGGTACAATGTCCATTCTAGTGTTTCATACACTGACCATCTCAAAATGTTTTTACAATAAGTGCCATTCCTCTTTAAGGACTTTCTCTGCAACTTCGTGCAGTAATTTGTTAACAACTTCATCAATAATAGATTGAGCCATGTTTATAATGTCCAGCGCTTCCTTCATTTCTGGATCCGCTAGGGGATCAAACGGTTCCGGCGGCGGAGATAATTCAGCTGAAGTAGGAAAAGTTAATCAGTCCGAAGCAACAAAAATAAATGCCGAAGCTAAAAGACAAAAAAGCAATACCTATACATTTTTCACGCTCTGCAGCTTCTACAACTCGCCATGCTTCTGCTCGGGCATCATGGGTATATTTTTCACTTTTCTTTATAATTTCATGGGCCATCTCTCGGCCACCATTCACCCAGACATCATTGAAAAATTTCCCGCCCATCAAGGTTGCTTCAGCTGAAGGATCCTTCGTATCATTTATGGAGAAGGCAGCTTTGGTCTGGGCCATGGTTTTAATATGGTCGCATCCCGCCTTCTCCAAGATAGCTGAAATTCCCCGTGCACCGGAAAATGTGCAAACATCCCTGCGATCACTTAAAATTTCTTCGAAGGTATCGGCCTCCCCACTTATCCATTCAATAACGCCTTCGGGGTCGCCTCATATGAAGTTTTCTTCGGTAGAGTAGGCACCCACGTTGGCGAAACTAGCTTTTATTTTCTTCACACAGTCCAAGTATTTTTCAAAGCATCTTTCCTTGGATGTGCGAAGTTCTTCAACATTTTTCTCTAAATGATTTTTCCAATATTCGCTGATTTCTCGGTTAACTTCTGCGAGTGTGCATTTTTCTTTAGTTTTGGCCAGTTGCCTCCGAAGGTCTTTAATTTCGATCTTTTGGGCTTCGGCCTGAGCTTTGAAGTTAGCTTCATCTTCTTTGACTTTGTTAACCAGAGAAATTAAGATTTTGTCTTTTTCAAGACCTTCGTTTCTCAATTCAATCACCTCTGACGAAGGTTGTTTAGGGCCATTGTATAGCCTTCGCCCTCAATATTTTTCTGTGCCCTAAGGGCATTACTAAGAATCAAGCCCTGCAAGTGGAGGAAAGAATTGAGTATGGCAAATGAAATACCTCATTTTCAAATTCAAATTTAACTTTTATACCTTTATGCTATTGTATGCTAGGCTGTCAGCAAGTTCATCCTTTGATAAAATTGAAAGGCCATCTTCCAGCTTCGGGAATCCCATGCTCTTGCCTACCTCCCGGCAGACAGATATTTCTTTGTTGTCCAGAAGACAGTATAAGAAATAATCTTCATTGCTTCCATTAAACACTAACGCCCCCTTCGGATATTTCAATTTTTGGGCGTAGTGTCGTGCTTCTAGTATTTCTCCTTGGGATAATTCTTTCCCCGAAGCATGACGAATAATGTACTCAATTCTTTTGTTCGAAGCTTCTGGAGCAGGAGTTTCGATCTTTTCAGATGCAAGTTGCTCTGTCGCCTTTTCTTCAAGTGCGGCAGGCTCTATCTCAGTGGGCACTAAAGGCCCAACCTTAGCTTCAACTTGTACTTATGCAGCTTCAGCTTGCCTAGTTTCGGTTCCAGCCTGCGATTTGGTCTCAGTTGGAACAACTTTCTTTGCGAGAGCAGGACTCAAGGCCTTCGTCGTTTCCATCACAACATCCAGCACGTTTGCCATCCTTCTCCTCTTGTGAGTTGCGGCAGAAGCCTTTTGCACCTTCGGCAGTTTTATCTCTGTTGAAGGATTCAAAATTTCTGGCATTTTCATTAATTCTTCAATTTTTGGCTCTTCAATCTTCCTCTCAACTGGCTCGATTGTAAGTACCTTCGGCACTATAGTCGGCTCTTTAGTGCTCTGCACAGTCGAGACAGTTTCTTTTACTTTGGCAGCTGAATGGGTCCCTTTGCCGAATTCAGGTATCACGACCGATTCAATGTAACGCGACCGATGAGTCAGAACCTTTATCTTCTTGCCCATCGGCTCAGCTGTAATAGCCGAAGCAGCAACCTTTCCCGAAGCAGCAATCTTTCTTTTTACCCCTTTCCCTCGCAGTGGGTAGCAATAGTCAGGGTATACGAAGCCAATAGCATCAAATACCATGTTCAATCTTTTCTTATTCTAACCCCCGAAAGATGCGGACAAGGCATTGTCCTCAGCCTTGGAGTATGCCCCGAGTAGCTCGTCGCTAGTAGCTTCAATGCACTTCAGCCAATCATCATTTGGCTCATCAAACTTATCCCCAAACCTGAAGGTATATTTCAGTCGGACTAAATTACCCTCACCGGAGTCAGCGATGGTCTCCTTCGGCATTTCCCAGCTTTCCACAAGCGGCCATACCCTGAAGGCTATATGTTCTTGAATCAAATCTCTTATACTAATGAAGGAGCAAACAGTGCTAAAGGCCTTCTAACACGCTTCGGCGGTGTCATCAATTTCTACCTTCGGCCTTCGGAGGCCGAAGCAGGACCAGATGGGGCGCATGATGATTTCTTTAATGTCTTCCCTTACCTTTAAATCATTCTTCATATAAAACCATTCTTCCATCCAGGCTCTGGGCCATCTCTTCCGAAATGTTGGCACCAGGTGGCTTGCGTTGGGGCGAGCGATAAATCCATAACAACCGAAGTTGTTATGGTACTGTTCTTTACCAATGTCCTTCGTCTCATATAAAAGTTCATGCATATTGCAGAAGCATTTCGCACTTGGCTCTAGCCCTTGACTCCTTACTGCCCAGACAAAAATCCCCATCCTTATTATAGCTTCGGGGGTGATCTGATGGAGGAAGATCTGGTAGGTTTTCAACACTTCAACTACAAACTTGCTCAAAGGGAACCGAAGTCCAGCCTTGAAGAAGCTTTGGTAAATTACAACTTTGTTTTCCTTAGGGGCAGGGACGTTGTTGTCTCCGCCAGCCCTCACAATAGACATGTCCCGAAAGTTCCTTCCTCTCATGTTCTCAAGATGACTCTGTTTAATGGTTGATTTTCCGAAGACAGAATGGCTTGGTCGCCAGGGCCGATCTTCAGAATCCTCATCCCCACTTTCCACATCATAGATATCGCTGTCACCAGTATCTTCAGATAAACCTTCCAGTATCTCTTTAGTGATCTTCTCTGTGTTTGTCTTTGCCATCGACTCAACAAATCCAGCAACATAAGGATCCACAACCTTCTTCTCCTCATAGAGCTTCGTCTCTTCAGTCAGCTTCATCTCCGCAACAACCTTCTTTTCCCTGGACATTTTTTCTCCAGACATGGTGAAACCGCGTCTTTTAGCCAAAGCATGAAAATCTAGCGAGCGCTAGTAAGCAAGAGCTAAAAGTTTGAGAAAATAATGCAAATGGCAGAAACAGCGTATCAAATGATGTTGTGTGAGTTCATATTTATACGCCTAGAACGATGCAACTTGGAGGGCCCCATCTGTCATTGATTGTTGCTCTTCTAGCAAAGGGAAGGTGTTTTTTCGGACCTTCGGCTTAAGGCCTTCGTTCACGTCGCAGTCTGAATTCGTTGTCATAACAAATTAATACTGCAAGGGGCTACTGTTGGGGGCTTTCATCTTCCAAAGCTCCTAAAAAACATGACTAATAATGTTTCCCAAGTGTAATACACATATAGGCACCTTCGGACACAGGATGAAGCTGTACACAATATGGGAAGCAGGGTCAGAACGAAGGCTGAACCAGCGCCGAAGCTGCGCGCAAGGGAACTTCAGCTCAGTACCAGAAAAAGGAACCGACTTAAGGAGGAAAAGGCTATCTAGTCCCCAATAGATTGTTCTTAAGTCAATAGTAAACAAGAAGGGCATGAATGTAATTTCACACAGGCTACGCCCTGTGCCTATAAATAGATAACAGTACCCTCGTACTGATCACGCTGACTTGTATTCGCTCGTGCATCACACTTGTACCCTTGCCTTCTGTCAAGCCGAAGGTACAAATGTAATTCAATATTGTTCTTATTCATTCATGATTATATAATAAAAATATATCAATGGTGTCATATGATTATCCATGTTAATTTTCATGTTTCATATGCTTCGTCTTTCATTGATATATGCTTTGATGATAAGGTACGTTCTTCATGACCTTCATCCGAAGATCATTATGTCCTTAGGGAAATAATGTTTTGAAGGACGAAGGGCTTTAACCATTAACCTATTTTTTGTGTTGCCTTGTTCTTAATTCATAGCATTTGAGAACAAGTCCCCAACAAAAACGGTTTCAGAATTTTTCGGAATTCCGGAAACCGATTTCGAAATTTTTCGATCGGATTCATCGATAATGGTATTTTTCGAAAACGGAATCGGTTTTCGGAGTTTTCTATCGGAATCGGAGTGGTGTTCTACCGACTGTTTCCTTCGGTTACCGGTTTTTGTCGGAAATTACCGGATTTATATCTCGGAATTTTTCGGAATTGTGTCTCGGAATTTTTTTCGGAATTTTCCAGCATGTGATTTTTTCGCATCGCATGTACATCTCTAGATAAGGATTACTTATTTTTGTATTTTTTGGACGCTTTAAGATTTTTTGGGGGGATAGATGGTGTTGGAAGGCAGTTGACATTAACGATTTGGTCTCTCGAACGAATCCACTTTTTTCTATGCACATGTTATGTATTAGTAATATATAATGATAGAGATCCGAGAGTCTGTCTTTTCCACACACTAGACTTTAGGGTTTTCGTTTGAGGCTGTGAAAAAACTCTTTATGGGTAGAAAAAATATTTCATGAGTAAGCATGCCATGTCAGCTAAATCGAGTGAATATTGTGAATTGTGAACTTTGAGTCTGTGAACTTGTGATCTTTATGAACTTGTTATACTATGAACTTATTATATTGTGAACTTGTGATCTTTGTAAACTTTTTATATTATAAATTTGTGATCCTTGTGAACTTGTTATATCATGAATTGTGAACTTGTGGTCTTTGTGATCTTTTGTCAACTTTGTTGTTTTGTGAAGTTTGATATGTTTACTGATCATATTTTAGATTTCGACCGTTACCGGAGTATTTCCCGCACCGAACTTTCGTTTCCGATGTTTCCAAAATACCAATATCGTTTCCGTTTCTGGAGTTACCGTTTTCGATTTTGTTTCCGATAAAAAATGTGAAAACGGTAATGGTTTTAGTGTTTACCGACCGTTTTCATCAATATATATATATATAATATGACAACTTGTGTGTCGGCGTTTTGGACCCCGGGGGACCCTCAACCGGGCCGACCAGTGAATTTTGTCACTGTGTGTCCCTGTCCAGATGGGTTGGCGCAAGATGGAACACAAGGGGGAAAACGACGGCTCGTGTTATCTCGCACCAGGGGGTGCTCGTAGTAGGGGTTACAAGCGTTCGCGAGAGAGAGAGAGAGAGAGAGAGAGAGAGAGTGAGCCTGTTCGTTTGCTCGTCCCTCCGCCCGCGCGACCCTCTCGCATGAAGGCCCTGGACCTCCCTTTTATAGATGCAAGGAGAGGGTCCAGATGTACAATGGGGGGTGTAGCTAGGTGCTAACGTGTCTGGCAGAGAAGTGCCTGAGCCCTGTGTACATGCCAACGTGGCTGTCGGAGAAGTGCTTGAGCTCTGCGTACATGATAACGTGGCCGTCGGAGAAGTGCCTGAGCCCTGTAGAAGCACAGCTGGCGGTGCTGCTAGGATCCTGCTGACGTCTCCTTGCTTCCGTAGGGGGCTGAGAACCACCGTCGTCATGGACGCACGCAGGGAGCCATCATTACCTGTTACCGGGACGAGCCAGATGGGACGCCGGTCTTGTTCCCTCGTAGCCTGAGCTAGCTATGGGTAGGGTAATGATGTATCCTCTGTGGCGCGGTTGGTCCGAGCCCAAGGTCGGGCGAGGCGGAGACTTCTCCTGAGGCCGAGGCCGGGGTCGGGCGAGGACGCGATTCCTCCCGAGGCCGAGGCTGAGGCCGAGTCTTGGGGTCGGGCGAGGCGGAGACCTCCTCCCGAGGCCGAGGCTTAAGGTCAGGCGAGGCGGAGCTTCCTGTTGCGCCCGAGGCTGAACTTGCTGTTGTCAGCCTTGCCCGGGTGGCTGGCACAATAGTCGGAGCGGGGTGAGCGGCGCTGTTTTCTGTCAGATCGGACAGTAAAGGGGCGAAGTGACTGTGGTCACTTCGACCCTGCCGACTGAGACGCGCGTGTCAGGATATGGTGTCAGGCGATCCTCGCATTGAATGCGCCTGCGATACGGTCGGTTTGTGAGGCGATTTGGCCAAGGTTGCTTCTCGACGAAGCCTGCCCGAGCTGGGCCTCGGGCGAGCTGAGGGTGCGCCCACTGCCTGAGGTGGCCCTCGGGCAAGTCGTGAATTCGTCTAGGACTACTGTTCCCGCCCGAGGCCGGGCTCAGGCGAAGCGAAATTGAGTCCCTTGGTAGACGAGGTTTTGACCTGAACCGTGCCCATCAGTCTTCGCGGTTCGTGCTGAGGGTGGTTACTAGCCGTGTTTAGGAGTGTTGGGGGTACCCCTAATTACGGTACCCAACAGTAGCCCTCGAGCCTCGAAGGGAGTGTTGGTACTCGCTTGGAGGCTTTACCGCATTACTCTGTGAGGGGATCGACCTTTCTCAGTTATACTTTGTTCCGGTGGGTGCGCGCGAGCGCACCCGCCGGGTGTAGCCCCCGAGGCCTCGGAGGAGTGGTTTGACTCCTCTGAGGTCTTAATGCTTTTTGTGATGCTTCGGCCGGCCTTGTTGTTCCCTCATGCGGTCTGGTCGTAGCCCGGGTGCATGGTCAGGTTCTTAGTTTTTAGGCTGGTTTGTTGACGCTGTCAACGGTTTGGCCGTAGCCGGATTGCGAGAGTAGCCCCCGAGCCTCTGCACGGAGCGAGAGGACGATCAAGGACTGTCTTGACTTTTATTATACGCCCCTTCGTCTCCTTTCCGCAAGGAGGAAGGGGGGATAGCGCCATGTTGCCCTCGGAGGGCGCCGAACATGGTGTCTCCAGTGAGTTGCTAACGGGTGATCCGAGTGGACGCCCATGCCCCGTTCGATAAGGGTCGGCTAGTGGCCCAGAGGCGCGCTCCAAAAGTACCTACAGGTGATTTGCCGGACCCGGACCCATTCGATAGGGTCCGAGGGCTCGATGCCTCCCTCTGGTGGGATTCCGTTACAAAATTGCTCCTGCTAGTCTCGGAAATGTCCTAGGGTACCTCAGGAGCGTAGCCCGAGCCTCGGCCATGTAACGGACGTACCTAGAGTCATCCCTCACTCTGCGTGCTCTGGGCGGCTGTCGAACCCTTCCGAGGGGCCAGCCTTCGAACCCCTGATCAGTAGAGGGCGCGGAGCCCAAGTGCTCTGGGCAGCTGTCGAACCCTTCCGAGGGGCCAGCCTTCGAACCCCTGATCAGTAGAGGGCGCGGAGCCCGAGTGCTCTGGGGCGACTGTCGAACCCTTCCGAGGGGCCAGCCTTCGAACCCCTGATCAGTAGGAGGGCTCGGGGCCCGTCTCCTTCGCTGAGAAGGATCCTTTCTCGAAATACCCCCTTTCTCGGTCCCTGTGGCAAGAGAGAGAGAGAGGGAAAGAGAAAGGACATGAATTTAAATAAGGCGGCACACCTTTTTTGACGCGGTCATCATGGCGGAGGTGAAGCGATGCCCGCTTCGCCTGCCAAAGGTGTCGCTTGCCCTGCCGAGTAGTTAATGCGACGGGACGGGCGATTCACGGGGTGACCGTTGCGCGTGCTCGAGTCGTTTGAGGAACGGAACACGGGCGCTTCGTCTTCATGTCGTGGGAGAGGGCTCTCCTGCCGCTTCAGGAGGAGACGCGAGCCTGTAGGCGATTTGACCGCTGCTTCCGTCCGTCTGCCGGTGCAATTACTGCCGGCCCACTTTTGGCCATATCGACCGTCGCGCCTCCCCCCGCGGCTGACTGACCCGTGATCGTTGTGCTTGATTGGCACTGTTGGGTCATGCGCAGGGCTGCCTCAAGTCGTGGCACTGGTTCCTCATTCGAGAAGACGCGGCATTGGCGCAAGTGGCGGTGCGGTTTCCTTGCATGCAGTAACCGTTGCGCCGGTTGCATGACATGCGGGCCCGGGCCTTCACGCTGACCCATCGGATGCGATGAAGCCGAAAGGGTGCACAACTGTGGTGCGGTTGCACACCTCCTGCATGGCGGTCCACCCTTTCGCCCGCTGGTTTCGGCGAGGATGGGGGGACGCTTATAACCGTGGGGCGGTTACCTGCTTCGCGTGCAGGGGATTTGGCTTCTTCTGTTTCTGGTTTGCTCGCATGACATGTGGGACCCAGCCCCCGCGTCGGAGGGTGGGAACCCTGGAGCTCGTCGGTGGAGACTTTGCCCGTGATGCTTGGGATGCGAGTGGGGAGAGCCGCCTTTAAAAAGGGATCAATCGCCCGGGCAGTGGACATGCCTCCGCACTCCCCACATGCATTGAGCCCTTACACCTTCCGAGCCCCCGGATGGGGAGCATTCGTGTTGCCTTCTTCTTGCTGCTGTTGGAGGAGCGCGACCTCGCGGGGGTTCGCGCTCTCCAGACATCGCTCGGTTTCAAGGATTTTCATCACGCAGCCCGGCTGCAGTCCCTCACCAATGGTCATCCGTAGGGATGATCACCAGCCTTGTGGTGGGGAGAAGCAAGCCGGGCTGCGGCCTCTGCCCCGCTCTCAGCTTCAAGGATGTTCATCATCCGGGCTGGGGAGGGGGGGCGCACCGAGTTGGGGCCTACCTCCGCGTGGGCTGGCGACCCGCTTCTTCCTCCGGCATTCGGGGGAGAAGGGCATCCTCCAGCTCTGCGGAGGAGGCGTCCTTCAGCCATGCGGGGGAAGGCGAACTGCTGCTGCCGCTCGCTGGCGCGGTGTTGGTGGGCAGGTGGTCGCTGTCATCAGTGCTGAGGAGGTGGTAGCCGGAGGAGGTTTCTCCGCCGACGAGACCGTCGGCGCCACCTGCGGTCGGACCCCCGACTCTTTGGCTTTAATGGCTGGTTCTCGTGCCCCGTGAGGGGACGTGAACGAGGGCCTTTCAGCAGCAGTGTTTGCCCTGAGGCCATCGTTGTAGTTGTCTTGCCGCCCGAGACGGAGGTCGTTGCCGTGCTGTTGTTGCAGTGGTCACCGGCGAGCCACCTGGAGTTTGTTATCCCGCAGGCCCTCTGGTGGCGGGAGTGGAACCGGAGTCCCGTTTGTAATGGTACCCTGAGTATGGGTGTTTGTTCATTGTGGCTACTGAGGCCTGAACATTTGGGCATTTGAGCGTAATGTCGTGTTTCTTCCTTATTTCGAGCACTAAGACTCGCCTATCATCTAGCTGAACCACTTAACCGAGCGTAAGTTGCCTTGTGCAGAAGGTGACGAGTGAGGTATCCGTATCCCGGAGGCATAGGAGTCCCTCGGCTCGGTCGGCCTTGCCGCTCAAGGCTTCTCTTACTTGCCGAAGCTACAAAAGTTGTTCCTAAGGGAGTGCAGCTTAAATTTTAAGCTCAAAAGACATTCCTAAGGGAATGCATAGCCAAAATTGCCGAAGCTACAAAAGTCGTTCCTAAGGGAGCACAGCGTAAGTTTTCTGCTCAAAAGTCGTTCCAAAGGGAATACAGAGCCAAATACCACCGAAATATAAGGCGAAGAAGTTTCAAAGTCGTTCCTAAGGGGATGCAGAACTTACACCAAAAAGTAAACGGTGAAGAAGCTCAAAAGTCATTCCTAAGGGGATGCAGAGCTTGTGTGTTTCAGTGTGGGCGTGTGGGTGTGTGCCTTCGGCATTGACATCATTTTGCATCATATCATCACATCATTCCGCATAGCATCACATCATACATCATATCACATCAATGACACGAGAATTGAACACGGAGTTGATCTTCGGCGAATACTTCGTAAAAATGAAAATGTGCTAAGGCACGAAGTAAGCTTCGGGAAATACAGCTTCATCAGCCTTGTCACAAAAGAAGGGATCTATTTTTACGAAGCATGGATATTGCAACGAAGCATGGATCTTTTTCTTTACGAAGCATGAAAAGAAGGGAAGGTGTTTTTTCGCCGAAGGCTCAAAAACGGTATGTATGTAAAGTTTCATGCATCGCAAAGAAATGAATTACAATAATTTACATTTTTGATTAAAATCTATACACATCAAATATTACAACCTTGTTACAATAAAGGTACAATGTCCATTCTAGTGTTTCATACACTGACCATCTCAAAATGTTTTTACAATAAGTGCCATTCCTCTTTAAGGACTTTCTCTGCAACTTCGTGCAGTAATTTGTTAACAACTTCATCAATAACAGATTCAGCCATGTTTATAATGTCCAGCGCTTCCTTCATTTCTGGATCCGCTAGGGGATCAAACGGTTCCGGCGGCGGAGATAATTCAGCTGAAGTAGGAAAAGTTAATCAGTCCGAAGCAACAAAAATAAATGCCGAAGCTAAAAGACAAAAAAGCAATACCTATACATTTTTCACGCTCTGCAGCTTCTACAACTCGCCATGCTTCTGCTCGGGCATCATGGGTATATTTTTCACTTTTCTTTATAATTTCATGGGCCATCTCTCGGCCACCATTCACCCAGACATCATTGAAAAATTTCCCGCCCATCAAGGTTGCTTCAGCTGAAGGATCCTTCGTATCATTTATGGAGAAGGCAGCTTTGGTCTGGGCCATGGTTTTAATATGGTCGCATCCCGCCTTCTCCAAGATAGCTGAAATTCCCCGTGCACCGGAAAATGTGCAAACATCCCCGCGATCACTTAAAATTTCTTCGAAGGTATCGGCCTCCCCACTTATCCATTCAATAACGCCTTCGGGGTCGCCTCATATGAAGTTTTCTTCGGTAGAGTAGGCACCCACGTTGGCGAAACTAGCTTTTATTTTCTTCACACAGTCCAAGTATTTTTCAAAGCATCTTTCCTTGGATGTGCGAAGTTCTTCAACATTTTTCTCTAAATGATTTTTCCAATATTCGCTGATTTCTCGGTTAACTTCTGCGAGTGTGCATTTTTCTTTAGTTTTGGCCAGTTGCCTCCGAAGGTCTTTAATTTCGATCTTTTGGGCTTCGGCCTGAGCTTTGAAGTTAGCTTCATCTTCTTTGACTTTGTTAACCAGAGAAATTAAGATTTTGTCTTTTTCAAGACCTTCGTTTCTCAATTCAATCACCTCTGACGAAGGTTGTTTAGGGCCATTGTATAGCCTTCGCCCTCAATATTTTTCTGTGCCCTAAGGGCATTACTAAGAATCAAGCCCTGCAAGTGGAGGAAAGAATTGAGTATGGCAAATGAAATACCTCATTTTCAAATTCAAATTTAACTTTTATACCTTTATGCTATTGTATGCTAGGCTGTCAGCAAGTTCATCCTTTGATAAAATTGAAAGGCCATCTTCCAGCTTCGGGAATCCCATGCTCTTGCCTACCTCCCGGCAGACAGATATTTCTTTGTTGTCCAGAAGACAGTATAAGAAATAATCTTCATTGCTTCCATTAAACACTAACGCCCCCTTCGGATATTTCAATTTTTGGGCGTAGTGTCGTGCTTCTAGTATTTCTCCTTGGGATAATTCTTTCCCCGAAGCATGACGAATAATGTACTCAATACTTTTGTTCGAAGCTTCTGGAGCAGGAGTTTCGATCTTTTCAGATGCAAGTTGCTCTGTCGCCTTTTCTTCAAGTGCGGCAGACTCTATCTCAGTGGGCACTAAAGGCCCAACCTTAGCTTCAACTTGTACTTATGCAGCTTCAGCTTGCCTAGTTTCGGTTCCAGCCTGCGATTTGGTCTCAGTTGGAACAACTTTCTTTGCGAGAGCAGGACTCAAGGCCTTCGTCGTTTCCATCACAACATCCAGCACGTTTGCCATCCTTCTCCTCTTGTGAGTTGCGGCAGAAGCCTTTTGCACCTTCGGCAGTTTTATCTCTGTTGAAGGATTCAAAATTTCTGGCATTTTCATTAATTCTTCAATTTTTGGCTCTTCAATCTTCCTCTCAACTGGCTCGATTGTAAGTACCTTCGGCACTATAGTCGGCTCTTTAGTGCTCTGCACAGTCGAGACAGTTTCTTTTACTTTGGCAGCTGAACGGGTCCCTTTGTCGAATTCAGGTATCACGACCGATTCAATGTAACGCGACCGATGAGTCAGAACCTTTATATTCTTGCCCATCGGCTCAGCTGTAATAGCCGAAGCAGCAACCTTTCCCGAAGCAGCAATCTTTCTTTTTACCCCTTTCCCTCGCAGTGGGTAGCAATAGTCAGGGTATACGAAGCCAATAGCATCAAATACCATGTTCAATCTTTTCTTATTCTAACCCCCGAAAGATGCGGACAAGGCATTGTCCTCAGCCTTGGAGTATGCCCCGAGTAGCTCGTCGCTAGTAGCTTCAATGCACTTCAGCCAATCATCATTTGGCTCATCAAACTTATCCCCAAACCTGAAGGTATATTTCAGTCGGACTAAATTACCCTCACCGGAGTCAGCGATGGTCTCCTTCGACATTTCCCAGCTTTCCACAAGCGGCCATACCCTGAAGGCTATATGTTCTTGAATCAAATCTCTTATACTAATGAAGGAGCAAACAGTGCTGAAGGCCTTCTAACACGCTTCGGTGGTGTCATCAATTTCTACCTTCGGCCTTCGGAGGCCGAAGCAGGACCAGATGGGGCGCATGATGATTTCTTTAATGTCTTCCCTTACCTTTAAATCATTCTTCATATAAAACCATTCTTCCATCCAGGCTCTGGGCCATCTCTTCCGAAATGTTGGCACCAGGTGGCTTGCGTTGGGGCGAGCGATAAATCCATAACAACCGAAGTTGTTATGGTACTGTTCTTTACCAATGTCCTTCGTCTCATATAAAAGTTCATGCATATTGCAGAAGCATTTCGCACTTGGCTCTAGCCCTTGACTCCTTACTGCCCAGACAAAAATCCCCATCCTTATTATAGCTTCGGGGGTGATCTGATGGAGGAAGATCTGGTAGGTTTTCAACACTTCAACTACAAACTTGCTCAAAGGGAACCGAAGTCCAGCCTTGAAGAAACTTTGGTAAATTACAACTTTGTTTTCCTTAGGGGCAGGGACGTTGTTGTCTCCGCCAGCCCTCACAATAGACATGTCCCGAAAGTTCCTTCCTCTCATGTTCTCAAGATGACTCTGTTTAATGGTTGATTTTCCGAAGACAGAATGGCTTGGTCGCCAGGGCCGATCTTCAGAATCCTCATCCCCACTTTCCACATCATAGATATCGCTGTCACCAGTATCTTCAGATAAACCTTCCAGTATCTCTTTAGTGATCTTCTCTGTGTTTGTCTTTGCCATCGACTCAACAAATCCAGCAACATAAGGATCCACAACCTTCTTCTCCTCATAGAGCTTCGTCTCTTCAGTCAGCTTCATCTCCGCAACAACCTTCTTTTCCCTGGACATTTTTTCTCCAGACATGGTGAAACCGCGTCTTTTAGCCAAAGCATGAAAATCTAGCGAGCGCTAGTAAGCAAGAGCTAAAAGTTTGAGAAAATAATGCAAATGGCAGAAACAGCGTATCAAATGATGTTGTGTGAGTTCATATTTATACGCCTAGAACGATGCAACTTGGAGGGCCCCATCTGTCATTGATTGTTGCTCTTCTAGCAAAGGGAAGGTGTTTTTTCGGACCTTCGGCTTAAGGCCTTCGTTCACGTCGCAGTCTGAATTCGTTGTCATAACAAATTAATACTGCAAGGGGCTACTGTTGGGGGCTTTCATCTTCCGAAGCTCCTAAAAAACATGACTAATAATGTTTCCCAAGTGTAATACACATATAGGCACCTTCGGACACAGGATGAAGCTGTACACAATATGGGAAGCAGGGTCAGAACGAAGGCTGAACCAGCGCCGAAGCTGCGCGCAAGGGAACTTCAGCTCAGTACCAGAAAAAGGAACCGACTTAAGGAGGAAAAGGCTATCTAGTCCCCAATAGATTGTTCTTAAGTCAATAGTAAACAAGAAGGGCATGAATGTAATTTCACACAGGCTACGCCCTGTGCCTATAAATAGATAACAGTACCCTCGTACTGATCACGCTGACTTGTATTCGCTCGTGCATCACACTTGTACCCTTGCCTTCTGTCAAGCCGAAGGTACAAATGTAATTCAATATTGTTCTTATTCATTCATGATTATATAATAAAAATATATCAATGGTGTCATATGATTATCCATGTTAATTTTCATGTTTCATATGCTTCGTCTTTCATTGATATATGCTTTGATGATAAGGTACGTTCTTCATGACCTTCATCCGAAGATCATTATGTCCTTAGGGAAATAATGTTTTGAAGGACGAAGGGCTTTAACCATTAACCTATTTTTTGTGTTGCCTTGTTCTTAATTCATAGCATTTGAGAACAAGTCCCCAACAAAAACGGTTTCAGAATTTTTCGGAATTCCGGAAACCGATTTCGAAATTTTTCGATCGGATTCATCGATAATGGTATTTTTCGAAAACGGAATCGGTTTTCGGAGTTTTCTATCGGAATCGGAGTGGTGTTCTACCGACTGTTTCCTTCGGTTACCGGTTTTTGTCGGAAATTACCGGATTTATATCTCGGAATTTTTCGGAATTGTGTCTCGGAATTTTTTTCGGAATTTTCCAGCATGTGATTTTTTCGCATCGCATGTACATCTCTAGATAAGGATTACTTATTTTTGTATTTTTTGGACGCTTTAAGATTTTTTGGGGGGATAGATGGTGTTGGAAGGCAGTTGACATTAACGATTTGGTCTCTCGAACGAATCCACTTTTTTCTATGCACATGTTATGTATTAGTAATATATAATGATAGAGATCCGAGAGTCTGTCTTTTCCACACACTAGACTTTAGGGTTTTCGTTTGAGGCTGTGAAAAAACTCTTTATGGGTAGAAAAAATATTTCATGAGTAAGCATGCCATGTCAGCTAAATCGAGTGAATATTGTGAATTGTGAACTTTGAGTCTGTGAACTTGTGATCTTTATGAACTTGTTATACTATGAACTTATTATATTGTGAACTTGTGATCTTTGTAAACTTTTTATATTATAAATTTGTGATCCTTGTGAACTTGTTATATCATGAATTGTGAACTTGTGGTCTTTGTGATCTTTTGTCAACTTTGTTGTTTTGTGAAGTTTGATATGTTTACTGATCGTATTTTAGATTTCGACCGTTACCGGAGTATTTCCCGCACCGAACTTTCGTTTCCGATGTTTCCAAAATACCAATATCGTTTCCGTTTCTGGAGTTACCGTTTTCGATTTTGTTTCCGATAAAAAATGTGAAAACGGTAATGGTTTTAGTGTTTACCGACCGTTTTCATCAATATATATATATATATAATATGACAACTTGTGTGTCGGCGTTTTGGACCCCGGGGACCCTCAACCGGGCCGACCAGTGAATTTTGTCGCTGTGTGTCCCTGTCCAGATGGGTTGGCGCAAGATGGAACACAAGGGGGAAAACGACGGCTCGTGTTATCTCGCACCAGGGGGTGCTCGTAGTAGGGGTTACAAGCGTTCGCGAGAGAGAGAGAGAGAGTGAGCTTGTTCGTTTGCTCGTCCCTCCGCCCGCGCGACCCTCTCGCATGAAGGCCCTGGACCTCCCTTTTATAGATGCAAGGAGAGGGTCCAGATGTACAATGGGGGGTGTAGCTAGGTGCTAACGTGTCTGGCAGAGAAGTGCCTGAGCCCTGTGTACATGCCAACGTGGCTGTCGGAGAAGTGCTTGAGCTCTGCGTACATGATAACGTGGCCGTCGGAGAAGTGCCTGAGCCCTGTAGAAGCACAGCTGGCGGTGCTGCTAGGATCCTGCTGACGTCTCCTTGCTTCCGTAGGGGGCTGAGAACCACCGTCGTCATGGACGCACGCAGGGAGCCATCATTACCTGTTACCGGGACGAGCCAGATGGGACGCCGGTCTTGTTCCCTCGTAGCCTGAGCTAGCTATGGGTAGGGTAATGATGTATCCTCTGTGGCGCGGTTGGTCCGAGCCCAAGGTCGGGCGAGGCGGAGACTTCTCCTGAGGCCGAGGCCGGGGTCGGGCGAGGACGCGATTCCTCCCGAGGCCGAGGCTGAGGCCGAGTCTTGGGGTCGGGCGAGGCGGAGACCTCCTCCCGAGGCCGAGGCTTAAGGTCAGGCGAGGCGGAGCTTCCTGTTGCGCCCGAGGCTGAACTTGCTGTTGTCAGCCTTGCCCGGGTGGCTGGCACAATAGTCGGAGCGGGGTGAGCGGCGCTGTTTTCTGTCAGATCGGACAGTAAAGGGGCGAAGTGACTGTGGTCACTTCGACCCTGCCGACTGAGACGCGCGTGTCAGGATATGGTGTCAGGCGATCCTCGCATTGAATGCGCCTGCGATACGGTCGGTTTGTGAGGCGATTTGGCCAAGGTTGCTTCTCGACGAAGCCTGCCCGAGCTGGGCCTCGGGCGAGCTGAGGGTGCGCCCACTGCCTGAGGTGGCCCTCGGGCAAGTCGTGAATTCGTCTAGGACTACTGTTCCCGCCCGAGGCCGGGCTCAGGCGAAGCGAAATTGAGTCCCTTGGTAGACGAGGTTTTGACCTGAACCGTGCCCATCAGTCTTCGCGGTTCGTGCTGAGGGTGGTTACTAGCCGTGTTTAGGAGTGTTGGGGGTACCCCTAATTACGGTACCCAACAGTAGCCCTCGAGCCTCGAAGGGAGTGTTGGTACTCGCTTGGAGGCTTTACCGCATTACTCTGTGAGGGGATCGACCTTTCTCAGTTATACTTTGTTCCGGTGGGTGCGCGCGAGCGCACCCGCCGGGTGTAGCCCCCGAGGCCTCGGAGGAGTGGTTTGACTCCTCTGAGGTCTTAATGCTTTTTGTGATGCTTCGGCCGGCCTTGTTGTTCCCTCATGCGGTCTGGTCGTAGCCCGGGTGCATGATCAGGTTCTTAGTTTTTAGGCTGGTTTGTTGACGCTGTCAACGGTTTGGCCGTAGCCGGATTGCGAGAGTAGCCCCCGAGCCTCTGCACGGAGCGAGAGGACGATCAAGGACTGTCTTGACTTTTATTATACGCCCCTTCGTCTCCTTTCCGCAAGGAGGAAGGGGGGATAGCGCCATGTTGCCCTCGGAGGGCGCCGAACATGGTGTCTCCAGTGAGTTGCTAACGGGTGATCCGAGTGGACGCCCATGCCCCGTTCGATAAGGGTCGGCTAGTGGCCCAGAGGCGCGCTCCAAAAGTACCTACAGGTGATTTGCCGGACCCGGACCCATTTGATAGGGTCCGAGGGCTCGATGCCTCCCTCTGGTGGGATTCCGTTACAAAATTGCTCCTGCTAGTCTCGGAAATGTCCTAGGGTACCTCAGGAGCGTAGCCCGAGCCTCGGCCATGTAACGGACGTACCTAGAGTCATCCCTCACTCTGCGTGCTCTGGGCGGCTGTCGAACCCTTCCGAGGGGCCAACCTTCGAACCCCTGATCAGTAGAGGGCGCGGAGCCCAAGTGCTCTGGGCAGCTGTCGAACCCTTCCGAGGGGCCAGCCTTCGAACCCCTGATCAGTAGAGGGCGCGGAGCCCGAGTGCTCTGGGGCGGCTGTCGAACCCTTCCGAGGGGCCAGCCTTCGAACCCCTGATCAGTAGGAGGGCTCGGGGCCCGTCTCCTTCGCTGAGAAGGATCCTTTCTCGAAATACCCCCTTTCTCGGTCCCTGTGGCAAGAGAGAGAGAGGGAAAGAGAAAGGACATGAATTTAAATAAGGCGGCACACCTTTTTTGACGCGGTCATCATGGCGGAGGTGAAGCGATGCCCGCTTCGCCTGCCAAAGGTGTCGCTTGCCCTGCCGAGTAGTTAATGCGACGGGACGGGCGATTCACGGGGCGACCGTTGCGCGTGCTCGAGTCGTTCGAGGAACGGAACACGGGCGCTTCGTCTTCATGTCTTGGGAGAGGGCTCTCCTGCCGCTTCAGGAGGAGACGCGAGCCTGTAGGCGATTTGACCGCTGCTTCCGTCCGTCTGCCGGTGCAATTACTGCCGGCCCACTTTTGGCCATATCGACCGTCGCGCCTCCCCCCGCGGCTGACTGACCCGTGATCGTTGTGCTTGATTGGCACTGTTGGGTCATGCGCAGGGCTGCCTCAAGTCGTGGCACTGGTTCCTCATTCGAGAAGACGCGGCATTGGCGCAAGTGGCGGTGCGGTTTCCTTGCATGCAGTAACCGTTGCGCCGGTTGCATGACATGCGGGCCCGGGCCTTCACGCTGACCCATCGGATGCGATGAAGCCGAAAGGGTGCACAACTGTGGTGCGGTTGCACACCTCCTGCATGGCGGTCCACCCTTTCGCCCGCTGGTTTCGGCGAGGATGGGGGGACGCTTATAACCGTGGGGCGGTTACCTGCTTCGCGTGCAGGGGATTTGGCTTCTTCTGTTTCCGGTTTGCTCGCATGACATGTGGGACCCAGCCCCCGCGTCGGAGGGTGGGAACCCTGGAGCTCGTCGGTGGAGACTTTGCCCGTGATGCTTGGGATGCGAGTGGGGAGAGCCGCCTTTAAAAAGGGATCAATCGCCCGGGCAGTGGACATGCCTCCGCACTCCCCACATGCATTGAGCCCTTACACCTTCCGAGCCCCCGGATGGGGAGCATTCGTGTTGCCTTCTTCTTGCTGCTGTTGGAGGAGCGCGACCTCGCGGGGGTTCGCGCTCTCCAGACATCGCTCGGTTTCAAGGATTTTCATCACGCAGCCCGGCTGCAGTCCCTCACCAATGGTCATCCGTAGGGATGATCACCAGCCTTGTGGTGGGGAGAAGCAAGCCGGGCTGCGGCCTCTGCCCCGCTCTCAGCTTCAAGGATGTTCATCATCCGGGCTGGGGAGGGGGGGCGCACCGAGTTGGGGCCTACCTCCGCGTGGGCTGGCGACCCGCTTCTTCCTCCGGCATTCGGGGGAGAAGGGCATCCTCCAGCTCTGCGGAGGAGGCGTCCTCCAGCCATGCGGGGGAAGGCGAACTGCTGCTGCCGCTCGCTGGCGCGGTGTTGGTGGGCAGGTGGTCGCTGTCATCAGTGCTGAGGAGGTGGTAGCCGGAGGAGGTTTCTCCGCCGACGAGACCGTCGGCGCCACCTGCGGTCGGACCCCCGACTCTTTGGCTTTAATGGCTGGTTCTCGTGCCCCGTGAGGGGACGTGAACGAGGGCCTTTCAGCAGCAGTGTTTGCCCTGAGGCCATCGTTGTAGTTGTCTTGCCGCCCGAGACGGAGGTCGTTGCCGTGCTATTGTTGCAGTGGTCACCGGCGAGCCACCTGGAGTTTGTTATCCCGCAGGCCCTCTGGTGTGGAGGTTGTTCATACCCGCGGGAGTGGAACCGGAGTCCCGTTTGTAATGGTACCCTGAGTATGGGTGTTTGTTCATTGTGGCTACTGAGGCCTGAACATTTGGGCATTTGAGCGTAATGTCGTGTTTCTTCCTTATTTCGAGCACTAAGACTCGCCTATCGTCTAGCTGAACCACTTAACCGAGCGTAAGTTGCCTTGTGCAGAAGGTGACGAGTGAGGTATCCGTATCCCGGAGGCATAGGAGTCCCTCGGCTCGGTCGGCCTTGCCGCTCAAGGCTTCTCTTACTCAGTTTTAGAACCTTCGGCCGCTCTGCGATGAGCTGAAGCCGGAGGCAGCGGTGTCGACGTGGACAAAGGCAGAGTCGGCTCGAAAAGAGGCTTCATCAGCCCGGGAGCATGTGGCCTCCCAGGCCGAGGAGGTGCAGCAGCGGCGGCTAGAGCTTGGTTAGGTCATCCGCGGGCGGGACCAACCCTGGAGTCACGCTGCCGAGGCCGTGAGCCGGGCTGAGGTCCTCGGGGGACAGCTGGCTGAGGCTACAGAGCGGCCAACCGAGGTGTCCGCTTGGGCTGGAACCCTTGCGGAGAACCTGGCCGTGAGGGCCCAAGCGTGGTGCCGGCATCCTCCTTCAAGGTGGAGATCCTTCCGCCCGTGTCGCCGTCTGAGGCTGGGCTGGGTTCCGCCGAGGGTGGAAACATCGCTGAGGGTGCTGCTACTCCCCCTGCCGAAGTCTAAACCTGCAGGAACAGTTTGTCTGTAGTATGCGTATGTTTTTTGTGGCCGCTGGGGCCTAAACATTTTAACGCCGGATTATAAAGCTGTGTTTTCTTTCCTCTCGTTTCGTGTGTTAGGACTTGTTTGGTAGCAGAATCCCTCGTCTGAGCGTGAGTTACTTTTCGCGGAAGGCGATGAGTGAGGAATCCGTATCCCGGAGGCATAGGAGTCCCTCGGCTCGGTCGGCCTTGCCGCTTACGTGTACTCTCGTCGTTTTAGGGTTCTGCTATCGAAGCAATCGAAACGGTACGAAAGTCGTTCTGACAGAAAAGTTTTCAAGCGTTAGGACTTGTTCGGTAGCAGAATCCCTCGTCCGAGCGTGAGTTACTTTTCACGGAAGGTGATGAGTGAGGTATCCGTATCCCAGAGGCGTAGGAGTCCCTCGGCTCGGTTGGCCTTGCCGCTTACGTGTACTCTCGTCGTTTTTAGGACCCCGCTATCGAAGCAGTCGAAAAGCGTGAAAGACGTTCTGGCAAAAGACTTTTCCGAGGAAAATTTTGACGCAGAGGGGGTTCCCCCCTTCTAGCCCCCGAGGGAGGGTCGGGCTTTGCTGAGGCAAGGCTGATCCTTCCTTGACGATTAGACTTTATCTACGTATGTAAAGAAAGCGAGGTATATGAACGACTCGAAACATCTTAAGGGTAGAAGCGACGTAGCTGTTGGATGTTCCAAGCGTTGCTGTAGACCTCGCCTTGATCGTTGGCCAGCTTGTATGTTCTAGGCTTCAAAATCTTGGCGATGATGAACGGCCCTTCCCAGGGAGGGGTAAGCTTGTGGCGCCCTCGGACGTCTTGTCACAGCCGAAGTACCAGGTCTCCCACCTGGAAGTCTCGGGACCGAACCCTTCAGGCGTGGTAGCGTCGCAGAGACTGCTGATACCGTGCCGAGTGTAGTAAGGCCACGTCCCGAGCCTCTTCTAGCTGGTCCAGTGAATCTTCTCGGCTGGTGTGGTTGCTTCGGTCGTCGTACGCCTTTGTCCTCGGGGAACCGTATTCTAAGTCTGTGGGTAAGATAGCCTCGACCCCATAGACTAGAAAGAACGACAAGAAACCCGTGGCTCGGCGTCGTCCTCAGACTCCAGACCACCGAGGGTAGCTCTTTCATCCACCGCTTGCCAAACTTGTTGAGGTCGTTGTAGATCCTCGGTTTAAGTCCCTGCAGAATCATACCGTTGGCATGCTCCACCTGCCCATTCGTCATGGGGTGAGCTACGGCGGCCCAGTCCGCACGAATGTGGTGGTCCTCGTAGAAGTCTAGGAACTTCTTCCCAGTGAACTGTGTGCCATTGTCGGTGATGATGGAGTTTGGGACCCCAAAGCGATGGATGATGTTCGTGAAGAACGCCACCGCCTGCTCGGACCTGATGCTGGTTAGGGGTCGGACCTCGATCTACTTGGAGAATTTGTCGATGGCGACCAGCAGGTGCGAGAAGCCCCCGGGTGCCTTCTGCAAGGGACCGACGAGGTCCAGACCCCACACGGCAAACGACCAGGTGATGGGTATTATCTGCAGGGCCTGAGCGGGCAGGTGTGTCTGTCTTGCGTAGAATTGACACCCTTAGCAAGAGCGTACAATCCTAGTGGCGTCGGCCACCGCGGTTGGCCAGTAGAAACCTTGTCGGAAAGCGTTTCCAACGAGGGCCCGAGGTGCTGCATGGTGACTGCAAGCCCCCGAGTGTATCTCTTGCAACAGCTCTTGTCCTTCGGCGACGGATATGCATCATTGGAGGATACCCGAGGGGCTGCGGTGGTAGAGCTCCTTTTCATCACCCAGTAAGACGAACGACTTGGCATGCCGCGCCAGACGCCGAGCTTCGGCCTTGTTGAGGGGTAGCTCTCCTCGGAGGAGATATTCCAGGTACGGGGTCTGCCAGTTCGGGGTTGGCGTCACCCCATTCCGCTCTCCCTCGATGCGCAGGGCCTCACCCTCGGTGGCCGAGGGTACCTCGGGCTGGGCCAAGGCCTCCTCGGGCTCGGGCGTGTCATCGATCTTGACGGAGGGTTGATGTATGTCTCTGGAGAAGACGTCCGGGGAACTGTTGTCTGCCTCGAGGCTATTTTAGCCAGCTCATCCGCAGTCTCGTTGTACCTTCGAGCGTTGTGGTTGAGCTCCATCCCGTAAAACTTGTCTTCCAGGCGCCGAACTTCGTCGTAGTAGGCCTCCATCTTCCGGTCGTGGTAGTGGGAGTTCTTCATGACTTGGTCAATGACAAGCTGCGAGTTGCCACGAGCGTCGAGGCGCCGAACCCCTAACTCGACGGCGATGCGCAGCCCATTAACCAAAGCCTCGTACTCGGCCACGTTGTTTGACGCTGAGAAATAGATGCGAATCACGTAGCGAAGATGCTTTCCGAGGGGTGAAATGAAGAGTAGGCCCGCACCTGCTCCTATTTTCATCAGCGACCCATCGAAGTACATGGTCCAAAGTTTGGGTTGGATCGGAGCTGTTGGCAATTGGGTGTCGACCCATTCAGCCACGAAGTCCGCCAAGACTTGGGATTTTATGGCCTTCCGAGGAGCGAATGAAATTGTCTTGCCCATGAGTTCCACCGCCCACTTTGCTATCCTACCCGAGGCCTCTCGGCACTGGATGATCTCCCCCAGGGGGAAGGATGACACCATAGTCACCGGATGAGACTCGAAGTAGTGTCGCAATTTTCGCCGCGTCAGAATTACTGAGTACAGTAGCTTCTGGATTTGTGGGTAGCGGATCTTGGTCTCGGATAGCACCTCGCTGATGAAGTAGACCGACCTCTGGACGAGCAGTGCATGCCCTTCTTCTCGTCTCTCGACTACGATCGCGGCGCTGACCACCTGAGTGGTTGCGGCTACGTAGATCAAGAGGGCTTCTCCCGCAGCGGGGGGCACCAAGTTTGTAAGGAGCGCCTTTAAGTTTCCGAGGGCTTCCTCGGCCTCGGGGGTCCAAGTGAAGCGCTCGGCCTTCCTTAAGAGGCGGTACAAGGGTAATCCTTTCTCACCGAGGCGCGAGATGAAGCGGCTCAGAGCCGCAAGGCATCCCATGACCCTTTGTACTCCTTTCAAATCTTTGATAGGCCCCATGTTGGTGATGGCCACGATTTTCTCCGGGTTGGCCTCGATGCCCCGCTCGGAGACGATGAACCCTAGGAGCATGCCTCGGGGGACTCCGAAGACACACTTCTCGGGATTGAGCTTCACGCCCTTCGCTCTCAGACACTTGAATGTCGTTTCAAGGTCGGAGAGGAGGTCGGAGGCTTTCCTCGTCTTGACAACGATGGCATCGACGTAAGCCTCGACCGTTCGGCCGGTGTGCTCCCCGAACACATGGTTCATGCACCTTTGGTATGTTGCACCTGCATTCCTCAAGCCAAATGGCATAGTAGTATAACAGTACATGCCAAAAGGTGTGATGAAAGAAGTCGCGACCTGGTCGGACTCTTTCATCTTGATTTGGTGATAACCTGAATAGGCGTCAAGGAATGACAGGGTTTCACACCCAGCAGTGGAGTCCACAATTTGATCGAAGCGAGGCAGAGGGTAGGGAACCTTCGGACATGCTTTGTTTAGAATAGTGTAGTCTACGCACATCCTCCACTTCCCACCTTTCTTTTTCACAAGCACAGGGTTAGCTAACAATTCGGGATGGAATACCTCTTTGATGAACCCTGCATCCATCAACTTGTGGATCTCCTCGCCTATGGCTCTGCACTTTTCTTCGTCGAAGTGGCGCAGAGGTTGCTTCACGGGTCGGGCACCGACTCGGATGTCCAGTGAGTGCTCGGCGACATCCCTCGGTATGTCGGGCATGTCCGAGAGACTCCACGCAAAAACTTCAGCGTTTGCGCAGAGAAAGTCGACGAGCACTGCTTCCTATTTGGGGTCGAGCTCGGAGCCGATCCGGACTTGCTTGCAGGCGTCGTTGCTGGGGTCGAGGGCGACGAACTTAACCGCCTCAGCTGGCTCGAAGTTGCCGGCGTGGCGCTTCGCATCAGGCACCTCCTTGGAGAGGCACTCTAGGTCGGCGATGAGGGCCTCGGACTCGGCGAGGGCCTCAGCATACTCCACGCACTCCACGTCGCATTCGTACGCATGTCGGTACGTGGATCCGAAGGTGATGACCCCGTTGGGGCCTGACATCTTGAGCTTGAGGTACGTGTAGTTGGGGATGGCCATGAACTTGGCGTAGCACGGTCTCCCCAGCACCGCGTGGTAGGTCCCTCGGAACCCAACCACCTCGAACATGAGAGTTTCCCTGCGGAAGTTGGAGGGAGTTCCGAAGCAGACGGGCAAGTCGAGTTGTCCAAGGGGCAGGACGTGCTCACCAGGGACAATCCCGTGAAAGGGTGCCGCACCAGCCCGGATCGTGGACAGATCGATCTCCAAGAGCCCGAGGGTCCCGGCGTAGATGATGTTGAGGCTACTGCCTCCGTCCATGAGGACCTTGGTGAGCCTGGCGTTGCCGATGATGGGGTCGACAACAAGCGGGTACCTTCCTGGGCTCGGCACGCAGTCGGGGTGGTCGCCTTGGTCGAAGGTGATGGGCTTGTCGGACCAGTCTAGGTAGACTGACGCCGCCACCTTCACCGAGCAGGCCTCCCGGCGCTCCTGCTTGCGGTGCCGAGCTGAGGCGTTCGCCACTTGCCCACCGTAGATCATGAAGCAGCCGTGGACCTCGGGGAACTCCTCTTCCTTGTTGCCCTCTTTCTTGTTGTTGTCTTGGCCTTTGCCATCTTCCGCAGGGGACCCGACCTTATGAAAGTAGCGCCAGAGCATGACACATTCTTCAAGGGTGTGCTTGACGAGACCCTGGTGGTAGGGGCACGACTCCTTGAGTATCTTGTCGTACAGGTTGGCCCCTCCAGGAGGCTTCTGAGGGTTCCTGTGCTCGGCAGCAGCGACAAGATCTGCGTCAGCGGCGTCGTGCTTCGCTTGCGACTTCTTCTTGGCCTTCTTCTTCGTGCCACGCTGAGCGGACGCCTCGGGGACGTCTTCTTGCTGTCGTCCCTGAGGCTGCTTGTCCTTTCGGAAGATGGCTTCGACCGCCTCCTGACTAGAGGCGAACTTGGTGGCGATGTCCATCAATTCGCTCGCCTTGGTGGGAGTCTTGCGCCCCAGTTTGCTCACCAGGTCTCGGCACGTGGTGCCGGCGAGGAACGCCCCGATGACATCCGAGTCGGTGATGTTGGGCAGCTCGGTGCGCTGCTTTGAAAACCGCCGGATGTACTCTCGTAGGGATTCCCCTGGCTGCTGGCGGCAGCTTCAGAGATCCCAGGAGTTCCCAGGGTGCATGTACGTACCTTGGAAGTTTCCAGCGAAGGCCTTGACCAGGTCGTCCCAGTTGGAGATCTGTGCAGGAGGCAGATGCTCCAGCCAGGCCCGGGCAGCGTCAGAGAGGAACAGGGGGAGGTTGCGGATGATGAGGTTGTCATCGTCCGTCCCTCCCAGCTGGCATGCCAACCGGTAGTCCGCAAGCCACAACTCCGGCCTTGTCTCCCTTGAGTACTTGGTGATGGTAGTCGGGGCCCGGAACCGAGCCGGGAACGGCGCCCATCATATGGCCCGACTGAAGGCTTGCGGACCTGGTGGTTCGGGCGAGGGACTCCGATCCTCCTCACTATCGTAGCGTCCTCCGCGCCTGGGGTGGTAGCCTCGGCGCACCCTCTCATCGAGGCGGGCTTGACGGTTGCGATGGTGTGGCTCGTCGCCGAGGCGACCTGGGGCTGCAGGCGTCCTGTCCCACGTGCGCCCGGTGTGGACTGAAGCCTCCCGCATGAGTCGGGAAGTCGTTGCGCAATGCTCCGGGGAGCACCCTTGCCTTCGGGAGGCAGAACTTTTGGCCCGTCGGACCGCGGCATCCTCCAGGAGATTCTTGAGTTCTCCCTGGATACGCCACCCCTTGGTGGTGGATGGCTCCGACATCGCTCGGAGTAGTATTACCGCTACAGCTAGATTCTAGCCGACCCCACTGGAGGTCGGGGGCAGCCTTGCCCTGACATCGTCAACGATACGTCGTTGGACATCCCGGGCCCGATGACACGCTTCTCCGGCGAGTGCTCGACCTGCCCACTCCTACTCGATATTTTGCCAGAGCTGCACAGGTTGCCCTGCTTCCTCGTCGAGCCTGGCCTGCATCTCGCGGATTTGCTCGAGCTGTGTGTCCTGACCCCCCGCAGGGACTGGGACCACAGCTAGCTCTCGCGGGATGTCAACGCGAGAAGCCGGCACAGGGGGATCGTCGTCCTCCGGCATACCAAGGTGGTTGCCTTCATTGCGATCCCCCAGATCGACGTGGAAACATTCGCGACTTGGGCCACAACCTTCGTCGTCAAGGCTGTGGCCATCATCAGAGCAACCGGAGAGGCAGTAGTCACATGCGGTCATAAAGTCTCGCATGGCACTAGGATCACGGAGCCCGGAGAAATCCCAACCGGAGTCGGGGTCGTCTTCTTCCTCGGAACCCGGGGGGCCGTAGGTTGAGACGGCCGTCAGTCGGTCCCAAGATGACCACATATGGTACCCCGGAAGGTTAGGATATGCCTTTACAAAAGCGCTCATCGAAGCGGGGTCGCTTGGTGGATCGAAGCTGAATTTAAAAGGCACAGGGTGGAAAATGGACGGTACCTCTTGGTCGATGGACGATGGGGAAGTCGAGTCGGGGACGAACTGCACCGTTATCTTAGGTACGAGGCTAACGCCCAGCAAGTCCTTCGCGAGAGTGCTGGCGTCATCAGTCCGCTTGGGGTTGACATGTTGCGGGGAAACGACATCCGTCGTTGTCTCAGGTGCGAGGACAACGCCCGACATGTCCCCCGCTGGGGTGCCGACGTCGCCGACTCGCTCTGGACCGACAGCTGACGAGGTGCCGCCTCCTGCTTGGCCACGGTTGCCCCGTCTCCTCCTCCTGCGGCGAGGAGGGTGGCTGGGTGAAACCGGATGCTGCTCTTCCGCCACGGGGGGAAGACGTCGTCGAGTTCACCGCCGCCGGGCGAGCTAACAACCGTCGTTGTTGCTGTTGCGCTGCGGGGGGAGGAGTACCATGTCGTAGCTGCCGTCGAGGGACATGAACTCGAGATTCCCTAAGCGGAGCAGCGTCCCGGGCTGAAGAGGTTGCTGAAGACTCCCCATCTAGAACTCAACGGGAAAGTGTTCGTTAACACGTAGCAGGCCCCTACCTGGCGCGCCAACTGTCGGCATTTCGGACCCCGGGTGATCCTCAACCAGGCCGACCAGTGAATTTTGTCGCTGCGTGTCCCTGCCCAGATGGGTTGGCGCAAGATGGAACACAAGGGGGAAAACGGCGGCTCGTGTTATCTCGCACCAGGGGGGGTGCTCATAGTAGGGGTTACAAGCATTCGCGCGAGAGAGAGAGTGAGCCTGTTCGTTTGCTCGTCCCTCCGCCCGCTCGACCCTCTCACATGAAGGCCCTGGACCTCCCTTTTATAGATGCAAGGAGAGGGTCCAGATGTACAATGGGGGGTGTAGCTAGGTGCTAACGTGTCTGGCAGAGAAGTGCCTGAGCCCTGTGTACATGCCAACGTGGCTGTCGGAGAAGTGCTTGAGCTCTGCGTACGTGATAACGTGGCCGTCGGAGAAGTGCCTAAGCCCTGTAGAAGCACAGCTGACGGTGCTGCTAGGATCCTGCTGACGTCGCCTTGCTTCCGTAGGGGGCTGAGAACCACCGTCGTAATGGACGCACGCGGGGAGCCATCATTACCTATTACCGGGACTAGCCAGATGGGATGCCGGTCTTGTTCCCTCGTAGCCTGAGCTAGCTAGGGGTAGGGTAATGATGTATCCCCTGTGGCACGGTCGGTCCGAGCCCAAGGTCGAGCGAGGCGGAGACTTCTCCTGAGGTCGAGACCGGGGTCGGGCGAGGACACGATTCCTCCCGAGGCCGAGGCTGAGGCCGAGTCTTGGGGTTGGGCGAGGCGGAGACCTCCTCCTGAGGCCGAGGCTTAAGGTCGGGCGAGGCGGAGCTTCCTGTTGCGCCCGAGGCTGAACTTGCTGTTGTCAGCCTTACCCGGGTGGCTGGCACAGCAGTCGGAGCAGGGTGCGTGGCGCTGTTTTCCTGTCAGATTGGACAGTAAAGGGGTGAAGTGACTGCGGTCACTTCGACCCTGCCGACTGAGACGCGCGTGTCAGGATATGGTGTCAGGCGATCCTCGCATTGAATGCGCCTGCGATACGGTCGGTTGGTGAGGCGATTTGGCCAAGGTTGCTTCTCGATGAAGCCTGCCCGAGCTGGGCCTCGGGCGAGCCGAGGGTGCGCCCACTGCCTGAGGTGGCCCTCGGGCGAGTCGTGAATTCGTCCGGGACTACTGTTCCCGCCCGAGGCCGGGCTCGGGCGAGGCGAAATTGCGTCCCTTGGTAGACGAGGTTTTGACCTGAACCGTGTCCATCAGTCTTTGCGGTTCGTGCTGAGGGTGGTTACCAACCGTGTTTAGGAGTGTTGGGGGTACCCCTAATTACGGTACCCGACATTGTGGGTACTGTGCCTGCGGGTTTGGGTAACATACGCTACCTGTCGCGGGTAGCGGGTGCGGGTACGGGTTTGTAATATCTGTACCCGCGGGTTTTAAACCCGTTGCCATCCATATGCACACATTTAGACTCTCTGCAGATATCCCACTAACGCGCCAGGTTATCACTCTCTCTCCCTCTATATTCTCACCGTCTGCAGTGGTTTCCTCTAGAACATCCTCTAAACCCCACCATACCAATAAAATATACATTTCCCTTCAACTACCTCAGCCACCATCCTTTCTTTTTAAATTTCCATATTTTGTCTTATTTTTGCACCGTTCATAGTTGAAGGTGATTACCACTTAGTAAATAATTCATAATATGTAAAATAATTATCCACACAAACTACAATAATTCGTACCTGAAGTTTGTTAATAAAAAATCTTTTCATTGAATAGTAACGGTTCTAGCGATTTGCACCCAAAAACATACTTGAGTGGTACGAAATCAACCAAGAACTAGCGGATTCGTAACTCAACAGTTGCAGCTCCAAGGAACCCCAACGGCCAACAGCAGATCTCGAAGCGGCTGAATGGATCCTCTTCCGACGAGGCTCCGGCCGTTGCCGAGTTGTCGGGCAGTAGGCAGCAGTTCCGGCGGCGAGCCCAACACCGTAGGCCGGCCACTCCCCAGTGAGGCAGCAGAGCGGCTGCATCTCCCACTCCCGCATTCGAGGGGGCTCGGCTCCACAAGACCCATCGATGCGCCGCCGTCGTCGTTAGCAAGGAAGCCGCCTCCGCTCCTTCAAATGCGCGCGCGAAAGGGAGAGAGAAAGCCGCCGGTGAACAGTGCTCCTCTCCATCTAGCGTGAGAGAGAAGAAGAGCGTTGCGAAGGACGTCATAGAGGGCAACGATGCGGGTCGAAGAGGAGGAACGTAGCCCCTAAACGATGAACAGTGCTAGAGGAGAGGTGGTTAATGGTCATACGTTGCGGACAGTCTTAGACGACCATAGGCTAGCATGTTCCCAAACTCCTTTTGAACACCAGCCATTACATTATTGTCTTTTTGTTGTTTTAGTAACTGGACAACCAAAATAAGAAAGAAAAATCACAAACTCAGTAGTAGATTTAAAACCAATAGAATGTAAAAAAATATTCTCATTATTGTTGTGGCTGGTGAATATCAGAAAAAATGCTAGGGAAAAAACATGCCACGGGTAACACGACTTAATAACCATATATACGACATAGTTATTATTAGATTGGTTCAGATTCCTTTTTACCTTTTTGTAGGCCAAAACTCTAAAAGTACATATCGAGTATAACTAACTATGAAGTATAAAAAAATTAAGAAGAATAATGTGGTTCCTACCTACATAAGGTTGTTCATTACTATTCTTCCATCTGCAAAATTGGATTGAACAGGGCTAACAAATGCAGTGCGATTCATACACAGAAGCTGGCATAATGATTTTGTTCGAACTGTGAATACTTGAGGCCTATAGCAAAGAACCCCAATTTCTCCAACAACATCTCCTGCTCTAGCCATTCCAACCATTTGCAGGTACCAGCACATTATGTTAAAAATGACAATTTCATCAATAAATACATTGCCATTTGAACACCATAAGACTTGCTTGTTCTCCGCATGAACATTATGTTGCAATTAAACCAGTCAAGAAGAAGGGGGAGACATCTCGCATGACATATGCAAGCCACACTCGTCGATGAAAAACATCACAAAGAGTCACTTGGAGACGCAGACACCGCCGTGGGCGGAGGGGGCGACGAATGACGCTAGGAGAGTGGCGCGCGAGGCCCACTTCAGTGCCGCGAGGGATGGGGAGGGGCAGGGACGAGGAATCATAGACGGATCTGGAGGGGACACAACGTCATATCTCGAGGATGTGGTGGAGGTGACGGAGCGAGTGGAGGAGAGCCTGCAATCGACGATGAGGCAGGGGCATTGGTGAGCAGCAGGCGAGATGGTGGTGGTGGTGGCAGGCCAAGGCAGAGCACGAGAGCGAGCAAGTGCACGAGGATGCTGCGACGACGAGGCAGCGACGGCAGCGGTAGGGGACGAGAGGAGCACGTACGAGGATGCACTGCGACACATCTTCTCGGCGATCTGAGCGTGTGGAAAGGCGAGGACGAAGGGTCCGGAGGTTTGTTTCGTGGAGCTCGTGGAAGTCTCCAGCGACTAACGGTCGACACTTTTTTTTGGCCGTTGCGCTTTGTCGTTGATGTAGTATCCAACGGATGATAAATTAGAAGCTGACGTGGATAGCCTAGGAAGTGCCGTTTTGGCAACCCAGGATTGCCGTAGTGCATACTGGTAGCAAGACACACGAGATGGCCGAACGTACGTACTCCCTCGCGAAGGTGTCAGGCCAAACACGGGCCACGCCGTCGTTGGAGCTACCATCAGCTGCAGAAGCAGCAGCGCACTACAGTAAACGAGGACATTTCCGACGGCTAAAACCGTCGGACATAAGAACTAAACCGTCGGAGATAAGCTATGTCCGACGGCATTAACTTATCTCCGACGGTTTTAAGCCGTCGGAGTTAACGCGTCGGAAATAGCGTTATGTCCGACGGCTGCCGTCGGACATAAGATATGCCCGACGGCCCTATCCAACCGTCGGAGATAAGACGGAGTAACCGTTTTAACCGCTGCCTGGGCCCACAACTACTAGGTCCGACGGCTTAAAGCCGTCGGACATATTCTATATGTTATGTCCGACGGCTTTAAGCCGTCGGACATAACACAAACCTTATGTCCGACGACCTGCGCTATGCCGTCGGACATAACGTTTTTCAGAAATTGCACAAAAATCTGAATTTTAAAAAATCTGACATTTGCAAATACAAAACAGAATTCATACACATATACACATTCACATTAACAAATATACTCACATAAGTATACACATTCACAAATATAATCACATAAGCATTCACATTCACAAAATTTAACATAACAACATAGTTCCAAATGGTTGCAATAAGTGTTTACATAAACATAGTTGTCCAAACTCCAAAATGAACATTATTTCGACGGGTAGGCTTTCACATGAAAGGTTTCAACAAGTGTTTTACATCAGTATCACTCATATCCATCGCCACCTCCTCCGGCTGGACTATGCGTGCTGAAAAGATTGTTCACCCACGAATGTGTTGTGTCGTCCTGACCAGACCCATCTCCAGGTGCGGCAACTGAAGCGGGTGGTGTCTGAAATCCCTATAACACAAGCACATGAAATAGTAACCACTCAGTTGTTCATTTAAACACATAAGACATCTATGAACATGTCACACACGCATATGTGTACATACCATAGGGAATTGTGACGGAGGCGGAGGCGGTGGTGGAGGCGCCAACATTGGCATTGGCAGTGCAAAGTCCGGAGGCGGCATCCCATATGTCGGCATCGGGACGCCCGCTTGTTGGGCTAGTTGCTACAAATTATATACAAGTCATTGTTGAGCAAACAAGATACACATCAAGTGTTTTGCAAAATAAGCTACAAAATGTTAGTTCAACTTACCGAGAGAAGAGCTTGATTTTGGGCCTGGAGGCTTGCATAATACTCGTCCCTCTTCTTCTGGTACTCGGCTTGTTGTCTCTGGTATTCAGATTGTTGCCTCTGGTACTCCAATTGATCCCTCAAGACTGATTGATGGTACTCTGCCTGTTGACGCAACACCGCAAGCTCTATCTCATGGGCTGCTGATCGTGAACGGGACGACTGTGAAGACGACGATGTGGATTGTCGTCCACGGCGTCTCAGCTCTCTGGAATCAATCGTAGAATCAAAAATACCCAACCTACAAGAGTGAACCATGCACTTAGTATAGTAACTCATGCCTCAGTTGAATCGCAAGCATATGATGACAATTTTGAAAACCAAATCAAATAATCTCACCGTCCATGGGCTTGTCCTCCTGCACTAGCATATGCTGCCTGAGGGTCGATTGGCTGGCTCCTCCAATCGTACTCCTCCCCATGGCGTTGAACCATCTCCTGCCCATACGAAGCCTGGAGGCAAACAATATCAAATATAAGTGCATAACCCCTATGCCATTGCAAACAATATCAAACACATAATAGAGTATCAAAAACTCACTAGACGGTCGGTGGCCGTCTGAGTGCATAACACATCAGGATTCTGAGGATCAGAACCCCTATGGCCTTGCATATACACCTCAACATCCGTGGGCGTACGGCCGGATTTGACTTCCTGTACATAAAAGTTATATTGACACATTTCTATGTAATTCAAAGTTACGACAAACTGAGACTTACCATTCGCTTAGCCAAGCGCACATGACCATCACCGCCGTAGTTGTGGAACGACTCAGTTCCACGGTTTCCCCTGTTCCTTTCGGAAATGGCATGAAAATCAGGGGAACCCCACCATCTGCACAATGCCCGATAACCGTCTGATCGGGTGGCCATCCATGGCACCGACACCTACATGAAATTTTTTAAATAAAGCAAGCAAATACATGGCTTCGTGCGATATGAGAGGCAACAACCTGTTTACCTCTAGGTATTGCTCCTCCGTCAAGTAAATTGATGACCACTCGGCCTTTGTATTTGGCATCGGTCGATCATGAGCATTTGCTCTGTACCATGCCTTTATAGCCTGAATTCGTGCATAGTACATTGCATCTGCAACGACATCGTTCGCGTTATACTCAAACACGTAACGAGCGTTCATATCATATGATCCATCGTCCGGCAACTTGTACCGTTTCTGCAAAAACCATAGTGTTATCATAAAAGCAAACATATATGGAATAACTAAAATAGTATAAACAAGTCATACCCAGAATGCATCCCAAACTAGTGCTTGTGTGTTGCCAAACGTTCTACAGACACCATAGCGATAATGCTCCCAAGTGGTGGCGGGGACAGACTCGCCAGTAGGCAAAGTCACAAGACCAGGCCAGTGCAGACGAACAAGATTACCAAGAACCATGTTCACCTGCCTGTAGTGTCCTGTGCCTGTGAACGAGTCGTCGATCCAAGTCCTGCAAACAGAAACCAATGTAGAAATTAAAACATAACTTTCAATAACATTTAAGCAAAGATATGTCACTCACTTTCCACTAGGCTTTATCACAACCCGAGATTCCGGTGGAAGCTCTGGAGGTGGTCCAACAAAATGTAGCTTCCTCGTTCTCTTAACTCGAGAAGTTCCAGACCCAGCTGCAGAATCTCCACCAGCCCCAGAATCCCCAGCCCCAGAATCTCCACCAGCGTCGTCTCCAGCATCATCTCCCACATTATCTCCACCATCATCTTCATCATCATCTCTTGCATGATCCTCTACCACTGGTTCCTCAATTTCAGCATCCTATGAAACAAATAACTTACATCATACAATATTAAGTAACTCAAATAATGTAATTTAACAACTAACTTACATCTTGTGGAGGCAAATGTTCTGCCAGCGCTCTCCGTCTGCTCATGGTAGAACCTGTGCCCTGAAAAACTGAATCCTCACCCCTCGAGCTGCTCCTCGAGCTACTCCTCGACCCAAGCAAACTACGAGCTAAAGACTTCATTTTCTTTGACATCCTATTTTAACAAAAACAAGTTAGTACATAAATCGACAATAAAATAATAAAATATGCAATAAATTCATAAAATATGCAATAAAATCATGATCCATACTCGTCAATCGTAATCGTAATCAAAATCAGGATCTAGTTGCTTTCGTCGATGTAATGGACGCCAAGTAGCTTTCTTCTTTCTCGTCACTCGTTTTCTTTTTGGAGGAACCTCGACATCATTTTGATCGCCTAATAAAGATTCTTCCAACATTTCAGTTTGTACATTAAACGTGCTTGTAAGTTCTTCGTCTTGGAAAATCTCAGCAGCCCCCACTTCCTGCTCGATTTGACTTTCAACATAACCAGCATCACCAGGAGCATATAGTCGTTGACGAGGATTAACTTTGTACACTACCCTCCAATCAACCAAACCGTTTTTCTTAGATGGATATGTCATATAATACACCTGCTCGCATTGGTGGGCAAGGATTATAGTGTCGTGGCCTTTTAATCTATCGTTGTGTTTGACTTCCACCATGCCATATTGATTTTCTCGCGTTGTATTTGGAGAAAACCAATCACAATCGAAGAACACCACTTTGAGTTGTTTATCTCCAAAAAACTTGTACTCGATTATATCATTAATGACTCCATAATAATTAGTCACCTTCCCTTCATCGTCGACAGCTCTAGTTACAACTCCGGAGTTTGTCGTGGCTGCTAGAGGATGATCATCTTCGAACCTTGTGGAACGGAATCTAAAACCATTGACATCATACCGACCATAACGTCTGCTAGTTACTGCTCCTAGGGATAATTGTCGAAGGTCCGGGTGTATATTGTCATTTTTATCTACATAATCTCGAAACCAACACAAGAAATTAAGTCCCCCATCTTTTCCCTCTCGACGAATCTGGTCACGTTCACAGCCAGAGATGCAATTTTGAGAATCAAATTCCCTGTTAGTACAAGGAAACAAACCTTTTAGTATCACAACACAAATTCTAGCGCCAATGACTAAAATAAAGTTTACACTTACAGGAGAAACTGACTCATCTCTTCCATGTTGTTATACATGTAGAGTAAAGCAGTCTTCCATTCGTCGTTGGTGAAACAGTATGTTGTGCTGGGTCCTACAGTTTTGCCCCTCCATTGAAAAATTTCAATATCACTAATAGGGGGCTCGTCGACATGATACCGCAACGTATGGGCATTGACATTGTGTTCCTCTGCAAAGTACAGGCCCGTGAACGATGCTATCTCTTTGTATTTGAATTCTTCAGCGATGCACCCTTCAACTCGTCTCTTATTACCAACCATTGCACGTAGCTTCTTTAGTGTCCTTTCGATGTGATACATCCATCTATATTGCACAGGACCTCCTACCTTAGCTTCGTATGGTAGGTGAACAAGTAGATGTTGCATCGGATTGAAGAAACCTGGTGGAAATATTTTTTCAAGTTTGCATACCAAAATCGGTATTTCTTGCTCAAGCTTCTCCATCATCTCTTTCTTTATTTCTTTGGCACAAAGATGTCTATAAAAGTAGCTTAGCTCCGCTAATGCTTTCCAGACATCATTTTTTACAAAACCACGAAACATAACAGGAAGGAGTCTTTCCATTATTATGTGGTAGTCATGACTCTTCAACCCAGAAAACTTGCCCGTCTTCAAATTCACAGACCTTCTAAAGCCCGCGGCGTAACCATCTGGGAACTTTAAATTTTTCAACCATTTCATCAATTGTTTCTTCCTTTTAGGTTTAATACTGAAAGGAGCACGTGGCTTCTTCTGATTCTCTCCTATCTCCATAGTTGGTCTTCTACAGATTAAGGCCAAGTCTTTCCTTGCCTTAGGGTTGTCTTTTGTTTTGTCGGTGATATTCATGCAAGTGCTGATAATGCTTTCACCCATATTTCGTTCCTGGTGCATGACATCAATGTTATGCATTAGAATCAAGGCTTTCATATAAGGGAGTTCCCATAGACCACATTTGTGAGTCCAATTATGCTCGGTTCCATAACCTTCAAAACGATTTCCATGTTCGTTTAGTTTCAAATCATTAAGTCTCGCGAGAATCTCTGGACCACTTAGACGCTTGGGTGGTCCCCTCGTCACAATCGTTTCCTTTTTAAAAGCGTTCCTATCGAACCTGAACGGGTGATCCTCTGGCAAAAAACATCTATGACAATCGAAGTAACATATCTTTCCACCAAACATTAGTCGAAAGCATAAAGTGTCTTCAACGCATATAGGACATGTCAAAATCCCATGACAACTCCATCCAGCAAAGATACCATAAGCCATAAAATCATGAATAGACCATAAAAACGCGGCTCTCAAGTTGAACTTCTGTTTCTTGTAACAATCGTACGCCTCGACTCCTTCCCACAAAATTTTCAATTCTTCAATCAGGGGTCTCATCATCACATCGATCTTTGTTCCAGGATGATCCGGACCAGGTATTATAAGACACAAGAAAATAAATTCATATTTCATGCAAAGAGCTGGTGGAAGGTTGTATGGAACAGCAAAGACGGGCCAACATGAGTACGACGTTGCAGTTACATTGAATGGCGAGAAACCATCTGTTGCCAAACCGAAGCGGACATTCCGCACTTCATCAGCAAAGCTGGAATCAAAAGCATCTAGTGCCTTCCATGCATCTGTATCAGCTGGGTGCACCATGACATTTGGATTCTCACGTACCCCTTCTTTGTGCCACCTCATGTGTCTGGCTGTATTCTTGGAGATGAACAAACGTTTCAACCGAGGTATGAGAGGCATGTAACGAAGCTGCTTACGTGCAATCTTCGTAGTCATGGTCAAACCATCGTCGTTTTCAACCTCAACGAATCTACGCTCACCACATACAGTACACTTCTTCTCACCTGCGGTCTCCTTCCAGAAAAGCATACAATTATTTTCACAGACATCGATTTTTTCGTAGTCCATACCGAGGCCAGATAACAGTTTTTTAGACTGATACATGTCCTTTGGCATCTTGTGATTCTCCGGAAGTACATCACTGACCAAGTTCAAAAGTTCCTTGTAACAATTGTTTGAGAATGCAAACTTAGACTTAATAGCCATAAGTCGAGTCACAAATACAAGGACGGTCACTTTTGTGTGCTCATGCAACGGCTCTTCGGCAGCTTTAAGGAGCTCGAAGAACTTCTGAACCTCAGGTGTAGCTGGATCCTCAAACTCTGTGGGTTGACCGGGGTTCTCCGAATCGACGGTTAGAAACTCATGGCGTACATCGTCAAGCATCTCTTCCATCCTATCGTAGTCCTCCTCTTCATGTGACTGAACTTCCGATACAATACGAGGAGGTGGGTCCTCACCGTGGTGCACCCACACCTCATAGACTGGCATATAACCGTTCTTGCAAATATGTATCGACATAGTCCTCCTGTCAAGGAAATTAATGTTCCGACACTTGCTACAAGGGCACCTAACATCGGTTCCAGTCTCTGACCGAGCAAAAGTATGGTCGAGAAAAGCATCAGTCTTGGCCACCCACTCACTTGATAGAGCACCTCTTTTCTTCCAACCTTCATACATCCATCGACGATTCTCCTCCATACTAGATACGAGACGTTAACTTAATTAGATAAGTAATGCACGGACCATCCGTTTTTACGAAGAAATCACGCCCCTACATCTGTAGGAAAGGATAGGTCCTAAACCCACCCAGGAGTGACCGACGAGGCCGTGTTTATGACAAAACATGTGGTCGTGCGAAATTTCGGCAGCATAACCCCGCTGTTCTCCAATCGCACGCCTAAAAATGGTGCAATTGGAGAACAGAGAGGTTATGCTGCCGTAACTAAGCAGGAGCACATGCTTTTGTCATAAACACGGACTCTGTCGGTCACACCAAGGCTGTCCAATAAAGGGACAATTCCGGCCCAACATACCTCACATGCGTCGCTTGTAAGGTGTGTTGGGCCGAAACGGGTGACGCCTAGGTTTCGTTTGTTCACACTACAATACACTATGATTAACTATAATCATCGTGCATTATTAAATAATTAAACTAATAAACCACAATACAATATTACATACGAAATAACATTGTTATAAATGACAAATCATATAAAATGAGCTTATTTCCGAGGGCATAATAATTACCCTCGGAAATTAAAAATTTAAATTATCTAAAGTACCACTAAATAAACTAAAACAAGCTACTTTAATTACGTAATCAAATTTTGGCCGTCGGACATAACAAACTAAACAATCAAATACATTCATACATACATTTCTAATCAAATACATTAATACAAACATACAATTCTAATCAAATACATTAATACAAGCATACAATTTTAATAAACAAAATTGCTAATTAAGTATACTCACTTAGCGGGTGTGGAGAGCCGGCCGGCGATGGGCGCACGGGCGGGCGGCGGGCGCACGGGGCCGTTGGCCGGAGCACGGGACGGCGGCCGGAGCACGGGGCGGCGGCGACCGGCGAACGGGGCGGCGGCGGCGGCCGGAGCACGGGCGTGGCGGTGGCCGGAGCACGAGCTCGGGGCGGTGGTGGCCGGAGCACGGGCGTGGCGGTGGCACGAGCGTGGCGGTGGTGGCCGGAGCACGGGCGTGGCGGTGGCCGGAGCACGAGCTCGGGGCGGTGGGGCGGCGGCGGCCGGAGCACGAGCAGTGGGGGCGGGCGGTACGGCGACCGGGCGGGACGGCGACGAGCGTGGCGGCGACGAGCATGGCGGCGACGGCGGCTTGCTCCTCGGACGGCGGAGGCGTGCTCGGCGGCGGCGGCAGAGAAGATAGAGACGCGCGGTCGGGTGAAACTAAAGCCGCGCGGGTCGGATCCGCGCGTTAAAAAGCCTTATGTCCGACGGCTCGGTACGAGGCCGTCGGACATAAGCTTATGTCCGACGGCCAGGGGGCGGGCCGTCGGACATAAGGTAATGTCCGACGACCAGTCTGACAGCCGTCGGCTATATTTTGTTATTTTCGACGGCCGCTGTTGGCCGTCGGATATAACCTAATGTCCGACGGTTGCCTACGGGGCCGTCGGACATAAGACGACCGTCGGAATTTTATAGTTTTACTGTAGTGGCGCCTGCCAAGTGCCAACACACCGGCTGCGGCCTTCTTGCTGCCACTACTCTCTATGCTAGCTTTTCTCTTTCGCTCGATCGGGTTTGCTAGCTAGTTTGCTCTCTCTGCTCCCCACCTAGCCCATGCTGCTTTTTATACACGATGCCTATTTCATGTTCATGCACATACCATGCATAGACTACTTGACAGGAAACTCAGAGAGCTGAGTTGTTGCCAAGCCATATATATATATATATATATATATATATATATATATATATATATATATATATATATGGATGAGGTAATGGAAGCCCTGGGCTTCCATTACTAGAGAGAGCCCCGACCAGGCTAGGTGTGCGGGCGAGGGACGACGTGGCAGGAGGTGGGAGTACCGCACGCATGCACTGAGTCAAGGTGGGGTCATACGTGGGCAGTTAGGCGTTTATGCATACAGAATTTGAATGAAAAGGATGCGTAAATGGTAATTGGGGGTGCGCTCGGGTACGGAGACGTGGGTCGCGCGTTTATGCTTGCGTATTTTGCCGATATTGGCTGCGTAAATTGGGATAGTTGTGTCTCGGGACGTGATCGGGAGGTGGTTAAGCTTTTATGCTTGTTTAAATTACTAATAACAAATGCATAATCATCTGACGCGACGTGTGTGGTCAGATCGGGTAGTGGGGGTGTCGCGCGTGTCATCCGGGAACGTGGGGGGGGGGGGGGGGGTCGCACGTGGTGGCTCATTTATGAAACTATAACACAGAAGGCATGTAATCGTAACGTGTCGGTTCACGTAAATCTCGCGACATGCAAATCGCGCAGGATATTTGGATCATGCCATGAATATCGGCCAGAACGGTTTAGGCAAGTATAGGAGAATAGTTGCAAAAAAAACGGGCTACACACCGTCGCCGTTGCTTTTGTTCAATGCTCTGGGAGAGTTAGGGCATACATGATGGCGACGACCAGGGGATCGGAGCAGTGTGGAGAAGCTACGGCGACGACGGCACCCTGTACGACCGATGGCTGGCATGCTGTAACTCCCCCAACTGTGTTACCGACGCCAGGAATTCTTGAAGACAGCAACACAATTCATCCAAGTTTGGTGGGAGCAACTCAGCGGATACCCATGAGGACAATTGGTGAACATGACCAAGACACACCACACATTCTCCAAAGCCATGTAAGTTCAAATGAATACCCATGTATTTGTTATACAGTCCGTGCAAGTTATGAAGTCACCGAATACACATGTATTTGTTATATTGTCCGTGCAAGTTATGAAGTCCTAGAAATTCACCATGCTATAAGATTATTTTATATATATGTGCACTGCATGACGACTCCATTAATTGAATAGGATGATAGTATAGATCAACGATTGGTACCGAAGGTCGGTATGACATTTAGTAATGTGGACGAGGCGTACCAATTCTATAGCCGATATGCATATGAAGTTGAATTTCCGTTGAAGAGATATAGGGAGAGAAAAAATTGCAAGTGGTTGAATTGTTCAATGGAAGGCAAGCGTGCCGAAAGAGGATATGGTAATCCAAAAGTGCATAATACAAGTTCCAAGCGAACACAATGCAAAGCTGGAATGAAACTTAAAAAATCTATGACGATGCCAAAGAGAATATTATTTTAGTGCGAATTGGTCTTATTCATTTGGAACACAATCATGAGTACTTCAGGAAGGATACATAAAAGAATCAGTTACAGTGCAACAAGACACATGATCCAGAATACATGGAGTTTCTTAGTGCGATGCAAGAAAGCAGGATTCCGTAACACTGTATTATGGATTTTGTTTCAGAAATGCATGGTGGACCAGAGAATGTCCCGTTAGCTGCACAAGACATGATTAACCTGTAAGTCATATTGTTATTTACACTGGTATAATGACATAATAACGCTGTGTACATATTGACGTATGGCATATTGTTTAATGTTGACAGGAAGAAAGCGCGACAAAGAGAAAGAAATGCCAATGATGTGTCTAAGCTCCTATCTTTTTTTGCATTGTGTAAAAAAGATAACCCATAATTTTTCTCTGACTTCCAACTGGACCAAGAAGGAAAGATTTTGAGCATTTTTGGTCCCATGCTAGCCAGCAAGCAGATTACAATGACTTTGGTGATGCAGTTACCTTTGATACAACTCATAAGACAAATCTATATGACAAACCCCTGGGAATGTTTGTTGGTTGTAACCACCATCTGCAGTGCACCGTATTTGGTTTCACATTGTTGGGAGACGAAACTGTAGACACATTCGAGTGGGTTTTCAATGCATTCAAAACGTGCATGGGAGCTGAAGGACCACGAGTAATGCTTACAGGTATGATTAATAAGCTTATCAATTATTACGTTCTACTATGATTGTATTGGATGCAATTATAGTTGGTAATGTGTTGCATAATGTTGTGAAAATTTATGATTTCAGATCAAGACCCAGAAACTGTAGACCCAGCACTAGGCAGGGTATTTCCAAACACAATCCATCGTTTGTGTTTGTGGCATGTTCAGAACAGGTATATGCCGTATTTAAACGAGTTGTACGCTAGATTTGAGGAAGAGGATTTCAAATTAAGGTTCCAATCTATAATACATCATCCTTTAACTGTAACTGAGTTTGAGACTGCCTGTGCAATGCTGATTGATGATTTCCACCTACATGATAACATTAGTCTTTCCAGAATGTATGAAATTCGTAATGATTAGATACCAGCTTTTTTCAAACATGATTATTGTGGGTTGATGGTCTCTACACAGCGTAGTGAGAGCATGAACAAACTAGTAAAAAGTGTGCATGTCGATGCAAACATGCCACTACATCTATTCGCTAAGCAAATGTTGAAGCTTCTACACAGTAGGAAGATGAAAGAGGCAAAAGAGGCACTAGGATGCATGGTGAGTAAGTATAATATTATTGTGTCATAATATTTAACGTAGCGTAGTATAACGTCTATTTTTGTCTACTTTAGGGTCAAAAGGAAACAAATACATTGTATATGTTTGAGATACGTGTAGCAAGGACATACACAAGGGCTGTAATGAATAGGTTTCATGAATCTTTGAAGTATGCTACTGCATACAAGATATCACATGATCTAGATGGTGGTGTGAATGATTGGGTGGTTCAACATACTTCAAGGTCGAATAAGATTGTGTGGGGGCAACACCAATTCAAAGTAATGGCTGATGTAGATGCTGGAAAGTATGAATGTGAATGCAAGCATTGGGAGCATACAGGTATGTCATATTGGGTAATTGTTGTATAAAACTATTTATTTATAATGAGTGAACATAAACGAACACATTATTTACATGTTTTGTTGTAGGTCTGCTTTGTGTGCATCTTTTACGAACATTTATGCATCTTCAGATTGATCGAATTCCTTCGGAATACATCCTTCAGAGATACACCTACTCTGCTATACAAGATGTGACTTTTTCAAGGGATGATAAGAGTTTGAAGGGTAAAGACAATGAGACTAAATCATATAGGCAAAAGATGTTGCTTAAAAAGGCAATGAAAGTAGTACATCATGCAAGTCTTTCAAAGGCGGGACATGATAGAGCCCTAGAGATGATGGATGAACTGCTTTTGCTACTATCACGGTTGGAGCCAGATATAGAAGGTGATGATAGTACTAGTGATGGCGAAGGAATGCAGGTATTTGTTATATTATTTGAAATAACCGTGTATTTTAAATGATATACTAAGTTTTTAGTTTCAGTAAATGGGAAATATGTGAAACTTGCCTGGTACAGGGCGACAGGGATGATGTAAGAGACATGCCAGGAGAAAATCTAACGACAAGAAGGGCGCAGGCTGGTGTATGTATACATATTTTATATGATGTTTACTATGTATAATAGTGTGTATTGTTTGTTAGAAACACAACTATTTATTGTCAATTGTATGATTTGTCAGGAAATTCAATTGGTGCCTACTTTACAAGAAGGTGGTGTGAGCGATACCGGATGTGCTATGCCACTACAAATTTTGGAACAGGTAATACATGATTATAAAAGAGGAAAAGTTGTTACAATACAAAATAGTAACGGTTGGACCTTGATGCTGATTATGAATTTAACATCAATCGTATATGTGTGCAGCACGATGCTGGACAGTTGACCACTGGCATACCACTGAGAGATGAGTGTGCAACAGATATGACGATTAAAAAGGTAATGTTATTATTACAAACACATGTGCATGGGTATTTTTTAAGATTACGTACAAAGAAGTGGATTTATGTACTAATATTTCAAAAAATGAGAATTTTTTTCTTAATTGTAGAAGCTAGATTTTAATGTGAGTGGAGTAAGCTTGAGAAGACCAGATAACGCGAAGCCAAAGGGCAGAACAATAAGTGATAACAAAAAAAGAGTTATTAAGTTGGGGTCAAAAGGAGACAAGAAAAAGAACATAAAGTGTCAAAGGTGTGGCATTGCTGATGGTCATAATAGTCGCACTTGTCTATCTGTGGAGGAGAATAGGCTTCGGTTGGCCAGCCTTACTGGTCGAAAGAGAGGGCAGCCCCTAGGTTCTAGGAACAAGGGTTCATCTAATGCTCCAAATTGGAATGAGACTTGCACTTCAAAAAAACATCACGGTGGTATCACAGACAATGATTCATCTAGTGGGGAGTAGATGATTTCATATTTTATGACAAATGTAATGTAGTGCCATACTTGTTATTACAAATATGGATGAATTTAAAAAAGCTGGTACCAGTCGATATTCACAAAGTATAAGTAATAATGATGTACTGCATGAAATGGAAGGTTTTGTAAACTGTATACGAATTATGCGTAATTGTGTTATCAAAACAGCGTAATTCGACGCTGTACAAAGCTTGGTGGCAAATACTGGCTAAAACTGTCTTTGTGATGAAAACACACACATGTGTACGAGTTTATGTATCTGATACCAGTGGATATTGACAAAGTATAAGTAAAAATGATGTACTGCCTATAGTGGAAGTTATTGTAAACTGTATACGAATTTGTGTAATTGTGCTAACAAAACAACATAATTCGTCTGTACAGATGAATTCGTGACAAATACTGGAGAATAATATCTTTGTGAAGAAAACACAAAATAACAAAAACTAGTGAGTAAATGACTGATACAAATATAAGCGGATAATCGAAGTTTGAACTGAACACTGCATTAAACAAGAGTGATTTCATAACTTGATTAATACACATAGGTCGAAGTTTTATCTAAGAACTGCATTAAACATGAGTGGCTTGATAGCTTGGTTAATAAACATAGAAAGTTTAATTACAATATCATAGACATGTAACAGATAGTTGGGCTTCACAAAGGGTTGTTCCATAACAAAGAAGCCACAAAAGGTTGTTCCATAACAAACAGTTGTGATTCACAAAAGGTTGATCCAGCGACACTACTTGCGTGCAAACTTGAATCTTTGAATTTCTGGAGGCAACGGGAGGCACTTGTTCTTGCTATGAAAGGTGAGGTAATATAGAGCAAGAGATCGTAGGTCACGAGAGTTTTCCTGCATAATACACATTATCCCGAAGTGAATAGGTTATATCAGAAATGTGGAATGTAAAAATACAAACTGCATAACCATTAATTCACTTACTCGTTGTATATATTGCTTGATAGAACCATCCATGTAGTC
This sequence comes from Zea mays, assembly GCF_902167145.1. Taxonomy (NCBI): domain Eukaryota; kingdom Viridiplantae; phylum Streptophyta; class Magnoliopsida; order Poales; family Poaceae; genus Zea; species Zea mays. The sequence goes on along the minus strand of NC_050098.1, from coordinate 132,421,739 downwards.
ATAGTACTGGATGTACCTCATGACAAAGAAGCCACAGTCATTAGATCTAGCTATCATGGTGGGACACATAGGTGGCATGTCAATTGGGAAGTTTCCAAATTTAGGGATACATGAATTGGGCCGGACTTGTTGCAAAGATTTGTTCAACCTGTTCATTATAACCCTAGCCCATGGTAATTTCCTGGATCCTATGTCCTTTTGGGAGTAATGAAACATCTTATATGTAGTACCACCCAATTCCGGACCATATGGATTGGAATCTAAAATGTGAATGCATCGAAATTGAATATTGATGACATACAATGTCCAATGGCACATATGAAGTATAGGGACCATGATCTGTCAAATATCATGAGTTAGAGATATGAAATGATACCATTAGTGTGTAGGTGAGTGATGAATATAAATGCATAACAGAAAAAATGTTGATACAATGAAAAATATTTATACCGTTTTGTAGTCAACAAAGTTGTCCAGCTGGGGCAGTGTCTTGTCCAGGTAAGCATCAAGGACAGTTTGATCAAAAATCTGAGGAGACTTGCTGTAGCGTTCATGCTCCTCAAAATTGAGGAGAGTCTGCATAATCATAATTACTGTGTCATATAAAACTGTATGTAAATTATTGCAAAATTAGGTAGGTATTAATGAAATGTACATACACCAACATTGACATCCAGTAAAAGTCTATTTTTGTTGATGGACGAGCAATGATTTATTTCTTCATCGCGAAAACACTGAATGAAACACTGCATGAAAACATTATCCAGACACATCCCGTCTGCAAATGATTGTTGAATATCGAGACAATTTCCAATACATTCACCGAATTCTATGACCTTCCTATATAATAATGTAAAAACAGAAATGTTAGTCATTATATATGCAAGCAACAACCTACATGTTATTTGGTCTTAATAGTTAAAGACTAAAACCTGTTTGGGTCGAGTTTTGAGGAGCACAAAAAATCACGAAGCGACCGAGCACAATCCAATTCTGTTAAACGTGGCAGTGAGTGCACATGTGTAGTGTGCAAGCTATGTGTTTCCTCATCAGATGCAACCTGAAACACAATGCAGGTAGAGAGTATAGTAATTTATGAATGAGTTATGAGAAGCATGAATGTAATAAATGTATAATTGGATTACTTACATGACCACTAGGTGTCTGATCAAAAAGGGGGCCCGTTTAAGTTGGAGTGTCATGAGATGCATCAATGTCACCTCCCTGCCCCAAAAAAGCAATGGTACTATGTTTAAACCCTCAGTCATGTGTCAATTAAATTTAATCGATAATTGAGATTACAATGGACAAAACAAAGATGAAACATATACATGTTTTTGCGGTGTGGCGTCAAACTTCGGCAAGTGGGAAGACGGATACGAGCTCATAGTGTTGCAATCTGGTATATGTTGATGTGACATGTTTATGTCCCTCGACATATTATTGCCAACATTAAAATGGTAATCCTGTTGACATTATTATGGTTTTGTCTAATATTTTGGATGCAAATTGGAAATTAACATATAATGTAACCATGATGAGATTGTATATAATACCTGCTTTTCCGCGTTTGAGTTTGTGTTCGTCTCCATGGGCGCAGTAACGTCCAAATCGTCAGGGCACCCATCAAATGCACGGTGCAATTGTTGTTGCTTTTCATGTATTTCCTCAAACTGGGTGCCTGTCAACTCTGTAGTCGGTTGCGTAGATGGCATAGTCAGGTCCGGAGTATTCTAGGTACCCTTATGGATGCGTGCCTCTATAATGAAAAGGTTGTAGTAATTAAACATAAACAACTGAGAAATGCATACAGTTAAGTACATAAATTGAAAAAAATGACAATGACGGAAGGTAACCTGACGACATATGATGAGATATATCTGGAGGTTTAGCTGTTTGAGGCGCTTCCGCAACATTGTCTGGGTCGCCAAACTCCGCACGAAGGACATCATCAATCAACTCAGCAAATGTGTCCGCTAATTCATACTGCTTCACAACCATCTTGGTAAGAGTATTTTGTATGATGGAACACGCTTTGCCAACTTCAGAATCGTACTCAACAAACTTTTTTATGAATTTCGGCCGGTCACGTGGTTGGAGCTGCTTGATCTTACTTGAAAGCATATCCTTGATCAATGGGAGCTGGATATGAATGGTATGATGACCACAAGGATCGGGACGAGGGACATCAAAAATGTTTGTCCTGTCCCTATGCTGTGTTATAATAAATGATAATGCATATGTCATAATTAATTCTTAGAAACATATGGATATAATAATACATAAAACATCTATAATGCACATCAATTATTTATGCACATGGATGTCATGTATGGTTTGTCATAAACTAACCTCTGATTGTACATGGACACTAGGGACAACACAATAGCAAGTTTCTGAAGTGCTTCAGAACTGAAAAAATGTAATATAAATAAATGCATGAAAGATAACCATAAATATATTGAGGGACCCACTGAAAAAATGAAGTATATTGTGTCTATTGCGAGTTTATTCGGACTGGTACGAAAACTAATAGTGATGCTACATGTATAAAACATTCATATAATAAGAGAAAATACATATTTATGCAGTGTAATACATTCATATTGTTTTTTGTACAAATGACATACCTCACAATGGCCAAAAGGTTCACCGCTTTGGCGTGGCTTCCTCCTATCTGCTTTTGTCAGAGCTTGGATAATGTTTTTATCAAAGAATTTTATGCGGGGTTTGCCACGTTTGTTGTGGGGGGCTGCAGCATCATGCAAGTGGTCCAAATAATACAACTAAAAAAACAATAATTAATTTATACTATCATGGATGGTAACTGCGTAACTAAAATAGATTCCATGCGAAATGCCAAAAAATGAACAGTCCAATATTATTTACTTACTAGTATGACAACTAAGCATCCATATATTGTCGTGAACACGTTAGTAGTGCTTCTGGTATGTCACTTTTGAGCAGCTTCGCAGAGGTCATTAAAAATTAAGTGGCACCAGTCTGTCTCATGGAAACGATCCATTTCTTCCGTCAGTAACACCTCATGGTTAGATATGCCCCAGCTAGAAGTGGAGAACAACAATCTATTGAATAATATCAAAAAGAAGCATCTGATAGAGAGGTCATCATCGTCTACTTTTCTCAATCGGTCCTGAAGAGATGCAACAACGAACTCATCCTTAGACAAGCCAAGTTCAGCCCTCAAGTTATTGCTCGCCACTGCTTCATCAATTCCTAGTGGCTTACCACCGCCAGCATTCGGTAGGCCTAGTATAAGGTGGACAATTTCTTTCATAATCTTTAGTTCCTTGCCTTGACCGGGGCGAATTGTCATATCCTTGTGGCCCAACTTATCCATCAACCAACGAAGATGAGATCGGCTACCCAGTGCATCAAGGGTCATGTCGAGAGTATTGGAAAAACCTTTTCTAGCAACGGCTTGTCGTTGCCTCTCATTCAATATCTTAATGGTTATAATAACATCCTGAGGGTTGCATCTAACATTGAGTTTCTGAAAAAATGTATGTTAAATTGTATGAAAATAATGAAATAAATGGGGCATGAGCCATCAAATTAGCACTCATAATGTATGGGGTGAAACTAATATAACATAATAGCTAGTTAAATAATACCTGCATTGTCTGTACACAATAAAAAAAAGGTGGCAAAAGGTTGTAAACTAAATATGATATTGTAACTGCAATTCAGCCCTTGTAACCTATCGTGAAATTTCGACTAGTTTCATCTTAGTGTATACTAATAAACAGTATTTAATATGGTGTATCAGATCATGATTAGTGAATACTAATTAGAATTTAATATATATGAAAACATAAGTATAACATATAACCTGCCGTGAAATTTCTACTACTTTCATCCTCTTTGTGCATGTCTTCCGTAAGATTTTGATAGGACTTCCAGTAGTATTACGCTTCTTTGTAGGTGTCATAAAATCATCATCGTCATCGCCAGATCCACTTTTGTCATTGGCTTCATGAATAACAGATGGTCTCTCGACGTGTGCAGGCCGATGAAAAGAATGCTTTGTGTTTGGAGGATCTCCAGTAGAGGCCGAACGCTGTATCTCAACACCGAAGAATTCTTGGCTTGACTCAATGGTTATACGTTTAGGATTAACCGGAGGACGATCCACGGACTTCATGTTGCGATAGAACACCCTTCGTAAATGAAAAAAAAAACATCAGGTAAGAATACTATAGCATAAATAATAATTGATTAAATATAACATTATGAAACTGCTATGGTATGTATAGTGTGTATATTGTGCATAACAGTAGATGTAGACAACATAAATGTGAAGAAGAAATGCATAACAACAGATATGTGAAAAAACACTTTTAAATAAAACAGAACATAATGTGCATAAACAAATTATGCAATATAATTCATAAAATTATATGTAGTATAACTCTCAGAAAAAACAATAAGAACACAGTAACATAACATCACTAATCTATTGATTGCTATTGTAAAAAAATATAATTTGTTTATAAACAACATTCAGAACCTATATAAAAATGAATAGTATGTAACAAATATGCAGTTGAAAAAATTGGAAGCCATTATCGGATACTACATATAATGAGGCCATTCAATTAATTTCGAATCAATGGGAGGGATGTAGAAGGGGCGTGGCGAACCTGATGGCCTTTGGCGACTGAACTATGCAAAAGAATGTGGGGAACTCGAATGAAGGAGAGGGGAAACAAACCAGGGGAGGAGAACGACGGCGGTGAATCGATGAAGCGTGGAGATTACGTCGGGTGGAAGCGGTGGGGGCGGCCGTCGATGGCGATCGCAAGAGCGAGTGACGGCGACGGGGAGGAGCTGATTTTTTTAGGGTTTGGGTGGACCCGAGCGGAGTTAATTGAAAGTGATCTGGTGGGTCTCGCTCGTTGACCATATTGGCTCGATCGGCCCGCGGGGGGAGCGGCGCAGGACTATGGGATCCACTAGTCAGCGCACAATCAGTTGGACCGTTTGGTTACTGCATGTTCATATTAAGCATAAACAACTGTGCAAAGTGTCGTAAACAATTTACAAAAAAAAGCCTTAATCAATAACCACGCCAAAGTATGTAATATAACACAGTTTACAAAGATCATAATTAGTTGTGTATATGATCGTAAACACATTTGTTAACATCGAAATATACAAGCATAAATCGCAAACACTACATACCACACCGACCAGACCACATCACTGTGTCAATTTATGTAACCGTTGGAGTCATAATATGCAAGTATAAACGCGGTTAATACCCACGCGCGACGACACCACGACCCCGAAGAACCAGCGCGGAATCATTGCCACGTCATCACCCAACTCGTCGCACGCGGACCCAGCGGACCCAACGTGGCAGTTACGCGTTTATTCATGAACGCGGGACTCCCACCTCCTGCCACGTCGTCCCGCGCCCGCACACCTAGCCTGGCCGGGGCTCCCTGCATTTATGAAAGCCCAGAGCTCCTAATACTATATATAGTATATGTATTTAGAGCCCTGGGCTCTGTTTAACTATAGGAAGCCCCAACCACGTATCGACCAGGTGCGCAGACCGCACCAGACCCTTTTTGGCTTATTATACCTAACTGCTTACGACAAATTATAATACGAGTTATGCTGATGTGTGTAACAATTTATGCAAATCTATGGGCCATCGCGTAGATTTTGTCCAGCATATTACGTGCATAGGGCCCACGATCCCACCCACGCGCTCGCAGTTATCCAGTCTCACGCTGCCACTATAAAAACACCCCCACGCCGCCAGGGATTAGGTTTTAGCGGCGGCGGCGGTTCCCTCAGGCGTGCGAGCGCCGGTGATCCTGGGGGCCAGCAGTGGTGCCGCCCCGAGGCAGGGACCGACGGTGGCGCTCCACCAGGAACGAGCGACAGTGACGCTCCCGAGGAGGGCGCGCAAGCGGCGACGACGTTCTCGAAGTGGACGGACGGCGGCAGCGCACCCTAGGCCCGATGGCAACGACGTTTGTCCCGTCTGTCTCTATGATGGCCACCGCCGCTGCCGCTCCAGCGTCTATGGCGTCGTCCCCTACGCCAAAGACCAACAACAGCAGGAAGGCGGTGGTGCCTGGGATGACTAGGTACGAGTTGCTCAAGCGCGTCAAGGAGTCGGCTGCGATCAGGGACATCCTCGTCGTCATCATGTCATCGGAGAACGTGCCCACCCGCATCACCCGCTGCTTGGAGGAGTTCGACCCGCGCCTCGCCGTAATTTAGGCCCTATTCGTCGTTACGAAATAAATTGATGATGTACGCTAAAATCTGTACCCATTTACGCTGTTTTGGTTCACACTTTACGCTGAAATTTGACCGAGCCAGAATCCGTGCACGATCGAACGTGCGCGATTTTCACGCCGTAATTTTCGGGCCCCATTCGCTATTACGAAACAGGTCTATAATTTACGTAAATTTCGTATTCATTTACACTATTTCGATTCACGTTTTATGATTAAATCCACCCGAGCCAGAACCCTAGCACGACCGGCTGCACGCGATTTTCACGCCGTAATTTTGGGCCCCGTTTGCTGTTACAAAACAGATATAGGATTTACTCTAATTTTGTATTCATTTACGCTGTTTTAACTCACGTTTTACGCTGGAATGCGCCCGAGCCAGAACCCGCGCACGATCGGCTGCACGCGATTTTCATGCCGTAATTTTGGGCTCCGTTTGCTATTACAAAACAGATATAGGATTTACGCTGTTTTAGCTCACGTTTTACGCTGGAATCGGCCTGAGCCAGGACCCGCGCCCGATCGGCTGCACGCGATTTTTACGTAGTAATTTTAGGCCCCGTTTGCTGTTACAAAACAGATATAGGATTTACGCTAAATTTCGTACTCATTTACGCTGTTTTAGCTCACGGTTTACGCTGGAATCCGCTCGGCCAGAACCAGAACCACATACTGCATGATTTATGCTGTCAATTGCATGTCATTATGCAGTCGTAAACGCTGTCCACAGTGTCATATTCGTTACACGTGATTCGAGCGTCAAAAGATTTCTTTCTACATTGTTTACACATCTTTATCCATATATATATGCATTCGTATATTGACTTACGCTTATCGTCCTGGATTCTTGGCTGTCGACTGCATGACTGACACAATCACGCGGGTGCTGGGTCGACCGCGTCCTGGCTGGAACTTCCATTAGTACGGGAAGCTCAGGGCTTCCATTACCTCTTCCATATATATATATATATCCGACCTTTGTATTTGATATGACCGTCTTGAAGCCCCGATAATGACCTCCAGAAACTGATCCGGCTAGCTGACAACGTAGCAAGAAGAAGTTGCATCGCCTTTAATTTGGGTCATGAGCATAGCTATTCACCACTTCAGTCAACCAATGAGGCACGCTATATAGCTGTCTGAAATTGCTGCTAGCTGAACTAATAACATGTGTGCAAGCTTTGTTCAGAGAAGGCTTTGTGTTGTGTCTAGCAGTAAGTAACACAGTTACAGTTATTTGTTCCGCTGAAAACTGCATATCACTCGAAGACTTTCCAAAAGTCGTCGTCTATCTTCAGTCATAGAACATGTAAACTCAACATCTATCGCCAGGACAATACTGCAACCTGAAATTATTAGAACATGTACCGAGAACACCATAATTTCTTTAGATAGCTTGTGCTGACCACCAGAGAAAACTAGCCACCCTTTCTTCTTGACAGGAGAGATTATTAGCATGTTGTGTTTTCAAGTCTCCCAAGCCATTAATAGATTGAGATTCAGTAAGCAAACACCGATCACCACCTGGATCCCACGAGAAACCGTTGCTGGACAGCTACACTGCTATTATTCATTGCTCTGAACTGCTTCGTTCTATATAAAGAACAACATGGTCGGAGGCGGCGGCCTGAGATTAGACTCCATCGGTGCTTCTGATACCAATTATCAGCAATCTAGGAACTAGGAAGCTGAGAATTACAAAAAGGGAAGGGAGGAAGACAGATTGGAGAAGAGCAGCTGACGGGATTCAGAATTGTTTACTGTTTTCTCGTCATGCCCCTTTCCTATTGCCTATACTTCTTTTAAGTATTCAGCGTTTATAAGCCCAGCCCACTCAACCCACATCTTCATGTTCTTCGCCGCCTCCTGCTGTCGAAGCTGGTACGTGCCTGGAGCTGACGACACGGCGGTCGGCGACAGCAACGACGACTACAGCCCGTCCTCGCTCCACAGCCTCTCTCTCCATGCCACGTCGCGGCTTCTTACAAGTAACTAATAATCTCTTTCATCACGTTTAGTCAGATCAGTTATTTTTTCCCTCTGTTAGGGTTACTTCGTTGTTTTCTTCTTCGTGCGTGTTTCTGTCGTTGTCTTCTTTGTTGCGCCTCCTCCTCCGTCGCGCGTAATATGGGTATGGATGGTTCCTCGTTAACCATCCCACTACTTTCTTCTTGGCGCTTGGATCATTGATGCCCGCTCCTATCCTTGCTTGCGAGATGCACAGTTCTACTGTACATGACTTGCTGCTAATACTGCATTCTATTTTTTCCCCCCAACTGAGCTGTGCGATTCGTGCGTGCTAATAGCACAGTACAGACAGTAACAAACAGCATATGCTATATAGTAACGTAGTACAGTATGTTAAATGGTGAGAAATATTTATTGCAGGACGAACACAGGCTGGTACCAAACAATAAAGAATAAAAACACGATGAGTAGAGGGAACCGTTTAAAAAAGGAAAAATTTCTGATATGCCACCAGATTTTATACTCATTCTTTATGTGTCACTGAGTGACATATAGATATATTTTTTGTGTGTATGACATATAGGGCTAGTGACATACAAGTAATGAGTATATTTTTCGATGACATACAGGGAATTGGCCCTTTAAAATACGATGAATAGAGAGAACTATTAAATGATTCAAACTCACTGTTCTATAAATTAAAGTGACAATATACTCACAACAAGCTCAGTTCTCATGCGTTTTTTCTCAAAGAAAATAATAATGAATCAAATTTATTCTTGGTCCACCTTGACATTTTTTTTCCATACTAGCTTCCATATGCAGTTGCGCTTTTGATAAAAAAAATTAGTTATATTCAAACTAACCTACGCCTCTTCATCACAATAGTAAAATTAAAAATCTCCGTCAGCCTTCTTATGTCTGACGGCTTCCTTAGCGGCCACCAGACGTAACATTATGTCCGATGGCGGTCTATAGCTGTCAGACAAGCCATCGGACATAACCTCATGCCCGACGATTGTCAAACAAGCCGTGAGACATAGCCTTATATTCGACGGACGTCAAACAGGCCGTCGAACATAAGTGATTTTAAGCCCGTCGCGCCGGACCGTGCCGTTTCATTTCGCAATTCCTTCACTCGCCGTCGCCGCCCCGCCCCCACCACCGACGGATGCCCAGCCACAGGCGCCCGCCCCGCCTACACCGCCCCCGCTAGCTCCAACACACGTCCTATCCTACGTCGTTTGTCGCCGGCTAAGTGAGTAATTTTATGGCCGTTAGTATAATTTTGTAAATGCATATAGATTGTTTAGTAGTAGTCATTTTTAATATTAAATGATTTATATGTTAAATATTCTTTAGTTTGTTATGTCCGACAGCCAGAGTTTGATTATGTAATTAAATTAGCTTGTTTTAGTTCATGTAGTGGTGCCTAGATAATTTAAACTTTTAATTTCCGAGGGTAATTATTATGCCCTCGGAAATAAGGTCATTTTATATGATTTAGGGTCCCGTGAAATGTTTTTTTCTGTATAATATCGTATTGGTGTGGTTTATTAGTTTAACTACATAATAGTTTACGATGGTTCTAGTTATTCGTAGACTATTGTAGTGTCAACAAACGAAACCTAGACGTCGTCTGTTTTGGGCCAACACACCTCACATATGATGCATGTGAGGTGTGTTGGGCTGGAATTGTCCCACTATTGGATAGCCTCGGGGTGACCGTCATAGCCCGTGTTTGTGACAAAGGCATGTTTTGGCAGCATAACCCCTCTGTTCTCCAATTGCACAACTTATAGGCGTACGAGTGGAGAACAGCAGGGTTATGCTGCCGAAATTTCCCACGAGCACATGTCTTGCCATAAACACGGGCTCGTTGGTCACTCTTGGCTGGGTTTATAACCTATCCTTTCCTATAGATGTAGAGGCGTGATTTACTTAACTAATAAAGTTAACGTCTCGTATGTAGTATGGAGGAGGATCGTCGATGGATGTATGAAGGTTGGAAGAAAAGAGGTGATTTATCAAGTGAGTGGGTTGTCAAGACTGACGCGTTTCTCGACCATGCTTTTGCTCGGTCAGAGACTGGAACCGATGTTAGGAGCCCTTATAGCAAGTGTTGGAACATTTATTTCATTGACAGGAGGACTATGTCGATAGATCTTTGTAAGAACGGTTATATGCCTAGCTATGAGGTGTGGGTGCACCACAGTGAGGACCCACCTCCTGGTATTGTATCGGTAGTTCAGTCACATGAAGAGGGGGACTACGATAGGATGGAAGAGATGCTTGACGATGTACGCCATGAGCTTCTGCCCGTCGATTCCGAGAACCCTCGTCAACCCCTCGATTATGAGGATCCTCCTATGCTTAAGGTTCAAAAGTTCTTCGAGCTCCTTAAAGCTGCCGAAGAGCCATTGCACGAGCACACGAAAGTGACCGTCCTTGTGTTCGTTACTCGACTTATAGCTATTAAGTCCAAGTTTGCATTCTCAAACAACTGCTACAAGGAGCTTTTGAACTTGATCAGTGATGTACTTCTGGAGAATCACAAGATGCCAAAGGACATGTACCAGTCCAAGTTGCTCTCAGGTCTCGGTATGGACTACGAAAAAATCAATGTTTGTGACAATAACTGTATGCTTTTCTGGAAGGAGACCGCGAGTGAGAAGAAGTGTACAATATGTGGTGAGCGTAGATTCGTAGAGGTTGAAAACGACGATGGTTTGACCATTACGACCGAGGTAGCACGTAAGCAGCTTCGTTACATGCCTCTTATACTTCGGTTGAAACGTATACTTCGGTTGAAACGTTTGTTTATCTCCAAGAATACAGACAGACACATGAGGTGGCACAAAGAAGGCGTACATGAGAATCCCGATGTCATGGCGCTAGTTTGGGATGCATTCTGGGTATGAATTTGTTTTACTAATTTCGTTATCCCATATGTGGTTGCTTGTATGATAACACTAATTTTTGCAGAAATGGTACAAGTTGCCGGAAGATGGGTCATATGATCTGAACGCTCGTTACGTGTTTGAGTATAACGCGAACGATGTCGTTGCAGATGCAATGTACTATGCACAATTTTAGGCTATAAAGGCATGGTACAAGGCAAGTGATGATGATCTGCCGATGACGAAGACCAAGGCGGAGTGGTCATCAATTTACCTTATGGAGGAGCAATACCTTAAGGTAAAAAAGTTGTTGCATCTTATATAATTTTTTGTTGATTCTTGTTTTGGGTACATGTTAATGCATCTATTTGCTTGATTGAAAAACATTTAATGTAGGTGGCTGTGCCTTGGATGGCTACCCAATCAGAGGGTTATCGAGCCTTGTGCAGGTGGTGGGCTTACCCTGAGTTTCGTGCCATTTTCGAAAGAAACAAGGGAAAACGTGGTACTGAGTCGTTCCACAACTATGGCGGCGATGGGCATGTGCGCTTGGCTAAGCGAATGGTATGTCATAGTATGTTATAACTTCGAATTACATAGAAATGTGCCATTCTAACTTGTATGTACAAGAAGTAAAAATCGGTCGTATGCCCACAGATGTGGAGGTGTATATGCAAGGGCATAGGGGCTCTGATCCTTAGAATCCTGATATTTTATGCACTCAGACAACCACCGACCGTCTAGTGAGTTTTTGGTACTCTAGTATGTTTTGTGCATCAACTTAGTGATGCACTTATATTTGCTATGTTTGTCTCTAAGCTTCATATGGGCAGGAGATGGTTCAGCGCCATAGGCAGGACTACGACTGGAGGAGCCAACCAATCGACCCTCAAGCAGCATATGCTAGCGCAGGAGGACAAACCCATGGACGGTGAGAGTATTTCATTTGGATTTCAAAATTATTCTCATATGCTTGTGATTGAACTGAGTCCATGGTTTACTCTACTAAGTCCATGGTTTACTATACTAAGTCCATGGTTCACTCTTGTAGGTTGGGTATTTTTGATTCTACGATTGATTCTAGGGAGTTGAGACGTCGTGGACGACAATCCACATCCTCGTCTTCGCAGTCATATCGTTCTCGATCATCAGCCCAAGAGATAGAGATTGCAGTGTTGCGTCAGCAGGCAGATTATCATCAATCAGTTTTGAGGCAACAAATGGAGTACCAGAGGCAGCAAGCTGAGTACCAGAAGAAGAAGGATGAGTATTATTCGAACCTCCTGGCACAGAATCAAGCTCTACTCTCAGTAAGTTGAAGTAACATTTTGTTCGTAACTACTAAAAACACATTATGTGTACCTTATTTTCTCAACCATTGCTTGTATCTAATTTGTAGCAACTAGCACAACAAGCGGACGTCCCGATGCCAACATATCGGATGCCGCCTCCGCACCTTGCACTGATGCGTCCAATGTTGTCGCCTCCACCTCCGCCAAAATTCCCTATGGTATGTACACATATGCGTGTGTGCTATGTTCATATATGTCTTATGTGTTAAAATGAAGAACTTAGTGGTTACTATTTCATGTGTGTGTGTTACAGGGCTTTGAGACACCTACCGTTTCAGTTGCCGCACCTGGAGATGTGTTTGGTCAAGACGACGCCTCGACTTCTTGGGTGAACAATATTTTCAACACCCAGAGTCTAGTCGGATGAAGTGATTACAACTCCAACCAACTAGGTGACGGATATGTGTGACAATTCTTCAACTGTGTTTGATTTGGAACTATGTCAATGTTGATGTCAAAGACTATGTGAATCTCAAATTATGATGATATTATGTGAATATAGAACTATGAAGATATTATGTGTGACGGATGTTGGAACTATATATTGATGTCAAAAACTTGTAATATGTTTGTAAATGTGAGTTGATGTTTGAGAATGTGAATGCAAATGTGAATTGATGTTTGTGAATGTAATTGTGAATGTGAATGTGTGGTTGTATATGAAATGTGTATATATGAAATCTGTGTTTTTTTGTAAATGTCAGAAATGGACAAAAATAGGTTTTTTTGTCCCTGCTGAATAGTCTTATGTTCGACGGCTTTACCTTGGGCCGTCGGATATAAGAAAGGCTTATTTCCGACGGCTTAGCCTTGGGCTGTCGGACATAAGAATTGCGGGACCTACAATTGTTCGTTACGATCATTACCTTAGGTAAATGCCGACGACCCTTTGCGGCTGTCGGACATAAGTTATTTCCGACGACCGTAGACGGAAATAGCGTTGTTGGGGGTCTTCTTCCCCATCGAAGGTCGTCAAGACAAAACACCTTCGGCAAAGTGATACAGAAGTCTTCCCTTCCTCTACCGAAGGTTCTTAAGACGAAGACCTTGTGTAGAAGCAACGATGTCAAATGCCGAAGCTACCATCAGCTTTGGTTCAGATCAAGCAGAAGAGAAAAAGACTACATAGACCTTAGTAGTCTAAGTTATGTCTATAAATAAATGTTGAGGGTCATGAATGTAATTTTACCCGGGCTGTGTCCCGTGCCTATAAATAGATGAACAGTAACACCGTACTGTTCACACTGAATTATAATCTCTCTCTCGTGTCTTCACCTTCGAGCAAGCCGAAGGTATCAATGTAGTGTGAATTTTGTTGATATTCATACATGTTTTACGAAGTACGAGTATGAATGAATTAAAGAGTAATATTTGTTGTATTCATCTCTTTACATTCTTGTTTATTTATAATATGATGAAGGCATGTCCTTCATGATCTTCATCCGATGATCATTGAATCTAAGAGAAAACAATGCTTCGGATGACAAAGGTCTTTAATCCTTAACGAGTGTGTTGCCTTGTTCTTAATTCACAACATTTGAGAACAAGTGACCAACAAGCATTATTTCTGACCCGTTACGACTGAGGGACAAGTGCCGTCGGACATAAGGCTTTGGCCTTCAGAAATTTTATCTTTACTGTACTACATCCAACGTTTCCTTGTTTGGATTTATTCAAGTTGAAATGAAGTTAAATCATTTGGTTATGAGGTGAAGGAACACTAATCACCGATCCAAGTTGAAATGAAGTTAAATTAATTGGTTATGAGCTGAAGGAACACTAATAGTTGGTTTCCTTTTCCCTTATTTTTACTACAACCCTTTGCAAATATTTTTATACAAATTTGCTCTCTACATGAAAGTAAGCACATATGACCGGACTAATAAATTGCTAGATGTTAAGCGCTATGTTGCTAAACTGCAACATCTTATATGTGTTCTATTGTTTCACTTACTGTCGGATCCTATCATATTCATTCAATCTAAAGCATTATGATTCCAAAAACCAATTATTACACTGAGTATAAATGCACTTAGGAAAACATTTAATAGTTTTCTCTATTCATCATATTTTAAGATTCTACATAGTGATTACCATCATAAGATTTGAAGCAAACTATTAAGTGCATTTTGATAAAGGTAAAAAGGCTGAGCCTACTCTTCACTCTCATCAAAAGAGGTAAACTTATGTATAGTTAACTAACTCCCTATCCGAAAGTTAAAATATTTGCTGACCAAAAAAGTATATATATAGATATAGGGTAGGTATATTAGAAGCACTTGGCTTCAAATAGTTAGAGGAAGCCCTGGCCGACCGCCACTGCGACCTGGTCTAGGCCGGCGCGCCCACCCACACCCCAAGCCAGGTTGTCGGGTGCTCCCCCACCCCACTAGGGATGTTCCTAAAACATCCAACTTGTATCACAAATCTAACATTTTAGCATAGATATACATAGAATTGAAAGCTAATTTTTGGCAATGTTATTAAGAATATTATGAAGTATTTAAATAAATTTTTATATAATTTTTTATGTATATTATTTTCTCCCTACAACAAAAAAGGTGAAAAAACATCCGAATCCGTATTCGAATAGACATCCGAAGTTTATATCAATTATTTAAAAATATATAGAATGAATTTAATGTTTACTTTTTGTGAAGATTAATAGCCTCAATACTTTTTGTGAATAAAAACAAGAAGACGATTTGACATCCGAATAAATATCCGGATCCATCCCTACACCCCACATCTGTGTGCGCGAAAAAATAGGAAGGCATGCATGAGTCAAACACGTTCCCCTGCATGCGCCTAAATTTAGAAAAGAGTTGTGTGGTGGTTTCTATTTTTAAATGTTTTATTTTCTCTATAAATATAGGATCGCTCCAACAGCCATGCAGCTAGGCCCATCAGCATCAATTCATGATATATACTGATACTAATTATGCTACATGATGTAGATATTTATGCAATTTGGTACACTGCGTAAAAATCTGTTACCTGTTGCATGCGCACAAAATTATGATGAAAAAATATATGATGAAAGGAAATGAATTGACATTCATGGAAACAAAAAATTGTATGTATTGTTTTATTTCCTCCATAATATAGGATCACTCCAACAGTCATGCATCTAAACTCGTTACAACTAGTTTCTGATATATACTGGTACTAATTATGCTACACGGAGTAGGTATTTATGCAATTCAGTATACTTTATAAAAATATGTTTTCTGCTGCATGCACACAAATTTAGGATGACAGAAATGTATGATGAAAGAAAATGGCTTGGCATGCATGGAAACAAAAAATCTTATTTAAATGCTTTATTTCCTTCATAAATATAGGATCGCTCCAACAGCCATACAACTAGGCTCATTAGAACCAGTTTATGTTATATACGTATACAAATTATGCTACACGGTGTAAGTATTTATGCAATGCGGTACACTGTGTAAAAAATCTGGCATGTGGTTCACTGGTGGAGCATATCCAGGTTCGAGCGTAAAAACCTTAAGTTTTGAGTATAAAACCTCTCAGTTATAAGTGTAAATACCGAGCCAATGTGAGAGGTTGATAGCTCTGGTGGGTTGTATTCACGATCCTATTTTTATGGCAAATTCGAAAAATATGGGAGTCCCATGCATTTGGTTTCTATTTTTATGCAGATCTAAAAATTATGGCAGATCGTGTGAGTTTTCATTTCATGCGCGCAAATTTTGGATGATATTTTCGTTTCCACTGCACGCGCGCAAAAAATGGATGATATGAGTCACGTAGAGCATACATTCATATACAAAGTCGCATAAATATTTACACCGTGTAGCATAGTTGATAAAAAACATAATAACTAAAAACGTCGTGCGAGAATTAGGGACACTTTTATGACAGACATCAAAATCTGGTAGTTACGAACATAAGTGATTTGATTTGATTTTTTATGTTAATTACGAATAGGCGGGAATTAGGGACAGTTTTATGGCAGACGTAAAAATCTGGCAGTTACGAACATAAGTGATTTGATTTGATTTTTACGGTAATTACGAACAACATAAATCAAGGAATTGCCTTTTTAATGTCAATGCAAAAATATGCATGCAGTGAACTGATGTACGAACTCCGTGTTCAAGCATAAATCCTACAGTTTTTAGCGTAAATAGTGCATGTGGTAGACATAAAACACAATAATCAAAAGACATAACACGGATCAGAGAAAGTAGTCGCTGAATGACGCCGTCAAGGACACAAGAACGGATGGAGGCCATCACTCGTCGCCCGAACTACGCTGGATCGGACGATGTCACGTGCGACCATCGTCGCACGCACCTCGCGCCTTCCATGACACTGCTCGAACCTCAAGCCTCATGCACCGCCTTGAGGCCTCGGGGTAGCCGCCGCTCGCTCGCACCGTTGCCCCGCCGTTGATCGCCCTCTGGATCGGGGAGCCGTCGTCACCGCACCACCGATAGGGAACCGCCATCGCTACTCCGGATCGAGGAACCGCCGTCACTACCTGTCCGAGTCGGGGAGCCGCTGCCACCGCAACTGCTGGTCGCGGGTCCGCTGCCGCCTGCGCCTAGGTGGGCACCGTCGCTCGTGAATCAGGATGGGCGTCAAAAACAGAACCCTAGCGCTCCTGGTCTTATTTTATAGACGCCCGAACCTGGTCCGACTCGACCGAATGACACTGTCTGACCTAGGCTTTCTATAGTTATTGTAAAATTAAGTCTCATAATATAGAATATATATATATACACAAGTGCTATTTGATAGCATTGGAGTTATTTGACACCATGTCTATCGAGAGACGCTCAAGCATGCAGTCCGCATGTATGCCTGGAGACGATCCTGCCCCCCCCCCCCCCCCCCGCGCGCGCGCATGCCACAGGCTCGAGAGAGAGTTTTTTTTGTTGTATTTTTAAATTAACAAATTTATTCACCAAATTATTTAATTTTTATGTTCCTACGATTTTATGGTCAAAATTAGACCACACATGCTATATATTTTTTCATTTTTCATTTAATCAGAATGACCGATAGTGATAAACAATAACTCACACTGATAAGTATAATGAATGACCTGATGAAATGCAATGATCGATCATGAAAAATAACTCACACTGAAAGTTACATACGAACCTAAAGATAAGAATGATATGTGAGCATGGCTTGCAAAAGTACCAATGATAAAGGACTATGTTGAGTTCTTTAAGTGAAATGAGGAAAGAGTACCCCCATACAAATTTAGAAATAATTTTATTTTGCATGATGTAATCATGTGATGAAGAAAGTAATCAAAGTTCCTAATTCACAAGAGTTTTGAATGATTTTAGAAATTGTGGCAGAAAAGTTCATGCCACATTTTGAGGGGGAGATATGTGTGAGATCAATTAAGAAAGATACTCCCCTATACTTTAGATAATGAGATGCATAGGCAAGAGTGATCAATAAAAGATGAATGTGATTGTAGGGGAAGTATGACGATCATAATAACGATACCCCTAAAGCAAAAGAAATAGTTAAATTCCTAAATGGACATTTTATGGTTCCGATAGGAAGATAGCGTAGTCATATGGTATTCATACTGCCAAAGAATACAGTTTAAAAGCGGTGCTTAAGGAGTCATTTAAGTTTAATAGAATAAACCTAACCAAAATTGAGAAAGTTTGAAGATACACTATCTTTAGAGAAGATGGAGTAATCTGGGGGAGCATGTATATAGAAACCTATGATTTGAAGAGAAGTGGGATTGTGTTCCTACTCCAATGATTTAAGAATGGCAAATTGCTCAATACATGTTGATGTTGTACGACATATGCAACACCTATTGTTGCTATTCAAAGACAAAGAAAAAGTAAACAAGGATCCTATGATATAGGAGATTGTAGAATCAATTACGTCTTGGCAATAAAGAGCAACACCAACCCCATATGAAAGAAGTGGCAATATCTGAGGCCTAAATGGTCTTAAAAGAAAAGAAAATCAGATATTACAAAGTCTATAAGATAGAGGACAATCCCACCTTGTTTGAAGAAGCCATGGAGGCACTCACTCATCTAAATGGCAAAAGAATCACTAATGATCAATAATGTTTGTGACTCAGAAATATTTCCTAATAGAGCCAAAATAGTAGGCTATAAAGGGTCTACAAGATGTAATGTGGCTCTAAAGGGAATATGTAAAGATGAAAATCATAATTCGAATCGAAAGTTCTTGCTTGAAGAGGATGGATAGATTGCAATGAGTGCTAGTGGCACACCATGATCTGATTTACATCAGATGAAAGTAAAGGCAACATTCACCAATTGGATTAGTATGAAATGATTACATGGCATAAGCTAAAAGTTTTACCATGATAGTAAAAGTACGTAAGGGATGCTACTTGAAAATTCATTTATCGACTAGAACAAGTCTCTAGATAGTAGCATTTAAAGTTGAAGAGCCAAAAGAATGTTTGGGTTAAAGAGAATGAGAGGACAATTGCATTTGTGCAAAGTTATAGAATGGGAAATTCCGCTTTCCCTAATTCTACATATATGGATGGCACCTTACTTGCTAGTAGTGATGTCAATCTACCGTTGAAAATTTCTTGTCCTCAAGATTAAATGAAATTGGTCTCGATTGAAGTGTCTCTCATCCTAAGAATTGAGATTCACTGAGATAGAAGAGAAAAGGGGTATTAGGATTATAGAATAGGCATAATACGAAAGGTTCGAAAGAAATAAAGTATGCATGCAAGAATACCTACTGTTCCAATAATCAAGGGTAATAGATTTGGTAACTTTAATGTTCCGAGAGACAATATGGAATAGACTAAATGAATATGGCACCATATGCTTCAGCTATTGGATGCTCAAAAATGCACAAGTATGGTGTTACCCTGACGTAGTTCACGTATTCGGGTTGTTTTGGCAGTGTCTAGTCCAGATATAGATCATTGGAATGGAATTACGAATATCGGTCTCATGCTAAAAAGAAAGAACTAGTGCTCTTAAAGATTGTGAGTACAAAGATAGAACCTTGTGAAATGTGTAGCGAAATTCACAATTGTCGCTAACGTTCACACTTGAAGTTTTTTGTGTGGAAAAGCTCTAAACAAGCAGTTATCATCAATGTGATGCAAAGACATAGTATAGCATTGTGATATCCCAATTTTCTGAAAAGAAGTTAAATTTATTTTGCTTTTTTCTTTCATGTTCTCTGGCATTGGGGTTTGGAGTTTCAGGAGGCATTCCTTAGGGAAACAGTAGATCTTTTGGCATTTTTTCCGCTGGGGTCGGGAGCTCAGATGGGAGAGCGTGTTTGGGCCTTTGATCTCGATCCGATGGATGGGAGCCCTGCCTCTCCCCAACCCTAGCCGACCCCCTCTTCTCCCAATTGTTGCAGCCGCCCCCACCCTTTCCACCCCTTTGGCCGCCCCCTCCCTCTTCCTCTCCTCCCCTTGGGCAGCCGCCCTCTACCCTCTCCACGACTTCTTCCTCCCTCTAGATCTCCCCCACGCAGCAAGGATCGAGAAGAGGAGAAGCACGTTTAATTGAAGTGGAAGAGAGGATCAAGGAGATGTTCTTCCCCATCTCTTCTTGCAGAATTTCTTGGGGAAACCCTAGGTATGGATGGGATCCTTGTTCCTCCCTGTAATTATGTGCTTTTGGAGGTTATGGATCATGGGGATTAAATGATTAGAGGTTGGATTAGATGTGGGGTTAGGTTTTGATCTCGAATTTAGTTTTCTGCAGAATGGCAGATTCGACAGTTTCTGTTCATGCCAGTTTTCCATGATCTTAGTGGCCTCAAAAAAATAAAAAGTCTATATATAAGTCGTAGATAATTTGTAGATCTTTCCGTGGCCGCGAAGAACACCTCAATCGAATATTAGATCAGAAAGTTATTGCAGTTTGATTATAGCAGTTTTTCAGTCTCATAATTCTGTGCAGAATCTGTTCTCTTAAGATTTAGGCAATTTTATCGACAGAATTAAACTTTAGGTTGGTAAAAGAAGTTGTAGATAATTTCATAAGCTTTCCAGATTGTTAAAGAGTGCATTCATATGAATTTTGAAACTCCAGTTATATTTGTTTTACTGTGGCTGTTCCTGTTTGCCTGACAAAAATGAGCGAGTCTATTCACTGGTAGGTTTCATCTAGTAAATGGCCGAATTTGCTCTTCCAACTATGGAGACTTTTGTAGACGCAAAAAAGTTCTTACTGCCTGCAGAATTTAATGATTTTTGGTTGAGTAGTTTGGGAGATATCGAATTTTGAAGTTAACTATGCTGCTGTCTGAAACAGATTCAGTCAGTTATCTTGTTAGATATTTTAGAACTTATAGATGACAGAATGTAATTATCCATTGAATACCGAAGTTGTAGAGTATTTTATGTAGATACTCCTAGAGTATTTGTTTTATATCACCACTGTTATAATTTTAAAGATACAAAACTAACAAACAGCGCTGCTGCTGTTTGGCATGTAGTTCAGGGTGGGAGTCATTCCACCGGATCTTAGTTTAGTAGCGATTTGTTGATTGTTGGCAAATGTTAGTGAAATATATGTACTAAGTTTTATGACCCGCAGCAGGTGTCTACACTCTGGATCATGTCTAGTACATTTTTCTTCTTCGATGAAGCCAAGTGAATGTAGCGGTGGTTGCTACTATTTTGACTTGTTGTTTCATCGCCTACACTCTAATATTCAGAATCATCGAATCCTTTCATAATTGAACCCTATGGTGATGCTTTACTTGATTGTATTATATTGATTCTTAATCATATATTGATGATGATGATGATGATTTGAGTATGACCCACGAGATTAATTCACACCCCTGAAGGTAAATGAAGTATTATTTGAAGTTTATATTGTATCTGAAGGTAAATGAAGTATTGTTTGAGATTTGTATTGTATG
This sequence comes from Zea mays, assembly GCF_902167145.1. NCBI lineage: Eukaryota > Viridiplantae > Streptophyta > Magnoliopsida > Poales > Poaceae > Zea > Zea mays. The sequence continues at coordinate 132,400,340 of NC_050098.1, read as the reverse complement.
TGAAGGAAGTGAAGTATATTGATAAATGCAGCATGCCATATACATTGCATGATTCACTTGCATCTGAAGTTTTGTCGTGACCTATGGTCCGACCGTACCGGTACAACTTAGCATCGTACGTTGCTCGAGGAGGGGTACGATGCGGCTTCATACCCTTAGAGGTATGAAGGCAGAGGATATATGCATTGCATTCATATGCATTCATTGAAGTGATATTTGCAGATGGTGTGGTTTTATACTCTAAGAGGTATGAAAGCAGAGGACATATGCATTGCATTCATTGAAGTGATATTTGCAGATGGTGTGGTTTTATACTCTAAGAGTTATGAAAGCAGAGGACTTACACATTGCATTCCTATGGATACATTGAAGTGATATTTGCAGGTAATGTTGACGCAGGGAAGTGTTATACAACATATTGTGGTTGTTCGAGGAAATGAGATGGCATTGGTTATTTTGGGACTATTGAGTTCTATATCTACAAGTATTTCTGATCTCAATTGTGATCCCTTTAAAATGTTGATTAATCCAATTTTTTTGGTTTAAATATCTCGTCAAAACAATTTACTTGCTGAGATGTTTCATCTCACTCTTGCATTACTCAATGCAGGTACTTGATTCATGTTGAGAATGAGGGAAGTAGCAGCACGTCCACATTCACTCTCATAATAACGCTGCCCAGGCACTGCCATAATTTAATTAGAAACTTCTTGTCAAAGGATGTTTGTTTTTTAACTAGTCGTGCACACTAGTTAATTTAGTTCATATCGTTATGGTTATCTTCCCATTGCTAGCAGATTATTAATGACTAGTATGTTTTCTTGTCATGATATCTGTTTATACTCTGTTGCTTCCACGTTTATGCAAATTTTCAAAGGAGATGTTGTCGAAATTTTATATATGAATATTAGTTGTGTAGTTTAGTAGCATTTCGAGGTGTTTGTGGATCCCAGGGTGTTACAGTTGGTATCAAAGCTTAGGCTTTAGATTCTAGGTAAATTGAACCTGAAATTGCACAGATGCACATATAGGAAGGGCATGGGTTCAAATATCTTTGATATATGTTAATGTTTTTGAAGTGCAGATGAAATAATTTCACCCTCCATATTCCTTTACGGTGATGTGGTAAGTTGTTTATGACTTAATGGCTGATATAATTCATTTCTAAATTTTGATATTGTTTTATTAATACCATTGATATCGCTGGTCTTTTGTGAGATTGAAGTTGTTATTATGCTTGTGATATACATGCATGCCTATGTTGTTTTCAACATGTTTTTCATGGTTGAGTTTTATTACAATAATTGTTATATATGCTTGATTGAGGATGTTTTTAAGAGGAGTGTGAATTGCGTGTTTTGGGTTACAAGGTAACCATCAATTTGAATTTAAGTTGTTGGGCGTTTGGTGGATAGCTCCAACTATCTTTGCAAAGAATGATTGTTTATGCCGAGAAACCAGTTCTGAAAGAAATGAATATTGGTACTTTTATATGGATTTTGGGGGAAGTCTTTACATAGCTAGCCAGAGTGGCTTACATGTCTCCCTTCTATCTTGTGTTTTAGTAGCCACAAAGCCTAGATGTGGTTTAAAGTGGTTGCATGTTAGTCATGCTAATTGTAGAATAAATCTTTGATTTTCCTGATCCATTGATTATATATTAATACGTTGGGGATCTGATGGTTATCTCCCTGATGCATGCTTGTGGAGCCATTGTTGGACCACTTATCTATTAGTTTGAATGAAGTTATTGCCTAGCCTAGAGTGGGTTGGGTGTGGTTAGTCACCTATTCCTAAATGATGTGGTTTTTACATCAGCTTGAGATGTTTGTCAATGTGTGAAGGATCATATGGTTATTATTGACCATGTATGTCTGGTATTTTGAGTGCATCGTATGATAGAATGAAATGTAAGTTTCTGAACTACAGTAGATGAAGTCTTATATTATGTGTAGGTTAACCTTACTAGTTTGGATATTTTCTTAGTTGAGTTTTGGATGAAGCATAGTGACATTGGTTAAGCAAGTATTGTGTTGTTATTGTGCTGTCAGTGCTCTTTGTGGAGTTTTGGCATTTCTTTGATGAACTGTGCCGCATAGAATGTTATTGGCTTCTTGCCGACTTTATTGCTCCATTAGTTCTATAGACTATCTCCCTTTTGTGGGGTGCAAAGAATGTGAGATTACATGATTATCTTTTCATGATGGCAAGAACAAGTTTTAGGAAGATTAGGAGTTTTGTTTCAATAGAACCATTTGTTTTGTGGTGCTTTGAGGTGAGGTGTTTGATCTTCTTATATATTCATCTGGTGTGGATGTTTCACCATTGAATTAAAATGAATTGTTGAAGCTGGTAAGGGTTGTGCTTAGTGCATATTACCCCTTCATAAAAGAGTGTTGTTTGAAGACATTGATGTTGATGTATAGCTGCATCCAAATTCGATGGTGTGAAATCGTAGTGTTGATTGCATCTATGACTTGCTTTGAGCTTCATTGCATGTTGTTTCATGCTGGATATCAGGTTGTGTAGTTTCCTTAGACAATTAGTCCGAGGTAGAAGTTCTTGTGTTAATTAAGACCAATAATGGACCCATGTTTTGAATGGTGGTGATATATGGGGTACCTTGGATGCTTTGCTTGGAGTGGTCGAATTCGAGGACGAATTCTTTTTAAGGGGGGTAGAGTGTGATATCCCAATTTTCTGAAAAAAGTTAAATTTATTTTTCTCTTTTCTTTCATGTTCTGTGGCATTGGGGTTTGGAGTTTCAGGAGGCATTCCTTAGGGAAATAGTAGATATTTTGGCATTTTTTCCGCTGGGGTCAGGAGCTCAGATGGGAGAGCATGTTTGGGCCTTTGATCTCGATCCGATGGATGGGAGCCCCGCCCCTCCCCAACCCTAGCCGACCCCCTCTTCTCCCAATTGTTGCAGCCGCCCCCACCCTTTCCACCCCTTTGGCCGCCCCCTCCCTCTTCCTCTCCTCCCCTTGGGCAGCCGCCCTCTACCCTCTCCACGGCTTCCTCCTCCCTCTAATCTTCCCCACGCAGCAAGGATCGAGAAGAGGAGGAGCACGTTGAATTAAAGTGGAAGAGAGGATCAAGGAGATGTTCTTCCCCATCTCTTCTTGCAGAATTTCTCAGGGAAACCCTAGGTATGGATGGGATCCTTGTTCCTCCCTGTAATTATGTGCTTTTGGAGGTTATGGATCATGGGGATTAAAGGATTAGAGGTTGGATTAGATGTGGGGTTAGGTTTTGATCTCGAATTTAGTTTCCTGCAGAATGGCAGATTCAACAGTTTCTGTTCATGCCAGTTTTCCGTGGTCTTAGTGGCCTCAAAAAAATAAAAAGTCTATATATAAGTCGTAGATAATTTGTAGATCTTTCCGTGGCCGCGAAGAACACCTCAATCGAATATTAGATCAGAAAGTTATTGCAGTTTGATTATAGCAGTTTTTCAGTCTCATAATTCTGTGCAGAATCTGTTCTCTTAAGATTTAGGTAATTTTATCGACAGAATTAAACTTTAGGTTGGTAAAAGAAGTTGTAGATAATTTCATAAGCTTTCCAGATTGTTAAAGAGTGCATTCATATGAATTTTGAAACTCCAGTTATGTTTGTTTTACTGTGGCTGTTCCTGTTTGCCTAACAAAAATGAGCGGGTCTGTTCACTGGTAGGTTTGATCTAGTAAATGGCTGAATTGGCTGTTCCAACTATGGAGACTTTTGTAGAGGGATAAAAGCTCTTACTTACAGCAGAATTTCATTATTTTTGGTTGAGTAGTTTGGGAGATATCGAATTTTGAAGTTAACTATGCTGATGTCTGAAACAGATTCAGTCAGTTATCTTGTCAGATGTTTTAGAACTTATAGACGGCAGAATCTAATTATCCATTGAATACCGAAGTTGTAGAGTATTTTGTGTAGATACTCCTAGAGTATTTGTTTGATATCACTACTGTTATAATTTTTAAGATACAAAACTAACAAACAGCGCTGCTGCTGTTTGACATGTGGTTCAGGGTGGGAGTCATTACACCGGATCTTGGTTTAGTAGTGATTTGTTGATTGTTGGCAAATGTTAGTGAAATATGTGTACTAAGTTTTATGCCCCACAACAGGTGTCTACACTCTGGATCATGCCTAGTACATTTTTCTTCTTCGATGAAGGCAAGTGAATGTAGCGGTGGTTGCTACCGTTTTGACTTGTTGTTTCATCGCCTACACTCTAATATTCAGAATCATCGAATCCTTTCATAATTGAACCCTATGGTGATGCTTTACTTGATTGTATTATATTGATTCTTAATCATATATTGATGATGATGATGATTTGAGTATGACCCACGAGATTAATTCACACCCCTGAAGGTAAATGAAGTATTATTTGAGGTTTATATTGTATCTGAAGGTAAACGAAGTATTGTTTGAGATTTGTATTGTATGTGAAGGAAGTGAAGTATATTGATAAATACAGCATGCCATATACATTGCATGATTCACTTGCATCTGAAGTTTTGTCGTGACCTATGGTCCGACCGTACCGGTACAACTTAGCATCGTACGTTGCCCGAGGAGGGGTACGATGCGGCTTCATACCCGTAGAGGTATGAAGGCAGAGGACATATGCATTGCATTCATATTCATTCATTGAAGTGATATTTGCAGATGGTGTGGTTTTATACTCTAAGAGGTATGAAAGCAGAGGACATATGCATTGCATTCATATGCATTCATTGAAGTGATATTTGCAGATGGTGTGGTTTTATACTCTAAGAGGTATGAAAGCAGAGGACTTATACATTGCATTCCTATGAATACATTGAAGTGATATTTGCAGGTAATGTTGACGTAGGGAAGTGTTATACAACATATTGTGGTTGTTCGTGGAAATGAGATGGCATTGGTTATTTTGGGACTATTGAGTTCTATATCTAGAAGTATTTCTGATCTCAATTGTGATCACTTTAAAATGTTGATTAATCCAATTTTTTGGTTTAAATATCTCCTCAAAACAATTTACTTGCTGAGATGTTTCATCTCACTCTTGCATTACTCAATGCAGGTACTTGATTCATGTTGGGAATGAGGGAAGTAGCAGCACGTCCACATTCACTCTCATAATAACGCTGCCCAGGCACAACCATAATTTAATTAGAAACTTCTTGTCAAAGGATGTTTGTTTTTTTAACTAGTGGTGCACATTAGTTAATTCAGTTCATGTCGTTATGGTTATCTTCTCATTGCTAGCAGATTATTAATGACTAGTATGTTTTCTTATCATGATATCTGTTTATACTCTGTTGCTTCCACGTTTATGCAAATTTTCAAAGGAGATGTTGTTGAAATTTTATATATGAATGTTAGTTGTGTAGTTTAATAGCATTTCAGGGTGTTTGTGGATCCTGGGGTGTTACAAGCATGATATGAGGCTAAGGGACAGGCAAAGTGGTTAAATGAAATTGTACCTGGAGTTGATAAAGGTTGACAACAGCAATAACCATTCAAATAGTTCACTCCAATGGCAACGGGTCAAGTGTGCTGCCAAACACATTGACACAAAGTTATACGTTGTAAAGGAGAAAGTCCAGAAACCTATTAAAAGTATTGAACATATAAGTAACAGGCAAGTGATTGCGGATTCGCTTATTAAAGGCTTACCACCCAGTGCGTCTAGAGAACATAGTTGACATGGGTTTATGGTATAGCCTATGTTTTTCGGACTATAAAGGGCCCAAAGTTAACGAATCTATTTCAGGACGGAGACGTGTATTGTAGCTGTTAAGTCTATCGACGATTGACCGTGACGACGAAGCATGCTCTATGCACTAATCTGTAATGGAATACGAAAAGAATTAAAAAGTATAAAGTTGAAAGTATAAGATGAGATCAAGGGGGAGAATGTAGGAAGTGATCTCCGCGCGTTAGCCCAACGGTGAACTGGACCCTTGACCTCGCGCCTTGATCGGGGGCGTCCAACCCAAGAAGAGGTTGGTGGGCCCCCGTTGCACAGGCTAAAACTAGAGAGGTGAGAGTTGATGGCTTAGTACAAGGTTCACAGTAGTTACCATACCTATTCCCCACCCCAAACCCTATGATCTAGAGGGAGGTTGTCGGCAACGCAAAGCTCACCGCCGACTAGATCGCTTCCCCGAACGTCGCTGCCCTAGCGCAGAGCTTCACCGACGAACGAGACAACATCAGATCTAAATAGAGGTATGATCTATGCTTTATGGTTTTAATCTAGTAGTTAGGGTTACTAGAGAGATCCAAAAGTTTTATCATACTCCTCCTTCCTTTCATGGTAGGAGTCCATATATTTTTCACATGTTACTGTTCTATGAAAAAACCAAACGATATACGCACACCGAAAATAAATACTACCCCGTTCCAATATATAAGCCGTAACCACCTCTGATTTGAAGACCAAAAAATATATTTAATTCTCTATATAGCACTAAATCAATGTACGTATAACTGAAGAGATCACAACTTATATTACTGGGACGGAGGGAGCACTACCAGATTCGCAGGCTTTGCCGAGTGCCCGAAGCACTCGGCAAAGCCGCAAAAACACTCGGCAAAGAAGGCTCCACACACAGTGCATCGGCAAAGCCTTCTTTGCCGAGTGTTTTTTCTTGGGCACTCGGCAAAGAGGTTTGCCGAGTGCCAGAGAGCACTCGGCAAAGAAAAGCAGTCGGTACGGCACCGGGTGACGGAGACGGTGGCTTTGCCGAGTGTCCCTGGGGACACTCGGCAAAGTAGTTATCTTTGCCGAGTGTTTGCCCGACAACACTCGGCAAAGGATCCATCTTTGCCGAGTGCCACCTAAGACACTCGGTAAAGAAATCGTCAGGGAGGGTCCCCATGTTAGGTTCTTTGCCGAGTGTCAGAGACATTACACTCGGCAAAGAACCTATGCCGGTGCCCAGGTCTTGGTTCTTTGCCGAGTGTTATGGCCTTGACACTCGGCAAAGCGCCTCTTTGCCGAGTGCAACACTCGGCAAAGTGACCAGTATGCACCTTTTTTATTTGTTTTTTGTATTCCATCCACACAAACAAAAGATATCACATATATATCACATATATACATCACAGATATCATCACAAACATAAATAGCCAACACAAACATAAATATACATCACAAACATAAGTGTTCAACACTTCAATCCCAACACAAACATGTCTCATACGTCTCAATCTCTGACATAAATATCCAACACAAACATAAGTGACTAACACAAGTTTTAAAGTCTTCAAACACACAGACATAAGTATTCAACACAAACTCATGGAGGTGGGCGGTTTGACCGGGGCTGCGTTGGGCTGAACCCTTCCGGAGGGTTGTTGGATGCCGCCCCAGATTGGCCCTGCACAGAGAAGAGATTGCATGTGTTATACCAGATGCATTACAAACATCTAACTACAATTTTGATACTCATAGGAGTGTGGAAGAGAGCAGGGTCAACTAGAGGGAACAATGGAGGTGGCGGAGCGATGCCCTGTGCGGCGCCAAGGCTCTGCATGTACTGGAACATCTCCGCCATCCTCTGATGATCTGCCCGGCGCTCCGCCTCCCACTCCGCCATCATCCTCGCCTCCATCTCGTGACGTTCCCTCCTCTCTTCTTCTAGTTGGGTCTGTAATATTACAAGCCAACGTTATAGTAACTCAAAGAGAAGGTATATAACTCAAGGAAGGACGAGTTACAGAAGCACTAACCTCGAGTTGTTGTATGCGATGCTGTGAGCTATCGTGCCAAGGTCGTATGGCTGGACTCGAGCTCGTGCTCCTTGCTCTCACCTGAGACAGAGTGGGAGTGGAAGACGAGTCGATTGCCCCGTCGGCAATCCAGTACCGCCCATGTCTCTTGCCTCCTCCGACCCTCATGAGCACATCGGGGTCGATCGGCTCGGTGCTCGGATCATAGTCTGGGCCATGGACCTCTTGCGCCATGGCGGTGTAGTCATGGAGGCGGTTGTAGACGACGGGGTTGGTGTAGGCCTCGGGCCCGTCATCTGGGTTGTAGGTGACGTCGGACGTCGCCTTACCCTTATGGGCCATAGCATAGGCCGAGAAGGTGGAGTAAGGTCAGCCACCATGTGACGCCGACTGCAAAGAAAACCAACGAGATAGTTAGAAATAATATCTAATTCAGTGCTATATATCTAAATAAAAAAGAGGGCGTACCCATGCTTCGGCATATTGGCCCAGGCTCTGGCTACCTTGGTGGTGGGAGGGGCCTTGCATCATCAAACGTCGTTCCCGGCTAGCGGTGTGTGCCTCGTCCCACTCAGCCGAACACCACCTATCCACCATCTGCTCCCAGCACAGAGGATGTGCGGCGCAACAATGTGGAATCACCTACAAAGTAAACACGTAAAGTGCATATCAGAAGATAAAATAAAATTCATGCATGGAGTGCTGGAACCAAACATGCATGACTTTACCTGCAGGTACTGGTCCCTGGTCAACGACATGGTTCGGGCTTGCTGCTTGTTCACCCTCTCCCCAAGGACGGAGCCATGGTAGGTGACGATGGCCTGGATTCGGGCCTCATAGTGCATGTCCACGACGAGCTTCTTACAGCTCGTGGTGGCCACCACATCCACCCTAGCCTCGTATCCAGCATTGCTTCTGAAGAAATCTTGCATACAAAAACAATGTATCCATACATTATTTCAAGAATTTGCAACGAATGCGACATATTTTACATTATACTAAGACTTACCCACAGCTCTTGCTTCACCCGCTCCGCCTTGTTTGTGAATTCCCGGCCGTCCCGGTCTACGGCATCGGGGGCGATGGCATAGTGGTCGAAGGTGAAAGCTGGGCCCGTCACTCCAGCGTACTCCACCAGTCCAGGGAAGTGTTCCCTGCACAACAGGCCGAGGATGCCATTGGGGGGTGACGATGACCCCCAGCATAATCCAGAACCGTCCAAGACCTGTCCAAGTGATAAATAAAAGTATTAGTTTATATTATGATTTTGAACACATAATAGAATGAAGAACATAAAGTTACATACCTCTCCCCATCCGGCTGAATCAGCGGTCGCCTGTCCCGAAGTATGGGACGCGGAGGGAGACTCGCGGGGCCTCGCAGGTAGATGCTCCTCGAACTTGAGCCACCAGAACCTGAGGCGTCATGCTGCTGGTCGTCGTCAACCTGAGGCTCCGCCTGCTGCTGGACAAGGTCGTCCTGCTGCGCCGCCTGCTGTGCCTCGACCTGCTCTGCATCGTCCGCCGTCCTACTCCTCCTCAGGAAACCGCCCACCATATTTGTCCAACAACTTGCAATTAAGAGTAAACAAATAAGCACATATAAAAAGATGTATTTAAAAACATATGCGAAATAAAAAGTCATATAGCATTACATCGATTAAAAATAATCTTCATATGTGTCGGGGTTAGCCGGATCATAACTCTCATCATCACTATCAAGCATTTCAATCTCAACACCATCGGAAGACGCAAGTTCGTCATTAATGTCATTGCCTTCAAGGATTACTAAGTCATTATCATTTTGCACCTCATCCTCCTCCTCATCAACGACCATTTCAATATCTACGTCCATTCTGATAGCTTCAGTTAAGTCTATCTCAAATCGCCCTTCTAGCCCATCTTCTTGGAAGAACTCTCCATCATATGTGTCCGGGTCTAAGTTGTAATCTTCATCGTTAGGAACAGGTAACCTCCCGTGTGGCGATACCTTATACACAACATCCCAACCCTTAAGATGTTCTTTCGTTTGGCACGCATATGGGAGATAATACACTTGTGTGGCCTGTTGGGCTACGATATAGACATCGTCTCCTGCTAAGGTGGAATCTTGTCGAATTTCGACTATCCCAAGATTAGAATGTGTTCGTCTCGTCACTTGAGGGTCAAACCAATGACATTTGAATATCACTGGAGTAAGAGGTTTGGAACCATAAAAATTGAGCTCATATATTTCTTCGATTCGTCCAAAATAATCGGCATTGTCAAGGCCGGGCGTAAAGACTCCAGAACACGTTGTTTTCCGAGTGGAGTCCCTTGATCGACGCCAAAATTCATGAAGAAATTGTTCCATGTATGGCGTTACCTCTTCAAGGTTGGTCAATACGTATAGCATGATATGCCGCCACTCTTCATGTGTCAGGGTCTTGGTGGTCGAGCCACTTGCGCTTCCGAGTTGGCCTCGAAATATGCTAAGGTTCGATTCATTGTCGCCATCATTGTAACGAGGGAGTGGATTATGCACGCTCGGCAGTTTGTCACCATAATAAGTTGTTGTGAAGTTTGAGACCTCCTCTAGAATGTATGCCTCTGCAATGGAAGCCTCGATTTTGCATTTATTTCTAAATTTCTTTCGAATAGTCTTTAGACATCTCTCGATTGGATAGCACCAACGTCCCTCCACGGGCCCCCCAATCGTGCCTCATAGGGGAGATGAAGAATCAAATGCTGCATTGGATTGAAGAAGCCGGGTGGAAATATCTTCTCAAGCTTACACAGTAACACGGGTGCCAATCTTTCCAAGTCTGCAACCACGGTCCGAGATAACTCTTTTGCACAAAGCTGACGGAAGAAATAGCTCAACTCTGAAAGTGCTAGCCAGACATGCTCAGGGACATAGCCTCGAACCATCGCAGGAAGAATCCGTTCAATCCATATGTGGAAGTCATGACTCTTCATCCCTAAGACTCGCATAGTAGATAAGTTCACCCCCTACTCAGGTTAGCTGCATACCCATCAGGGAACATCAACATCTTGATCCACTGAAGTACTTCCTTCCTCTGGGCCCTGCTTAGGACGAAATCGGCCTTAGGCCTTCTCCACGTCTTTCCGCCACATGGCGGCTTCATCTCTAGTTTTGGTCTATCACATAACGCTGCCAGATCCACTCTTGCCTTCACATTATCCTTTGACTTATCAGTAATGTCCATAATTGTTGCCCACAGTGCCTCGGCAACATTCTTTTCAGTGTGCATCACGTCAATGTTGTGTGGAAGGAGCAGGTCGTCATAATAGGGGAGCCGAGTCAAGCCAGACTTATGTGTCCACATATGCTGCTCACCATATCCCACAAAACCACCTTCTGTATTGGCCACGAGCCCATTTATCTATTGACGAATTTCGGCACCAGTCATCGTTGCAGGTAGGCGGTCTGTCACTACAACACTTTTCGTAAAGTTCTTAATGTCTAGGTGGAATGGATGGTCAGCAGGAATAAATTATCGATGTTTATCGAAGGACGAATATTTGCCACCCTTTTTCAACCAAATGAACCTGAGAGCTTCCTTGCAAACTGGGCATGGGAACTTACCGTGAACACACCAGGCACAGAATAGCCCATAGGCCGGTAAGTCATGCATGGAGTACTGGTACCAAACATGAATTCTGAAGTTTGTCTTCGTAGCTCGGTCATACGTCCATACCCCTTCCTCACAGGCACGTACCAATTCATCGATCAAAGGCTCCATGTACACACCCATTTTATTCCCCGGGTGTCCGGGAATTATCAATGACACGAATATATTCTACCTTTGAAAGCACACACCAGGGGGAGATTGATTGGGATAAAAACACGGGCCAACATGTGTACGGGGCAGCGCTCATTCCATAGGGATTTGTCAGGGACCATAATTAGGGGTACCCTCAAGACGCCTAATTCTCAGCTGGTAACCCCCATCAGCATAAAGCTGCAGAGGCCTGATGGGTGCGATTAAGTCAGGGATCAGTCCATACGAGCGACTCGATCACGCCTCGCCCGAGCCTAGCCTCGGACAAGGGCAGCCGACCCCGAGGGATTTCCGTCTCGCCCGAGGCCCCCCTCCAACGGCGGACACGTCTCCGGCTCGCCCGAGGCCTTGCCTTCGCTAAGAAGCAACCCTGACTAAATCGCCACGCCGACCGACCGAGTCGCAGGAGCATTTAACGCAAAGGTGGCCTGACACCTTTATCCTGACGCGCGCCCCCCGGTAGAGCCGAAGTGACCGCCGTCACTTCGCCGCTCCACTGACCGGTCTGACAGAAGGACAGCGCCGCCTGCGCCACTCCGACTGCAGTGCCACTTGACAGAGTAAGACTGACAGGCAGTCAGGCCCTGCCAAAGGCACCATAGGAAACTCCGCTCCGCCCGACCCAGGGCTCGGACTCGGGCTAAGCCCCGGAAGACGGCGAACTCCACTCCGCCCGACCCAGGGCTCGGACTCGGGCTAGGCCCCGGAAGACGGTGAACTTCGCTCCGCCCGACCCAGGGCTCGGACTCGGGCTAAGCCCCGGAAGACGGCGAACTCCGCTCCGCCCGACCCAGGGCTCGGACTCGGGCTAAACCTCGGAAGACGGCGAACTCCGCTCCGCCCGACCCAGGGCTCGGACTCGGGCTAGGCCCCAGAAGACGGCGAACTCCGCTCCGCCCGACCCAGGGCTCGGACTCGGGCTCAACCCCAGAAGACGACGAACTCCGCTTCGCCCGACCCCAGGGCTCCGCCTCCGCCCTGGCCTCTACCGAACGACCTCCGCCTCACCCGACCCAGGGGCTCGGGCTCGTCCTCGGCCATGGAAGACAGACTCGACCTCGGCTTCGGAGGAGCCTCCACGTCGTCCGACCTAGGGCGCAGGCCAGCCACGTCAACAGGAAGCGCCATCATCACCCTACCCCAAGCCGACTCGGGCCGCAGAGAACAAGACCGGTGTCCCATCTGGCTAGCTCCGCCAGATAGGCAATGATGGCGCCCCGCAAGCCCTGTGACGACGGCGACTCTCAGCTCTCTTACGGAAGCAGGAGGACGTCAGCAAGGACTCAACCGCTCCGACAGCTGTCCCTCCGCCAGGCTCCGTTGCTCCTCCGACAGCCACGACATCACACCAGCTGGGTGCCAAGATCTCTCCGGCTGCCACATTGGCATGTACTTAGGGCGCTAGCTCTCCCCCGCTAGACACGTAGCACTCTGCTACACCCCCATTGTACACCTGGATCCTCTCCTTACGCCTATAAAAGGAAGGACCAGGGCCTTCTTAGAGAAGGTTGGCCGCGCGGGGACGAGGACGAGACAGGCGCTCTCCTAGGGCCGCTCGCTTCCCTCACCCGCGTGGACGCTTGTAACCCCCTACTGCAAGCGCACCCGACCTGGGCACGGGACGAACACGAAGGTCGCGGGATTTCCACCTCTCTCACGCCCGTCTCCGGCCACCTCGCTTCCCCCCTTCGCGCTCGCCCACGCGCTCGACCCATCTGGGCTGGGGCACGCGGCACACTCACTCGTCGGCTTAGGGACCCCCCAGTCTCGAAACGCCGACAGTTGGCGCGCCAGGTAGGGGCCTGCTGCGTGTTGACGAACAGCTTCCCGTCAAGCTCCAGATGGGCAGTCTCCAGCAACCTCTCCGGCCCGGGACGGTGCTCCGTTTCGGGAGTCTTGAGTTCATGTCCTTCGACGGCAGCTACGACATGATACTCCTTCCACCGCCGCGCGACAACGACAATGGCGGCCGACAACCCGCCCGCCGGCGGCGGAATCGACGACATCTTCCCCGCGTGGTGGAAGAACAACATTCGAGCTCGCCCCGTCCTCTCCCCCGCCAACGGAGGAGGAGGCGGGGCAACCAAGGCCAAGCGGGAGGCCACGCTTCGTCGGCTGTCGAGCGAATCGACATCCCCAGTGCCCCAACGGGGGGCGCGTCGGGCGTCGACCTCGCGTTTGAGACGAAGGCGGGCGCCGTCCCCCCGCGACGCGCCAATCCCGAGCAAGTGGACGACGCCAGCGCGCTCGCGAGAGCTTGCAGGACGTCGCCCTCGTACCTGAGACGATAGTGCAATCAGTCCCCGACGTGACTATGTCGCTCCTCGTTGACCAAAAGGTACCGACTGATTCCCATCCTACGTCATTTCGACTCAGCCTCAACCCGCCTAGCGACCTTGCTTTGGCGGGCGCTCTCGTTGAGGCGAGTGCAACCCCTCTGGGGTTTCGCATGCGGTCGCCTTGGGACCGGTTGACGGACGCCTCGACCTACGGGCCCTCTGGGTCCGAGGAAGATGACGATCCCAGCATCTGTTGGGATTTCTCTGGATTTGGCAACCCCAGTGCCATGCGGGACTTTATGACCGCATGTGACTACTGCCTCTCCGACTGTTCCGACGGTAGCCACAGCCTCGACGACGAGGACTGTGGCCCAAGCCGCGAATGTTTCCACGTCGAGCTAGGGGATCCCTCCGAAGGCAACCATCTCGGCATGCCGGAGGACGGTGATCTCCCTAGGCCGGTGCCTCGCGCAGACATCCCACGGGAGCTAGCTGTGGTCCCCGTTCCGGTGGGGGGTCACGACCCACAGCTCGAGCAAGTCCGCGGGGCGCAGGCCAGGCTCGACGAGGGAGCAGGAGCGCTTGAGCCGATCCGCCGGGACGTCGGGCAGGTATGGGCGGGCCAACCCCCGACCGGAGAAGTACGTCACCTGCCCCAGGGTTTCCAGCACCGCGTCGCCAATGACGTCAGGGTCAGGCCGCCACCTGCATCCAGTGGGGTCGGTCAGAACCTGGCAGCCGCAGCGATGCTCCTCCGCGCGATGCCGGAGCCATCAACCACCGAGGGTCGGCGAATCCAGGGAGAGCTCAAGAATCTCCTGGAAGGCGCTGCGGTCCGACGGGCCGAGAGCTCTGCCTCCCGATGGCAGGGATACCCCTCGGAACCTCATGCCGCGACTTCCCGATTCATGCGGGAAGCCTCAGTCTACACCGGGCGCACGCACAACACCGCGCCTGCGGCCCCGGGCCACCTCGGCAATGAGCACCATCGTCGCGACCTTCGGGCCCACCTCGACGAAAGGGTGCGCCGAGGCTACCACCCCAGGCGTGGGGGACGCTACGACCGCGGGGAGGATCGGAGTCCCTCGCCCGAACCACCCGGTCCGCAGGCCTTCAGTCGGGCCATCCGACGGGCGCCGTTCCCGACCCGGTTCCGACCCCCGACTACTATCACAAAGTACTCGGGGGAAACGAGACCGGAACTGTGGCTTGCGGACTACCGCCTGGCCTGCCAACTGGGTGGAACGGACGATGACAACCTCATCATCCGCAACCTCCCCCTGTTCCTCTCCGACACCGCTCGCGCCTGGTTGGAGCACCTGCCTCCGGGGCAGATCTCCAACTGGGATGACTTGGTCCAAGCCTTCGCCGGCAATTTCCAGGGCACGTACGTGCGCCCCGGGAATTCCTGGGACCTCCGAAGCTGCCGGCAACAGCCGGGAGAGTCTCTCCGGGACTACATCCGGCGATTCTCGAAGCAGCGCACCGAGCTGCCTAACATCACCGACTCGGATGTCATCGGCGCGTTCCTTGCCTGCACCACCTGCCGTGACCTGGTGAGTAAGTTGGGTCGCAAGACCCCCACCAGGGCGAGCGAGCTGATGGACATCGCCACCAAGTTCGCCTCTGGCCAGGAGGCGGTCGAGGCTATCTTCCGAAAGGATAAGCAACCCCAGGGCCGCCCATCGGAAGATGCTCCCGAGGCGTCAACTCCGCGCGGCGCCAAGAAGAAAGGCAGGAAGAAGTCGCAAGCGAAACGCGACGCCACCGACGCGGACCTTGTCGCCGCCGCCGAGTACAAGAACCCTCGGAAGCCCCCTGGAGGTGCTAACCTCTTCGACAAGATGCTCAAGGAGCCGTGCCCCTATCATCAGGGGCCCGTCAAGCACACCCTCGAGGAGTGCGTCGTGCTTCGGCGCCACTTCCACAGGGCTGGGCCACCCGCAGAGGGTGGCAGGGCCCGCGACGACGACAAGAAGGAAGATCACCAAGCAGGAGAGTTCCCCGAGGTCCGCGACTGCTTCATGATCTACGGTGGGCATGTGGCGAATGCCTCGGCTCGGCATCGCAAGCAAGAGCGCCGGGAGGTCTGCTCGGTGAAGGTGGCGGCGCCAGTCTACCTAGACTGGTCCGACAAGCCCATCACCTTCGACCAAGCTGACCACCCCGACCACGTGCCGAGCCCGGGGAAATACCCGCTCGTCGGCGACGTCAGGCTCACCAAGGTCCTGATGGACGGGGGCAGCTGCCTCAACATCATCTACGCCGAGACCCTCAGGCTCCTGCGCGTCGATCTGTCCTCCGTCCGAGCAGGCGCTGCGCCCTTCCACGGGATCATTCCCGGGAAGCGCGTCCAGCCCCTCGGACGACTCGACCTTCCCGTCTGCTTCGGAACGCCCTACAACTTCCGAAGGGAGACTCTGATGTTCGAGGTGGTCGGGTTCCGAGGAACCTACCACGCTGTACTGGGGAGGCCATGCTACGCGAAGTTCATGGCCGTCCCCAACTACACCTACCAGAAGCTCAAGATGCCGGGCCCCAACGGTGTCATCACCATCGGCCCCACGTACAAACACGCGTTCGAATGCGACGTGGAGTGCGTGGAGTACGCCGAGGCCCTCGCCGAGTCCGAGGCCCTCATCGCCGACCTGGAGAGCCTCTCCAAAGAGGTGCCAGACGTGAAACGTCATGCCGGCAACTTCGAGCCAGCGGAGACGGTTAAGGCCATCCCTCTCGACCCCAGTGGCGACACCTCCAAGCAGATCCGGATCGGTTCCGGGCTCGACCCCAAATAGGAAGTAGTGCTCGCCTACTTTCTTGTAACACCCGGTTTTAAAGAAACAAAGCCAGGTGCATCTCATACATGCGCCAAGAAGACAACATATATAATAACAGAGTGTATAGAGATAAATGTCATAAAACATCAGAGTAATTATTACATAGCGGAAGACTTATTACAAAGTAAAAGAATAAATATAAAACGAACTAAGGATCGTCGGCGCCAATGTCAACTGAGAAACACCACCTAGATCAGATCAAACTCCTCGCTTTGTGGCTCCTCCTGAACCACCTGCTCTTCTCCTGTGGGGGGGGGGGGTGTGAGACAGCAAGGGTGAGCTCACACATGATCATCGCTCAACAAGTTGTGGGGAATAATGTGACATGAACTCACCAAAGGTGGGAGCTCATGGAGTGTAAGGCTTATCAAAGAGAATGGTTAAAGCTGAGCATTGCTTTTAATGTTGATCAAACTTTTATTAGCAATTACTAGATGTAAGTAAATACCAAAACCTTAATAAATAATAGAACAAAATTAATAATAAACCCATGCAATGCAAATGACAAAATTGAATTTAAGTTCCATAATTTAAACATCAGAGAGTCCTGAGCTGCTCATGACCGTGAGATCGGCTAGTATACCAGTTTTACACTCTGCAGAGGTTGTACCCTTTACCCACAAGTCATGTTACCCATCTGCCAAGGGGTCGCGAATCCCATACACCTCTACCTAGGAAGCGCGGCAGGGAAACACTACGAGGCCTTTACAAAGTTCCACTAGCTTCCGAAAACCCGCTACAGTTTATAGGAAGTTCCAATGCAGGGTTCCTGGCTGACTGCCATCGCAGCAAAATCAACCAGGGACCTCCCTACACTGACCACTCCCCTACTGCCCTTGCCCCTTTCGGGTAAGGTAGTCTTCCACTAGCTTTCCTAATTAGTCAGCCAAGGGCGTCCCATTAAACCCTTGTGGTGGCACGTGGTTCTCAAGTTAAGCTCTATGTTCCAATTAACATTAATGAACTTGACATGAACATAAACAGAATAACAAGAATAATTGGAACATAGATATAATAAATGATTATCCCAAAACCATGTAAAGCAATAGCAAACTACCCAGTGATTCAGGGGTAAACAAGGTAATGTGATAAACAATCTAGGGTGACCTATTGGGTCCCATCAAAATTAACCTATGCATGAATAAGTGATATTAAAGAACATTATTGGGTAAAAAGTGGTCAAGGGCACAACTTGCCTTCAATGAGCTCCTGCTCAGCTACTTCAACCTGCTGCTCACCAGGATCCTCGGTCACGGGCTCTTCTATTCGCCACAATACAAACAAGCACAGTGTATATAGAGAAATTAACATTACACCAAACATATAAACAAAATACACAGAGATATTCTACATATTAAAATAAAATTCTAGGAACAGGAATCATAATTTTTGGAGTTATAGAATTTAAGTTATGGATTTTCAAAGGTTTTATGTGTTTAAAATAGGATTAAGTGTGGGATTAATTTTCTTACTGTTGTCATGATAAAACAGAGACACTAAGTGCTAGAGAATAAAATTACAAAATTTTAGGAACTGGAATGGCTCAATTTGGACCAAGTATGGATTTTCTATGATTTTTATAAGTTCTAGCACTAATTTATATATTAAAAATCCTTTTATAATTTAATTTCCCTGGTTTTCTATTACTTTGGTCCAGGCCTCATTTACTGAAATGTGCAGGGGCTAACTCGCAAGACTGCCAGGACACAGCGAATAGTCACACATGGATGGCGGGTTAATTTGTAAAGGTTCCAGGGGCTCTTTAGCAATTTGCACGCGCGAAGGGGTATCCGCAAACCTCGGCCGCCCGATCAAGCGCGAACGACCACGATTAGATTCGACATCCATCAACCCCATGAGTAACCCAGGCCATCGGATCCAGGATTCACGGTTCTGATTTAATGGCTCGAAGGGGTACACCAAGACTCGATCTAGACCACCCCCTGCACGATCAACGGTTGCTGGCCTTCTTCTACCTCATGGCCCGTACTCTCTCTCCCTGCAAGCCAGCCAGAGGCGACCGTAACACCAGGGCAGCCGGCTACACCGGTGTTTGTCCAACCACCACTACCGCGCGCCAACTCCCACAAGAAAACAGTGCTACGCGATAATTAGACAAAAACAAAATTAGGGCAGAGGGTCTCACCTACGGCGGACAGTAGCACGTCGGTAGAATCAGTGCTCCGAGGAGATTCAAGTGGTGCAGAACCCCAACCCGCCCAGGCAAAGCCCCACCGTCGAGCACCCGGTGGCAGCGTTGCACAGGAGCCGGACGTCGACAGGCAGAGGATTCGCGGCGGCTTTGAGCTCCCCAGTACTACCCATGTCAACGGCGGCACGGAGACAAAATCGACCACCGGCGAAGAATCTCGTAGAGTACCGAGGCACCTATGCACGCTGATCCCACCACAGGGTACCAAGAACCCAGGCGGTCATCTCGGCAGTACCCAGGAGGGCGCCATGCCGCCACACGCCAAGCTCCAGGCTTCCCCGCTGGAATTCGAACGCCCGCGCCGCACAACTCCGACCCCAACACACGTTCCTTGCTCTCGTTCACCCGCCACAAGCCATGAATCGCCTCGGAGTGATTCGTTTGAGGTCTGGACATCGCCTTATCGGAACGATGAGGCGAGGAGGGGTTAGCTCAGGAAGGGGGCGCCGCAATCCATGGATTTTATGGGGAAGGAGTCGGCCGGTGGAAGCGGATCACGCCCTGGTTTCTCGCGGTGGCTGGTGTTGTTCATCACGGGCAGGCAGATAAGGAGCTGTCGATTTGGGGCCCACCGGGCAGTGACATGGCGCGGTTGACTGGCCAAGCGGGGCCACATGTCGGCGCCGACTGTTGTAGTGGGCTGCGGGGAAATAGGTTTGTTCTGGGCCAAGCTAGGGGAATACGACCCAACGCAGGTAATGTTTTTTTTTATAATTCCTGATTTGTTTTCCTATTTATTCTTAACTATTTTGAATATAAATTTAAATTTTGAATACGAATTCCACCATTGAGTCAAGTATACAAATTCAAGCTTCTAGTGGAGGAATAATAAATTTTTATTTACTTATTTTTATCCACAAAATTCCTATTTTCTTCTCTTTTCTAAATTCTACAATTCCTTTTGGATTTTAAGTTCCACTTTGGACTTTAATATATTTCTTGTCACATTATTATTTTATTTTGTCACAATGTGCACACAAAAGAAAATATCAGCATGATGCATAATTTAGTTGGTGTCTTTTGTTGATTATTTATTGGTGTAAGTGAGGTGCCCACATGAAATGATAAATAGGGATGACACCCATATATGCAAAGGAATATAATTTCTCCTCTTAGATTTTTTTTTACAAAGTGGTATTACAAATCCTACCCCCTTAAAAAGAATCTTGTCCTCGAGATTTAAGAAGGACTAGGGAAAAGATGGGGAAAATCTATGTGAAGCTCTTCTTCTCTTTCCCAAGTTGCTTCATCTTCACCATGGTGACTCCATTGCACTTTGCACATCTTTATCACCTTATTTCTCGTAACTCGAGTCAAAGTATCCAAAATCTTGATCGGGTATTCCATGTAAGTCAAATCACCCTGAACACTAAGCTCTTCCATTGGTAACTGTTCCTCAGGGACACGGAGACACTTCTTTAGTTGAGATACGTGGAACACGTTATGCACATCCGATAGACTATCAGGTAGCTCGAGTTGGTATGCCATCTCCCCAACTCTTCTAAAGATCAAGAATGGTCCAATGTAGCGAGGGGACAATTTGCCCTTGACTTTAAATCTCCTCATTCCACGCAGTGGTGACACCTTGAGGTACACATAATCTCCTTCTTCAAATTCCAGTGGTCTCCTTCTATTATCAGCATAGCTCTTTTGCCTGGTTTGAGCCACCCTCAAATTCTCTCGAATTATACGGACTTGTTCTTCTGCTTCTTGAATCAATTCAGGCCCAAAGAACTGTCTTTCTCCAGTCTGATCCCAATACAAAGGAGTCTTGCACTTTCTTCCATATAAAGCTCCAAAAGGTGACCTCTTCAGACTGGCCTGATAACTATTATTGTATGAGAACTCAGCATAAGGTAGACTTTTATCCCAACTTCCTCCATGCTGAAGTGCACAAGCTCTCAACATATCCTCCAATACTTGATTAGTCCTTTCAGTCTGTCCATCAGTCTGAGGTAGGCCGAACTAAAATTCAACTTCGTATCCATTTTCTCATGAAAACTTTTCCAAATTCTGGGGTAAACTGTGATCCACTATCCAAAATGATCTTCTTCGGTACACCGTGTAGAGACACAATCCAAGCCATATATAACTCAGCCAATTGAGATCACTTATAAGTAGTCTTGACTGGAATGAAGTGAGCCACTTTAGTCAATCTATCCACAATCACCCATATAGCATCGTATCCTTTCTGGGTGCGAGGCAATTCAGTAATGAAATCCATACCAATCTCTTCCCACTTCCACTCGGGTATCTTCAGTGGATGCAATAGTCCAGCTGGCCTCTGATGTTCAGCCTTAACTCTTTGACATACGTCGCACATAGCCACATGTGCAGCCACATCTCTCTTCAATCCATACCACCAATACTTCCGCTTCAAATCCTGATACATCTTAGTACTACTAGGATGAATAGAATAATCCGAATCATGGGCCTCTTTTAAAATAGTCTCTCGAAGGCTTTCAATATCAGGAACACACATCCTGTCCTTGAACCATACAGTGCCTTGCTCATCTTCCGTGAATTCCGGACCTCGACCTTCCGTAATAAGATCCTTAATCTCTTGTATCTTAGCATCACCAATTTGACCTTTGCGGATTTCTTGCTCCAAAGTAGGTTCCACATCAATAGTAACTCCTTCAGTATGAGCAACTATCCCCAGGTTAAGTCTCCTGAAATCCTCAACAATCTCGTCGGGTAGCTGGGCAACAATAGCTGAATGAACATGTTCCTTTCGACTCAAGGCATCTGCAACCAAATTCGCCTTGCCCGGGTGATAGTGAATCTCCAAGTCGTAATCCTTAATAAGCTCCAACCAACGGCGTTGCCTAAGGTTGAGATCCTTTTGAGTGAATATATACTTCAAACTCTTATGATCCATGCATACTTGACACTTGGTTCCCATGATATAATGTCTCCAAATCTTAAGCGCGTGCACAATGGCTGCCAATTCCAAGTCATGAGTGGGGTAGTTCACTTCATGTTTCCGTAACTGACGAGAAGCATAGGCAATCACATGTCCTTCCTGCATGAGCACACATCCTAAGCCTTGGCCACATGCATCGCAATAGATATCAAATCCTTTCTGTAGGTCTGGCATAACCAATACTGGGGGCGACATCAATCTTTTCTTCAATTAATCAAAGCTGTCTTGACACTTCTCGCCCCACTTAAATTCTCTTCCTTTCTCCAAAAGTGAAGTCATAGGCTTAGCAATCTTAGAAAATCCTTCAATAAATCTCCGATAATAGCCTACTAATCCCAAGAAACTTCGAATCTCAGTAACTGTAGTGGGTACTCTCCACTCCATTATCTCCTTAACCTTAGCAGGATCCACTGAAATTCCTCCATTAGAAATAATATGACCAAGAAATGGCACCTCGCCAATCCAAAACTCGCACTTGCTGAACTTAGCATATAACTGATTATCTCGTAGCTTCTGTAGCACCAACCTTAGATGTTCCTCATGATCACTATCACTCTTGGAATAGATAAGAATATCGTCGATGAATACCACGACGAATCTGTCCAAATACTCCATAAACACCTTATTCATCAAGTTCATAAAATAGGCTAGTGCATTAGTTAGTCTAAATGACATAACAGTAAACTCATATAAACCATATCGGGTTGACAAAGTCGTCTTGGGAATATCCGATGGCCTAATCTTCACTTGGTGATAACCCGTTCGGAGATCAATCTTCGAGAATATCCTAGCACCTCTCATCTGATCAAATAAATCCTCATTACGGGGCAACAGATACTTGTTCTTCACAGTAACATCATTAAGGGATCTATAATCCACGCACATCCTTTGTGATCCATCTTTCTTCTATATAAATAGAACTGGTGCTCCACAAGGTGAAGGATTCAGACGAGTGTATCCATCCTCTTGTAATTCCGTTAATTGCTTCTTAAGTTCCTTTAGTTCTTCTACAGACATTCTGTATAGCCGTTTAGAAATAGGAGTAGTCCCAGGTAAGAGATCCATGACAAACTCAACTTCCCTATCTGGTGGCATCCCTGGTAACTCCTCTGGAAAGACATCCGAAAAATCTCTAACCACACGGATGTTGACACCAACAAACTTCCCATCTACTAAGAATGTCGCTAGTCTGGTGGTGGTAGTTACTGCAATTCCAACTTCAAATCTTTCTCCTTTGGAACTGGTGAGTTCTATGGTTCCTTTAGCACAATGAATAAACCTCCTTTGCCTTTCTTAACCATGACATACCAAGGATCACGTCTATAGTGCTCTCTTCTAACACTATAGGGGTAGCCCATCTAGGTTAGTGATACAGGGTAAGAAAGGAAGAATTGTAGATAAGGCGAGTAATTATGAGGAATGTTACTGCGGGGGATTTATTAGCTAAGTAGATTAGTGTGTTATCCACTAAAGCTAATACATTACCTTATGGTGGTACATGCTAAGATGCCCGTCTATACTATTTCAATCAATCAAAGAAGCAAATCAGACATTGATCATCAGAACAATCAACCAACATTTTTAATAGAGAAAATAATTTTAATTTCGTCTTAGGTTCCCTATCTCTGAAAAAGTTCATAGTTGTAGGATTCCAAAGTGTGAAATCCATCTTGTCTTGAAGTAGAAAAGATAAGAATAATCAGAGTAGAACAGTAGAAGGTGAGACATGATCAAGATAAGTATAGAGAGAATCAGAGTAAGGTAAGTATAGAATGAATCAGAAGAAGGTAAGTAGGTAAGGTTTTTGTCCATTTCTATCTAGGTTTCGTCCTACAGTCAACATTTCCTCTGATACCACTTCTGTAACACCCGGTTTTAAAGAAACAAAGCCAGGTGCATCTCATACATGCGCCAAGAAGACAACATATATAATAACAGAGTGTATAGAGATAAATGTCATAAAACATCAGAGTAATTATTACATAGCGGAAGACTTATTACAAAGTAAAAGAATAAATATAAAACGAACTAAGGATCGTCGGCGCCAATGTCAACTGAGAAACACCACCTAGATCAGATCAAACTCCTCGCTTTGTGGCTCCTCCTGAACCACCTGCTCTTCTCCTGTGGGGGGGTGTGAGACAGCAAGGGTGAGCTCACACATGATCATCGCTCAACAAGTTGTGGGGAATAATGTGACATGAACTCACCAAAGGTGGGAGCTCATGGAGTGTAAGGCTTATCAAAGAGAATGGTTAAAGCTGAGCATTGCTTTTAATGTTGATCAAACTTTTATTAGCAATTACTAGATGTAAGTAAATACCAAAACCTTAATAAATAATAGAACAAAATTAATAATAAACCCATGCAATGCAAATGACAAAATTGAATTTAAGTTCCATAATTTAAACATCAGAGAGTCCTGAGCTGCTCATGACCGTGAGCTCGGCTAGTATACCAGTTTTACACTCTGCAGAGGTTGTACCCTTTACACACAAGTCATGTTATCCATCTGCCAAGGGGTCGCGAATCCCATACACCTCTACCTAGGAAGCGCGGCAGGGAAACACTACGAGGCCTTTACAAAGTTCCACTAGCTTCCGAAAACCCGCTACAGTTTATAGGAAGTTCCAATGCAGGGTTCCTGGCTGACTGCCATCGCAGCAAAATCAACCAGGGACCTCCCTACACTGACCACTCCCCTACTGCCCTTGCCCCTTTCGGGTAAGGTAGTCTTCCACTAGCTTTCCTAATTAGTCAGCCAAGGGCGTCCCATTAAACCCTTGTGGTGGCACGTGGTTCTCAAGTTAAGCTCTATGTTCCAATTAACATTAATGAACTTGACATGAACATAAACAGAATAACAAGAATAATTGGAACATAGATATAATAAATGATTATCCCAAAACCATGTAAAGCAATAGCAAACTACCCAGTGATTCAGGAGTAAACAAGGTAATGTGATAAACAATCTAGGGTGACCTATTGGGTCCCATCAAAATTAACCTATGCATGAATAAGTGATATTAAAGAACATTATTGGGTAAAAAGTGGTCAAGGGCACAACTTGCCTTTAATGAGCTCCTGCTCAGCTACTTCAACCTGCTGCTCACCAGGATCCTCGGTCACGGGCTCTTCTATTCGCCACAATACAAACAAGCACAGTGTATATAGAGAAATTAACATTACACCAAACATATAAACAAAATACACAGAGATATTCTACATATTAAAATAAAATTCTAGGAACAGGAATCATAATTTTTGGAGTTATAGAATTTAAGTTATGGATTTTCAAAGGTTTTATGTGTTTAAAATAGGATTAAGTGTGGGATTAATTTTCTTACTGTTGTCATGATAAAACAGAGACACTAAGTGCTAGAGAATAAAATTACAAAATTTTAGGAACTGGAATGGCTCAATTTGGACCAAGTATGGATTTTCTATGATTTTTATAAGTTCTAGCACTAATTTATATATTAAAAATCCTTTTATAATTTAATTTCCCTGGTTTTCTATTACTTTGGTCCAGGCCTCATTTACTGAAATGTGCAGGGGCTAACTCGCAAGACTGCCAGGACACAGCGAATAGTCACACATGGATGGCGGGTTAATTTGTAAAGGTTCCAGGGGCTCTTTAGCAATTTGCACGCGCGAAGGGGTATCCGCAAACCTCGGCCGCCCGATCAAGCGCGAACGACCACGATTAGATTCGACATCCATCAACCCCATGAGTAACCCAGGCCATCGGATCCAGGATTCACGGTTCTGATTTAATGGCTCGAAGGGGTACACCAAGACTCGATCTAGACCACCCCCTGCACGATCAACGGTTGCTGGCCTTCTTCTACCTCATGGCCCGTACTCTCTCTCCCTGCAAGCCAGCCAGAGGCGACCGTAACACCAGGGCAGCCGGCTACACCGGTGTTTGTCCAACCACCACTACCGCGCGCCAACTCCCACAAGAAAACAATGCTACGCGATAATTAGACAAAAACAAAATTAGGGCAGAGGGTCTCACCTACGGCGGACAGTAGCACGTCGGTAGAATCAGTGCTCCGAGGAGATTCAAGTGGTGCAGAACCCCAACCCGCCCAGGCAAAGCCCCGCCGTCGAGCACCCGGTGGCAGCGTTGCACAGGAGCCGGACGTCGACAGGCAGAGGATTCGCGGCGGCTTTGAGCTCCCCAGTACTACCCATGTCAACGGCGGCACGGAGACAAAATCGACCACCGGCGAAGAATCTCGTAGAGTACCGAGGCACCTATGCACGCTGATCCCACCACAGGGTACCAAGAACCCAGGCGGTCATCTCGGCAGTACCCAGGAGGGCGCCATGCCGCCACACGCCAAGCTCCAGGCTTCCCCGCTGGAATTCGAACGCCCGCGCCGCACAACTCCGACCCCAACACACGTTCCTTGCTCTCGTTCACCCGCCACAAGCCATGAATCGCCTCGGAGTGATTCGTTTGAGGTCTGGACATCGCCTTATCGGAACGATGAGGCGAGGAGGGGTCAGCTCAGGAAGGGGGCGCCGCAATCCATGGATTTTATGGGGAAGGAGTCGGCCGGTGGAAGCGGATCACGCCCTGGTTTCTCGCGGCGGCTGGTGTTGTTCATCACGGGCAGGCAGATAAGGAGCTGGCGATTTGGGGCCCACCGGGCAGTGACATGGCGCGGTTGACTGGCCAAGCGGGGCCACATGTCGGCGCCGACTGTTGTAGTGGGCTGCGGGGAAATAGGTTTGTTCTGGGCCAAGCTAGGGGAATACGACCCAACGCAGGTAATGTTTTTTTTATAATTCCTGATTTGTTTTCCTATTTATTCTTAACTATTTTGAATATAAATTTAAATTTTGAATACGAATTCCACCATTGAGTCAAGTATACAAATTCAAGCTTCTAGTGGAGGAATAATATATTTTTATTTACTTATTTTTATCCACAAAATTCCTATTTTCTTCTCTTTTCTAAATTCTACAATTCCTTTTGGATTTTAAGTTCCACTTTGGACTTTAATATATTTCTTGTCACATTATTATTTTATTTTGTCACAATGTGCACACAAAAGAAAATATCAGCATGATGCATAATTTAGTTGGTGTCTTTTGTTGATTATTTATTGGTGTAAGTGAGGTGCCCACATGAAATGATAAATAGGGATGACACCCATATATGCAAAGGAATATAATTTCTCCTCTTAGATTTTTTTTACAAAGTGGTATTACATTTCTCCGCGCAAACGTCGACGTCTTTGCGTGGAGTCCCTCGGACATGCCTGGCATACCGAGGGATGTCGCCGAGCACTCGCTGGATATTCGGGCCGGAGCCCTACCCGCCAGGCAGCCTCTGCGCCGATTCGACAAGGGGAAGCGCAGAGTGATAGGCGAGGAGATCCACAAGTTAAAAGAAGCGAAAAGCGTCAAACTCAGCCCTGAAAGGTGGGCCCTCGGGGCGTCCCAGGGCATGGTCTTGGAGTTCATTATCTCCAAACGGGGCATCAAAGCCAACTAGGAAAAAACCCCGACCATCGCACAGCACCCCGAGCCCTTGCTGGGGGTACCCGGGGGCTGCACACACCCCCGGAAAGGCCGCTTGTCATCGCCGACGTTCTGGAGCCCGGAACGTACAAGCTGACCAGCGGTCAAGGCGAGGTCTACGGCAACGCTTGGAACGTCCGACAGCTACGTCGCTTCTACCCTTAAGATGTTTTCAAGCTGTTCGTATACCTCGCTCATACACAAGTCTCAGTCGTCAAGGAAGGGTCGGCCTCGCCTCGGCAGAGCCCGACCCTCCCTCGGGGGCTAAAAAAGGGGGAACCCCTCTGCGTCAAGATTGGGTGTACTTCTCCGCATCCAAAATTTTCGATCAAGAAGGGCTTTTGCGTTCTCCCGGCTATGTCAGAAGCAGGGTCCCGAGGAGCGAACGTGGGTACATGTAAGTGGCGAGGCCGACTGAGCCGAGGAACTCCTATGCCTCCGGGTTAGGGACACCTCACTCATCACCTGCCACGAAAAATGACCCAACTCGGGAAGCCGCCCTTATTATTGACAAGCTAGGCCGGACACGCAAATTGAAAGAAAGGAGAGTACGACTTCATGCAAGAAAAACAAAGTGTTCAGGCCTCAGCGGCCGCGGTAAGACACACATCCAACAGAAACTGTTCCAACAAGAGTTAGGCGCCGCCTTGGGAAGGAGCCGCGCCTTCAGTTCCGTCCCCGCCGTCGGTAAGATCCATCTCGGCTTCCGGCGATGGTGCAGGGGGAAGGATCTCCGCCTCAAAGGTGGTCGCCAGCGCCGCGCTCGGACCCGCGGCGACCGCGTCGAGCCGCTGAACTTCTGCCAGGGCGGCTTCGTCTTCGTCAGGAAGACAATACCCCTCACTAACCCGCTCCAGGTCCACAACGTAGTGGGAAGCGAGCACGGCGAAGGCCCGCCTGACGCCGTGGTGTAGCGCCTCGCGGACTCTGCCGTGTGCGTGATCACCCAAGGCTTGAAGGCGGCTTTGAGGGGAGCTTCCTGAGGGGACGTCGCCGGAGCCAAGGATCCGATAAACGTCCGAGACGGCCTCGGACATGGCCGCGAGGTCAGCCTCCCTCTGCTCGGTAGCTCCGGCAAGCGCCCCGGCGAGCGCCTTGGCGGACTCGTCAAGGGCAGACTCGAGCTCTGCGAACAACCAGAAGAAAGACCTCAAGCACGAGCAGAGGAAACAGACAAGAACAAGAACCAGGGACGGCCAAGGCGTACCTCCGGCTCGGGCACGCTGCTCCGAGACCGCGACCTGGGCTGCGGCTAGGTCGGCCATGAGGGTCTCAGCCCGGCTTTCGGCCTCGGCAGCCCGGCCCCGAGATTGGTCCCGCTCCTCGACGACCTGGACGAACTCCGACCGCTGCCGTTGCGCCTCTGCGCGCGCCGCTGCCGCCTCCGCGCTCGCTGCTGCCGCCTCGGCTCTCAGGTCAGCGCAGAGCAATTGGAGGTCCGCTACCTTGGCATCCTGCTGAGAAAGGCGCGCAGTAGCCCCGGCGAGCGAGGTCCTCAGGGATCGCAGCGAGCCCCAGACATCGACCTCGCGGCGGATGAACGACGACTTGGCGGCGCTCCGATCCGTCAGATCCTGGGGGAAGGAAACAGGGCGTCACGAAGAACGCCTCGCTCACAGAAAGGAAAAGGTATGCCTGAAACCGTTACCTGGAGGATTTTGGGGACGTCCCTGCAGAAAACCTCCAGCGACGACCGGAGCGACCCCACCGTTGCTTCAGCACACTCGCGGAGCTCATCCCAGGACTGGTCCTCCTGTTCATCGTCGAGAACGAAGACAGGGTCCGAGGCCTCGAGGGTCCGAAACCGGAGCAACTGGCGCCGGGCCCCGGGGCTCCGCCGCACAGCGATGAGGCTGCCGCCCGGCTGGACGGATCGCGCCTCCACGCCCACCTCTTCCGAGGCACTGGGCGCCGACGCATCAGCCATCTCGACGCCGGCAGCAACCGGTCGCTCTCCGATTGGGACGGCGGCGACTTCGGTAGCGGCAGGCGCCAGCATGGCCGGCACGACAGGCGGGCTCGGGACCACGTCGGCGTCAGCCGCCTCCCCTATCACGATGGCCGCCTCGGCAGAAGAGCCAGCCTCGGGAACCTGCTTCCCAGCGACAGGTGACGCCCGAGCCCCCTGCGGTGAAACGCCCTGCGAAAGGGTCGGCTGAACAATGAGGCCCGGGGCGGCGCTGGCCGCACAGACCGGCGCCGTCTTAAGGGCCTTCCGGGGTGCCAGGTCGGTCTGGCCATGGCTTCGCTTGCTGAGGAAAAAAGGAAAATCACGGCCGAGACATATGAATGGAAAGCCAAGACGAAGACATTCCAAGATACTTACCCACACCGGGCCATGATCCACCGCGCCTGGGGGGAGGTTTCTTGGATCCCGGCTCTCGGAACAGCCGCCAAGGTCCGCTTCGCCAGCAACTTCGGCGCCACCCTTGCTTTGGACACCCGGGGAGCAGATTGCCCGGGCACTGTCACGATGACTTGAGGGTCACCCCCATGCGCTGCCGGTACGAGCGGCGGCCCTTGGGGAGCAGACGCCCTGACCTGGCCCTCCGGAGCCACCTCAGCTCCTCCGGCCGAGGGGTCAGGTGACCTCTCGGGTTGCCCCCGTGCCTCGGGCCGGGACCCCGATGCCCCAACTCCGGGGACTGACGGTGTCGGCCCGCTCGGGGGCTGGCTCGACGGCTCCTGGCCACACCCCAAGCCAGGGCTGAGGCCGAGACGGGCGGCCATGTCGTCCTCCTCCTCATCATCATCGTCGTCGTCGTCGTCGGGCGTCTCCGGCGACGGCTCCCTCGGGAGTCCCTCCCTCTCCTGCTGGCGATGGCGCTTCTCCAAGGCGTCCCGAGCCCACCTCCGCTCGCGGGCCCGGGCCTTCTCCGCGTCCTTCTTCTTCTTCTTCTCCTTCGCGGCAACCCGCCGCGCTGCTCGGTCCACCGCGTCCTCCGGGACCCGTGGCCGGGAGGGCTTGTGCCACCCCACCTTCTGAAGAAAGGGGGGAAAGAAGCCCGATCGTAAGAACCAGGAGCAACCCGATGTATGAAGAAGGAAGGAGCGAACACTCACCAGAGTTACGCACCCCTGGTCGGGGCGCATCCGAAGCTGGGAGAAGGCGTGGGAGTCCGGCTTCCCCATCGCAGCCGACACCCGCCATTGGAGGGCGTCGAAGGGAAGAGGATCAGGGGACATCCGTGAGCCCTCCCAGTCAGCCTCCGGGGTCATCTCCCAAAGCGGCAGCCGTCGCTCCGCCAAGGGAAGCACCCTCCGACGGTGGATGGCGGCAACCACTCCCGCAGCGGAGAGTCCCCCCTCCCGCAACGCCTCCAGGGCCTGGAGAAGGGGTTCGAGGTTCTTCTGTCTCTCGTGCGGGGTCCCATGACGCCAAGCATCGGTGGCGGCGGTGACTACTCGCTGGGAGAACGGCGGGAGCAACTCACCGTCATTCCGGAGGTAGAACCACCGGCGCTGCCACCCCTTGTTCGAGGACGCGAGGATAGCAGGAATGTACTGCGACGCCCGCGACTGCCTCAGCAAGAGGGTGCAGCCGCCGGCCTGCACCACTGCGTGGACCTTCCTCTCCCCCGTCGGCGAGGCAAAAAGCTCGGCGAAAAAGAGATGAGTCCACAAATCCCAATGGGGGGCGATCCCCAAATACCCTTCGCACACCGCTACGAAGATAGCGGCCTGCGAGATGGAGTTGGGGGTGAGGTTGTGCAACTCCACCCCATAGTGGAACAGGATTGCCCGCATAAAGCGGCCCGTCGGCACACCGAATCCCCGCTCGTGGAAGGAGACGAAGCTCACGACGTACCCCGGCGGTGGGGATGGAGCGACTCCGCCCACGGGAGGAATCCATTCTGGTCGCTGCTCATCGGTGAGAGGGCGGAGCAAACCCTCGCCGACCAGCTCCTCCAGATCGCTCGCCGTCACCGTGGAAAAGGGCCACGGATCGCGCGGTGAGATGATGGTTACCCGGTCAGCCATCACCAAAACGGAAGGGATGGCGGCGCAAGAGGCAGGAATGGCGGTTTCCTCTTCTCTGGCTAAAGTCTCTCAGGTTGCGAAAACCTAAAGGAAGAGGCAGGAAGCGGAGCGAAGAACCGTCACCAAACCCTCTCCCGGGTATATAAAGACCAGGGCGAGACCGTTTCTAGCATTCCGCCCGGACCGGACGCGGGATTCAAAAAACGCGAAGCGAAACAGCCGTTCCTCGAACGGCTCGTGCACGCGCAACGGCCGCCCTGCCAACCACTCGCCCCGTCGCATTAACTCCGCGGCGGGACAGGCGGCGCTTCTGGCAGGAGAGGCGGGCGACGCTTCTCCTTCGCCGAAATAACCGCGCCAAAAAAGGTACGCCACGTCGTTCGATTTCGTATCCTTTTCCTT
The DNA here is from genome assembly GCF_902167145.1 of Zea mays. Classification (NCBI taxonomy): domain Eukaryota; kingdom Viridiplantae; phylum Streptophyta; class Magnoliopsida; order Poales; family Poaceae; genus Zea; species Zea mays. The sequence goes on along the minus strand of NC_050098.1, from coordinate 132,368,661 downwards.
TTTCCTCTTTCTCTATCTCTTGCAACAGGGACCGGGAAAGGGGGATACCCCGAAAAGGATCCTTCCCTGTGAAGGAACCGGGCTCCGAGCCCCCCTACTGATCAGAGGTTCGAAGGCTGGCCCCCCGAGGGGTTCAACAGCCGCCTCAGATCGCGTGGGCCCTACACCCACTACTGGTTAGAGGTTCGAAGGCCGGCCTCCCGAAGGGCTCCACGGCCGCCTCAGGCTACTCGGGCTCCGCGCCCATTACTGATCAGGGGTTCGAAGGCTGGCCCCCGAAGGGTTCACAGTCGCCTCAGACGCCGAGCGAGGGATGACCAGGGGTACGTTCGATACATAACCAAGGCTCGGGATGCGCTCCCGAGGTACCTAGGACATTTCCGAGACCAGCGGGAGCGATCTTGTAACGGAATCCCATCGGAGGGAGGCATCGAGCCCTCGGACCCCGTCGCCAGGGGACCGGGTCCGGCAGATCACCCGCAGGTACTTTTGGGCGTGCCTCTGGGCCCCTAGCCGACCCCCAACGAACGGGGCACAGACGTCCACTCGGATTACCCGCTTGCAGCTCACCGGAGACACCATGTTCGGTGCCCATCGAGGGTAACATGGCGCTCTCCCCCCCTCCTTGCGGAAAGGCGACGTAGGGGCGTATGTAAAAAAGCCGAGTCTGTCCCTGATCGCCCTCTCGTCCTGTGCGGAGGCTCGGGGGCTGCTCTCGCAAAACCGGCTCCGGCCGAACCGTTGACAGCGTCAACATACTAGCCCGAGAACTTGGGCCCCGACCGTGCACCCGGGCTACGACCAGTTCGCATGAGGGAACAACCAGACCAGCCGAAGCATTACGCAAGGCATTAAGACCTCGGAGGAGTGAAACCACTCCTCCGAGGCCTCGGGGGCTACACCCGGCGGGTGCGCTCGCGCGCACCCACCGGAACAAAATGCAACCGAGAAAGGCTGGTCCCCTTGCAAAAAAGTGCGACGAAAGCCTCCAAGCGAGTGCTAACACTCCCTTCGAGGCTCGGGGGCTACTGTCGGGGACCATAATTAGGGGTACCCTCAAGACGCCTAATTCTCAGCTGGTAACCCCCATCAGCATAAAGCTGCAGAGGCCTGATGGGTGCGATTAAGTCAGGGATCAGTCCATACGAGCGACTCGATCACGCCTCGCCCGAGCCTAGCCTCGGACAAGGGCAGCCGACCCCGAGGGATTTCCGTCTCGCCCGAGGCCCCCCTCCAACAGCGGACACGTCTCCGGCTCGCCCGAGGCCTTGCCTTCGCTAAGAAGCAACCCTGACTAAATCGCCGCGCCGACCGACCGAGTCGCAGGAGCATTTAACGCAAAGGTGGTCTGACACCTTTATCCTGACGCGCGCCCCCCGGCAGAGCCGAAGTGACCGCCGTCACTTCGCCGCTCCACTGACCGGTCTGACAGAAGGACAGTGCCGCCTGCGCCACTCCGACTGCAGTGCCACTTGACAGAGTAAGACTGACAGGCAGTCAGGCCCTGCCAAAGGCGCCATAGGAAACTCCGTTCCGCCCGACCCAGGGCTCGGACTCGGGCTAAGCCCCGGAAGACGGCGAACTCCGCTCCGCCCGACCCAGGGCTCGGACTCGGGCTAGGCCCCGAAAGACGGCGAACTTCGCTCCGCCCGACCCAGGGCTCAGACTCGGGCTAAGCCCCGGAAGACGGCGAACTCCGCTCCGCCCGACCCAGGGCTCGGACTCGGGCTAAACCCCGGAAGACGGCGAACTCCGCTCCGCCCGACCCAGGGCTCGGACTCGGGCTAGGCCCCGGAAGACGGCGAACTCCGCTCCGCCCGACCCAGGGCTCGGACTCGGGCTCAACCCCAGAAGACGATGAACTCCGCTTCGCCGACCCAGGGCTCCGCCTCCGCCCTGGCCTCTACCGAACGACCTCCGCCTCGCCCGATCCAGGGGCTCGGGCTCGGCCTCGGCCATGGAAGACAGACTCGACCTCGGCTTCGGAGGAGCCTCCACGTCGTCCGACCTAGGGCGCAGTCCAGCCACGTCAACAGGAAGCGCCATCATCACCCTACCCCGAGCCGACTCGGGCCGCAGAGAACAAGACCGGTGTCCCATCTGGCTAGCTCCGCCAGATAGGCAATGATGGCGCCCCGCAAGCCCTGTGACGACGGCGACTCTCAGCTCTCTTACGGAAGCAGGAGGACGTCAGCAAGGACTCAACCGCTCCGACAGCTGTCCCTCCGCCAGGCTCCGTTGCTCCTCCGACAACCACGACATCACACCAGCTGGGTGCCAAGATCTCTCCGGCTGCCACATTGGCATGTACTTAGGGCGCTAGCTCTCCCCCGCTAGACACGTAGCACTCTGCTACACCCCCATTGTACACCTGGATCCTCTCCTTATGCCTATAAAAGGAAGGACCAGGGCCTTCTTAGAGAAGGTTGGCCGCGCGGGGACGAGGACGAGACAGGCGCTCTCCTGGGGCCGCTCGCTTCCCTCACCCGCGTGGACGCTTGTAACCCCCTACTGCAAGCGCACCCGACCTGGGCGCGGGACGAACACGAAGGCCGCAGGATTTCCACCTCTCTCACGCCCGTCTCCGGCCACCTCGCTTCCCCCCTTCGCGCTCGCCCACGCGCTCGACCCATCTGGGCTGGGGCACGCGGCACACTCACTCGTCGGCTTAGGGACCCCCCGGTCTCGAAACGCCAACAGGATTGAACCCATCTGTGGCCAACGCAACACGTACATTACGAGCCTCTTCGGCTTTCTCACGGTGAACGACATCAAAGTGTTTCCATGCTTCACCATCGGATGCGTGCACCATCTTGTCAGGATTGTATCGTTTTCCATTTTTGTGCCATGTCATCTGTTTCGCGGATTCCTCTGTCATGTACAGAAACTGGATCCTCGGTATGAACGGAAGGTGTCGTAGGATTGTCAAGGGGATGTTGAGCTGCCTCTTCTGTCCATCACCAGAGTCTACCTCCATGAACCTAGACGATGTACACTTGGGACAGTACTTTGCCTCCGCGTATTCTTTCCTAAATAGCACGCAACCCTTCGGACAAGCATGAATCTGCTCATACGTCATCTTGAGTGCACGAAGGAGTTTCTATGCCTCGTACATGCTCTTTGGCAGAACGTGATCATCCGAAAGCAGGCTCCCAATAACCGTCAACAAGCCATCGAATGCGTCTCTACTCATGTTGTACTGCGACTTGAACGCCATTACACGCCCAATGGCATCCAGTTGAGAAACCTTTGTTAGGCCGTGAAGGGGCTTCTGTGCCGCGTCGAACATGTCGTAGAACGCCTTTGCAGTCGGCTCTGGCTCGTCATCCATACATCCTCCCGTGTACTGTGTCTCCTAATAGTCGTTCAACATATCCGCTACCCCCGCATCCGCGTCATAATCCTCGACACGTTATCTCAGCACCTCCTCTCTCGTACGATGCGCTTCACCATGAAATATCCACCGAGTATAGCCTGGCGTAAATCCATTCTTCCAAATATGTTCTACCATGACCTTCTTTGGTTTTCTTTTCCGGTTGGCACATTTGCTGCAAGGGCATGGGACTAGACTCGCTCCTTTAGCAGCTTCGCCATATGCCCGTTCCACGAAATCATCAGTCTTTGTAATCCATTCAGTGGTTACATTGTTCCTTCCACTACGGTCCGTGTACATCCACTCACGGTCCTCCATCCTATAACATATATAACCGACTATAGTTTAATATAACATGTAAGACATATGCAAACAAAATAACTCAAGCCTATCAACAAAAAATTCGGCAGCACCTCCCCTGTACGGGGATGTTTACAAAACCTACAAATAAAACTAGCAGCATGATGACTGACATCCACAAATATATCTAATTGATACACATAGTATAAACTCCCTAAATTCAATAAACATGTAGTATAAATTTAATACAACACATATACTAAATTCAATAAACACACATAATTCATTATAAAAACATAATATAAACACGTAGTATACACTCACTAAATTAATAAACATGTAGTATAAATTTAATACAACACATAATATGACAATAAACACAAATAAATTTAAAAGATTAAATAACATATGACAATAATACCGACGGTGGAGGGCGCGGGCAACGGCGGCGGCATTCCGGGCGCGTGGGGCGGGCGGCGGCTTGGGCGCGGCCGATGGCGGCTTTGCCGAGCGTGTGGGGGCGGCCGTGTTACGGCGGCGGCGCTCCGGGGACGGCGGCGGCGCGCGGCCGGGGGCGCGAGATAGGCCGGCGGCGAGCGCGGGCGCGCGGGCGCAGGGCGAGGGTGGTCGCGGGGTCGGCGGCGAGCACGGTGCGGCGGCGTGAGCGAGTGAGCGTGAGTGAGAGAGAGAAGAAGGAGAAGCCGTCGGTTTGGTTAAGTTCAACTTCTTTGCCGAGTGCCCGCGATGCGGCACTCGGCAAAGATTTTTTAAAAATTAAAATATTTATTTTGCCGAGTGCCGAAAACCTAGCACTCGGCAAAGACGTCTTTGCCGAGTGTCTGCGTACAGACACTCGGCAAAGTCTTCTTTACCGAGTGTCTTATGTTGACACTCGGCAAAGCAAATTTTAATTGTTTTTTTTCAACCAAACTTTTTTGTGGTGTGTTCCTACACTATGTAGACCTACATGTATCATTTTGGGACAATTATAACAGAGTTTTCAATAGGTTTAGATTTAGTTCGTTTATTTGAATTTCTTCGGAAAATTCAGATTTGAACTGCAGGTCACTCGAAACTTGAAAAACCGTGCATGCAAAAATGATATCCATGCTACTTAGCACAAGTTACGGTCGATTTCAGGAGCGGACCGGAAATTTAGAGCAACATGCTCACTAAACATGGCCGTGAACTTGCCATCTACATGTTTAAAAATTGTATAAAACACAAACAAAGTCAGAAAAACATGAAACTTGTCCACGTGTCATGATATCATATATAGATGCTGTGATAAAAATTTGAGAAAGTTTCGAGAAAGTTGTGAGACATTATGTGTAGAAACCTAAGAGAACTACACATGAAGTCATGGAGTTTCAATGTGGATCTCTTAGGTTTGTACACATAGTGCATCACAGCTTTCTCGAAATTTTTTCAAATTTTTATCATAACCTCTACATATGATATCATGACACATGGACAGGTTTCATGATTTTCTGAGTTTGTTTGTGTTTTATACAATTTATAAACACCTGGATGGCAAGTTCACGACCATGTTAAGTGAGCAAGGTGCTCTATGTTTCCGGTCTGCTCCTGAAATCGGTCGTAACTTGTGCTAAGTAGCATGAATATCATTTTTCATGCACTGTTTTTCAAGTTTCGAGTGACCTCCAGTTCAAATCTGAATTTTCCGAAAAAATTCAAACAAACAAACTAAATCTACTAGCTATTGCAAACACTGTTATAATTGTCCCAAAATGGTACATGTAGGTCTACATAGTGTAGGAACATACCACAAAAAGTTTGGTGGCCAAAATGAAAAAAACAAAAATATGGTTTGCCGAGTGTCTATAGAAGACACTCAGCAAAGTCTTCTTTGCCGAGTGCCCAGTATTTGGCATTCGGCAAAGAAGCCTATTTGCCGAGTGCCAGTCCTCGGCTCTCGGTAAAGACTAACAGCCATCAGTTTTAGGACGGCCGCTGATGGCCTTTTGTCGAGCGTCTGCTTTGCCGAGTGTTTGACACTCGGTAAACATGTCTTTGCCGAGTGCGGACCTGTGCCGAGTGTCCTGCACTCGGTAACGAGCCTCGTTAGCGAGAGCCGAACTTTACCGAGTGCCCGAGAAAAGGCACTCGGCAAAGCATCCGGCACTCGGCAAATTAAATGCTCGGATTCCGGTAGTGGAGTATGTTAAAAAGGACGCAAGAAGCAGGCGATAGGTGCACATCCAACACGCATCCCTTTTTTATTATTATACTTAATTTATTAAATCACCGTACACATGCAATAAGTTGAACACCACCGTACCGTCCTTGTGTTTCTCTCATCTCTCTCTATCTCCGTGCTGGCTTTTTATACACAACGTACTTGAGATAGCTATCTCATCCACGTACCAGACTTTCTCAATATGGAAACGGATCCCAAGGCTAGTAGGCCACGAGCAAAAGGGTGACGCCCTCTGGGCTCTGGCTGATTTTTTTCGTCCAGTCCAAATTAATAATGCCCACGCCGACATGCATGGCGCGTGATGAGCACATATATTAATATTTACAAGCTCATCATTGCATATCCGATGTATTATAGTAGTCTAGTTTCTTTGGTCTCAGGCTCTCAGCTGGCCGGTTGCTGATCAAAATGATAAGATGTATCCATAATGACTATCAATAAATTCTTATTCTTGTTTCTTTTATTATTTCCCTCCAATGGCAATATTAGTAAGGGGGTGGTTGGTTTATAGGGACTAAACATTAGTCTCTCCACTTTATTCCATTTTAGTTCATAAATTGTTAAATAGGGAAACTAAAATAGAGTTTTAGTTTCTATATTTAGTAATTTAGGGACTAAAATGAAATAAAATTGAGGGACTAATAATTAGTCCTAGAAACCAAACACCCCCTAAGCAGTGGACCATCCCTCAACCAACCAAAACAGGGACCAAAATAAAAAAACTTCTATTTTCACCAGTTTAGCGGTTGCGAAACTGGCCACGTGGTCCACAAAAATACATGTCCACGTGGGAAACTAATTTCATCGGGGCACTATTGGAGACGGTTTCTTGGTCGAGTGCCACAGTCACTCGGCAAACAATCAAATGTATTAGGTAAACTCTTTGCCGAGTACCACACTCTCCAAAAATTACTCAGTGAATGTGATGTTGGCAACGATCTCTTTGTCGAGTACCTTCTATCGGACACTCGACAACGAGTTTACCGAGTGTCGAACAATACTCGGCAAAGTAAAGTCGTTGTGACAACAGCGAGTGACGGAGGCTTTGCCGAGTGTCTGGACCTGAGCAGTAGAGAGAACAATAAAGTTCAACATACGGTTTCTGATTATCAACTTGTATGACGCCTATCAATTTACTATCCAAGTCCTCGATCCGTTGTGGCTTCGCCTAATTCTGATCATTTGCTGTTGCCATGCTTCTATGATTCAGTTCTATCGACTCAAAAAAAAGATTCAGTTTTGAATTGGGCTACCTCAGTAATAACAGAGGCATTCGACAAATAAAATTCCCGCGACCCCTACACACTTTCTATACCGAGTGTGTCGGATGGCACTTAGCATAGGTAGTCTTTTTGCTAAGTGCCAGGTTTAGAGACAAGTCCTTATGTTTCTCCCAACACAAATTTGTTACAAAGAGCGAGCTGGTTCTTCACACGTCCGGGGGTTGTCATGCAAAATTTAGCATGCAAATGAGGACACAGAAAGATATCCATGTAACGTGGCCTCGATGTGTGCTATAAACCACTACCGGAATTTAACTCTTTGCCAAAAACAATTTATGGAGGCCAGCTAGGTTTATATATAGTGCGCGACAACTTTCACGAAATAATTTCAAATTTTTATTAGAATCTCTACATATGATAACCAATAAAAATAAAAAATAAATTAACAAAAATATCACTTTTCTATTGGCAAACCGAAGAAAATACTTTACAAAAATCAACCATGTTTTCTCGTCGGGACGAACACTATTTTTATGGGTTTAGCGTAGCCCAAAAAGATTTGGTTTTTCGTCGGGTTGCGAAACTAAAGAAATAATACTAACTCCATTCTCGAATATTTATCGCACTCTACTTCATTTTTAAACTAAACCACAAAAAATAAAAAAGAACGAAGGGAGTATTATTTTCGTCTGCCATGTGGTTGACAAAAACTCATCGTCACATAATTAGGGTTAGGGTTTTCAATCTAACATAGAATCAAGCCATCTTTCTCTTTCATGCCTCCCCTGCCATCTTTCTCTTTCACGTCACATAATTAGGGTTAGGGTTAGAGTATTATTTTCTAGGGGCCCCAGATCCTGGTGTATAAAAGGGTCTTCATAGCCGCCGACATTGTCAAAACTTGGAAGGACGCGACTCTGATTTGGCGCCTTCGCATGTATCAACGTAGGACGCGCCCGTTGTTGGTGACAGCTCCAGCTAATTCCTCTCGCGTTCATAGCCTGTAGTCTCGTAGACTTGTAGTAGTGCAAGTGGATCACCACAAAAGATGGACGCGTAGCTGCGCAAGCATCAGGCGAGGTTGTGTGTCGCGAGCTGTGAGGGAACGTCACCTTTAGTCGTAATAGGCTTGTGTAGCATGATTTGAAGGAATCCTAGCAGAAATACGCCATATACACTATATAGTAAATCATAGGACCAATTATTATGTTTTGCACGAGGGCCACAAAATCTCAGAGACGGCCCTGTTGCTGAGTTAGGAATATAATTAGGTTCCTCCTCCTTCCATTCATGATAGGAGTACATATGTTTTTGCACAAGTTACTGTTCCGTGATTACAATAAGAAAAAGATGTATGCAGGCCGAAAACAAATATGTCAAAAGGACGCGAGGAGCAGGCGATTGGGTACACCACATCCAACGTATCCCGTTTATTATATATTATTATTAAATCACCTTTCACAATAAGTTAAACACCACCGTCTTTCTGTTTCTCCCAACACAAATTTGTTACAAAGATGGAGCTGGTTCTTCACACGTAACGGGATCAGAGATATATGGCCTCGTCCCGACTGTAGCAGCGGCGTCACGAGTTTATTTCACGCAGACATTGTTTTCGCATCGGCATCCCACGACTGACGAAATGCATGGTACGAAGACACAGGATTCAAAACAGGGGACGGCTCCATCTGGATGGCCAAACTCCCTCGCGATGATGTCCAGGCCAAACACGGGGGAGGTATCCGCCTGCTGCAGCAAGCGGGCCGTCGCCGTCGTCGGAGCTACCATCAGCTGGAGAAGCAGCAGCGCCAACACACAGGCTGCGACCTTCTTGCTGCCACTCTCCATGCTAGATTTCCTCTCTCTCTCTTCTCTCTTCTCTCTCTCTATAGATAGGTGATGACTACGCTTTGCTCTGCTCCCCAACCTATCCCATGCTCGCTTTTTATACACAACAGGCGATGGCTATCAGTAAACTATTCTTGTTTCTTTTATTTCCCTCCAATAATGGCAATATTAATAAGGGAACACGTGAACCACGACAGAATGACCGATCAGTGAAGTCCGACGAGAGAACGGGCCATGCATGCCAGGGGCCGTTGCTCTTGGAATCGCGACGATACGATGACCATCTTTATCTAGCAGCCAGTCTCGTTCGTACTTCTTGGCAGCTGATCCCCATCATACCCCTTAGGGCTTGTTCGGTTAAGGATGGATTGATGGGAATTGGAGGGAATTAAATCCCCTCCCATACAAATTTGTATAGGAGGAGATTTAATCCCCTTCGATCCACCTCAAACCGAACAAGCCCTTAGGTCGCCAACTGTAATTTCTCAGCCCTTGTTCGGGTTATTTCAATTACATGTGTATTGAAGTGTATTAGAATGGAATGTGATAGATTTTGACTTGCTATGGATTTAAACCGACTTAGGGCCTGTTCGGTTGTACCGGAATAAACCAAGATTCAATACAGCTCATCAAAATCTATATAAATTAGAGTAGTAATTCGGCTAGGAATTAATCCGGGGCTCCAATCCCAAACAACCGAACAGGGCCTTAATACCATCCAATCCACATAGATTAACATCAAACTGAACAACCCCTCAAATGTATGGAGCAGGGTTGATGTGCACTGGAATCATCATCCCCTCAGGTCCTGTTCAGTTCCTAGGGAACCGTCACCTAGATCTAGATCAGTTCCTAGCCGAATATATTGCAGGTCCTGTTCAGTTCCTAGGGAACCGTCACCTGGATCTAGATCAGTTCCTAGCCGGATATATTGGTTGTGAAATTTATATACATTTTGATCGGCTGGAATAATTACTAGGTGAATTCCAGCACAAACGAACGGTATGCAGGGAACTGATCCATATGGATGTTGTGCCAGCAATAGTTGCCACTACCCGTCGCTGCATCGCTTGGCCAAATTAAATTCTATTATGCCATCCTTTTCATCATTCTTACTTTGAAGATTGTCAACTTCTGAACGAAGATGGTTCGATATGGTTAATTCTGTCTTTTGTCCCTCCAACCCTTTCTATAAATAAGAAATGTGGTCATAAAATAAGATCTATGATCATGTTTGTAATTTCATACGAAGTTTTACCTCGTCACTATAAATAGGGGCACAATGACATGCACAGATCTCGCCTTTTGAACAAGGGAGAATCAAATCACTCCGCCTTCAAAGCTGTAATATGATAGCTTCGAGCTCTGCTTTGTAAAGCCGAATGAAGGTATAACTAGAATCTTTTATGCAATAAAGGATGAAGGTGGGTAATATGACTAGACACAATCATTTTGTCACATCTTTATGCCCTAATGTCTTAGATTATTGTTTATTTCTTTAATCTTCTTCCTTTATTTAATCTCTCCAAGGAGGATTAATTGATGAAGCATCAGAGCAATTGCGTAATATAACGTAACAAGTTGAGCAACCAGAGGAACCATGCCGTCAGAACAACCTTCACCATGAAGAGCAATGCTTTGATGATTTTCTGTAAGATGGTGGTTCTCTCTTGGCTGCAGTGTTACAAGCTACACCATGACCACCATGTACAGGCTACATCAATTGCCAAAGTCCGATGGTTTGTCGAATCCAAAGCAGTTTATGACGAGATACGAAGATACAATATCATTCTATGATGGCAAAGTCTTTTGTTATGGCAATTAGGAGTGTAGCTCAAACCTGGTATTCGTCCCTTTGGCCAGTCACTACCTTATCATAGCAGAAGCTCAAATACATGCTTCTCAATCTCGTTCGATCCACATGGATTGAGATTAAAACATAATTGGTTCCTCCTTTCTTTCTTGGTAGGCGTTGCACAAGTTACTGTTCCGTGATTACAATCAAATGATATATGCATGCCGAAAATAAATACTCCCTTTGTTCTTTTTTATGTATCACGTTTAGTTCGAAAATGAACTAGTGGACAAAAGATGCGCCCGAGAGAAGAAATCCATAGCCACTCGTGTCAAAAGATGGGATGCCTTCGTAACAAGGTCCTGTGAATCCACTCGCTGAAGGATAGCCCATGAATGCATCCAATGGACTGCTGTAAAAATAGCCTGCAAAGGAGAACATGAGTTTTTCTTCTCAAAAACTAAATCGTTTCTACATAGCCAGATAGACCAAGACAACGCTGCAACTCCAAGAAGAACTATGGATTGCCAAATGTTGAGAACATGAGTTTTTCTTCTCAAAAACTAAATCGTTTCTACATAGCCAGATAGACCAAGACAATGCTGCAACTCCAAGAACAACTATGGATTGCCAAGTGTTAGGTATTCCATGAAGCCACGATCCAAACAAAGAAAGACCTTAATTTTTAAAGGTGCCTTAATCTTCCATATTTTTATTGACGTTGGGAGCTTCCTTCCGAATGAGAGCTAGATAGAGCGATTTCACTGAGAACACTCCATTTTGTGTTAAGTTCCAGTGGAACGGATCAGACTCTTGTGTTAAGGTAATATTAGCAATGTGAAGAAACATATTGTTCCAGGATACTAACTTAGGGCCCACAAGTTCCCTACGCCAGCAGATATTAGGTGGTGAGGAACTTAAAGCATCTGCGATTGTGATATTGCTTTCCTCTCTCTTGAGTCTTTCGCTAGCTAGATATAATGACTAACTATGCTAATTTTTGTTGTGCTCCCCACACCTAGCTCATGCTGGATTTTTATACACAACACAACAGGCGATGACTATCTCATCCGCATATGCACTAGACTTTTTCAATGTCCCAGACTAGACTAGACTAGGGATAATTATAAGTATTACAAGGCCAACAAGCAAAAGGGTGACGCCACAAGTTTGTTTTCGTAGCCTGTGGGGGATAGATATCCCCCGTGTCCTTACAGACACAGAAACGTATCATGGGCTGTCTGATGGGCTCCTCTTTGTTTTGCAGAACGGACCATGAGGCCGCAATCAGGTTGGATGAACTTGATCTAAGGAGACAAAGACTGGACATCCGAGTTATGAGCTGACCGAGGCACTGATATCTTGGGTAAGGAAGTTGCACATACCCAAAGAGTTATACGTTCGGCGTTAACTCGACTGAGGAAGCGATCGAACTTCGGATATGCAGGACTACATGTCGCGATAAAGAAGGAGATAGGTAGAATAGATAGTGATCACAACTTGTAAAGGGATAACTCTTTGGTCGAGTATATAAGGTCAAGGGGGGACCCGTACAAAATCATCTCATCTCGTCCCATCATAGACCAGCCCTCATCAACAACAACTAAGCACCATCACAACTCACTTGTAATCCTGATACTCCAGAGAAATTCTAGTACACAGCCTCAACAGGAAGTAGGGTGTTACACATTCTAGTGACCCGATCCTGTATAAATCCTCATGCAAGTTCGACGTGCTCCCTCACGTACCATCGAGTCGCAGTCAATGACACGTCCTACCCAAAAGCATCACGTGGGTAACCCCATGGTGCATAGTCGGGACACAAACACCGACATCTGGCGCACCTGGTAGGGGATCTGACATTGATCTACGACGACTCCATGGCTATTGTCTTCAACATCCCGATCACCTTCAATGCTGGAGAGATTTTCTTCTTCGGATCTCTCTCCTGCATTACAGATCAGGAAGGCGTCCTGCACCGCATTGTGGACCCATCCGAGAAGAGATTTTCTTCGATGGCACCAAATTTGGGAGTTGGCTTGCCTCACCCAACTCCAGCAAGAAATGCGTTGAGGAACACTAAGGCGGAAGGATCTCGACAGGCTTCTGCCCCGCGCAGAATTGCGCCAGTGGCGGGTGAGCCCAGGACCGTTGTGGCACCTATGACTCGACCGATTGAGGCTGCACCTCTGTCGTGGTGGACACCTTTCTCTGTTGGAACTTGCTCTCCTGGGCAAGTTGATCCAACAGGGAAATGGAGAGAGTGCTAACAATGTTTAACTCGGGATGGCAATAGCTCTGATAATCTAGCCTCTCAAGGGCACTGTACGGGGGTATTTATAGGTGCACGAGTGCCCAACGTCTTGATGTAAGGACGTTTATGCCCTCAGGCACCTGGATTATCCCCAGAATATTCCCATAAGAGAGGGTTACAGACTGTCATTATAGAAAATCTATTACAAATCGGGCTCGTAACACGCTTCTCCGTGCGGGGCCTGTTACAATGGGCCGAATCCCACGTGGGCCTCCAGGTTTGGTGAGGACGCGGGATGGGAAGACTTCGTTGTAGGCCTTCGTTGTAGGCCTTCGTCTTGCGGTGAGGAGGGTGGAGGGTGGTCCATGCCGTCATCTTGCCTTCGATGGTGCAGCGGGGTGGCGAAGGCCAGGAGCGAAGGGTAGCATCTTCGCCTTCGCCCCAACATTTGCCCTCCGAGGGACCGGTTCGACTAAGTCATCTGGTGCTGAAGACGTTGCTAGATGGTGGAGACGCTGCCCTTGCTCGAAGTGGTTCCGCGGGGGTTTTTGATGTGACCGTTGACGGACGTGGTACTGTTGGACTGCGGGCTTCTCGAAGCGTCGCGTCATGTGTATAAAAAGGGGGGGGGCGACTAAGGCTCTCTTACCTTTCTATGCGCCGCCAAACCCTAGCATTTGAACTTGTTCACCCGCTCGCCTGCCCTCCTTGTTCCTGTTCATCGGAGATCTGGCCCGCGTCAAGCAGACTGCGCGCCGCCGCCGACGGTACGTAGTCATGCCGTCTTCTTCTTCATCCATTGCGAATATGCCGCCGGACAAATCATCGTCTGAGGAAACTATGAGCGATCTGGCGGCGGCAGAGCTGCACCCGGGCCACACGGTGGAGTTCGGCGTTTCGCGGATCTCCTCGGTTCGCGTGCAAGATATGCAGCAGCTGGGGTATTTTGGGAACGGAGTTGGCCGAGTTCCGGGGGAGGAGGAGATTCCGGAGCCGGGGGGTGAGATTGTTGTGTTCGAGGCATTTTTTACTGCGGGCCTTCGGTTACCTGCGCATCGTTTTGTGGCGGAGGTGTTGCAGAGGTTTGACGTGCAGATTCATCAATTGACACCTAATGCCGTGGTGGCCCTGGCGAAGTATGTCTGGGCAGTGACTTCGTATGGCGGTCAGCCCTCCGTAGAGGTCTTCGCCAAAAATTATTGTTTGCACTGGCAGAAGAGGAAAGATGGAAACAAGATTGCGCAGTTTGGGTCATGCACCTTTACACCGAGGACTGGCAAGACTTCGGCGGAGGTTGTGGAGCTGGTTCCTTGCGCCCGCAACAAGTGGGGTAATTGGTATGATTATTGGTTTTATGTGGCGGGAGGCGAGGTCGAAGATCTCCCGGGACTCCCGGCGGCCGTGATGTGCTCGCACTGCTATGTGGCGTTCCCGCCGTTTGAGGTGGCGGAGGATGATAGTGATGAAGGGGCCTTTCGTTGCGCTGCCCGCATGAGTGGCGGGCGCGATTTAGTTGAGGAATTCATCAGCTACGGAGTGTGGCCTTTGGCGCATGGCTGGGCGTTGGGCGAAGTATGCCCTCGCCAGATGCCCTCCCTGGGCGAGCAGCTAGTGCGAAGTCCTGCCTTCGTGATGGATCTGCATGGCCGGGATCCCGCCGCATTCGTGCGTGAGGTGGAAGAAGGGGCTGTGCGTATTGTGGGGCGTTATGTGCCGAGGACGGAGGCTCTGTGGAGTTGGGATATCCGTGGATGCAACGTTCGCCTTAATAGGGTCTTCGAGCTGAACCGCTTTCCATACAGCGGCTATCCCGGGGATGATGCTGCCGTGGCCGTCGACCGCCGCAGGAAAAGACCAGTGGCCGTGACTGAGGAAGGCCATTCGCAGGAGGCTGCCCCAGTCGCGAAGAAGAGGAAAATAGGTACTGCAGTGGGGGACTGGGGGTCTCTGATAGTTTTGCTGTGGAGTTGATGGGGACATGTGCAGCCCTCGGGGGAAGGATGTCTTCGCCCGAGCTCCGGGAGTCTTCGGCGCGAATGCTGAAGGTTACCGGGGGTCGGTGGCCCAAGAATGTTCCGATCCCCCGCTCGGCTGGTGAAGACTTCTTTACGTCTCGCATGGTTCATGACTTGAAGATTTTTCCTTACGGACGGAATATTGCTGCTGTTGTATCGACAGTGATGGAGAAGGACCATCAAGACGCTGCGCAGAAACGCCGGGCGGTCGTTAGGATCGGGGATCCTTTCCGCGAGGCGAAGAAGGCGCGGGGGAGCGCGAAGGCTGCTGCCCCTGGTAGTAGCAAACCAGTGCCGGCTGCGAAACCGGCCGCCCCCGGGCACAGCAAGGCGTCGGCGGGTGCAAAGGCTGCTGCTTCTGGCGCGAGCAAGCCACCCCAGGCGGGCCCGTGAAAGGGCGAAGACTACCTTCGCCGGTGCGCATGGTCGAGGCGGCGGCGTGCGTTGCCGACTTCGACATGGACATCTGTGTCGGGGATTATTTTGTTGGTAATTTTTTAACTCGATCTTTAACCAATATAATGGTGCAGGGACGGATGTGGGGCAACTGGCTGTTGTCCCGACTCCGGTGGCGACCACTTCGCCGACTGTGGCGGTTGGAGCGAAGGGTGCCACGCAGGACCCGTGGCCCACCTTTTGCGCGAGCGGCGAAATTTTGTCGGCCGCTGTCGCTAAAGATGTGGCGGGCTCTGTATCCCAGCAGCTGAGGCAAGCGTCGCAGCAGCTGGCACAACAGTTGAAGCATGTAAGTCGTGTTGGACTTCGAGTGTCGTTGTTTTCATGAGGTTGCGAGTCTCATGGGTTTATGTGGCAGGCGGCCGACTTCGCCGACCACGTCGCGTCGGGTGCTTTGACTGCGCGAGTTTGCTACCGAGGTTGAGCATCTCCCGGCGCAGCATGCGGATGCTGTTCAGGAGAAGACGGCTGCGGAAAGCAAAAGCCGCAGGCTGACGGAGAGGGTGACCGCTATGGAGGCCGAGAAGGCCGATCTCCGGTGCCAGCTAGTGGAGGAGAGGAGGGAGGTGAACAAGGCCATCGTTGATGCGCAGGCTGCGCAAGCCGAGGCCAAAGTGGCGCGGGCAGAGGGCAGTATCGCCCGCCAACGCGCCGAGGAGCTGGAGGCGAGGCTCAACGCCCTGCGCAACTGCGTGGACAAGGCCGAGGCCTCGACGCGCGCGGAGGTCGAGCGGACGCATGCGCAGTTTGTGGACGCGTACCGAGAGCTGGGTGCGCGGACCGCTGCCTTCGAAGCGCCCGGCCAATAAGCGGGCCTTCGCTTTCTTGAATGGTTGCAGGAGGAGCTCGGTGTGCTCCCGACCATTGTGACTGGTCTCATGTCCTTTGCCTCCCTCGTCACCTGCGAGGGGGCCGTGAATGCTTTGTCCTGCGAGGGGTGCAGGCATTACGAGGTCTTCGACCAGTCGGACAAAACATTGAACGTGAAATCTTCAAGGTCGAGGACCCTGTGCTGAAGCAGTCGGCAGGGGCGCTCTTAGACAGGATGTGGGGCCCGCACGGCCGAGAGACGGTCCGGGAGCGGTCCGACCGGGCAATAGATCAGGTAAAGGCTATTTTTTTGTGTGGTTATATGTGTAGGTATGTGTGTTTTTGTTGAATGAGTGTGCTGTTGCTGCAGATGGCGCATGCCGAAGGCGTCGAGGACCTTGGTGGTCTAGACGGCGCGCTACCCGAGGCCGTGGAGGTGGATCTGGCGCTGCCATCTGATGCCGGCGAGGGCCCCTCGTCGACCCCTGCGCCGACTGCAGCCGACGAAGACCCCGCACCAGCCCCTGCGCCGACGTGTGAGGACGCCTCGAAGGCGGTGGCCGAACCAGCTACCGAAGACCCCGCGGCGGCGGCCGAGCCTTTGCAGGTGTAGGAATAGTGGTTAGGGATTGCATGTGAACTTTTGTCTGTGTGATACTAAACCTCGGTTGCTGCGTAGGTTCCGACATTTGGGCCTGCGCAAGCAACCACTACTGACAATACTGATTTTGCGGTGGAGACTTCAATTGCAGTTCCCACCGATGATAGTGTGCCTGGCTCTATGTCTGAATGTTTTGAGTCTGATGGTGAGTCTGGGAGTTCGTTTGCTTGGATGGAGGAGTCCTCAGATGAAGGCTTAGATTACTTTGTTGCGTTGGATGTGGCTGCGGCGGAGACTTCGCCGCGTGTGGAGGGTGCTGAGGATCTTCCTGGTGCAAGTACTGGGTGTAGGCGGCGAAGGGTGATGGGAAAACAGAGTGTGGGTGAATTTTCGCGGAGCGATAGGCGTCGTCGCATGGGGATGGAGCGTGGCCGACTTCGGGTAGACGGGGTTGGTAAACGAGAATTGTTGTCCTCGCCGATTGGGGCAGGCATAGGCGAGGGGGATCTTCAGGAGCTTTTTGAGGGTGAGGAATTGAGGATAATGTTGTTTAATTACAGGGAGATGGGTATCATTCCGAAGGTTGAGCCAATGTAACAGGCGATGCCCTCGCCGTGTTTGTGTAATAGGCACCCTCAACGTGTGTATGTAATTGTAATGGTGATGTGGCCTGTTGGCCGTATTCGTACACTTGTGTTGTTCCAGCTGCGTACATGGGCGACTTTGTGCGGAGTATCTCTGTAATGATAGACTTCGATTAACGTTATTCTGGGTGCGCGCTTAAGTAACTGTTGTGCTGTCTTTTGAATAAAATACTTCGATTAACGCTCCTGTCGTGTTGTTCCGGCTGCACCCTTAGGCGACTTTTGCTCGGAATGTCTTGTAAAGAAAAGACTTCGAATAACGCTCTTGTTGAGCTATTCCGGCTGCACCCTTAGGCGACTTTTGTGTGGAGTGTCTTTTGAAGAAAAGACTTCGAATAACGCTCTTGTTGAGCTATTCCGGCTGCACCCTTAGGCGACTTTTGCGCGGAGTGTCTTTTGAATAAAAGACTGATTAACACACTTGTTGTGCTATTCCGGTTGCACCCTTAGGCGACTTTTTGCGCGGAGTGTCTCTTGGATAAAAGACTGATGAGCGCACTTGTTGTGCTATTCCGGCTGCACCCTTAGGTGACTTTTGCGCGGAGTGTCGCACGCGAGGGTAGTCTGCGCTGCCTCTCGCGGTGACTTCGGAGTAGTCGAATGTCGAAGACCGTTGATGCGGTCTTTTTCGACATGTTGCATCTTAGTTTTTGCGGGGGATTCTCGCAGATATATTACATGGTTCTGCCTCGTTAAAAACCTCACCCCCCGAGAGGAAAAGAGTGCGGGCCTGAATAATGTTGTTTGTTGAATTACAAGGGTGCGCAGGCCCTGAAGACTTAGACAAAAATTTGCATAGATTGTCAATATTCCAGGAATGGTCTAGGTCTTCGCCGGATGGCGTTGTTAGCCTGTATGCGCTGGGGGACGCCTTCGACTTGACGATGAATGGACCTTCCCACTTTGGCTCCAGCTTGCCCCGTGACTCTGTCCGGGTGGTTCGGACGAGTACGAGGTCTCCTTCGTTAAATTCTCTTGGGACGACTGCGTGGTCGCGCCAGGCCTTCGTTTGAGCTTGGTATTTGTTGAGGGCCTGCAGGGCGAAGACGCGGTCTCCGTCGATGAGGTCTTTGGATTTTGGTTCGTCGACGTCGGGGACGGCTGATGCACTTGTTCGAGGTGACCCGTGCTTTATTTCTTGCGGGGTTATGGCCTCTGATCCATATAGTAGTCGAAAAGGAGTGAATCCAGTTGCCCGGCATTCGGTTGTGTTGAGTGCCCAGACTACTTCAGGTAGCTGGTCGGCCCATTTACCCTTCCTGTCGTCGAGAAGCCTCTTCTTGATCGCGGTGAAAATCTTGCCGTTGGCACGCTCGACGACGCCGTTAGATTGCAGGTGATATACTGAGGCGAAGGCAAGCTTGGTGCCGATGGAAAAGCAGAAGTCCCTGAAATCCTGGCTGTCAAACTATTTGCCATTATCGACTGTGAGCTCAGACGGGACTCCGAATCAGCAAACAATATTTTGCCAGAAGAATTTCTGGGTAGTCTTCGACGTTATTGTGGATACTGCCCTTGCCTTGATCCACTTGGTAAAATACTCGACTGCGACGAAGGTGAACTTGAGGTTCCCTGGGGCCATGGGTAGTGGCCCGACAATGTCTAGCCCCCAGCGTTGAAGTGGCCATGTGTGGGCGATCAACTTTGTGAATTGCGAAGGGTTGCCCGATCGGGGAGAAAACTTCTGGTAGGCTTCACACGACCTCGTGACCCGATTTGCGGCGCAGATTATAGCGGGCCAGTAGAACCCTTGTCGATCACCTTGGCAGCGAGGGCCCTAGGCCCCGAGTGAGAGCCACAAGTTCCACTGTGGACTTCGCGTATGATCTGGATGCCTTCAGCTTCGGTGACGCATTTGAGCATGGGTTGACTGATCCCCTTCTTGTATAGCTAGCCCTCAATGATTGCGAAGTCCCAGCTCCGGTGCTTGAGGCGCTTGGCCTCGTTGACGTCGCTTGGATGGTAATATCCTTGCAGGAACAGGGTTATTGGGGCCCACCAATCTTCGGTTATGTTGAGGTTGACTATGCGATGGCCCTCGGTGTTGTTGGTTATTTGTAGACCCTCTGGACTGCGGACGGCTGGCGTGCCGATGACATGGTAGAACACGTCGGAGGGCAAGGCTTCGCCTCTGGTGGCTGCTTTGGCCAATGCGTCGGCTTCCTCGTTCTTGGCTCGGTCCACATGCTGCAAGGTAAAGCCCTTAAATTGTCTCTCAAGACTGCGAACAGCCGTGAGATACTGCATGGGTGCGGGGTCTTTTGCTGAATATTCTTTTTCAACCTGGCCGGGCACCACTTTGGAATCTGTTTTGATTATGCAGGTGGTGACACCAAGCGCTCTTAGCTTGCGAAGACCTAGGATGACAGCTTTGTATTCTGCTACGTTGTTGGTGCATCTGTCGGACTCCAAAGCAAAGATGAGGCGTGCTGCATATCTGTGTTTGACCCCTGTGGGTGATGTGATGACTGCAGCCGCGCCTGCCCCGCATGGCACCATGCGCCGTCGCAGTGGATGGTCCACACTTCCTCTGCAGGCTCGTCTTGCTACGTTACTGGCCCTGTCCAGTCAACGATGAAGTCTGCCAGGACTTGCGACTTGATTGCTGTCCTAGGTTCAAAGGTGATATGGTAGCCAGAGAGCTCGGCTGCCCATTTGGCGATCCGGACAGATGCCTCCGGGTAGCGGAACAGCTCTCCCAGTCCCCTGTCCGAGGTGACCCGCACCTTAAATGCTTTGAAGTAGTGGCGCAGCTTGCGTGAGGCCATGACAACTGCGTAGAAGATTTTTTCCAACTCGGTCATGTTACACTTGGAGGCCGTGAGGACCTCAGACATGTAGTATACTGGACACTGCCGAGTCGTGCCCTCCCTGTTTTGCTCTTGGACTAGGGCTGCGCTAACTGCATGTGGTGAGGTGGCGATGTAGAGCAGCAGCGGCAGCGAAGGGTCTGGACTGGTGAGGATAGCCAAGTCTGACAGGTGCTGCTTGAGTGACGCGAAGGCTGCCGCCTGTTCTGGTCCCCACGCAAAGTCTTTCGCGCCACGCAGTGTCTTGAGGAAAGGTAGACTCCGCTCGGCAGACTTGGAGATGAATCTGT
The DNA here is from genome assembly GCF_902167145.1 of Zea mays. Lineage (NCBI taxonomy): Eukaryota > Viridiplantae > Streptophyta > Magnoliopsida > Poales > Poaceae > Zea > Zea mays. The sequence continues at coordinate 132,348,021 of NC_050098.1, read as the reverse complement.
TTAGAGCGGCTAATCTGCCTGTTAGACGCTGGACGTCCCTGGCTGACTGCGGGGGTGTCATGTTGATTATTGCCTGAATCTTGGTCGGGTTGGCCTCGATCCCGCGGTGCGACACCAGGTAGCCTAGTATCTTCCCCTGGCGGACCCCGAAGACGCACTTCTCGGGGTTGAGGCGAAGTCGTGCGTCCCTCATGTTTGCGAATGTCTCTGCGAGGTCGGCCAGGTGATCCGCCTTATTTTTGCTGGCGACGACTATGTCGTCCACATACCTGAAGATGTTCCGGCCTACTTGGCTCTCGAGCACCGTCTTGCTGAGGCGAGAGAAGGTTGACCCAGCGTTCTTGAGTCCCTCCGGCATCCTGATAAAGCAGTACGTGCCGAAGGGTGTAATGAAACTGGTACTGGCCTTGTCCTCCTCCTTCATATATATTTGGTGGTAGCCAGAGAAGCAGTCGAGGAGTGACATGACTTTGCATCCGGCCACACTATCGACAATCTTGTCGATCCGTGGCAGCGGGAAGTTATCTTTGGGGCAGGCCTTGTTGAGACTGGTGAAGTCAATGCACATCCTCCACTTGCTGCTCTTCTTTTGTACCATGACTACGTTGGTGAGCCACGTAGGGTAAGCGACTGGCTCGATGAAATTGGCCTCCAGCAGGCGGTGTACTTCGGCTTTGGCGGCTTCTATTTTTTCATCGGACATTTTGCATAACCACTGCTTTTTTGGGCGCACCGAAGGGTCGATGCCCAGACTGTGCTCGATGACGGTGCGACTGACTCCGACTAGGTCAAGGGCAGACCAGGCGAAGACGTCCTTATTTCTAGAGAGACAGGAGATGAGTTTCTCCTCGTCTTGCGAAGTCAGGTCTTCGCTTATGATGACTGTTTGCTTGGGCGTTGCCGGGTCAAGGGGAACTGTCTTTGTTCCGTCGTTGCTCTGCAGCTGTGTCGTTTCATGCTCGTTGGCGGCTGGGCGGGCAGCCTCGGGGACTTCGCGCTGTGTCGTAAGGTAGTGTATGTTTCGTTGACCGGGAACGAAGTCTCTCTCAATGTTACGCGCAGTCTGCTGGTTTCCGTACACCGTTATTACGCCTTGCGGACCAGGAATTTTCATGCAGAGGTATAATCCGTGGATGGCTGCTTCAAATTTGTGGATAGAGCCCTGACCCATTATGGCGTTGTAGGGGTAGACCATGTCAACGATGTCAAAGGTGACCTGTTCGCTTCGCGCATTGGGCGCTACGCCGAAGGACAGGGGTAGCTCTATCTTGCCCACAGGGAAGGTGCCCTTGCCACCGAAGCCATATAGGGGATTATCCGAAGGCTTGAGTAAATTGTGGCTGATGCCCATGCAGTCGAAGGCGTGGAGGAAGATGATGTCCGCCTGGCTGCCGTTGTCAACTAAGACTTTGTGTAGGTCCCAGCCTGCCACACTGCAGTTGATTACCATGGCATCAATGTGGGGGGCGCTACGCAGGTCAACATCTCTGGAGTCAAAGTTCAGCGGCACATGGGACCACTTCGTTTGCACGACTGGGCCGGTGATGACGACGTGATTGATGCTTCGGTAGTGGTCCCTCTTTTGTCGCTTCATGTCGAAGTCGACACTGGACCCTCCAGTGATCATGTGAATGACTCCACGATATGGCTGATCAGCGAAGTCTTCCAGTTTTGGTGCTTGGGGGTGATTTTGGTGGTGGATGTTTGGCTGATGCGGGTGCAGAGGCGGAAGTGGGGGTGGTACGACTTGTACGTCCTGGTGGTGTTGGTATGCGTGGTTGGGTAGATGCTGGGCGGGGCCGTGGTTGTATGGTTGTGGGAGGTGGTGTTGATATGTGTGCGCGACAACTCTTGGGTTGTCGACGGGTTGTGCCCGAGACATCATGTCCCTGGTGGCCTTCGTTTCCGGGCAATCCCTCGTTGGGTGCGCGCAGTCTTCGCCGTGAAACAGGCAGTAAAATATGCGCGGCTGCTGCGCCCGTCCTCGGCCCCGACCATGCGAGCCATTGCCACGGCCCTGGGGGGGATTTTCTTGACAGCAAGGGGCTTCGCCAGCGGGGTGCTGGTTGGCAATATTATGCACCTGCTGCTGACTGCGGCTGTCCCGACCGGAGTCTGACTGCGAAGGTCTTGTCCATGTTCGGCTGGACTGCGGAGGGTCCTTGGGCTTTCTTTGAGACTCGACCTTACGCTGGTGGAGCTCTTCGGATCTAGCGTACTTTTCAAACAACTGATAGAGTTCTTGGAGGTTTTTGGGTGGGTCCCTGATGCAGGACGCCAGCCCGAAGGCCACTGATGGCGTAGTGTATGGCAATTTGGTCATCGACCGAGGGCAGTTGTGACTTGAGAGTCAAGAACTTGCGGTAGTACTCTCGCAGTGTTTCTTTCTCCTGCTGCTTGCAGAGTGACAGTTCGGCCAAGGCATCGGTGTCTGGGCGGTACCCTTGGAAGTTGAGCAGAAATTTGTCCCGGAGACTTCTCCAGGAGTCGATGGACAATGGGGGCAACCTGGTGTACCAGGTCAAGGCCGGACCCTCGAGGGCGATGATAAAGGACTTGGCCATCGTGGCGTCATCCCCTCCGGATGATGCGACAACGACTTGATAGCTCATGATTTACTGTGCTGGATTGGTGCTGCCGTTGTACTTGGGGTAGGTCCCTGCCCTGAAGTTGGCGGGCCATGGTGACACTTGCAGTTGCGACGCCAGGGGGCTCCGCTCATCAAGGTAGTTGATACCTTGGAATGCTACGGCGTGGGGATGAAGGGTCCGCGTTGAGGAATGAATAGGTCTCCGACTAGCGCGCGCTGTTGGAGGGGCGGGCCGTGCTGCAGATCATGTTGGCCTTCGTGCTGCATGAGCGCAATCTCTTGCTCGAATTCCTGAGCCCTCTGCTCATCGTCTCATATCATCTGGCGCACCTTGGCCTGCGCAGAGTCACGTTGGCGCTTGGCCTCGAGGATTTCTTTCTACTTCTGGAGGTTGCGGTTCTTGATGCGCAAGGCCCGCAACTGTAGCTGTTCTTCTGCTGAAATGCCGATGACTTCGCCGTCTTCTGTGGCGTCCTCGCCCTCTAGTGGAGCGAAGCCTAGGGGTGGTTCCTGTGGCTGTCCTCCGGAGCTGCAGGTGCGGAGGCTGCCTTCGGGAGTTGGTTGATCGTTGCACTGTCTCTTGCTGACGGCGTCGTCTTCGCAGGCTTCTTGGTGGGTTGTGTCTGCAAGGGCCTTGCCCTTTTTCTCGGCTAGCAGCGCTGCCTTCGCTGCTTCGTCAATGGATGGGGCTGCCTTCGAGCTAGCTCTCTTGGGTGCCATCGCGGGTGGTTTGTTCGTAGCACGAACGGTGGGCGCCAAATGTTGGAACTTGCTCTCCTGGGCAAGTTGATCCAACGGGGAAATGGAGAGAGTGCTAACAAGGTTTAACTCGGGATGGCAATAGCTCTGATAATTTAGCCTCTCAAGGGCACTATACGGGGGTATTTATAGGTGCTCGAGTGCCCAACGTCTTGATGTAAGGACGTTTATGCCCTCAGGCACCTGGATTATCCCCAGAATATTCCCATAAGAGAGGGTTACAGACTGTCATTACAGAAAAGCTATTACAAATCGGGCCCATAACACGCTTCTCCGTGCGGGGCCTGTTACAATGGGCCGAATCCCACGTGGGCCTCCAGGTTGGGTGAGGACGCGGGATGGGAAGACTTCGTTGTAGGCCTTCGTCTTGCGGTGAGGAGGGCGAAGGGTGGTCCATGCCGTCATCTTGCCTCTGATGGTGTAGCGGGGTGGCGAAGGCCTAGAGCGAAGGGTAGTGTCTTCGCCTTCGCCCCAACATTGTCCACGTCACCCACTTGGGCATGGACTTGGATCACTCGACAAAGAGTAGCGGGTAACCCTAGCACTGACGTAGCCATGGGAAAACGACCGACGATCGTTCCGATTGCTCCGCTCTCAAAGGAGATGGCCAAAGCACAAACATCGCACCAAGCTCTTTCTTCCCGAATGTCCTCTTCATCCAGGAAAAAATAAAGGACATACCCATCTCCGACGATGATCCTACTGTACTAGGGGAGGAGCCCACGCAACGTGAGGCACGTCAACGTCGGAATAGGCTCCATAACATCTAGCGTCACCACAAAGCCCGAGAACGGGATCCTGCTCAACCCGTCTCTCGGGACGAGGCCTCTGAAGTAGGGGAAACCCCTGACGAAAGAGCGCTCCGTGAGCGCCGCAATTCTTGACACCACGATCGTCGCCACACCCAAGAACGCGAGCGGGAATAAGCTGAGCAGGACACCAAGTTTCGATGCGAGAACCCGCTTCTCCCTCGGAACCTGCTACCTGACTTCGCTCGAGCGCTGAACACACTAAGTGAAGTCGGTGAAGCCCTAGCTTAGATCGCCAACGGCTTGCCATGCACCCTGAACGTGTAAGGCTACCGGTAGATCCTCACCCTAGTGGTGAACCATCTTCTTCCCCTCACCCATCCAGGAAAACAACCTATGCCACACCATCAACAGTCAGCAAGACACGCGGAGCAATATCAACGCTTCACACGATCGCCGGCACAAAGAAGAGATGAGGCGGTGGGAAGAGTACGACCGAGATCATGGTGCATCGGCACGCAGCTGTGCCACCAGAACTGAGTGGGCAGCAACATCCATGAACAGCCTAGCTCTAGGCCGGTCAGCCCAGGAGAGGCGACATGACGCACGGTGTCACTCACCTCCCAGGGACCATCATCGCGACCATTGTCGGGAGGACCGAGGGACGTGCAGGGTCTTGGCCCTTTCCCCTACTCCAGACAATTCAATGGCTGCCTAACTTCAAAGTCTCAAATGTCAACAAGTACGAATCCAAGCAAAATTCGGGCGGCTGGTTGGCCGTCTACACGACCGCCGCCCGAGCCGCCGAAGCAATGGAGGACATCATGACAATGTACTTGCCAATCGTCCTCAGGCAAGATGCACCGCAATGGCTTCAACATCTCCCTCGCCACTGCATCGATGACTGGGACGACTTCAGCCACCAGTTTGTCGCAAATTTTCAATCCCTTACCGATAAACCGACGCAGCCTTAGGACCTCAATTTCATCAAGCGCTAAAGCAATGAGACCCTCCACTCGTTCTCGAGGCATTTTCAAACCATGAGGAATCGCATCCCCGACGTCACGGAGGCTGCCATGATTGAGGACTTCTACAGCGGGTCTAATGACTCGGCCTTCGTCCGGGCCATCCTCTAGAAAGCTCCCGCCACCTCGGAACACCTGTTCTAAGAGGCGGACAACTACATCACCGTTGAACGGGCCTAGGACCTCATCGGCAATGCGAAGCCTGCGCCCTAGACACCGAAGGAGGGGATCCAATAGCAGGACGAGTGCTGGGACAAGAGGCCCAGAGATGAAGTGCACACCATTGGCCCCATGTGACTCAGCCCTGCGGGGCACCACGAGGCAATGTACGAACACTAGACGAGATCCTCGACGCCCAGTGCCCGTACCACAAGGAGATGTGCCACACCCTCTGGAACTGCAGGGACTTCAGGAACTCATTCGGCCATGACTGACCCTTCCAACCACTGTCTCCCCCACTAGGAGGAGAACCCACTGAACAATAACAAACACAACAGCAGGGTGGAGGTCGTGGTTGTGCCTTCCCTCGCATTGACATGGAGGTCAATTCCATCTTCGGGGGCCATGGGTCCCAGGAAATCAAAAGGCAACGGAAGCTCATCGATCGACATGTCCTGGTGGCAACCCACATTGCCCCGACACCGTATCGATGGCTAGAACACTCTATCACGTTTAGCCAAGCTGACCAGTGCCTCAACTTCGATCACCCCGGCATGTACCCTCTACTTGTCGACCCCATGATTCAAGAAAGCTGGGTCAAGAAGGTTCTTGTGGATGGTGGTAGCAGCATCAACGTCACCTACCCTAGAACACTCCAGGCCCTGGGGATCCCGACTACCGACCTCATTCAGTCGGATACCCCATTCTGACATGTTTGTGAAAAACTTATGTGATTTTTTGTGAAATATGTGGTCTCTATTATGTATGTGATGATTATGTGATATCTGTGATGTATATGTGATGATTATGTGATATATCTTTTGTTTCTTTGGATGGAATAGCAAAAATAATAAAAAGGGGTAATCTGGTCACTTTGCCGAGTGTTACACTTGGCAAAGAGGTACTTTGCCGAGTGTTACACTTGGCAAAGAGGTACTTTGCCGAGTGTTAAGGACATAGCACTTGGCAAAGAAGGCACACCTGGGCACCGGTAAAGCCTCTTTGCCGATTGTTGTGGCCTTGGCACTCGACAAAGAAGCAAGCTTTACCGAGTGCTTCCTAGAGCACTCGACAAAGGAACTGACAAAAGGGCCCGCTAGTGATCCCTTTGTCGAATGCTAGTCTGACGGGCACTCGGCAAAGAGGGAGCTTTTGCTGAGTGCCACCTAATACGCTCGGCAAAGATCCTAGTAAAGGGGCCCACAGGGGCTTCTTCGCCGAGTGTCCGTACAGTGGACACTCGGCACAAACTCCGTCGCCGTTACCTACCACCGTGACAACGACTTTTCTTTGCCGAGTACCAATTGACACTCGGCAAAGTCTTTGCTGAGTGCCCGATAAAAAGTACCCAGCAAAGAAGCCGTTGCCGATGTACAAATCACCGAGCTTTCTTTGCCGAGTGTTACACTTGGCAAAGCCTTTGCTGAGTGTTTTCAGGTTTTGCTGAGTGTTTTAGATACTCGGTAGAGCAGATGATTCCGGTAGTGAGAGCTAGTCGTGTGCCTGGCGGTGGCGGTTGTGATGGTGACACGAACATGTACATCGGCATACCATACGACGGCTGGGCCAAGGGAGACCCATTTGTAGCCAATGTGTTTGGCGCGGGTGGTTCGGTATTGGATTCACACGAGGGAGAACTAGGGCAGTAGGTTTCTTATATGAAAGTGCCCATTTTTAATAGATTCATCTATGTGTTCTTTTGACAGTTCCCCTCGTTGTTCCATGAAAGCCTCAAAAGATGGATCTAGGGTACTTACAATGGGAGCCTGAGGCGGAGGTAGGAGAGATGTCATATCGATCTCCCCTTGTCGGATGATCTTCTGGTGGCAATCCACCGTGAAGTATGATATGTACTTTTCTATCGCCTTTTCACATCGTTCCTTGAGATGTCGCAGCACCTTCTCCTCCTCCTCTTTGTCACGTCGTTCGGCGAGTTGTCACAGCACGTCCTCCTCCTCGCGCCTTATGAGGTCATCAAAGTGATGCTGGTCATCAGCCGGGAGTGCCTCCATGGTCGGCTTGATGATGCTGGTGGTGGAGACGTCGGTGTGATCTTTGGAACCGGCCATCTGGGGGCCGATTTTTGGTAGATCTAAACACCCTCGTCCTCAGTGGAGTCTCCAAAAAGTATGTTGGCACCGATCTGAGCGCCAAATGCTGGAACTAACCACCTGGCGATGCTCTCTGTGAGGCACGGATAGTCCGCGACCTGGGCATAGGAGCAGATCCCCCTCTGCACGGTTCCGGACGATCCGCCCATGGGGCCGGACGGTCCGTGATGGCGCAGAGGGTCTTCTTCTCCGCGAAGAACCCTAGAACTCACCCTAGGAGAGATCCCGTCGAGGGGGAGAGTTCCAAGGTGTTGCTCCGGGTCCTCTAATCGGCATAGAGTCGAAGAGAGATTTTTGTGGAAGACTAAACTAGATCTAAACCTAAGGCTAAAATTGATAAGTAGATTTGATTGGATCTATTGTGGGGGTTCAATCGGCTGTAGCCCTTCATCGATATAAAGAGGGAGGTCTAGACCTGTTACAAGTCGGTTCTCGAGTTAATTTCGCAGGTTTAGCTAACAAATCCCACTAGAAATCCAGAACCTTAACAAATTATGCGCATGCGTGGACCGTCAACGTCACCACTGCGGACAGTCTAGACCGCAGACCGTCCAACCCTAGGGGCGGAGACAGCCCGCATGTCACATTTTGTGTTGAACAAATACCTCTGGTTTGAAGATCAAGAAATATATTTAATTGTCTATATACCACTGTATTAATGTACGTATAACTAGAGAGAGAGAGCACGCCTATATTACTTGGACGGTGGGGAGTATGTCAAAAGGACGCAAGCAGCAGGCGATAGGTACACATCCAACGTATCCCTTTTTTATATTATACTTAATTTATTAAATGACCATACATATGCAATAAGTTGAACACCGCCGTACCGTCCTTGTGTTTCTCCCGACACAAATTACAAATAGCTAGTCCAGATATATCACACCGGCCCTGGGAAATAATGATGACGGAAGCAAACAGATCAACGTGGCCTCGTACGTTTGATGACACGTATCATTCAAGCCTGACTGTAGAAGCGGCGTCACGAGTTATAATTTCATGCAGACTTTGTCTATGCATTGGCAACTAATTAAACCCAAGAGTACGTGCCGTATAACTGCATGGTATGAAGACACAGGTTTCACCACAGGGGATGGCCAAACTCCCTCGCGATGATGTCACTGGGGAGGGTATCCGCCTGCAGGACGGAGGCGGCCCGTCGCCGTCGTCGGAGCTACCACGCCAGCTGGAGAAGCAGCAGCGCCAACACACCGCCTGCTGCCACTCTCCATGCTAGCTAGATATATAGCTGGCGATAGCTATCTCATCCACTAACCAGACTTTCTCAATATGTCCCGGAAACGGATTACAAGGCCACGAGCGGAGCAAAAGGGTGACGCCCGGCCTCTGGGATCTGGCTGATTTTTTGTCCAGTCCAAATTAATAATGCCCACGCCGATATTTAATAATGCCCACGCCGATATGCATGCATGGTGATGTGCACACATATTAATATTTACAAGCTCATCATTGCATATTCGATGTACTACTGGAATCCGGCTCTTTGCCGAGTGCTAAGTGATTTGCTGATTGCATTTTGTCGGACACTCGGCGAAATAACACTCTCGACAACGACAACGTTTACCGAGCTTGAGACACTCGGCATAGATAGACACTCGGCAAAGCCTCCTTTGCCGAGTGTCGAACACTCAGCGAAACGCGACTCTCGGCAAAGGACAGTCAACAGCCGTCTATAGCTGACGACCGCTAACTTTGCCGAGCGCTAGATATTATCACTCGGCAAAGGTTGCTTCTTTGCCGAGTGCCCAACTATTAGCACTCTCGTTGACACTCGACAAAAAATATTTCCATTTTTTTCCACCAAATTTTTGTGGTGTTTTCCTACATTATATAGACCTACATGTTTAATTTTGGCACAATTATCAAAGTGTTTGCTATAGCTATTTGTTTTAGTTTATTTAATTGAATTTCTTCAGATGATTCAGATTTGAACTGCAAGTCACTTGAAAAATAGAAAACGGTGATTGCAAAAATGATATTCATGTTATTTAGCATAGGTTACACCCTATTTCAGGAACAGACCGAAATTATTTTCGAGCACCATACTCACGAAACATGACCGTGAACTTGCCATCCTGTTGTTTTAAAATTTTATAAAACACAAACAAAGTCACAAAATCATGAAACTTGTCGACATGTCATGATATCATATGTAGAGCCTATGATAAAAATTTGAGACTATTTCAAAAAAGTTGTCAAGCACTATACGTAGAAACCTAGCCGGTCTACATTGAAGTTCTATGATTTCATGTGAATGACACTTAGGTTTCTACACATAGTGCGTCGCAACTTTCTCGAAACAGTCTCAAATTTTTATCATAGGCTCTACATATAATATCATTATCATAGGCTCTACATATGATATCATGACATGTCGACAAGTTTTATGATATTTTGACTTTGTTTATGTTTTATACAATTGTAAAACAACTGGATGGCAAGTTCACGACCATGTTTCATGAGCATGGTGCTCGAAAATTTTAGTCTGTTCCTGAAACAGGCCGTAACTTGTGTTAAATAACATGGATATCATTTTTGCATTCACCGTTTTCCATCTTTCGAGTGACTTGCAGTTCAAATCTCAATCATCCAAAGAAATTCAATTAAACAAACTAAATTAAATAGCTATATCAAACACTTTGATAATTGTGCCAAAATGGAACATGTAGGTCTACATAGTGTAGGAACAAACCACAAAAAATTGGTTGGAAAAGAAAAAAATGGAAATATACTTGCAGACGTTCTCTTGTCGAGTGTCTGCTCGAGGACACTCGACAAAGAATTTATAAAAAATTAAAACAATCTTTGCTGAGTGCTAGACAATGGGCACTCGGCAAAGTGTATTTTTAAATTTAAAAAATCTTTGTCGAGTGCCAGATCGCGGGCACTCGACAAAGACGATGAAGTTAACATAACTGTGTGGGCCCATTCGTTTTCACTTTCATCGCCGTCGTGCCCTCACCGAGCACATGTCGCCAACGCCACTATCGCCCCTGCGTGCCACCACCACCGCTCGGCCCCGCCCCACGCTCGGTCCGCCGCTGCCCAAGACCTCACATCCCGTCACCACCCCTGCGTGCCCCGCGCTCGACCCTCCACTGGTGCCCACGCCTGGCCCCGACCACCGTCGCCGTGCCTCGTCAGCGCCGCACCGACTTCCCCAGTGCCCTGACGATCTCCATGGTCTAGGCATGAGTTTCTAATATGTACTTGTTGGGGGCCTTCGTCTTTCATAGGTCCTCAAAAACATGATTTAACAATGTTTCTGGAGTATAATACATGAACAGGTACCTTCGGACTCGGATCAGAACTACAATGTGAAGAAGTACAAAGAATACGAAGGTTGGCGCAGAGCCGAAGCTGTGCGCAGGGGAGCTTCGGCATGATAGTAGAAAGAGGAACCGACTTAAAAGGGAAAAGGCTATTTAGACCTCGATGGATTGCTATAGAGTCATTAGCAAATGTAAAGGGCATGAGTGTAATTATACATGGGCTACGTCCCGTGCCTATAAATAGATGAACAATGCTCTCGTACTGTTCACGCTGACTTGGCATTTGCTTTTGCGTCACGCTTGTAACCTTACCTTCTTTTCGAGCCGAAGGTACATTTGTAACTTGATATCATTTCTATTTTTCCATAATGATAAAATAGAAATGAGTTATAATTGTTCATGTTATCTTTTATATTTCATATGATTCTCTTTTCATTATCATATGTGGCACTGATGAAGGTATGTCCTTCATAACCTTCGTCCGAAGATCATTATATCCTAAGGGAAATAATACCTCGAAGGACGAAGGGCATTAATGTTTAACATTTTTTTCTCGTTGCCTTGTTCTTAACTCATAGCATTTGAGAACAAGTCCCCAACAGTACTTATGCTTTTAAGAATGTCTCTAATGGTCTAGCTAAGGACTAGCTTTGTTTTTATTATGTGCCACTTTGTATTTATTATTGATTAGATGATATGATGTTAGGCTATAGTCTTGTTGAGAATTTGTGATAAAACCTAGGTAGTAGTATATAACCCAAACACGTGTGAATGAAAATATATTTGTGATTGATGGCCATTGTGCTGTTACTTTTATTTGTAGGTTTTGAAAACCCCATCGTGTGGGGAGGTGCTGCCAAAAATTTTTGTTGACATGCTTATTTATTTTTTTGCAGAGGTCTTTGTAGCCGTTGCGGGTCTGCCTGCACCACTTCGCGTCGCCATTGCACCGACCCGCCACAACCTCGCTAGCCTGACTCCACCGTCACCCTAGGTATAACCTCTATTTCCACATCATGGTCGTAGATCATGTCACCTAGTTAGGCGTTGTCGGTGTTTGGACTAACGGTCCTAACCAACTAGTAAATAATGTCGTGTGCCTAGAGTCTACATGGTGTGCAAGTTGACACAAGCAATTTATCCTGGTTCTGGCAATGCAAAGCCCTACTTCCAGCAGAGGGGGATGAAGCTTATATTACTCACACCTGAGTGCCTGTAGTAGGGTTTACAAGCACAGCGGGAGAGGGGAAAACCCCAAGTCCCTAGAACTGATTGAGGCAAGTGCCAATATCCTAAGACTTAGTGGAGAATGACTGAGTGTTCGCTGGTGTGTCTCGCTTGTCTCTCTATCTCCTTGGAAGGACTCCACTACCCTATTTATAGATAAAGGAGACGTCTGTCGTGAAGCCTGGAGTCGTTGTATTTAAAGGGGAGGTGTCTTGGTGCCCTGTAAGCCGATGTGACGGTGCAATGTATGGTTATCTTGTGTCCGCTGGTTTCTTGCTGAGAGCCGAGGCAGAGGTCGAGGGGTTGGCCGTACGCCTGAGCCCCCGGGGGAGGGATTGCCCATACCGTAGTTGTTGTAACAACGCCGGGGTATGGGCAAAAGGCCTGATTACGGGGTGCGTCAGCGCCCTTGCGTGGGATGATGTCGTGATTCCTTATTGCGTTTATTGAGGTCAGAGCCCTGCTCGGGCGAGGCAGAAGTCTTCCCGAGGTGTTGGTTAAGCCATCCCTTGGTGTGTGCCACAGTCAGCGGAGTGGCCGCCCACGGGATTCGCGGTGGAGCAAGTAGCCGAGGCCGAGCTCGGACGAGGCCAAGAAATCACCCGAAGCAGAACTCAGCCTCAGGCGAGATGGAGATTGCGTTCGAGGGCCGGACTCAGCATCGGGCGAGGCAGATATTTGCGCCCGAGGACCGGTCTGCTTCACCCGTCATATTAGATGTCCCATCGGGGGATGGCAGGCGGCGTGCACGTACTGTAGTGGGGGCATAATCATGTTGTTGCGCCTGGATGTGATTGGTGTCTTATTAGCCACTGTGCTCCTGCTGTCACGACGTGGGGTAGGTATGCGCATGAAATGCGAGTGTCCGCCTCCTGTTTTCGGGCGCTTTTGTCTTATCTGCCGGGGATCAGCTCGGGCGAGACGGACGTAGCGGTGGTGACCTCGAGCAAAGCGGAAATTTGTCCAATGTGATAGACTCTAAGGGAGGTGCATTGGTTTAGGAGGTATCTCAGTTGCTTCCCCTTGGGGGTTATGTCTTTACTTCTCCTGAGTGCGCCCGTTAGGGGAATAATTCAGGTACTCCTAATTACCACCCTCGACAGTAGCCCCTGAGCCTTCTAAGGAAGTACTTTGGTACTTGTTTGGAGTCTCTACTGCTTGCTTGTGGGTGTGCCACATTTGATTGAGGAGTAGGACGTTTGGTTTCCGATGGGTGCGCGCGAGCGCACCCGTCGGGTGTAGCCCTCGAGGCCTCGAAGGAGTAGTTGACTCTTTCGGGGGCTTTTACTCTTAATAGGTCAAATTTGATCTTCAGTTGACCAATTGAAATTTTTAGTGTAGTTCACGAGGATAGCCCCCGAGCCTTTGCGTGGGGCAAGAGGTCGATCGAGGGATGTCTTGACTTTTGGTTCATACGCCCCTTCGTCGTCTCTCCGTGAGGAGGAAGGGGGAGCGCATCATGCTACCCTCGATGGCGACGAGCAGGACCTTTCCGTTGAGCTGTTATTGGGTAATCCGAGCGGGAGTTCGAGCTCCTTTCGATAAGAGTTGGCTAGTGGTCCAGAGAAACGCCCCAAAAGGTACTTGCAGGTCATTCTCCTAGTCCCGAACCCACTTGGTGGGGGCTGAGGGCTCGATGCCTCCCTATGATGGGACACCATAACGAATCGCTCCCAAGGGTCTCGGATATGTCTTAAGGAACCTCGGGTCACAACTGGAGCTAGGGCCATGTACAGGCGTACCTACTATCATCCCTGACTCTGTGCTCTGAGGCGGTTATGGAGCCCTCCGAGAGGCCAACCTTCGAACCCCTGATCAGTATTGGGCTCAGAGCCTTGGCGTTCTGAGGTGGTTTTTTCGAGCCCTGCCGAGGGCCGGACCTCTGAACCTCTGAACAGTATTTTCCTCCCCTTTTTCCGTTACGAGGTCAGTTGCCCGGGGCAGAAGATGCCTTCTTTCGGTTAACTGCTGAGCGGATAAAGGTCGGAGAGGCAGAGGACGAAGGGCGTACCTTTTGAGGATAAATGTGAAACGATGTTTAGCGCGTTTTTTCTCGGAGGGGGCACGACCATTTAATGTGACGGGACATCTTGTCGGTTAGCCGACCGTTTGCGGCGCGCATGCGCACGTGATTGGAAACGATCGTCGTCCGGCCTTTAAGATTCACACCTCAGTGGCTTCGCATGTTCCTATTAAGTTGACCGAGGCGGATGCTTTGGACCATTACCTTTGCCTCTTCAGCCTTCTTGCTTTCACACGTCGTTCTCGCCCTCTGCAAAAAAGAGCCTTTCGTCTTCTCCTCGACTTCTACCTCCATCCCAATGGCCGAGAAGATCAGCGTTCTTCCTCTTCGCGACCCATGGCCCATCTCCTCTGTCACCAACGAGGATTTGGAGGCGCTAGATGAAGCCGGTCTGCTTTGCCCACGCTCCCCAAGCCCACAGCCCGAGTGGTTTGCGCCAGGTGATGAGCAGATGCCAGATCCACCTGTGGGCTACGTGGTGAGCTTCACCTCACTCCATGAGTTGGGGGTTGGAGTTTTAGCGAGCCTCTTCATGTGGGCTGTGTTGCACTACTATGGGGTGGAGCTGCACAACTTCAACCCCAACTCCATCGCTCAGGTGGCCATCTTCACCGTCGCCTGCGTGGGATTTCTGGGCATTGAGCCCCATTGGGACCTATGGCTTCATCTCTTCTGGGCAGAGCCCTTGTCTGTCCCTAGCGAGGTGAGGAGGGTACGCCACGCCGTCCGGGCCGGCGGCTGCACGCTTCAGCTGCCCTCGGACCAGGCACATTTGTACTTCCCTGCCACCCTTACCTCATCGAACAAGGGGTGGCAGAGCCGGTGGTTCTACCTCCACAACGACGACAGGCGACTATCGACGTTCATGCACCACGTCATCCTCGGAGCGGAGGAGCGATGGAGGTGGGGCCTGCCTTAGGAGATCCAGACCCATCTGAAGTCACTGCTGGACGCCCTACGGAAGCTCCGGGATCGCGGTCTCACCGGGGCTGGAGTTGTCATAGCCTTCCACCGGCGGTGGGTTCTGCCATTGACCGTCGGCTTCGCCTTGATGAGATGACACCTGAGGCCTTTGTGGAAAGCTCCTGGATGGCCTCGGCCGCCCTCCCTACCAACGAACTCCTCCAGCGGGTGAAGGGAACGGTGGGGAAGGTGGACTACTCCATCGTGGTGTTAATGCGCCCATCGTTGGGCTACGTGTCCCTGGTGGGTCCCCTGTTTTTTGTCTATGTTTTTGGGTTTTCCTTCTTCTCGTATTACCCTTCTCATCTCCTCTACAGGGGTTGCAAGGCTTCCGAACCGCCCGACCCCCGGTCTTGGAGGACGCTGTTGGGGACTTGTTCTCAAATGCTATGAGTTAAGAACAAGGCAACACAAAATATTAATGGTTAAAGTCCTTCGTCCTCCGAAGCATTATATCCTTTAGGATATAATGATCTTCAGACGAAGGTCATGAAGGACGTACCTTCATCATAGCAGCATATATTAATGAAAGAAGAAGTATATGAAACATGAGGAATGACATGAATGATCATATGACATCCTTAATATATCTCTTTATATCATCATGAATGAACATGAACAATATTGAATTACATTTGTACCTTCGGCTTGACAGAAGGCAAAGAGTCCAAGCGTGATGCACGAGTGAATACAAGTCAGCGTGAACAGTACGGGGGTACTGTTCATCTATTTATAGGCACAGGACACAGCCTGTGTAAAATTACATTCATGCCCTTCATGTTTACTATTGACTTAAGGACAATCTATCGAGGACTACATAGCCTTTTCCTCTTTACGTCGGTTCCTTTTTCTACTACTGAGCTGAAGCTTCCTTGCGCGTAGCTTCGGAGCTGGTTCAACCTTCGTCTTGATTATGCTTTTCATATTGTGTACAACTTCATTCCGAGTTCGAAGGTTCCTATACATATATTACACTTGGGAAACATTGTTAATCATGTTTTTGAGGACCTTCGAAAGACGAAGGCCCCCAACATTAGCCTCTCGCAGTGTTAATTTGTTATAATAACGAATTTAGACTGTGACATGAACGAAGGCCTTAAGCCGAAGGTCCCAAAAAACACCTTCCCTTTGCTAGAATAGCAACAGTCAATGACAAATGGGGTCCACCAAGTTGCAAAGCACTGGGCGTATAAATATGAACCATAGCGGCAGCATTTGGCACGCCATTTCTGCCATTTGCGTTATTGTCTCAAATTTTTAGCTCTTGCTCACTAGCTCTTGCCTGATTTTCGAGTTTTTAGAGCTTCGGTTTAAAGACGCGTTTGCTCCAGATTTGAAAAGAAGAAGATGAGTGGAGAGAAGAAGATGACTGAAAAGAAGAAAACGACCAGGGAGACGAAGTTGTATGAAGAGAAAAAGGTTGCAGATCCTTTTATTTATGAATTTATTGAGTCCATGGCAAAAACAAATACAAAGAAAATTACTAGGGAGATCATGGAGGGTTTATCCGAAGATTCTGATGACAGTGATAGTTATGACGTGGAAAGCGGGGATCAAGACTCTGAGGATCGGCCGTGGTGCCCAAGCCATACTATCTTCGGAAAATCGACTATCAAGCAAAGTCATATTGATTCCATGAGGGGGAGATATTTTCGCGACATGTCTATGGTCAGAATTGGAGGAGACAGTACTGCCCCTGCTCCGGAGGAAAACAAAGTTGTTATATACCGAAGCTTTTTGAAGGCAGGTCTTCGGTTCCCGCTAAGCAAGTTTGTGGTTGAAGTGCTAAAGATATACCAGATCTTCCTTCATCAGATGACCCCCGAAGCTATAATTAGGATGGGGATTTTTGTCTGGGCTATAAGGAGTCAGGGCCTAGAGCCAAGCGCGAAGTGCTTTTGCAGTATGCACGAGCTTTTATATGAGACGAAGGCTACTGGCAAAGAACAGTACCACAACAACTTCGGTTGTTATGGATTTATTGCTCGCCCCAATGCAAGCCACTCGGTGCCAACATTCTGGAAAAGATGGCCCGGGGCCTGGATGGAGGAGTGGTTTTACGTTAAAAATGATTTAAAGGCAAGGGAAGACATCAAAGAAATCATTTAGCGCCCCATCTGGTCTCGCTTCAGCCTCTGAAGGCCAAAGGTGGAAATTGATGGCACTGTTGAAGCATGTCAGAGGGCTTTTAGCACTGTGTGTGCCTTCATTGGCACAAGGTATTTGATTCAAGAGCATATATCCTTCAGGGAATGGCCACTTGTGGAGAGCTGGGATATGCCGAAGGAGACCACCGCCGATTCAAGTGAGGGTGGTCTGGTCTGACTGAAGTATACCTTCAGATTTAGGGAGATGTTTGATGAGCCAGACGATGACTGGCTGAAGTGTATCAAAGCTACCAGTGATGAGCTACTTGGAGCATACTCCAAGGCCGAAGATAATGCTTTGTCCGCAGCTTTCAGGGGTCGGGGCAAGAAAAGATTGAATAGGGTATTTGATGCTATTGGCTTCGTATACCCTGATTACCATTACCCGCTACAAGGGCAAGAGAAAAAGAAAAAAGACTACCGCTTCGGCCATTGCAGCTGAGCCGAAGGGCAAAAAGATGAAGGTTCTGACCCACCGGCCACATTACATTGAACTAGCCGTGGTGCCTAAATTTGGCGCGGGGACCTCCTCAGCTTCTAAAGTAAAGCAAGCTGCTCTGATTGTGCAGAGCGCTGAAGAGCCGACTATAGTGCCGAAGGTGCCTACAGTCGGGCCAGCCGAAGCTAAAGATGATAAGGTCGAGGAGCTACAGGTGGAAAAAGCAATAAAAGTGCCAGAAATCGTAAGCCCACCGATAGAGGCAAATTTGTCAAAGATGCAAAAAATTCCTGCCGCAACTCCCAAGAAGAGGAGGATGGACAGCGTACTAGACGCTGTCATAGAGACTACGAAGGCCTTGAGCCCTGCCCCTAAGAAAATTGCCGAAGCTATGAAAGTTCAGGCCGAAGCCGAAGCTAGGCCTTCAGTGTCCACTGAGAGGAATCCTGCCGCGCCTGAGGAAAAAACGGTAGGGCAGTTTGTACCAGAAAAGACCGAAGCTCCTGCTCCCAAAGCTCCGAATGAAGATGTTGACTACATTATTCGGCATGCTTCAGGGAAGAAATTATCCCAGGAAGAAATACTAGAAGCCAGACACTTTGCCCAAAGACTAAAATATCCGAAGGGGGCTTTAGTGTTCAATGGTAGCAACGAAGAAGATTTCTTGTACTGTCTCCCGGATAACAAAGAAATATCCGTTTGCTGGGAGATAGCTAAGAGTATGGGATTTCCTAAGCTTGAAGAAGGCCTTTCGGTCTTATCGAAGGATGATCTTGCTGACAGCCTCGCGTACAATAGCATAAAGGTATAAAAGTTGACTTTGAAGTTAGAAGCGAATTATTGTATTGTCATACTCAATTCTTTCTTCCTCTTTACAGGGATTAATTCTTAGTAATGCCTTGAGGGCTCAGAAGAGCGCCGAACACGAAGGGTTTACAATGGCTCTTAATAACCTTCGGTCTAAGGTGATTGAGCTAAGAAACGAAGGTCTAGAAAAAGATAAAATTTTGATTTCATTGGTAAACAAGTAAAGGAAGACAAAGCTAATTATAAAGCTCAGGCCGAAGCCCAGAAAACCGAAATTGAAGACCTTCGGAGACAGCTGACCGAAGCTAAAGAGAACTGCACGCTCGCATAGGCTAATCGAGAGATCATCAAGTACTAGAAAAATAAGCTAGATAAAAATGTTGAAGAACTTCGCAAATCCAAGGAAAGGTGCTTCGAGAAATCCTTGGATTGTGTGAAGAAATTAAAAACTAGCTTCGCCAAAGTGGGTGCCTACTCTGCTGAAGAAAACTTCATATGAGGCGACCCTGAGGGCATCGTTGAATGGATAAGTGAAGAGGCCGAAGCCTTCGAAGAAATTTTGAGTAATCGCGTGGATGTTTGCGCGTTTTCCGGTGCGCGGGGAATTTCAGCTATCTTGGAGAAGGCCGGATGTGATCACATTAAAGCCATAGCCCAGGCCGAAGCTGCCTTCTCCGTAGATGATACGAAGGATCCTTGAGCTGAAGCAACTTTAATGGGCGGGAAATTTTACAATGATGTCTGGGTGAATGGTGGCCGAGAGCTGGCCCATGAAATTATAAAAAAGAGTGAAAAAGACACCCATGACGCCCGAGCAGAAGCAAAACAAGCTGAAGAGGCTCCAGAACGCGAAAGGCGTATAGGTATTATTTTTTGGTTTTTTAGCTTCGGTACTTGCTCTGTGGCTTCGAACTAATCAATTTTGCCTACTTCAGCTGAACTATCTCCGCCACCGGAACCGTACAATCCCCTAGCTGATGCAGAAATGAAGGAAGCGCTGGACATTATAAACATGGCAGACTCCATTATTGACGAAGTTGTCGATAAACTTTTAAACGAAGTTGCAGAAAAAGTTCTCAGAGAAGAATAGATTTCATTGTAATAATATTTGGAATGCTCGATGTATGGGACAATGGAATGAACATTAAGCTTCTATTGTAACAAAACTATGTAACATTTTATGTATGTAACATTGAATCGAATATGTAAATTATTGTAATTTATTTCTTTGCGATGCATGAAATTTACGCACATATCGTTTTTGAGCCTTCGGCGAAAAAACACCTTCCCTTCTTTTCATGCTTCGTAAAGAAAGAGATCCCTTATGACAAGGCTGGTAAAATTGTATTTCCCGAAGCTCACTTCGTGCCTTAGCACATTTTCAATTTGATGAAGCATTTGTCGAAGATTGGCTTCGTATTCGATTCTTGTGCCGTTAATGCAATATGATGTATGATGTAATGCTATACGAAATGATGTGATGATATGATGCAAAATGATGAGTATGCCGAAGGCACACACACCCACACATCCACACTGGAATACACAAGCTCTGCATCCCCTTAGGAACGACTTTTGAGCTTCTTCACCTTCTATTTCGGTGATATAAGTTCTGCATCCCCTTAGGAACGTCCTTTGAACTTCTTCGCCTTCTATTTCGGCGGTATAAGTTCTGCATCCACTTAGGAACGACTTTTGAACTTCTTCGCCTTATATTTCGGCGGTATTTGGCTCTGCTTTGATGACTGGCTTTGGTCGAGCAACCGCTACATTTCTAGAATGGCAACTGCCTACATAACTACTCTTCCACTTTTCAAGGAAGTTAGTAGTATCAGACCATATGTAGTTCTATGATTGGCTCCTCATTTTTATGCAATTATGAAATGACTCATTTTGATGGAGATTTGTAGCATCATTCAAGTAAATACAAATTGAGATCGTAGAAACATGAGCTTGTGATATAGCTACACCTAATTCCAGACCGGTTAATGCTAGAACTATAAATAAGGGACCAAGATCTCCTAAGAAATAGAAAATATTATTCAGAAATAGCATAGTCCAAGCAAACCCACTTAAAATCTTTACTGAACTATGACCGTCCATCATATTAGCAAATAAACGTATTCCTGAGCTTAATGCACGAAAACAATGAGAGATTAGCTCAAGGAGTACTAAAAAAGGTGCTAATGGCAGTGGGACTCCCGTTGGTAATAAGAAGCTAAAAAAATGAAGCCCATGTCTTTGAAATCCAACAATCGTAATGCCTATAAAAGTGGAAAATGAAAGAGCCAAAGTAATGAGAAAATTTCCCTTTGGAACGACTTTTGAGCAGAAAACTTACACTGCACTTCCTTAGGAACGACTTTTTGTAGCTTCGTCAATTTTAGCTCTGCATTCCCTAGGGAACGACTTTTGAGCTTCAGAATCTGCTTCGTTTTAAGGGTTGTCTTTCGAGCTTTGTAAATCTGTGAAGATATATTTCATTCTGATATTTACAATATTATTACAAGAAGTTGAAACTGAATTTTTCATTACTTGTTCTTCATACAAAAAGGTAAAATGATATAAAATACAAAATTACTTCAAAAAGTAGGATATTCCTCAATAAATGTGCTTCGATTCTGGTACAGTGTTGTTGACTGTACGAGCTTCGGACTCCTCCCTGAAGTCACGTTGCTGTTGCGGATGTTGGCGCCCTTCTAGCTGCTGGCTTCGGGTATAAGTAGGTTGCAATGGTGGTGGCGGTGGGAGCTGAGGCCAGGAAGCTTGCAAATGGCTTGCCAAAGCAACAGAAGCTGCAGGTTGATTGCCCACATACTCTGGTATATAGGGAGAGTGGCACAAAGCAGTATGTAAGACCTGCTTCGGCTGATTCTGCTAGGCTTCTGCTTCGGCAATCTCTTTTTGCTTCTGAATGGTGATCAGACACGTTCTTGTAGTGTGGCCCTTGTCTTCACCACAAAATAAGCAATAGATTTTCCTGGGCTGATCCCCATATCTTCCTCCAAAGCCCCTGCCGCATTGGCCCCTTGGAGCTGGTGGCCTGAAGGAGCTTTCCTGCTGTCCTGAAGACTGTGAGCTGTGTTAGGGCTTCTAAAACTGGCCTTCTTTGTCATTGTTCTGGCTGGAGCTGTGGATTGATCTGACATGCATAGGGTGAATTCTTCCTCCAAAGCCCCTAGTCATCTCAGAAAATCTGTAAGCTTCCTCCCTTCTTTGGCGGAAGTCATTGTCAGCCCGGATGTACTCATCCATTTTTTGAAGCAGCTTCTCCAGGGTCTAGGGGTTTCCTGGCGAAGTATTGAGCCATAGGCCCTGGCCGAAGACCTTTGATCATGGCCTCAATGATGATTTCATTGGGCACTATAGGCACTTGTACTCTCAAGCGCAGGAACCTTCGGACATATGCCTAAAGGTACTCCTCATGATCTTGAGTGCACTGGAACAAGGCCTGAGCTGTGACTGGCTTCGTCTGAAACCCTTGAAAACTGGTGACCAGCATGTCCTTAAGCTTGTGCCGTGACGTGATTGTCCCTGGCCAGAGAGAAGAGTACCATGTCTGGGCCACACATCGGACTGCCATGACGAAGGACTTCGCCATGACTGCGGTATTGCCCCCATACGAAGATATAGTTGCTTCGTAGCTCATCAGGAACTGCTTCAGATCTGAGTGCCCATCATACATGGGGAGCTGAGGTGGCTTGTATGATGGGGGCCATGGGGTAGCCTGCAGTTCTGCTGATAGAGGAGAAGCATCATCAAAAACAAAATTTCCATGATGGAAATCGTCATACCAATCATCATCATTGTAGGAATTATCTTGACGAACCTCTCTTTGTGGAGGTCTTCGGTCCTTGTCATCTTGAGTAAGATGACGTATTTCTTCAGCAGCATCATCGATCTTCTTTTGAAGATCGGAAAGGCGAAGCATCTTCTCTCTCTTCCTTTCGACCTGCTGATGGATAGCTTCGAGATCCCTTATCTCCTGGTCCAACTCCTCCTCTTGGGGTGTTGGACTTGTAGCCTTCCTCTTTTGAGTTCGAGCTTCGCGCAGCGTGTCCTGGTTGACATCCAGTGGCTGCAGTGTAGCCCCTAGTCCTAAAGAAGTTTTCTTCGGCGGCATGACGAAGGTCACGACTTGCCGAAGGTGGCAGATTGAGTTCACCGGAGGTGGGCGCCAATGTTGGGGACTTGTTCTCAAATGCTATGAGTTAAGAACAAGGCAGCACAAAATATTAATGGTTAAAGTCCTTCATCCTCCGAAGCATTATCTCCTTTAGGATATAATGATCTTCAGACGAAGGTCATGAAGGACGTACCTTCATCATAGCAACATATATTAATGAAAGAAGAAGCATATGAAACATGAGGAATGACATGAATGATCATATGACATGCTTAATATATCTCTTTATATCATCATGAATGAACATGAACAATATTGAATTACATTTGTACCTTCGGCTTGACAGAAGGCAAAGAGTCCAAGCGTGACGCATGAGTGAATACAAGTCAGCGTGAACAATAGGGGGTACTGTTCATCTATTTATAGGCACAGGACGCAGCCTGAGTAAAATTACATTCATGCCCTTCATGTTTACTATTGACTTAAGGACAATCTATCGAGGACTAGATAACCTTTTCCTCATTAAGTTGGTTCCTTTTTCTGCTACTGAGCCGAAGCTTCCTTGCGCGTAGCTTCGGAGCTGGTTCAACCTTCGTCCCGATTATGCTTTTCATATTGTGTACAGCTTCATTCCGAGTTCGAAGGTTCCTGTACATATATTACACTTGGGAAACATTGTTAATCATGCTTTTGAGGACCTTCGGAAGACGAAGGCCCCCAACAGACGTGGTTGCCGGGGAGGTGCGTCGGCTGGCGGCCGAGGAGGATAAGAAGAAGAAGGACGAGCATAAGAAGCAGGCCCGCAAGAAGATGCAGGCCCGCGATTCACTCGAAAATCCCCGTAGACCGTAGGCAAGGGAGGGGCTTCCGCTCGAGGCCTCTCCTAGCACCGAGGAGGAGGAGGACGACGACAAGGGGATGGAGGTCCGCATTGGCTTTAGCCTCGAGGTCGGACCTAGGTCTGCGCCAGCCTTGGCGGGCCCTTCTTGCGGAGTGGTCCCATCCGCACAGGGGCCGGCAGTGTCCCTGTCTAGGGCACGAGCGTCAGCCGAGCCTACCTATAACACACTGAATTTGGGGGTATAAAATTTCTTTCTTATGATCATCCAAATTCAGGTGTTACTCTTCTCTATCTCACTCTAGTTTCTCTCTCTCTCTAGTTTTCTCCCTCTCCTTTTCTTTTAATTAGGGTTAGTTGAATTAGTGAAGGATTATTTATTTTATTTTGCCCAAAACATATGAGTCATGGAATGTTGCATCATATTGAGCCTAAATATTCTTTGAATTGTTGCACATATTTGATTTGGTGTGATGTTGAAACTTGATTTGAATTTGAATTGAAAACCCCAGAGAAAATAAATACAAAAGGCAATAGAAATTCCAGGAAAAAGGAAAAGGCCATTTCGGCCCAAGCTAGCCCATTAAGCCCAGCCCCCGCACGCGCGCCCTCGGTGCCTAACAGGCGGGCCCCGCCTGTCGGCGCCAATCCGTGCGCGCTCACTCCCTCTCTCTCTCGCTGCTCTGTGGGGCCGAGCTGTCGGCGCTATTCTTTTCCCCGCGCCCTCTCCCTCTCTTTGTCCCATCGTCCCCACCTGTCAGCCGTCCCTAACCTCTCGCCCACGATCTCCCCGCCGTGGACGCGCCCACGACCGCGCGTTCTCCGGCCACGTCCTGCGCCCGTGCCCCTTTTGAGCCCCGCGCCTTGCTCGCCCACCTCCCCTCGCTCATTTGCGCCCTCTACCAAACCCTCTCGCTCTGCCCGCACGTGCAGAGAGCTCCGCCACCGCCCGCCATCGACTGCTATCCATTCTGCGGCCACCGTCGCGTCCGCGTCCCGTCCCGTGCCACGGTGAGTTCCGCCTCACTGTCAGCTGCTCGGGACACCCTTCGGTGTGCCCTTCCCCTCTCTGTTTCGCCCGGTCCACGCTCACCGGAGCGATTCTTGCGCAGCCGGAGCCCCGCCGCCGTCGCCCTGTCATATCCTTGTGCCTCTGCCATTGCTCCGTGACCCCAGTGCTTCCCCTCAAGGTGAGCAACCCGCCTGTACCTTTAATTTGGTCGTTTCTGCTCTGTTGCTCACGCGATTGCTCGTCGGAGCTATCCCGCGCCGTTGTTGGCCTGCCTTGCCGTGTGTAGAGCCCTCTGGTGCTCCCGCGCCGGCGTGAGGGCCATGGCCGAGTCCGCCAGACCGCCCTGAACGCGCCCGAGCTAGCCCCTAAGCCCCTGGAGCTCCACGGTGGCTAGCCTCTTTGTCACCGGTGAGCCCTCGCCGTGGGACCGAGCGGCGCCACTGCGCCTGTGTTCGCCCCTGGCCGTCAGATCTCGGGCGTCCGTCCGAGATTGGGCGGTTTCGACTTAACCCGAGCGGATCTAATCCCAGCCCTACGATCTAGAACTGATCGCCCCTCTCTCTCCCCCTCACCTGCGTCTCTGCCCCTGGGCCCGGTCGGTCAGCCCGCCCTAGCCCGCTGATGCCCTGGCCCCGCTTGTCAGCCGCATCCACGCGCCCGCGCAATCTAATCTGGGTCGCTGATCTCTGATCCCATGGCCAAGGTTATCCGTACCCCTTCGCGTGTAAGTTTTGCTTAAGAGACCCCCTGGTTTTAGGAAATCAACCCACCGTCCTCTGTTTTAGCGCGCAGGCCCCTAGTTTATTTTGAATAGCCCCCTATACTTTTATTTAATCACACATCTAGCCCTAATTTCATATTTCAAACTTCAAAACTTGTTTATTTCATATCTTTTTCATATGAACTCCAAATTTAGGGGTTCAAATTGCAAAATGTTCATAAAAGTATTCTCTCTTCAAATAAAATATGACCAGCTATAGTCTGTCTACTTTAATTTTACATTTAGAATATAAGATTAAAGTATATGTTGATTTATTCAGTTAATGAAATAAATAAAAGGAAAATCCTAGGAGTTAAAGTATATTTAATCTTGTGAGATTAATAATATTTACTACATGAAATCACCTGTGGTTTAACTTTTAGGTCTTAATGAAATGAATAGAATTGGGTTATGTAATTATGGATAACACTTAAAGGATAATCAAATTCCTAAATGAGAGTAGTTCACCTTATAATTTAATGTTTTCTTTGTTTAATTATTACTTTACCTTTTGAGCTATGTACCAACACTTAGAGAGTAATCAATCCCCAATTAGGATTAGTCCATTTTATAACTTGATCTTATTCTCCTTTATTTAGTACTACCTCTTTTGAGTTGTGTTCCAATGTTTGTACATGTTTGATGTGATGTTCATTTGTACTTTCCAAATGTATTGAATGTATGATCGCTTTATTTAGACAACGAGCAGCTCGTGGTTCCTGAGTGTGTTGCTGAAGATCCCTCTAAGCAACAACCTGGTGAAGGCAAGTGTCCTCAGACCTATCCTGTCCTACTTTACTCTATAATTCACTATCCTCAGACCTATTTGATCAGTTGAGAGGAGCCAGTGTGTTCTCATAGATAGATCTGAGGTCAGGTTACCATCAGCTCAGAATCTGACCCGCAGAATCTGACAACATTCATCACCAAGTATGGACTATATGAGTTCATGGTTATGTCATTCGTATTGACGAACGCGCCAGCTTACTTCATGTACCTGATGAACAGTGTGTTCATGGACTACCTCAACAAGTTCGTAGTGGTGTTCATTGATGATATTCTTGTATATTCCCAGAATGAGCAAGAGCATGAGGAACATTTGAGGAAAGTACTTCAGAGGCTATGAGATTGCCAGTTGTATGCCAAGCTTAGCAAGTGCGAGTTCTGGATCAGCGAAGTTCTATTCTTGGGTCATATTATAAACCGAGATGGACTAGTTGTAGATCCAAAGAAGGTAGCTGCGATTCTGGACTAGAAAGCACCAAAAGATGTCCGAGGAATCAAGAGTTTCATTGGAATGGCCGGTTATTATCGGCGTTTCATTGAAGGTTTCTCCAAGATTGCCAGACCAATGACAGCCTTGCTAGCAAAGAAGGTTGATTTCAAGTGGACCCCAGCGTGCCAAGAATCATTTGAAATGTTGAAGCAGAAGTTGACAACAGCACCAGTATTGGGTCTGCCAGATGTTCACAAGCCATTCTCAGTATATTGTGATGCTTCGTACACCGAACTGGGATGTGTGTTAATGCAGAAAGGGAAAGGAGTGGCATACTCGTCCCAACAATTGAAAGTTCATGAGAAGAATTACCCCACTCATGATTTGGAGCTAACAGCAGTGGTTCATGCACTAAAGACCTAGAGACATTATCTTTATGGGCAGAAGTGTGATATCTACACGGACCACAAGAGCCTCAAGTACATATTCACTCAGTCAGAGTTAAACATGAGGCAGCGAAGATGGCTAGAATTGATCAAAGACTATGAGATGGAGATTCATTATCACCCAGGCAAAGCAAATGTAGTTGCAGATGCTCTGAGCTTGAAGAGTCAAGTTAATATGTTGGCTAATCACCCAATGTCGTTCGAGCTAGCGAAGGAATTCGACAGGCTGAGTCTTTGATTTCTGAACAACACTGAAGTAGTGGCAATTGAGTTAGAGCCCACTCTAGAGCAAGACATCAGGAAAGGTCAGAAGGCTGATGAGAAGATCAACGAAATCCGGCAGCTAATCATCGATGGGAAAGGTCCAGATTTCTGTGAAGATGCAGAAGGAGTGGTTTGGTTCAAGGATAGGCTGTGCGTTCCTGACATCACACCGATCCGGGAACTGATTCTCAAGGAAGCTCATGAGACATCATATTCTATACATCCTGGTAGCGAGAAAATGTACCAAGACCTGAATAAGAGATTCTGGTGGTACACTTTGAAAAGAGAGATAGCAGAGTATGTGGCCAGATGCGACAGTTGTTAGAGGATCAAGGCCGAACATCAGAGACCTGCAGGTTTGTTGTAGCCGTTGCAGATTCCTTAGTGGAAATGGGATGAGATTGGGATGGACTTTATAGTCGGTCTGCCCCGCACTCGAGCCAGTTACGACTCCATCTGGGTAGTAGTGGACCGTTTGACAAAGGCGGCCCATTTCATACCAGTCAAGATGACATATAACAGTGCAGTGTTGGCAGAATTATACATGTCTCGGATTGTGTGCTTGCATGGTATTCCAAAGAAGATAATATTAGACAGAGGCACCCAGTTTACCTTACACTTTTGGCAGCAGCTACATGAAGCTTTGGGTACTCACTTGAATTCAGTTCAGCTTACCACCCGCAGACAGATGGTCAGACTGAGAGAACCAACCAGATTCTTGAGGATATGTTGAGAGCTTGTGCTTTGCAAGACAAGTTAGGTTGGGACAAAAGGCTACTGTATGCAGAATTCTCCTACAACAACAGCTATCAAGACAGTCTAAAGTTGTCACCATTCGAAGCGCTCTATGGGAGAAATTGCCAAACTCCATTGCATTGGGACCAGCCCGGCGAAAGGCAGGTATTCGGTCTAGAAATTTTGCTTGAAGCCAAAGAGAATATCAAGATGGTCCGAGAAAATCTGAAGGCAGCGCAGTCCAGACAGCGAAGCTATGCAGAGACTAGAAGAAGGGAACTTAGTTTTGAAGTGGGAGACTATGTCTACTTGAAAGTGTCACCCATCAGAGGAACCAAAAGGTTTGCAGTCAAAGGCAAGCTAGCCCCTCGCTATATCGGGCCATATCAGATCCAAGCAAGACGTGGAGAAGTGGCTTATCAACTCAGCTTACCGGAGAATCTATCCGTAGTGCATGATGTGTTTCATGTGTCTCAATTGAAGAAATGCTTGTGAATACTAGAAGAGCAGTTGCCAACGGAAGACCTTGACGTTCAAGAGGATCTGACATATATTGAGAAGCCAACGCAAATCCTAGAGACAGTCGATCGGGTCACTCGGAGGAACACCATCAAGATGTGCAAAGTCAAATGGGGTCATCACTCAGAAGAAGAAGCAACCTGGGAAAGAGAATATGATCTGAGAGCCAAGTACCCTGAACTCTTTGCTAGCCAGCCCAAAATCTCGAGGGCGAGATTCTTTTAAGGGGGATAGGTCTGTAACACCCTGAATTTGGGGGTATAAAATTTCTTTCTTATGATAATCCAAATTCAGGTGTTACTCTTCTCTATCTCACTCTAGTTTCTCTCTCTAGTTTTCTCCCTCTCTTTTTCATTTAATTAGGGTTAGTTGAATTAGTGAAGGATTATTTATTTTATTTTGCCCAAAACATATGAGTCATGGAATGTTGCATCATATTGAGCCTAAATATTCTTTGAATTGTTGCACATATTTGATTTGGTTTGAATTTGAAACTTTATTTGAATTTGAATTGAAAACCCTAGAGAAAATAAATAGAAAAGGCAATATAAATTCCTGGAAAAAGGAAAAGGCCATTTCGGCCCAAGCCAGCCCATTAAGCCTAGCCTCCGCACGTGCCCTCGGTGCCTAACAGGCGGGCCCCGCATGTCGGCGCCAACCCGTGCGCGCTCACTCCCTCTCTCTCACTACTCTATGGGGCCGAGCTGTCGGCGCCGTTCTTTTCCCCCGCGCCCTCTCCCTCTCTCTGTCCCCCTGTCCCCACCTGTCAGTCGTCCCTAACCTCTCGCCCACGATCTCCCCGCCGTGGACGTGCCCACGACCGCGCATTCTCCGGCCACGTCCTGCGCCCGTTCCCCTTTGAGCCTCGCGCACTGCTCGCGCACCTCCCCTCGCTCATTTGTGCCTTCTGCCAAACCCTCTTGCCCTCTCTCGCTCTGCCCGCGCGTGCAGAGAGCTCCGCCACCGCCCGCCGTCGACTGCTGTCCGTTCTGCAGCCACCGTCGTGTCCGCGTCCCGTCCCGTGCCATGGTGAGTTCTGCCTCGCTGTCAGCTGCTCGGGACACCCTTCGGTGTGCCCTTCCCCTCTCTGTTTCGCCCGGTCTGCGCTCACCGGAGCTATTCTTGCGCAGCTGGAGCCCCACCGTCATCGCCCCGTCGTATCCTTGCGCCTCCCCCGTTGCTCCGTGACCCCAGTGCTTCCACTCAAGGTGAGCAACCCGCCTGTACCTTTAATTTGGTTGTTTCTTCTCTGTTGCTCGCGCGATTGCTCATCGGAGCTGTCATGCGCTGCCGTTGGCCCGCCTCGCCGTGTGCAGCGCCCTCTGGTGCTCCCGCGCCGGCGTGAGGGCCATGGCCGAGTCCGCCAGACCGCCCTGAACGTGCCCGAGCTAGCCCCTATGCCCCTGGAGCCTCGTCGTGGCTAGCCTCCTCGTCTCCGGTGAGCCCTCGCCGTGGGACCGAGTGGCGCCACCGCGCCTGTGTTCGCCCCTGGCCGTTAGATCTCAGGCGTCTGTCCGAGATCGGGCGGTTTAGACTTAACCCGAGCGGATCTAATCCCAGCCCTCTGATCTAGATCTGACCGCCCCTCTTCTCCCCCTCACCTATGTCCCTGCCCCTAGGCCCGGCCGGTCAGCCCGCCCTAGCCTGCTGACACCCTGGCCCCGCTTGTCAACCCATCGTCCATGCGCCCGCTCGATCTAATCTGGGACGCTGATCTCTGATCCGATGGCAAAGGTTACCCCGTACCCCTTCGCGTGTAAGTTTTGCTTAAGAGACCTCCTGGTTTTAGGAAATCAACCCGCCGTCCTCTGTTTTAGCACGCAGGCCCCTGGTTTATTTTGAATATGCCCTGTACTTTTATTTAATCACACATTTAGCCCTAATTTCATATTTCAAACTTCAAAACTTGTTTATTTCATATCTTTTTCATATGAACTCCAAATTTAGTGGTTCAAATTGCAAAATTTTCATAAAATTATTCTCTGTTCAATTAAAATATGACCAACTATAGTCTATCTACTTTAATTTTACACTTAGAATATAGGATTAAAGTATATGTTGATTTATTCATTTAATGAAATAAATAAAAGGAAAATCCTAGGAGTTAAAGTATATTTAATCTTGTGAGATTAATAATATGTACTACATGAAATCACCTGTGGTTTAACTTTTAGGTCTTAATGAAATGAATAGAATTGGGTTATGTAAGGATAATCAAATTCCTAAATGAGAGTAGTTCATCTTATAATTTAACCTTTTCTTTAATTAATTATTACTTTACCTTTTGAGCTATGTTTCAACACTTAAAGAGTAATCAATCCCCAATTAGGATTAGTCCATTTTATAACTTGATCTTATTCTCCTTTATTTAGTACTACCTCTTTGAGTTGCGTTCCAATGTTTGTACATATTTGATGTGATGTTCATTTGTACATTCCAAATGTATTGAATGTATGATCGCTTTATTTAGACAATGAGCAGCTCGTGGTTCCTGAGTGTGTTGCCAAAGATCCCTCTGTGCAACAACCTGGTGAAGGCAAGTGTCCTCAGACCTATCATGTCCTACTTTACTCTATAATTCAATGTCCCGCATTACATTACTGAAACTTAAGGATTGACTAGTCTGTATTTACCTTACCCTTGTTTACCTTTCTGGGTTAATTATGGTTAGCTTATGCTATTGCTTAAACTTAATCAATGAACATGATGTGATTATTTATGATACGATGATGTTATCCCGATGAGGTTCTTGTGATTACTTTAGGGGACTCAGGCTGTTTCCTGAGTACCTCTCTGTAAGGACCTGTTTGGGGAGTGACAACCCGGGATAACAGTGCAACCATGAGGGTGGAATGGGATGCCCTTAGCTAATTAATTAGAGGAACCAGAGGAGTAGTTAGCTTCGCCATAGGGCCGTCAATGGGGTCCGGGCACAATACTTGCTCTGCCGAGGCTGGTTGCAGAGGTTCTTTGATTTGGTTTTGTTAGTAACCCTTCCTTTGGGGAGATGTACTGTGTTTATCAAACTGGAGAAACTTAATGGGCGGCTATTTCCTCTGGGAAATCTTTGTAAAGGCTACGTAGTGAGACCCTTCTAGGTCACCTTGGTAGTGATCAATGGGGAGGCTAGAACCCCGGGCAGAAAGGGAATCATGACTTGTGAGTAAAGTGCGTGACCTCTGCAGAGTGTTAGAAACTGGTATATCAGCCATGCTCACGGTTAAGAGCAGCCTTGGGATCCTCTTTGATTAGAAGAACTTTGATTACTCCACACTTTGATGTTAATGTTAAACACTATAGTTACGTATTAGACTCTGTGGATGTCTCAGACATCTTGATGTAAATAAAGTACTTTTCCGTTATTTAATTCGAGCATTGTGTGATGATGTCCAATTATGTAATCGTTGTGTACGTGAGTTCTGATCCTGGCACGGACATGGTTCGCATTCGGTTTACCTTCCAAAACCGGGTGTGACACTGCCCC
This sequence comes from Zea mays, assembly GCF_902167145.1. NCBI lineage: Eukaryota > Viridiplantae > Streptophyta > Magnoliopsida > Poales > Poaceae > Zea > Zea mays. Next base: position 132,316,329 of record NC_050098.1, on the reverse strand, counting down.
TATCCCTGCCTCGGTGGAAGAGGCAGGGGGCGTGGAGGGGGAAGTCGCCCCTCTCCCCGAGGAAGCCGTTGGGGGTGACTGCGGGTGCGTAGGCCGGAACCCATCAGCGGCCGCCCACTGCGGGGAACACGGAGGAGGTGTACCACCCCAGGTGTTTATCGTCTGCTCGACAACGAGTATGGATTTAAGCACGTAATATCAGTGGATAAAACAGATGCTAAATTTTAATCATCTTCGCCTATTGAGGATTGTCCCTGAGCTAGCATATATTTCAAACTTCTAACTAATTTATAACATTTCAAAGTTATCAGTTTGAACCACTTTTGTACCACTCCGATAAATATAATGTAAATTTTTGTAACTTGTAAAATTTGGTAATAAGATTTCTGCTGCAACTTGTTAGTGTGTGATTTGTGTTTACTTAATCCTGCTGTCTTGGTTGTTAGTGGTTTATCTGAGGTCCTTGGGGCACTCGGACAGATCCTGTTAAGTTATCTGGTGCACATGCATAGCCGTCTGAGGTCTTTGAGACAAGGGCAGGTGCATGTGGGCCCAATAACTTGGGAGGTTCTGCCACAGCTGGTATCGAAGTAGGATTAAGTATAATACAGTCACATACATATTTTAAAAACAAAGTTTTGGTTTTAGAAAACCTATTTTCAACTAAACACATTGTTTGGTTTTGAAAAAAAAACTACAATTTTGAAAACTACAATGCTAGTGACATCCTCTGTTAAGCCCTAAATTTAGGACTGTCAGGTGGCTTAGTTCAAAACCACTAACCCACAACCGGGGGTATTGCATACATGTGTATTGTTTTTTGAGGCCATTCAGTTTTGAATGGATCGACACTCAGGTAAGGTGAGATGAGATGTGAGAGCATGACCGAACAAACGTCGGTCTAGGGGAATGCTTAATTGTGGCACTTGACTATATACATGTTCTACATATGTATATACGAAAGCTGTGATGTGGAGTATTTACTTTTTTGGGATTCAGTACCCCATGGATGTGTATGGGTATACAGACATGGGAATTCTAAGAAGTGTAATGTACTTGCAACGACGCACCTACGCTCAGGTAAGAAGGTAAGTTACCATAATGAGCTGTCCTATGGTTAAAGTGTGGCAACAGCGCCTATGCGTGGCTCGGCGCTTAATGATGAGCTGGCCTCCATATAGCAATATATGGAGTATAAACTGTGATGAACTGTCATGTGTGAACTGCATAATAGGAAAATGGGCTGTGATGGCATTTTCTGCAGGTACACTAACCTCAAACCCGTATGTGTAGCTGACGACTAGCAAAATACCGAGAGTGTCGTAAGTATGCCACCGATATAGAATGTTATTGCAACAGTATGTTGGCAAAACTTGTGAGGACGCATAGGACGAGCATGCATCCTGATTGTTGCATCATGTTTGTCACCTATACACCCAAAATGCTTCTCTCGCCTTTATTCCAGTAACCAGTGATTGTAGTTAATGTGGTGTAATGTTGTGTTATAAACTTCGATGAAATAGCTGTCCTCCATTCTTTAGGTAATATATTTAGGTGTTATATATGTGTTTGCTCTGGTACTTGATGTGCTAATAGAAGATTGGTAGTTTGTTTGCTTAAACCGAAAATTAGGCCATGTTCTTAGTTGGTGAACCGTGACCCAAAGTTGATTTTTCCGTTATCACTCCATGAACAAACACATACAAATAAATACTTAGATAATTTCTTTGCTGGACATAAAGTGTACTCAGGCTTAAAATAAGAATCTCAAGTCATATTTTCATCTTAGACCGTGCCTTTATTCGATTGACACAAGCTGGTGTCCCTTATCTAGTTTGCCTGTTCTTAAGGATCACCATGTTGCTTTATCAAGAAAGACATGTCCAATCATTTTCTTGAGTTTGATGCCTTTGGTTTTCTTATATCTATCGAAGACATATCAACTTAATCTTATGATTGTTTTTCGTCCGTATCTAAAAGATACTAATCCTTGACCTTGTGATCTTTGCGATGGGCATAGAAATATGCTTGGAGCTGAATTAACAGTCTCCCGTCGTACTCCTTTCATCAAATTTAGGTTATGGCCATGTCTTGTTCATTTCATCGGGCCATGATCTATTTGGATCTCTACTTGTAACCGTTTTGACAGATAGAGTCTCTTTGTGTATTGTCACCCTTGCTCAATCCGTTTGTGCCACATGAGATTTCTTATTGATTACGTCTGACAATGGTGTTATGACTAAAATTGATGGCACTGCGATGAAACCGAGGGCCTTGTATGGGTGCACACACTTGGTTGTGCTGCTCGGCACGTGCTGGTATCATAGTTAGTAGTCATAATCCATTATGAGACTATATCGATATGTTATCTCTGCACAAATTGTTCCTACTGCGTGAGATTCATTATTGGTGCCAGTTCGGCAATGGTGTCATGGTTAAGGACTTATGGTGCCGCCACGAAACTGAGAGCCTCCTGTGAATGCGCACACAGGATTTTGCTGCTTGGCGCATGCTGGTATCAAGGTCTTTGGTCATGATCCATTATGGAACTACCCTAATATATTATCTTCCGTAGATCTCTTCCTTGAAATGATTTTGGTGTTGTTTGTCGAAGTGATCAAGCAACATCTATCATCTCTATTGGATCAAAAGGGCATACCACTTCCCATGTGTGGTCTCTTTTCCCTTGACTTTGGTAGTGACTACTCATACAAGTTCCCTTTACGTCCTTTGTGTAAAGGTGAAGCCTTGAAGCTTTCTAGTGTTAAGAGACAACTAGGTAGTTCAACAAGTTGGTTTTACTAACTTGTAACTGCATTGTGAACAAAGGTTGAGTTTAGAGGTCGTTTTATCGAGTTGTCTGAACTCACTTTGGTTCAACCCATCATAAGAATGTACTTACAAGAATTGAGATTAAGTCAGCCAGTGACCACCTAGTCATCACTCTAGTCATGCCTCGATTGCCTCACGTGTGCTTTTCCAGCATGTGTGATCAAGTCGAACCATGCCTAGTGCTTGACAAAATAGATTAGACACGAAGTCAACATCTACAGATCCCTCCGCTGGTGATTTTTTCGAATCTATATCACCTTTCATAGACATGGATTCTCTGGCTAACACGAGTTAACTGGGAGGCTATTCAACATTCACACCCGTCTCGTGTGCTACGAACTTAATGTGACCACTTGTTGGTAAACCTCTTTCTGTGTGTTTTACCCAAGAGGTTGCAACTAATTCTATTTGGGTAAAGTCGCATATCTACCGTTCACCCAACAAACTCAGGTAGTACAGTGTCATCAGAAAAAGCAAACTGCACACATAGAACCTTATGTGTTCTTCTGGCAGACATCGTCTCTATTGGTGGGCATTTCTAAATTAGCCTACGGCGATACATGTTATGTCCACTAGAGAAACGACATCCTGAGACACTCGTCTTTATTTGGAAATGTCTCACGATTATCGCTGATATGGACATGGGTTATATGCTTCTCTACTCTTAAACATCTTTCGCTCCGAATCTCGGGACGAGATTCTTTTAAGGGGGAGGGCTGTAACACCCCAGGTGTTTACCATCTGCTCGACAATGAGTATGGATTTAAGCACGCAATATCAGTGGATAAAACGGATGCTAAATTTTAATCATCTTCGCCTATTGTGATTTTAATATCGCATCTGTTTTGTCTGTCGCGAGTTCGACATCGTCTTTATCTATTCGGGCTCTTCCTAAATTTTCGTGATGTTTGGAACATAGTTGTTCCGAAAATCGGTGCGTCCGGTGATTATTTAAAATTCATCGCTCGCGCGAATACAAATTCAGAAGCCCGACCCACTCAGATGATTTTACCCTGAACAGATTAAGTAGAACTCGACGACTAAGTTTTCGGTGTAAAATAATTTAGTCCCCTTTTTGCCATCCGTAACATCGCGTCTACGGATTTTTAATTGAACTGTTATCTAGTCGAGTGTTCAAGTAACGAACAGAATTCGTCTGAAGTCAACTGAATCAAGTGCAGATTAAAATACCGAAGCCGAAATCCGTTTAATTCGGTCCGTATGTTTCTTGCCAGCTTTAAATCTTCGGATATAAATACCTGGTAAAAGTTCATCTGACTACAAAATATTCACCATATCAAATATTCGGGACGAAGAAAGCAGATGAGTTTATTCAATTTCGAAATATCTGCGAATCCCGTTATCAAAATAAGAGGAATAGAGAAAAATCTGAAAATATCTTCTCCTATCTCTATCCTACCAATGGGATTTTTTTCTGCTGCCGCGCGCAGGCGTGAAGATTTTTCGTTCGCCGCTCATCTCGTGCAGAAATATCAACCGCCCTGACCTCCTCTCTCCCACGGTCCTGATTTTTTCCAGCGCGTGCTCTCCCTGCTTCTTCCTCCTCGTGCGCCTTCCTCCCTGGCCGCCGCACCCTGGGTCGTGTGCCCTGGCTCCTGCTCGGCCGCGCGCCCTGGCGTCTGCGTCCAGCTGAGCTCCTCCAGCTCGTGACCCTCTCCCTGGTTCCGCGCGAGTGCGCCCCTAGCTCGGACCCAGCTCGGCGGCCTTCCTCTGCTCCAAGCTCCAGCTCTCTTCCATGGTTGCCTCTCCGACGTTCTCCCTGCGCCCCAGCCCGGATCTCCCTCCTCCCCTGTGTTCTGGTCCCTGCCCAGCTCGGCCTTCTTCCTAGTGCCGCATCCTGCGCCGTCGCTCAGCTCGCCCGCCCGGAGCTCTGCGCGCCTGGGATTTTCCTGCTCGGACTGCGCCCTCTCCAGTGCGGCGCCCATGCCGAGCTCCCTGCGCACACCCAGCCGTTACTCCCCTGTGCTGGCGCTCTCCATCTCTAGTCCGAGCTCCCTCCCCTGCTTCCCATGGCCGCTGTGCTTCTTGCTCCTGCTGATTTGTCAAGCAGCTCACCACTCCAACCGTGCGTCCCAACTCGCTTAGCCGCCGGTCAGTCCCTGCGGCGCTCCAGCTCGCCGGCGCTTAGTTTCTAGCTCGGCCATGTCGTTTGCGTATACCTCGACAAGCTCCCTCACCGTGCACAGTGCACCTCTCCTGTGACGTGACCTACATGCTCACCACATCGTCGGCTTGGTTCCGTTTGTCATCCCGGTGATCCTGATATGTCGTTTTCCCCTGCCTTCGGTTCCCGGCGCCGATGATCGTGGCCACACCCATGTCCCTATTTTGGTCATGCTCCCGCACATGCAAGTCTGTCGTGTCGGCTTTCTTCTCGACCTTGCCGTGGACTAGTTTGCGACTGCCACCGCCTTTGACTTCCACAACAGTGTCATCAGCCATGCTCGAACCTCGCCATTGAACTTCGCCGACGTGCTATTCTGCGCAATACAGGCTCGTGTCATCGTCGTTCTTGCTGAAGGTTGCAGACGTCACTCGCCTCGACAGCAACCACGTCCACGACTCTGCCGTTCCAATAATTTTGTCACGCCACCCTTCAAGTTCGTGTCCTCATACGCAGGATCATCGTCGACCTGGCAGATTCGGGTCGAGTTTAGTTATGGTGAGTTAATTCGTTATTCCTATCAATTAGATAGATGGTTGGATTAAATAGATGCATCTATTGCGATGATTCTATTGTCTATTATTTGATGTGGAGGTTAAAGTTGAATTTCAGGTTTATGTGATCAGGGTATTAGTAAAATATATGTGGTGAGATGATGCTCTACTTGATAGATTAAGTATAGTGTGATGTTTTAATAGTTAGGATATTTTAAGGATTAATTAAAAAGATTGGTTTAAATAGTTAGTTAAGTTATTTCGGTTCATACTTCGAGTTTCGTGTCCCAAAATAATGAGTCTAAGTAATTAGTCTTTCGGTATTATGCTTTAGTCAAATAGAAAGGTGGAACTCATATGGTCTATTGTTTTCCTAATAAATGAATCTAGGTTTGATAGTCTTTTGGTGTTGGGCCTTAGCTAAGGAAAGCAGACGTGCGTATAATTTATTGTTCTTTGATGTTTGAGTTAAATCTAGTAAAACTAGAAAATCGTGATTGTTGTGTTTAGCGAATTATAGGTGTCTAGTGCTTATGTAGGATTGTGTCGATGTCTTGCCGCTAAGTGTTTGATTCTCTTTTCTATATCATCTGGTTTACTTTATGCTCATACATATGCATTATGCATCTCATTAGGTGCGCTAGTTGATCTTGTGATGCGGAAGACGACCCAAGTCGACCCCAGGATGACATAACGGGTGGGCTACTCCGCATGGTGATGCTGATAGACGAACCTGCCTGATCAAGTGCTAGGACAAAGGACGATCGTCAAGTGGACGTCATCTAACAAACACTAACCTAATGTTCTCCAGACAAGCCCTGGTGCATTTGCCACCTCCTTGCTGTTTTAAAATCTTTATCACCTTATATGATGCATTAGGTGATAGGAGTTGTGTGCTAAACCATTGCTGCATTTCCTTCCTTGGAAAAATTGATTACCCTTCCTTGACACCCTTTTATAAAAAGGATTTTTATGATGTTTAGCCTTGCTTTAGAAAAACAAAATGTTTTGTTTTAAGACAAAAGTGATGCTACACATTGGATGGAAAGTTTTCAAAAATAAAACTTGATGGTGGATCCATCATGGCCGTGATGGGTTCAACATCGGAAAAGATGTACCTCTGCCAGTGTCGGGGACCATAATTAGGGGTACCCTCAAGACGCCTAATTCTCAGCTGGTAACCCCCATCAGCATAAAGCTGCGGAGGCGTGATGGGTGCGATTAAGTCAGGGATCAGTCCATACGAGCGACTCGATCACGCCTCGCCCGAGCCTAGCCTCGGACAAGGGCAGCCGACCCCGAGGCCCCCCTCCAACGGCGGACACGTCTCCGGCTCGCCCGAGGCCTTGCCTTCGCTAAGAAGCAACCCTGACTAAATCGTCGCGCCGACCGACCGAGTCGCAGGAGCATTTAACGCAAAGGTGGCCTGACACTTTTATCCTGACGCGCGCCCCCCGGCAGAGCCAAAGTGACCGCCGTCACTTCGCCGCTCCACTGACCGGTCTGACAGAAGGACAGCGCCTCCTGCGCCACTCCGACTGCAGTGCCACTTGACAGAGTGAGACTGACAGGCAGTCAGGCCCTACCAAAGGCGCCATAGGAAACTCCGCTCCGCCCGACCCAGGGCTCAGACTCGGGCTAAGCCCCGGAAGACGGCGAACTCCGCTCCGCCCTGTAACACCCCAGGTGTTACCTTGGCTAAAGCCCATTTTGACACTAGGAGCTGTGATCACAAGGGGTAAAGGCTTAGGGCAACACATAAGAACTTGAAGATCATGTGCTAATCAAGTTGCCAATGACATGAGAAGCATTACCCTAATCCTTACTCACTTACCACCTTGGATAAGAGGGGAGAAGAACCCTAGACCTCTCCTAAACCCTAGCTTCCAAAACCCTAGGTAAGGGGGGGGAAGAAAGTGATCAAGTGTGCAAAGTATGTGTAACTTTTACCCAAACCCTAAGCAACTAAATAACCATCAATTAGGGGAGGGAAATGTTGCAAAAAGACCCCTGGAGAAACCCCAATTCAAATCTCCAAGTGGAGAGAGAGCTAGAGCTCTCTATTTCCCTCTAAGTCAAATTTTAACCCTAATCCAAAGACCAGCCGTGTTCACTTTGAAGATGGCGCCAAAACCACTTGGGTTCTATACCAAAAATGTGGTATACCACTTAAGGCACCCCCTGGAAAAAGTGGAGACCGAGACTCGGACGTTTGACAGCTCTTGACATCAGTTTTGTCGCAATATGGGCAGTGAGACAAGCCAGAATTGGCGCCCGTCTATCTCCTGATCTAGGGCGTATCCTCCATTGGAACTCACACATGTGAGATAGCCCTAGGTGCCAGGAAGAGGCCTGCGCCAGATTCATGGCGAGATTCGCTCGTTTGCGATCTCTGGAGACGTTTGAACACTGGAAGAAAAACACCTCCACGTGTTCGACGCCTTCTGCCCGCGCCAGAGCACGCTCGCGCGCGCCCCCGCATGCCCAGCGCCGCGCCCGAGCCAAGCCAGCGCCATGGCCCGCGCTCGCGCTTATAAAACCCTCCTAGACTTAGATTGTTCCCTTCCGCGCACCCTCAAACCACATCGGAGTCGAGCTCGTCGCCGTTTGCCCGTGCGCAGCGAGTCCGCGGCCGCCCAATCCCTCTGCCACCGTAGACCGGCCAGTGGAGCCTTTCCCAACTCCGTCCAGCCCTCGGAGAAGACTGTGCACACCTCCGTGAGGCTCCCCGAGCGAGGAATCGGAGTTTACTTCGCCGGAGAGGCCAGTCCACGCTCGCCAGAGCTCTCAACCCCGCCGGAGTACGTGGACCAGGTAAACCACTCCACCATCCTTCGATTCCTTGTGCACACGATCGCTATGTTACCCCGTGAAGCTCACCATGCCCTCGGATTGAACCAGTTCGCCGTGGTTTGGCCGGTATACTCGCCGCCGACGAGGACACCCGCCTGCACGCGTGGACCGGGCGATTCCGGCCATCCCCGACGTCAAGCCGTACCTCGACGTGACCGCCAGAGTCTCCCCGAGCCAACCCCACCCTTCGCCGGACCTCCCTCACCGCCGGTAAGCCGCGCCACCCTTTTCTTTCCCGCGGTTACTGTTTGCATAAGGGGAAGGACTGCGGGTGAGAGGGAGAGAAGGTCAGGGGGTTTTGTGAAATGTCAGAGACACAGGGGAATAGTGGCGTGGGGGTAGATTTGCGAGGGTGGATTTAGTTTAAACCCAGGGACCTCGGTGTAAACTGTTTTTCCAGAAAACCTTTTATTAAATCTGTTTTTAAATTGGACAGAAACTTTGAAAATACATAACTCCTGTTTAAATCATCCAAATTTAGTCAAACCAATTTTGTCAGACTCTAAATAATGTAACCTACTTAAGAAAAATATAAAACCCCCTATGTACTATAGAGAACCTTAAAGCTCTGATTTAATTATAGTTTTGACCAAAAGCTTAATAATAGGGCCAAAATTAGTTGCACTATTTGACTGGGGTTAGAAAAATTTTGAGAAGCTTGTATCTACCTACTAAACCAAATAAAAATGCTAAACCTCTCTGTCCACTCCATTTAAGTTAGTTTTACCCCTTATTCTATAATATGCTTAAGGATAAGGAAAATAGAAAATGTAATTTAATTAATGAACCAGAGAGTACCTCTATTTTTGTTAGGTTACTTATTCAATATAGTTCACTGGAAAAATATATCATACCCTGTTTTAGTGTAAAATAAGTAAGATCCCTTTTGTTTTGATAAAACAAGTGAAACTTAGAAAAACTCTACAAAAATAACCCCAAGGTAAAAACACCCCCACCCTTGGGATAACTATTGTTTTATTAGAGAGAACTTAGGAAAAATATGAAATCTGCTGTTTGGCATTTTTCAAATAATAATGTAGTAGAAAGAGCCTTTTTGACCTTAAACTTAAGAAAATCATAACTAAACAACCACCCCTTAGTTTTCTGTGATTTTTAGCACAGAGACCTATTATTACTATTGTTGGGGACTTGTTCTCAAATGCTATGAGTCAAGAACAAGGCAACATAGAATATGTTAATCGGTAAAGTCCTTCGTCCTTCGAAGCATTATTCCTCTCAGGATATAATGGTTTTCGGACGAAGGTCATGAAGGGCATACCTTCATGAATACATTATACAATGACGAAGGATGAATTATAAGGAATATAACGAACAACATAAACAATTATGTCTTATTATCATGTATAAACAGAAATAATCGTTGGGTTACAAATGTACCTTCAACTTGAAGGAGATGAAAGTACAAGCGTGAAGCAAAAGTGAATGCCAAATCAGCGTGAACAGTACGGGGGTAATGTTCACCTATTTATAGGCACAGGACACAGCCTATGCAAAATTACATTCATGCCCTTTACATTTGATAATGATTCTATTGTAATCTATCGAGGTTTGAATAGCCTTTTCATCTTTAAGTCGGTTTCATTTTGTTGACATCATGCCGAAGCTTTCCTGCTCACACCTTCGGCGTTGTATCAACCTTCGTATTATTCTGGTCTGCTGTGATACCGACTTGAGTCCGAAGATACCTGTTCACACATTAAACTCCAGAATACTGTTAAATCCTGTTTTTGAGGACCTTCGTAAGCCGAAGGCCCCCAACAGTAGCCCCTCGCAATATTAATTTGTTTAAAATAATAAATTTAGATTGCGATATGGACGAAGGCTTTACGCCGAAGGTCCGAAAAAACACCTTCCCTTTGCTAGAATAGCAACATTCACTGACAAGCGGGGTCTTTCAATTTTCAACGCACTGGGCGTATAAATACGGTCATACCGCAAACTCATTTGGCACGCTCTCTTGTCATCTGCTCTCGCCCACTCGATTTTTAGCTTTTGTGCACTAAGATTTTCTGAGCTTTTAGTTTTGAAGCTTCGGCTTTGAAAATAGTTTTTTAGTGTTTCCAAAGATGTCTGGAGATAAGAAGGCTGCTGCTGATACGAAGCTGAGTCTTGACGAAGAGAAAAACTTGGGGTTTCTTATAGCGATGTCGAAGACCAACACGGAAAAAATCACCAAGGAGATTCTAGAAGGTTTGTCTGAGGATACTGGTGACAGCGACAGTTATGATGTGGACAGCGGTGGTGAAGACTCCGAAGATCGTCCCTGGCGACCAAGCCATTCAGTTTATGGTAAATCAACTATCAAAGAGAATCATCTTGTCAACATGAGAGGAAGGTATTTCCGGGATTTGTCCATTGTGATGGCCGACGAAGGGGAGAAAACTTGTCCACACCCTGAAGAGAATGAAGTCGTAGTGTACCGAAGCTTTTTGAAAGCTGGGCTACGATTTCCCTTGAGCAGCTTCGTCGTGGAGGTGTTGAAAATTTTCGAAGTCTATCTTCACCAACTTACCCCCGAGGCAATTATAAGGCTGAATATCTTCGTGTGGGCCGTGAGAAGCCAAGGTCTGAGGCCTGATGCAAAAAGCTTCTGCAATATACACGAATTATCATACGAAACGAAACCTTGGGGTAAGGAACAGTATCATAATAATTTTGGCTGCTACAGTTTCGTTTCTCGGTCCGGGTCAAGCTGTCCTGTGCCAACCTTTCGGAAGAGATGGCCCGGCGACTGGATGACAGAATGGTTTTATGTGAAGAATGACCTGTCAGTACGAGAAGATATCAAAGGTATAATTATGCGCCCTATTTGGCAAAGCTTCGGCCTTCGGAGGCCGAAGGTTGAAATGAATGAAGCTGCCGAAGAATGCCAGAGGGCCTTCGGCGTTATCTGTTCTTTTATTGGAACGAGAGATTTAGTACAAGAGCATATTGCCTTCCGGGTATGGCCGCTCGCGGAGAAATGGGAAATGCCGCAAGAAACCATAAAAGAGGCCGACGAAGGTGGACTTGTCAGACTGAAGTACACCTTCAAGTTCGGAGATAAATTCGTTGAGCCAGATGATGACTGGTTAAAAAGCATTGAAAATTTAAGTGATGAGCTGCTTGGGGCTTATTCGAAGGCTGAAGATACTGCGATGTCAGCAGCCTTCGGAGGCCGAAAAAAGAAGAGGCTAAATCGGGTATTTGATGCAATTGGGTTTGTCTACCCTGACTATTGCTATCCCATTCGAAGGCAGAAGAGAAAAAAATACAACCTCTGCAAAAGAAGAAGCTGCAACTGCTCCTAGTGAGCCAGAACCGGAAAGAAAGAAGATAAAGGTCCTCACACATCGGCCGCGCTATATTGAACCAGCTTCGGTGCCTGAGTTTACCGGAGAAACTTCTTCGGCCACCGAGGCTAAAAAACCAGCCAAACCAACCTTGCTGCCAGCAGTTGCAGAAATGGCCGAAGCGCCAAAAAGGATAGAATTGGAAGAACCGAAGATTTTGCTACCAGAAACCGAAGAAATGGCCGAGGCGCCATCCACAGAAAAAATTGAAGAAGTGAAAAAACCATCTGAAGAAAAAGCATCAGAAGTTGTGAGTCCTGCAGCAAATGTTGAGACAGTGAAAAATCAAAAAGTGCCAGCAGTGACTCCGAAAAGAAAGAGAATGGCTAATGTGCTAGATGTACTGGAAACAATCAAATCTTCAAGCACACCTCCGAAGAAGGCTGCTGCCACTCCTGAAACAACAACTGAAATTTCTGATACAAAAGCTCCAGAGCAAGAAACTGAAGCCGAAGCTGGGTCCTCAGAGCCCGTAAAGATAAAATCCTTGGAAACTGAGGAAGAAAAAATAACAAAGCCAACTTTTGTTGAAGAAATCGGTGTCGTTGCCCCCGAAGCATCCTCCAAAGTTCGTGATTATATCGTTCGTCATGCTTCGGGGAAAAAACTATCAGAAAAAGAAGAGCAAGAGGCCCAGCGCTACGCCCAAAAACTGAAGTATCCAAAGGGGGCGTTAATATTCAATGGTAGTGGAGAAGAATACTTTTTGTATTGTCTCCCTGACAGCAAGGAGATTTCTGTCTGCCGGGAGATGAGCAAGAGCTTCGGATTCCCAACTTTAGAAGACGGGCTCTCGGTGCTGTCGAAGAACGATCTGGCCGACAGCCTGGCCTATAATAGCTTAAAGGTGCGACAAATGGGATCCTTGTACTTTTTGTTGAGACCAAAATTTTCGTTTGTTTAAATCTATTGACACACACATATTTCTCTTTGCAGGGCCTGATACTTAGCAATGCCCTCAGGGCACAAAAAGATGATGAAGACGAAGGGTGTGCTATAGCCCTGAGCAACCTTCGTTCCGAAGTAATTGAACTGAGGAACGAAGGCCTCGAAAAAGATAAAATATTACACTCATTGATAAATAAAATAAAGGAAGACGAAGCTGCTTTTAAGGGTCAAGCTGAAGCTCAGAAGCGCGAAATCGAAGATCTTCGGAAACAACTGGCCAGAGCCAAGGAAGAACGCATACTTGAAGAAACAAGGCGAGAACTCAGCGACCAATGGGCAGATCACCTAGAAGTAACTGTTGAAGAGCTTCGTTCGTCCAAGAAAAGATGCTATAACAAATCTATAGAGTGTGTTAAGAAGTTAAAAGCTAGCTTCGCCAGGGTCGGCGCCTTCTCAAGCGAAGAAAAATTTACGAGAGGCAATCCCGAAGGTCCCATCGACTGGATCGACCACGAAGCTGAGGCCTTCGAAGAAATTTTAAATAGTCGTGGAGATATATGTGCTTTCTCTGGTGCCAGAGGAATTGCCACCATTTTAGAGAAGAAGGGCTGCGAACATGTAAAAATTTTAGCACAATCCGAAGCTGCTTTGTCCTTTGAAGATGCAAGAGATCCTTCGGCCGAAGCTAGCATGATCGGTGGAAAATTTTTCACCGTTATCTGGGATAATGGTGGCCGAGAAATGGCAGGAGAAATTATTCAAAAAAGTGAAAAGGGCATTCACGATGCTAGAGAAGTGGCTGAGGCTGCTGAAAAGAGCATAGAGCCCGAAGGTCAGTTAGGTATTAACTAATAGTTTTTATTGTGTTGTAATTTTTGGTTTTAAGCTTCGTTTGCCATTTGTAATAGCAATGTAGGCGTATCCTGTCCTTCTTCAGATCCTGCTAAAGCGTCTCCGGGCCCTCAGCCGAAAGGAGACGACGAAATTAAAAAGATGGCTGAAGCCATTATGGACGAAGTCGTCAATCGGCTCCTGAATGAGGCTGCAGAAGTTGTTCTGAGAGAAGATTAAATACTATTGTAAATTAAACTTCTGAAATGTAATATATTGTAACATTTTATAATCCTGAATGTAATATACCCATTTTTATTGCTCAATTCTTTACGATGCATGAAACTTTACACGTACCGCTTTTGAGTCTTTGACGAAAAAACACCTTCCCTTCTTTTCATGCTTCGTGAAGAGGAATTTTTCTTTGTCACAACAATATCCAGTGTTCTGAAGAATAATATCCAGGCTTCGTGAAGATACTTTCCGAAGCTATACTTCCGAAGATCAATAACGTATCTCCTTGTGACATTATGATTTTTCCCTTTTCTTAAAACGTTCTTCTGTAGATTAATATGATGTCCACCTCTTGTGCCATATGCAACATGATGTATGATGCTTATGCTATGCGAAATGATGCGATGATGTTATGCTGTGTACGATGGTGTTTATTCTGAAGATACACACATTCCTGCGACAAAACACATAATCTTTTGAATCAGCATTGTCTTTTTTCTATAAGCCTCCCTTAGGAGCTTCTTCGCCTTTTACTTCAGCGGAATCAGCGTTTATTTTTCGCTGTAAGCCTCCCTTAGGAGCTTCTTCGCCTTTTACTTTCAGCGGTATTCACGTTGACTTTTCGCGCTTCGCCTTTTACTTAGGCGGTATCAGCGTTGACTTTTCTCTGTATGCTCTGCATTCCCTTTGGAACGACTTTGGAGCAGAAAACTTACACTGCGCTCCCTTTGGAACGACTTTTTTGTGACTTCGGCAAACTTACTCTGCGTTCCTTAGAACGACTTTTTGTTGCTTCGAAGAATTTTCGATAGTTCGAAGGTCCTCTTTGTTATCACAAGTCTTTCAACAATTTAAGCCTGTGAAGAAAATATATTTTCCTTGTGGGAATCAACGAAACTATTTACATGAAACCTGAACAATGTCCTTTATTACAGAAAATAAAGCTGAATGAAAAAGATTGCTATTAAGGTAGGATATTTGTCAATAGATGTGCTTTGACTCTGGCACAGTGCTGTTGACTGTGCGAGCTTCGGACTGTTCTCTGAAGTCCCTTTGATGTGGAGCATATTGGCTCCCTTCTGGCTGCTGACCTTGTTGCAGCGGTGGTGGAGGCGGAGGTTGTTGCCAGGAAGCCTGAGGTTGACTCGCCGAAGCAACAGAAACTGCAGGGTGATTGCCTACATACTCTGGGATGTAAGGCGAATGATACGAAGCAGTGTGCATGACCTGCTTCGGCTGAGCCTGTTGTGCTGCCGCTTCGGCTATTTCTTTTTGCTTCTGGATGGTAACATGGCACATCCTGGTGGTATGACCTTTGTTCTCACCACAGAATAAGCAAAAGATTCTTCTCGGTTGATCGCCAAATCTTCCTCCGAAGCCCCTGGCGCCTCTGCCTCTTGGAGCTGGTGGTCGGAAGGAGCCTTGTTGTTGCCCCGAAGCCTGTGAGGAACATTGTGGCCTTTGCTGTTGGCTCCCTCTATCATCATTTTGTGTAGAGTTATGAATTGATCTAACATGCCTCGGGTAGAACCTCCCTCCGAAGCCCCTGGTCATTTCAGAAAACCTGAAAGCCTCCTCCCTTCTTTGGCGAAAATCATTATCGGCCCGAATGTATTCGTCCATCTTCTGGAGCAGCTTCTCCAAAGTTTGAGGAGGCTTCCTAGCGAAGTACTGAGCTGATGGTCCTAGCCGAAGCCCCTTGATCATGGCCTCAATGACAATTTCATTGGGCACCGTTGGTGCCTGTGCCCTCAAACGCAAGAACCTTCGGACATACGCCTGAAGGTATTCTTCGTGATCCTGGGTGCACTGGAACAGAGCTTGAGCAGTAACCGGCTTCGTCTGAAACCCTTGGAAGCTAGTTAACAACAAGTCCTTCAGCTTCTGCCATGAAGTGATCGTTCCTGGTCGAAGGGAGGACTACCAAGTTTGAGCGACACTCCTGACAGCCATAACAAAAGATTTGGCCATGACTGCAGCATTGCCACCATACGAAGATACTATTGCTTCGTAGCTCATCAAAAACTGCTTCGGGTCTGAGTGGCCATCGAATACGGGAAGCTGAGGCGGCTTGTAGGACGGAGGCCAAGGTGTAGCCTGCAGCTCAGCGGACAGAGGAGAAGCATCGTCAAAAACAAAATTCCCATGATGGAAATTGTCATACCAGTCATCTTCGTTGGGAAAACCCTCCTGATGAAGGTCTTGGTGCTGAGGCCTTCGGTGTTGCTCATCCTGGGCAAGGTGACGAACTTGTTCAAAGGCTTCGTCTATCTGCCTCTGCAGTTCAGCTAGCCTGGCCATCTTTTCTTTCTTCCTCTGCACTTGTTGATGAAGCATCTCCATATCTCTGATTTCTTGATCTATCTCATCCTCTGGTGGTGTCGGGCTAACAGCCTTCCTTTTCTGGCTTCGGGCCTCCCGAAGGGAGACTGTCTCCTGATTGTGGTCCAGCGGTTGCAGAGCTGCAGCCCCAGTTGCTGAAGCTTTCTTCGGCGCCATAACGAAGGTTTATGATCACCGAAGGTGTTCAAAAAACTCAAAGAGTGGAAGTGAGTTCACCGGAGGTGGGCACCAATGTTGGGGACTTGTTCTCAAATGCTATGAGTCAAGAACAAGGCAACATAGAATATGTTAATCGGTAAAGTCCTTCGTCCTTCGAAGCATTATTCCTCTCAGGATATAATGGTTTTCGGACGAAGGTCATGAAGGGCATACCTTCATGAATACATTATACAATGACGAAGGATGAATTATAAGGAATATAACGAACAACATAAACAATTATGTCTTATTATCATGTATAAACAGAAATAATCGTTGGGTTACAAATGTACCTTCAACTTGAAGGAGATGAAAGTACAAGCGTGACGCAAAAGTGAATGCCAAATCAGCGTGAACAGTACGGGGGTACTGTTCACCTATTTATAGGCACAGGACACAGCCTATGCAAAATTACATTCATGCCCTTTACATTTGATAATGATTCTATTGTAATCTATCGAGGTTTGAATAGCCTTTTCATCTTTAAGTCGGTTTCATTTTGTTGACATCATGCCGAAGCTTTCCTGCTCACACCTTCGGCGCTGTATCAACCTTCGTATTATTCTGGTCTGCTGTGATACCGACTTGAGTCCGAAGATACCTGTTCACACATTAAACTCCAGAATACTGTTAAATCCTGTTTTTGAGGACCTTCGTAAGCCGAAGGCCCCCAACAACTATGGGATGCCAGCAAAAATAACCTTTAAGACAGAACCTACCCCTAACTAAGAGATGTAGTGTAAAGTGGGCCATTCTGCATAACCCTTGTCATTTTTGTTTAAAGCCTAGCTTTTGTACTTTAAGCCTCAAATTCTTAAAACAAGCTAGAATAGCAAATGACAACCCACTGTAATTTTTACAGAATTTTTGGAAATCATTAAAACACTGTCGTAGTTCAAACCTACACTAGAAACCCTAAATGGAAATTAAAGAAAGGAAAATGAATAATGTAAATTAATGTCATCCTAAAACCTTTGTAATCTGTCCACTAAAATGTATCAAGGCAATACCAATCCACTATGTTATCTTCACTAAAAACCCAAGCCTAAAGAGTAATAAGCCTAACCCACTGGAAGCCCCGCATGACTAAGAAACCCTAAGTTACTTCTTAACTTAGTTCTCTTTAGCATAATATTATTAAATCCTGCATAATCATGACATACATGTTCATTGCATTTCGATAGACTGTAATCTTGCTGACGGAGAGTACATCCTCGTGCCGGAGCAAGGAGCTGCTCAGGAGGTAGCCCCGGATCCAGCACCCGAGCCTGCACCAGAGGACCTGCCTGCCACTGCTTTGGAAGGCAAGCCCCGGTTTTATGCATAACCTGTTATTTATGCTATTTTACTTCACTTAATGATTGTAGGATTGATTGTGCACTTAGGTGTAGGAATTGTTTGAAACCCTAGTTGCATGATCTCAGGAATCCTTTTGAGATGAATACTAGTATGACAGGTCGAGTAGTTGCTTTATTTAATTAGGATCTCGGTAGAAGACAAGTGATTTTTCTAGCACTCGCGCGAGATCAGGAATTTGATTGTACCCACTTTCACACTGTCATAATACTAGTTGGTGGACAACAATCCATGGGGATTGGTTGTTCATGAGATGGAAAATGGAATAAGGATTAACGTGCGGATACCTGTGTCAAGCGTTTGAACGTACTAAACACATACCGAGAAATATGGTAAATCGGTAAGCCTAGTACCTGAGTGAACCTGCCCGCAGACATATCCCCTCGCGACCTGAGACGAGGTCTCCCATTCCGGTTATGGTGGGTACAAGTGCGGTCACTGCACGACGGCCAGTCGGGGTCAGTGGGGCATTGTACGCCAAGGCGGTGAGCCCTGATCTGTTGCCAGGGAATCGATGGGGACGGTTGATGTGTGTGGGGACGGAGTGCCCCTACATGTCGTGTGTTTAGGTTTACCTTGCAAGGATAAAAACTCGATTCGAATCGTCTGCTTCTCGCAGCTAATGAGACTGCTTGATCCATTGTACTGCATTGAGTAATAAGTGGAAGTATGATGAGTTGGGATAAGATGTTGATTGTTAATAATGCTTGCTACCATGTATGAGTAGATAGTCCACTTTTAGCCTTAAGAGAGTCACACTTAACTTTGACTAAGTTAAAATCTTGATTTAGAAACTCAGCTAGTGCTTTTGGCAACCAAACCCCACAGCCAAACAGCTGCATGTCTAGAGGTAGAGGAGTAGACTCCTCACACCGGGTAAGTCTAGCTGAGTATTAGTATACTCAGCCTTGCTTGTGGCATAATTTTTATAGGTTCTCTGGAGGAAATGGTTGCTGGAATAACTTGGCCGTCCACCTTGCCACCGGGTTGGACTGTCGAGTGGGACCCTGCCTCGGCTGAGGAGGAGCATGAGGAGTGATGGGAGCGACTTCCCCATCCCTCTATTTATTTACCGTTAGTTTATTTCCGCTGCACTTCGAACAATGATGGTTAGTTTTGCAAAAACTCCGATGATGATGATGATGATGTAATAATTAAATACTCTGGCATGTATGGTTTTATGCTTTATTGTATTTGCTCTGTGACTCACCTTCGAGTGAGATTGTGGTACTTGATCCTGTCAGTGGCCGTGTCGGACTAGATCTGAGGGATTGACGGGTTATTCCCATTTAAGTGTGGTCTAGTGTCACACCCGGTTTTAGAAGGTAAACCGAATGCGAACCATGTACGTGCCAGGATCAGTTATTCACGTACACAGCAATTACATAAATGACTCATCATAGCACAATGCTTCGAATTACAATAAAGAGTAAGTAATAATATTACAGACTAGAGCCATTTACATAATATAAATCAAAGTACACAGAATCGAAACGTAGCCAACGTAAACAACCCACCACAGGCAGCTGACTGGGGGAGGTCGCTAGCCTAATCCTCGAACTCGTCGACGTCCTGGAACTCCTGGAGATCCGCCTCGACGCCTTCTTTACCTGAGCATAGATTGCACCAAAGGCAACCTGGTGTTTTGTGAAAGCAAGGGTGAGTACACATCAACGTACTCAGCAAATGTCCCGTTTGGCTGTAGTGGACTAGCTTTATGTGGGGTTAAGTCAAGCAGTTGCTTTTAGTTGGTCAGGTTATTATTACTAGTAGAAAGCCAGGTTTTAGCATTAACCCAAGTTCTTAACCCAAAGTACCCTTTCCAAATGGAAAGAATACCACTTACCATTACCATAAGCATGATCATAACCATCCTCATCATCATCTGTAAACCAACCATCTCTGATCAAGTATCACTAATCAATGGAGCTCCCTTGGCCGCTCATAACCGTGAGCACGGCTGATATATCAGTTTTATAACACTCTGCAGAGGTTGCACACTTTACCCACAAGTCGTGATTCCCTCTTGCCTCGGGCCGATCAAACCCTTAAACACTACCAAGGTGAATAGGCAGGGTTTCACTACGTAGCCTTTACAAAGATTCCCCGAGGCTGTAGCCGCCCGTTAGGTTTCCTAAATGCACCGCACTCCTCCCCAAGGGGCGAACCAAACTTGGCAGAGCGAGCCGCATACACCGAGCCCCATTAACGGCACGACGGCTAAGCGAACTACACCCCGGTTCCTCTAATTATTCAGCTAAGGGCATCCCATTCCACCCTCATGGTTGCACTGTTTTCCCGGGCGGTCATCCAACGAACAGGTCCTTACGGAGAGGCACTCGAGAAACCGCTCGAGCCCCCTTGAATACCACAGATACAACATCATAATAAAGGAGGGAAACAACGTATCATTGATAATTCTCATCATGTTCATTGATTAGAGTTGAGCAATAGCATAAAGCTAAACAATAATAACCCAAAAGGTAATCAAGGACAAGGTAAATACAAAGCTAGTCAATCCTTAGGTTGATCATGGTATGCGGGTTGATGAATTATAAAGTAAATTGGACATAATAGGTCAGAGGACACTTGCCTTCACCAAACAGATGCTCAGGGTCTTCAGCTTCGTAGAACTCGAAGAGCTGGGTCATTTGGTCGCCGAAGCTTGTCCGTCAATTCCTCGAAGCTCAGAAACGAATCGCGATCTAATCGCAACGCGAAGCGAAGACGAACAGGCACAAGCAAACAAACATATACATATGCATAAGAACATTACACCATACAAGATAAAATGTTATAAAAGCGAGCAATAAAAAATAGAGAGCGCTTCTACGGTTACGCGAGAAAAAGAACCATGATAGACGAAGCTATGGTCAAGGGGTTAACACGTTTACGTTAAACAAGTACTAATTAGAACATCCAATTCAACATAATTATATTAATTAATATTAATCAAATGTAAATTAATACTACTACTTAGTTTTGACTAACTTACTATTTTAATAGTTGACAGTTAAGCAAGTAACTTAATGAATATGAGCGATTCTAAGCGAGACGAATTAACAACGCACGACGTGCAAACACGATGTGCGCAACGCGCGGACACAAACGACTTAGCACGCGGACAACGCGCGATACGCGCGAACGGCACACGGCAAGGTGCGCGATACACGCGAACGGCACGCGACAACGCGTACGAACAACACGTGCGACACTTGCGAACGACACGCTACGACATGCGCGAAACAGCACCGCGGCATGCGCGGACCGACATGCGAAACTAATAAATAAACAACGTGATTAAACTAAAAAATTATTAATAAATAACATTTCAGTTAAGGTTAATCATATTGGTGACTAATTATAAATGTGCAAATCGAATTCCTAAATTAGGTTTTTAAATTGAAACATCGTTCTAGTAGCCACTGGTTAAACAAACGTTTAACTAAATTAAATAAAATGTGCAAAAATTAGGATAAATATTTCTAAATTAAGATAATTTTAATACGAATCTAACACAACTTGAATGAATCGAATCGGGTTTAAAACGCAAAAGATATGAATGTTTTAAACCATACTGTAATTCGCGCAGACTAAATTTACGAGACTGCCATCGTCTTCTTCCTCTCTCCTCTCTACCTCACGTTCGAAATCCATGGCTATGGGGCTGCAGCTGCGCAGGGGAGGGGGAAGAGCTCGGACGCCGCCACGGGGGCCGGGGCCACGCCGCCGTGCCACGCCACGCGCGCAGGGGGCACCGGGACGTGCGCGCAGGGGGCCACGCCGCCGCCGCGGGCTGCTGTGCCCCAAGCACCTCGGCCGCCACGGCCGGTCGTCGCCGCCGCGCCACGGCAGGGGCAGGGTGGGCGCGCACAGGGGCAGGGCGGGCACGCGCAGGGGGCCGGTGGGGAGAGATAGAGGGGCTGCGCAGGGAGGAGAGAAGAAATGAAGAACTAGGGTTGAAATCCATGGAGGAGGCTCACCGGGGAAGAAGACCTCGCCGGAGCCGAGGAGAAATCCGTCGATTGCCGGAGATTCGGGGATCCAATCGATGAACCGAACGCGCTGCGACGAAGCCTTCGACGAGACGAACGCAGCGGTACCCTCGGATTCCGCGGACGATGCACGGATTGGGAGTAATTGCTCGCCGGAGTTGTCGCCGGAGTTGGAACCGCCCCGAACTTCGGCGAGCAATACCGGGAGCTAGGGATTAGATTTGGAGAAAATGTTTCGTGTTCTGGAACGGGCTCGACGAGA
The DNA here is from genome assembly GCF_902167145.1 of Zea mays. Taxonomy (NCBI): domain Eukaryota; kingdom Viridiplantae; phylum Streptophyta; class Magnoliopsida; order Poales; family Poaceae; genus Zea; species Zea mays. The sequence goes on along the minus strand of NC_050098.1, from coordinate 132,294,505 downwards.
TGAAGCCGGACATGTATATATACCTAGGGTTTGGACGAGATAAAAATTCGGTTAAAATTCGGATTTTACTATTTTTAAAATTCGAAAAAGCCTAGAAATCCATATTTTGTGCTCAAAATATTATAGATACTTTCAAAAATTCCAGAAAAATTCCTATAAATGTTTTGGCACCTAATGAACTCAAAAAACATAATTAGAATTTCTAAAAACATTTTTAAGTTCCACAAATAAATAGATTTTGGTTTCCGGAAAATAGAAAAATATTCCGAAAATTATGAAAATTTACCGAGCGCTTCTATAAGATATGTTAACATGTTTCAAACACATTTTGCACTTAGAAACACCATGCAACGACATGAATGCAACAACCAAAGTGCCTCTAGGGCTCATTCCACTAGGTTTACGCTATTATAAAACAAAATGATTCTCCATTTTTAGGGAAAAGAGAAAGGAAAGCAAAGAACTGAGAGAGTAACACCTGAATTTGGTGGATATTAGAAAAGAAATTTTATACCCCCAAATTCAGGGTGTTACAAATCTAACCCCCTTAACAGAATCTCGTCCTCGAGATTCAAGAAGAGGCTAGCAAGAAAATGAGATTGGTTCATTAGTCTTTCATAGCTTTTTCTAACTCAACTTTGCCTCCGCCGGCTTGACTTGTGAATTGGTTGCTTTGACCATCAGATGCTTGAGATCGATTGATGCAATTCTTGAGGACCTCCTGGACCTGTGGGTTAGGACCCACACACGCTTTCGCTGCACCACTCTGATCTTGTTGGTTGATGTTGATTGCATTGTCTTCATTGGGGTTAGCGGCTAACCCCCTTAACAAGAGCATTGATACACACTTGATGAAGATGTTGCCGACTCTGATCTTGACTGATTTGGAGGAGCTGGAGGTTGCCAAAAGGACAGGTGTAAGAGGAAAGAATAACGAGAAAAGGTAAGTATAGACGGATTAGAGAGAGCAGGGGGAGAACCCAACTACTTAACTCTATGGCACTCACCTAGTAAACAGATTCCATTGCGGTCCAAGGGCCACAACACATCAACACTCATTCCAAAGAAGCAAATCAGTCATAGCAGAAGGACAAACATCATGAGCACACATCAACAAACATCTCGTTTCTATACGTTCCTTTTAATTAAATGGTGGTCTTTCCTTAAAAAGGGAAACTACTCTAAGGCCAACAAAAGGCAAGGGGAATAATAAGACATGGAGCGTAGGGGTATGAGCATAATAAAGGATGGAGCTAAAGCAATGATTGTAACCGACAAGGGAGAGAATGCAACCAAGGCCAGGATAGGTAAAACACCCTTCTCAAATCGAGATGGGAAAGATGATAATTCAAAAGGTAGGCATAAGATAAGCATCATGGAAAGATCCAGTGATTACAAAGGTACAGGAGGTAATAGGCGAAAGCACATCAAAAGATCGAGCCAAGACAAGACTTGCCATGCGACGGAGATAAAAAAGGGACGAACAAGAGCGGGGAGGCGTAAGACAACACTCTTGAACTGGAATGGGAGAGGAAGCTTTAAAATGCAGGTGCAAGATAAGCATCATGGTAAAGTTCAATGGATGACAAGGGTTAAGGTGATAACAGACAAACACAACCAAGGAGGTATTTTAGACAACGTGCGAGGTATCAAAGAATGGGAAGCAATCAATGGTGAAGTAGGTGAGGCATTATCCTCAAACAGCGATGAAAAAGAGGTGGCTTTGAAGGGTAGGTTCAAAGTAAGCATGAGGGCAAGGGCATAGATATCACGAGGGTTTAAAGGTGATAACGGACAAGGATGTAGGAGAGGAGATAAATGCGCATAATAACCAAGGATATAAGTACCACAAAGGATGGAGTTAAGACAAGACCTGCAGATGAAAAAGAAGGAGGTACGTCCAAGGGCCAAATAGGTAAACAGCCACTCTCCAATTGAGGTGGAAGAGAGGAGGTTTTAAAGAGCCAGAATAAAGATGAGTATCAAGGCAAGATCGATGGATGACAAGGAGGTGGTGATAGCAAATAAAAAACATAGCAAAGGATGGAATTGAAACAAAACTTGTAAGGCGACAAGAAGTGAAAAGAAATCAAGGGAGAGGTAGGTAACTCGCAACTCTCAAACTGGGTTGAAAGAAAGGGGAGGATTTAAAGGATAAGTTTAAGGTAAGCATTTAGGTAGAAGACATAAATATCGCAAGGGCCAAAGGCGATAACGGACAAGGGTGTAAGAGAAAAGATAAAGGCATAGAAGAGCAAGTGGTACAAATACAATAACGAATGGAGTTAAGTCTAGGCCTACACGCGGTAAAGAAGAGGATATAGTCAAGGGTGAGATAAGTAAAACATATCTCTCGAATTGAGATAGAAAAGAGGGGATTTCAACAAGCAGACCTAAGATAAGTATCAAGGCAAGATCTACAGATTACAAAGGTAAGGATGATATCAAACAAAAGCTACACAAAGGATGAAGTTAAGGTAAGACAAGACTTGCAAAGCGACAAAGGGAAAGGAAACGAACAAGAGCAGGATATGGAAAATAACACTCTCGGATTGAAATGGAATAAGTGAGGCTAAGAAATAGGTAAGCATCATGGTAAATATGGAGAGAGGTCAAGGGTCAAAGGTGATGATAGGCAAGGATATAAAGGAAGAGGTAAATGTGCATAAAAAACCAGGAATCTAGGTACAATCAAGAATAGAGATAAGATAAGTCTTGCAAGAGGTAAAGTATAGGATATAACCACGGGTGAGATAAGTAAGAGACCACGCTTGAACTAAGGTGGGAGATTGGAGGTTTTAGATAACGAACATAGCGTAATCACCAAGGTAAGATTGAGAGATGAGAAGGGTAAAGGAAATAAGAAACAAAAGCACCACAAAGGATGAGGTTACAAACTCGCGAGCCAAAGAAGAGGATACGTCCAAGAGAAAGAAGGTATGAGACGAAAGAGGGGCGATTTTAAAGGGCATGTATGAGACAAACATCAATGTAGGATATAGAGGTGTCAAGGGTGCATATGATAATAATTAAAAAGCATAACAAAGGATATAGTTAAGACAAGACTCGCGAAACGACAAAGTGGAGAAAACAATCAAGGGTAAGATCGGTAAGGTTCCAACAGAAGGGTTGAAGTAAAGATTCATTACCGAGTGGAGTTACAAGGAGACAACGGGATCACCAAGGATATGCAAAGTAGAATGACCGCTCATGGATCATTAAGAAACAAGGGTGGTCAAGGGCACGTTAACTGAAATGTCTTAAACATATATTGGGATATAAAGGTAAGCACATATAAAAAAATAAGAGTATGCAAGATTCCAATGGTACGAGCATACCAAGAACAAGAAAGTACAAATTGCCAAAAAGATAGCGACTTATCAATAGAATAGGAAAGGGTCTCAAAAGACAGTAAGATCATGGACATATAAACTGAAATGTTTAAATAGGTAGTAGAGGTACAAGGGTAAGTGCTTTAGATTAAGGGATAAGGGTATTAAAAATGCAAGGATACGAGCATGTCAATAACAAAATGGAATAGAGATGGTCAAATAGTAGCAATTTAATAATGGATGAGGAAAGAGTCCCAAAAGACTAAAGGCTATGGTCAGGGGGCATCTACAAAGATGTCGCAAGCATAAGAGTGAGATCAGATCTAATAGATTGAGAGAAGTATAGACCATACTAGAATAAAATACTTTTGGCAAGGGGGCATATAGGAGCACAACATAGAATTAGTCAAGCTGACTAATATTTTGAAGCAGAATCAAGGATGGGGTGAAGTAATAATCAATAAGTCCTTAAAACGGCCAATGCTACTCTAGGTCAGCGGTCCTACAGTCAGCACGGCTTTGATACCACTTATGTCACACCCGGTTTTAGAAGGTAAACCGAATGCGAACCATGTACGTGCCAGGATCAGTTATTCACGTACACAGCAATTACATAAATGACTCATCATAGCACAATGCTTCGAATTACAATAAAGAGTAAGTAATAATATTACAGACTAGAGCCATTTACATAATATAAATCAAAGTACACAGAATCGAAACGTAGCCAACGTAAACAACCCACCACAGGCAGCTGACTGGGGGAGGTCGCTAGCCTAATCCTCGAACTCGTCGACGTCCTGGAACTCCTGGAGATCCGCCTCGACGCCTTCTTTACCTGAGCATAGATTGCACCAAAGGCAACCTGGTGTTTTGTGAAAGCAAGGGTGAGTACACATCAACGTACTCAGCAAATGTCCCGTTTGGCTGTAGTGGACTAGCTTTATGTGGGGTTAAGTCAAGCAGTTGCTTTTAGTTGGTCAGGTTATTATTACTAGTAGAAAGCCAGGTTTTAGCATTAACCCAAGTTCTTAACCCAAAGTACCCTTTCCAAATGGAAAGAATACCACTTACCATTACCATAAGCATGATCATAACCATCCTCATCATCATCTGTAAACCAACCATCTCTGATCAAGTATCACTAATCAATGGAGCTCCCTTGGCCGCTCATAACCGTGAGCACGGCTGATATATCAGTTTTATAACACTCTGCAGAGGTTGCACACTTTACCCACAAGCCGTGATTCCCTCTTGCCTCGGGCCGATCAAACCCTTAAACACTACCAAGGTGAATAGGCAGGGTTTCACTACGTAGCCTTTACAAAGATTCCCCGAGGCTGTAGCCGCCCGTTAGGTTTCCTAAATGCACCGCACTCCTCCCCAAGGGGCGAACCAAACTTGGCAGAGCGAGCCGCATACACCGAGCCCCATTAACGGCACGACGGCTAAGCGAACTACACCCCGGTTCCTCTAATTATTCAGCTAAGGGCATCCCATTCCACCCTCATGGTTGCACTGTTTTCCCGGGCGGTCATCCAACGAACAGGTCCTTACGGAGAGGCACTCGAGAAACCGCTCGAGCCCCCTTGAATACCACAGATACAACATCATAATAAAGGAGGGAAACAACGTATCATTGATAATTCTCATCATGTTCATTGATTAGAGTTGAGCAATAGCATAAAGCTAAACAATAATAACCCAAAAGGTAATCAAGGACAAGGTAAATACAAAGCTAGTCAATCCTTAGGTTGATCATGGTATGCGGGTTGATGAATTATAAAGTAAATTGGACATAATAGGTCAGAGGACACTTGCCTTCACCAAACAGATGCTCAGGGTCTTCAGCTTCGTAGAACTCGAAGAGCTGGGTCATTTGGTCGCCGAAGCTTGTCCGTCAATTCCTCGAAGCTCAGAAACGAATCGCGATCTAATCGCAACGCGAAGCGAAGACGAACAGGCACAAGCAAACAAACATATACATATGCATAAGAACATTACACCATACAAGATAAAATGTTATAAAAGCGAGCAATAAAAAATAGAGAGCGCTTCTACGGTTACGCGAGAAAAAGAACCATGATAGACGAAGCTATGGTCAAGGGGTTAACACGTTTACGTTAAACAAGTACTAATTAGAACATCCAATTCAACATAATTATATTAATTAATATTAATCAAATGTAAATTAATACTACTACTTAGTTTTGACTAACTTACTATTTTAATAGTTGACAGTTAAGCAAGTAACTTAATGAATATGAGCGATTCTAAGCGAGACGAATTAACAACGCACGACGTGCAAACACGATGTGCGCAACGCGCGGACACAAACGACTTAGCATGCGGACAACGCGCGATACGCGCGAACGGCACGCGGCAAGGTGCGCGATACACGCGAACGGCACGCGACAACGCGTACGAACAACACGTGCGACACTTGCGAACGACACACTACGACATGCGCGAAACAGCACCGCGGCATGCGCGGACCGACATGCGAAACTAATAAATAAACAACGTGATTAAACTAAAAAATTATTAATAAATAACATTTCAGTTAAGGTTAATCATATTGGTGACTAATTATAAATGTGCAAATCGAATTCCTAAATTAGGTTTTTAAATTGAAACATCGTTCTAGTAGCCACTGGTTAAACAAACGTTTAACTAAATTAAATAAAATGTGCAAAAATTAGGATAAATATTTCTAAATTAAGATAATTTTAATACGAATCTAACACAACTTGAATGAATCGAATCGGGTTTAAAACGCAAAAGATATGAATGTTTTAAACCATACTGTAATTCGCGCAGACTAAATTTACGAGACTGCCATCGTCTTCTTCCTCTCTCCTCTCTACCTCACGTTCGAAATCCATGGCTATGGGGCTGCAGCTGCGCAGGGGAGGGGGAAGAGCTCGGACGCCGCCACGGGGGCCGGGGCCACGCCGCCGTGCCACGCCACGCGCGCAGGGGGCACCGGGACGTGCGCGCAGGGGGCCACGCCGCCGCCGCGGGCTGCTGTGCCCCAAGCACCTCGGCCGCCACGGCCGGTCGTCGCCGCCGCGCCACGGCAGGGGCAGGGTGGGCGCGCACAGGGGCAGGGCGGGCACGCGCAGGGGGCCGGTGGGGAGAGATAGAGGGGCTGCGCAGGGAGGAGAGAAGAAATGAAGAACTAGGGTTAAAATCCATGGAGGAGGCTCACCGGGGAAGAAGACCTCGCCGGAGCCGAGGAGAAATCCGTCGATTGCCGGAGATTCGGGGATCCAATCGATGAACCGAACGCGCTGCGACGAAGCCTTCGACGAGACGAACGCAGCGGTACCCTCGGATTCCGCGGACGATGCACGGATTGGGAGTAATTGCTCGCCGGAGTTGTCGCCGGAGTTGGAACCGCCTCGAACTTCGGCGAGCAATACCGGGAGCTAGGGATTAGATTTGGAGAAAATGTTTCGGTTCTGGAACGGGCTCGACTAGATGAAGCCGGACATGTATATATACCTAGGGTTTGGACGAGATAAAAATTCTGTTAAAATTCGGATTTTACTATTTTTAAAATTCGAAAAAGCCTAGAAATCCATATTTTGTGCTCAAAATATTATAGATACTTTCAAAAATTCCAGAAAAATTCCTATAAATGTTTTGGCACCTAATGAACTCAAAAAACATAATTAGAATTTCTAAAAACATTTTTAAGTTCCACAAATAAATAGATTTTGGTTTCCGGAAAATAGAAAAATATTCCGAAAATTATGAAAATTTACCGAGCGCTTCTATAAGATATGTTAACATGTTTCAAACACATTTTGCACTTAGAAACACCATGCAACGACATGAATGCAACAACCAAAGTGCCTCTAGGGCTCATTCCACTAGGTTTACGCTATTATAAAACAAAATGATTCTCCATTTTTAGGGAAAAGAGAAAGGAAAGCAAAGAACTAAGAGAGTAACACCTGAATTTGGTGGATATTAGAAAAGAAATTTTATACCCCCAAATTCAGGGTGTTACATCTAGCCTCTAAGGCGGGGCTTAGGCACTTAAGTTGGAATATTTCGGGCAGTTCCGCCACAGCTGGTATCGGAGCTTGTACCACCACAGAGGAATCAATAAAATATAAATACCATCGATTTTCCAAGTAAAATTTGATAGAAACAATGTTGGATAGATAGTAGGGCGAGCAGGATAGACCTAGGACGTGAAGCCTTAGGGTAATAGAAGGGTAGCTAGGTGGCTAAGTAACTAGGCCCTACAGGCCACATTTACAGGATGGGAGTTCTTCCCTATTCCTTTTATCTTGTTGTGAGGTCGTTCAGGACGAGCATGCATGCATTCACAATTAAGCAAATGGATAACTGAGTAAGGGACTTAAAACCCAGATAACAACCAACTAGGTTTCCAGTGCCTTTTCATGTAACTAGAGAAGGGCTGAGTTTTATTTTTTTTCCTTGATTCTTTTTATAATTCTTTTTCTTTTAGTTACGTTTAACCGTACCCAGATGACTTCCCACGGATCCTCCGATGACGGAAATGCACTGACCCACACTGACGGACTTGCACGAGAGGGCTTTCCCCGCATTTTGTGGGAGGTACTTCAGGGGGCCGGATACGCGACACCCCCTCAGTACGCGGTGCAGCAGTTCGAGAAGCACCGAGTGCCTCGCTGTAGAGTGAGGATGACTTTGGAGCCTCATCCCCTGCAGCCTGGCTGGCGCTACTTGGATTCCGAGTCTTTCGGATACCGAGCAGAGGACACGATCGAGGCGGTCGCTCTGCATGGATTGACTACCTTCTGCGGGTTCCATCCTTTGGAGCTGGCTACCCAACCTATTGGCTTGTTCCCCGCTGAGAGGGAGGACGACCCAATGTGGAAGGATCGGGTGGAGCATGCCAAGGATATCTGGGCCATCTACCCAGGACAGACTGCGCACTTGACAGTACGGTGCATGAATGCTCTGTACCGTCTGCAGGTGATGCGCGGTGAGGCAATGTCCCATCTGATGGCACTGCTGGAAGCAACCAAGATCACGTTGGATAACAGAGAGGAGCTCGTGGTTGATTTATCTCAAGAAATGGTGGAGAAGGACTTGCAGGTGGAGCAGCTATCCACTGATATTCAGGAGTTGGAGGAGCTGGTGGGCACCAGGGAGAACACCATCGAGGTTCTAGAGGATCAGCTCCTTAACACTCAGCAGCAGCTTGCTGAGGCTAACGAGCACCTGGACATGCATCACCAGGAGATCCAGGACCAGGAGGCCAACGAGGACGTCGACATCGAGGGAGGAGATGAGCCTGCCTCCAGTGTGGACACTGCTGGCTCGAGAAGACCACCTTCCCCCGAGTCGAGTGTTGCTTCGTTCGCTCACTAGATGTTCAGGATAGGCTTAGAAGTTGGATAGTCGGACTCCTCGTAGCTAGTTTAGCTTTTGCACCCTTGGGGTACTAGGCTAGATAGAGTTGAGTCATTTTGGGAACAATTTGATGTAATCGTGCTAAACTCTCTTGGGAGCTTGTTTGATGGATGCTGTTATCAGTTTAAAATTGGAAGGAAGAATTTATGCCTCTTTAAAATCCTTTTTGTTGAAGTCGGAGTCTATCATGTTGTTTTAACTTTTTCTCCGTGATAAAATCTTGAACTTGGAACCGTGGTGTTAAGTATGTATGTGGTTTTTCAGATGGCCGGGAGGCAGCGTCGTGGCCAGAACGAGCGCGTTCCTCCACCGCCGCCACCACCTCCCACTCTGCAAGAGCTCATGGCTCAGCAGAATGAGATCCTGAGGCAGCTGGCTCAGCGTCAGCCACCACCTCAGCATTATGGTGGTGGAGACCATCAGCGTCACCCCGCGGCGGCTACATACCAGGAATTCCTTAGCACCCAGCCTCCATTGTTCACAAGGGCGGAGGACCCACTTGATGCAGATGTATGGTTGCGAGTGGTGGAATCCAAATTCCCACTGCTCCATGGAGCTTGTTCAGAGGTCACCAAAGTCAGGTTCGCCACCCAGCAGCTTCGCGGACCTGCAAGGACTTGGTGGGATCATTTTCTTGCTATGCAGCCAGAGGACCGAGAGGTGGAGTGGAGGGAGTTCAAGGCAGCTTTTAGAGGACACCATATACCCGTCGGGATCATGGACAGGAAGCTCAATGAGTTTTTGGCACTCACTCAGGGCAACAGGACAGTGTTGCAGTATGCCCAGGCCTTTAATGACTTGTGCCAGTATGCGGGATATCATGCAGATACAGATGAGAAGAAGAGGGATAGGTTCAGGAGGGGGCTCAGCACTAAGCTCCGTGACCGTCTCAACACCGTCAGGGCCAACAGTTACAATGAGTTGGTCAACATGGCTATCTCCCAGGAGGACTGCATTACAGCTAGACAGGCAGAGAAGAAGAGGAAGACCCCTGTGGCAGGACCCTCAGCTCAGCCACAGCGCTTCAGGATTGTGTCCGACACCCAGGGCAGGGGACCCCAGCAGCAGCAAGGGCGATGGGTGATCCGACCGCAGCAGCAGCAGCAGCAGGCACCCAACCGCACCCAATTTCCCGCTCAGAGGAGCAATCAGCAGCAGCAGCAGTACCGCCAGGCCAATGACAACAGATGCTTCACATGTGGCAACACTGGGCATTACGCCAAGAATTGCCCCAGGAACCAGCAGAGACAGGGGCAGAATGTCAATCAGAACCATGGCAAGAGACAGAAGGTGCAAGTGAGGCAGGGCAGGCTGAACTTCACCACCATGACTGATATTCCAGAGGGAGCACCCGTCATGACTGGTATCTTTACAGTTTTGAATTATCCTGCTATTATTCTATTTGATTCTGGTGCATCGCATAGTTTTATCAGTGCAAAATTTAGTGCCAAGTGCCAATTGCCTTTTCACCACACCAATGGAGGTATCACAATTTTAACCCCAGGAGGCAGGGTTGCCACCTACCAAATTAACAAGAATGTGCCTATAAAGTTTGGTAGTCTGATAATTAAAGCCAACCTCCTCATTTTGGGTTTGGAGAGTGTGGATATTATATTGGGAACTGACTGGTTGACCAGAAATCAGGCTGTGATGGATATTGCGGCTAGAGCCATTGAGGTGCACTCACCAACTTGTGGTGAGACCACACTGTATTTGCCTGACCAGGGTTGTACCCGATCTTGTGCTTTTGTTATGTTAGAATCCCCAGTGGAAAAGATCCCAGTGGTCCGTGACTACCCGGATGTTTTTCCGGGGGAACTGCCAGGGATGCCACCTGACCGAGATATTGAGTTCGCCATCGAATTGCAACCCGGGACTGCTCCTATCTCCAAGAGACCCTATAGGATGCCTCCCGCGGAATTGGCAGAATTGAAGAAGCAATTGCAAGAGTTGTTGGACAAGGGGTTTATTCGTCCAAGCACTTCACCATGGGGATGTCCCGCACTATTTGTGAAGAAAAAGGATGAGAGTTTGAGGATGTGTGTTGACTACCGTCCTCTCAATGCGGTGACTATCAAGAACAAATACCCACTGCCCCGCATCGATGTTCTGTTCGATCAATTGGTAGGAGCCAAGGTATTCTCCAAGATAGACCTTCGCTCAGGATACCATCAGATCAAGATCCGTGCCAGCGATATTCCCAAGACGGCTTTCTCTACCAGATATGGACTGTATGAGTTTCTGGTGATGTCTTTTGGGCTGACCAATGCCCCGACTTATTTCATGTACTTGATGAACTTAGTATTTATGCCAGAGTTAGACAAGTTCGTGGTCGTTTTCATTGATGACATTCTGGTTTATTCCAAAAATGAAGCCGAGCACACCAAACACTTGCATACTGTGCTTCAGAGACTACGTGATCATCAGTTGTATGCTAAGTTGAGTAAGTGTGAGTTCTGGCTGAAGGAGATTAAATTCTTGGGTCATACAATTTCTCAGGATGGGATATCAGTTGATCCTGAGAAGGTGCAAGAGGTAATGGATTGGAAACCCCCGACTACAGTGAAGCAAATTCGGAGTTTTCTGGGATTGGCAGGTTATTATCGACGATTTATTCCGGATTTCTCCAGAATTGCCAAACCAATGACTGAACTGTTGAAGAAGGGAGTCAAATTTGAGTGGAGCCAAAAGTGCGAAGATGCCTTTCATGCCTTGAGGCAGCATTTGACAACAGCCCCAGTGCTGGCCCAACCTGACAGCACCAAGCCATTTGAAGTTTATTGTGATGCTTCTGGTACCGGATTGGGATGTGTCTTGATGCAAGAGAACCGAGTGATTGCTTATGCTTCCCGAGCACTCAGGCCCCATGAGCAGAACTACCCCACTCATGATCTGGAATTGGCAGCTGTGGTGCATGCTCTTAAGATATGGAGACACTACTTGATGGGAGCCCACTGTAAGATCTACACCGATCACAAGAGTCTCAAATACATCTTCACTCAGGCAGATCTGAACATGAGGCAAAGGAGATGGTTAGAGTTGATCAAGGACTATGATTTGGAGGTGCATTACCACCTAGGGAAGGCCAATGTTGTGGCAGATGCCTTGAGCAGAAAGGCCCAGTGCAATTGTATGAGCATGGATGTGGGAGTGACCACCCTGTGTGATGAGTTGTGCAGATTGAACCTGGAAGTTGTTTCTTCAGGTAACCTAAGCTATATCTCGGTGGAGCCCCACATTGCAAGAGCAGATAATCAGGGCACAGGTTGAGGATAAGGGTGTTCAGGTTATCAGGGATATGATCAAGCAAAAGGCAGAGAAATACAAGTGCTTCCGACAGGACAGCAAGGGAATTCTATGGTTCGGAGATCGATTGGTTGTTCCCAAGGACCCTGAGCTCAGAAAGCACATACTGGATGAAGCTCACCTTTCCAAATTCTCCATGCACCCTGGTAGCAACAAGATGTATCATGATCTCAGATCTCTATATTGGTGGACTAGAATGAAAAGGGAAATTGCCAAGTACATATCCGAGTGTGACACCTGCCAGAGGATCAAAGCTAGTCATTTGAAGGCAGCAGGCCCCTTGCAACCCCTTCCCATACCATCTTGGAAATGGGAGGACATTTGCATGGACTTCATAGTGGGATTACCCAATACCTCCAGGCACCATGATTCTATTTGGGTTATTGTGGACAGGTTGACCAAGACTGCTCATTTCTTGCCAGTGCACACCACCCACAAGACAGAGAAGTACGCAGAAATTTATGTTGATCAGATAGTAAGATTGCATGGTATTCCAAAGACCATTGTATCTGACAGAGGAGCACTGTTTGTGGCACGCTTTTGGGAGAAACTGCAAGAATCACTTGGGACCCAAGTAATCCGAAGCTCAGCATATCACCCTCAAACAGATGGCCAGACAGAAAGGGTGAATCAGATTTTGGAAGACATGTTGCGAGCATGTGCACTACATTATGGAAAGGATTGGGACAAGTGTCTGTCCTTGGCAGAGTTTTCTTACAATAATAGCTATCAGTCCAGTCTGAAGATGGCACCTTTTGAGGCATTATATGGGAGAAGGTGTAGGATCCCACTAAATTGGTCTCAAGCAGGAGAAAGGGAAATTTTTGGGCCAGACTTGGTACTCGAGGCAGAGGCAAAAGTCAGAGTTATTACCAAGAACTTGGAAGCTGCTCAGGCCAGGCAAAGGAACTATCATGATAAGAGGCGGAAGCCCCTACAATTTGAGGTGGGAGATCATGTCTATCTTAAGGTATCACCCACCAAGGGTGTCCAGAGATTCGGGATCAAGGGCAAGTTAGCTCCTCGCTACATTGGACCCTATGAGATCAAGGCAAGTTGTGGACCCGTAGCTTACCAATTGGAATTGCCACCCCACATGTGAGCAGTTCACAATGTGTTCCATGTATCTCAGCTGCGGAAATGTGTTCGCCTACCCACTGAAGTACTACCGGAACCAGACATTGAGATAGAACCGGACTTATCTTGCCAAGAGTACCCTGTCAAGGTGCTAGATCAGAAGGAAAGATCAACTTGGGCAAGGTCGGTCAGAATTTATAAGATTCAGTGGAGTCACCATTCAGCAGAAGAAGCTACATGGGAGACTGAGGATTTTCTACGCTCTCGCTTCCCCGACTTTCTACCCAAAGGAGTCGGTACGTAACCCCAGAACCCCACCCCCACCTGCCCTTTGAATTCAATTATAAGAAAAACTTAGATAACAAGGATAGTCTAAGTTGTGGATTTAACTTAAGAAGGGCTTCCTTCTGAAGTTGCAAAGACGATGACATTCGAAGAGCAGTTAATAAGAGAAACTTAAGTATAAAGAAAAAAACAACACCAGCACACCTTCAAGCACCCTCCAAGGGACTCTACCTAAATCTCGGGACGAGATTCCTTTAAGGGGGGAGGGTTGTAACACCCCAGGTGTTACCTTGGCTAAAGCCCATTTTGACACTAGGAGCTGTGATCACAAGGGGTAAAGGCTTAGGGCAACACATAAGAACTTGAAGATCATGTGCTAATCAAGTTGCCAATGACATGAGAAGCATTACCCTAATCCTTACTCACTTACCACCTTGGATAAGAGGGGAGAAGAACCCTAGACCTCTCCTAAACCCTAGCTTCCAAAACCCTAGGTAAGGGGGGGGGGGAAGAAAGTGATCAAGTGTGCAAAGTATGTGTAACTTTTACCCAAACCCTAAGCAACTAAATAACCATCAATTAGGGGAGGGAAATGTTGCAAAAAGACCCCTGGAGAAACCCCAATTCAAATCTCCAAGTGGAGAGAGAGCTAGAGCTCTCTATTTCCCTCTAAGTCAAATTTTAACCCTAATCCAAAGACCAGCCGTGTTCACTTTGAAGATGGCGCCAAAACCACTTGGGTTCTATACCAAAAATGTGGTATACCACTTAAGGCACCCCCTGGAAAAAGTGGAGACCGAGACTCGGACGTTTGACAGCTCTTGACATCAGTTTTGTCGCAATATGGGCAGTGAGACAAGCCAGAATTGGCGCCCGTCTATCTCCTGATCTAGGGCGTATCCTCCATTGGAACTCACACATGTGAGATAGCCCTAGGTGCCAGGAAGAGGCCTGCGCTAGATTCATGGCGAGATTCGCACGTTTGCGATCTCTGGAGACATTTGAACACTGGAAGAAAAACACCTCCACGTGTTCGACGCCTTCTGCCCGCGCCAGAGCACGCTCGCGCGCGCCCCCGCATGCCCAGCGCCGCGCCCGAGCCAAGCCAGCGCCATGGCCCGCGCCCACGCTTATAAAACCCTCCCAGACTTAGATTGTTCCCTTCCGCGCACCCTCAAACCACACCGGAGTCGAGCTCGTCGCCGTTTGCCCGTGCGCAGCGAGTCCGCGGCCGCCCAATCCCTCTGCCACCGTAGACCGGCCAGTGGAGCCTTTCCCAACTCCGTCCAGCCCTCGGAGAAGACTGTGCACACCTCCGTGAGGCTCCCCGAGCGAGGAATCGGAGTTTACTTCGCCGGAGAGGCCAGTCCACGCTCGCCGGAGCTCTCAACCCCACCGGAGTACGTGGACCGGGTAAACCACTCCACCATCCTTCGATTCCTTGTGCACGCGGTCGCTATGTTACCCCGTGAAGCTCACCATGCCCTCGGATTGAACCAGTTCGCCGTGGTTTGGCCGGTATACTCGCCGCCGACGAGGACACCCGCCTGCACGCGTGGACCGGGTGATTCCGGCCATCCCCGACGTCAAGTCGTACCTCGACGTGACCGCCAGAGTCTCCCCGAGCCAACCCCACCCTTCGCCGGACCTCCCTCGCCTCCTTTTAAGCCGCGCCACCCTTTTCTTTCCCGCGGTTACTGTTTGCATAAGGGGAAGGACTGCGGGTGAGAGGGAGAGAAGGTCAGGGGGTTTTGTGAAATGTCAGAGACACAGGGGAATAGTGGCGTTGGGGTAGATTTGCGAGGGTGGATTTAGTTTAAACCCAGGGACCTCGGTGTAAACTGTTTTTCCAGAAAACCTTTATTAAATCTGTTTTTAAATTGGACAGAAACTTTGAAAATACATAACTCCTGTTTAAATCATCCAAATTTGGTCAAACCAATTTTGTCAGACTCTAAATAATGTAACCTACTTAAGAAAAATATAAAACCCCCTATGTACTATAGAGAACCTTAAAGCTCTGATTTAATTATAGTTTTGACCAAAAGCTTAATAATAGGGCCAAAATTAGTTGCACTATTTGACTGGGGTTAGAAAAATTTTGAGAAGCTTGTATCTACCTACTAAACCAAATAAAAATGCTAAACCTCTCTGTCCACTCCATTTAAGTTAGTTTTACCCCTTATTCTATAATATGCTTAAGGATAAGGAAAATAGAAAATGTAATTTAATTAATGAACCAGAGAGTACCTTTATTTTTGTTAGGTTACTTATTCAATATAGTTCACTGGAAAAATATATCATACCCTGTTTTAGTGTAAAATAAGTAAGATCCCTTTTGTTTTGATAAAACAAGTGAAACTTAGAAAAACTCTACAAAAATAACCCCAAGGTAAAAACACCCCCACCCTTGGGATAACTATTGTTTTATTAGAGAAAACTTAGGAAAAATATGAAATCTGCTGTTTGACATTTTTCAAATAATAATGTAGTAGAAAGAGCCTTTTTGACCTTAAACTTAAGAAAATCATAACTAAACAACCACCCCTTAGTTTTCTGTGATTTTTAGCACAGAGACCTATTATTACTATGGGATGCCAGCAAAAATAACCTTTAAGACAGAACCTACCCCTAACTAAGAGATGTAGTGTAAAGTGGGCCATTCTGCATAACCCTTGTCATTTTTGTTTAAAGCCTAGCTTTTGTACTTTAAGCCTCAAATTCTTAAAACAAGCTAGAATAGCAAATGACAACCCACTGTAATTTTTACAGAATTTTTGGAAATCATTAAAACACTGTCGTAGTTCAAACCTACACTAGAAACCCTAAATGGAAATTAAAGAAAGGAAAATGAATAATGTAAATTAATGTCATCCTAAAACCTTTGTAATCTGTCCACTAAAATGTATCAAGGCAATACCAATCCACTATGTTATCTTCACTAAAAACCCAAGCCTAAAGAGTAATAAGCCTAACCCACTGGAAGCCCCGCATGACTAAGAAACCCTAAGTTACTTCTTAACTTAGTTCTCTTTAGCATAATATTATTAAATCCTGCATAATCATGACATACATGTTCATTGCATTTCGATAGACTGTAATCTTGCTGACGGAGAGTACATCCTCGTGCCGGAGCAAGGAGCTGCTCAGGAGGTAGCCCCGGATCCAGCACCCGAGCCTGCACCAGAGGACCTGCCTGCCACTGCTTTGGAAGGCAAGCCCCGGTTTTATGCATAACCTGTTATTTATGCTATTTTACTTCACTTAATGATTGTAGGATTGATTGTGCACTTAGGTGTAGGAATTGTTTGAAACCCTAGTTGCATGATCTCAGGAATCCTTTTGAGATGAATACTAGTATGACAGGTCGAGTAGTTGCTTTATTTAATTAGGATCTCGGTAGAAGACGAGTGATTTTTCTAGCACTCGCGCGAGATCAGGAAAT
This sequence comes from Zea mays, assembly GCF_902167145.1. Lineage (NCBI taxonomy): Eukaryota > Viridiplantae > Streptophyta > Magnoliopsida > Poales > Poaceae > Zea > Zea mays. Next base: position 132,277,642 of record NC_050098.1, on the reverse strand, counting down.
TGATTGTACCCACTTTCACACTGTCATGATACTAGTTGGTGGACAACAATCCATGGGGATTGGTTGTTCACGAGATGGAAAATGGAATAAGGATTAACGTGCGGATACCTGTGTCAAGCGTTTGAACGTACTAAACACATACCGAGAAATATGGTAAATCGGTAAGCCTAGTACCTGAGTGAACCTGCCCGCAGACATATCCCCTCACGCGACCTGAGACGAGGTCTCCCATTCCGGTTATGGTGGGTACAAGTGCGGTCACTGCACGATGGCCAGTCGGGGTCAGTGGGGCATTGTACGCCAAGGCGGTGAGCCCTGATCTGTTGCCAGGGAATCGATGGGGACGGTTGATGTGTGTGGGGACGGAGTGCCCCTACATGTCGTGTGTTTAGGTTTACCTTGCAAGGATAAAAACTCGATTCGAATCGTCTGCTTCTCGCAGCTAATGAGACTGCTTGATCCATTGTACTGCATTGAGTAATAAGTGGAAGTATGATGAGTTGGGATAAGATGTTGATTGTTAATAATGCTTGCTACCATGTATGAGTAGATAGTCCACTTTTAGCCTTAAGAGAGTCACACTTAACTTTGACTAAGTTAAAATCTTGATTTAGAAACTCAGCTAGTGCTTTTGGCAACCAAACCCCACAGCCAAACAGCTGCATGTCTAGAGGTAGAGGAGTAGACTCCTCACACCGGGTAAGTCTAGCTGAGTATTAGTATACTCAGCCTTGCTTGTGGCATAATTTTTACAGGTTCTCTGGAGGAAATGGTTGCTGGAATAACTTGGCCGTCCACCTTGCCACCGGGTTGGACTGTCGAGTGGGACCCTGCCTCGGCTGAGGAGGAGCATGAGGAGTGATGGGAGCGACTTCCCCATCCCTCTATTTATTTACCGTTAGTTTATTTCCGCTGCACTTCGAACAATGATGGTTACTTTTGCAAAAACTCCGATGATGATGATGATGATGTAATAATTAAATACTCTGGCATGTATGGTTTTATGCTTTATTGTATTTGCTCTGTGACTCACCTTCGAGTGAGATTGTGGTACTTGATCCTGTCAGTGGCCGTGTCGGACTAGATCCGAGGGATTGATGGGTTATTCCCATTTAAGTGTGGTCTAGCCTATAAGGCGGGGCTTAGGCACTTAAGTTGGAATAATTCGGGCAGTTCCGCCACACGCCCGACCCAGGGCTCGGACTCGGGCTAGGCCCCGGAAGACGGCGAACTCCGCTCCGCCCGACCTAGGGCTCGGACTCGGGCTAGGCCCCCGAAGACGGCGAACTCCGCTCCGCCCGACCCAGGGCTCGGACTCGGGCTAAGCCCCAGAAGACGGCGAACTCCACTCCGCCCGACTCAGGGCTCGGACTCGGGCTAAGCCCCGGAAGACGGCGAACTCCGCTCCGCCCGACCCAGGGCTCGGACTCGGGCTAAGCCCCGGAAGACGGCGAACTCCGCTCCGCCCGACTCAGGGCTCGGACTCGGGCTAAGCCCCGGAAGACGGCGAACTCCGCTCCACCCGACCCCAGGGCTCGGACTCCACCCTGGCCTCTGCCGAACGACCTCCGCCTCGCCCGACCCAGGGGCTCGGGCTCGGCCTCGGCCATGGAAGACAGACTCGACCTCGGCTTCGGAGGAGCCTCCACGTCGCCCGACCTAGGGCGCAGGCCAGCCACGTCAACAGGAAGCGCCATCATCACCCTACCCCGAGCCGACTCGGGCCGCAGAGAACAAGACCGGTGTCCCATCTGGCTAGCTCCGCCAGATAGGCAATGATGGCGCCCCGCAAGCCCTGTGACGACGACGACTCTCAGCTCTCTTACGGAAGCAGGAGGACGTCAGCAAGGACCCAACCGCTCCGACAGCTATCCCTCCACCAGGCTCCGTTGCTCCTCCGACAGCCACGACATCACACCAGCTGGGTGCCAAGATCTCTCTGGCTGCCACATTGGCATGTACTTAGGGCGCTAGCTCTCCCCCGCTAGACACGTAACACTCTGCTACACCCCCATTGTACACCTGGATCCTCTCCTTACGCCTATAAAAGGAAGGACCAGGGCCTTCTTAGAGAAGGTTGGCCGCGCGGGGACGAGGACGAGACAGGCGCTCTCTTGGGGCCGCTCGCTTCCCTCACCCGCGTGGATGCTTGTAACCCCCTACTGCAAGCGCACCCGACCTGGGCGCGGGACGAACACGAAGGCCACGGGATTTCCACCTCTCTCACGCCCGTCTCCGGCCACCTCGCTTCCCCCCTTTGCGCTCGCCCACACGCTCGACCCATCTGGGCTGGGGCATGCAGCACATTCACTCGTCGGCTTAGGGACCCCCCGGTCTCGAAACGCCGACAGTTGGCGCGCCAGGTAGGGGCCTGCTGCGTGTTGACGAACAGCTTCCCGTCAAGCTCCAGATGGGCAGTCTCCAGCAACCTCTCCGGCCCGGGACGGTGCTCCGTTTCGGGAGTCTTGAGTTCATGTCCTTCGACGACAGCTACGACATGATACTCCTTCCACCGCCGCGCGACAACGACAATGGCGGCCGACAACCCGCCCGCCGGCGGCGGAATCGACGACATCTTCCCCGCGTGGTGGAAGAACAACATTCGAGCTCGTCCCGTCCTCTCCCCCGCCAACGGAGGAGGAGTCGGGGCAACCAAGGCCAAGCGGGAGGCCGCACTTCGTCGGCTGTCGAGCGAATCGACATCCCCAGTGCCCCAACGGGGGGTGCGTCGGGCGTCGACCTCGCGTTTGAGACGAAGGCGGGCGTCGTCCCCCCACGACGCGCCAATCCCGAGCAAGTGGACGACGCCAGCGCGCTCGCGGAGAGCTTGCAGGACGTCGCCCTCGTACCTGAGACGACAGTGCAATCAGTCCCCTACGTGACCATGTCGCTCCTCGTCGACCAAAAGGTACCGACTGATTCCCATCCTACGTCATTTCGACTCAGCCTCAACCCGCCTAGCGACCTTGCTTTGGCGGGCGCTCTCGTTGAGGCGAGTGCAACCCCTCTGGGGTTTCGCACGCGGTCGCCTTGGGACCGGTTGACGGACGTCCCGACCTACGGGCCCTCTGGGTCCGAGGAAGATGACGATCCCAGCATCTGTTGGGATTTCTCTGGATTTGGCAACCCCAGTGCCATGCGGGACTTCATGACCGCATGTGACTACTGCCTCTCCGACTGTTCCGACTGTAGCCGCAGCCTCGACGACGAGGACTGCGGCCCAAGCCGCGAATGTTTCCACGTCGAGCTAGGGGATCCCTCCGAAGGCAACCATCTCGGCATGCCGGAGGACGGTGATCTCCCTAGGCCGGTGCCTCGCGCAGACATCCCGCTGGAGCTAGCTGTGGTCCCCGTTCCGGCGGGGGGTCACGACCCACAGCTCGAGCAAGTCCGCGGGGCGCAGGCCAGGCTCGACGAGGGAGCAGGAGCGCTTGAGCCGATCCGCCGGGACGTCGGGCAGGTATGGGCGGGCCAACCCCCGACCGGAGAAGTATGTCACCTGCCCCAGGGTTTCCAGCACTGCGTCGCCAACGACGTCAGGGTTAGGCAGCCACCCGCATCCAGTGGGGTCGGTCAGAACCTGGCAGCCACAGTGATGCTCCTCCGCGCGATGCCGGAGCCATCAACCACCGAGGGTCGGTGAATCCAGGGAGAGCTCAAGAATCTCCTGGAAGGCGCTGCGGTCCGACGGGCCGAGAGCTCTGCCTCCTGAAGGCAGGGATACCCCTCGAAACCTCATGCCGCGACTTCCCGATTCATGCGGGAAGCCTCGGTCTACACCGGGCGCACGCGCAACACCGCGCCTGCGGCCCCGGGCCACCTCGGCAGCGAGCACCATCGTCACGACCGTCGGGCCCACCTCGACGAAAGGGTGCGCCGAGGCTACCAACCCCGGCGTGGGGGACGCTACGACAGCGGGGAGGATCGGAGTCCCTCGCCCGAACCACCCGGTCCGCAGGCCTTCAGTCGGGCCATCCGACGGGCGCCGTTCCCGACCCGGTTCCGACCCCCGACTACTATCACAAAGTACTCGGGGGAAACGAGACCGGAACTGTGGCTCGCGGACTACCGCCTGGCCTGCCAACTGGGTGGAACGGACAATGACAACCTCATCATCCGCAACCTCCCCCTGTTCCTCTCCGACACCGCTCGCGCCTGGTTGGAGCACCTGCCTCCGGGGCAGATCTCCAGCTGGGATGACTTGGTCCAAGCCTTCACCGGCAATTTTCAGGGCACGTACGTGCGCCCCGGGAATTCCTGGGACCTTCGAAGCTGCCAGCAACAGCCGGGAGAGTCTCTCCGGGACTACATCCGGCGATTCTCGAAGCAGCGCACCGAGCTGCCCAACATCACCGACTCGGATGTCATCGGCGCGTTCCTTGCCGGCACCACCTGCCGCGACCTGGTGAGTAAGTTGGGTCGCAAGACCCCCACCAGGGCGAGCGAGCTGATGGACATCGCCACCAAGTTCGCCTCTGGCCAGGAGGCGGTCGAGGCTATCTTCCGAAAGGATAAGCGGCCCCAGGGCCGCCCATCGGAAGATGCTCCCGAGGCGTCAACTCCTTGCGGCGCCAAGAAGAAAGGCAGGAAGAAGTCGCAAGCGAAACGCGACGCCGCCGACGCGGACCTTGTCGCCGCCACCGAGTACAAGAACCCTCGGAAGCCCCCCGGAGGTGCTAACCTCTTCGACAAGATGCTCAAGGAGCCATGCCCCTATCATCAGGGGCCCGTCAAGCACACCCTCGAGGAGTGCGTCATGCTTCGGCGCCACTTCCACAGAGCCAGGCCGTCCGCAGAGGGCGGCAGGGCCCGCGACGACGACAAGAAGGAAGATCACCAAGCAGGAGAGTTCCCCGAGGTCCGCGACTGCTTCATGATCTACGGTGGGCATGTGGCGAATGCCTCGGCTCGGCATCGCAAGCAAGAGCGTCGGGAGGTCTGCTCGGTGAAGGTGGCGGCGCCAGTCTACCAAGACTGGTCCGACAAGCCCATCACCTTCGACCAAGCTGACCACCCCGACCACGTGCCGAGCCCGGGGAAATACCCGCTCGTCGTCGACCCCATCGTCGGCGACGTCAGGCTCACCAAGGTCCTGATGGACGGGGGCAGCTGCCTCAACATCATCTACGTCGAGACCCTCAAGCTCCTACGCGTCGATCTGTCCTCCGTCCGAGCAGGCGCTGCGCCCTTCCACGGGATCATTCCCGGGAAGCGCGTCCAGCCCCTCGGACGACTCGACCTTCCCGTCTGCTTCGGAACGCCCTCCAACTTCTGAAGGGAGACTTTGACGTTCGAGGTGGTCGGGTTCTGAGGAACCTACCACGCGGTACTGGGGAGGCCATGCTACGCGAAGTTCATGGCCGTCCCCAACTACACCTACCTGAATCTCAAGATGCCGGGCCCCAACGGGGTCATCACCGTCGGCCCCACGTACAAACACGCGTTCGAATGCGACGTGGTGTGCGTGGAGTACGCCGAGGCCCTCGCCGAGTCCGAGGCCCTCATCGCCGACCTGGAAAGCCTCTCCAAAGAGGTGCCAGACGTGAAGCGTCATGCCGGCAACTTCGAGCCAGCGGAGACGGTTAAGGCCGTCCCTCTCGACCCCAGTGGCGACACCTCCAAGCAGATCCGGATCGGTTCCGGGCTCGACCCCAAATAGGAAGCAGTGCTCGTCGACTTTCTCCATGCAAACGCCGACGTCTTTGCGTGGAGTCCCTCGAACATGCCCGGCATACCGAGGGATGTCGCCGAGCACTCGCTGGATATTCGGGCCGGAGCCCGACCCGTCAGGCAGCCTCTGCGCCGATTCGACGAGGAGAAGCGCAGAGTGATAGGCGAGGAGATCCACAAGCTGATGGCAGCAGGGTTCATCAAAGAGGTATTCCATCCCGAATGGCTTGCCAACCCTGTGCTTGTGAGAAAGAAAGGGGGGAAATGGCGGATGTGTGTAGACTACACTGGTCTCAACAAAGCATGTATGAAGGTTCCCTACCCTCTGCCTCGCATCGATCAAATCGTGGATTCCACTGCTGGGTGCGAAACCCTGTCCTTCCTCGATGCCTACTCAGGGTATCACCAAATCCGGATGAAAGAGTCCGACCAGCTCGCGACTTCTTTCATCACGCCCTTCGGCATGTACTGCTATGTCACCATGCCGTTCGGTTTGAGGAATGCGGGCGCGACGTACCAGCGGTGCATGAACCATGTGTTCGGCGAACACATCGGTCGCACAGTCGAGGCCTACGTCGATGACATCGTAGTCAAGACAAGGAAGGCTTCCGACCTCCTCTCCGACCTTGAAGTGACATTCCGATGTCTCAAGGCGAAAGGCGTCAAGCTCAATCCCGAGAAGTGTGTCTTCGGGGTGCCCCGAGGCATGCTCTTGGGGTTCATCGTCTCCAAACGAGGCATCGAAGCCAACCCGGAGAAGATCGCAGCCATCACCAGCATGGGGCCCATCAAGGACTTAAAAGGCGTACAGAGGGTCATGGGATGTCTCGCGGCCCTGAGCCGTTTCATCTCACGCCTCGGCGAAAGAGGTATGCCTCTGTACCGCCTCTTAAGGAAGACCGAGTGCTTCGCTTGGACCCCTGAGGCCGAGGAAGCTCTCGGGAACCTGAAGGCACTCCTCACAAAGGCGCCTATCTTGGTGCCTCCAGCTGCCGGAGAAGCCCTCTTGGTCTACGTCGCTGCGACCACTCAGGTGGTTAGCGCCGCGATTGTGGTCGAGAGGCAAGAAGAGGGGCATGCATTGCCCGTTCAGAGGGCAGTTTACTTCGTCAGCGAGGTACTGTCTGAAACCAAGATCCGCTACCCACAAGTTCAGAAGCTGCTGTATGCGGTGGTTCTGACACGGCGAAAGTTGCGACACTACTTCGAGTCTCATCCGGTAACTGTGGTGTCATCCTTCCCCCTGGGGGAGATCATCCAGTGCCGAGAGGCCTCGGGCAGGATCGCAAAGTGGGCGGTGGAAATCATGGGCGAGACAATCTCGTTCGCCCCTCGGAAGGCCATCAAGTCCCAGGTATTGGCGGACTTCGTAGCCGAATGGGTCGACACCCAGCTGCCGATGGCTCCGATCCAACCGGAGCTCTGGACCATGTTTTTCGACGGGTCGCTGATGAAGACGGGAGCCGGCGCGGGCCTGCTCTTCATCTCGCCCCTCGGGAAACACCTACGCTACGTGCTACGCCTCCATTTCCCGGCGTCCAAAAATGTGGCTGAGTACGAGGCTCTGGTCAACGGGTTGCGGATCGCCATCGAGCTAGGGGTCAGACGCCTCGACGCCCGTGGTGACTCGCAGCTCGTCATCGACCAAGTCATGAAGAACTCCCACTGCCGCGACCCGAAGATGGAGGCCTACTGCGACGAGGTTCGGCGCCTGGAAGACAAGTTCTACGGGCTCGAGCTTAACCACATCGCTCGGCGCTACAACGAGACTGCGGACGAGCTGGCAAAAATAGCCTCGGGGCGAACGACGGTTCCCCCGGACGTCTTCTCCCAGGATCTGCATCAACCCTCCGTCAAGATCGACGATGCGCCCGAGCCCGAGGCACCCTCGGTCCGGCCCGAGGTACCCTCGGCTCAGCCCGAGGCACCCTCAGTTCGGCCCGAGGCGCCCTCGGTTCAGCCCGAGGTACCCTCGGCCCCCGAGGGCGAGACGTTGCACGTCGAGGAGGAGCAGAGCGGGACCACGCCTGATCAAAATTGGCAGACCCCGTACCTGCAATATCTCCGCCAAGGAGAGCTACCCCTCGACCAAGCCGAGGCTCGGCGGGTAGCGCGACGCGCCAAGTCGTTCGTCTTGCTGGGCGATGAGAAGGAGCTCTACCACCGCAGCCCCTCGGGCATCCTCCAGCGATGCATCTCCATCGCCGAAGGTCAGGAACTCCTGCGAGAAATACACTCGGGGGCTTACGGCCATCATGCAGCGCCTCGAGCCCTTGTCGGGAATGCTTTCCGGCAAGGCTTCTACTGGCCAACGGCGGTGGCTGACGCCACTAGAATTGTCCGCACCTGCGAAGGGTGCCAATTCTATGCGAAGCAGACCCACCTGCCCGCTCAGGCTCTGCAGACGATACCCATCACCTGGCCCTTTGCTGTATGGGGTCTGGACCTCGTCGGTCCCTTGCAGAAGGCGCCCGGGGGCTACACGCACCTGCTGGTCGCCGTCGACAAATTCTCCAAGTGGATCGAGGTCCGACCTCTGAACAGCATCAGGTCCGAGCAGGCGGTGGCGTTCTTCACCAACATCATCCATCGCTTCGGGGTCCCAAACTCCATCATTACCGACAACGGCACCCAGTTCACCGGCAGAAAATTCTTGGATTTTTGCGAGGATCACCACATCTGGGTGGACTGGGCCGCCGTGGCTCATCCCATGTCGAATGGGCAAGTAGAACGTGCCAACGGCATGATTCTACAAGGGCTCAAGCCTCGGATTTACAACGACCTCAACAAGTTCGGCAAGCGATGGATGAAGGAACTCCCCTCGGTGGTCTGGAGCCTGAGGACAACACCGAGCCGAGCCACGGGTTTCACGCCGTTCTTCCTGGTCTACGGGGCCGAGGCCGTCTTGCCCACTGACCTGGAATATGGCTCCCCGAGGACGAGAGCCTACAGCGATCAAAGCAACCAAGTTAGTCGAGAAGACTCGCTGGACCAGCTGGAAGAGGCTCGGGACAAGGCCTTACTACACTCGGCACGGTACCAGCACTCCCTGTGACGCTACCACGCCCGAGGGGTACGGCCCCGAGACCTCCAGGTGGGCGACCTGGTGCTTCGGCTGCGGCAAGACGCCCGAGGGAGGCACAAGCTCACGCCCCCCTGGGAGGGGCCATTCGTCATCGCCAAAGTTCTGAAGCCCGGAACGTACAAGCTGGCCAGCAGTCAAGGCGAGGTCTACGGCAACGCTTGGAACATCCAACAGCTACGTCGCTTTTACCCTTAAGATGTTTTCAAGTCGTTCATATACCTCGCACCCACGCAAAGTTTAGTCATCAAGGAAGGGTCGGCCTCGCCTCGGCAAAGCCCGACCCTCCCTCGGGGGCTAAAAGGGGGGGACCCCCTCTGCGTCGAAATTTTCCTCAAAAAAAGATCTCTTTTAGCAGAATATCTTTCGTGCTTTTTGACTACTTCGAAAAGCGGATCCTGAAAACGACGGAGTACACGTAAGCAGCCAAGGCTGACCGAGCCGAGGGACTCCTACGCCTCCGGGATACGGATACCTCACTCATCACCTTCTGCGATAAGTAACTCGCGTTCGGATAAAGTGATTCCGCGGACCGAACAAGTCTTTACGTTCGGAAGCTTTTCTGCCGAAGCGATCCTTCGAGCCTTCTCGACTGAGTCGGTGACAGGGCCTCATGGACGGGTGAAAGTACGCGTAAGCGGCAAGGCCGACCGAGACGAGGGACTCCCACGCCTCCGGGATACGGATACCTCACTCATCACCTTCCGCGAGAAGCAACTCTCGCTCGCACAAACATCCCTGTTACCGACAAAAAAGTCCAGATACTCGAAATAAGAGGAAAAGAGACACAACTTTACAACGCAGCGAGGGTGTGTGTTCTGGCCTCAGCGGCCGCAGAAGGCACACGCTACAAGACAATCTGATCCTGCAGGCCCGGGTCTTCACGCTGGAAGGGGGCTGTAGCACCCTCGGCATCGACGACACCTTCAGCAAGGTCCGACCCAGCCTCGGACGGTGACGCGGTCCAGGGACTTCTCCGAGAATCCGGCCCAAGTAGGCGGCTCGGCCGGTTACCCCTGGGGCCTCGGCCAACCATCTTCCAAGGGCGCTAGCCCGATCCGAGGCCTCGGCTGATCAACTCCGGCATCGGCCCCGCTGACGGACAACCCGGTTAGGCTCCGGCCAACCAGGTTTTCATTTTCAAGCCAACTCCGCCTCTGTTCGTGCTGATATCGCTACCCCTGGCCTCGGCTCGTCGAAGAGCGGCCAAGGGGTCTCTTTAACTAAGCTAGAGGAGCCTCAGACAACAAGGCCGATCGAGCCGAGGAATTCCTATGCCTCCGGGATATAGATACCTCACTCGTCACCTTGACACGGGGCGACTCATGCTTGGTGAAGCGGTTCAGATAATCAACAGGCGAGTCTTAGTGCTCGAAAATGAGGAAAAAACACGGCTCCGTGCCAAAATTACATACATGTTCAGGCCTCGACAGCCACAATGAACAAAAACACTGGCATTCAAAGTGCCCTTACAAACAGAACTCTAGTTCCGTCCCCGCGGGTATGAGCAACCTCGAGCCTGTGGGGCGACGAACATCGGGAGGCTCGCCAGCGACCTCTGCAGCAGCAGCCATGGTCCCGGGTGGATGCGGCCACCGGAGGGCTCTCGTTCGCGGTCCCGCTCAAGGGACGCGAACCAGCTATTAGAGCCAAAGAGCGGGTCGCTCCCAAGCGCACCGGCAGACCCTCGCTGCCATCCTCGCCGCGAATGCGAGGGAGAGGGCGGAATGTTGCATCCTAGCTGGGCAGCAACAGTACGCCTTCCCCGGCATGGCTGGAGGACGTCTCCGTCGCAGCGCGGGAGGACGATTGCCACCACCAGAAGCTGGAAGAAGAGGTGGTCCGCCGACCCGCGCAGGAGGTAGAGCCCTGGCTCACCTCGCTCCCCGCCCCAGCGAGGATGGCGAACACCCCCGATGCTGAGGGCGGGATCACAGCCCGGCTTGCCTCTCCCCATCCAGGAGCTGGAGGTCACCGTCTTGGGTGACCACCAGCGGAGGGGAGCAACCGGGCTGTGTGATGAAAATCCTTGAAGCCGAACGATGGCTGAAAGGTACCAACTCCCGCGGAGTTGCGTTCCTCCAACGATGAGGCGAAAAGACGGCGGGTTCCCCCCATCCGGGGGCTTGGAAGGTGAAAAGACGCGATGCATAAGGTGGGGAGAAGACATGGTCGCCTTCCGAAAGGGGTCGCCCTCCTTTTAAAGGCAACTCTCCCTACGTGCGCCCCCAAACGTCACGGGCTGAGTCTTCTCCAACACGCTCCAAGGCCCTCTCCTGCGGCGCGGGGGCTGGGTCCCGCATGTCATGCAAACCTGCTCAGAGCAGATGAAGCCAAACCGCCGCGCGTGGTGCACACAACCGCCCAGCGGTTACAAGAGACCCCCCACTTCTGCCTAGACCAACGGGCAGAAGGGGCGGGCAGCCATGCAGGCGGCATGCAACCGCGCCAGGTGGACGCGCTTCCCCGACTCCCAACGCGCCAGCATGGAGGTCCAGGCCCACGCGTCACGCAACCAGCGCGCCGGATGCTGCATGCAAGCAACTGCACCGCCACTTGCGCCACCACCGCGCCTCTTCGGTTGCGGAACCAATACCGCGACTCGAGGCGGCCCAGCGCACGACCCAGCGGCGCCAGCCTGGCGCGACGGTCAATGCAGCCGAAAGTGGGCCGACAGTAATGACGGTGGCAGGCGGGCGAGAGCAGCGGTCACGTCGTCGGCCAGGCTCACGTCCCATCCAGGGGCAGCAAGAGAGCCTCCTCTCACGGCGTGAAGACGACGCGCCCGTGATCCGTCCCTCGAACGGCTCGCGCACGCGCAACGGCCGCCCCGCCAACCACTCGCCCCGTCGCATTAACTCCGCGGCAGGACATGCGGCGCTTCTGGCAGGAGAAGCGGGCGATGCTTCGCCTTCGCCGTAATAACCGCGCCAAAAAAGGTACGCCACATCGTTCGATTTCGTATCCTTTTCCTTTTTCCTCTTTCTCTATCTCTTGCAACAGGGACCGGGAAAGGGGGATACCCCGAAAAGGATCCTTCCCTGTGAAGGAACCGGGCTCTGAGCCCCTCCTACTGATTAGAGGTTCGAAGGCTGGCCCCCCGAGGGGTTCAACAGCCGCCTCAGATCGCGTGGGCCCTACACCCACTACTGGTCAGAGGTTCGAAGGCCGGCCCCCCGAAGGGCTCCACGGTCGCCTCAGGCTACTCGGGCTCCGCGCCCATTACTGATCAGGGGTTCGAAGGCTGGCCCCCGAAGGGTTCACAGTCGCCTCAGACGCTGAGCGAGGGATGACCAGGGGTACGTTCGATACATAACCAAGGCTCGGGCTGCGCTCCCGAGGTACCCTAGGACATTTCCGAGACCAGCGGGAGCGATCTTGTAACGGAATCCCATCGGAGGGAGGCATCGAGCCCTCGGACCCCGACGCCAGGGGACCGGGTCCGGCAGATCACCCGCAGGTACTTTTGGGCGTGCCTCTGGGCCCCTAGCCGACCCCCAACGAACGGGGCACGGATGTCTACTCGGATTACCCGCTTGCAGCTCACCGGAGACACCATGTTCGGTGCCCATCGAGGGTAACATGGCGCACTCCCCCCCTCCTCCTTGCGGAAAGGCGACGTAGGGGCGTATGTAAAAAAGCCGAGTCTGTCCCTGATCGTCCTCTCGCCCTGTGCGGAGGCTCGGGGGCTGCTCTCGCAAACCCGGCTCTGGCCGAACCGTTGACAGTGTCAACATACCAGCCCGAGAACTTGGGCCCCGACCGTGCACCCGGACTACGACCAGTTCGCATGAGGGAACAACCAGACCAGCCGAAGCATTACGCAAGGCATTAAGACCTCGGAGGAGTGAAACCACTCCTCCGAGGCCTCGGGGGCTACACCCGGCGGGTGCGCTCGCGCGCACCCACTAGAACAAAATGCAACCGAGAAAGGCTGGTCCCCTTGCAAAAAAGTGCGACGAAAGCCTCCAAGCGAGTGCTAACACTCCCTTCGAGGCTCGGGGGCTACTGTCGGGGACCATAATTAGGGGTACCCTCAAGACGCCTAATTCTCAGCTGGTAACCCCCATCAGCATAAAGCTGCAGAGGCCTGATGGGTGCGATTAAGTCAAGGATCAGTCCATACGAGCGACTCGATCACGCCTCGCCCGAGCCTAGCCTCGGACAAGGGCAGCCGACCCCGAGGGATTTCCGTCTCGCCCGAGGCCCCCCTCCAACGGCGGACACGTCTGCGGCTCGCCCGAGGCCTTGCCTTCGCTAAGAAGCAACCCTGACTAAATAGCCGCGCCGACCGACCGAGTCACAAGAGCATTTAACACAAAGGTGGCCTGACACCTTTATCCTGACGCGCGCCCCCCGGCAGAGCCGAAGTGACCGCCGTCACTTCGCCGCTCCACTGACCGGTCTGACAGAAGGACAGCGCCGCCTGCGCCACTCCGACTGCAGTGCCACTTGACAGAGTGAGACTGACAGGCAGTCAGGCCCTACCAAAGGCGCCATAGGAAACTCCGCTCCGCCCGACCCAGGGCTCGGACTCGGGCTAAGCCCCGGAAGATGGCGAACTCCGCTCCGCCCGACCCAGGGCTCGGACTCGGGCTAGGCCCCGGAAGACGGCGAACTCCGCTCCGCCCGACCCAGGGCTCGGACTCGGGCTAAGCCCCGGAAGACGGCGAACTCCGCTCCACCCGACCTAGGGCTCGGACTCGGGCTAAGCCCCGGAAGACGGCGAACTCCGCTCCGCCCGACTCAGGGCTCGGACTCGGGCTAAGCCCAGGAAGACGGCGAACTCCGCTCCACCCGACCCTAGGGCTCGGACTCCGCCCTGGCCTCTGCCGAACGACCTCCGCCTCGCCCGACCCAGGGGCTCGGGCTCGGCCTCGGCCATGGAAGACAGACTCGACCTCGGCTTCGGAGGAGCCTCCACGTCGCCCGACCTAGGGCGCAGGCCAGCCACGTCAACAGGAAGCGCCATCATCACCCTACCCCGAGCCGACTCGGGCCGCAGAGAACAAGACCGGTGTCCCATCTGGCTAGCTCCGCCAAATAGGCAATGATGGCGCCCCGCAAGACCTGTGACGACGGCGACTCTCAGCTCTCTTACGGAAGCAGGAGGACGTCAGCAAGGACCCAACCGCTCCGACAGTTGTCCCTCCACCAGGCTCCGTTGCTCCTCCGACAGCCACGACATCACACCAGCTGGGTGCCAAGATCACTCCGCCTGCCACATTGGCATGTACTTAGGGCGCTAGCTCTCCCCCGCTAGACACGTAGCACTCTGCTACACCCCCATTGTACACCTGGATCCTCTCCTTACGCCTATAAAAGGAAGGACCAGGGCCTTCTTAGAGAAGGTTGGCCGCGCGGGGACGAGGACGAGACAGGCGCTCTCTTGGGGCCGCTCTCTTTCCTCACCCGCGTGGACGCTTGTAACCCCCTACTGCAAGCGCACCCGACCTGGGCGCGGGACGAACACGAAGGCCGCGGGATTTCCACCTCTCTCACGCCCGTCTCCGGCCACCTCGCTTCCCACCTTCGCGCTCGCCCACGCGCTCGACCCATCTAGGCTGGGGCACGCGGCACATTCACTCGTCGGCTTAGGGACCCCCCGGTCTCGAAACGCCGACAGCCAGGTACCAAACTTTGGGTTTAAATAATAAAGCTGAGACCGGGCGGTTGACTTGCATGAGAAGGGAGTCTCGGTGTAATGTCTTTGTTTGAGTCGATTAAGGACCGTGTCAATGTGGGCCTAATGACCGAGGACCCTTTAACTGGTCACATGCCTCGTCATGGGTAAGCTTTGCCTCGGGCAAACTAATACCAGAAAGGCCAACAAGCAATGGGAGTGGAGAGATGGCGAGAGTAGCGTGTACCCTCTGTGGCAAGAGGCTGGATGGTGGTGTATATGTGCTCTCGGTTGGTGTGAACCCGGTCTGGTCTTAAGAACCCCGGTGGCGAGTTGACATATGCAAGGGTGAAATGCTACATATGTCGTGTGATTGGAGATCCTCAGCTGAGTATTAATCGATTCGGATCGCCGTTACTTCTCGGGCATGAAGACTGCATACCCTTGAGAGTCTTTTCTTTAGTCGTGTAAGTCTTGCTGAGTACTTGCGTACTTAGGGTTTTATTCCCATTGTTGCTGTAGATTACAAGTCACTTGATTGTGATTGGTGTTAAGCGCCGGTGGGCACGGCCTTCTTATAAGTCTAAGTACTTCTTCTAAACTTCTTATTGAGGATTGTCCCTGAGCTAGCATATATTTCAAACTTATAACTAATTTATAACATTTCAAAGTTATCACTTTGAACCACTTTTGTAACCACTCCGATAAATATAATGTAAATTTGTTGTAACTTGTAAAATTTGGTAATAAGATTTCAGTTGCAACTTGTTGGTGTGTGATTTGTGTTTACTTAATCCTGCGGTCCAGGTTGTAAGTGGTTTATCTGAGGTCCTTGGGGCACTCGGACAGATCCTGTTAAGTTATTTGGTGCACATGCATAGCCGTCTGAGGTCTTTGAGACAAGGGCAGGTGCATGTGGGGCCAATAACTTGGGAGGTTCTGTCACAGGAGGGGCCGTATTGGCCTCGATCATTGTTCCGCCTCCGACCCCTGCCCCTGCCCTGGGGCCTGTAGAAGAGAGGTCCACAGTCCCATCACCTACGTCTATGGTGAGGCGGCAAGGATCAGGGAGCCAGAGGCTCATGCCTTCCGCCATGCCAGTCTCCAGGTAAGTTGTTGAAATATGAAAATGTCTTGTGTGTATGGTTTTTTCTCTGACTGTCATCTTGTCCTTAGCTCCAAATACCGAGCTCACACGCCGACCTTTACTGCCACCAAGGCGGTGAAGCACGGCGCCGGGATGTCCGCGGGGGCCTCGTCCCGCCCCCATTATGCCCAGGAGACACCTTAGGAGGGCACTGAGGTGTCTGTGCCTGCTCCTGGGGCATCGGTCGAGCCCGACATCACCACGGCCGAGGTGGCTCCCGCGTGCCCCGCGTCATCGACGGAGGCCATCATCGTCTTCTCTGTTGTCTTGTCGTAACCAAAGCACCAGGTCGCCTTCTTGGAATTCTCGGGGTCGGACACGCCTTTCATGGTAGCGCTGATGGGACTGCTGATATTTGGCCGAATGAAGGAATGCTACGTCTCGAGCTTCTTCCAGCTGGTCAAGCAAATCATCACGGCTGACTTGATTGTTGCATTCGTTGTATGCTTGTAGCCTCGGGGAACCGTACTCTAGGTTAGTCGGTAACACAGCCTCTGCCCCATAGACTAGGAAGAACGTTGTAAACCTTGTGGCTCGGCTCGGAGTAGTCCTCAGGTTCTAGATCACCGAGGGTGGTAGCCGTACGTCTCATGGTGTTGAACGTGTCCGTCGAGATGGTCATGAACCGTTTGGGGTTGGCGGTTGTCTCGGAGATGATCACGCACCGTGGGCGCCCTCTCTCTGGTAGGCGTAGGGTGCACCGAGGCTTCCCTCTCGAAGCGAGAGGGCCCCACCTGATGACTTGAGGTGGGCTCTCGGAGCCGAGAGGCAGAGCTCTTAGGCTGCTGAATTGCGGTGCATTCCAGAAGCCCCCGAAGTTTGCCATGGATGCAGCGTCCCTCAGTGGTGGAAGGCTCTGGCATGGTGCAGAGTAAGAGTGCTGCCGAGGGTGTCCTGAGGTGGTTTTTTCGAGCCCTGTCGAGGGCCGGACCTTCGAACCTCTGATTAGTATTTTTCCTCACCTTTTTTCCTTTACGAGGTGAGTTGCCTAGGGCAGAAGACGCCTTCTTCCGGTTAACTGCTGAGAGGATAAAGGTCGGAGAGGCATAGGGCATACCTTTTGAGAAGAAATGCAAAACGACATTTAGCGTGTTTTTTCTCAGAAGGGGCACACCCATTTAATGCGACGAGACATCCTATCGGTTAGCCGACCGTTTGCACGCGTGCGCATGGGATTCGAAACAACCATCGTTCGACCTTTACGATTCGCACCTCAGTGGCTTTGCATGTTCCTATAAAGTCGACCGAGGCGGATGCCTCAGACCATTACCTTTGCCTCTTCAACCTTCTTGCTTTCACACGTTGTTCTCACCTTCTGCAAAAAGAGTCTTTCGTCTTCTCCTCGACTTCTTTCTCCATCCCGATGGCCGAGAAGATCAGCGTTCTTCCTCCTCACGACCCATGGCCCATCTTCTCCGTCACCGACGAGGATTTGGAGGCGATGGTTGAAGCTAGTCTGCTCCGCCCCCTCTCCCCCGGCTCGTAGCCCGAGTGGTTTGCATCGGGTGATGAGGAGATGTCGGATATGCCCGCGGGCTACGTGGTGAGCTTCACCTCATTCCATGAGCGGGGGGTTGGAGGTCTGCTGAGCCGCTTCATGCGGGCTCTGCCGCACTACTATGGGGGTGGAGCTGCACAACTTCAACCCCAACTCCATCACTCAGGAGGCCATCTTCACCGTCGTCTGCATGGGATTTTTGGGCATTGAGCTCCATAGGGACCAATGGCTCCATCTCTTCCGGGCGGAGCCCTTCTCTCTCCCTAGCAAGGTGAGGAGGGTACGCCACGCTGTCCGGGCCGGCGGCTGCACGCTTCAGCTATGCTTGGACTGGGTGCAATTGTACATCCCTGCCACCCTTACCTCGTCGAACAAGGGATGGCCGAGCCAGGGGAGGGATTTCTCATACCGTAGTTGTTGTAACAGCGCCGGGGAATGGGCAAAAGGCCTGCTTATGGGGTGTGTTAGTGCCCTTGCGTGGGATGACGTCGTGATTCCTTGCTGTGTTTATCGAGGTCAGAGCCCTGCTCGGGTGAGGTGGAAGTCTTCTTGAGGTGTTGGTTGAGCCATCCATTGATGTGTGCCACAGTCCGCGGAGTGGCCGCCCGTGGGATTCACGGTGGGGCAAGTAGACGAGGCCGAGCTCGGGCGAGGCGGAGAAATCACTCGAGTCCGAACTTAGCCTCGGGTGAGACGGAGATTGGGTTTGAGGGCCAGACTCGACGTTGAGCGTGGCGGATATTTGCGCCTGAGGGCCGGTCTGCTTCACCCGTCATATTAGATGTCCCATTGGAGGATGGCAGGCGGCGTGCACGTATTGTAGCAGGGGCGTAATCATGCTGTTGCACTCGGATGTTATTGTTGTCTTGTTAGCCACTGTGCTCCTGCTTTCGTGCGCTTTCGAGCGTAATCCCGTGGCGTGGGGTAGGTATGCGCATTAAATGCGAGTGTTCCCCTCTTGTTTTTGGGTGCTTTTGTCTTATTTGCCGGGGATTAGCTCGGGCAAGACGAATGGAGCGGTGGTGACCTCGGGCGAGGCGGAGTTCTGCCCGAGGTGATAGACTCTTGGGGAGGGGCCTCGGTTTAGGAGGTATCTTGGCTGCTTCCCCTCGGGGTTATGTCTTTACTTCTCCTGAGTGCGCCCGTCGGGGGAATAATTCGGGTACCCCTAATTACCACCCCCGACAGACGTCTCCTGTCCGAAAGAGATATAGTGTAGATATGCATATCCTTGCATATCTACAAATGTATCTGTTTTGAATTGTCCACATTTTTTGGACAACCCGCGGTTGCGTAGATGTTGTTAGTTTCTATGCTCTACTCTTGTTCGATACAGAGTTTTGACGTCACATCCCTTTTGTTCTCCGGACAGTACACTCTCCCTGCCAGGACATGTTCATGAGAACAGCGGGGAGGTGCTACCGAAACTCTGTCTCGGGTCGGAGTAGAGCATGGAAACTAACCCCATCTACGCAACCGCGAGTGGGATTAGGACCTATCCTCACCTATTAGAAGGTAGGAACGTAGTGTACATGCATTACATGTTTATATTAAACTATACCCAGTTATATATGTTAGAGGATGGAGGACCATGAGTAGATGTACACGGGCCGTATAGGAAGGAATGATGTGACCCCTGAATGGATTAGAAAGGCCAATGCTTTCATGGAACTAGCATTTGGCGAAGCTACTAAAGGAGCTAGTCTAGTCCCATGTTCGTGCAGCAAATGTGCCAACATGAAAAGAAAAACAAAGAAGGCCATTGTAACACCCTGAATTTGGGGGTATAAAATTTTCTTTCCTAATATCCACCAAATTTAGGTGTTACTCTCTCATTTCTTTGCTTTCCTTTTCTTTTTCCTAAAAATGGAGAATATTATTTTGTTTTATATTGGTGTAAACCTAGTGGAATGAGCCCTAGAGGCACATTGGTTGTTGCATTCATGCCGTTGCATGGTGTTTCTAAGTGCAAAATGTGTTTGAAACATGTTAACATATCTTATAAAAGTGCTCGGTAAATTGTCATATTTTTTGAAATATTTTTCTATTTTCCGGAAACCAAAATCTATTTTTTGAGGAACTTAAAAATGTTTTTAGAAACTCTAATTATTTTTTTTGAGTTCATTAGGTGCCAAAACATTTATCGGATTTTTTTCTAGATTTTTTTGAAAGCATCTATAATATTTTGAGCACAAAATATGGATTTGTAGGTTTTTTCAAATTTTAAAAATGGTAAAATCCGAATTTTAACCGAATTTTCACCTCGTTGGAACCCTAGATATATATATATATATATATACATGTCCGGCTTCTCCTCGTCGAGACCGTTCCAGAACGTGAAACAGTTCCTTCAAATTCGATCCCTAGCTCCCGGTATTGCTCACCGAAGTTCGAAGCGGTTCCAACTCCGGCGAGCAATTACTCCCAATTCGTGCATCGTCTGTGGAATCTAAAGGTACCGCTAAGTTCGTCTCGCCGAGGACTTCGTCGGGGTGTGTCCAGTTCGTCGATCAGACCCCCCGAATCTTCGGCAATCGACGGATTTCTCCTCGGCTCCAGCGAGGGTCTTCTTCCCGGTGAGAAACCTCTATTGTTGCACCTAGGGTTTCTTCGTTTTCCCGTCCGTACTGGGCCTCCCTCACTCTCCTCTCACCTTCTCCAGCGGCGACGCCCCTTTCCCACTCCCCGGCGGCGGCGACCACGCTCCCGCGTCCCGCGCGCCCTGTGCGTCCGCGCCCGCGCACGGCCGGCCCGACCTCATCCTCCCCTGCGCAGCCCCCTCCTCTTCCCCTCCTCTTCCTTCCATGGATGGAAGGAAGAAGATGACAGTCTCGTAATTTAGTACGCACGAATTACAGTACAGTTTAAAACAGTCATAACTTTTGCGTTTTAAACTCGATTCGATCCATTCAAGTTGCGTTAGATTCGTACTAAAATTATCTTAATTTAGAAAAATTTATCCCCACTGTTGCACATTTCATTTAATTTATTTAAACGTTTGTTTAACCAAAGACTACTGGAACGACAATTCAATTTTAAAATCTAATTTAGGAATTCGATTTGTGCATTTATAATTAGTCACCAACATAATTAATCTTAACTGAAATATTACTTACTAATAATTGTTTAGTGTAATCATGTTGTCATTTATTTATTAGTTTCGCATGTTGTTTCGCGCGTACCGTGCGCGTGCCGCGGTGTTGTTTCGCGCGTGTCGTCGCGTGTCGTTCACGAGTGTCGCACGTGTTATTCGCATGCGTTGTCGCGCGCCGTTCGTGTGTGTCGCACGCCGTTCACGCGTATCGCGCGTTGTCCGCATACGAGATTAAACCATTCGTTATAATTACTCATGTGAGTTAATTAGTTATTTATTTAATCATCCACAATTAAAATAGTAAGTTATCCATAAACTAAGTAGTAGATATTATTTATATTTGAGAAATGTCGGATTAAATATTCTAATTAATACTTGCTTAGTGTAAACACGCTATCCCCTCGACCGTAGCTTCGACTATCGCGGTTCTTTTCCTCGCATAACCGTAGAAGCGCTCTCTATTTTATATTGCTCGCTTTTATAATACTTTATCTCGTATGGTGTAATGTTTTTATGCAAGTATATGTTTCCTTGCGCCTGCTTGTATTCGTTGTGCGTCGCGAATAGACTGCGATCCATTTTCGAGCTTCGACGAATCGACTGTCAAGCTTCGGCGACCAAGAGACCAAACTCTTCGAGATCTACGAGGCTGAAGATTGTGAGCATCTGTTTTTTGAAGGCAAGTGTCCTCTAGCCTATTATGTTCCATTTACTTTATAATTCATCAACCCGTATACCATGATCAACCTAAGGATTGACTAGTATTCTGTTTTCATGTCCACATACCACATAATTAGAGGAACTGAGGTGTAGTTCGTGTGACACCCAGGTGTCTATTTCGCGTTATGTCAGGAGATTTATCCTAATCCCGGATGCTCAGTGGAAATTTCTTTTTCTCGATCGCGTTTATCTCCATTTATCAAGTTACTTGAGAAGGTTTCACCGATTTCTGATTTTATTCGATCGCGAGAAACAACCAATTTTGGAGCATGTTAAAACTTTTATTTCTTGGCGCAAATGCAAACTCGAAAATCATTCTTGATTTATAAATCTCGTTCAAAGCTCATTTAATCGAATGCTCGACAGTTGCTAGTCGAGCTGTGTCCGAATCAAATTTCTCGACCTTCGGTCTATGTCCAACCCCGATTTCTCAACTAGCCATCCATGTCCAAATATTTTATCCGGGTTCGTATTCTTAAGCGGGATTTCTAATGTGTCAGCTTCGAAATAAATTTTATCTGAACCCGTATTCCCAAGTGGGATCTTTAACGTGTTTGCCTCTATTTAAATCATATCCTACTCGATGTGTTAATACATGTACCTGATCTGAGTAAAAAGCGACAAGCATCAATACCTTTTTTAACTTACGCGAACTAATCTGAGCTACAGGTTTCTAATTCAAAAACCTAGTTAAAATGTGCGTCAAATTATTTTCTAAATACGACACTAGAAATTTTGTTCATCAACATAGTTTTTGAATTTAAGCAACAACCTTTTTTCTGTTCATCGTGGCTGCGAGCTGTTCAAATGAAATTCGTGCGCACTGTAGCCTCGGCCACTCGCAGGATGTCGCGCCCTCAGCCAATGGATGGCCACCTCCCTCCTCAGCAGTCGTTGGACACCAGGCTCTTAGCCACTGCCTGGCACTAGCCAACCAACAGCAGCCGGCCAAGGCGCCAATGTCGCATGCGGTCGTCGCCTGTTAATAAAAGGAGCCAGGGCGCCATCTCCATTCTCTGCTCCATTCCTCCACTCGACGCCCAGCTTTCTGCAGAAGCTCCCAAGCGCAGAGCCCTTCTCCCCCAACGCGCAGGAGTTTCTTCTCCCATGGCCAGCTCCCTGGCGCCCTCTCGCCCCTGCTCTCCCCTAGGTCGTCGGCCTCTGCCTTCCCAGCGCCCTTCTCGTGATCTCCCCAAGCCGGCGCCTTCCCCCAGCGACATCTTCTCCGCGCGGCATGGCGACAGGCAAGCCCCTACGAATCTTCACCAGCACACCGGGCTCCTCCCTCCTTGGTGCTTGGCCTCCAGGGATGCACAACCCCTCCTCCCATGGGCGCCAGCAGCAGGGATCTCTTCCCTCTCTCCATGGCACCTAGCTCCTTGAACGCCATCCTCCTCCCTGCTCCAGCCACTTCTTCCACTAGCATGCAGCCTCGTCTCCTCTCCCCAACCGACGCCCGAGCTCCCTCAACTGCCCATGGTGCTCGGCCCGCGCTCTCCGCGTCGGCCTCCAGCCGGCTTTCCCCTGCGTCTTTTTCCCTGCGCACCAGCAGATCGCCGGACCTTGCTCCATCTAGATTTCACGCCATATGCTCCTTCATCGATGCCATGGCGAGATCTGTCAACAGAGCAATGCTACGCCTCGCCACGGACCTTGGGTTCGCACCAGCGAGCTCAACTGTAGGTTCAGCCATGGCTCCTGCAGTGTCTAGACCATGTGTTCCTCCCTCGCCTAGCCCCACATCGGCTCGCCTCACCTTAGCCCGACTGGGCGCCGACACCCAGCGAGCTCCTCCTCCGCAAGAAGATTGTGGCCTGGGATGCTGAGCTCGCCTAGATCACGTGCGCCCCTGCTTTTCCCCTCATGGCGCGCCCTGCGCACCGTTGCCAACATGTTCTACCTCGCTGTCCTCCCCACCTGAATCCTAGCAGCAGCTCGTGCATCAGTTCCCCCATATGTAGCCATGGTGGTGCTCTACTCACCATTCTAACCACAACAGCAAGCCCCAAGCCACTCTCCTCTTCGCTCAATCTGCTCGACAAAATGCCCCTCAGTGCACGCTGCTGCCCCCATGTTGTGTCACCTG
This sequence comes from Zea mays, assembly GCF_902167145.1. Lineage (NCBI taxonomy): Eukaryota > Viridiplantae > Streptophyta > Magnoliopsida > Poales > Poaceae > Zea > Zea mays. Next base: position 132,254,722 of record NC_050098.1, on the reverse strand, counting down.
CGCGAGAGTTCGTCAAGAGCAGCCGCGTCGTCGATCCGTGCAGGCACGACGTCTCCGCGTCTCGCTTCGCCGGATTTGCGCAGCGCTTGCGCATCGTCGTCAAAATCCTCGGTGAGCCCCTCGCTAGTATCCCATTGTTTTTGGATCTCAAGTGCTTGATAAAAATGTTTGAACCTTTGGTGTTGTTAATCGCAGCTAGATGTTGTCGTTGCGCCTCGCGCGATGCATGATTCGATGAAGCACCTAAACCGTGGAGGCATGCGCGACACGAGTCGGCCAGGTTGTTCGCTTTAGAAAAATTGTGATATCGTTTTATTTACAATTCAGTCGATGGCGTGAATATGGGCGTGAAAGTATAATTGTATGAATGGACGCGTGTAGAGAAGAAAATGAAGTAGAAAAGAACTCGGATATTTTTATATCTTGGTAGGAAAAATATGCGATGCGTTCTTTGATGCGAAAAACTAAGTAACAAAATGCGGATTATGTTTTGAGAAATGTATCGATATGTGTTTATGTGAAAAGTATAATTGTTTTATGCAATGTGATGGGATTCATGATTATATAGGGAGTATATTTATTGATGTGACGAGTAGTTTAGAAAATGCTAGTTTGCGTGGAGGATGTATTGTTAAGACATGAGTGTCGGAGTTCATATATTAGTGGTTACGCTACGATGATCAAAGTATCTCGAGTGCACGCCATCATATGGTTGTATGCGAGACGAGGTTATGCGCCTGATGAGTTTAGTAAAAATCCATCGGTGTCACTGATGTTAAGCTGAGGTTTATTTGCACGTGGAAAATAATAATGTGTTTAATACTTAGAACTCTTAGTCGATAGTAGAAATTGTTTTGACTTATATAGAGAGGTGGTGACATGCCAAAGTAGTCGTCGTCTTCTCTATATTTATAAGTCGAGTCGTGACGATGCATATTATGCGTTCGTTAAATTATGCTTCGCATATAATGTTATTATGCTCACGATTTCGAGTAGACGCTTCAAGTAAGTCAAGTAGGTTTGTGATACAAGTGTGCAATGGAGTTAGCTGTTTTAGGATAATTATTGAAATGCTCGGCTCGTATGATAAACATGTATGCGTTCATAATTTGGGGAAGTAAATGCATGGTGTTGGCGAATTGTAGATTAGTGGTTTACGGTTCGCATAAATTAGTCAATCTGCGAATATACGTGTGAATATGTATATTTATAAAAATGTTGTAATGTATGTAGTGACAGGCAAACTGACATGTATGTTATTTAGCGGGCTATGTCGTTGCTCCAGTTAGTCGACCTGTCAGATGGTTTGGTTAAGCACGTCATCGAGATAAATTGCTTGTTGTAGTCCAAATGCGCATGGTTATGGTCGCGGGTAAAATTAGTGGTGTTCATGTGATGTCTAAGTAAAAATACAAATTAGTGTGTGAATGGCGCAATCGATATACACATTTATACAGGGTTTGATTATTGTGGTGAATGTGTTTGTTGATTGTGTATGGTAATTCTAACGCGCGAAATAACTTGTATAAAATTAGTAAGTCTACTTATTGGTCCTAATTTGATTGTTTTAACTCTAACAAATGGTAAAGTGTTAGAATAATTCAAGTCTCTAGAACGCGACAATTCTTGAAGTAATTAGGAGCTGAATTTTATTAGTTGTTTTGGGCTGCACGCACTGTTTTCGTCGTGCTGTAGGTTTAATGAACTAAATCATGTTTTCTGTAGAAAAGCTTTATAGAAAAGTTGTAGATAACTTTATTATATTACTTATGTTAAAATTTGACAGCCATAAGTCTGACCGTTTACGAGTTATGCTTTTTACAAATTCAGTGACTGAATCTATCCACTTTCTGTACAGATTTAAGAAACTGCATTTTTTGCTTAATTTAATGTTACAATCTGTTCATGGTCATTATAATAAAGTTGTAGATGCTTTTCTTATCTTTCTTGTGTTAAAATTTCATCAACACAGGCCCGATAGTTTCAGAGTTATGAATTTTACAAACTGGTTGCTGTGTTCTGTCCACTGTCAGAACAGATTTCAAAAACTGAATTGTTTGACTTGGTTAAACATATAATTGATTTTTGGTGATTATAAAAGTTATGTAGTGATTTTTCTGAGCTTTCCAAAAAGTCTTGGATCACTCTTTTTGGTGGTCTGAAGGTTAAGTTATAGGTGTTTAAAGTGTGAAGACTGAATCTGCACAGTTCTGAACAGCAAAGCCTTCTAATATCTTTTCTCCTAAATTGCATATTGAATCACCTTGATATGTTTATAAATGATTTTTAGACAATTTCATTATCTTTCCAGAAAGTCTAGGATCACTTTATTTGGATGCCTGAATCTCTAGTTATGGATTTTTAAAGTCGCAAGTCTGAATATGTCCAAATCTGGACGTAGCGGTTGTGTTAACACTTTTTGACCTTGCTAAGTGTTGAATCATGTTGAGGTAAAAATACCAAAGTTGTAGAACACTTTTTAAACTTTCCAGAAAATCCTAGTTTGCTAGTTTTGGATTAATAATTGAAGAGTTATGATTAAAACAAATAATTGCCGTGCTGCTGTCCTAAAAATCTGTATGCGCGCATTTGATTGTTTAGCTCACCCTTTTTGCTAAAAATGTTTGGTTAGCTCTTAATTAATGTAGACTTGCCATGGATAAGTTTGAGATAACATATGTGTCCCGTTTTATATGTTTCTTTCTCTAGTTGATTGTGATGTCGTATTTGTGTTGCGTAAGTATCTAAAATGTTGTCGCCTTTTTAATGGTGTTAATGATGAACGCCGATAACGTACGACTAGCTAGCGCTTGCGTATAGCCATTGCAGTATCTTACTAATTAGTGTTAGTTCGCTACCAAGTATTTGAATGTCTTGTGATATTTTTTATTATATTCATACATATGCATCTTGCATCTCATTTAGGACCGAGAGATGATGATCGTGCAAGTGATATGGTGCCAACCACAAGATGCAGTTGGTGGACGACCTGAAGACTGATGGACTTAACCAGTGGATGCTCGCCAAGCGAGTGTCATCTAGCAGACACTATCTGAGTGTTGAATTCCAGGCAAGCCTCGGTTTTATGCATAACCGTTATATATGCTATTTTACTGGACTTAATGTTTGTAGGCTTGTACCGTGCACTTAAGTGTAGGAGTTGCCTGAAACCCTAGTTGCATGAACTCAGGATTCCTTTTGAGATGGATACTAGTATGCTAGGTCAAGTAGCTGCTATGCTAAATCAGGATCTCGGTAGAAGTTGAGTGATTTTTCTAGCACTCGCGTGAGGTCTAGAATTGGTTGTATCCATTTTGATAACAGAATGATGATGGTCTGTGGACACGGATCCATGGGGATGCGCTGTCTACGAGCGAAATTGGAATAAGGATTAACGTGCGGATACCTGTGTCAAGCGTTTGAACGTACTAAACACATGTCGGGAAATATGGTAACCGGTAAGCCAAGTACCTGAGTGAAGCCGGGCGTGGACTTTACCCCTCACTTGTCCTCAGACTGGGTCTCCCATTCTAGATATGGTGGGTACAAGTGCGGCCACTGCACGGCGGCGGGCGGGGTCAGTGGAGCGTTGTATGCCAAGGCGGTGAGGCCTTGCCGCGAATGGGGAATCGATGGGGACCGTTGACGTGTGTGGGGACGGAGTGCCCTGACATGTCATGTGTTTAGGTTTACCTTGCAAGGTTAAAACTCGATTCGAATCGTCTGCTTCTCGCAGCTAATGAGACTGCTTGATCCATTGTACTGCATTGAGTAATAAGTGGAAATGAGATACTGGCAAAAGATGTTGATTGATATAATGATTGTTACCATGTATGCTTAGAAAGAGCAAACTTAGCTAAATTAATGATACTAGAATTGGAAAAGCTAAAACTTGTTTTTAGACTCAGCTAGTGCTTTTGGCAAACCAAACCCCTCAGCCAAACAGTTGCATGGTCTAGAGGTAGAGGAGTAGACTCCTCACACCGGGTAAGTCTAGCTGAGTATTAGTATACTCAGCCTTGCTTGTGGCATAATTTTTGCAGGTACCTCCTTGTTTTGGTTGATGGTGTGACTTGGCCTCCATCAATGCCACCGGGATAGACAGTCGAGTGGGTTACTGCTTCCGCAGGAGAGGACCAGGAGGAGTAGCGTGGCCAGGCTTCGCCATGTTACTCGGTTTTCTCCGTTAGTTATTTCCGCTGCATTAAAAACTATTGTTACTATTTCTGAAAATCCGATAATGTAATTACTACTGATACTTATTAAATTTGTGGTATTATGCTTTATTGTATTTCTCTGTGCCTCACCTTCGAGTGAGCTAGTGGTATTCGATCCTGGATAAGTGGCTTTATCGGACTAGAACCGAGAGACTGACGGGTTATTCCGATTTAAGTGTGTTGCTGCCTTTAAGGGTGCGACTTGGGCACTTAAGCTAGAATAATTCGGGTGGTTCTGCCACAGCTTGCTTTGGAGCGAATACCATTATAGAGAAGTCAATAAGTCATGATTACCAACCTTTTCTAAAGTAAAACTTGCTTAGAAACTAAAGTTGGATAGATCATCAGGACGGTAAGGTTAGACCTAGGACGTGAAGCCTTAGGAAATAGATGGGTAGCTAGGTGGCTATTTATATAGGCCGTAAAGGCTACTATTGCTACTATTAGGATGTTGTAGAAACATCCGAAAAACTAGTTAGGTCTGAAAAGACGTCTAGAATGAGCATGCATCATGATTGTCGCATCATTGTTCTTATGCACCAACATGCTTCTCTCACCTCTATTCCAATAATAATAACTTGTGAATAATGTGATGTACTGCTATGTTAGGAACTATAAGAAATGTCTTACCTCGTGTCAGATTGGTAAGCCTTGTTAGGTCATGTTATGTGCTTCTCTTGTCTTGCTATCTAGGAAATGTTTTAGTTGTTCAACCCTTTTTCCCCCAACCAGCAAAAAAATTATATATATAAAAGGTTGTTTGTTTCACTCATGAAAAGACCCCCCGTCCAAACAACCATGAGTTTGGCAAGTGAAACCTCTTTAAAAAAGTTCTTGCTTGTGTTAGTGTTTTCTAACCTTGTGTGTTTCACCCTTGAATTTACACCTTCGCAGCTTATATACCCCCATAGCTTGACCGCTAACCAAACCAAAGCTTCCTTGTGCACTTGTTTATGTCAAAAAAAGTTTATTATCTGTTCATGCAAACCATGTCATTCTTCAAATTCTTTTTGGAAACCTTGTCCAAAATCCTTATTAAATTCTCCTCTGCTCAACCCAGAAGCCATCTGGGTTGATGATCTCTCTTTTCACCTGGATCTAGTAATCTTTTCCTTTGCGAATCATGTTGTGGCTTATCATCCGAATCTCTGGATCCCCTATTGATCCTGCCCTATTATCTAGATATCTGCTATAACTTGTTCTCAAGTATCAGATGTTGATCTTGCCTAAATCTCTTATTTCTGGTCATTCTCATACCCCCTTCTCTCAGGATCGTGACGTTGTTTTATCGATTTTATCTCTAAGCAGTGTATCCATTTGGTTCAATGGATTATGGTGTTGACTTTAGTTCTCTCATGTCTCAGCAAGTTGCCAATCTTGATCTCATGGTTGGTTCCCCTCATATCCACTCCCGTATAAATCTCTGACCTGATAATCTCCGTGTTAATCATAAAATAATTCTCTAAGTTGAAGAAAATTCTCATGTGATGCTCTTTTGCCAGCAATCTCTACTTCAACTCTGTGGGGGACAGATATCCCCCGGGTCCACTAAAAGAGTAAAAGACCTCACGAAAGGCTCAAAGGCCCAATAAATCGTAAGGTCATTCTTTCGTGGGCCTGGGGAGGAACAATCAGCAAAGCAGGTTGACACGAGGCCGGATTGGTGCAAACCCGGACGGCCCACAACGTCGAGCGAGCGACCACAACAGAGATCCGACTTTCCCGCGCTGGAGCCCCCATGCAACGGAGCCATGCGAGGATAGGTCAGCAGAACTACAGGGAGATAAACTCAAACAGTTCACTATCTTTTAGCTACACATTGTTATCATATCCACGTGTATTGCCCCACGGTCGAGTATATAAGGCCTAGGGGGCACCCCTTCAGAACGATCGACATTATTACTTAGCCACCCACTTCAACTCTCTGCATTCTCAATTCAGAGAGCTCTCTTGTAACCTCATTCACCCAGCATACTCACCAGGACGTAGGGTGTTACGCATCTCTAAGCGGCCCGACCTGTAAACATTGTCCACTGTCCCTCGTGCAACTGGCACGAACCATTTTGCTACAGTCGTCGATACCGTCCTACTCCTAAAAACACCTTGAGGGGCAACCCCGGGTGTGCGGTCGGACCCAAAACACCGACAGCTGGCGCGCCAGGTAGGGGGTGTGTCGACGATCCAAGCTAGCTCAATGGCCGTCACCTTCCACAGCAAGATCATCCTCCGTCCTGGATCCGTATTCTGCTTCGGAACAATCTCATCCGTAGCAGATGAAGAGGGAACTCTACACCGCATTGCGGATCCGCCGGAAAAGAAGTCTCCTCCAACAAACTCTGAAAATGTCAGAGAAGCGCAACCTCTAGCTCTCCGGAAAAAGATCGTCTCCGGAAAGTCAGGGGCCAAGGGCCCGCTGACCCGGAGAACTCCACTGTCTACTTCCCCGACAAAAGAATGGACACAGATCGCGAGGAAGAAGGAGACCAAGGGGAAGCAAGTTGTTCTTTCCGTTCCTCCGCCCTCAGAGGAGAGCGGAAAGAAGGTCGCCACGACAGCAGCGCCATTCTATCCCGACGTCCTCTTCATCGGGAGAGTGGAGTCGCCTACCGTCTCCGACGACGAGCCGACCACACCCGGAGAGGAACCACCTCAACGAGAATCCCGCCGACGGAGAAACCGCGCGCAGGAACGTTCGACGACATCACGCGGCCGGAGAACGGGATCCGGAGCAACCTGTCTCGCGAGACGAGGTCTCGGAGATAGGGGAAACTCCGGAGGAACGCGTCTTCAGAGAACGAAGGAACTCCCGACGACGTGATCGCCGCCGGGCTCAGGAACAAGCCGAGCAAGATGCAAGGCAACGCCGGGAGAATCCATTCTTCGGGCGCAACCTGAACCCCGACTTCGCCCGAGCCATGAACACGCCGAGCGAAGTTGGAGGAGTACTAGCTCGGATAGCTGATGGACTCCCTCGGACTCCCGACGCCGAGGGCTACCGACGACTGTTCACCCAGGCAGCCAACCATCTTCTACCGCTTGCTCACCCGCCGAACGATCTACGACACGCCATCAACAGTCGCCGAGACGCGCGAAGCTCCATCAATGCTTCACGTGAACGACGGCATGAGAACGAGATCCGCCGCCGGGAGGAGTACGACAGGGATCATGGCATCCCAGCTCGGAGCCAGGCCACCAGAACTGAGTCGGCAACGGCCTCAACTGGCGGTACTACCCGGGGTCGGTCGAGAAAGCACAACAACTACTCCCCTCCCCGGGACAGACATCATCCCCGACGACAGGAGGACACATGCGGAGTGTCTGCTCTTACTCCGCGCCTTAGGGCCATCCAATGGCCTCCCAACTTCAAGGTATCCAATGTCGACAAATATGAACCTAAGCAGGATCCAGGGGGTTGGCTAGCCGTCTACACCACCGCTGCTCGAGCTGCCGGGGCGTCCGAAGACGTGATGACCGCGTACTTACCCATTGTCCTTGGGCAAGACGCGCTGCAATGGCTGCGACATCTACCCCGACACTGCATCGACGACTGGGGCGACTTCAGTCGACGCTTCACCGCCAATTTCCAGTCCCTCTTCGACAAACCGGCACAACCATGGGACCTCAAATCCATCAAGCGCCGGGGGGACGAAACTCTCCGGTCGTACCTCAAAAGGTTCCAGACCATGAGAAATCGTATCCCCGAGGTCACGGAGGCGGCCGTGATCGAGGACTTCTACAGAGGATCCAACGACTCGGCTTTCGTCCGAGCCATATTACAGAAGGCGTCGACTACCTCCGAGGAGCTGTTCCGGGAAGCCGACCTCTACATCACCGCCGACGAGCGGGCCCAGGACCTCATCGGAGGAGCAAAGCCCGCACCGGCAGCACCTCGACGCGACGCGAACCAGCAACCCGACAAACGCTGGGAGAAGAGGCCTCGCGAAGAAGTGCACGCCGCCGGACCACCTGCCTCTCGAGCCCGAGGAGGACCTCGCGGAGGCGAGCGCACGCTGGACGACATCCTCGACGCCCAGTGCCCGTACCACAAGGACATGCGCCACACTCTTCGTAACTGCCGGGACTTCAAGCACTCCGTCGGGCACGGCCGACCCTTCCAACCTCTACCTCCTCCTCCACCGAGGGGAGGACCAGATGAACCACGACAACCCCATCAGCAGGAGGAGGGAGGAGGAGGAGCTTTCCCGCCCGTGGACAGGGAGGTCAATGTCATCTTCGGCGGACACGGGTCGCAGGAGAACAAAATACAACAAAAGCTCAACGACCGCCAGATACTGGTGGCGACCACCGGTCCTCCCGCCCCATACCGGTGGTCGGAGCACCCGATCACTTTCACTCAGGAGGATCAATGGCTCAACTTCGACCATCCAGGCAAATACCCGCTCCTCGTCGATCTGGTGATCCGAGAGAGCCGGGTGAAGAAGGTACTAGTGGACGGGGGGAGCAGCATCAATGTCACCTTCCCCCGGACACTCCAAGGCTTGGGAGTTCACCTCAAAGAGCTCCACGAGTCGGACACTCCCTTCTTCGGCATCGTGCCGACTGAAGGGGAATACCCGTTGTGTTACATCTACATGCCCGTCACCTTCGGAACTCCGGAGAACTATAGAACCGAGTTCCTGAGGTTCGAAGTGGCGAACTTCGACTGCGGGTACAACACCATCATCGGAAGGCCGGGATTGGCCAAATTCATGGCCATTCCGCATTACACGTACATGATACTGAAGATGCCAGGACCGCAAGGAATCATAACTGTGCGCGCCGACTTCCAAGGCGCTGCAGAGTGTTTCCGAGTGGCCATCCAAGCAGCCCTCACCACCAAGTCATCGACGATTTCTTCAACACAGGCGAACTCTAAGCCTGAGGAAGACCTTGCAGTACCAGCAAACGAAGCTCAGGCCGCAACCTCTATGCGGTCGACTGAAGAAACTAAAAGGATCAACCTGGGGTTCGCTGATGAACGCAAGACTACCATCATCAGCTCCAGCCTGGACGACAAATAGGAAAGCACGCTCGTCCAGTTTCTGCAATATAACCGAGACGTATTCGCGTGGCAACCTACGGATATGCCGGGAGTCCCAAGAGAACTGGCCGAGCACAAACTGAAGGTCTATCCCCAGGCGAGGCCGATCCGGCAAAAACTACATCGTTTCACGCCCGACAAGAGAGAGGCCATTCGCGCCGAGTTAGCCCGTTTGGTCGCGGCTGGATTCATTAGAGAAGTGTTACATCCCGAGTGGTTAGCCAACCCTGTTCTTGTACTCAAAAAGAATAAAGTGGATTGGCGCATGTGCGTCGACTATACTGATCTCAACAAACACTGTCCGAAGGATCCCTTCGGGCTCCCGAGGATAGATCAAGTGGTGGACTCCACCGCTGGATGTTCTGTGCTGTCTTTCCTGGATTGCTATTCCGGATACCACCAGATTAGTTTGGCAAAGGAAGACGAAGAAAAAACAGCGTTCATTACTCCGTTTGGTGCTTTCTGTTATACCTCCATGTCGTTCGGCCTCAAAAACGCTGGAGCGACTTATCAGAGAGCTATTCAAACATGCTTAGCCGATCACTAGGGCAAGCGTGTGGAAGCCTACGTAGATGACGTGGTAATCAAAACAGAGAACTCGGAAAACTTCATCGAAGACTTACAGCTGGTTTTCAACAGTTTGAGACAGTATAGATGGAAGCTTAATCCCGAAAAATGCGTTTTCGGGGTACCAGCAGGAAAGTTACTCGGGTTTATTGTCAGCCACCGGGGAATTGAGGCTAATCCGGATAAGATTGAAGTTATCATGAAGATGGAAGCGCCTCGATCACAAAAGAAGGTTCAGCGACTTACTGGATGTATGGCAGCTCTGAGCAGATTTATATCCAGGCTGGGGGAAAAAGGTTTACCATTTTACAAGCTACTCAAGAAGGTGGATAAGTTTCAGTGGACTTCAGAGGCACAGGAAGCTCTAGATGCACTGAAGAAATTCTTGACAACACCACCAGTACTGAAGCCACCACGACGAGCTACGTCAACTCAACCAGCTGAAGATCTACTACTGTATATCTCTTGCACGACTCACGTGGTAAGCACCGCGTTGGTAGTCGAGCGAGCAGAAGAAGGACATGCCTACCCAGTGCAACATCCTGTTTACTTCATCAGTGAAGTTCTGGGCCCCTCAAAGAAAAAGTATCCTCAAGTTCAGAAGCTATTATATGCAGTACTTCTAACTGCCCGCAAGCTACGTCACTACTTTGATGACCACAAAGTCATAGTAGTCACTGGTTTTCCGATAGGGGATATTCTTCACAACAAGGAAGCCATTGGCCGAATAGCCAAGTGGGCTTGTGAGCTGGGATCTCATGACATCGAGTTCCGACCTCGCACTGCCATCAAAACTCAAGCACTAGTTGATTTCGTATCAGAATGGACTGAACAGCAAGTACCAGATAACCCAGAGACTGCAGAAGTGTGGCGAATGTATTTTGATGGCTCGCTGAAGCTGCAGGGAGCAGGAGCAGGAATTCTCTTCACCGCACCTGGAGGCGAGCACCTCAAATATGCCCTCCAGTTGCTGTTTCCGGCCTCCAACAATACAGCCGAGTATGAAGCTCTGATCCATGGATTGAACATCGCCATATCATTGGACATCAAGAGATTGATGGTGTACGGAGGCTCTCTGGTAGTCATTAGCCAGATAAACAAAGAGTGGGATTGTTCAAGCGATTCAATGGGAAAATACTGCACTGCCGTCCAAAAGCTGGAAGATAAATTTGAGGGTCTAGAATTTCATCATGTAGAAAGAGATCGGAACACAGCAGCCGATGTAATGTCCAAGCTAGGATCCAGTCGAACTCAGGTCCCACCTAGAGTCTTTGTGCAAGAAATACTACAGCCGAGCATCTCAATGGATCAAACGGAAGAGTGTAATATTATAGATCAACCTGAGTCAGACTCTGATGACTGGAGAAGGCCAATCATTAAGTATATAAAGAATGAAGAGGAACCAGATGACAAGAATTCAGCTGAGCGCATTGCCAGACAGTCGGCTCACTACACACTCATTGGGGAGACATTGTACAGAAGGGGTGCATCAGGCGTCCTCATGAAGTGCATTCTCCCATCTACTGGGAAGCGACTTCCGGAGGAGGTCCATGCTGGGCAATGTGGAATACATGCAGCATCCAGAACACTAGTCGGGAAGGTCTTCAGGTCAGGATTCTATTGGCCAACAGCGAAGAGCGATGCAGCCGAGTTAGTTCAGAGGTGCGAAGCTTGCCAATACTTGTCAAAACAACAACATCTACCAGCACAGCAACTGCAGACCATACCAGTAACTTGGCCTTTCTCATGCTGGGGACTGGATATGATTGGACCTTTCAAGAAAGCTCAAGGAGGATACACTCATGTATTGGTAGCAATCGACAAATTCACTAAATGGATAGAATTCAAGCCCATTGCCTCTTTGACCTCAGCTAAGGCCGTGGAATTCATACAAGACATAATATTCAGATTCGGGATACCAAACAGCCTCATAACTGACCTAGGATCCAACTTCACAAGTTCAGAGTTCTTCGACTTCTGCGAGCAAAAAAGCATTCAGATCAAGTATGCTTCTGTAGCACACCCGAGAGCCAACGGGCAAGTTGAGCGAGCCAACGGGATGATACTGGAGGCACTCAGGAAAAAGGTCTTCGATAAGAATGAAAAGTTCGCAGAAAAATGGATAAGGGAATTGCCCTATGTCGTCTGGAGCCTAAGAACCCAACCTAGCCGAGCTCTGCATGGAAACACTCCTTTCTTCATGGTCTATGGGTCGGAGGCAGTGTTACCTGCCGATCTCAAGTTCGGGGCGCCAAGGTTGATCTTCGAAAACATAGCAGAAGTCGAAGCCACTAGGCTGGAAGACATTGATATACTCGAGGAAGAACGGCTGAATGCAGTAATCCAATCAGCACGGTACCAGCAGACTATAAGGCGCTATCACGACAAGGCCGTGCGACAGCGATCCTTCTCAGTAGGAGATCTCGTCCTCCGCCGAATTCTAACGGGGGAGGGACAGCACAAGTTATCGCCTTTATGGGAAGGACCCTTCGTAGTAGCAGAAGTCACTCGGCCAGGATCATATCGTCTCACTCAGATGGATGGCACAGAAATCGGGAACTCCTGGAACATAGAACACCTCATGAAGTTTTATCCCTAACTTTATCTCAAAAGCTATCGGGACGACGATGTACTCTGTAAAATGGAAATATGTCATCAATAAAAAAAAGGCTTCAAAGATACTCAGTTTGTTCACGATTGACTTGCATTCTCACTTAACTCAGGGTGACCACTATACCCTGCTAACGAAGCAATCGGCTTAAGTCGGCAACGACTTAAGGTGGTGCAACATGCTCACGCTTACTTAACTCGGGGTGACCACTATACCCTGCTAACGGAGCAATCGGCTTAAGTCGGCAACAACTTAAGGCGGTGCAACATGCTCACGCTTACTTAACTCGGGGTGACCACTATACCCTGCTAACGGAGCAATCGGCTTAAGTCGGCAACAACTTAAGGCGGTGCAACATGCTCACGCTTACTTAACTCGGGGTGACCACTATACCCTGCTAACGGAGCAATCGGCTTAAGTCGGCAACGACTTAAGGTGATGCAACATGCTCACGCTTACTTAACTCGGGGTGACCACTATGCCCTGCTAACGGAGCAATCAGCTTAAGTCGGCAACGACTTAAGGCGGTGCAACATGCTCACGCTTACTTAACTCGGGGTGACCACTATACCCTGCTAACGGAGCAATCGGCTAAAGTCAGCAGCGACTTAAGCCGGTGCAACATGCTCACGCCTACGCAATTCAGGGTGACCACTACGCCCTATTAACAGAAGCAATCAACTTAAGTCAGCAGCGACTTAAGGCGATCTGATGTGATTACAATTACTCATATAAGGATGACTTCTATATCCAGCAAACAAATTTCAAAACCATCGCACATCATTTTACTACTACAAATTTATGAACTGATGAATTCTGAAACAATATGAAAATAACACTATCGTCCAAGTACTGAAATGACGTCCTCTAACAAATGTCTGTCCATGCAAACCGCGTGCTCAAAGCACGCAAAATGTCTCTCTATTTTGTGATATTTTTCTCAGGAGCAATCGATGAGGAAGGACGACTCGAGGAATCAGGGGCAGCATTCACATCAGCCCTTATATCTTCGGGAACACCCACGCCGGGTCTCCTCATCAAGATTCGCCCCGCCCGAATAGCCTTGTCCATGGCTCTATCGCGCTGGGCTCTGAGAGTAACAGAAGTTTCTTCGGCAACCTTGGTAGCCAGCCGAGCTGTTTCTAACTCTTGGGCGATGGATTTCTTGGAAGCTCGGAGTTCTTTGATAGTAGCATCCTTCGCTGATATCAACTGCTTGAGCCGGGTCACTTCATCCGTGGATTCCTGCAGCTTACAGCGTTGGTTGTCTAACTCTTCCATGGTGAAGCGATGACTCCTCTCCAGGATAGTCAGCGAGTTGCTAGAATCACGATACAATCTGTCAAGACTGTCGCGAGAAGCAGCAAGGATACGTTTTTCTTCCTGCAAACAAAAGTCAACTCCCTCAAACACCAAGCAAGTAATAGGAGCACAACAAGGCAAAGCACAGTTTCATAAATCACCTTTTCAGAATTGAGCTGAGCGTGAAGAGAAGAACTCAGTGCATTGGCGTCATCTAAGGCAGCAGAGACTTGAGCTAGTTCAGTCTGACTTTGAGAGTACTTTTCCTCAAAGTCAGTGCACCGCTAGACCATTTCAGCCTGATCTCGAGAATGTTTTTCTTCAAGAGTGGAAATCTGCCGAGTCATACTAGCAGGAGACAACCAAACAAAGGGGGTCAGAATGTAAAGCAGTTTAATAGAGAAGACAAAAGAGAAGCGAAAAGCACTAACCAGCGTTGGTCGCCTCCAATTCAGAGACACGATGTTGAAGTGACACTGGATTCCAACGTGCAAGATACGAAGCTACTTCTGGGATAGAAGCACCCTGTAACCGCAGCTGGCTAGCCATTCCGTCCACCAAAGCCTGATGAGGAGAATAGACGAGTGTAATGACAACAGTTCATGCAGTGTAAAAACCAAGCTAAAATACATCACAGTACCTGGAGGTTGGAAAAGAACGAAGGGATCCCCAAATCAGGAGAGATCAATTGATAACCGGGCGTAAGGCCACCACCCGAAGCAGCTTGCAACGAACCAGCAGGAATCAGCTCGGTGCCATCAACAGAGCCCAACACTCGGTCAGTGGGGACGCTACCCTCTAAAGCGACTCCCTAGTCCAAGGCTTGGGCTACCACCATACAGCCGGAGCGTGGAGGCGATCCCACATGAACATCCATGGAAGTACAGGAGGGAGACCCCGCTCGGACACCCTCGGGGGCTGGGTCATAGTTTGCACTGCCCACTTGAGCCGGATCATCCCCGGCAGCACCCTCGGGGGCTGGGCAGTGGCTTACACTTCCCACCCGAACCAAGTCATCCCCGGCGACATCCTCGGGGGCTAGGCATGTGTCAACACCACCCTGGGGGTCCAAGTTCTCTGCGGTAGCCACTTATAAGGCTGATGGGCCCTCAGTTACTTCCATGGGACCAGGATGATCCAAGTCAGTCTCCCGACCCTCGAGATCGCGCTCCAAGGTCGATGAGGCACGGGATGACCTCAACCCAGCATCAAGCACATCAGGACAAACCTCCATCACACCATCATCTACTGGCTCCGATAACAAATCCTCTGGAACCATATCCTCAAGAGTCTGATCAAAGTTGGCCAGGGACAGTTCTTGCAGACCAATGAGAGCAGACAAAGCAGGAGAAGGAACTCCACTACTTTCACCGCTAGCGATGAACTGCCGATTGTTTTTCCGAGTCAAAGGAACTTCATCTTGTTCCTCCTTGTCGTCCACATTAGCAACACAGGCAGCACCCCCATTGGGGTCAACAACAGATGGAGCACCCACATTGGGATCAGCAACAGAAGGGACACACCCATTGGGATCAGCAACAGAAGGAGCACTCACATTGGGATCAGCAGCAGATTGGGTACACCCATTGGGGTCAGTGTCAATAAATTCAGTTACAGGCATTTCTTCAGCAGCAGGAACCGAAGTACAAGCGTCCCGATCCAAACTGGATACTCGCCGGAGGCGTCTCCTTTTCTTTTTCTGCTCATCAGCAGAAGGATCAGGCTGATTGGCTCGGCAAGGGCGCCTCGGGCGAGTACTGGCAGGCTTCTGAGTATCCAAAGTTGTATCAGCCTCTGGGAGGGGCGCCACTACCAATGCCCCAGCAGGAGCAGCATCAGAAGAGTCCTCAGCCAGCAAATCAAGCATAGCGCTTATCTCTGCATCACTAGGGTTCAGGGGCACCTCAAAATGGATCTGCCGTTCATCATCAGGAATCTCCCCGAGCGAGGCAACCAAGGCACTAACTTCTTCAGCAGAGGGCCGCACTCTAAGGCCCAAACTGCCATCAGTGACAGGAGGATTCGACACAAAAAGAGTGAAGGCTCTGGGAGGAGGCAAGTTCCAGGCTGAGAATGCCACTGGGGCACCAACATTTGACACTTTGCCTCTAAGTATCATCTCAAGTCGGCTCACCAAGTCCATAGAGGGAATTCTTCTATTAGTAACCCGAGTTGAGTCGGCTAGGCCTCGATACAGATAAGCCAGGTATGCCCTATCTTTCAACGGCTGAATATTCTTGAAGACAAAATCAGCAACCACAGCTTCAGCAGTCAGACCCCTCTCTTTCAGCAATCCAACTTCAGCCAGCAAAGCACCTGCCTCAGCTACCTCCTGATCTGTGGGAGACTCGGTCGAGCTTGGGGTGCGAACATCCGGCTGTCTTCCCGACCGGGGGGGGAGAGAGTTTCCATAATTCTCAACTATGAACCACTCCAAGCGTCATCCCTTGATACTGTCTTTGAGAGGGATTTCGAGATACTCAGTCTTCCTCCCGTGGCGCATCTCCAAGCTAGCACCCCCAACCAACTGATGTTGTCCCCCGGCCATCCCAGGGCGACAGTGATATAAGTACTTCCACAACCCGAAATGTGGCAGCACGCCAAGAAAGGCTTCGCATAAATGAACGAAAATGGAGATTTGCAGGATAGAATTGGGATTCAGATGGGTCAAGTTAAGATGGTAGAAATCAAGGAGGCCGCGGAAAAAGGGAGAAATGGGAAGGCCAAGGCCGCAGAGAAGGAAAGGAGCATAAATCACGGACTCATGGGTATCCTCAGTTGGGACAGTAACCCCATGGCAAATCCACCAAGAGCAGAGTTCCCTCGGAGGAAGAACCCCGATGGACACGAGGTGGAGAAGTTCGGGCTCAGAGATGACAGACATGTGGTTACCTGCGAAAGGCAACTGGCTGTTGGGGTCGATTAGAGGAATCACCACGGCAGACGAACTCGAGGCTTTCCTCTTGGGCGCCATCTCGATTCTACCGGCGAGCAGAGTAGGAGGCGAATTGCGGAGAGGATTCGGAAGCAAGAAAGCAAGAACTAGGGCACGGAAAGCAGAGCCGGCTAAAAGCGCAGCACTTATGGGATATTCCCGAGCCAGATACCGTTTCAAAAAGCGCCCAGTCAGCACCCGACGGTTATTTCCAAAACACCGGCGTGCCACGTCATCACCCGGCAATTATTTCCAAAACATCGGTGCGCCACATCATCACTCGGCTATTATCCTCAAAGTGGCCCACGTAGCCTGCTATCGCTCGGTGTTACCTCTAAAACGCCGGCGTCGTCTTTAAGTCACTCGGCGTTACCCCTGAAACGCTGACGTCGCCCTCAGGTCGCTTGGCAGTTGACTCTAAAACTCCGACATTGCGTTCAGTCGCTCGGCGTTACCTCTAAGACGCCGACGTCGTCTTCAAGTTACTCGGCAGTTATCTCTAAAACTCCGACATCGTGTTCAGTCGCTCGGTGTTACCTCTAAAACGCCGACGTCGCCCTCAGGTCGCTCGGCAGTTGACTCTAAAACTCCGACATCACGTTCAGTCGCTCGGCGTTACCTTTAAGACGCCGACGTCGTCTTCAAGTTACTCGGCAGTTATCTCTAAAACTCTGACATCATCTACAAGTCGCTCGACAGCTACTTCTAAAAGCATCGGTATGATGCCCGAGTTATTCACTTACTAATTCCAAGGAATCAACTTCACGAAAAAGGCGGGAAGAGGAATGATTCAAGAACTTTGAGTTATGAATATCAACGAGCAATCATCACAGAGAAACCAACATCATTTCTTCATTAAAGGGAAGATAACATACTTACAAATCAACTCATTATGAGTTGATACTTCCCTACTACTACTACTGCTACACTACACTATACTACTCTACACTACTAAATACCACTACATTATTCTAACTATACTATACTAACATCTAATGACCAGTGGCATCTAGCCACTGGCCCTGTTGCTGCCGCCGCTGTTGCCGCCCCTGTTGCTGCCCCTGCTACTGCCGCCACCGCCGCTGCCGCCCCTGCTGCCGCCGCCGTCACCGTCCCTGCTGCCGCTGCTGCCGCCCCTGCCGCTGCCGTCACCGTCACCGTCGCCATCGCCTTCGTCATTGTCGTCGTCGTCATCGTCCTCGCCGCCACCGTCCGAGTCCTCCTCATCCGAGGAGTACTCCGACTCATCCGAGCCCTCGAGCCCGGAGCGCTCGACGGCCCGGATGTACGTCCAGACCTCCGCCGCGAGCCCCTGGGAGTCGTCTGAGTCGTCAGACGACTCACGCAGGGGGATGGGAGCCGGAGACCCCTCAGACTCAGAGGAGAACTCCTCCTCTGAGTACTCCGAGTCACCAAAATCCTCCGATGGAGGAGTTGGCTCACGCTTGCGCTTGTTGTTCTTGCCCATGGTGGAAGCGAAAGGGAGAGAAGAAAAACAAGCAACAGAGAACAACAAGAGATGTGGAAAAGCCGGAGAGACAACGGCATTATTTATAGAAGGAGAAGGCAACCGCTCACCTCCAACCGCGGTCACTGAACAGTCGCAAAGCATTCAATAAGCACTTCAACCCGTCTGAAGACACGTCAGGCAGCTGACGCCGTTTCACGCAACACAACACCCATTGGGACTCCAGTCAACAGCGTGGAGGATATGATTACACCCACCGTCACATCACATTACTACTCAGAAGCAGCCGGCTAAAACACTCAGCGTACCAAGCCGTCCCTTGCCCACACCCATTGGGGGGGACGCCCAGGAATTATCAGTATATTTTTCAAAACGGTCACATCTGTGCAGGGCATGCAGTGAATACCTCAAGACAAAAATGAGATATCAGTAAGGATCAGAGGAAAGCCAAATATAGCCAGTGAAGTACAAAATATGGCCGACAGAAGCGACGTGAAGACTAGACAGAGAATGTCCATCAAATGTCCAATCAGTCGCAGAGCAAATAAATTACACTACCTAGCAAGATATGGATGGATTGCGAACTCGGCTGCAAAAGACAAAATACATGCTGACCTCTGAAGCATAATATTGATGACATAATGCTGACCTCCAAAGCATAATGCGGATGGCATCATGCCGATTTTTACAAGCAAAAAGGATAATCTTCAGCAAAAAGACACAAAAGGAAGACCTTCGAATGGATTATCCTCAAAAATCCACTTGAAGGTCGGGGGCTACACCCATTGGGTGCACCCATGGATCATCATTCCAAGCCAAGATAGTGCCGACTTCTAAGGCATGGGACAAGATTAAAGACAAGGCTGGCTTTCAACCAAAACGCAGGAGTAAAAATGGAAATAATTTCTGGTGAAGACCTTCGAGTAGATTATTTTCTAAAATCTACTCGAAGCTCGGGGGCTACACCCCGGTGCACCCAATGAAGTTCAGGGTCCTACAAAACGAAATGCCGACCTCTAAGGCACAAGCACGAAACAAAGCTTCGGTTTACGAGTGATCAAAGCAGGAGGAGACAGTAAGAAGTCGTTCTCTTCAAATCGCCTGCAAGCTGGACCTGGGATCTTTGGGCTGATTACCTCTAAATTAACCCAAAGATCAGGGGCTTGTGGGGGACAGATATCCCCCGGGTCCACTAAAAGAGTAAAAGACCTCACGAAAGGCCCAAAGGCCCAATAAATCGTAAGGTCATTCTTTCGTGGGCCTGGGGAGGAACAATCAGCAAAGCAGGTTGACACGAGGCCGGATTGGTGCAAACCCGGACGGCCCACAACGTCGAGCGAGCGACCACAACAGAGATCCGACTTTCCCGCGCTGGAGCCCCCATGCAACGGAGCCATGCGAGGATAGGTCGCCAGAACTACAAGGAGATAAACTCAAACAGTTCACTATCTTTTAGCTACACATTGTTATCATATCCACGTGTATTGCCCCACGGTCGAGTATATAAGGCCTAGGGGGCACCCCTTCAGAACGATCGACATTATTACTTAGCCACCCACTTCAACTCTCTGCATTCTCAATTCAGAGAGCTCTCTTGTAACCTCATTCACCCAGCATACTCACCAGGACGTAGGGTGTTACGCATCTCTAAGCGGCCCGAACCTGTAAACATTGTCCACTGTCCCTCGTGCAACTAGCACGAACCATTTTGCTACAGTCGTCGATGCCGTCCTACTCCTAAAAAACACCTTGAGGGGCAACCCGGGTGTGCGATCGGACCCAAAACACCGACAAACTCCGATCACATTCTTATTTTCTGAGCCATACTCTCATGGGCTCCATCTATTTATGTCACATGGATTTATCGTTGGTTACGTTTGGTAATGGTATTATGACTAACGACTGATGGTGCCACGACGAAACCGAGAGCCTCCTATGGGCACACATGTTTGAGCTGCTCGGCACACGTTGGTATCGCGGATAATAGTAGTGATCCGTTATGGAACTATACCGATGTGCTATCTTTTGTGGACATTCTCTCAAAGTGGTCGTGGCATTTTGTCTCAATATGTCACGGTATTCGGTCCAAATCTATCTTTTGTATCGTGTCAGATACCATCTCATGAAGTTGCATCTATCTTCAGTCTCGGAGTTACATGCTTCTCCACCCTTAAGAGTCTCATTCGAATCTCAGGACGAGATTCTTTTAAGGGGGGAAGGCTGTGACACCCCATGTGTCTATTTCGTGTTATGTCAGGAGATTTATCCTAATCCCGGATGCTCAGTGGAAATTTCTTTTTCTTGATCGCGTTTATCTCCATTTATCAAGTTACTTGAGAAGGTTTCACGGATTTCTGATTTTATTCGATCGCGAGAAACAGCCAGTTTTGGAGCCTGTTAAAACTTTTATTTCTTGGCGCAAATGCAAACTCGAAAATCATTCTTGATTTATAAATCTCGTTCAAAGCTCATTTAATCGAATGCTCGACAGTTGCTAGTCGAGCTGTGTCCGAATCAAATTCCTCGACCTTCGGTCTATGTCCAACCCTGATTTCTCGACTAGCCATCCATGTCCAAATATTTTATCCAGGTTCGTATTCTTAAGCGGGATTTCTAATGTGTCAGCTTCGAAATAAATTTTATCCGAACCTGTATTCTCAAGTGGGATCTTTAATGTGTTTGCCTCTATTTAAATCATACCCAACTCGATGTGTTAATACATGTACCTGATATGAGTAAGAAGCGACAAGCGTCAGTAACCTTTTTTTAACTTACACGAACTAATCTGAGCTACAGGTTTCTAATTCAAAAACCTAGTTAAAATGTGCGTCAAATTATTTTCTAAGTACGACACTAGAAATTTTGTTCATCAACATAGTTTTTGAAATTCAGCAACAACCTTTTTTTCTTTTTTTGTTCGTCGTGGCTGCGAGCTGTTCAAATGAAATTCGTGCGCACTGTAGCCTCGGCCACTCGCAGGACGCCGCGCCCTCAGCCAATGGATGGCCACCTCCCTCCTCAGCCAGTAGTTGGACACCAGGCTCTTGGCCAATGCCTGGCACCAGCCAACCAGCAGCAGCCGGCCGAGGCACCAATGCCGCACGTGGTCGTCGCCTGTAAATAACAGGAGCCAGGGCGCCAACTCCATTCTCTGCTCTATTCCTCCACTCGACGCCCAGCTTTCTGCAGAAGCTCCCAAGCGCAGAGCCCTTCTCCCCCAACGCACAGGAGTTTCTTCTCCCATGGCCACCTCCCTGGCGCCCTCTCACCCCTGCTCTCCCCTAGGCCGTCGGCCTCTGCCTTCCCAGCGCCCTGCTCGTGATCTCCCCAAGTCAGCGCCTTCCCCCAGCGTCATCTCCTCCACGTGGCATGGCGGCAGGCAAGCCCCTGCAAATCTTCACCAGCACACCGGGCTCCTCCCTCCTTGGTGCTCGACCTCCAGGGATGCACAACCCCTCCTCCCATGGGCGCCAGCAGCAGGGATCTCTTCCCTCTCCCCATGGCGCCTAGCTCTTTGAACGCCATCCTCCTCCCTGCTCCAGCCACTTCTTCCACTAGCACACAGCCTCGTATCCTCTCCCCAACTGATGCCCGAGCTCCCTCAACTGCCCATAGCGCTCGGCCCCGCGCTCTCCGCGTCGGCCTCCAGCTGGCTTCCACCTGCGTCTTTTTCCCTGCGCACCTGCAGATCGCCGGACCTTGCTCCATCCAGATTTCGCGCCATATGCTCCTTCATCGATGTCATGGCAAGATCTGTCAACAGAGAAATGCTAGGCCTCGCCCCGGACCTTGGGTTCGCACCAGCGAGCTCACCTATAGGTTCGGCCATTGTTCCTGCAGTGTCTAGACCATGTGTTCCTCCCTCGCCTAGCCCCACATCGGCTCGCCTCACCTCAGCCCGACTGGGCGCCGACACCCAACGAGCTCCTCCTCCGCAAGCAGACTGTGGCCTGGGATGCTGAGCTCGCCTAGATCACGTGCGCCCCTATGTTTCCCCTCATGGCGCGACCTGCGCACCGTTGCCGACATGCTCTACCTCGATGTCCTCCCCACCTGAATCCTAGCAGTAGCTCGTGCATCAGTTCCCCCATATGTAGCCATGGTGGTGCTCTACTCACCATGCTAACCACAATAGCAAGCCCAAAGCCACTCTCCTCTTCGCTCGGTCTGCTCGACAAAATGCCCCTCAGTGCACGCTGCTGCACCCATGCCGTGTCACCTGCGCGAGTGTTCGTCAAGAGCAGCCATGTCGTCGATCCGTACAGCCACGACGTCTCCGCGTCTCGCTTCGCTGGATTTGCGCAGCGCTTGCGCATCGTCATCAAAATCCTTGGTGAGCCCCTCGCTAGTATCCCATTGTTTTTGGATCTCAAGTGCTTGATAAGAATGTTTGAACCTTTGGGTGTTGTTAATCGAAGCTAGATGTTGCCGCTGCGCCTCGCACGACGCATGATTCGGTGAAGCACCTAAACCGTGGAGGCATGCGCGACACGAGTCAACCAGGTTGTTCGCTTTAGAAAAATTGTGATTTCGTTTTATTTACGATTCAGTCGATGGTGTGAATATGGGCGTGAAAGTATAATTGTATGAATGGACACGTGTAGAGAAGAAAATGAAGTAGAAAAGAACTCAGATATTTTTATATCTTGGTAGGAAAAATATGTGATGCGTTGTTTGATGCGAAAAACTAAGTTACTGTTGGGGGCCTTCGGCTTCCGAAGGTCCTCAAAAACATGATTTGACAATGTTTTCCAAGTGAAATATGTGAATAGGTATCTTCGGATTCAGATCATGAGCATACAGAGCATGGTTAGGACGAAGCCTGAGCGAGACAAAAAATGATTATGACGAAGGACAAGGTGATCACGAAGCTGTGCGCAGGAAAGCTTCGGCATAACAGTAGAAAAGGGGAACCGACTTAAAGATGAAAAGGCAAATTAGACCTCGAAGAATTACTATAGAGTTATTAGCAAATATAAAGGGCATGAATGTAATTTTACATGGGCTGCGTCCCTTGCCTATAAATAGATGAATAGTATCCCCGTACTGTTCACGCTGACTTGGCATTCGCTTTTTGCATTACGCCTGTACCCTTGCTTTCCGTCAAACCGAAGGTACATCTATAATTTGTTATTGTGGATATGGTAATGCAAATAAAAATAAGTTGATGATAATGTTTACATTATTTCCGTATTTCGTATATGAAT
Organism: Zea mays; assembly: GCF_902167145.1. NCBI lineage: Eukaryota > Viridiplantae > Streptophyta > Magnoliopsida > Poales > Poaceae > Zea > Zea mays. The sequence continues at coordinate 132,231,374 of NC_050098.1, read as the reverse complement.
TCTTCCTCATCATTCATTGTGCTCACGAAGGTTTTTCCTTCACAACCTTCGTCCGGAATTCATTATATCCGAAGGGAAATAATGTCTCGAAGGACGAAGGACTTTAATATTTAACACTTTTCGTGTTGCCTTGTTCTTAACTCTTAGCATTTGAGAACAAGTCCCCAACAGTTACAAAATGCGGATTATGTTTTAGGAAATGTATCGATATGTGTTTATGTGAAAAGTATAATTGTTTTATGCAATGTGATGGGATTCATGATTATATAGGGAGTATATTTATTGATGTGACGAGTAGTTTAGAAAATGCTAGTTTGCGTGGAGGATGTATTGTTAAGACATGAGTGTCGGAGTTCATATATTAGTGGTTACGCTACGATGATCAAAGTGTCTCGAGTGCGTGCCATCATATGGTTGTATGCGAGACGAGGTTATGCGCCTGATGAGTTTAGTAAAAATCCATCGGTGTCACTGATGTTAAGCTGAGGTTTATTTGCGCGTGGAAATAATAATGTGTTTAATACTTAGAACTCTTAGTCGATAGTAGAAATTGTTTTGACTTATATAGAGAGGTGGTGACATGCCAAAATATTCGTCGCCTTCTCTATATTTATAAGTCGAGTCGTGACGATGCATATTATGCGTTCATTAAATTATGCTTCGCATATAGTGTTATTATGCTCACGATTTCGAGTAGACGCTTCAAGTAAGTCAAGTAGGTTTGTGATACAAGTGTGCAATGGAGTTAGTTGTTTTAGGATAATTATTGAAACGCTCGGCTCGTATGATAAACATGTATGCGTTCATAATTTACGGAAGTAAATGCATGGTGTTGGCGAATTGTAGATTAGTGGTTTACGGTTCGTATAAATTGGTCAATGTGCGAATATACGTGTGAATATGTATATTTATAAAAATGTTGTAATGTATGTAGTGACAGGCAAACTGACGTGTATGTTATTTAGCGGGCTATGTCGTTGCTCCAGTTAGCCGACCTGTCAGATGGTTTGGTTAAGCACGTCATCGAGATAAATTGCTTGTTGTAGTCCAAATGTGCATGGTTATGGTCGCGGGTAAAATTAGTGATGTTCATGTGATGTCTAAGTAAAAATGCAAATTAGTGTGTGAAGGGCGCAATTGATATACACATTTATACCGGGTTTGATTAAATGTGTTTGTTGATTGTGTACGGTAATTCTAACGCGCGAAATAACTTGTAAAAATTAGTAAGTCTACTTTTGGTCCTAATTTGATTGTTTTAACTCTAACAAATAGTAAAATGTTAGAATAATTCAAGTCTCTAGAACACGACAATTCTTGAAGTAATTAGGAGCTGAATTTTATAAGTTGCTGTTTTGGGCTGCACGCACTGTTTTCGTCGTGCTGTAGGTTTAGTGAACTAAATCATATTTTCTGTAGAAAAGCTATATATAAAAGTTGTAGATAACTTTATTATCTTGCTTGTGTTAAAATTTGACAGCCATAAGTCTGATCGTTTACAAATTCAGTGACTGAATCTGTCCACTTTCTGTACAGATTTCAGAAACTGCATTGTTTGCTTAATTTAATCTTACAATCTGTTCATGGTCGTTATAATAAAGTTGTAGATGCTTTTCTTATGTTTCTTGTGTTAAAATTTCATCACCATAGCAATGATAGTTTAAGAGTTATGAATTTTACAAACTGGTTGCTGTGTTCTGTCCACTGTCAGAACAGATTTCGAAAACTGAATTGTTTGACTTGGTTAAACATATAATCGCTTCTTGGTGATTATAAAAGTTATGTAGTGCTTTTCCTGAGCTTTCCAAAAAGTCTTGGATCACTCTTTTTGGTGGTCTGAAGGTTAAGATATAGGTGTTTAAAGTGTAAAGACTGAATCTGCCCAGTTCTGGACAACAAAGCCTTCTAATGTCTTTTCTCCTAAATTTCATATTGAATCACCTTGAGATGTTTATAAATGATTTGTAGACAATTTCATTATATTTCCAGAAAGTCTAGGATCACGTTATTTGGATGTCTGAATCTCTAGTTATGGATTTTTAAAGTCGCAAGTCTGAATCTGTCCAAATCTGGACAGAGCTGTTGTGTTAACACTTTTTGACCTTACTAAGTGTTGAATTATGTTGAGGTAAAAATACCAAAGTTGTAGAACACTTTTCAAGCTTTCCAGAAAATCCTAGTTTGCTAGTTTTGGATTAATAATTGAAGATTTGTAATTAAAACAAGTAATTGCTGTGCTGCTGTCCTAAAAATCTGTATGCGGGCATTTGATTGTTTAGCTCACCCTTTTTGCTAAAAATGTTTGGTTAGCTCTTAATTAATGTAGACTTGTCATGGCTAAGTTTGAGATAACATATGTGTCCCGATTTATATGTTTCTTTCTCTAGTTGATTGTGATATCGTATTTATGTTGCGTAAGTATCTAAAATGTTGTCGTCTTTATAATAGTGTTAATGATGAACGCCGATAACGTACGACTAGCTAGCGCTTGCGTATAGTCGTTGCAGTATCTTACTAATTAGTGTTAGTTCGCTACCAGGTATTTGAATGTCTTGTGATATTTTTCATTATATTCATACATATGCATCTTGCATCTCATTTAGGACCGAGAGATGATGATCATGCAAGTGATATGGTACCAACCACAAGATGCAGTTGGTGGAAGACCTGAAGACTGATGGACTTAACTAGTGGATGCTCGCCAAGCGAGTGTCATCTAGCAGACACTATCTGAGAATTGAATTCCAGGCAAGCCCCGGTTTTATGCATAACCGTTATATATGCTATTTTACTGCACTTAATGTTTGTAGGCTTGTACCGTGCACTTAAGTGTAGGAGTTGCCTGAAACCCTAATTGCATGAACTCAGGATTCCTTTTGAGATGGATACTAGTATGCTAGGTCGAGTAGCTGCTATGCTAAATCAGGATCTCGGTAGAAGTCGAGTGATTTTTCTAGCACTCGCACGAGGTCTGAAATTGGTTGTATCCATTTTGATAACAGAATGATGATGGTCTGTGGACTCGGATCCATGGGGATGCGCTGTCTACGAGACGAAATTGGAATAAGGATTAACGTGCGGATACCTGTGTCAAGCGTTTGAACGTACTAAACACATATCGAGAAATATGGTTACCGGTAAGCCTAGTACCTGAGTGAAGCCGGGCGCGGACTTTACCCCTCACTTGTTTTGAGACTGGGTCTCCCATTCTAGATATGGTGGATACAAGTGCGGCCACTGCAAGGTGGTGAGGCCTGGCCGCGAAAGGGGAATCGATGGGGACGATTGACGTGTGTGGGGGATGGAGTGCCCTGACATGTCGTGTGTTTAGGTTTACCTTGCAAGGTTAAAACTCGATTCGAATCGTCTGCTTCTCGCAGCTATTGAGACTGCTTGATCCATTGTACTGCATTGAGTAATAAGTGGAAATGAGATACTGGCAAAAGATGTTGATTGATATAATGATTGTTATCATGTATGCTTAGAAAGAGCAAACTTAGCTAAACTAATGATACTAGAATTGGAAAAGCTAAAACTTGTTTTTAGACTCAGCTAGTGCTTTTGGCAAACCAAACCCCTCAGCCAAACAGCTGCATGGTCTAGAGGTAGAGGAGTAGACTCCTCACACCGGGTAAGTCTAGCCGAGTATTAGTATACTCAGCCTTGCTTGTGGCATAATTTTTGTAGGTACCTCCTTGTTTTGGTTGATGGTGTGACTTGGCCTCCATCCCTGCCACCGGGATAGACGGTCGAGTGGTTTACTGCTTCTGCAGGAGAGGACCGGGAGTAGTAGCGTGGCCAGGCTTCGCCATGTTACTCGGTTTTCTCCGTTAGTTATTTCCGCTGCATTAAAAACTATTGTTACTATTTCTGAAACTCTGATAATGTAATTACTACTGATACTTATTAAATTTGTGGTATTATGCTTTATTGTATTTCTCTGTGCCTCACCTTCGAGTGAGCTAGTGGTATTCGATCATGGATAAGTGGCTTTATCGAACTAGATTCGAGGGACTGACGGGTTATTCCGATTTAAGTGTGTTGCTGCCTTTAAGGGTGCGACTTGGGCACTTAAGCTTGAATAATCCGGGTGGTTCTGCCAAAGCTCGCTTCGTCGTCGTGCCGTCAATGGGGCTCGGTGTATGCGGCTCGTTCTGCCGAGGGTGGATTGCCCCTTGGGGAGGAGTGCAGTACATTTAGGAGACCTAACGGGCGGCTACAGCCTCAGGGAATCTTTGTAAAGGCTTCATAGTGAATCCTTGGCCATTCACCTCGGGAGTGAATAAAGGTCTTGCAAGCCCGGGCTAGAAAGGGAATCACGGCTTGTGGGTAAAGTGCTCGCGGTTATGAGCGGCCTTGGGAACTCCATTGATTAGAGACACATTGAATCAGGGCTACTTTGTTTACAGATGATGATTAGGATAATGTTGGTTTCTATTGTGATTATGATTATGATTATGGTTTTTGGTATTCTTTCCGTTTGGAAAGAGTACTTTTGGGTTAATAACTTGGTTATTGCTAAAACTTGGCTCCCACTAATAATAATTATCTGACCAACTAAAAGCAATTGCTTTGACCTAACTCCACATAAAGCTAGTCTGCCTCAGCCAAACGAGACATTTGTTGAGTACGTTGATGTTACTCACCCTTGCTTTCACAAAACATCAGGTTGCCTTTGGTGCAATCTATGCTCAGGTAAAGAAGGTGTCGAGGCGGATCTCCAGGAGTTCCAGGACTTCGACGAGTTTGAGGATTAGGCTAGCAACCTCCCCCAGTCAGCTGCCTGTGGTTGGTTTGTTTACGTTGGCTACGTTTCTATTATGTGCACTTTGATCCATATTATGTAAATGGCTCTAGTCTATAATATTATTACTTACTCTTTATTATTATTCGAAGCATTGTGCTATGATGAGCCATTTATGTAATCGTTGTGTACGTGAGTTCTGATCCTGGCACGTATATGGTTCGCATTCGGTTTACCTTCCAAAACCGGGTGTGACAGCCATGGCAGAAAATATTTAGAAGAATGGATTTACACCAGACTATACTCGGTAGATCTTCCATGGTGAAGCGCATTGTATGAGAGAGTAGGTGGTGAGACAACGTGTCGAGGATTATGGTGTTGATGCTGGGGTACCGATAATGTTGAACGACTATCACGAGGCACAGTTCGTCGGAGAACGTACGGAGGACGAGCCAAAGCTGACCGCAAAGGCATTCTAAGACATGTTTGATGTGGTACAGAAGCCACTTCATGGCTAGACAAATGTTTCTGAACTGGATGCCATTGTGCGTGTAATGGCGTTCAAGTCGCAGTACAACATGAGTCGAGACACATTCGATGGTTTGATGACAGTTATTGGCAGCCTGCTTCCGAAGGATCACGTTCTGCCAAAGAGCATGTACGAGGCACAGAAACTCCTTCGTGCACTCAAGATGACGTATGAGCAGATACATGCTTGTCCGAAGGACTGTGTGCTATTTAGGGAAGAATAGACAGAGGCAAAGTATTGTCCGAAGTGTAAATCGTCTAGGTTCATGGAGGTAGATGTTGGGGGCCTTCCTCTTCCGAAGGTCCTCAAAAGCACGACTAACCATTTGCTTTTAGCATACTACTGAATATTATAGAAGCTTCATCACCAAAAAAGCTACATCTAGCAGGCTTCATCTAGCCTCAAATTGTTATTTACACTGATATATATACTACTATATTAAGGCTGTAAGGGAGTAGCCTGCCTCCCCTGGTTCTGCCTTCCATAAATCTACACCGCCACTACCAGCCCCATCCGACGCACCCCATCCCCCCAAACCCCAGCTGCATCAGCGCCGCCAGTCGGCCGTTCGCCACCAGGTTCGTGGATGCAGCGATCGAGGCCTCTAACAGCACGGTCTACTTCAGCGACGCTAGCACCAAGTTAGGCTTCGATGGTGGTTCCACGACGTCCTAGAGTTCAGCTCCACCGGCCGCCTACTCTGGTACGACCCGCAGCGGCGAGACGTCCGTCGTGCTCGACCGACTCGGCTTCGCCAATGGCGTTGCGCTGTCGAGGGACGAGGCCTTCGTCGCCGTCTACGAGCATGAGGTGAACTGAACGAACGAACCACTCAGAGTTTAGATCGTCATCATAGACTGCTCGCATGCTGCAGGTTCAGGTGCATCAAAAGTTTGGCTAAAAGGGGATAAGGCCGGTGAGGCAGAGACATTCGTCGACCTTCAGGTCACAGCCTTCCGCCGGACAACATTCGTCTCGGGTCAGACGGTCACTTCTGGATTGCCGTCCTCCAGGTCACAGCCTTCCGCCGGCTCCCCGGCCCATCGGCCATAGTACCGTCCTATCACTGACAGAGAGAGTCACACGACGGTTCTGATTTCCGTTTCCGGTGTCCAAAATGCATGCAGCTGAGGTCGCCATGGCTGGACTTCATCACCCGTTGGACCTTCACGAAGAGAGTGGTGGCCTTGTTCCCTGCGCTCAGCGAGTGGATCAAGGGGACGGCGAAGGGAGCCATGGTCGCTGAGGTGTCCGAGGACGTCACCATCCTCCGTGTGCTCGACGACTCCCAGGGGAAGGTGATCAACTTCATCACGTCGGAGGGTTATCAGCCTTACCACCATGCCTCCTAAGTTCCCGCCCTTCCTCTTTGCTGCTTGAGGCTTCACTTGATTCCTCATCCTTGTTGACCCCCTGCTCTTTCTCGTCCTCGCTGGATGACAACTCGTCATCATCCTCGCTACTCTCTGATTCCGACTCTTCATCGCTGCTCTCCTGGTCTTCCTTGCCACCTTGAGCTTCCACTTCCACGGACACCATGGTATTCATCATCTCATCATCAGCAGGTGCGGCCAGTGCCTCCTGCCCTTCTTTGCCACCTTCCGATTCCACTTCAACGGATACCGTGGCATTCATCTCAGTATCAGCAGATGCAAGCGGTGTGGCAGCCATCTTCATAGCAACTGCTTCCTCTAGAATATCCTCTCTCACGGCCAAATCGCCGATCCCAGACACAAGAAGGTGATCTGGGGCAAGCAACCCGTCCAATTCGCTGCTCACCACCTTGACATTCTAGACCTTCACACCAAACTCGAGCTCGAAGCTCTTTTGCGCTGCCGTCTCCAGCGTGTGCGGAACCGCCGCCGCTTGCTCAGCGAGTTCGGGGCCCTTGGCCTCTAGCTCACTCGACATGGCCGAGTCAAAGTCCACGAACCACTCCTCGATGGGGTCGAAGCCGCTGCCTGGGTCCGGGTCTGAGTCCGAGGGCGAGCATGGCAGTGGGGATGGGGACGCGGGCGACTTAGGCTGTTGCCCCATAGGCGACGGAGGCGAGGCTGGGGTACTGGCGATGGAGAGGGAGGTGGTGCGGCAACTGCATCATGGGTTTAGGGCTTTAGATTAGTGGCGTCGTGATTTTGAAGGATAGGAGTAAGCGTGGGTACGGAGACATCTCGACTCAGTGCAGTAGCTCTAACCATTTAGCTAGCGAGCTACAACAAGCTTCCAGCGACTACAATGGATGAGAGCATCAGGACCCGGGCGAGCGGAGGAGTGGCGAGCTACCGGCACTAGCACCTAGCGGGTAGACCAATGGACGGAATTGTTAAGTAACCCTAGTTAGGGTTATGTGGGCAAAGACCTGCTTTGCCTCTGAGGGGTCTCACATCTCTATATAAGGAACCTGTACACCCCCTCATAATACAGAGAAGAGAAAGAGGCCAGAGGCCCAACCCTATACCTTGTGTCTCGTGTGTTTCTTCTGTCGTGCTTATGGGAAGGGAGACAGGTCTTCTACAGCTTCTTACGCCTCTACTGTTGACGGGAGAGAAGAGGACGGATCTGGTGATCCGTGGTGACGTAGTTCTCAACACGTTATCAGCACGCTCTATCTCGACGTTACTGTGAGATCAGATCTGCATCAACTCTTCGTCAAGTCGGAACAAGAGGGCTGGCGGCGCGCTCGGTCCGTTCACACGGCGACTAGGGTTGGTTTTGCTGGGCCTCCCTCGTGGCCGTGGGCTGGCAAGACTCTCTTATAGGCTGGTCGGGAGCCTGAGCATTTGACACTTTTTCGGCTTTCGAACTTGTTTTTGTATTATGAAAGGCAAAAGTCAATGAAAGCGATAAAAAATTAACAATTGTTTTAGATCAAAAGCTCTTTTATTCAATACAAAACTCAAACCAGATCATTTCTATTTTTACCTACCACTCCCTTTGTCCCGAAAAAGCTATCGTCCTCGAAGCATTTGTCCCATAAAGCTCGTCGTTTTGATGTGTGAGTCTAAAATAATCCTAGCATCTGATTCTAGACAAAAAAAGTATAATAAAGGAGTGACAGTAATGTTGTGTGCACAAGAATCATTGCATTTAATTAGGGTATTGTTGTTTTGTATTAAATAACAATTAATGTTTTTGCATATCAATGTATTTTATCATATATTGATTTCGTAGCAACGGAAGGGTATATTTATATATAAGTTATAATGGTATTATATGTTCCCGTTGCAACGCACGGGCACTCACCTAGTTATTACATAATGACGTTTTGAACGTATTGACGTATGATATATTGTTTAATGTTGACAAGAAGAAAGCACGACAAAGAGAAAGAAATGCCAATGATGTGACTAAGATCCTCTCTTTTTTGCATTGTGTAAAAAAGATAACCCACAATTTTTCTCTGACTTCCAGCTGGACAAAGAAGGAAAGATTTTGAGCATTTTTTGGTCCCATGCTAGCCAGCAGGCAGATTACATTGACTTTGGTGATGCAGTTACCTTTGATACAACTCATAAGACAAATCTTTATGATAAACCCCTGGGAATGTTTGTTGGTTGTAACCACCATCTGCAGTGCACCGTATTTGGTTTCACGTTGTTTGGAGACAAAACTGTAGACACATCCGAGTGGGTTTTCAATGCATTCAAAATGTGCATGGGGCCTGAAGGACCACGAGTAATACTGATAGGTAAGATTAATAAGCTTCTCAATAATTACGATTTACTATCGTTGGATTGAATGCAAACATAGTTATTAATGTGTTGCATAATGTTGTGTAAATTTATGATTACAGATCAAGACCCAACAATGCCAGTTGCACTATGTAGGGTATTTCCAAACATAGTTATTAATGTATGCATGCCTCTGTAAGGAAAAGGTTTTAGTAATTGAACAGAAACAACTGAAAATGGTGAACTAAACTACATAAATTGAAAAAAGTTACAATGTGGGAAGGTCACCTGATGATAGATGATGAGATGTATCTGATGGTTTTGCTGGTTGAGGCGCTTCCGCTTCATTGTCTGTATCAACAGACTCCGCGCGATGGGCATCATCGATCATCTCAGCAAATGTGTCCGCTAATTCATACTGCTTCACAACCATCTTGGTAAGAGTATTTTTTATGGTGGAACACGCTTTGCCAACTTCGGAATCGTACTCAACCAACTTTTCTATGAATTTCGGCCGGTCACGTGCTTGGAGCTGCTTGATCTTACTTGAAAGCATATCCTTGATTAATGGATGTTGGATATGAATGGTATGATGACCAGAAGGGTCGGGACGAGGGACATCAAAAATGTTTGTCCTGCCCCTTTGCTGTGAAATAATATATGATAATGCATAAGTCATAATTAATATGTAGAACTTATGGATATAATTATACATAAAACATTTGTAATGCCCAGTAGTTAGTTGTGCACATGGATGTCATGTCTGTTTTGTCATAAACTAACCTCGGATTGTACATGGACAGTAGGGACAGCAGAATAGCAAGTTTCTGAGCTGCTTCGGAACTGATTTTTTTGTAATATATGTAAATGCATAAAATATACACATAAGTATATTGAGTGGTGTGAAACAAATGACGTATATGATGTCTATTGCGAGTTTATGCGGACTGGTACAAAAACTAATAGTGATGCTACAGATATACCACATGCCCATAATAAGTGAAATGCATATTTATTCCGAGTAATAGCTTCATATTTTTTGTACAAATGACATACCACACAATGGCCGAATGGTTCCCCGCTTTGGCATGGCTTCCTCTTATCAGTTTTTGTCAGTGCTTGGCTAATGTTTTTATCGAAGAATTTTATGCGAGGTGTGCCACATTTGTTGTGGGGGCTGCAGCGTCATGCAAGTGGTCCAAATAATACAACTACAAAAATCAAAAATGAATTTATACAATCATGGGTGGTAACTGCGTAACTAAAAAAAGTAACACAACTTATTAATGAGTATACCATAAATTAGATTCCATGCGAATTGCCAAAAAATGAACAGTCTAATATTATTTACTTACTAGTATGACAATTGAACATCCATATATCGTCGTGGACATGTTAGTAGTGCTTCTTGTATGCCACTTATGAGCAGCTTCGCAAAGGTCGTTGAAAATTAAGTGGCACAAGTCTGTCTCATGGAAGCGATCCATTTCTTCCGTCAGTAACACCTCATGGTTAGATATGCCCCAGCTGGACGTGGGGAAACAACCTATTGAATAATATAAAAAAGAAGCATCTAATGGAGAGGTCATCGTCGTCTCCTTTTCTCAAACGGTCCTGAAGTGATGCAACAACGAATTCATCTTTAGACAAACCAAGTTCAGCCCTCAGGTTATTGCCCGCCACTGCTTCATCGATGCCTAGTGGCTTACCACCACCGACATTCGGTAGGCCAAGGATTAGGTGGACAGTTTCTTTTGTATTCTTTAGTTCCTTGCCTTGACCGGGATGAATTGTCATGTCCTTGTGGTCCAACGTATCCATCAACCACCGAAGATGAGATTGGTTGTCCAGTGCATCAAATGTCATGTCGCGGATATTGGAAAACCATTTTCTCGCAACGGCTTGTCATTGCCTCTCATTCAATATCTTAATGGTTATAATAACATCCCGTGGGTTGCATCTCACGTTGAGCTTCTGAAAAAATGTATGAAAAATTGTAATAAATGGTGTATCAGCCATCAAATTAGCACACAGAATGTATGAGTTTGCAACTAATATAACATAATTGCTAGATAAATAATACATGTCATGTCTGTACACAATAAAAAAAATGGTGGCAAAATGTTGCAAACTCAATATGATATTGTAACTGCAGTTCATCGCATGTAACCTGTCGTGAAGTTTCGACTACTTTCATCTTTAGTGTATACTAATTAGTATTTAATATGGTGTATCAGCGCATGCTTAGTGTATACTAATTAGTATTTAATATATAAAAAAATATGTATAACATATAACCTGTCGTGAAGTTTCGACTACTTTCATCCTCTTTGTGCATGTCTTCTGTAAGATTTTGTTAGGAATTCTAGTAGCATTACGCTTCTTCATAGGTGTCATAAAATCGTCGTCGTCATCACCAGTTCTAGTTTGGTCAGTGGCTTCATGAATAACATATGGTCTCTCGGTGGGTGCAGGACGATGACCGTCATGATTTGTGTTGGGAGGGTCTCCAGTTGACGCCAAATGCGGTATCTCAACACTAAAGAACTCTTAGCTTGACTCGATGGTTATACGTTTAGGATTAGCCAAAGGATGATCCACAGACTTCATGTTGCGATAGGACACCCTTCGTAAAATAAAGATTACTTCAGGTAAGAATATTATAGCATAAAAAAGGCATATATACCTATACTCTTAGGACACTGCTAGGTTATGTATAGTGTGCATAATGTGCAGAACAACGGATGTAGGCTACAAAACCTTTATATGTCGTAAACTATATCTAAAAAAGGAATGCATAACAACAGAGATGTGAAAAACACATTTATATATAGTAATCTGCACAAAATAAAGCAGTGCATAGTGTGTACCAACAAATTTGGCAAAAAAACATAACGACATCATCTGCACACATAAAATGGTGTATTATAACTCTTGGAAACAACAATAAGAACACATGGGATGGGCATTTCCAGTAAGAGAACATCACTAATTTATTGATTGCTATTATAAAATTATAAAATTCCTTTATAAACAACATTCAATACCTATATAAAAAAGCAACAGTATGAAACAATTATGCAATTGTAAAATTAGAAGCCCTTAGCATATCCTACAAAAAATTACCTGTGTTTCCGAATGCTATTCAATACAGTTCAAAGATCGGTGCGCTTTCCCTTATCAATGTGGCAGTACTACACACAGTGATAGATAATGCGATACAACTGGTGGATTATGCGAAATTAACGCGTAAATGGGACGGATGAGGATGGGGCGTGGTGAACCTGATGCCGACGGTAATATGCAGGAGTTGGGGGTGCCGGGACGGTGAAAAACACTGATTCATATTGTAAACAATTGCTGGATTATGCGAAAGAATGTTGGGAAATGGAACGAAGAAGGAGAGGGGAAAACGAACTAGGGCGGAGAACGATAGAGGGCAAACGATCAAGGACGGAGATTAGGGCGACTGGGGGCGGAGGGGGCGCTCGGCGTTGGCGGTCATAGGAGCGGGTGATGGCGACGGCGAGGCACGGATTTTATTAGGGTTTCGGTGGGGCCGCGACGTGTGGGTTGATTTTGGTCGTACGGGTGTGTCTTCGACGTTGACCACATTGGTTCGGTTGGCTAGCGGGGAACGACGCGGGACTGCGGGGACCCGTAGTGTGCACACGATCGGTTGGTTAGTGTGTGTACGTCGTGTTCATATGTAGCATAAATTGTTGTGTAAAGGATCGTAAACACTGTGTGTTTATACAAGCATTAACCCCGAAACACACCTCGCACGTTGTATAAATTGTTGTGTGTACGACGTGTTCATATGCAGCATAAATAGTTGTGTAAAGAATCGTAAACATTGTGCGTCAGATGGATATGCAGTTGTTATCGTCAATTTATACAAGCATAAACCCCGAACCACAACCCGACCACGACTCGACCGTGCCGCTATGACGATTTATGCAACCGTTGCCATCAAAAGAAGCATGCATAAATGTGGCAAACTCCCACGTGCGACCCCACCACGACACCGGTGAACCCGCGTGGCACCCCCGCCACCCGACCCGTCGCTCGCGCCTGCGGACCCACCCCGGCCAGGGCTATATATATATCCGATGTATTATTAGCTGGCCGACCAGTTGCTGATGAAAATGATGATAAGATGTATTCGTAATATATATGACTATCAATAAACTATACTTATTTCTTTTATTATTCCCCTCCAATTAATGGCAATATTGATAAACACGAATGACGCTCAGCCAACCAAAATACGAAGCAAAATAAGATGAGCACAAGCACATCAATAATTTTCACGCTCCAGCCAACAAACACTACAACAAACAATACATGAATAGTGTTTTTTTCATCGACCATAAACAACTATCGGAATTCGGCTCTTTGTTGGAATTCGGCTCTTTGCCGAGTATGTACCTAGCTCATGAAAAATGGAAAACAAAAAATGCAAAAATGATATTCATGTTATTTAGTACAAGTTAAGGCCTATTTCAAAATTATACCGGAATTGTCGAACACCATGCTCACGAAACAAGACCACGAACTTGCGATCCAGTGGTTTTAAGATTGTATAGGACACAAATAAAGCCAGAAAATCATGAAACTTGTCAAGATGTCATGATATCATATGTGGAGACTCTGATGAAAAATTTAAAATGTTTAGTGAAAGCTGTCACACGCTATGTGTAGAAACATATCTGGCCTTCACATAAAATCACTATCAGAATCGGTGTCTTTGCCGAGTGTATGAAGCACTCGGCGAAGGCTGGAAATCACACTCGGCAAAGAGAGCTCGTCGAACTGTACATCGACAACGGTTTCTTTTTCGAGTACTTTTTATCAAGCACTCGACAAAGACATTGCCGAGTGTCACTCGGTACTCGGCAAAGAAAAACCGCCGTCAGGACGACTTTGTAACGGTGACGGAGCCTTTGCTGAGTGCGTTAGGTGACACTCGGCAAAGAGTATCCATTTGCCGAGTGTATTAGGTGACACTCGACAAATAGTTTCCCTCTTTGCCGAGTGTTTGCCAGACCAGCACTCGGCAACGAGGCCACCAGTGGGCCCCTTTGTTAGTTTCTTTGTCGAGTGCGCTAGGAGACACTCAGCAAAGCTTGCTTCTTTGCCGAGTGCCAGGGCCGTAGCACTCGGCAAAGAAGCTTTCCCAGTGACCAGGTGTTCCTTCTTTGCCGAGTGCTATGGCCTTAACACTCGGCAAAGCACCTCTTTGCCGAGTGTTACACTCGACAAAGTGACCAGTATACCCCTTTTTATTTGTTTTTTCTATTCCCTCCATATAAATAAAAGATATATCACATATACATCACAGATATCACATAATCATCACATACATAATAGAGACCACATATTTCACAAATCTAACATGTTTTTCACAAACATGTCTATGTTCTTACCAAGTTTCACCAACATAAGTATCATAACTTAGCTAAAGAGGTGGGCACCTGGACTGGTGCGGCGATGGGCTAGGCGATCCATGAGGGTTGTTGGATGCTGCCCCAGATTGTCCCTGCACAGAGAAGAGATTACATGTGTTATACCAGATAAATATATATCATGCGGAACTAGAATTTTGATACTCACAGGAGTATGGAACTCAGCAGGGTCAACTGTAGGGAACAACGAAGGTGGTGGAGCAAAACCCTGTGCGGCACCAAGGCTCTGTATGTACTGGAACATCTTCGCCATCCTCGCCTCCATCTCCTGATGTTCCTCCTCTCTGTTTCTAGCTGGGTCTATAATATTCCAAGCCAATGTTATAGTGACTCAAAGAGAAGGTATATAACTCAAAGAATGACGAGTTACAGAAGCACTAACCTCGAGTTGTTGTATGTGATGATGTGAGATGTCCTGCCGAGGTCGTATGGCTGGGCTCGAGCTCGTGCTCCTTGCTCGCACCTGAGACAGAGTGGGAGTGGACTACGAGTCGATTTCCCCGTCGGCAATCCAATACCGCCCATGTCTCTTGCCTCCTCCGACCCTCATGAGGACATCGGGGTCGATGTCCTCGGTCCTTGGATCGTAATCTGGTCCATGGACCTATTGTGCCATGGTGGTGTAATCATGAAGGCGGCTGTAGACGGTGGGGTTGCTATATGCCTCGAGCTGCCTTGGTGGTGGGAGGGACCTTGCATCATCAGACGTCATTCCCTGCTAGTGTTATGCGCCTCCTCCCACTCAATCGAGCACCACCTATCCACCATATGCTCCCAGCACTGAGGATGTGTGGCGTACCAATAAGAAATCATCTACAAAGTAAACATGTACACTGCATATCAGAAAATAAAATTAAGGAAAAATATTGTCACAGATATTAAAGTGTTGTATTTACCTGCAAGTACTAGTCCCTGTTCAACGACATGGTTCGGGCTTGCTGCTTGGTCACCTTCTCCCCAAGGATGGAGCCGTGGTAGCTGATGATGGTTTGGATTCGTGCCTCGTAGTGCATGTCCACGACAAGCTTCTTACAGCTCGTGGTGGCCACCACATTTGCCCTAGACTCGTATCCAGCCTCGCATATGAAGAAATCCTGCATACAAAGACGATGTATCCATACATTATTTTAAGAATGTGCAACGTATGCAACATATTTTACATTATAGTAAGACTTACCTACAGCTCTTACTTCACCCGCTCCACCATGTTGTTGCCCTGTCGTCCCGATGTACTGCATCGGGGGCGACGGCGTAGTGATCGAAGGTTTAGGCTGGGTCCGTCACTCCGACATACTCAACCAGTCTAATGGAAATGTTCCCTGCACAGTAGGTCGAGGATGCCATTGGGGTTGCGGCCGTGACCCCCAGCATTCTCCACAACCATCCAAGCATCCAAGACCTGTCCAAGTGATAAATAAAAAGTATTAGTTTATATTATGAATTTGAACACATAATATGAACAAGCATGGAGAACATAAAGTTACATGCCTCTCCCCATCCGGCCGAATCAGCGGCTGTCTGTCTCGAAGTATGGGACGATGAGGGAGACTCGCGGGACCTTGCAAGTAGACGTTCCTCGAACCTAAGGCGCCAGAACCTGAGGCGTCCTACTGAGCGTCGTCGTCATCCTATTGCACCGCATCGACATCGGCCTGCTGCTGGACGTCGTCGTCCTGCTATGCCTCCTCCACCGTCCTACGGGTGCTCCTCCTCCCCCTCCTTGTCCTCGGCCAACGGCCCACCATCTTTTTCCAACAACCTGCAATTAAGAGTAAACAAATAAGCACATATAAAAAGATGTATTTAGAAACAGGTGCGAAATAAAAAAAATATAGCATTACATCAATTAAAAATAATCTTCATATGGGTCGGGTTTAGCCGGACCATAACTCTCATCATCACTATCAACCATTTGATAGTCAACACCATCCGAAGGCGCAAGTTCATCATTAATGTCATTGCCTTCAAATATTACTAAGTCATTCTGATTTTGCACATCATCATCCTCCTCATCAACAACCATTTCAATATCTACTTCCATTCTGATAGCTATGGTTAAGTCTATCTCAAATCACCCTTCTAACCCATCTTCTTGTAAGAACTCTACATCATATGTGTCTAGGTCTAAGTTATAATCTTCATCATTAGGAAGAGGTAATTTACCGTGCGGCGATACCTTATGCACAACATCCCAACCCTAAAGATGTTCTTTCATTTGGCACTCATATGGGATATAATACACTTGTGTGGCCTATTGGGCCACGATATAGACATCGTCTCCTGGTAAGGTGGAACCTTGTCGAATTTCGACTATCCCAAGATTAGAATGTGTTCGTCTCATCACTTGAGGGTCAAACCAATGACATTTGAATATCATTGGAGTAAGAGGTTTGGAACCATGAAAATTGAGTTCATATATTTCTTCGATTCGTCCAAAATAATCGACCTCGTCAAGGCTGGGCGTAAAGACTCTAGAACACGTTGTTTTTCGATTGGGTTGACTTTGGTCGTAGCATGTTGTGCGAAAATGGTATCCATTGACGTCATACCCAGAATATTTCTTGACCCTATAAGCAAAGTCGTTGGCTACTTGTCTCAACTCGGCACTCATAGACATCCTCTTTGGTCCTGCAAGTATTCACAAGTTAAAAGACGCTAAATTGAGTTCATAGACGGATCTCTTTAACAAACTAAGCACGTACCTTATGTTTGAACCAGGAAATGAAATCGAGCAATCCATTTCTCGCACCCTTTATAAGAAGGGTATCATATTCCTGTGGAGTTGGGTCCCTTGATCGACGCCAGAATGCATGAACAAATTGTTCCATTTATGGCGTCACCTCTTCAAGGTTGGTCAATACATATAGCATGATATGGCGCCACTCTTCATGTGTTAGGGTCTTGGTGGTCGAACCACTTGCACTTCCAAGTTGGCCTCAAAATATGTTGAGGTTCGATTTATTGTCGCCATCATTGTAACGAGGGGGTGGATTATGCATGCTCGGCAATTTGTCACCATAGTAAGTTGTTGTGAAGTTTGACACCTCCTCTAGAATTTATTTCTACATTTCTTTCGAATAGTCTTTAGACATCTCTCGATTGGATAGCACCAACGTCCTTGCATGGGCCCTGTTGGGGACTTGTTCTCAAATGCTGTGAATTAAGAACAAGGCAACACAAAATGTTAATGGTTAAAGTCCTTTGTCCTTCGAAACATTATTTCCTTTAGGACATAATGATCTTCAGACGAAGGTCATAAAAGAACATACCTTCATGATTGCAGTTTATACTAACGAAAGGATAACCATGTAAAACACAGAAGATAACATGAACGATTATATAACATTATTAATTCATCTTCTATCATATTATTATGAATAAATAGAAATAATACAAAGTTACTTTTGTACCTTCGGCTTGACAGAAGAAAAGAGTACAAGCGTGATGCACAAGCGAGTACAAATCAGCGTGAACAGTACGGGAGTACTGTTCATCTAATTTATAGGCACAGGACGCAGCCTGTGTGAAATTACATTAATGCCCTTCATATTCACTATTGACTTAAGAACAAACTGTCGAGGACTAGATAGCCTTTTCCTTCTTAAGTCGGTTTCTCTTTCTGTTATTGAGTCGAAGCTTTCTCACGCGCAGCTTCGACGCTGGTTCGACCCTTCGTTCCAATCCTGCTTTCCATACTGTATATGCCTTTAATCCAAGACAGAAGGTACCTGTTCATATGTTACACTTGGAAAACATTGTTAAATTATGTTTTTGAGGACCTTTGAAGGACGAAGGCCCCCAACAGTAGCCCCTCGCAGTATTAATTTGTTTAAGATAACAAATTCAGACTGCGACATGGGCGAAGGCCTTACGCCGAAGGTCCGAAAAAACACCTTCCCTTTGCTAGAATAGCAACGATCAATGACAGATGGGCCCCCCAATTTGGAGCATGCTGAGCGTATAAATAAGAACTCGCACCAACCATATTTGATACGCTGCTTGTGCTATTTGCTTTATTTTCTCAATTTCATAGCTCTTGCTCACTAACGCTTCCTAGTTTCACAAGCTTGTGAGCTTCGGTTAAAAAGACGCATTTTCGCCATCTCTGAAGAAGAAATGTCTCAAGACAAGAAGACTACTGCTGAGATGAAGCTAACTGAAGAGGAGAAGCTTTTTGAGGAGAAGAAGGATGTGAATCCTTACATTGCTGGATTTATCGAGTCAATGGCAAAAACAAATACAGAGAAGATTACTAAGGAGATACTGGAAGGCCTGTCTGAAGATACTGGTGACAGTGACAGTTATGATGCGGAAAGTGGGGGCAAAGATTCCGAGGATCAACCCTGGAGACCAAGTCATGCAATTTTCGGAAAATCGACCATCAAGCAAAGTCACCTCGAAAACATGAGGGGAAGGTACTTTCGAGATATGTCTATTGTGAGGCCTGGCAGAGATAACAACGTTCCTGCTCCTGAGGAGAACGAAGTTGTGATTTTCCGAAGCTTCTTCAAAGCTGGTCTTCAGTTCCCGTTGAGCAAGTTTGTAGTTGAAGTGTTGAAAACCTACCAAATTTTCCTTCATCAGTTGACCCCCGAAGCCATATTGAGGATGGGAGTCTTCGTCTGGGCAGTAAGAAGCTAAGGGATAGAGCCAAGCGCGAAGTGCTTCTGCAGCATGCACGAACTTCTGTATGAGACGAAGGCCATGGGTAAGGAACAGTATCACAACAACTTCGGTTGTTATGGATTTATCGCCCGTCCCAATGCCAGGCACCCAGTGCCAACATTTCGGAAGAGATGGCCCGGAAATTGGATGGAAGAATGGTTTTATGTGAAGAACGACTTGACAGCGAGGGAGGACATCAAGGAGGTTATTATGCGCCCCATATGGTCCCGCTTCGGTCTCCGAAAGCCAAAGGTTGGAATTGATGACGCCGCCAAAGAGTGTCAGAAGGCGTTTGGTACTGTCTACTTCTTCATTGGTACAAGAGATTTAATTCAAGAGCATATAGCATTCAGAGGATGGCCGCTTGTAGAAAACTGGGAAATGCCGAAAGAGGCCATCACCAAGTCTAGCGAAGGTGAACTGGTCCGGCTGAAATATACATTCTGGTATGGGGATAAATTTGATGAGCCAAACGATGACTGGCTGAAATGCATCGAAGTTACAAGTGATGAACTGCTTGGATCATATTCCAAGGCAGAAGATAATGCACTATCCACAGCCTTCGGGAGTCGGGGAAAGAAGAGATTGAACAGAGTTTTTGATGCTATTGGCTTTGTCTACCCCAACTATCGCTATCCGCTGCGGGGGCAAGGGAAGAAGAGGAAAGCTGCTGCTTTGGCCGCCCAGCTGAGTCTGTGCCGAAGGCTGCGGGCAAAAATATGAAGGTACTTACCCACCGACCGCGTTACATTGAACCGGCTGTGGTGCCCGAGTTTGACGGGGAGGTTTCTTCAGCTGCTGAATCAAGAGAAACTGTTCCTCCCATGCAGAGGGTTGAAGAGCCGGCTATAATGCCGAAGGCACCTTCGGTTGAGCTAGTTGAAACGAAGGTTAACAAAGATAAAGCTGAAAGGTCAAAAACTGAAGAAGTAACAAAGATGCCAGGGATTTTAAGTCCTTCAACAGAAGCAACAGCGCTGAAAGCACAAAAAAGTTCTGCCATAACTCCTAGAAGAAGGAGGATGGTAAATGTATTAGATGTACTGGAAACAACCGACTCCATAAGTCTCGCTCCCAAAGGGAAGGTTGCCGAAGCTGACAAAACGCAACCCAAAGCTGATACTAAGAAAATAGATGTTGAAGCTACAATAACCCTGGCTGAAACCGAGGCGGGGCCCTCAGTGCCTGTTGAGACAAAGCTTGCCCCAACCGAGCAGGGGGCCAAAGGAATAACTCCAGATACTAATATAGCTTTTGAGAAAAGTATGGCCAACGAAGCCGAATCCCTTACTCCTGAAGCACTCTCCGAAGATTTTGATTATATCGTTAGACATGCTTCAGGAAAAAGACTATCCGAAGAAGAAATTTCTGAAGCCAAACATTATGCTCGGGAATTGCAGTATCCGAGGGGAGCCCTAGTATTGAATGGTACAACCGAAGATGACTTTTTATACTGCCTCCCTGACAACAAAGAATTATCCGTCTGCCGGGAGATGGCCAGAAGTATGGGCTTCCCGAAGCTCGAAGCTGTCCTTTGCGCCATGACGAAGGCCGATCTCGTAGATAGTCTTGCATACAACAGTCTGAAGGTACCGAAATTGTGAATTTTGAAGCTTATGAATTCTGAAATGAAGCCTTTTATTCTCATGTTAATCCTTTTTATTCTTTCTTGCAGGGCTTAATACCTAGCAACGCCCTAAGGGCGCAAAAGAATGCTGAAGACGAATGCTGCACTATAGCTCTCAACAACCTTCGAACAGAGGTTATCAGGCTGAGAAACGAAGCCACGGAAAAAGACAAAATTCTACTTTCATTGGTGGACAAAGTAAAAGAAGATGAAGCTAATTTCAAGGCTCAAGCTGAAATTCAAAAGAATGAGGTTGAAGACCTTCGAAAACAGCTGGCCGAAGCCAAAGAAAAATGTGGTCTCGCAGAGGCCAACCGAGATATTAGTGAATATTGGAGAAATTATTTAGAAAAAATAGTTGCAGAACTTCGCACATCCAAAGAAAGATGCTTCGAAAAATCCCTGGGCTGCATGGAGAAGATAAAGGCTAGCTTCGCCAACGTGGGCGCCTATTCCAATGAAGATAACTTTATACGAGGCGACCCTGAAGGCGTTATCGAATGGATAAGCGGAGAGGCTGAAGCTTTTGAAGAAATTTTAAGTGATCGCGGGGATGTCTGCGCGTTCTCAGGTGCAAGAGGAATTTCAGCCATCTTGGAGAAGGCGGGTTGCGATCATGTCAAAGCCCTGGCCCAGGCCGAAGCTGCCTTCTTCGTGGATGACACAAAGGATCCCTCAGCCGAAGCAAGTTTAATGGGCGGAAAATTTTACACTGACATCTGGGCAAATGGCGGCCGAGAAATGACTCACGAAATAATGAAGAAAAGTGAAAAAGATATTCATGACGCTCGATAAGAAGCGAAAAAAGCTGAGGAAGCTGCAGAACGAGAGAGACGAATAGGTATTGTTTTGTGACCTTTAGCTTCGTCGTTTGTTTTCGTGACTTCGAACTGATTAATTTTTTCTACTGCAGCTGAACTATCTCCTCCACCGGAACCGTTCGACCCCCTGGCCGACCCAGAAACGAAGAAAGCAATAGAGATCATCAATATAGCTGAATCTATCATTAACAGAGTTGTTAACAAGTTGTTAAATGAAATTGCGGAAAAGGTCATGAAAGAGGACTGATACTTATTGTAAAAACATTTTTAGATGATCAATGTAGCTTTGCTGTATCAAGACTGTAACATTCAACGTGCATATTTTTGAATCTAATATGTAAATTATTTGTAATTTAGTTCTTTGTGATGCATGAAACTTTATATACATACCGTTTTTGAGCCTTCGGCGAAAAAACATCTTCCCTTCCTTTCATGCTTCGTGAAGAAGAAAATCCATGCTTCGTGAAAATATCTATGCTTCGTAAAAACATCCCAGCTTTGTAAACAAAGGATCCCTTCTTTTGCAATAGAGCTGATGAAGCTGTATTTCTCAGCTAACTTTGTGCCTTAGCACATTTTCATTTTTTATAAAGCAGTCTCCAAAGGTCGACTTCATATTCAATTCGTGTCATTGGTGCAATATGATGTATGATGTGATGCTATGCGGGATGATGTGATGATATGATGCGAAGGATGATGCTAATGCTGAAGATACGCACCCACACGCCCACACTGGAACACACCATCTCTGCGTCCCCTTAGGAACGATCGAAGTCTCTTTGCCGTTTATTTTTCGGCTTCACCGCTTATTTTTTCGGTGTAAGTTCTGCATCCCCTTAGGAACGTCTGTTGAACTTCTTCGCCTTCTATTTCGGCGGTATCACCGTTAACTTTTCGGTGTAAGTTCTGCATCCCCTTAGGAACGTCTTTTGAACTTCTTCGCCTTATATTTCGGCGGTATTTTGCTCTGTATTCCCTTTGGAATGACTTTTGAGCAGACAACTTACACTGCTCTCCCTTAGGAACGACTTTTTGTGGCTTCGGCAAAACTTACGCTGCGCTCCTTAGGAACGGCTTTTTGTAGCTTCGGCGAAACTTACGCTGCGCTCCATAGGAACAGATTTTTGTAGCTTCGGCGAAACTTTGGCTGCGATTTTTAGCTCTGCATTGCCTTAGGAACGACCTTTGAGCTTCAGCAATTTTTGAGCTTAGTAAATATTTGAAGAAGATATATTTCATTCTGATAAAAGTGAAACTATTATAAGAAATTAAAACTAGTTCTGCATTGTTTGTTCCTTATTGAAAAACAAAATGACGTATAAAAGTACTTCAGGGGTAGGATATCGCTCAATAAATGTGCTTTAATTCTGGCACAGTACTATTGACGGTGCGAGCTTCGGATTCCTCCCTGACTTCACGTTGCTGCTGAGAATACTGGCGCCCTTCTGGCTGGCTTCGAGAGTAGGTCGGCTGTAGTGGTGGTGGGGGTGGGAGTTGTGGCCAGGAAGCCTGTGAGTGACTAGCCGAAGCAGCAGAAGCTGTGGGATGATTGCCCACATACTCTAATATATAGGGAGAGTGGCACAAAGCAGTGTGCAAGACCTGCTTCGGCTGGTTCTGCCAAGCTTCGGCTTCTGCTATCTCCTTTTGCTTCTGAATGGTGATTTGGCACATTCTTATAGTATGGCCCTTGTCCTCACCACAGAATAAGCAGTAGATCTTTCTAGGCTGATCCCCAAATCTTCCCCCGAAGCCCCTAGCGCCTCTGCCTCTTGGAGCTGGTGGCCTGAAAGAGCTTTGTTGTTGCCCCGAAGATTGTGAGGTGTATTGTGACCTCTGAGGCTGACTTCC
This sequence comes from Zea mays, assembly GCF_902167145.1. Classification (NCBI taxonomy): domain Eukaryota; kingdom Viridiplantae; phylum Streptophyta; class Magnoliopsida; order Poales; family Poaceae; genus Zea; species Zea mays. Next base: position 132,207,998 of record NC_050098.1, on the reverse strand, counting down.
TTTGTCGTCACTCTGAGTGGAATTATGGATTGACCTGACATGCCTCGAGTGGATTCTTCCTCTGAAGCCCCTAGTCATTTCCGAGAATCTGTAAGCTTCCTCCCTTCTTTGACGGAAGTCGTTGTCAGCCCGGATGTACTCATCCATCTTTTGAAGCAGCTTCACCAGAGTTTGTGGGGGCTTCCTAGCAAAATATTGAGCAGTAGGTCCTGGCCTAAGTCCCTTGATCATGGCCTCGATGATAATTTCATTGGGCACATTAGGTGCTTGTGCCCTCAGTCGCAAGAACCTTCGTACATGTGCCTAAATGTATTCTTCGTGGTCTTGCATGCATTGGAACAGAGCCTGAGCTGTGACCGGCTTCGTTTGAAAGCCTTGGAAACTGGTAACCAGCTTGTCCTTAAGCTTCTGCCACGACGTGATAGTCCCTGGCCAAAGAGAAGAATACCATGTTTGGGCTACATTCTAGACTGCCATGATGAAGGACTTCGCCATAATTGCGGTATTGCCTCTATACGAAGATATAGTTGCTTCGTAGCTCATCATAAACTGCTTTGGATCTGAGTGCCCATCATACATGGGAAGCTGAGGTGGCTTGTATGACGGGGGCCATGGGGGTAGCCTGCAGTTCTGCTGCCAAGGGAGAAGCATCATCAAAAGTAAAGGTATCATGATTAAAATCATCATACCATCCATCTTCGTTGAACAAGCCTTCTTGACGAAGCTCCCTATGTTGGGGCCTTCGATCTTGTTCATCTTGAGCAAGGTGGCGCTCAGTAGCTTCATCGATCTTCCTTTGAAGATCAACCAACCGTGCCATCTTCTCCTTCTTCCTTTGTACTTGCTGATGAATTATTTCTATGTCCCTGATCTCTTGGTCCAACTCCTCCTCTTGGAGTGGTGTACTGGTGGCCTTCCTCTTCTGGCTTCGAGCCTCTCGGAGAGAAAGAGTTTTCTGGTTTGGGTCCAGTGGCTGCAGTGCAGCAGTCCCTGGCGCTGAAGCTTTCTTCGGCGGCATGACGAAGGTTAGTGCTTGCCGAAGGTGGTCGAAAGAGTTCACCGGAGGTGGGCGCCAATGTTGGGGACTTGTTCTCAAATGCTATGAATTAAGAACAAGGCAACACAAAATGTTAAAGGTTAAAGTCCTTCGTCCTTCGAAACATTATTTTCTTTAGGACATAATGATCTTCAGACAAAGGTCATGAAGGACATACCTTCATGATTGCAGTTTATACTAACGAAAGGATAAACATGTAAAACACAGAAGATAACATGAACGATTATATAACATTATTAATTCATCTTCTATCATATTATTATGAATAAACAGAAATAATACAAAGTTACTTTTGTACCTTCGGCTTGACAGAAGAAAAGAGTACAAGCATGATGCACAAGCGAGTACAAGTCAGCGTGAGTACTGTTCATCTATTTATAGGCACAGGACGCAGCCTGTGTGAAATTACATTAATGCCCTTCATATTCACTATTGACTAAAGAACAAACTGTCGAGGACTAGATAGCATTTTCCTTCTTAAGTCGGTTTCTCTTTCTGTTATTGAGCCGAAGCTTTCTCGCGCGCAGCTTTGGCGCTGGTTCGACCCTTCTTTCCAATCCTGCTTTCCATACCGTATATGCCTTTAATCCAAGACTGAAGGTACCTGTTCATATGTTACACTTGGAAAACATGTTAAATCATGTTTTTGAGGACCTTCGAAGGATGAAGGCCCCCAACAGGCCCCCATTTGTGCCTCATAGGGGAGATGAAGAATCAAATGCTGCATTGGATTGAAGAAGTCGGGTGGAAATATCTTCTCAAGCTTACACAGTAACACGAGTGTCAATCTTTCCAAGTCTGCAATCATGATCCGAGATAACTCTTTTGCACAAAGCTGGCGGAAGAAATAGCTCAACTCTGAAAGCGCTAGCCAGACATGCTTAGGGACATAGCCTCGAACCATCGCAAGAAGAATTCGTTCAATCCAGTCATGACTCTTCATCCCTAAGACCCGCAGAGTAGATAAGTTCACCCCCTACTCAGGTTAGCTGCATACCCACTAGGGAACATTGTTGGGGCGAAGGCGAAGACGCCACCCTTCGCTCGATGCCTTCGCCGACCTCGCTGGATCGACGGAGACAAGACGACGGACAGACTTACCCTTCGCCCGACACGGCGCCGGACGAAGACCTATGACGAGGTCATCCCATCTCGCGACCTCGTCCTGCATGGAGGCCCACGTGTGATCCGGCCCATTGTAACAGGCCCTGCGTGGCCGCTGCGCGTTAAGGGCCTATTATGTAAAAGCCTCCCTGTAATTACGGTCTGTAACCCTGCTTTATGGGAATATTCCGGGGATAACCTAGGCGCCTGAGGGCACATGCGTCCTTAACACTGGACGCTGGGCACTCAGATACCTATAAATACCCCCGCATAGTGCCCTTGAGAGGCTAGATTAACAGAGCTATTGCCATCTCGTGCAAAACCCCTGTTTGCGTTGCTACACTCCCCCGTTGTATCAATTTGCACCGGAGAGCAAGTTCCAACATTTGGCGCCCATCGTTCGTGCTACGAAAAAACAACCCGCGATGGCACCCAAGAAAGCTAGCTCGAAGGCTGACGAGGCTGCGAAGGCAGCACTGCTGGCCGCAAAAAAGGGCAAGGCCCTCGCCCTCACCCACTCCACCCACCAAGAGGCCACTGAAGACGACGTTCTCCGCACCTGCGAAGACGACGCTCTCCGCACCTGCGGCCCTGAAGGACAGCCGCAACCTCCCCCAGGCTTCGCTCCACCAGAGGGCACGGACTTCACCGAGGACGGCGAAGTCATCGGTGTCTCAGCAGAAGAACAACTACAGCTGCGCGCCCTGCGCATCAAGAACCGCAATCTCCAGAAGCAAAAAGAGATACTTGAGGCCAAACGCCAACGTGTGTCTGCACAAGCCAAGGTGCGGCAAATGATACGAGACGAAGAGCAGAAGGCCCAGGAGCTCGAGCAAGAGATCGCGCTAATGCAGCGCGAAGGCCACTTCGGCCTGCAACACGGTCCACCCCTGCAACAGCGCGCACAAGTCGAAGACCTGCACTTTCCCCACCGCGATCACGCCATCCCACACGCCGCGGCATTCCAAGGTGTCAACTACCTCGACGAGCGAAGTCCCCTGGCGCCACACCTGCAAGTGACACCCTGGCCTGCCAATTTCCGGGCAGGGACCTATCCCAAGTACAATGGCAGTACTGACCCAGCACAGTACATCATGAGTTATCAGGTCGCCGTTGCATCTTCCGGAGGGGACGACACCACGATGGCCAAGTCTTTCATCATCGCCCTCGAGGGCCCAGCTCTCACCTGGTTCACCAGATTGCCCCCGTTGTCCATTGACTCCTGGAGAAGCCTCTAGGACAAATTCCTGCTCAACTTCCAAGGGTACCGCCCAGACACCGACGCCCTGACCGAACTCTCACTCTGCAAGCAGTTGGAAAAGGAGACTCTGCGGGAGTACTACCGCAAGTTTTTGACACTCAAGTCACAGCTACCCTCGGTCGATGACCAAATCGCCATCCACTACGCCATCAGTGGCCTTCGGGCCGGCGTCCTCTACAGCCACTGCATCAGGGATCCGCCCAAGAACCTCCAGGAGTTGTATCAACTATTTGAGAAATATGCCAAATCTGAAGAACTCCACCAGCGCAAAATTGAGTCTCAGAGGAAACCCAAAGATGCTCCTCAGTCCAGCCGCACGTGGACGAGGACTCCGCAGCCAGACTCCGGTCAGGACGGCCGCAATCAGCAGCAGGTGCACAACATCGCCAACCAGCACCCCGCTGGTGAGGCCCCTCGCCGCCAGGAATATCCCCCCAGGGCCGCGGAAACGGAACTCGCGGATGGGGCCGGGGACGTGCGCAACCGCCGCGCCGATTTTACTGCCTGTTTCACGGCGAAGACTGCGCCCACCAAACCAGAGACTGCCCAGAGACGAAGGCCACCAGAGACAGGATGGCACGGGCGCAACCAGCCGAGAACCCTAGAGTCGTCGCACACACATATCAGCAGCCCCCTCAACCATGCATCCACGCCCCCGCTCCGCATCCACCGCACCACGCATACCAACACCACCAGGAAGTACAAATCGTACCTCCCCCACCCCCACCTCCACATCAGCAACAACAAAACATCCACCACCCCCATGCCCCAAAACAAGAGGACTTCGCCGATCAGCTGTATCGCGGAGTCATTCATATGATCACTGGGGGGTCCAGCATCGACTTCGACACGAAGCGGCAGAAGCAGGACCACTACCGCAGCATCAACCACGTCGCCATCACTGGTCCGGTCGTGCAGACGAAGTGGTCCCATGTGCCACTAACCTTCGACGCCCGAGACGTTGATCTGCGCAGCGCCCCCCACATCGACGCCATGGTTATCAACTGCAGCGTAGTAGGCTGGGACCTGCACAAAGTCCTAGTCGACAATGGCAGTCAAGCAGACATCATTTTCCTCCATGCCTTCGACCGCATGGGCATAAGCCACAGCCTGCTCAAGCCTTCGGACAACCCGTTGTATGGTTTCGGCGGCAAGGGCACATTTCCCGTCGACAAAATAGAGTTGCCTCTCTCCTTCGGTGTAGCACCCAATGCCCGAAGTGAGCAAGTGACCTTCGATATCGTCGATATGGTGTATCCGTACAACACCATTATGGGTCGGGGCTCCATCAACAAGTTTGAGGCAACCATTCACGGACTTTACCTCTGCATGAAGATACCAGGTCCGTTAGGCGCCATCACGGTCTACGGCAACCAGCAGACGACACACAACATAGAGCGGGACTTCGTCCCTGGGCAAAGAAACGTGCACTGCCTCACGGCCCAGCGCGAGGTCCCTGCGTCCGCCAGCCCAACTGACAAAGAACACGACAAAGCATAGCTACAGAGCAACGACGGGACCAAGACTGTTCCCCTCGACCAGGCCACGCCCAAGCAGGCAGTCACCATCAGCGAAGACCTCACTTCGCATGACGAGGAGAAACTCCTCTGCTGCTTGTCCAAGAACAAAGACGTCTTCGCCTGGTCCGCCCTCGACCTGGTCGGGGTCAGCCGATCCATAATTGAGCATAGCTTGGGAATCGACCCTTCGGTGAGACCGAAAAAACAGCGGCTCCGCAAAATCTCTGACGAGAAGACAGAAGCCGCCAAGGCTGAGGTACATCACCTCCTGGAGGCCAAATTTATCGAGCCAGTGGCTTACCCCACGTGGCTCGCCAACGTTGTGATGGTGCAGAAAAAAAGCGGCAAGTGGCGGATGTGCATCGACTTCACCAGTCTCAACAAGGCCTGCCCAAAGGACAACTTCCCGCTGCCTCGGATCGACAAAATAGTCGATAGCGCGGCCGGGTGCAAAGTCATGTCACTCCTCGACTGCTTCTCCGGTTACCATCAAATATATATGAAGGAGGAGGACAAGGCCAGCACCAGCTTCATAACACCCTTCGGCACATATTGCTTCATCAGAATGCCGGAGGGACTCAAGAACGCCGGGTCCACTTTCTCCCGGCTTACCAAAACGGTGCTCGAGGGGCAAGTCGGCAGAAATATATTCACATATGTGGACGACATCGTCGTCGCCAGCAGGAGCAAGGAGGACCACCTTGCTGACCTCGCCGAGACATTTGCGAACATGTGGGACGCACGACTTCGCCTAAACCCCAAAAAGTGCGTCTTCGGCGTTCGCCAGGGGAAAATATTGGACTACCTGGTATCACACCGCGGCATCGAGGCCAACCCAACCAAAATTCAGGCCATCATCAACATGACGCCCCCATAGTCAGCCAGAGACGTCCAGCGCCTGACGGGCAGATTGGCTGCCCTCAACAGTTTCATCTCCAAATCTGCAGTGCGAAGTCTCCCCTTCCTCAAAACTCTCCGCGGCGCAAAAGACTTCGCTTGGGGACCAGAGTAGGTGGCGGCCTTCGCCTCATTGAAATAGTACCTGTCGAAATTGGCGGTTCTTTCAAGCCCCGACTCTTCGCTACCCCTGTTGCTTTATGTTGCGGCCTCGCCGCACGCGGTCAGCGCGGCACTGGTTCAAGAGCAGACAGTAGAGGGCGTGATCAGGCAGTGTCCAGTTTATTACTTCTCCGAAGTGCTCACACCATCAAAATGTAACATGACGGAACTGGAAAACATTGCCTATGCAGTTGTTATGTCTTCGCGCAAATTGCGCCACTATTTTGAAGCATTCAAGGTCCGAGTCACCTCAGATAGGGGACTCGGCGAATTGTTCAGAAACCCGGAGGCATCGGTACGGATCGCCAAATGGGCGGCCGAACTCTCCGGCTACCACATCACTTTCGAGCCCAGGACAGCCATCAAGTCACAAGTTCTAGCAGACTTCGTCATCGACTGGACCGGGCCAATAACACACCCGGACCCGTCCGCAGAGAAAGTTTGGACAATCCACTGCGACGGCGCATGGTGCCATGCGGGGGCAGGCGCTGCTGCAGTCATCACCTCGCCCGCCGGGGTCAAGCACAGATACGCGGCACGCTTAAGCTTCGCTCTGGAATCTGACAGATGCACAAACAACATAGCAGAATACGAAGCTGTCATCCTCGGCCTCCGCAAGCTAAGGGCCCTTGGTGTCACCACCTGCATTGTCAGAACAGACTCCAAGGTAGTAGCCGGCCAAGTCCAGAAAGACTATGTAGCAAAGGACCCCGCACTTATGCAATACCTCACGGCCATCCGAAGTCTCGAGAGACAATTCAAGGGATTCACCTTGCAACATGTGGACCGGGCCAAGAATGAAGAAGTCGACGCATTGGCCAAGGCTGCCGCCAGAGGCGAGTCCCTGCCCTCCGACGTTTTCTACCATGTTATCGGCACGCTAGCCGTCCGGAGGCCCGAAGGGCTCCAAATAACCAATGACAGCGAGGGCCACCGCATAGTCAACCTTATTATGACCGAAGACTGGCGGGCACCAATAACCCTTTTCTTACAGGGGTACTACCACCCAACCGACATCAACGAGGCCAAGCGCCTCAAACATCGAAGTCGGGACTTCGCACTGATTGAGGGCCAGCTTTACAAGAAGGGGTCAGTCAGCCAATGCTTAAATGTGTCACCGAGATCGAATGCGTCCAAATCCTGCGCGAAGTCCACAGCGGTACTTGCGGCTCTCACGCAGGGCCAAGGGCCCTAGCCGCAAAGGTGATCTGTCAAGGTTTCTACTGGTCCGCAATGATCTGTGCCGCAAATCGGGTCACAAGGTCCTGCGAAGCCTGCCAGAAGTTTTCTCCTCGATCAGGCAGCCTTTTGCAATTCACAAAACTGATCGCCCACACATGGCCTCTCCAGCGCTGGGGCTTGGACATTGTCGGGCCCCTGCCCACGGCTCAGGGGAACCTCAAGTTCACCTTCGTCGCTGTCGAGTATTTTACCAAATGGATCGAGGCGAGGGCTGTTTCCACAATAACATCAAAGACTGCACATAAATTTTTCTGGCAAAACATTGTTTGCCGCTTCGGAGTACCGTCCGAACTCACAGTTGACAACGGCAAGCAGTTTGACAGCCAAGACTTCAAGGATTTCTGCTTCTCCATTGGCACCAAGCTTGCCTTCGCCTCAGTATACCACCCGCAGTCCAACGGAGTTGTGGAACGCGCCAATAGAAAAATTTTCACAGCTGTCAAGAAGATGCTCCTCAACGAAAAAAGGGCAGGTGGGCCGATTTGTTACCTGAAGCGGTCTGGGCACTAAACACGACTGAGTGCAGGGCGACTGGGTTCACCCCTTTCCGCCTTCTATATGGATCGGAGGCCATGACCCCGCAAGAAATAAAACATGGGTCCCCGCAGACAGTTTCGTCAGCTGTCCCCGACATGGACGAACCCACTTCGAAAGATCTTATCGACGGAGACCGCGTCTTCGCTCTACAGGCTCTAAATAAATACCAAGCCCAGACAAAAGCATGGCGCGACCACGCAGTCATCCCGAGGGAATTCAGCGAAGGGGACATCGTACTCGTCCGAACAGCTCGGACAGAGTCCAGGGGCAAGCTGGAGCCCAAGTGGGAGGGCCCTTTCATTGTCAAGACGAAGGCATCCCCCAGCGCATACAGGCTCGCAACGCCAAACGGCGAAGACTTGGAACATTCCTGGAACATCGATAATCTCCGCAAATTTTTTGTTTGACTCATCAGGGCCAGCTCGCCCTTGTAATTCGCAAAAACAATTTTATTCTGGCCCGCACTCTTTTCCTCCCGGGGGTGAGGTTTTTAACGAGGCGGAGTCATGTAATATACAAGTGAAAAATCCCCCGCAAAAATCTACGTCAAAAAAAGACCGCGCCGACGGTCTTCGACATTTGACCAATACAAAGTCACCGCGAGGCCCAGCGCTAGCTACCCTCGCGTGCGACACTCCGCGCAAAAGTCGCCTAAGGGTGCAGCCGGACTAGCACAACAAGTGCGAAAAATCGAAGTCTTCCTCAAAAAGACTATCCGTGCAAAAGTCGCCTAAGGGTGCAGCCGGACTAGCACAACAAGTGCGAAAAATCGAAGTCTTCCTTAAAAAGACTATCCATGCAAAAGTCGCCTAAGGGTGCAACCGGACTAGCACAACAAGTGCGAAAAACCGAAGTCTTCCTCAAAAAGACTATCCGTGCAAAAGTCGCCTAAGGGTGCAGCCGGACTAGCACAACAAGTGCGAAAAATCGAAGTCTTCCTCAAAAAGACTATCCGTGCAAAAGTCACCTAAGGGTGCAGCCGGACTAGCACAACAAGTGCGAAAAATCAAAGTCTTCCTCAAAAAGACTATCCGTGCAAAAGTCGCCTAAGGGTGCAACCGGACCAAGCACAACAAGTGCAAAAAAGACTACACCAAACTGTCCGCGCAAAGACCAACTACATGCGCGCCAGACCGACATAACAAATACACCAGACCGAGTGCGCAACGCCTTCGTGAGCATAGCCGAATGTGCGAAGGCACACAACCTCATCATACAAGCCATTACATATGTACAGCGAGGGCATCACACTTTACATCGGTTCAACCTTCGGAATGATTCCCATCTCCCTATAGTTAAATAGCATTATCCTCAGCTCCTCACCCTCAAAAAGACTTCGCAGCTCCCCCTCACCTACACTCGCAACGGCCGGCAAGGACAACAGTTCCTGCCTGCCAGCCCTGCCCACACGAAGCCGACCGCCGTCCGCCTCACTCACTCTACGCTTCGCTACCGCCATTCGCCACCTACGCCTAGCACTTGGACCAGGCACAACTTCAGCATCCGCAGCACGCGGCGAAGCCTCCGCCGCCGCCACATCCAAGGCCGCAAAGTAATCCAAGTCCTCATCCGACGACTCTTCCTTCCACTCAACCGAACTCCCAGAGTCACCAAAACCAGAAAACTTAGACGCAGACTCATCCGATTCATTCCCATCATCCACGGTCGAAGCCGCCAAAAAATTAGCAGTAGCGGTTGCGTGCGCAGGCCCAAAATCTTGAACCTGCGCAGCAACCAAGGTTCAGCAACATATACAAAATTCGCTAACTACCCACACCCACTAAGCCATCTGCAAAGACCCAGCCGCCGCAGGATCCTCCGCTGCCGGCTCCGCCGCCATCTTCGGGGGATCCTCAGCCGTTGGCGCAACAGTTGGCAACGAGCCACCGCAGGCCGCAGTGGCTGCGGGGGCATCAGGGGAGCCTTCGACGGTTTCTGGGGGCGGCGCCGGAGCGACCTCGGGCCCAGCCGCCACCGGGTTCGACTCCGCCTCAGGCCACGCGCTGTTCAAAGCCCCGAAGTCATCCAATTTCTCGTCACGCGCCGCCTGAAACACAGCACACAGATTCAGCAAGCCCACATATAACCCACATTCAACAACACCAGACAAAAATCAAACATTACCTGACCCCTCGCCGTGTCGGACCGCTCCCTGACCACCTCCCGACTGTGGGGGCCCCACATCCGGTCAAAGAGGGCTCCCGCGGATTCCTTCACCACAGGGTCCTCAACCTTGTAAATCTCACGTTTGAAATCCTCATCAGATCGGTCGCAGACCTCATAGTGACGGCACCCTTCGCGGGACAGCGCGTTCATCGCCCCTTCGCAGGTGACCAAGGAGGCATAGGACATAAATCCCTCCACAATGGTCAGGAGCGCCAACAACTCCTCTTGCAGCCACTCGAGGCAACGAAGGCCTGACTCTCGGTCAGGCACTTCGAAGTCAGCGGTCCACGCGCCCAGCTCGTGGTATGAGTCCATAAGCTGCTTGCACGTCCGCTCAGCCTCCAAGCGCGTCGAAGCCTCGGCCCTCTCCACGCGGGCCTGCAGAGCGTTGAACCGCTCCTCCAATTCCTCGGCGCGTTGCCTGGCGAGGCTACCCTCCACCCGCGCCACATTGGCCTCCGCCTGCGCAGACTGCGCCTTGGCGAGGGCCTGATTAGCTTCCCTCCTCTCCTCCGCCAGCTGGCGCCGGAGCTCAGTCCTCTCGCCCTCCAGCACGGCCACCTTCTCCGCCAGTTTGCGACACTTGCTATCGGCGGCCGACTTTTCCCAGACGGCCTCAACATGTTGCGCCCGAAGTCTCTCGACTTCGGCAGACACAACTGCCGTGAGGGCCCCCGACGCCACGCGGTCGGCGAAGTCAGCCACCTAAAAGACACACATAAGACAAAAATCCCAACGAAACCGGTAAAAACCGAAGTCTAGCTCAACTTACCTGACTTAGCCGCTACGACGCCTCCTTCAGCCAGCGGGACACAGCGCCCGCCTCGTCCTTGACGGCAGCGAGCGCCGAAATCTCACCGCCAACGCTGAGAGCGCCACCCTTCGCCACAGGCACTGTGGCAGACACCGTTGTCGCCGTCGCAGGCGGAACAACAACCAGTTGCCCCTCGCCCGATCCTGCGACACATCAACAGTCAAAAAAAAGGGGGCCAACGACTTACCAGTGAGATAATCATCTACACTAATATCAGTGCCGAAATCGGCAATGCGCTTTCCCGGCGGAGGCAATTCTCGGGCCTTCGCGGCTTCGGCCGAGGTAGACTTGGCTCCGCCGGCGCCAGCTGCCTTCCCGACATCCGACACCTTGCTGGACCTAGGGCCGGCCGACTTCGCCGCCAGCGTCGGCTGGCTACCGCCGGGGGCGGCAGCCTTCGCGGTCCCCCGCACCCTCTTCGACCTAGCCTCGGGCAGCCTGACGACCGCCTGGCGCTTTTGCACAGCTTCCTGACGATCCTTATCCATCACTGCTGACACAACAACAGCAATATTCCATCCATAAGGAAACACTCTGAATTCACGAACCATGCGAGATGTAAAAAAGTCTTCGCCGGCCGCGCGGGGGATCAGAACGTTCTTAGGCCACCAACCCCCGGTAACCTTCAGCATCCGCGCCGAAGACTCCCGGAGCTCAGGCGAAGACATCCTTCCCCCGGGGGCCGCACGTCCCCATCAACTCCATAGCAAAGCTATCGGAGACCCCCAGTCCTCCCATAGCAGTACCTAGCTTCCTCTTCTTAGAGGATGGGGCGGCCGCCGACGCGGGGTCATCTCCGGTCTCTGCCGCCGGTTTCTTCCCGCGACGGTCGACATCGTCCTGCCCGGGATAACCGCCATACGGCAGACGGTTCAACTCGAAGACCCTGTTCAAGCGATCGTTGGACCCGCGAATATCCCAACTACGCTGGCCCTTCGTCCTTGGCACATACCGACCAACAATCCGCACTGCCCCATCCTCCGCCTCACGCACGAATGCGGCGGGATCGCGGCTATGCAAATCCAGTGCGAAGGCGGGACTTCGCACCAGCATCCCACCACGGGAAGGCATCTGGCGAGGGCATACTTCGCCCAGCGCCCAGCCACGCGCCAAGGGCCACACCCCATATGCGACGAACTCCTCAACCAGATCGGGCCCGCTACTTAGGCCGGCCGCGCACCGCAGGGCCCCTTCGTCTGCATCCTCCTCCGCTACTTCAAACTGCGGGTACGCAGAGTAACAATGCGAACACATCTCGGCCACGGGAAGCCCCGGCTGGTCTTCGACTGTGCCCTCGGCGACATAAAACCAAAAGTCCCACTAGTTGCCCCATTTATTGCGGGCACAAGGAACCAACTCAACGACCTCCATCGAAGTCTTGCCCGTCTATGGCGTAAACGTACAAGATCCAAATTGAGCAATCTTATTTCCAACTTTCCTTTTCTGCCGTGCAAACAATAATACTTTGCGAAGACTTCGACCGAGGGCTACCCGCCGTAAGAAGTCGTTGCCCAGACGTATTTCGCCAGAGCCACCACGGCATTGGGCGTCAACTGGTGGACCTGGACGTTGAACCTTCGCAGAACTTCTCCCACAAACCGATGTGCGGGAAGACGAAGTCCGGCAGCGAAAAAAGCCTCGAACACAACCAATTCGCCTTCTGGCTCGGGGACCTCCTCCGTCCCCGGGACACGTGCCACTCCGCCACCGAAATAACCAAGTTGTTGCATGTCTTGCACGCGGACCGAGGACATCCGCGACACGCCGAACTCAACTATGTCACCGGCGCGCAACTCCTCCGCCGCCACAGTGCTCAGCGTCTCCTCGGACGACGCGCCGGCCGGCGGTGTAGCGGCAGCAGAAGAGGAAGAGGACGGCATCGCTACGTACCGTCGACGGCGGAGGGCGGTCTGCTTCACACGGGCCAGATCTCCGACGAGCAAGAGCAAGGAGGGCAGACAAGCAACGAGCGATTCAAGAAGGTGGTTAGGATTTTCGCGGAGCGCGGAAAGATAAAGTTCAAAACGCGCCGCCCCCCGCCCCCTTTTATACACAGGGCGCGGCGCTTCGGGAGACCCGCAATCCAACAGTACCGCGTCAATCAACGGTCATGTCAAAAACCCCCGCGGGACCACTTCGAGCGAGGGCAGCGTCTCCACCATCTAGCGACGTCTTCGGCACCAGATGACTCAGTCGAACTGGCCCCTCGGAGGGCAAATGTTGGGGCGAAGGCGAAGACGCCACCCTTCGCTCGATGCCTTCGCCGACCTCGCTGGATCGACGGAGACAAGACGACGGACAGACTTACCCTTCGCTCGACACGGCGCCGGACGAAGACCTATGACGAGGTCATCCCATCTCGCGACCTCGTCCGGCATGGAGGCCCACGTGTGATCCGGCCCATTGTAACAGGCCCTGCGTGGCCGCTGCGCGTTACGGGCCTATTATGTAAAAGCCTCCCTATAATTACGGTCTGTAACCCTGCTTTATGGGAATATTCCGGGGATAACCTAGGCGCCTGAGGGCACATGCGTCCTTAACACTGGACGCTGGGCACTCAGATACCTATAAATACCCCCGCATAGTGCCCTTGAGAGGCTAGATTAACAGAGCTATTGCCATCTCGTGCAAAAACCCTGTTTGCGTTGCTACACTCCCCCGTTGGATCAACATGCACCGGAGAGCAAGTTCCAACAAACATCAATATCTTGATCCACTGAAGTACTTCCTTCCTCTGGGCCCTGCATAGGACGAAATCGGCCTTAGGACTTCTCCATGTCTTTTCCACCAATAGGCGGCTTCATCTTTTGGTTTGGTCTATTGTCATAGAACCTCCCAAGTTATTGGGCTCACATGCACATGTCCTCGTCTCAAAGACCTCAGACGGCTATGCATGTGCACCAGATAACTTAACAAGAGCCGTCCGAGTGTCGCAAGGACCCCAGATAAACCACTTATAACCAGGATCACAAGATTAAGTAAACACAACCCACATACAAACATTTGTAGCGGAAATTCTTTATTACAACATGTTACAAGTTACAACAAGTTTACATTATATTTATTGGAGTGATTACAAAAGTGGTTCAAAGAAATGTACTTTAAAATGTTATAAATTATTTGTAAGTTTGAAATACATGCTAGCTCAATGTCATTCCTCAATAAGCAGTATAGAAGAGCTACTTTAACCTATAAGAAGGCCGAGCCCACTGGCACTTAACACCATCAACAGTAGCACAAATCTAGTACCTGGAACAACATGGGTTCGAAAACCATGAGTACGAAGTGTACTTTCGCAAGTCTTACCTGTCTAAGGAAAAATACTCTCAAGGATATGCTGGCTTTTGGGAATCAAGGTTAAGCTTATCAAGATTCAAAGACTCTTTTTGCAGAAAAGCTTACTAGTAGTGGATCCTTATGACAAAATTTTACTTCCAAGTTAAGTATTTCTCCTGAATCTAGATTTGCCCAATCTAGAGCATTCACTTGTGCTGGTCTAGCTTTCTTTTACGAAATTCTTATTTTACTTATTAACTACGATGAGTGGTCGGAGGGTAGAGTCTCCATGACCGAGGAGCAATGACGATTCGAACCGATTATACCCAGCTGGGGATCCCTAGCCACACGACATATGTAGCACTTAACCCTTGCATATGTCAACCGTTCCCACAGATCCTCCACAACATGAACCGGTCCGCGCTACCTGGGAGCACAGTACTCCCCCATCCAGCCTCTTGCCCGGGGGGTACACGCTACTCCCACCATCTCCCACGCCCAGTGCGCGGTTGTCTTTTCATGTATGGAATAGCCGAGTTTAGGATTACCGGAGCATGTGGCTAGTTGCAAAGTCTCCACCACAACAGGCCTACATTGAACGGTCCATAATCAACACAGAGAGGCGAACTTTCCTGCTCAACATCTGGTCTACATTTAATATTATTTCCCAAAACTTGATACCTGAGAGAGGTACCCTACTTGAATGATGAAATCATCACGACCGCAATGGCTTCATCATCACAAGCCCTTTTATTATTTCACAAACTCTCATATCCCGTGTTACACATCATCTTTTAAAAACAATCCTAAATTAATAAGCAGGGCTAAGCATCACTAAATTTTCATAAAAAAGTTATTAGGGTTGTTTAATCAAGGAAGGAAATGCATCAACTGTTTGATCACACAACTCCTATCACCTAATGCATCATTCAAGGTGATAAAATTTTTTAAACAACAAGGAAAGAGGTGAATGCACCGGGGCTTGCCTGGAATAACACTAGGTTAGTGTTTGTTAGACGATAATCACTTGAAGACCATCCTTTGTCTTGGCACTCATTCAGTCTGTCCATTTTTTTCCAATTCACCGGCCGACATCGTCTTGTGGTCTGCTTTGGTCCATGTCCTTTGCTTCGTACGATTCTCAGATAGTTTACCTAATGAGATGCATGGTGCATAAGAATGGACATAAGTATGAAAAGATAAGACTAAACAATGACACACAGTAACAAGTTAAACACCTAATGCCATGACATTGAAATAATCACAAGTAAACACTAGGAATCTATAACTTACTAAGGATAACAATCACGTTCCTCCAGCTTAACCCGGATCTAACACAAATATCAAGGAATAATAAACTAGACATACTAAGTACAACACTCACATTCTTCTTGCTCAACTGAACCTAATTCGAACAAGAAACCACAACTATGTATAATCTCTATATTTTCTTTACCTAGAATATACACCAAAGGGTTAACAAACATAGACTCGCCATTTTTGGACACCAAACATTCATATGATGGATAGAAGCAATTTAATTAAGTGTCAAAACTTCTTTTCCAGACTCACTTGCATATCCTACCAACTAATTATAATATCTTGACATACTAACTTGAGACACCAAATAATCAGGATAAGCGTAATATCCCAAAAAAATGTTGACCAAAAGTTGATCTTCGGTGTGTGGATGAGGGAAAGAGTTGTGGGCCGTTGGATGCAAAGTCAGGAGACATCTGAGGCGTCGTTTCTTTCTTCCACAAAACCCTAGTGGTCGCCCCCCCTTTTTCCCTTTTATTGGCCGCCAACCCCCCCCCCCTTTCCCCACCCTTGGCCGCCCCTCCCCCTTCCCCTTTGCAGCCGCCCTCCACTGCTTCCTCCTCCCTCTAGATCTTCCCCCACGCAGCAAGGATCGAGAAGAGCAGGAGCAAGATGGATTGAAGAGGAAGAGAGGATCAAGGAGATGTTCTACCCCCATCTCTTGCAGATTTTCTTGGGGAAACCCTAGGTAAGGATGGGATCCTTGTTCCTCCATATAATTATGTGCTTTTGGAGGTTGTGGATCATGTGGATTGAAGGATTAGAGGTTGGATTAGATGTGGGGTTAGGTTTTGATCTCAAATTTAATTTCTGCTGAATGGCGGATTCGACAGTTTCTGTTCATGCCAGTTTTCCGTGGTCTTAGTGGCCTTAAAAAAATAAAAAGTCTATATATGAATCGTAGATAATTTGTAGATCTTTCCGTGGCCATATATATTTATAATTATCTTTCCGTGGCAGTAAGATAACTGACTGATCTTGTGAAGGAAGTGGAGTATATTGATAAATGCAGCATGCCATATATATTGCACGATTCACTTGCATCTGAAGTTGGGTCGTGACCTATGGTTCGACCATACCGGTACAACTTAGCATCGTACGTTGCCTGAGGAGGGGTACGATGCGGCTTCATACCCTTATAGGTATGAAGGCAGAGGATATATGCATTGCATTCATATGCATTCATTGAAGTGATATTTGCAGATGATGTGGTTTTATACCCTCAGAGGTATGAAGACAGAGTACCTACACTTTGCACTCCTATGAATACATTGAAGTGATATTTGTAGGTTTTGTTGACGCGGGGAAGTGTTATTGAACCTATTGTGGTTGTTCGAGGAAATGAGATGGTATTGGTTATATTGGGACTACTGAGTTCTATATCTACAAGTATTTCTGATCTTAATTGTGATTCTTTTAAAATGTTGATTAATTCAATTTGTGGTTTAAATATCTCGTCAAAACAATTTGCTTGCTGAGATGTTTCATCTCACTCTTGTATTACTCAATGCAGGTGCTTGTTGCTCATCCAGAGAAGTGGGAAGTAGCAGCACATCCACCTTCACTCTCATAATAACGCTGCTTAGGTGCAGTCATGATTTAATTAGAAGCTTCATGTCAAAGGATGTTTGTTTCTAACTAGTTGTGCGCACTAGTTAATTTAGTTCATGCCGTTATGATTGTCTTCCCATTGCTAGCTGATTATTAATGTCGATTATGTTTTCTTATCATGATGTCTATTTATAATTTGTTGCTTTCCCGTTTATGCAATTTTTCAAAGGAGATGCTGTCGAAATTTTATATACGAATGTTAGAAGTGTAGTTTAGTAGCATTCTGGGGTGTTTGTGGATCCCGGGGTGTTACAATAAGGATGACAACAAGTTAATTAATTTCTTAACCAACAAGGCTTTGGGCAAGCATCAAGGAAGCAATTTACTAGACACATGATACGAGGCATCGATTTAACAATATTGGATTCTATCACATTACTACATGAACAAAGTATTTCACAAATACTTACTATCACCACTTGTCACGCATATAAAATCTAGTTAAATATACGCGGATTATATATATACCCAATGAAGCACTCTTCCCATAAATGGAATCTTAAACCTATATTTCATATGACGCAAATATGTCACAAACGTTAACACAATCATATCGCATATATATATATCTACTAATATTCTTTGCATAAATCTATATTTAAAATCTAGACTTCAACACCTAACGCGACCACTTCACAATCACCTCACTGCATGAAACGATTGGTTGAACAACACTAAGTATAGTCACAAGATCATCACGACTAACACACCTAGCCAAGCCATTCATCAAACCAGCTAACAAAAATAATAAATCAACTCACCAAAGCTAAATCCAACTTGAAACCATGAAATCGACGATGCACCTATACTCGCTTCCCTTTTGTCTTCTGGCGCGAACGCAAGGTGCAACAAGCTGCTAAAACGACGACGATGCCGGGGATGCAGATGTTGATGCCATGGAGGTGGACACGACCGCCACACACCGCGCGACGACAAAGGAAGCCAGAGCGACAACGGCGCATCGACTTCGACACTAAGCACCGGAGCTTGACGATGTCGCGGCGCAGCAGGAAATAACGACGCCACGATGGCTAGTGTGACAGTTGTGGGCAGCAGGGAGACTCGAGGTCCGAGTAGAGTGGACGCATGGCCAGAGCACCACACCGATTCGAGCAGAGAGAGGCTTCCGGCGCGCAGCAAGGTGAAGAGGGTGGCTCGCCCATGGATTTGAAGCTGTTGGCCACGGTGAGGCTGGGGAGAAGGAAGGGGTGCTCGCAGCAGCCGTCACGTCCGCTGATGCAGGAAGGAGGCTGAACACAGGGTGCAGGGACGTGGCCGAGACCGAGCACGTCCGCTGATAGGGGCACAGCGGAGCTGAGGTGAGCTCGAGCGTCGAGAACAGGGACGGGCAAGTGGGGTCAAGGGCAAGGCAGAGGTCAAAGTCGGGCGAGCTCTGCTGACCAGCAACGTGAGGAAGACGCCGACTGAACCTAGAGCAGCGCCAGGGGAGCAGAGTGCGCTGACGAGCTCTAGCAGCACTATGGCTAGGCACTGGTGAAGAGACAGTGCCTCCACACGGTCACGCACGATGAAAAGATCAGTTTTGAGCGGTGGGGAAATAAGGACCTGAAAGCGGCTTCAAAAAAATCACAGGGAGCCAACACCTTCTAGAGATGAAAACACCGTACATGAGATAAGATTGGAGCCTTTACAACGATGGTATAAAGCAAGAAATAGAGATAAGACTGAGAACCTGGTAAGCGATGTGAATTTTCCAGAGAACGAGTGCGTGGACACGCTTTCAGAGAGCTGACTGGCTTCTCAACTAAGAAATGGTGTGGAGATAAGGACCGTGGGCAGTAATTGTAATTTACAAGGGATAATCTAGACAAAGGAGTAGTACAGTGGTTGAAGGCAAAAAATTGATTTCTTCACCTTTTGCAAGGTTTCCGAATTAGGATTTTAGCGATGTATAATGGATCGATGCGCTATACGGGCTACACATTTCATTTTCCCAATCATGAAACGAAGAATAAGAGTAATAACGGTTCATACGGTCTTAGTTAAATTTCGTTTGGATAACTTTTATGATTATTCTGGGCAAGATGTAAACGGACCAGATTAAAACAATTTTGGTTTCGATACTTTTGAACTACAGTTGATTCCAGTTGGGTTCAGTTTTATTTTACCCGATATCGATCATTTGATCTGACACCAAGGATAACATGCTAGGAGAAACAATTCCAATTACTAACCCCAGGCATGATTTTCTCTAACTTTGAAATAGGAAACTGAATCAGCAAGCAATTAATCTAGTTTAAGTTAGTTTGGGTTTGGTTTATTTAACAACCTACGATTAATGAGTTTTGCTACAAAGTCCATAAAACCGTTCAGACAAGATTAAACTACTTAGTCGACTTTTCCAATTCGCATTAATCGATTAATTTTAATTTGCATTCATCTCGGTTAAATTTAGACAATTTTTACTCGCCATCCGAACATTCGACTAGAAAGCAATTCGATTAATAACTCTACGCCTTATATTTCTTGGACATTAACGCGGTCGAAATTATAAACTCGAACTATTTTTGAAATCGCATTCACGCTCTCGACCAATCTGAACAGCACCGGACTCGGCATTTTTGAAGGTTACTAAAATCCGAACTTCGAGAAATATTTTGGACAGTCCCGATAGACGAAGGCAGACGACATTGAAATCATGATGGTTTGTAACGCCCTGAATTTGAGGGGTAAATTTTTTCTTCTCCGATACTCACCAAATTCAGGTGTTACTCTCTTTTCTCTTCCCGTTTTGCCCCTTCTTCCAAATTTCAAAGCAGTATAGTGACTGGTGTCCGTATCACGTGTAAACAAAAACCTAAGTTGACATGGGTGTTGCATCATGCCGAAGCATATTTATTTGTCTGATGTTGTGTTTAATCGCGCGTCCGTCTCGTTTCAGTTTTTGATTCGTGATTTGATTCTGATTAGTGGTTGTGCGTGCAGTGGGTTTTCGGCCCGGCCCAGCCCCTGGCGCCCCCACCCCCCATGCGCGCCCCCTCTCACTCCCTCTCATTTTCTTTTCCCGCGCAGCAACTTCCTCTCCCTCTCTCCCACCTCTTTTCCACCTCCTTTTCCCTAGGTGTGATCCGGTGGGCGGTTGTCGCGATCTCGAGCCCCGAGGTGAGCTCCCACCTCCCTCTGTCTTCCCCTCTCCTCTCCCTCCTCCTCCCTTCCCAGCGCGCCCCTGCTGGCCCCTGGCCGTGCCCCTGGCCGCGTCCCTGGCCGCGCGTGCCCCTGGTGCCCTCCCCCGCTCCGTGCGCGCAGTCCCGTTCCCGCGCGCGTAGCCCTAGCGTGTAATGTTTAAAATCCAGTTTGATTAGTTTTAGTTTTAGTTTAATTTATGAGTTGCGTCACGCGCTTCATCGCGCGACGATTGATTTTAATTTCAGATTATTTATATGTTGCGTCGCGCGCTTCATCGCGCGACAATTCATTTTAATTTTAGATTATTTAATATGTTGCGTCGCGTGTTTCGTCGGCGTGACAATTTATTCTAAATTCAGTTTTTAAGTGATGTATGCCGTCGTGCGCTTCGTCACGTGACGATTTACGTTATTTTCATATTTAATTTAAGTGTTCCATTGAGCGCTTCGTCTCGCGACATTTCGTTTAATTTTAGTTTAGTCTAAGTGTTGTGTCGCGCGCTTCGCCGCGCGACGATTCATTTTATTTTTCAGCTTAGTTCGTGTGTGCTGTCGCGTGCCTCGTCGCACGGCAACTTGTCCCAATTTTTCAGTTTAGTTCGCGTGTGCCGTCGTGCGTTTCGCCGCGCGACATTCCTTTTAAATTATCTTGAATTGTTTATAATAATTAAACGCGTAGCTTAACTTGATTTTATGCATAGCGCGATTGTCAAAATTAATATGGTTATGTTTAGACAAGTACTTTATTCCATAACTGCTTAACATAATCGCCTTTCGACCGTAGCCTCGACCGTTGTTTTCTCTTTCTCGTTTTGTCGTAGGTGCGAGCCCTGCGCCAAGCGTCTGCTTATTTGTTATAGTCTACTGTGTGGTGTACTGTTCTTTTTATATTAAATTTGTGGAATATATGTTTGAACTCGTATAGATAACGGTCAGTTGGCGGAGTCCGAAAGAGTTGCAGGTGAAGACCCTGAGCAGCAGCTGGTTGGTGAAGGCAAGTGTCCCTTGACCCATCTATGTCCTACTCATTTTATAATTCACTCCCCGCGTTTACACAATTTATACCTAAGGATTGACTAGCTTTGTTTATCTTGTCCTTGTTTACCTATGTGGGTTGGGTTATTTTGGTTTAGCTTGATGCTAGAGCTTCACACTAATCAATGAACATGATGAGATTATTTATGATATGTTGTTTTCCCTTTTGATTATGATGATGATATTGTGACATTTAAGGGGACTCGAGCGGTTTCTCGAGTGCCTCTCCGTAAGGACTGGTTCGTTGGATGACTGCCCAAGAAAACAGTGCAACCATAAGGGTGGTATGGGACGCCCTTAGCTGAATAATTAGAGGAACTGGGGTGTAGTTCGCTTTGCCGTCATGCCGTCAATGGGGCTCGGTGTATGCGGCCAGCTCTGTCGAGGGTGGATTCCCCCTTGGGGAGGAGTGCTGTACATTTAGGAAACCTAACGGGTGGCTATAGCCTCAGGGAATCTTTGTAAAGGCTACGTAGTGAAACCTTGCCTATTCACATTGGTAGTGTTTAAGGGTTTGATCGGCCCGAGGCAAAAGGGAATCACGACTTGTGGGTAAAGTGCGCAACTTCTGCAGAGTGTTATGAAACTGATATATCAGCTATGCTCGCGGTTATGAGCGGCCAAGGGAGCTCCATTGATTAGAGACACATTGATAAGAGATGTTTTGTTTACAGATGATGATGAGGATAATGTTGGTTTCTATTGTGATTTTGATTATGGTTTCTGGTATTCTTTCCGTTTGGAAAGGGTACTTTTGGGTTAACAACTTGGGTTAATGCTAAAACCTGGCTCTCTACTAGTAATAATTACCTGACCAACTAAAAGCAATTGCTTAACCTTAACCCCACATAAAGCTAGTCCACTACAACCAAACAGGACAAGTGCTGAGTATGTTGATGTGTACTCACCCTTGATTTACACACCAACCCCCCAGGTTGTCCACGTTGCAACCACTGCTCAGGAGAAGATGAAGTCGTGGTGGAGGACCTCCAGGACATCCAAGAGTACGATGAGTTCTAGGCGTGGGTTAGCGGCAAACCCCCAGTCGGCTGCCTGTGAAGGCCGTGTTTATCTACATTTCATTTTCGCACTTTGATATTTGGTAATGACTATGTGGATGTCTCGGACATCATGATGTAATCAACTATTACCCTCTTTTATGTTATTATTTGAGCACTGTGTGATGATGTCCGGTTATGTAACTGTTGTGTACGTGAATTGCTGATCCTGGCACGTACATGGTTCACATTTGGTTTGCCTTCTAAAACTGGGTGTGACATGGGTGAAGATGATTAATATATAGAGACTGTTGTTCTCGTTGATAACTCGTACTTAAGCCCATAATCGTTGTCAAGCAGGAGGTAAACACCTGGGGCGTTACAGCCCTCCCCATTAAAAGAATCTCGTCCTGAGATTTGGGGCGAAAGACTTTTAAGAGTAAAGAAGCATGTAACTCCTGTCCATATCAGCGATCACATAAGGCAGTTCCAAGCAAAGGTCACTACTTCAAGATGTTTATTTCTCTAGTGGGTGCAGCATGTACCACACTATCCTTGTAAGATTCCATGTACGCAGTTCTATTCCTCTGATAACACTATATTATCTAAGTCCGCGGAAAGAGCAGTGGATAGGTGGATGGTAATTATCCAAGTCAAGTTTGATACAACCTCTTGGGTAAAGCACAGCGAAAGAAATTCGTCGATAAATCGTCCTTGGATGTCCATAACACACGAAACAGGTGTGGATGTCGAACAACATCGCAGTTGACCCATGGCTAGCTAGAAAATCCAAGTCCATGAAAGATGGTAGAAATTCGACGAATACAGTAGTGAAGGTGATCAACAAACATTGACTTCACAATGATTCAACTTCATTAAGCACTAGTGTGACTCTGCTGAACCACACATGTTGGAAAAATCACATGAAAGGTGATCGAGGCACGACTAGTATGATGACTAGGTGGTTACCCGTCGACTTGACCTCTTGTAAACGCTTCCTCAAGGCGATTAAATTAAGAATGAGTTTAGCTGACTTGACAAAATGATATCTAAACTCAACCTTTGATCGCAATGTAGTTTCAAGTTTGTAAAACCAACTCGTTGAACTACTCTTGATGTTGAGCAAGTTCTCTTATTACCCATTGGCAAACCAGAGGTTGAGAGTTCACATTTGTGAGTAGGAGGTCGTGTATTTGGATAAAGATACATTTGATCAGGTTGTTCATCCATCTCCTCCACGTGAGACAAACTAACATGCATAAAAGATCTATGAATCCAATAAGGAAGCGAATGAATAAACTCCTGCATTTCAGTTGGGGAGTTGATCTTTATTATGAGGACTAATTAGTTGTATCTCAACCTTAAAAAGTGCCAAGGCTTCACCTTTACAACAAATGATGCGAAAGGATGTGCAGTTACCACCAAGGTCAAGAGAAAAGAGACCACACATGAAAAGGGGTAGTTTTTTTATCACACGATTAGACACATATGAGTTCTGATTTGATTTTTTGGTGATTTCTAAATTGGTAGTGAATTCGTTAAAGAGCACATTAAAGAAGTATGCTCCATGATTCAATAGAGATGACACATGTTGCTTGACCATTTCACAAACAACATAGAAATTATTTCAAGGGAAAGGTTTACGGAAGATAACATATCAGTGTAGTTCCATAATGGATCATGATTAGAGACCTCGATACCAACATGTGCCAAGAAGCATAACCTTGTGTGTACATTCACAAGGGGCTCTCAGTTTCACGGCGGCACCATAAGTCATTAATCGTGACACCATTACCGAACTGCCACCATCAATGAATCTCACGTGGTAAGAACAATTTGTGCAGAGATAACATATCGATATAGTCTCAAAATGGATTATGACTACTAACTGTGATACCAGCGCGTGCCAAGTAGTGCAAACATGTGTTGATGGCACAGGAGGCCCTCGGTTTCGTAGCGGCACCATCGGTTTTAGTCATAACACCATTACCAGACATAACTAATAAGAAATCTCATGCAGCACAGATAGACTCAGCCAGGATGACAATATACAAAAGATACTCCACTTGTAAGAACAGTTACAAGTAGAGAGCCAAATAGATCATGGCCCAATGAAATGAACAAGATATGGCCAAAACCTAAACTTGAATAAGGGAGTACAATGAGAGACTGTTAATTCAGCCCCAAGCATATTTCTATGCCCATTGCAGAGATTACAATGTCAAGGATTAGTATATGATTAGATACCGAGAGAAAACAATCATAAGATTAAATTGGTATGCCTTCAATAGATATAAGGAAACCAAAGGCATCAAACTCAAGAAAATGATTGGGCATGTTTTTTAGGTTAGGTTGATAAAGCAACGATGTGATCCTCAAGAAGAGGCAAACTGGAATATGAATAGCAGCTTGCACCAACCAAAACAAGGCGGAGCTTAGGAGGAAGCCATGACCACTGAAGATTCACGAATTAAATGACGAGTACTCGAGATCCTTGTCTTAAGCTCATGTGCATTTATTGTCTATGAGGAGATTACCTAAACACCTATTTAAATGAGCTTGGTCCTGAAGCGACAACGGAAAATTCAAATCCCTCCACACTTGAAGACTTGGAGGAAAATTTTGGAAGAATGAGAAAACTATGGATTAGATCGTATATTACATCAAGGATGGAGATGATGAGGATATGGCTTTGTCTAACTACAAACTTACCAAGTATCTTGTGAAAATAATTACCATCACACAAGATGAGACCTAGGATAAATAATTTAGAGATTAATACAAATTTGGGTCATAAATGAGCACATGGCCTGGCTTTGGGTTTAGGCAAACAAGTCATCGACATTCTATCGGCACATCAAAAACAAGAGCTAACACATATAATACCTAAACAGATTACCTAAAGAATGGAGGACAACTAATTCATTGGAGTTCATAATACAACCTTACACCACATTATCTACAATCACTGGTTACTGGAATAAAGATGAGAGAAGCATTTTGGATGTATAGGTGACAAACATGATGCAACAATCAGGATGCATGCTCGTCTTATTCGTCCTCACAAGTTTTTGCCAATCCATTGTGGCAATAGTGTTCTAAATCGGTGGCATACTTATGACTCTCTCGGTATTTTGCTAATTGTCAACTAAGCATATGTTTTCGAGGTTAGTGTACCTGCAGAAAAAAAATCCATCACAGCCCTGTTTCCCATGATGCAAGATCCACACATGACAGTTTATACTCCATATATTTCTATATGGAGGTCAGCTCCTCATTAAGCGCCGAGCCACGCATAGGCGCCGCTGCCACACTTTAACCACAGGGCAGCCCATTATGGTAGCTCACCTTCTTACCTTAGTGTAGGTGCGTCATTACAAGTACATTACACTTCTCAGTATTCCCATGCATGTACACCCATACACACACATGGGGTACCGAATCCCAGAAAAGTAAATACTCTACATCGCAACCTTCATATATACATATGTAGAACATGTATATAGTCAAGCGCTTCAATTATGCTCTCCCCTAGACTGACGTTTGTTCGGTCATGCTCTCACATCTCACCTTACCTAAGTGTTGATCCATTCAAGACAAAATGGCCTAAAAAATAACATTACACATGTATGCATTATCACCCAGTTGTAGGTTAGTGTTTTGATCTAAGCCACCTGATAGTCCTTAATTTAGGGCTTAATAGAGGATGTCACTAGCATTATAGTTTTTCAAATCTATTTTTTTCAAAACCAAACAATGTGTTTAGTAGAAAATAGGTTTTCCAAAACCAAAACTTTGTTTTGAAAATACATTTGTGAACGTATTATACTTAATCCAGCTCCGATACCAGATGTGGCAGAACCTCCCAAGTTATTGGGCCCACATGCACCTGTCCTCGTCTCAAAGACCTCAGACGGCTATGCATGTGCACCGGATAACTTAACAGGAACCGTTCGAGTGTCCCAA
This sequence comes from Zea mays, assembly GCF_902167145.1. Lineage (NCBI taxonomy): Eukaryota > Viridiplantae > Streptophyta > Magnoliopsida > Poales > Poaceae > Zea > Zea mays. The sequence continues at coordinate 132,181,886 of NC_050098.1, read as the reverse complement.
GGACCCTGGATAAACCACTTATAACCAGGATCACAAGATTAAGTAAACACAACTCACATACAAACATTTGCAGCGGAAATTCTTTATTACAACATGTTACGAGTTACAACAAGTTTACATTATATTTATCGGAGTGATTACAAAAGTGATTCAAAGAAATGTACTTTGAGATGTTATAAATTATTTGTTAGTTTGAAATATATGCTAGCTCAATGACAATCCTTAATAAGCAATATAGAAGAGCTACTTTAACCTATAAGAAGGCCGAGCCCACCGGCACTTAACACCATCAACAGTAGCATAAATCTAGTACCTACAACAACATGGGTTCGAAAACCCTGAGTACGAAGTGTACTTTCGCAAGTCTTACCCGTCTAAGGAAAAATAATCTCAAGGATATGCTGGCTTTTGGGAATCAAGGTAAAGCTTATCAAGATTCAAAGACTCTTTTGCAGAAAAGTTTACTAGTAGTGGATCCTTATGCCAAAAATGTACTTCACAAGTTAAGTACTTTTCCTGAATCTAGATTTGCCTAATCTAGAGCATTCACTTGTTCTAGTCTAGCTTTCTTTTACCAAATTCTTATTTTACTTATTAACTATGATGAGTGGTCGAAGGCTAGAGTCTCCATGACCGAGGAGCAACGATGATTCGAGTCGATTATACCCAGCTGGGGATCCCTAACCACACGACATATGTAGCACTTAACCCTTGCATATGTCAACCGTTCCCACAGATCCTCCACAACGTTGTAAGGCCCAAAATTTGTACATAAAAAATAATAATAATAAAATAAATACAAGAAGAAATAAAATAGTAAATTTAGATATCTCAAATTATACTTGAGTGTTGAAAATTGTGGACGCAATTTTGAAAATCAAGAATTATTTTAGAAAAGGAGTAATAGAAAAATTTTCTATTCAACTAAATGATTATGCATTTCATTAAATGATGCACCATAAGCAATCATTTACATGAATATTTAATTTTGAAGTAACTTCAATTCCTATCCCACAATCAAAATACTATTTTTCTAAAAAGAAAGGAACAATATGAGAGAGCTTCATATTTCAAACATTTATCAAACAAATAAATTAATTAGAATAAATATATACCTAATGCATCATGTTGGAGTTTATTTGATTGTGCATTAAAAAGAAAATATTGATACTAGGAATATACAAATGGTGAAATAGGTATTTAAACCTAAACTGGGAAATTAAAATGTGGAGGAAGGAAGAAAAGAAATACTATAAAATACAAAACAAAATTTATAAAAATGTAAACTCTATCCATACTGATAAGATTAAAATCTGCCTTTAATTGAGTACAAAATTCACATGTATATTTGGAGTTTAAATTGGAAATTTAAAATAAAAGGAGAAAGAAAAACCAGAAAAAGAATAAAGGAGATCAGACCTGCAGATCGACCTTGGGCCCAAAGTGTAGCTCCCGGCCCATAAACTCACGCCCGCGCGCGCTGACCATGCGGGACCACCACGACAGCCACTCCGCGCGCGCTTCTTTCTCCCCGTTTCGTTGACTGGTGGACCGTCCCGGTCAGTCGCTCGCCGTGCACAAACTTTGACTGACACGCCGGACCCACTTACCTGTGACTGCCTCGTCGTACGCTAGCTGTTGAGTGGACCCTACCCGTCAGTTCCATCCTCAACTACCTCGCGAAGACCTCTGTGGACCTTGCAGTGCCACGATCAATGCGAACCTTGTGCAAAACCTATCCTTCCTGGGTATAAGACCCAGCGTCCGATGTTCCTTACCTCTTCCTCTTCTTCCTTCTTCCCCAACCTCGCGCGAGGCGCCGTCAGGGAGGGAATGAAATCAAGCTGCGCCGCCGCCGCCAATGGTCAGCTGTGTGTGCCTCCTCGTTTCCAGTGGGCGACCGAAAGGGAAGCCGTGGAGTCTTCACCATTCGTGTGAGCCACAGTGTCGTGCAGAATCAGAGTTGGGTGATCGGCGATTGCTCGTCGTCGTAGGACACCTTCTCGGAGCCCCAATCCGCCGTGGTGTCCCCATCGGCGTGGTCAAACCCCGGTGAGGACACCCCTACCGATCCCCGTTATATGATCCAAGTGTAGATATTAAATTACGCTTGAAAACGCGCACTGGATCGAAGGTAGCAACGGCTCACTGGCGACGGCCGCTGCTCGCCGTGGGTGTGCGCCGGTGTTGCGCGATCCCGGTGATTGTTAGGCCAGTGCGTTCGGGTGGGTTTGGGCATCGTACGGAAGTCACGGGGGCCCGGGATTGTGTCTCGGGCGCCGGATTTACTCGCGCCGGCGAGCTCGCCACCGTCTGGGTTGGTGGTGCCACCGGCGGGCTGCGTCGGGGGAGAGTGATAGCGCAGGGTCGTTGGATCGATGACCGACGGTAGATATGTTGTGCCGCATACCCCCCCCTTCACGAGATTTGATCAGAGACATTGATTCGGTGATGTGCGGTTCTGGTCTGGTCAGAGTGTGGCCGCCTCTCCGCCGTTGATGCGGTATCGGACGATCAGGGCGGGTTACACGTTATATATCGCGACGATCTAATCTGATCCGTTCGTTTAGAATCGGACGACCGTAAATCCACGATACCCCATTCGGCAGGCCACCTTACTAAATAGACCCTGAACTTATTAGTAAACAACCCATGGTCCATGACAGAGTCATCCTGAGTCTTGGGATTTATCACGCTTAGGCCCCTGCACTTCTCAGTTTTTGAGGCACAGTCCAGAGACCAGAGGAATTTGATAATTAATAACAGATATTGATTTTTAATGTAAAAATAATCACTAGAACTTGTTTAATTCATAGAAAATTCATATTAAGTCCAAATTGATCCATTCCTGTTCCTCTAATTTTGTAATATTATTGTTTATCAATTAGTGCCACTATTTTGACATGAAAGCCACATTAAAATTGACCCCCTAATTAATCTTGTATCAAATATTTAAAACCTTCAGAAATTCATAACTTAAAATCCATAACTCCAAATTTAATGATTCTTTTTCTATAGTCTTATTTTAATGTGTAGATTATTAATATGTATTTTGTTTACATGTTTAGTGTGATGTTAATTTCTCCTTTATACTATGCTTGTTTGTATTGTGGCGAGTAGAAGATCCAGTGGCTGAGGATCCCGGTGTTCAGCAGGTAGAAGTTGCTGAGCAGGAGCTCATTGAAGGCAAGTTGTGTCCTTGACCACATTTATTACCCAATAATGTTCTTTATAATCATGTATTCATGCATATGTTTAATTTTGATGGGACCCAATAGGTTGCCCTAGTCTAATTATCTTTTACCTTGTTTACCCCTGAATCATTTGGGTAGTTTGCTATTGCTTTATATGGTTTTGGGTTAATATTTTATTATATCCATGTTCCAATTATTTTGTTATTTTATTTATGTTCATGTCAAGATAATTATCTTTAATTGGAACATGGAGCTTAACTTGAGAAACACGTGCCACCACAAGGGTGAAATGGGACGCCCTTGGCTGACTAATTAGGAAAGCTAGTGGAAGACTACCTTACCCTAAAGGGGCAAGGGCAGTAGGGGAGTAGGCAGGCAGGGAGGTTCTCGGGTTGATTTTGCTGAGATGGCGGTCAGTCGAGGGTTTCTTGCAATTGCTCTTCCCAGAAACAGTAGCAGGTTTTCAGAAGCTAGTGGAACTTTGTAAAGGCCTCGCAGTGTTACCCTGCCTCGCTTCCTTGGTAGAGGTGTATGGGATTCATGACCCCTTGGCAGATGGGTAACATGACTTGTGGGTACAGGGTACAACCTCTGTAGAGTGTAAAACTGGTATACTAGCCGAGCTCATGGTCAAGAGCAGCTCAGGACACTCGCATGATTAAACTATGGAACTAAATTCAATTTGTCAATTGCATTGCATGGGATTATTTATTATTTTTTTTTCTATTCTTATTATGGATTGGTATTTACTTACATGTAGTAACTGCTAATAAAATTTGACCAACTTATTAAAAGCAATGCTCAGCTTTAACCCCTATTATTGATCAGCCTTACACCTCACATGAACTCCCACCTTTGGTGAGTTCATACACATTATTCCCCACAACTTGTTGAGCGATGAACACCTGTGAGCTCACCCTTGCTATCTCACACACCCCCCCACAGGAGAAGAACAGGTGGTTCAAGAGGAGCCACACAACGAGGAGTTTGACTTGATCTAGGTGGCGTCTCCCAGTTGACTCTATGGCACCAAGGATGGATTTAGTTTGTTTTATACTTATCTTTTATTTTGTAAGACTTCCGATATGTAATAAGTACTCTGATTATATTGTGACAATTATCTCTATAAACTCTGTTATTATATGTGTTGTCTTCCTTGGCGCATATATGAGATGCACTCGGCTTTGTCCCTTAAATCCGGGTGTGACAGAAGTGGTATCAGAGGAATGTTGACTGTAGGACGAAACCTAGATAGAACTGGATAACCAATACTTACTTATCTTTGCTACTCTGATTCTTTCTAAACTTTTCTTAATCTTTTCTCATCTATTTCCGCTTTACTCTGATTATTCTTACCTTTTCCTTCTAAAGACAGATGTGGATTTCACACTTCGAAATCCCATACCTAAAGTGACCTTTAGGAATAGGAGATCTACTCTTAGGAACAAATTCAAAACTATTTTCGTAAACATTTGTATGCTTGAATTTTTGTTCTTGTGATACATGTCTGATTTGGATCTTTGATTGAGTGTGATGGATTGTGGAGTAATGTCCACAATTGCATCTGCATATACACCTAGACATAAGGGAAAATATTTATAAAATAGACAACACAGAATATTCCCCATTAAAAAATATATCTAGTTTAATAGATCAATTTTATCTTAAAAGTTTCTCTCTTATCTTAATAGATTCATCTTATCTTGAAGGAATCATCTTATCCTAACCACTTTACTTATCTCATCCTAAAGTACAACCAGGATCTAATCCAAAATAATGATATCAGATCTAAGTTATATTTGTGTGACTAAAACCACATGATTTATCCCACCATGATCATGATCTAACCCAAATTAATTGGATCTTGTCTAATCGAAGCTAGTCATACTTGAATCTGATCTAATGTGATAGATTAATCTAACATAACGAAGGCTAACCTCAAGTTGAGCTGATCTAATGTAGGTTGCTTAACATGAAAGTTAATACTGATAATATGGATTAGTCTCTACTCCTATAAAATATGTTTTAACTTAATTCACTCTGCACTAAGTTAAGAATGACCGACCAACTCGGCCTTAGACAACTACCTTAACCAACCGATGGTTGCATAACCCCTCTATTTTAACCTAACAAAGATTCTGACCTACCTGCACCATATAAGCCACCATATCTCAAAAGATTCTAACATATCCTAATAATATATATTCTACCCTGGTAGATCTATCTAACTTAAACTAGTCTAATCTAGGTATATCCAGTCTAATCTAGACCCTACCTAATCTAATATGATCTAATCTAAAGGGAATTACTTAAACAAGTCAGTCAACACTGGTAATATAGATTAGACCATATTCCTATAAATGGGTTTTAAACCTAAATTGGTGTCTTAGACCAACTCGTCCGTGAAACCACGACCTAGCCTATGTGATAGGTTGCCCAACCCATTTATCTCAAAAGCAAAGTAAAACTTTGTTTAACCTACCTACCCCATATACTCGCAATTGATATCCGAACTCGGATAATGGCATCTAACACCACAATCGATGGTCACTAAATCAAGAAGTAGCTAAACCTCGACAACGAAGGATATGAGATAGAAACAGATCTTCAGATGAATCAAGATCCACCACCCGGAATAAAAAAATCTTCATTACTCAACTTTATTTTACCCCCAAATCTTCTCTACACTCACCTAATAGCTAAAACCTGATATACCCCTGTTTTCTATGCCACACCTACTATCGACATGAAAATTTTAGGTATATAAAAAATACTAATTGGAAGTTCCACTTAGATAAAGAAAGGATAGTAGAATTTCATGAAGATAAAGTCAGCTTGATATGCTCAACTAAATGGTATCCTTAAATAGGATTATAGAATCTAGTGTGATCTAATCTAATGTGATCTAATCTAATGTGATCTACTTAAACAGATTAGTGAGACTGGTAGAACAGATTAGACCCTACTAGCCAGGTGTTAACTTAACTTAGCACATTAGACCAACTCAACCAAGAGCAAAAAGATTTAACTCAACCAGTAGAGTCATGATGAATTGCATAATCTGACTATCCCCACCTAACATCAAACAAGATTTTGACCTACATCATGTAGTCTATCTCACCCATGTCTATCTCATCTTGGCAGATTCTATCTTACAATTGGGCATTCACCTTATACAACTAGCTATCCCAACTTTGACATAAAACAACAGATTAAGCCCCGCCAAAGAATCTTCAGTTCATAACCAGCTACTAGCCTATTCGTTTTGCCTACCAAATAATTTCCCTTGCAAAAACTATTTTACCATATGCTTCTAACTCTGATGGTCAATACCAGGAAGGGAGGATTATAAGGAACAACAAATAGAAATGAATCCTCCAAATCCTCCACCAGGTGGAATAGATCCAGTGGTTGCCGCCCAAATGCTGGTGCTACAACAAATGACAAACATGATTAACGAAATGCAAAATCAGATAAGGCAAGAATGCTAGGAAATACGTCAGGACCGGCTGGAGATGCGTCAAGAAATGAGGCAAGCGTGGTTGGAAAGACAACAACAACAACAACCACTACCTCCGCCACCACCACCAGCTCCACCAAGCTATATATATATATATATATATATATATATATATATATATATATATATATATATTACTATTTGTAAGATCTTAGTGTTACTTTAGTTAGTAGTTGGTATGATACTATTTTAGGAGGAATAATAAAGTCTAATTGACCCTATGTGTTGCTAATAAATTATGCATCATGCTGAGATTTTGTTTGTGCATATGTTCTGAGGTAACATGGTTATACACCCTTTTCTTACAAATCTCGAGGACGAGATTTCTATTAAGGGGGTAGGATTTGTAAGACCCAAAATTTGTATATAATAATAATAATAATAAAATAAAAACAAGAAGAAATAAAATAGTAAATTTAGATATCTCAAATTATACTTGAGTGTTGAAAATTGAGGACTCAATTTTGGAAACCAAGAATTATTTTAGAAAAGGAGTAATAGAAAATTTTTCTATTCAACTAAATGCTTATGCATTTCATTAAATGATGCACCATAAGCAATCATTTACATGAATATTTAATTTTGAAGTAACTTCAATTCCTATCCCACAATCAAAATACTATTTTTCTAAAAAGAAAGGAACAATATGAGAGAGCTTCATATTTCAAACATTTCTCAAACAAATAAATTAATTAGAATAAATATATACCTAATGCATCATGTTGGAGTTTATTTGATTGTGCATTAAAAATAAAATATTGATACTAGGAATATACAAATGGTGAAATAGGTATTTAAACCTAAATTAGGAAATTAAAATGTGGAGGAAGGAAGAAAAGAAATACTATAAAATACAAAACAAAATTTATAAAAATATAAACTCTATCCATACTGATAAGATTAAAATCTACCTTTAATTGAGTACAAAATTCACATGTATATTTGAAGTTTAAATTGGAAATTTAAAATAAAACGAGAAAGAAAAACCAGAAAAAGAATAAAGGAGAACAGACCTGCAGATCGACCTTGGGCCCAAAGTGTAGCTCCCGGCCCACCAACTCACGCCCGCGCGCGCTGACCACGTGGGACCACCGCGACAGCCACTCCGCGCGCACTTCTTACTCCCCGTTTCGTTGACTGGTGGACCATCCCGGTCAATCGCTCGTTGTGCGCAACCTTTGACTGATGCGCCGGACCCACTTACCTATGACTGCCTCATCGTACGCTCGCTGTTGGGTGGACCCTCCCCGTCAGTTCCATCCTCAACTTCCTCGCGAAGACCTCGACGGAGCTTGCGGTGCCACGATCACTGCGAACCTTGTGCAAAACCTATCCTTCCTGGGTATAAGACCCAGCGTCCGCCGTTCCTTACCTCTTCCTCTTCTTCCTTCTTCCGCAACCTCGCGCCAGGCGCCGTCAGGGAGGGAACGAAATCAAGCCGCGCCACCGCCGCCAACGGTCAGCTGTGTGTGGCTCCTCGTTTCCAGTGGGTGACCGGAAGGGAAGCTGCGGAGTCTTCACCGTTCGGGTGAGCCACAGTGTCGTGCAGAATCGGAGTTGGGTGATCGACGATTGCTCGCCGTCGTAGGACACCTACTCGGAGCCGCAATCCGCCGTGGTGTTGCCATCAGCGTAGTCAAACCCCGGTGAGGACTCCCCTACCGATCCCCGTTATATGATCGACGTGTAGATATTAAATTACGCTTGAGAACGCGCGCTGGATTGAGGGTAGCAACGACTCGCCGGCGACGGCCGCTGCTCGCCGTGGGTGTGCGCCGGTGTTGCGCGAATCCCGGTGATTGTTAGGCCAGTGCGTTCGGGTGGGTTTGGGCATCGCGTGGAAGTCGCGGGGGCCCGGGATTGTGACTCGGGCACTGGATTCACTCGCGCCAGCGAGCACGCCACCGCTTGAGTTGGTGGCGCCACCGTTGGGCGGCGTCGGGGGAGAGCGATAGCGCAAGGTCGTTGGATCGATGACCGGCGGTAGAGATGTTGTGCCGCATACCCCCCCTTCACGAGATTTGATCAGAGACGTTGATTCGGTGATGTGCGGCTCTGGTCCAGTCAGAGCTTGGCCGCCTCTCTGTCGTTGATGCGGGATCGAACGATCGAGGTGGGTTACACGTTATATATCGCGACGATCAAATCTAATCCGTTGGTTTAGAATCGGACAGTCGTAAATCCACGATACCCCTTCGGCAGGCCACCTTACTAAATAGACCCTGAACTTATTAGTAAACAACCCGCGGTCCATGACAGAGTCATTCTGAGTATTGCAATTTATTGCGCTAGGGCACCTGCACTTCTCAGTTTTTGAGGCGCAGTCCAGAGACCAGAGGAATTTGATAATTAATAACAAAAATGATTTTTAATGTAAAAATAATCACTAGAACTTGTTTAATTCATAGAAAATTCATATTAAGTCCAAATTGATCCATTCTAGTTCCTATAATTTTGTAATATTTTTGTTTATCAATTAGTGCCACTATTTTGACATGAAAGCCACATAAAAATTGATCTCCTAATTAATCTTGTATCAAATATATAAAACCTTCAAAAATTCATAACTTAAAATCCATAACTCCAATTTTAATGATTCTTTTTCCTATAGTCTTATTTTAATGTGTAGATTATTAATATGTATTTTGTTTACATCTTTGGTGTGATGTTAATTTCTCTTTTATACTATGCTTGTTTGTATTATGGCGAGTAGAAGAGCCAATGGCTAAGGATCCCGGTGTTCAGCAGGTAGAAGTTGCTGAGCAGGAGCTCATTGAAGGCAAGTTGTGCCCTAGACCACATTTATTACCCAATAATTTTCTTTATAATCATGTAATCATGCATAGGTTTAATTTTGATGGGACCCAATAAGTTGCCCTAGTCTTATTATCTTTTACCTTGTTTACCCCTGAATCATTTGGGTAGTTTGCTATTGCTTTATATGGTTTTGGGTTAATATTTAATTATATCCATGTTCCAATTGTTTTATTATTTTATTAATGTTCATGTCAAGATCATTATCTTTAATTGGAACATGGAGCTTAACTTGAGAAACACGTGCCACCACAAGGATGGAATGCGACGCCCTTGGCTGACTAATTAGGAAAGCTAGTGGAAGACTACCTTACCTGTAACACCCCAGGTGTTACTCAGGGTGTCCATCCCAGGGTTACCCCCCTTTTACCCATTATCACATGAAGATTGATTTGGGCAAAGTATACCAAACTTGGGAATTCTAGGTCCTAAGCAAGTGTAATCCACCTTGGATGTCATGCCCTAGCTTACCATGCACATCTAAGTGGGGATCTCCCAAAACCCTAAAGCAAAACCCCCATAGGCAATGGGAACCCTAATTGAAGCCATGATCAAAAGATCATGTAAACCTTATGATCATGGTTTGGGCCAAATATAAAAGTTGTAAAACACTTGATAACCTACAATTCATAGTAAGGAAGTACCCCCAAAAAGTTTGCAGAAAAGCCCTAAACAGTTCACCTATGATTTAGCACAAGGGAAAAAATTCAGTTTTTGCCTAAGTACAAAAACTAACCCTTGCACAAAGACTCCACATGTTCACCTTAATCCCCTTTTCAAAACCCTTCGACCCAATTGACAAAATGGCGCCAAATTAACCCTAGAACACCCTGGAAAGAGATGACACCTACCCTAGGGCGCTAGACACGACTTGTCACCCCTTTTGTCTCGATTCGGGCTTGGCTGACACAGCAAACTTCTCCCCTCTCTATCTCCCTACCCCGACCATATCTCGACTTGGAACTCACAGCGAAAAGATAGGATTTGGAGCAGAGAAGCGACCGTACACAGTGACTTTGCCAAGATGCGCACGCTATGGCACTCTAATCGGCCGTTGAACCATGGCAGAAGCGATCTTCCACGTGTTCGACGCAAGCTGGCATCCGGGGGCGCGCTCAGAGCACGCCCGTGCGGGAACCCCCGCGCACCCGCGGCCGCCCGTTACCACGCCCGTGCCACGGCTATAAAGCCCGCCCCAGTGCTTGGCTGCCTTCCCCGTTACCTCCTCCGTACCTCGCCGGACTCGCCCGAGCCAGCCATTAACTCCGGCGACCTCCCCGCGACCCGCCAGTGCCGCCCGAGAGCAACCACCGTGGCCAGCCCCTCTCCCGTCCTCCTCCATTCGATCCAAGCCCTCAGAGAGCTTCCTGGTGAAGCCGTGAGTCTTGCTCAAGCTTGACCCAGGGACCCGCGTCACCGGAATAGCCCAATCGTGCTCACCGGAGTTCAAGAACCCGCCGGCGCGCGTGGACCGGGTAAGCCCCTGCACCGTTTTCCAATTCCTTGCGCGTATGGCCTCTGTGTCACCCCGTGAAGCTCCTCGTGCACCCTAATTGATCTATGCCGCCGTGGTTTGGCCGGAGCAGGAGCCGCCGACGACCCCCGCCGCCTGTGCTCGTGGCCAGGGTAGCTCCGACCACCTCCGACACCGACCCGCACATCGGCGTGACCGTCGCGACCTCCCGGACGTCACTGACCACCCCGCCGGAGCTCTACTGCCGCCGGTAAGCCCCACCGCCGCAAACTGTACCGCGGGCACTGTTTGAGCCGGTCAGGGAGCGCGGGTTAGATTTTAGTTAAGTCCAGGGGGCTTTGCGCAATGTCAGTGACTCAAGCCAATAGTGGACCAAGGGCTGTTCTGTGAGAAAAGAAAAGGAAAAACCCCAGGGGCCTCGGCGTAAACATGTTTTCTTTTTCCATTTTCGAATTTCTTTTCTTTTGTTATAACAGATAGCTAAGTAAATGCATAACTTGCAGAATAATCATCCAAAAATGTTCAAACCAATTTTGCTAGATTCAGGAATTTATGAGCTATCAGAGAAAAATAATAGAACCCATAGCTTCTGTATTTCTTTCTGAAGTTTAGAATTAAATAAGAAAACCACTCAAAACCCAATATTAGGAGGAAAATAGGAATATTGTTTGACCAGGGTTAGAAAAATTTTGAGAAGCTTATATCTACCTACTAGACCAAGTAAAAATGTTAAACCCCTCTGTCCACTCCATTTAAGTTAGTTTTACCCTTTATTCTATAATATGCTTAAGGATAAGGAAAATAGAAAATGCAACTTAATTAATGAACCAGAGAGTACTTCTATTTTTGTTAGGTTACTTATTCAATATAGTTCACTGGAAAAATATATCATACCATGGTTTAGTACAAATTAAGTAGGATATCTTTTGTTTTAATAAAACAAGGATAACTTAGAAAAACCCTACAAAAATGACCCCAAGGTAAAAACACCCCCACCCTTGGGATGACTATTGTTTTATTAGAGAGAACTTAGGAAAAATATAAAATCTGCTGTTTGACATTTTCAAATAATAATGTAGTAGAAAGTGCCTTTTTGGCATTAAACTTAAGAAAATCATAACTAAATAACCACCCCTTAGTTTTCTGTGATTTTTAGCACAGAAACCTATTATTACCATAGGATGCCAACAAAAATAACCTTTAGGGCAGAACCTACCCCTAACTAAGAGGTGTAGTGTGAAGTGGCCCATTTTGCCTAACTTTTGTTATTTTTGTTTAAAGCCTAACTTTTATACTTTAAGCCTCAAATTCTTAAAACAAGCTAGAATAGCCAGTGATGACCCACTGGAATTTTTACAGAATTTTTGGAAATTATTAAAACCCTGTTGTAGTTCAACCCTACCCTAGAAACCCTAAATGGAAATTAAGGAAAGGAAAATGAATAATGGAAATTAATGTCATCCTAAGACCTTTGTTAATTTGTCCACTGAAATCTATAAAGACAATACCAACCCACTATGTTATCCTAAAAGAAAACCTAAGCTTAAAAGGTCATAAGTCTATGTATCTATATATATACCACTAGCAGCCCAGCATGACTAAGAAAACCCTAGGTTACTTCTTAACTTAGTTTCTTTAGCTTATTGTTCTTAAATCCTGCATAATCATGACATGCATGTTCATTGCATTTTGATAGACTGTAATCTTGCTGATGGAGAGTACATCCTCGTGCCGGAGCAAGGAGCTGCTCAAGAGGTAGCCCAGATCCAGCACCCGAGCCTGCACCAGAGGACCTGCCTGCCACTGCTTTGGAAGGCAAGCCCCGGTTTTATGCATAACCTGTTATTTATGCTATTTTACTATACTTAATGATTGTAGGATTGATTGTTCACTTAGGTGTAGGAGTTGACTGAAACCCTAGTTGCATGATCTCAGGAATCCTATTGAGATGAATACTAGTATGCTAAGTCGAGTAGCTGCTTTATTAATCAGGAATCTCGGTAGAAGTCGAGTGATTTTTCTAGCACTCGCGCGAGGTCAGGAAATTGATTGTATCCACTTTCGTATCATAATGATGTTGGGTTGTGGACAACAATCCATGGGGATCTGTTGTCTACGGGATAAAAATTTGAATAAGGATTAAGGTGTGGTACTGTAAGTCAAGCGTTTGAACGTACTAAGCACATGCCGAGAAATATGGTAAATCGGTAAGCCTAGTACCTGATTGAACCTGGCAGCAGATTGCCCTCCTCACGCGACCTGAGACGAGGTCTCCCATTCCGGTTATGGTGGGTACAAGTGCGGTCATTGCACGACGGCCAGTCGGGGTCAGTGAGGCATTGTACGCCAAGGCGGTGAGCCCCTCTCTGCTGGCAGGGAATCGATGGGGACGGTTGATATGTGTGGGGACGGAGTGCCCCTGCATGTCGTGTGTTTAGGTTTACCTTGCAAGGTTTAAAAACTCGATTCGAATCGTCTGCTTCTCGCAGCTAATGAGACTGCTTGATCCATGCTGCTACATTGAGTAATAAGTGGAAGTATGATGAGTTGATATAAGATGTTGATTTTTAATAATGCTTGCTACCATGTATGAGTAGATAGTCCACTTTTAGCCTTAAGAGAGTCACACTTAACTTTGACTAAATTAAAATCTTGATTTAGAAACTCAGCTAGTGCTTTTGGCAACCAAACCCCACAGCCAAACAGCTGCATGTCTAGAGGTAGAGGAGTAGACTCCTCACACCGGGTAAGTCTAGCTGAGTATTAGTATACTCAGCCTTGCTTGTGGCATAATTTTTACAGGTTCTCTGGAGGAGATGGTTGCTGGGGTAACTTGGCCGTCCACCTTGCCACCAGGTTGGGCTGTTGAGTGGGACCCTGCCTCGGCTGAGGAGGAGCATGAGGAGTGATGGGACAGGCTTCCCCATCTCTCTGTTTAATGACCGTTAGTTTTATTCCGCTGCACTTCGAACAATGATGGATACTTTTGCAAAAACTCCGATGATGATGATGGTGATGTAATAATTTAACATTGTGGCATGTATGGTTTTATGCTTTATTGTATTTGCTCTGTGACTCACCTTCGAGTGAGATTGTGGTACTTGATCCTGTCAGTGGCCGTGTCGGACTAGATCCGAGGGATTGACGGGTTATTCCCATTTAAGTGTGGTCTAGCCTCTAAGGCGGGATTTGGACACTTAAGTTGGAATAATTCGGGCAATTCCGCCACAGCTGGTATCGGAGCTTGTACCACCACAGAGGAATCAATAAAATGTAAATACCATCAATTTTCTAAATAAAAACTGGATAGAAACAAGGTTGGATAGATAGTAGGGCGAGCAGGATAGACCTAGGACGTGAAGCCTTAGGATAAGAGAAGGGTAGCTAGGTGGCTAAGTAACTAGGCCCTACAGGCCACTTTTACAGGATGGGAGTTCCTCCCTATTCCTTTTATCTTGTTGTGAGGCCGTTCAGGATGAGCATGCATGCATTCATAATTAAGCAAATGGATAACTGAGTAAAGGACTTAAAAATAAGATAACAACCAATTAGGTCCCTAGTGCCTTTCTACTTAACTAGAGACAGGCTGAGTTTTACTTTTCCTTATTTTTTTTATAATTCTTTTTCCTTTTACTTACGCTTAACCGTACACAGATGACTTCCCACGGATCCTCCGATAACGGGGATGCACTGACCCACACTGACGGGCTTGCACGAGAGGGTTTTCCCCGCATTTTGTGGGAGGTACTTCAGGGGGCTGGATACACGACACCCCCTCAGTACGCGGTGCAGCAGTTCGAGAAGCACCGGGTGCCCCGCTGTAGGGTGAGGATGACTTTGGAGCCTCATCCCCTGCAGCCAGGCTGGCGCTCCTTGGACTCAGAGTCTTTCGGGTACCGGGCAGAGGACACGATCGAGGCGATCGCTCTGCATGGATTGACTACCTTCTGCGGATTCCATCCCTTGGAGCTGGCTACCCACCCCATTGGCTTGTTCCCCGCTGAGAAGGAGGACGACCCAATATGGAAGGATCGGGTGGAGCATGCCAAGGATATCTGGGCCATCTACCCAGGTCAGACTGCGCACTTGACAGTACGGTGCATGAATGCTCTGTACCGTCTGCAAGTGATGCGCGGTGAAGCAATGTCCCATCTGATGGCACTGCTAGAGGCAACAAAGATCACGCTGGATAACAGAGAGGAGCTCGTGGTTGACTTGTCTCAAGAGATGGTGGAGAAGGACTTGCAGGTGGAGCAGCTATCCACTGATATTCAGGAGTTGGAGGAGCTGGTGGGCACCAGGGAGAACACCATCGAGGTCCTAGAGGATCAGCTCATTAACACTCAGCAACAGCTTGCTGAGGCTAACGAGCACCTGGACATGCATCACCAGGAGATCCAGGACTAGGAGGCCAACGAGGACGTTGACATTGAGGGAGGAGATGATCCTGCCTCCAGTGTGGACACTGCTGGCTCGGGAAGACCACCTTCCCCCGAGTCGAGTGTCGCTTCGTTCGCTCACTAGGTGTTCAGGATAGGCTTAGAAGTTGGATAGTCGGACTCCTCGCAGCTAGCTTAGCTTTTGCACCCTTGGGGTACTAGGCTAGGTAGAGTTGAGTCATTTTGGAACAATTTGATGTAATCGTGTTAAACTTTCTTGGGAGCTTGGTTGATGGATGCTTTTATCAGTTTAAATTTGGAAGGAAGAATTTATGCCTCTTAAAATCCCTTTTGTTGAAGTCGGAAATTATCATGCTGTTTTAACTTTGTCCCCGTGATAAAAATCTTGAAATTCGGAACTGTGGTGTTAAGTATGTATGTGGTTTTTCAGATGGCCGGGAGGCAGCGTCGTGGCCAGAACGAGCACGTTCCACCGCCGCCCCCACCTCCCACTCTGCAGGAGCTCATGGCTCAGCAGAATGAGATCCTGAGGCAGCTGGCTCAACGTCAGCCACCACCCCAGCATTATGGTGGTGGAGACCACCAGCGTCACCCCGCGGCGGCCACCTATCAGGAATTCCTCAGCACCCAGCCTCCACTGTTCACAAGGGCAGAGGACCCACTTGACGCAGATGTGTGGCTGCGAGTGGTGGAATCCAAATTCCCACTGCTCCATGGAGTTTGCTCAGAAGTCACCAAAGTCAGGTTCGCCACCCAGCAGCTTCGCGGACCTGCAAGGACTTGGTGGGATCATTTTCTTGCTATGCAGCCAGAGGACCGAGAGGTGGAGTGGAGGGAGTTCAAGGCAGCTTTTAGAGGACACCATATACCAGCCGGGATCATGGACAGGAAGCTCAATGAGTTCTTGGCACTCACTCAGGGCAACAGGACAGTGTTGCAGTATGCCCAGGCCTTTAATGACTTGTGCCAGTACGCGGGATATCATGCAGATACAGATGAGAAGAAGAGGGACAGATTCAGAAGGGGGCTCAGCACTAAGCTCCGGGATCGTCTCAACACCGTCAGGGCCAACAGCTACAATGAGTTGGTCTACATGGCTATCTCCCAAGAGGACTGCATTACAGCTAGGCAGGCAGAGAAGAAGAGGAAGACCCCTGTGGCAGGACCTTCAGCTCAGCCACAGCGCTTCAGAATTGTGTCCGACACCCAGGGCAGGGGACCCCAGCAGCAGCAAGGGCGATGGGTAATCCGACCTCAGCAGCAGCAGCAGCAGCAGGCACCCAACCGCAACCAGTTTCCAGCTCAGAGGAATAATCAGCAGCAGCAGTACCGCCAGGCGAACGACAACAGGTGCTTCACTTGTGGCAACACTAGGCATTATGCCAAGAATTGCCCCAGGAACCAGTAGAGGCAGGGGCAGAATGCTACTCAGAACCAGGGGAAGAGGCAGAAGGTGCAAGTAAGGCAAGGCAGGCTGAACTTCACCACCATGGCTGACATTCCAGAGGGAGCACCCGTCATGAATGGTATCTTTACAGTATTGAATTATCCTGCTATTGTTTTATTTGATTCGGGTGCATCGCATAGTTTTATCAGTGCCAAGTTTAGTGCCAAATGCCAGTTGCCCTTTCACCATACCGATGGGGGCATTACAATTTCAACACCAGGAGGCAGAGTTGCCACTTATCAAATCAACAGGCAAGTGCCTATAAAATTTGGTAGTCTGGTGATTAGAACCACCCTTCTCATCTTAGGATTGGATAGCGTGGATATTATTTTGGGAGCTGACTGGTTGACCAGGCATCAGGCAGTATTGGACATTGCAGCCAGAGCCATTGAAATCCATTCCCCTGCTTATGGCGAGACTGTTTTGTATTTACCCAACCAGGGTTGTACCCGATCTTGTGCCTTTGTTATGTTAGAGTCCCCAGTGAAAGAGATCCCAGTAGTCTGTGACTACCCGGATGTGTTTCCGGAAGAATTACCAGGGATGCCACCTGACCGAGACATTGAGTTCGCAATTGAGTTGCAACCCGGGACTGCTCCGATCTCCAAGAGACCCTATAGGATGCCTCCCGCGGAATTGGCAGAATTGAAGAAGCAATTGCAAGAGTTGTTGGACAAGGGGTTTATTCGTCCCAGCACTTCACCATGGGGATGTCCAGCATTATTTGTGAAGAAAAAGGATGAGAGTTTGAGGATGTGTGTTGATTACCGCCCTCTCAATGCGGTGACTATCAAGAACAAATACCCACTGCCCCGCATTGATGTTCTGTTTGATCAGTTGGTAGGAGCCAAGGTATTCTCCAAAATAGACCTTCGCTCATGATACCATCAAATAAAGATCCGTGCCAGCGATATTCCCAAGACGGCTTTCTCTACCAGATATGGGCTGTATGAGTTTCTGGTGATGTCTTTTGGGCTGACCAATGCCCCGGCTTATTTCATGTACCTGATGAATTCAGTGTTCATGCCAGAATTAGATAAGTTCGTGGTCGTTTTCATTGACGATATTCTGATCTATTCCAAGAATGAAGACGAACATATTGAGCACCTGCACATCGTGCTTCAGCGGCTGCGCGATCATCATCTTTATGCTAAGTTGTCTAAGTGTGAGTTTTGGCTGAAGGAGATTAAATTCTTGGGTCACACAATTTCTCAGGATGGGATATCAGTGGATCCTGAGAAAGTACAAGAGGTAATGGAATGGAAACCCCCGACTACAGTGAAGCAGATTCGGAGTTTTCTGGGATTGGCAGGGTATTATCGACGATTTATTCCGGACTTCTCCAGAATTGCCAAGCCAATGACTGAACTGTTGAAGAAGGGAGTCAAATTTGAGTGGAGCCAAAAGTGTGAAGATGCCTTTCATACCTTGAGACAGCATTTGACAATAGCCCCAGTGCTGGCCCAACCTGACAACACCAAGCCGTTTGAAGTTTATTGTGATGCTTCTGGTACTGGTTTGGGATGTGTCTTGATGCAAGAGAACAGAGTGATTGCTTATGCTTCCCGGGCACTCAGGCCCCATGAGCAGAACTACCCTACACATGATCTGGAATTGGCAGCTGTAGTTCATGCTCTGAAGATATGGAGACACTACTTGATGGGAGCTCACTTTAACATCTACACTGATCACAAGAGTCTCAAATACATTTTCACTCAGGCAGATCTGAACATGAGGCAAAGGAGATGGTTGGAGTTAATCAAGGACTATGATCTGGAAGTGCATTACCACCCAGGGAAGGCCAATGTTGTGGCAGATGCCTTAAGCAGAAAGGCCCAGTGTAATTGTATGAGCATGGATGTGGGAGTGACCACCCTGTGTGATGAGTTGTGCAAGCTGAACCTGGAAGTTGTTTCTTCAGGTAACCTAAGCTATATCTCGGTGGAACCCACATTGCAAGAACAGATAATCAGGGCACAGGTTGAGGATAAGGGTGTTCAGGTTATCAAAGAAATGATCAAGCAAAAAGCAGAAAAATACAAGTGTTTCCGACAGGATAGCAAGGGAATTCTATGGTTTGGAGATCGATTGGTTGTTCCCAAGGACCCTGAGTTTAGAAAGAAGATACTAGATGAAGCTCACCTTTCAAAATTCTCCATGCACCCTGGTAGCAACAAGATGTATCATGATCTCAGATCTCTATATTGGTGGACTAGAATGAAAAGGGAAATTGCCAAGTACATATCCGAGTGTGATACTTGCCAGAGGATAAAGGCCAGTCACTTGAAGGCAGCAGGCCCTTTGCAACCCCTTCCCATACCATCTTGGAAATGGGAGGACATTTGCATGGACTTCATAGTAGGATTACCCAATACCTCCAGGCACCATGATTCAATTTGGGTTATCGTGGACAGGTTGACCAAGACTGCTCATTTCTTGCCAGTGCATACCACCCACAGGGCAGAGAAGTACGCTGAAATTTATGTTGATCAAATAGTAAGGTTGCATGGTATTCCCAAGACCATTATATCTGACAGAGGAGCACCATTTGTGGCACGATTTTGGGAGAAATTGCAAGAGTCACTTGGGACCCATGTCATCCGAAGCTCAGCATATCACCCTCAAACAGACGGCCAAACAGAAAGGGTGAATCAGATTTTGGAAGACATGTTGTGAGCATGTGCACTACATTATGGGAAGGATTGGGACAAGTGTCTGTCTTTGGCAGAGTTTTCTTACAGTAACAGCTATCAATCCAGTCTGAAGATGGCACCTTTTGAGGCATTATATGGGAGAAGGTGTAGGACCCCACTAAATTGGTCTCAAGCAGGAGAAAGGGAAATTTTTGGGCCAGACTTGGTACTCGAGGCAGAGGCAAAGGTCAGGGTCATTACCAAGAACTTAGAAGCTGCTCAGGCCAGGCAAAGGAGCTATCATGATAAGAGGCGGAAGCCTCTACAGTTTGAGGTGGGAGATCATGTCTATCTTAAGGTATCACCCACCAAGGGTGTTCAGAGATTCGGGATCAAGGGCAAGTTAGCTCCTCGCTATATTGGACCCTACGAGATCAAGGAGGCTTGTGGACCCGTAGCTTATCAAGTGGAATTACCACCTCACATGTCAGCAGTTCATAATGTGTTCCATGTATCTCAGCTGTGGAAATGCGTTCGTCTACCCACTGAAGTACTCCCGGAACGAGACATTGAGATAGAACCAGATTTATCCTACCAAGAGTACCCCGTCAAGGTGCTAGATCAAAAGGAAAGATCAACTCGGGCAAGGTCGGTCAGAATGTATAAGATTCAATGGAGTCACCATTCAGCAGAAGAAGCTACATGGGAGACTGAGGATTTTCTACGCTCTCGCTTCCCCGACTTTCTACCCAAAGGAGTCGGTACGTAACCCCCGAACCCCACCCCCACCTGCCCTTTGAATCCAATTATAAGAAAAACTTAGATAACAAGGATAGTCTAAGTTGTGGATTTAACTTAAGAAGGGCTTCCTTCTGAAGTTGCAAAGAGGATGACATTCGAAGAGCAGTTAACAAGAGAAACTTAAGTGTAAAGGAAAAACACCCCCATCACACCTTCAAGCACCCCTCCAAGGGACTCTACCTAAATCTCGGGACGAGATTCCTTTAAGGGGGGAGGGCTGTAACACCCCAGGTGTTACTCAGGGTGTCCATCCCAGGGTTACCCCCCTTTTACCCATTATCACATGAAGATTGATTTGGGCAAAGTATACCAAACTTAGAATTCTAGGTCCTAAGCAAGTGTAATCCACCTTGGATGTCATGCCCTAGCTTACCATGCACATCTAAGTGGGGATCTCCCAAAACCCTAAAGCAAAACCCCCATAGGCAATGGGAACCCTAATTGAAGCCATGATCAAAAGATCATGTAAACCTTATGATCATGGTTTGGGCCAAATATAAAAGTTGTAAAACACTTGATAACCTACAATTCATAGTAAGGAAGTACCCCCAAAAAGTTTGCAGAAAAGCCCTAAACAGTTCACCTATGATTTAGCACAAGGGAAAAAATTCAGTTTTTGCCTAAGTACAAAAACTAACCCTTGCACAAAGACTCCACATGTTCACCTTAATCCCCTTTTCAAAACCCTTCGACCCAATTGACAAAATGGCGCCAAATTAACCCTAGAACACCCTGGAAAGAGATGACACCTACCCTAGGGTGCTAGACACGACTTGTCACCCCTTTTGTCTCGATTCGGGCTTGGCTGACACAGCAAACTTCTCCCCTCTCTATCTCCCTACCCCGACCATATCTCGACTTGGAACTCACAGCGAAAAGATAGGATTTGGAGCAGAGAAGCGACCGTACACAGTGACTTTGCCAAGATGCGCACGCTATGGCACTCTAATCGGCCGTTGAACCATGGCAGAAGCGATCTTCCACGTGTTCGACGCAAGCTGGCATCCGGGGGCGCGCTTAGAGCACGCCCGTGTGTGAACCCCCGCGCACCCGCGGCCGCCCGTGACCACGCCCGCGCCACGGCTATAAAGCCCACCCCAGTGCTTGGCTGCCTTCCCCGTTACCTCCTCCGTACCTCGCCGGACTCGCCCGAGCCAGCCATTAACTCTGGCGACCTCCCCGCGACCCGCCAGTGCCGCCCGAGAGCAACCACCGTGGCCAGCCCCTCTCCCGTCCTCCTCCGTTCGATCCAAGCCCTCAGAGAGCTTCCTGGTGAAGCCGTGAGTCTTGCTCAAGCTTGACCCAGGGACCCGCGTCACCGGAATAGCCCAATCGTGCTCACCGGAGTTCAAGAACCCGCCGGCGCGCGTGGACCGGGTAAGCCCCTGCACCGTTTTCCAATTCCTTGCGCGTATGGCCTCTGTGTCACCCCGTGAAGCTCCTCGTGCACCCTAATTGATCTATGCCGCCGTGGTTTGGCCGGAGCAGGAGCCGCCGACGACCCCCGCCGCCTGTGCTCGTGGCCAGGGTAGCTCCGACCACCTCCGACACCGACCCGCACATCGGCGTGACCGTCGCGACCTCCCGGACGTCACTGACCACCCCGCCGGAGCTCTACTGCCGCCGGTAAGCCCCACCGCCGTAAACTGTACCGCGGGCACTGTTTGAGCCGGTCAGGGAGCGCGGGTTAGATTTTAGTTAAGTCCAGGGGGCTTTGCGCAATGTTAGTGACTCAAGCCAATAGTGGACCAAGGGCTGTTCTGTGAGAAAAGAAAAGGAAAAACCCCAGGGGCCTCGGCGTAAACATGTTTTCTTTTTCCATTTTCGAATTTCTTTTCTTTTGTTATAACAGATAGCTAAGTAAATGCATAACTTGCAGAATAATCATCCAAAAATGTTCAAACCAATTTTGCTAGATTCAGGAATTTATGAGCTATCAGAGAAAAATAATAGAACCCATAGCTTCTGTATTTCTTTCTGAAGTTTAGAATTAAATAAGAAAACCACTCAAAACCCAATATTAGGAGGAAAAATAGGAATATTGTTTGACCAGGGTTAGAAAAATTTTGAGAAGCTTATATCTACCTACTAGACCAAGTAAAAATGTTAAACCCCTCTGTCCACTCCATTTAAGTTAGTTTTACCCTTTATTCTATAATATGCTTAAGGATAAGGAAAATAGAAAATGCAACTTAATTAATGAACCAGAGAGTACTTCTATTTTTGTTAGGTTACTTATTCAATATAGTTCACTGGAAAAATATATCATACCCTGGTTTAGTACAAATTAAGTAGGATATCTTTTGTTTTAATAAAACAAGGATAACTTAGAAAAACCCTACAAAAATGACCCCAAGGTAAAAACACCCCCACCCTTGGGATGACTATTGTTTTATTAGAGAGAACTTAGGAAAAATATGAAATCTGCTGTTTGACATTTTTCAAATAATAATGTAGTAGAAAGTGCCTTTTTGGCATTAAACTTAAGAAAATCATAACTAAATAACCACCCCTTAGTTTTCTGTGATTTTTAGCATAGAAACCTATTATTACCATAGGATGCCAACAAAAATAACCTTTAGGGCAGAACCTACCCCTAACTAAGAGGTGTAGTGTGAAGTGGCCCATTTTGCCTAACTTTTGTTATTTTTGTTTAAAGCCTAACTTTTATACTTTAAGCCTCAAATTCTTAAAACAAGCTAGAATAGCCAGTGATGACCCACTGGAATTTTTACAGAATTTTTGGAAATTATTAAAACCCTGTTGTAGTTCAACCCTACCCTAGAAACCCTAAATGGAAATTAAGGAAAGGAAAATGAATAATGGAAATTAATGTCATCCTAAGACCTTTGTTAATTTGTCCACTGAAATTTATAAAGACAATACCAACCCACTATGTTATCCTAAAAGAAAACCTAAGCTTAAAAGGTCATAAGTCTATGTATCTATATATATACCACTAGCAGCCCAGCATGACTAAGAAAACCCTAGGTTACTTCTTAACTTAGTTTCTTTAGCTTATTGTTCTTAAATCCTGCATAATCATGACATGCATGTTCATTGCATTTCGATAGACTGTAATCTTGCTGACGGAGAGTACATCCTCGTGCCGGAGCAAGGAGCTGCTCAGGAGGTAGCCCCAGATCCAGCACCCGAGCCTGCACCAGAGGACCTGCCTGCCACTGCTTTGGAAGGCAAGCCCCGGTTTTATGCATAACCTGTTATTTATGCTATTTTACTATACTTAATGATTGTAGGATTGATTGTGCACTTAGGTGTAGGAGTTGACTGAAACCCTAGTTGCATGATCTCAGGAATCCCATTGAGATGAATACTAGTATGCTAAGTCGAGTAGCTGCTTTATTAATCAGGAATCTCGGTAGAAGTCGAGTGATTTTTCTAGCACTCGCGCGAGGTCAGGAAATTGATTGTATCCACTTTCGTATCATAATGATGTTGGGTTGTGGACAACAATCCATGGGGATTGGTTGTCTACGGGATAAAAATTTGAATAAGGATTAAGGTGTGGTACCGTGAGTCAAGCGTTTGAACGTACTAAGCACATGCCGAGAAATATGGTAAATCGGTAAGCCTAGTACCTGATTGAACCTGGCAGCAGATTGCCCTCCTCACGCGACCTGAGACGAGGTCTCCCATTCCGGTTATGGTGGGTATAAGTGCGGTCATTGCACGACGGCCAGTCGGGGTCAGTGAGGCATTGTACGCCAAGGCGGTGAGCCCCTCTCTGCTGGCGGGGAATCGATGGGGACGGTTGATATGTGTGGGGACGGAGTGCCCCTGCATGTCGTGTGTTTAGGTTTACCTTGCAAGGTTTAAAAACTCGATTCGAATCGTCTGCTTCTCGCAGCTAATGAGACTGCTTGATCCATGCTGCTACATTGAGTAATAAGTGGAAGTATGATGAGTTGATATAAGATGTTGATTTTTAATAATGCTTGCTACCATGTATGAGTAGATAGTCCACTTTTAGCCTTAAGAGAGTCACACTTAACTTTGACTAAATTAAAATCTTGATTTAGAAACTCAGCTAGTGCTTTTGGCAACCAAACCCCACAGCCAAACAGCTGCATGTCTAGAGGTAGAGGAGTAGACTCCTCACACCGGGTAAGTCTAGCTGAGTATTAGTATACTCAGCCTTGCTTGTGGCATAATTTTTACAGGTTCTCTGGAGGAGATGGTTGCTGGGGTAACTTGGCCGTCCACCTTGCCACCGGGTTGGACTGTTGAGTGGGACCCTGCCTCGGCTGAGGAGGAGCATGAGGAGTGATGGGACAGGCTTCCCCATCTCTCTGTTTAATGACCGTTAGTTTTATTCCGCTGCACTTCGAACAATGATGGATACTTTTGCAAAAACTCCGATGATGATGATGGTGATGTAATAATTTAACATTGTGGCATGTATGGTTTTATGCTTTATTGTATTTGCTCTGTGACTCACCTTCGAGTGAGATTGTGGTACTTGATCCTGTCAGTGGCCGTGTCGGACTAGATCCGAGGGATTGACGGGTTATTCCCATTTAAGTGTGGTCTAGCCTCTAAGGCGGGATTTGGACACTTAAGTTGGAATAATTCGGGCAGTTCCGCCACATTACCCGAAATGGGCAAGGGCAGTAGGGGAGTAGGCATGCAGGGAGGTTCTCGGGTTGATTTTGCTGCGATGGTGGTCAGAGGAGGGATTCTTGCAATTGCTCTTCCCAGAAACAGTAGCGGGTTTTCGGAAGCTAGTGGAACTTTGTAAAGGCCTCGTAGTGTTACCCTGCCTCACTTCCTTGGTAGAGGTGTATGGGATTCATGACCCCTTGGCAGATGGGTAACATAACTTGTGGGTACAGGGTACAACCTCTGTAGAGTGTAAAACTGGTATACTAGCCGAGCTCATGGTCAAGAGCAGCTCAGGACTCTCGCATGATTAAACTATGGAACTAAATTCAATCTGTCATTTGCATTGCATGTGATTATTAATTAATTTTGTTCTATTCTTATTATGGTTTGGTATTTACCTACATTTAGTAACTGCTAAGAAAATTTCACCAACTTATTAAAATCAATGCTCAGCTTTAACCCCTATTATTGATCAGCCTTACACCTCACATGAACTCCCACCTTTGGTGAGTTCATACACATTATTCCCCACAACTTGTTGAGCGATGAACATGTGTGAGCTCACCCTTGCTGTCTCACACCCCCCACAGGAGAAGAACAGGAGGTTCAAGAGGAGCCAGACAACGAGGAGTTTGACTTTATCTAGGTGCCGTCTCCCAGTTGACTCTATGGCGCCAAGGATGGACTTTAGTTCGTTTTATACTTATCTTTTATTTTGTAAGACTTCCGCTATGTAATAAGTACTCTGATTATATTGTGACATTTATCTCTATATACTCTATTATTATATGTGTTGTCTTCCTTGGTGCATATATGAGTTGCACCCGGCTTTGTCCCTTAATTCCGAGTGTGACAAACGTGAACCGGCCCGCGCTACCCGGGAGCACAATACTCCGCCATCCAGCCTCTTGCCAAGGGGTACACGCTACTCCCACCATCTCTCACGCCTAGTGCGCGGTTGTCTTTTCACGTTTGAAATAGCAGAGTTCAAGCTTACCGGAGCATGTGGCTAGTTGCAAAGTCTCCACCACAACAGGCTTACATTGAACGGTATTTAATCGACACAGACGGGTGAACTTTCCTGCTCAACGTCTGGTCTACATTTCATATTATTTCCCAAAACTTGATACCTGAGAGAGGTACCCTAATTGAATGATGAAATCATCGCGGCCGCAATGGCTTCATCATCACAAGCCCTTTTATTTCACAAACTCTCATATCCCGTGTTACACATCATCTTTTAAAAACAATCCTAAATTAATAAGCAGGGCTAAGCATCACTAAATTTTCATAAAACAGTTATTAGGGTTGTTTAATTAAGGAAGGAAATGCATCAACTGTTTGATCACACAACTCCTATCACCTAATGCATCATTCAAGGTGATAAAATATTGTAAACAATAAGGAAAGAGGTGAATGCACCGGGGCTTGTCTAGAATAACACTAGGTTAGTGTTTGTTAGATGACGATCACTTGACGATCATCCTTTGTCTTGGCACTCGTTCAGTCTGTCCATTTTTTCCAATTCACCGGCCGACATCGTCTTGTGGTCTGCTTTGGTCCATGTCCTTTGCTTCGTACGATTCTCAGCTAGCGTACCTAATGAGATGCATGGTGCAACTGAATGGATATAAGGATGAATAAGAAAAGACTAAATAAGAAAAGACTAAACAATTACACACAGTAACAAGTTAAACACCTAATGCCATGACATTGAAATAATCACAAGTAAACACTAGGATTCTATAACTTACTAAGGATAACAATCACGTTCCTCGAGCTTAACCCGGATCTAACACAAATATCAAGGAATAATAAACTAGACATACTAAGTACAACACTCACATTCTTCTTGCTCAACTGAACCTAATTCAAACAAGAAACCACAACTATGTATGATCTCTATATTTTCTTTACCGCCTAGAGTATACACCAAAGGGCTAACAAATGTAGACTCGCCATTTTTGGACACCAAACATTCATATGATGGATAGAATCAATTTAATTAAGTGTCTAAACTTCTTTTCCAGACTCGCTTGCCTATCCTACCAACTAATTATAATATCTCGACTTACTAACTTCAGACACCAAATAATCAGGATAAGGATGGCAACAAGTTAATTAATTTCTTAACCAACAAAGCTTTGCGCAAGCATCAAGGAAGCAGTATACTGGACACATGACACGAGGCATCGATTTAACAATATTGGATTCTATCACATTACTACATGAACAAAGTATTTCACAAATACTTAATATCACCACTTATCACGCATATAAAACCTAGTTAAATATACGTGGCTTATATATATACCCAATGAAGCACTCTTTCCATAGATGGAATCTTAAACCTATATTTCATACGACGCAAATATGTCACAAACGTTAACACAATCATATCGCATATATATCTACTAATATTCTTTGCGTAAATCTATATTTAAAATCTAGACTTCAACACCTAACGCGACCACCTCACAATCACCTCACTGCATGAAACGATGTGGTTGAACAACACTAAATATAGTCACAAGATCATCACGACTAATACACCTAGCCAAGCCATTCATCAAACCGGCTAACAAAAATAATAAATTAGCTTACCAAAGCTAAATCCAATTTGAAACCACGAAATCGACGACGCATTTATACTTGACGAGCGTTGCACTGGCGCTTTCCTTTCATCTTCCGGCGTGAACGCAAGGTGCAACAAGCTGCTGAAATGACGACGATGCTAGGGATGCAGACATTGATGCCATGGATTTGGACACGACCGCCACACACCACGTGAAGACAAAGGAAGCCAGAGCGACAAGGGCGCAGCGACTTCGACGCTAAGCACCGGAGCTTGACGATGTCGCGGCGCAGCAGGAAATAATGACGCCACGATGGCTAATGTGATAGTTGCGGGCAGCAGGGAGGCTCGACGTCGTAGTGGAGTGGACGCACGGCCAGAGCACCACACCGGGTCGAGCAGAGAGAGGCTCCCAGCGCGCGGCAAGGTGAAGAGGCTGGCTCACCCATGGATTTGAAGTTGCTGGCCACAGCGAGGCTGGGGAGAATGAAGGGGCGCTCGCAGCAGCCGTCACCGGCAAGGGTGGGTGCAGGGGCGCGGCTGAGACCGAGCACGTCCGCTGATGGAGGAAGGAGGCTGAACACAGGGGCACAACGGAGCTGAGGTGAGCTCGGGCGTCGGGAACAGGGATGGGCGAGTGGGGTCAAGCAGGGCAGGGCGGAGGTTGAAGCCAGGCGAGCTCTGCCGACCAGCAACGTGAGGAAGACGCCGACTGAACCTAGAGCAGCGCCAGGGGAGCAGAGTGCGCTGACGAGCTCTAGCAGCACTATGGCTAGGCACTGGTGAAGAGATAGTGCCTCTACAGTCACACACGATGAAAAGATCAGGGGAGAGTTTTGAGCGGTGGGGAAATAAGGACCTGCAAAGCGGCTTCAAAAAAATCACAGGGAGCCGACACCTT
The DNA here is from genome assembly GCF_902167145.1 of Zea mays. Taxonomy (NCBI): domain Eukaryota; kingdom Viridiplantae; phylum Streptophyta; class Magnoliopsida; order Poales; family Poaceae; genus Zea; species Zea mays. The sequence continues at coordinate 132,153,504 of NC_050098.1, read as the reverse complement.
CTGGAGATGAATACGCCGTACATGAGATAAGATTGGAGCCTTTACAGCGATGGTATAAAGCTAGAAATGGAGATAAGACTGAGAACCTGGTGAGCGGTGTGAATTTTCCAGAGAACGAGTGCGTGGACACGTTTTCAGAGAGTTGAGTGGCTTCTCAACTAAGAAATGGTGTGGAGATAAGGACCGTGGGCAGTAATTGTAATTTACAATCCAGACAAAGGAGTAGTACCGTGGTTTAAGGCAAAATTTTGATTTCTTCACTTTTTTTAAGACAAAATATAAATACATTGCAAGATTTCCTAATTAGGATTTTAGCGATGTATAATGGGTGTTGGGGACTTGTTCTCAAATACTATAAATTAAGAAAAAGACAACACAGAAAATATTAAATAATAATGTCCTTCGTTCGCTGAAGCATTATTTCCCTATGGATTTAATGAACTTCGAACGAAGGCCACAAACAGAATACCACGAAGGTCATACCTTCGTGGTCAAACATTCATCAATACGAAATAAAATATAAAATATTAAATATTATAGGAAAAACAAATTACATTATTCATATATTTCATAATATGAACTTAAATGTCAAAACATAATATTTAGGTACGTTTATACCTTCGCCTCTGACACTGACAGAAAATAATTCCAGCGTAATGCATTAGCGATTATAGGATTGCGTGAACAGTGCCGGGGCACTGTTCACCTATTTATAGGCACAGGGTGCAGCCTGTGTAAAATTACATTTATGTCCTTTACAATTGACTACAATAATGACACAAAACATCATGGGTCTTTAAGTCAATTCATCTTTAAGTCGGTTCGGCCCTTCGTCTTGAGATCTGTCATTATGCCGAAGCTCTATAGGTAATAGCTTCGACGCTAGCTCCTGAGAGGATATTCCGAAGGTGTTCTCTTTATTTAGGATCTTCGGCTACGAAGCATACCCCCAACAGTAGCCCCTTCACGGTGCTAGATCGTTTTCCGTAACGAGCTTGATCCGTGAAAAAATCTTCTAGGCTTCGGGACGCCGAAGATCCGAAAACACCTTCCCTGAGCTCGTTGGCGAGAAACGATTAAAATAATCATCGCGCGCGCGGTGGCCCCATCTTGCAGCAGTTATGAGCGCCCCAGCGATTCACCTTCTCGGACCCTGTGGCCCACCGTTCAGCGAGTGCGGGTGACTGTTTGTTCGGTGCGGGAGACCTTGACGATTCACCTTCCCACCTGCGGCACTATATAAACAGACAGGTAAGTGTGAAGTTACCACAACATTCATTGCTATTGCATTGTTTTGCTGCCAAAATTTTAGTCATAGTCGAAGCTTAATCATCGTGCTCAGACAAAACTTCGCTTTTGATTCTGCTTTGTCACAAGAGGAAGAGCTTCGGGAAAATCAAAAAAGTCAACAACAAAAATTTCAAGAAAGTCATAATCAAATGGCCAGAGTTCGCTCCACTGCTAGGGTTGATCGTGAGGGAGATGAGACCGAAGCTACTGAGACTGTTACGATTTCCGAAGCAATAAAGCGGTCTGGGCTGGTAACATCGGAGGACGTCCCTGCCGCTGAAGCAGAGCAAGCTGATGTTGAGGAGACCGAGTCTGAAGATGATTATAGCAGCGCGGTGCCGAGCAAACCCAGCCATTTGGATTTCGGAAAATCCACCATCTCCGCAGGTGACCTACCTAAGATGTTGAAATTGGGCTATTTTAATGAAGAAAAGAAAGAGCTTTGAAGAAACTTTTAAAAACTACTACTTCATCTTTTCCTGGCATCAGTTGGTTTTTGCTTCGGAGTAGAAGCCTTTCTTTTCTTCAGAACAATTGTTTTCGCCTCAGACTCTTGTTTTTTCTTCTTCGGTTGATCTTCATCGCCTTTATTTAGAGCACTAGCTACTCTCTTCCTTTTTTGGCCTTCGGCACCCTTGTCTAGCCGCTCGTAGTCAGAATATTCAAAACCTATAGCATCCATCACTCGATTTAGCCTTCGTTTCGGACGGGTGCCGAAGGCCGCAGTCATCAATTGGTCCTCTTTTTTAGAATAATTTCCAAGTATTTCATTGCACATTACTTCGATTATGTCCAGCCATTCTTGGCAAGGCACTTTGAAATGTCTCTTGAATTTGTAATGATAAGGCAACCGGATAAGTTCTCCTTCCTTCTTTTTTCCTTCAAACTTCGGCATGGTCCACTCTTTCATAGTTGGAAACACTTTGAAAGCTAAGAATTCCGGCACTAAGTCTCTAGTGCCGATGTGCTCCGCGATAACTCTAAATTCAGCCAGCGCAATTTGGGTTGGACCCTCTGGTGTCATATTGCACGGGGGTCTGGTCTCTCCGAAGATCAGCTCTAACGGACTCTGGACCAGCTTCTCCTTATCATCGTAAACTTTGACGTAGGACCATTCAGATTTCCAACCAGCTGGCCACTTGCTTCGGTAACTGATCACGGGAAATTTTGTAGTCTTGCGGTAGGCAAAATTGTAGCAGTCGAAGTTTTCATGTAACCCATCTCCTCTAGCCTTGGTTTGGTAATGCAGCTCATGCACTCGGCAGAAACCTTCGGCAAACGGTTCCACCCCTTGGCTTTGGAGAGCCCAAATGTAAACGCTAAGCCTAACGATAGCGTTAGGAGTCGGTCTCGGACTCAACCTCGACCTCAGAAGACGGTCTCCGCCTCGCCCGACCCTAGGGCTCGGACTCAACCTCGACCACGGAAGACGGTCTCCGCCTCGCCCGACCCCAGGGCTCGGACTCAACCTCGACCTCGGAAGACGGTCTCCGCCTTGCCCGACCCCAGGGCTCGGACTCAACCTCGACCTCGGAAGACAGTCTCCGCCTCGCCCGACCACAGGGCTCGGACTCAACCTCGACCTCGGAAGACGGTCTCCGCCTCACCCGACCCCAGGGCTCGGACTCAACCTCGACCTCAGACGATGAACTCCGCCTCGCCCGACCCCAGGGCTCGGACTCCACCTCGACCTCGGAAGATGGTCACCGCCTCGCCTGACCCCAGGGCTCGGACTCAGCCTCGACCTCGGAAGACGGACTCCGCCTCGCCCGACCCTAGGGCTCGGACTCAACCTCGATTCCGGAAGACGGTCTCCACCTCGCCCGACCCCAGGGCTCGGACTCAGCCTCGACATCGGAGGAGTCACCGCCTCGCCCGACCTCGGGCTCGGACCGACCACGTCATAGGGGGGCCCATCATTACCCTACCCCTAGCTAGCTCAGGCTACGGGGAACAAGACCGGCGTCCCATCTGGCTTGCCCCGGTAAAACAGGTAATGATGGCACCCCGTGTGCTCCATGACGACGGCGGTTCTCAGCCCCTTACGGAAGCAAGGAGACGTCGGCAAGGATCCGACAGCCCTGACAGTTGTACATCCACAGGGCTCAAGCGCTCTCCGACGGCCACGACATCACATGAACAGGGCAGAAACACCTCTCCGACAGCCACGACGACATGTACATAGGGCTCTGGCTCTCCTTTGCTAGACACGTTAGCACATTGCTACACCCCCCCCATTGTACACCTGGGCCCTCTCCTTACATATATAAAAGGAAGGTCCAGGGCTCTCGTACGAGAAGGTGGCCGCGCGGGAGAACGGACTGACGCACAGGCTCACGCTCTCTCTCTCTCTCTCCCTCGCGAACGCTTGTAACCCCCTACTGCAAGCGCATCCGCCCTGGGCGCAGGATAACACGAGGCCGCGGTTTCCCCTTACTGTTTTCCCCCTTGTGTTCCGTCTCGCGCCGACCCATCTGGGCTGGGACACGCAGCGACAATTTACTCGTCGGTCCAGGGACCCCCCGGGGTCGAAACGCCGACAGTTGGCGCGCCAGGTAGGAGCCGGAGGTGGATGGCGATGAGGTGTCGGTCTCGTAGTAGACCACATTCCTCATCTTCTTCTTCTTGTCACCGCTACGACGCGACTTGTGTGAAGGGGATTCCTTCTCCTTCCCCTTCCCTTTGTTGTGGGACTCTCCCGATGGAGCCTACCCGTGGCTTGTAGCGGGCTTCTCGCCGGTCACCATTTTCTTCTTGGCGTGATCTCCCGACATCACTTCGAGCAGTTAGGCTCTAATGAAGCACCGGCTCTAATACCAATTGAAAGTCGCCTAGAGGGGGGGTGAATAGGGCGAATCTGAAATTTAACAACTTAATCACAACTACAAGCCGGGTTAGCGTTAGAAATAGAAATGAGTCCGAGAGAGAGGGCGCAAAACAAATCGTGAGCGAATAAAGAGCGAGACACGATGATTTGTTTTACCGAGGTTCGTTTCTTGCAAACCTACTCCCCGTTGAGGTGGTCACAAAGATCGTGTCTCTTTCAACCCTTTCCCTCTCTCAAACGGACCCTCGGACCGAGTGAGCTTCTTCTTCTCAATCAAACGGGAACAAACTTCCCCGCAAGGACCACCACACAATTGGTGTCTCTTGCCTCTATTACAATTGAGTTGTTCGCAAGAAAGAACGAAAGAAAGAAGCAATCCAAGCGCAAGAGCTCAAAAGAACACAACAAATCTCTCTCACTAATCACTAAAGCTTTGTGTGGAATTGGGAGAGGATTTGATCACTTGGGTGTGTCTAGAATTGAATGCTAGAGCTCTTGTAAGTAGTTGGAAGGTGGAAAACTTGGATAACTTGAATGTGGGGTGGTTGGGGTATTTATAGCCCCAACCACCAAACTAGCCGTTTGGTGAAGGCTGCTGTCGACTGGCGCACCGGACAGTCCGGTGCGCCACCGGACACTGTCCGGTGCGCCAGCCACGTCACTAGGTCGTTGGGTTCTGACCGTTGGAGCTCTGACTGTGGGCCCGCCTGGCTGTCCGGTGGCGCACCGGACAAGTCCTGTAGACTGTCCGGTGTGCCACCCGCGCGTGCACTGCTCCTCTACGTGCGCAGGCGCGCATTTAATGCGTTGCAGTCGACCGTTGCGCGTGAAGTAGTCGTTGCTCCGCTGGCTCACCGGACAGTCCGGTGTGCACCGGACATGTCCGATGAATTTTAGCGGAGCGGAAATCCGAAGCTGGCGAGTTCAGAGTCGCTCTTCCTTGGGGCACCGGACACTGTCCGGTGTAGCACCGGACAGTCCGGTGAATTATAGTGTAGCGCCTCTGAGAATTCCCGAAGGTGATGAGTTCAGCTTAGAGTTCCCTGGTGCACCGGACACTGTCCGGTGGCACACCGGACAGTCCGGTGCGCCAGACCAGGGCACACTTCGGTTATCCCTTGCTCTTTTTGTTGAACCCTTTTCTTTGTCTTTTTATTGGCTTTTTGTGAACCTTTGGCACCTGTGTAACTTATAGACTAGAGCAAACTAGTTAGTCCAATTATTTGTGTTGGGCAATTCAACCACCAAAATCATTTAGGAAATAGGTGTAAGCCTAATTCCCTTTCAGAGGCCTACCTCTATACCGCCTCTTAAGGAAGACCGAGCGCTTCACTTGGACCCCCGAGGCCGAGGAAGCCCTCGGGAACCTAAAGGCGCTCCTTACAAGCGTGCCCATCTTGGTGCCCCCCGCTGTCGGAGAAGCCCTCTTGATCTACGTCGCCGCTACCACTCAGGTGGTCAGCGCCGCGATCGTGGTCGAGAGACGAGAAGAGGGGGCACGCATTGCCCGTCCAGAGGCCGGTCTACTTCATCAGTGAGGTACTGTCCGAGACCAAAATCCGCTATCCGCAAATCCAGAAGCTACTGTACGCGGTAATTCTGGCGCGGCGAAAGTTGCGACACTACTTCGAGTCTCATCCGGTGACTGTGGTGTGATCCTTCCCCCTGGGAGAGATCATCCAGTGCCGAGAGGCCTCGGGTAGGATTGCAAAGTGGGCGGTGGAGATCATGGGCGAGACAATCTCGTTTGCTCCTCGGAAGGCCATCAAGTCCCAAGTCTTGGCGAACTTTATGGCTGAATGGGTTGACACCCAGCTTCCAGCAGCTCCGATCCAACCGGAACTCTGGACCATGTTTTTCGACGGGTCGCTGATGAAGACAGGAGCGGGCGCGGGCCTGCTCTTCATCTCACCCCTCGGGAAGCACCTCCGCTATGTGCTGCGCCTCCATTTCTTGGCGTCCAACAACGTGGCCGAGTACGAGGCTCTGGTTAACGGGTTGCACATCACCATCGAGTTAGGGGTTCAGCGCCTCGACGCTCGTGGCGACTCGCAGCTTGTCATCGACAAAGTCATGAAGAACTCCCATTGCCGCGACCCAAAGATGGAAGCCTACTGCGATGAGGTTCGGCGCCTGGAGGACAAGTTCTACGGGCTCGAGCTCAACCACATCGCTCGACAATACAACGAGACTGCGGACGAGCTGGCTAAGATAGCCTCGGGGCGGACAACGGTTCCTCTGGATGTCTTCTCTTGAGACCTACATCAACCCTCAGTCAAGATCGACGACACGCCTGAGCCTGAGAAGGTTTCGGCTCAGCCCGAGGCACCCTCGGCTCAGCCCGAGGCACCCTCGACTCGGCCCAAGGCACCCTCGGCCCCCGAGGGTGAGGCACTGCGCGTCGAGGAAGAGCGGAATGGGGTCCCGCCTAATCGAAACTGGCAGTCCCCGTACCTGCATTATCTCCACCGAGGAGAGCTACCCCTCGACAGAACCGAGGCTCGGTGATTGGCGCGGCACGCCAAGTCGTTCGTCTTGTTGGGTGACGGAAAGGAGCTCTACCACCGCAGCCCCTCAGGCATCCTCCAGCGATGCATATCCATCGCCGAAGGTCAGGAACTATTGCAAGAAATACACTCGGGGGCTTGCGGTCACCACGCAGCAGCTCGGGCCCTCGTTGGAAACGCTTTCTGACAGGGTTTCTATGGGCCAACCGCGGTGGCCGATGCCACTAGGATTGTACGCACCTGCCAAGGGTGTCAATTCTACGCAAGGCAGACGCACCTACCCGCTCAAGCTCTGCAAACAATACCCATCACCTGGTCGTTTGCTGTGTGGGGTCTGGACCTCGTCGGTCCCTTGCAGAAGGCACCCGGGGGCTTCACGCACCTGCTGGTCGCTATCAACAAATTCTCCAAGTGGATTGAGGTCCGACCCCTAAACAGCATCAGGTCCGAACATGCGGTGGCGTTCTTCACCAACATCATCCATCGCTTCGGGGTCCCGAACTCCATCATCACCGACATCGGCACCCAGTTCACTAGCAGAAAGTTCCTGGACTTCTGCGAGGACCACCACATCCGGGTGGACTGGGCCGCCGTAGCTCACCCCATGACGAATGGGCAGGTAGAGCGTGCCAACGGCATGATTCTGCGAGGACTCAAGCCACGGATCTACAACGACCTCAACAAGTTCGGTAGGTGATGGATGAAGGAACTCCCCTCGATGGTCTGGAGTCTGAGGACGACGCTAAGCCGAACCACGGGCTTCACGCTGTTCTTTCTAGTCTATGGGGTCAAGGCTATCTTGCCCACAGACTTAGAATACGGATCCCCGAGGACGAGGGTGTACGACGACCGAAGCAACCGGACCAACCGAGAAGACTCACTGGACCAGCTAGGAAGAGGCTCGGGACATGGCCTTACTACACTCGGCGCGGTATCAGCAGTCCCTGCGACGCTACCACGCCCGAGGGATTCGGTCCCGAGACCTCCAGGTGGGCAACTTGGTGCTTCGGCTACGACAAGACGCCCGAGGCCGCCACAAGCTCACGCCTCCCTGGGAAGGGCCGTTCATCATCGCCAAGATTTTGAAGCCCGGAACGTACAAGCTGGCCAACAGTCAAGGCGAGGTCTACAGCAACGCTTGGAACATCCGACAGGTGCGTCGCTTCTACCCTTAAGATGTTTTCAAGTCATTCATATACCTCGTTTACATATGCAAATAAAGTCTAACCATCAAGGAAGTGTCAGCCTTGCCTTGGCAAAGCCCGACCCTCCCTCGGGGGCTAGAAGGGGGGAACCCCCTCTGCGTCAAAATTTTCCTCGGAAAAAGTCTTTCTGCCAGAACATCTTTCGTGCTTTTCGACTACTTCGATAGTGGGATCCTGAAAACGACGGAGTGCACGTAAGCGGCAAGGTCGACCGAGCCAAGGGACTCCTACGCCTCCGGGATACGGAAACCTCACTCATCACCTTCTGCGATAAGTAACTCACGCTCGGATAAGCGATTTCGCTGACCGAACAAGTCTTAACGCTCGAAAACTTTTCTGCCAAAACGATTTTTCGTGCCTTCTCGACTATAACGATAACAAAATCCTACGGACGAGTAAGAGTACACGTAAGCGGCAAGGCCGACCGAGCCAAGGAACTCCTATGCCTCCGGGATACGGATACCTCACTCATCACCTTCCGCAATAAGTAACTCTCACTCGGATAAACAATTCTGTTACCGACGAACAAGTCCTGATATTCGAAACAAGGGGAAAGAAACGCAACTTTACAACACCACGACAGTATGTTTGGGCCTCGGCGGCCGCAAAAAACATATGCACACTACAGATAAACTATTCCTGCAGGATCAGACATCAGTAAGGGGAGCAGCAGCACCCTCGGTGTCGACTCCACCTTCGGCGGAATCCGACCCAGCCTCGGACGGCGACACGATCGGAGGATCTCCACCCCGAAGGAAAATGTCAGCACCGCGCCTGAGTCATCGCCGCGAGGGCCTCCTCCAAGAACCCGGCCAAGCTCCGACCACCGCTGCTACGCCTCCTCGGCCTAAGAAGTCCCCTGCTCCTGGGCCGACGAAGTTTCTTCTCCAGCCGACTCTGCCTCTGTCCATACTGACACCGCTGCCTCCGGCTTCGGCTCATCGCAGAGCAGCCGAGGGTTTCCTTCACTGAGCAAGAGAAGCCTCGGGCGGCAAGGCCGACCGAGCCGAGGGACTCCTACGCCTCTGGGATACAGATACCTCACTCGTCACCTTCCGCACGAGGCAACTCACACTTGGTTAAGCGGTCCAGCTAGCCGACAGGCGAGTCTGGTGCTCGAAAGGAGGAAGAAACACGACTTTATGCCCAAAAACACACATGTTCAGGCCCCGACAGCCACAATGAACAGACACCGGCACTCAAGGTGCCATTACAAATGGAACTCCGGTTCCACTCCCGCGGGTATGAACAACCTCCACATCGGACAGCCTGCGGGACGACAAACTCCGGGCGACTTGCCAGCGACCTCTGCAGCAGCAGCGATGGTCCCAGGACGGACGCTGCCGCCAGAAGACTCTTGTTCGCGTCCCCACTCAAGGGATGAGAACCAGATATTAAAGCCAAAGAGCCAGAGGTCGGTCCGCGGGTGGCGCTGACGGTCTCGTCGGCGGAGAAGCTTTCTCCAGCTACCACCACCTCAGCGCCGACGGCGGCGTCCACCTGTCCACCAACACCGCACCAGCGGGCGCCGGCCGCCCCAAAGCGCACCGGCAGGTCCTCACTCCCGTCCTCGCCACGAAAACGAGAATGGGACCATCCCAGAACACGAGTGCCGCCCTCGCGGCGTACGACGTGTTGGGAGACCCCCCGGTGCGGCTGTCCACCGTCGCTCGGACAAAGGATGGAATGTTGCACCCTGGCTGGGCAGCAACAGTTCACCTTCCCTGGCATGGCTGGAGGGCGCCTCCTCCGTAGAGCTGGAGGATGGTTTCCACCCCCAGAAGCTAGAGGAAGAAGCGGGACACCAGCCCACGCAAAGGCAGGCCCCGGCTCGCCTCGCCCTCCTCCCCAGCAAGGATGATGAAGATCCTTGAAGCTGAGGGTGGGGCAGAGGCCGCAGCCCGGTTTGCTTCTCCCCACCATCGAACTGGTGGTCACCGTCTTGGGTGACCATCGGTGAGGGGATGCAGCCGGGCTGCCTGATGAAAATCCTTGAAGCCGAGCGATGGCTGAAAGGTGCCAACTTTCGCGAAGTTGCGCTCCTCCAACAGCAGCAAGACGAAAGCAACGCGGGCGCTCCCCATCCGGGGGCTCGGAAGGTGGAAGGGCGCAGTGCATGAGGGGAGTGCGAAGGCATGGCTGCCATCCAAGGGGGTTGCCCCCTTTTTAAAGGCGACTCTCCCCACTTGCGTCCTCAGCCGTCGCGGACTGAGTCTTCACCAACACGCTCCAAGGTCCTCCCCATATGACACGGGGGCTGGGTCCCACGCGTCATGCAAGCTGGCCCAGGACAGAAGGAGCCAAACCGCCGCGCGCGGAGCGTGTAACTGCCCAGCGGTTACAAGCACTCCTCCACTTTCACCCAGACCAGCGGGTGAAAGGGCGGACCGCCATGCAGGCGGCATGCAACCGCACCAAGGGGGTGCATCCTTTCGACTTCGACGCGTCCAGCATGGAGGCCCAGGCCCACATGTCTTGTAACCGGCGCGCCGGTTACTACGTGCGAGAAACTGCACCGCCACTTGCGCCAGTACCGCGCCTTCTCGACTGCGGAATCGGTGCCGCGACTCGAGGCAACCCTGCGCATGGCCTAACAGTGCCAACCGAGCACATCGGTCACGGGTCAGTCCGCCGCGGGAGAAGACGCGACGGTCGATATGACCAAAAGTGGGCTGGCAGTAATGGCGGCGGCAGGCGGGCGGAAGCAGCAGTCAAATCGTCTGCAGGCTCACGTCCTCTCCTGGGATAGCGAGAGAACCCTCTCCCATGGCGTGAAGACGACGCGCCCGTGTTCCGTTCCTCGAATGGCTCGCGCACGCACAACGGCTGCCCCGCGAACCACTCGTTCCGTCGCATTAACTCTGCGGCAGGGTAGGCAACACCATTAGCAGGTGAAGCGGGTGATGCTTCACCTCCGCCATGATGACCGCGTCAAAAAAGGTGCGCCACGTCGTTCAATTTCATACCCCTTTTTCTCTTCCCCTTTCTCTCTCTTGCTACAGGGACCGGGAAAGGGGATACTCCGAAAGGAATCCTTCTCCGCGAAGGAAGTGGGCCCCGAGCCCTCCTACTGATCAGAGGTTCGAAGGCTGGCCCCTCGGAAGGGATCGACAGCCGCCTCAGAGCACTCGAGCTCTGCGCCCACTACTGGTCAGAGGTTCGAAGGCTGGCCCCTCGGAAGGGTTCGATAGCCGCCTCAGGCCACTCGGGCTCCACGCCCACTACTGATCAGGGGTTCGTAGGCTGGCCCCCGAAGGGTTCGACAGCCGCCTCAGAGCACGCAGAGCAAGGGATGACTCTGGGTACGTCCGATACATGGCCGAGGCTCGGGCTACGCTCCCGAGGTACCCTAGGACATTTCCGAGACCAGCAGGAGCGATTCTGTAACGGAATCCCATCAGAGGGAGGCATCGAGCCCTCGGACCCTATCAAATGGGACCGGGTCTAGCAAATCACCTGCAGGTACTTTTGGAGCGCGCCTCTGGGCCACTAGCCGACCCTTATCGAACGGGGCACGAGCGTCCACTCGGATCACCCGTTAGCAACTCACTGGAGACACCATGTTCGGCGCCCTCCGAGGGCAACATGGCGCTTTTCCCCCCTCCTCCTTGCGGAAAGGCGACGAAGGGGCATATGAAAAAAGCTGAGTCAGTCCTTGACCGTCCTCTCGCTCTGTGCGGAGGCTCGGGGGCTACTGTCGCAAACTCGGCTCCGGCCAAACCGTTGACAGCGTCAACATACCAGCTCGAGAACTTAGAACCTGACTATGCACCCGGGCAACGACCAGTTCGCATGAGGGAACAACCAGACCGGCCGAGGCATCACGAAAGGCATTAAGACCTCGAAGGAGTCAAACCACTCCTCCGAGGCCTCGGGGGCTACACCCGACGGGTGCCCTCGCGCGCACCCACCGGAACGAAATGCAACCGAGAAAGGCCGGTCCCCTTGCAAAAAAGTGTGACAAAAGCCTCCAAGCGAGTACTAACACTCCCTTCGAGGCTCGGGGGCTACTGTCGGGGACCATAATTAGGGGTACCCCCAAGACTCCTAATCTCAGCTGGTAACCGCCATCAGCATAAAGCTGCAAAGGCCTGATGGGCGCGATTCCGGTCAAGGCTCCGTCCACTCAAGGGACACGATCTCGCCTCGCCCGAGCCCAGCCTCGGGCAGGAACAGTAGACCAAGGCAGATTCACGCCTCGCCCGAGGGTCTCCTCAAGCAACGGGCGCACTTTCGACTCGCCCGAGGCCCAGCTCGGGCAGGCTTCGCGGAGAAGCAACCTTGGCCAGATCGCCATGCCAACCGACCGTATCGCAGGAGCATTCAATGCAAGGATCGCCTGACACCTTATCCTGACGCACGCTCCTCAGTCGACAAGGCCGAAGTGACCGTAGTCACTTCGCCGCTCCACTGACTGACCTGACAGGAAAACAGCGTCGCCTGCCCTGCTCCGACTACTGTGCCACTCTCCAGAGTGAGGCCGACAGCAGCAAAGTCCAGCCTCGGGCGCCATAGGAAGCTCCGCCTCGCCCGACCCCAGGGCTCAACCCCCGTCTCGGCCTCGGAAGACGGTCTTCGCCTCGCCCGACCCTAGGGCTCGGACTCAACCTCGACCGCGGAAGATGGTCTCTGCCTCGCCCGACCCCAGGGCTCGGACTCAACCTCGACCTCGGAAGATGGTCTCCGCCTCGCCCGACCCTAGGGTCCAGACTCAACCTTGACCTCGGAAGACGGTCTCCGCCTCGCCTGACCCCAGGGCTCAGACTCAACCTCGACCTCGGAAGACGGTCTCCGCCTCGCTCGACCCTAGGGCTCGGACTCAACCTCGACCTCGAAAGACGGTCTCCACCTCGCCCGACCCCAGGGCTCGGACTCAACCTCGACCTCGGAAGATGGTCTCTGCCTCGCCCGACCCTAGGGCTCGGACTCAACCTCGACCTCGGAAGACGGTCTCCGCCTCGCCCGACCCCAGGGCTCGGACTCAACCTCGACCTCGGACGACGAACTCCGCCTCGCCCGACCCCAGGGCTCGGACTCCACCTCGACCTCGGAAGATGGTCTCCTCCTCGCCCGACCCCAGGGCTCGGACTCAGCCTCGACCTCGGAAGACGGACTCCACCTCGCCTGACCCTAGGGCTCGGACTCAACCTCGACTCCAGAAGATGGTCTCCACCTCGCTCGACCCCAGGGCTCGGACTCAGCCTAGACCTCGGAGGAGTCACTGCCTTGCCTGACCTCGGGCTCGGACCGACCACGTCACAGGGGGGCCCATCAGTACCCTACCCCTAGCTAGCTCAGGCTACAGGGAACAAGACCGGCGTCCCATCTGGCTCGCCCCGGTGAAACAGGTAATGATGGCACCCCGCGTGCTCCATGACGACGGCGGTTCTTAGCCCCTTACGGAAGCAAGGAGACGTCAGCAAGGATCCGACAACCACGATAGCTGTACTTCCACAGGGCTCAAGCGCTCCTCCGACGGCCACGACATCACATGAACAGGGCAGCAACACCTCTCCGTCAGCCACGACGGCATGTACATAGGGCTCTGGCTCCCCTTTGCTAGACACGTTAGCACATTGCTACACCCCCCATTGTACACCTGGGCCCTCTCCTTACATCTATAAAAGGAAGGTCCAGGGCTCTCGTACGAGAAGGTGGTCGCGCGGGAGAACGGGCTGACGCACAGGCTCATACTCTCTCTCTCTCTCTCCCTCGCGAACGCTTGTAACCCCCTACTACAAGCACATCCGCCTTGGGCGCAGGACAACACGTGGCCGCGGTTTCCCCTTACTGTTTTCCCCCTTGTGTTCCGTCTCGCGCCGACCCATCTGGGCTGGGACACGCAGCGACAATTTACTCGTCGGTCCATGGACCCCCCGGGGTCGAAACGCCGACAATATTAATTTAGAGAGCATGATTGCTGATATAGATAAATTACTACTAAACATGGCCGCGGAAGAAGCTGCCACAGAAGAGGCTGACGCAGTCACCGAAGAGACTATGACCACAAAACCCGAGAAGGAAGAAATGACCGAAGATACTTCGGAAGATGAAGCTTTTAACTTTCAAAACTTAGTTGGCCAAGAGCTGACAAAAGTTGAAAAAGAAGAACTAAAAGAATATGATATATCTTGCGGGTATCGGCCGGGAGCGCTTCTCTTCGGTGGCATTGATGACGAAAGGTTGGGCTGCATACGAGATCAGACCGGCTTGAAAGTTATCAGTACTCTATCAAAGAGTATCGGTTTCCTGAAGCTCGAAGCAGATATCAGCCGCTACCGACGACAACACATTGTCGGTAGTCTATTTTATTCCAATTTCAAGGTAAACAACTTTTCTCTAACTTTTATTGTTTTTAATAACATAGATGTTTTCTAATGAAGGTTATTTGTTCGCAGAGTATGCTGCTGAGCAAAGCTTTAAAAATGCAGCAGGACTTAGAAGATAAAAAGCACGGAGTTATAATTGAGAATTTAGAGAGCAAGATAAAAGAGCAATCAGTTGCTACTGAAAAGAAAGACTTCGAGCTTCAAACAACCAAAGGCTTATTAGCGGAGGCTGAAGCTAAAATAACAGAATTAAATTCGAAGCTTCTCTCTCAACCAGAAAACTTCAAAAAAGAAAAGCTGAAGCTTAATGTAAAACTCGAGGCCGAAGTCCAAAAAAGTTGAGAGCTAAAAAATCATTGACAAGCCTTTAGAATAGATGTCTAGAGTTCAGCAATCAATGCGTTCAACGACTGAAGCAGGTGTTCTATTTTGTTGGAGCCAGCAGCGAGAAATTTACTCCTTCGGCTGAAGACCTTCCTGGTGCCTTCGAGCATATTGAAGGTGAAATTGATGATCTTGACGAAGTTATAGCCGGACATGGTGACTTCTGTGCCCTGGTAGCTTCTCGGGGCACAGTTGTTGCCTTTCTGAAGTCTGGCTGTGAACACGGAAAGGTTATCAATAGACCCAACTTCAGCTTATCACCAGCAGACTTAGATAACATTCCCAACCTTGCCTGAAGTATTGCGAATAGATTTATAAAATTAGTATGGACAAAGGGTGGACGAAGCAAAGCTGGTGACGAAGCTTGAAGCTACCTTAAGCCGGTAACAAAATCATACCTTATGCTTACCTTTTCCTTTGAATTTGAATTTTGCTTATAATACTTACATACAGGATGACGAAGCCGAAGCTGAAGCTACGGAGTAAAAAGACGAAGCTCCATGAATGCTAACGAAGCTCAAGTAGTCTGTAGAAATAGCTCAAAAAACTCCTGTAACAACTTGTATAAAGTATGATGTAATTAAATTTCACTTCGTGGACTTTTTCCATACCTTGTAATATAGTCTTACCTTTCCGTCAATGTATAAAGTGCTTTGGTGTGGACGAAATTAATATTTTTGTGTCGAAGGCGAAAAACACCTTCCCTTCTTTTCGTACACAGCGAAGCATAAAATTGCCTATTTTCCCTTTTTTCCGAAGCCTTCTCTTTTAGAGCCGAAGCAAGTGTGTATGTTATGATGATGATGATCCTATGTATGTCTAAGTGAATGTTTATGAAAGCAAATGTATGATTTAATGTACCGTGCAAATGAATGTTCAAAGACACATACGAAACCACAATCAAAACTCTTATTCCCTTAGGCCCCGTTTGTTTTCTTTCATTTCGAGGAATTGGAATCTTACTAATGGAATAGGCTATTTTTTTAGAATATGACATTCCACCACTTTCCAAAGTTATCATATAAGCCTATCTCAAATTCATGGGGTGAGAGATGGAAATTGATTCT
The DNA here is from genome assembly GCF_902167145.1 of Zea mays. NCBI lineage: Eukaryota > Viridiplantae > Streptophyta > Magnoliopsida > Poales > Poaceae > Zea > Zea mays. The sequence goes on along the minus strand of NC_050098.1, from coordinate 132,137,895 downwards.
ATAGATTTATATGCTAATTTTCCGATGTACAACTTATAGCACACTCTTCTACTTACGCCTTTATAACATAAATGTACTATATAACTATCTCTCTCATATGATTTAGGATAATATACAAATATATTGCATATATAAATATATAAACTTAATTAGTTTTGTCTAAATTAAAATTATTAAAATGGAATTCAATTCCAACAAAACAAACGGGCCCTTAGGAATAACAAATCTTTGCCGTTTATTTTTCGGCTTCACCGCTTATTTTTCGGTGTATCAGCGCTGACTTTTCGCTATAAGTTCTGCATTCCCTTAGGAACGTCTTTTGAACTTCTTCGCCTTTTACTTTCGGCGGTATCGCGTTGACTTTTCGTGCTTCGCCTTATACTTCGGCGGAATCAGCGTTGACTTTTCGCTGTAAGCTCTGCATTCCCTTAGGAACAACTTTTGAGCAGAAAACTTACGCTGCGCTCCCTTAGGAATGGCTTTTTGTAGCTTCGTTGTGCTCTACATCCCCTTAGGGACGTCTTTCGAGCTTCTCCCTGTTTTTCCTTTTCTCTTTGCACTCGATGGTGCATGCTCAGTTTTTACATTTACATCTTCGGGGGATATTGCTCTTATAGAGCTGATATAAGAAAAAGAGAAATTACATGCTATGGCCCCATTAAAAACCTTTCTCCCCCTTTGGAAAGGAAAATGGTGTCATAGGAAATAATAAAAAAGATTACATCAGGCTACACATAATACCGCCGAAGCTCACCCGCATTCCAAGATCTAGGAATGTCGTTGTCGTCCATATCCTTCAACCTGTAGGAACCGGGTCTTGACGAAGATACTACCAGAAAAGGTCCTTCCCACTTCAACTGTAGCTTGCCTACTATAACTGGGTTGGCAACTCTCCGAAGTACCAAGTGTCCTGGCTTAATATTTTTTAACCGAACTTTTCTGTCACGCCATTTTATTGTTTCGGCTTGATATTTATTGATATTCTCCACAGCCTGAAGCCTGATCCCTTCTATAGCATCTTTTGCCACAGAATAATTAGCTTCGTCCTCTGCCGAAGCCACTATTCTTATTGATCCCGCTTTAGCTTCTTCTGGGGTTATTGCTTCGTCACCAAACAGCAATTTGAATGGTGTAAAACATGTTGACCTTGACATTGTTGTGTTGTGGCTCCACACCACTTTGATTAATTTGTCTGGCAACTTCCCCCTGGGCTGGTTGAAGATTAACTTCATTATTCCTGTCATTATAATGCCATTAGCTCTTTCGACAAGTCCATTTGACTCCGGATGCATAACCGATGCAAAATGGATCTTCGTGCCAATTTGTTCACAAAACTCTTTGAAAGCTTCGGCATCAAACTGTGTTCCATTGTCCAAAGTAATAGCCTTCGACACTCTGAAGCGATAGACAATATTTTGCCAAAAAAATTATTGGACAGTGACAGAAGTTATTATGGCTAAAGGTTTCGCCTCAATCCACTTAGAAAAATATTCTACTGCCACCACAACATATTTTAAATTTCCTTGTGCTGGTGGAAGTGGGCCTAGCAAATCAAGGCCCCATCTTTGCAACGGCCAAGTAGGCTGTATTAATTGAGTTAGAGACGAAGGTTGTTTTTGATCTCTTGCACATTTTTGACAACCTTCGCATTTTTGGACTAATTCTGCTACATCCGAAGCTGCCTTCGGCCAATAAAATCCTTGACGAAAAACTTTACCCAGCAAGGGCCTAGATCTGATGTGAGATCCACATAGGCCTGCATGTATTTCTTTCATCAGCTCTATACCTTTAGCTCTAGATAAACATTTGAGTAATGGAGAACAGACTCCATGCTTGTATAACTCCCCTTCTATTATTACATATGGATGGGCTCTTGCTGCTATTCTCTTATTATAAGCTTCGTCATCTGAAAAGAAATTGCCCTAGAGAAAAGATATGATCTCAATTCTCCAATCTTTGCTATAAACAGGAGATATATTGAGCACTGCTCTTTCAAGAAGGTCGATCGAAGGTGCTTTTATTGTTTCAAAAAATACTTCCGAAGGTAAAGACAGCCCCTGTGCCGCTGACTTGGCTAGCAGATCAGCGTGCTCATTTTCTCCTCGTGGAATATTCTTGACAGAAAACCCTTCGAAGGAAGCTTCAAGCCTTCGAACTGTATCCAAATATTTCTCGAGCTTTGGATCTTTTGCTTTACAACTCTTATCAATATGACCAGAAATAACTTGGGAATCGGTTTTGAGAACCGCCCTTCTTATCCCCATTGCCTTCAACTTCCGAAGCTCCAAAAGCAAAGCTTCGTATTCAGCAATATTATTTGTGCAGCTGAAATCAAGTTTCACTGTGTAGCATGTTCTGACTTTGGAAGGTGCAATTAAAACGGCAGCTGCACCTGCCCCGATGGTTCCCCAGGAACCATCATCGAACACTGTCCAAGCTTCGGCATCTTTACTTGCTTCTTCCTCCTGAGCCCTTAGCGTCCAGCCAGCGATGAAGTCTGCTAGCGCCTGAGACTGAATCGAAGATCTATGCACATAATCAATGCTGAACTCGTTAAGTTCCGCAGCCCACTTTCCAATCCTTCGAGTAGCTTCTCTGTTTCTCATAATATCCTTCAAAGGCTGTGATGAAGGAACAATTATATGGTATGCTTGAAAATAATGTCGAAGCTTCCTGGAGGCCATAAAGACAGCATATAACACTTTCTCCAATTCTGTATAGTTTTTCTTTGATAAACTAAGAACTTTGGAGACGAAGTATACTAGAGCCTGCTTTTTCAATTGTCCTTCAAGCTTCTCCTGGACAAGCGCCGCACTTACTGCAGAGTGCGAAGCTGCCACATACAGCAGCAGAGGAGCCCCTGGCGCTGGTGGAGTTAAGGTTGTTAAATCTATCAGATATTGCTTCAGCTCTTCGAAGGCTTTTTGCTGACCTGATCCCCATTGAAAAACTTCGGCTGACTTCAGCACTTCAAAGAATGGTAAATTTCTCTCTGCTGATCTGGATATAAATCGATTCAAAGATGCCAGTCTTCCTGTTAGCCGTTGAGCCCCTTTCTTTGTGCTTGGCGGTTCCATCCGAAGGATAGCTTCGATTTTATTTGGATTAGCTTGGATCCCTTTTGTTGAAACCAAACAACCAAGGAATTTCCCCTTCTTTACTCTGAAGACACATTTTTCTGGATTCAGCTTCAGACCAGCTTGCCTAAAATTAGCGAATGTCTCCTGCAGATCAGCAATGTGATTTTCTTGTTTCGTGCTTTTTACTATGATATCATCAACATATGTTAGCACGTTTCTGCCTATCTGAGAATGAAGGACCTTCGCTGTCATTCTATTGAAGCTTCGTCCAGCGTTATTGAGCCCCTCAGGCATCCGAAGATAACAATATGTACCACTAGGGGTTATGAAGCTGGTTTTTGGCTCATCTTCTTTCTTCATCCAAATTTGATGGTAGCCTGAATAACAATCTAGTAGACTCATGAGCTCTGACGAAGCTGCTGCGTCTACTAGAGAATCTATTCTTGGTAATGGAAATTCATCCTTCGGACAAGCCTTATTAAGATCAGTAAAGTCAATGCACATTCTCCATTTACCATTGGCCTTCTTCACCATAACAGTGTTGGCTAACCATTCTGGGTACTTTACTTCTCTAATGATGCCAGCACTAAGAAGTCTTTTCACTTCGTTCCGAGCACCTTCGGCTTTGTCATCAGACATCTTCCGAAGTCTATGCTTTCTGGGTCTGAAGGATGGATCAACATTGAGCGAGTGCTCAATGACATCCCTGTTCACACCACAGAGATCATTGGCCGACCATGCGAAGACATCTTTATTGTTGAACAGAAACCTTGTCAAGGTTTTCTCCTGCTCCTCAGACAATTGAGACCCCAGCAACACCTTCTACTCTGCTATATCTTCACATAAAAGCATGGGCTTCGGCTGATCAGCCGAAGCAGCCTTCTCCCTTCTGTACTTGTATTGCTCATAAGCTTCAACTCCATCTATATTATGTATTGCTTTTGAATCTGTCCAGTTTCCTTCGGCCTTTCTGGCAGCTTCTTGACTTCCATGAATAGCAATAGGCCCTTGATCCGAAGGTATCTTCATGCAAAGATATACTGGGTGAAGAATTGCTTCAAAAGCATTGAGTGTCCCACGACCAATGATTGCGTTGTAAGGGTATTCCATGTCAACAATATCAAACACAACTTGTTCAGTCCTTGTATTGTTGATAAATCCGAAGGTCACTGGCATCGTGATCTTGCCGAGTGCTACAATCTGCCTTCCTCCGAAGCCACAAAGGGGATGTGTAGCATCATGGATCTTATCTTCGGGCTCTTGCATTTGTCTGAAGGCCTTAGCAAATATAATATCCGTTGCACTGCCTATGTCAACCAGAACATTGTGGACCAGAAATCCTTTGATGACACAAGAAATAACCATAGCATCATTGTGAGGGTAATCCTTGAGCTGAAGGTCCTCTTGAGAGAAGGTAATTGGGATGTGGGACCATCTTGACTTGATGAAGGGTCCTTGCACCCCCGACATGTTGTACCCTTCTCTGTGCCTCCTTCTTCTGCTTCTTGTTAGCTAGCTCTGAACATGAACCACCTGTTATCGGGAGTACCAGCTTCGGAGCCGAAGCAGCTCCAGCTTGGTTGTTGAACGAAGCCATCAGCTCAAAAAAGTGGAAGTGAGTTCACCGGAGGTGAGCGCCAATGTTGGGGACTTGTTCTCAAATGCTATGAATTAGGAACAAGGCAACACAGAAAATGTTAAATAATAATGCCCTTCGTTCGCTGAAGCATTATTTTCCCATGGATTTAATGAACTTCGAACGAAGGCCACAGACAGAATACCACGAAGGTCATACCTTCGTGGTCAAACATTCATCAATGCGAAATAAAATATAAAATATTAAACATTATAGGAAAAACAAATTACATTATTCATATATTTCATAATATGAACTTAAATGTCAAAACATAATATTTAGGTACGTTTATACCTTCGCCTCTGACAGAAAATAATTCCAGCGTAATGAGTTAGCGATTACAGGATTGTGTGAACAGTGCCGGGATACTGTTCCACTATTTATAGGCACAGGGTGCAGCCTGTGTAAAATTACATTTATGTCCTTTACAATCGACTACAATAATGACACAAAACATCATAAGTCAATCCATCTTTAAGTCGGTTCGGCCCTTCGTCTTGAGATCTGTCATTATGCCGAAGCTCTATAGGTAATAGCTTCGGCGCTTGCTCCTGAGAGGATCTTCCGAAGGTGTTCTCTTTCTTTAGGATCTTCGGCTACGAAGCATACCCCCAACAATGGGTCGACGCGCTATACGAGCTACACATTTCATTTTCCCAATCATGAAACGGAGAATCATAGTAATAACAGTTCATACGGTCCTGGTTAAATTTCGTTTGGATTACTTTTATGATTATTCTGGGTAAGATGTAAACGGACCAGATTAAAACAATTTCGGTTTCGATACTTTTGGACTACAGTTGATCCCAGTTGGGTTAAGTTGAATTTTACCCGATATCGATCATTTGATCTGACGCCAAAAATAACATGCTGAGAGGAACAATTCCATTTACTAACCCCAGGCATGATTTTCTCTAACTTTGAAATAGGAAACTGAATCAGCAAGCAATTAATCTGGTTTAAGTTAGTTTGGGTTTGGTTTATTTAACTACACACGATTAATGAGTTTTGCTACAAAGTCCATAAAACCATTCGGACAAGATTAAATTACTTGGTAGACTTTTCCAATTCGCAATAATGGAATAATTTTAATTTCCATTCATTTCGGTTAAATTTAGACGAATTTTGCCCGCTATCTGAACATTCGACTAGAGAGCAATTCGATTAATAACTCTACGCCTTATATTTCTTGGACATAAACGCGGTTGAAATTATAAACTCGAACTATTTCCGAAATCGCATTCACGCTCTCGACCAATCTGAACAGCACCGGACTCGGCATTTTTGACGGTTACTAAAGTCCGAACTTCGTGAAATATTTTGGACAGTACCGATAGACGAAGGCAGACGATATCGAAATCATTATGGGTGCAGATAATTAATATATAGATATTGTTGTTCTCGTTAATAACTCGTACTTAAGCCCACAATCGTTGTCAAGCGGGAGGTAAACACCTGGGGTGTTACATCTATCACATAACGCTGCCAGATCCACTCTTGCCTTTACGTTATCCTTTGACTTATCAGGAATGTCCATAATTGTTACCCAAAGTGCCTCGACAACATTCTTTTCAGTGTGCATCATGTCAATGTTGTGTGGAAGGAGCAGGTCGTCATAATAGGGGAGCCGAGTCAAGCCCAACTTATGTGTCCACATATGTTGCTCACCATATCCCACAAAACCACCTTCTAGATTGGCCACGAGCCCATCTATTTGTTGATGAATTTTGGCACCAGTCATCGTTGCAGGTGGGCGATCTGTCACTACGACACCTTTCATAAAGTTCTTGATGTCTAGGTGGAATGGATGGTCAGGAGGGAGAAATTGTCGATGTTTATCAAACGGCGAATATTTGCCACCCTTTTTCAACCAAATGAACCTAAGAGCTTCCTTGCAAACTGGGCATGGGAACTTACCATAACACACCAGGCGCAGAATAGCCCATACGCCGGTAAGTCATGCATGGAGTACTGGTAGCAAACATGCATTTTGAAGTTTGTTTTCGTAGCTCGGTCATACGTCCATACTCCTTCCTCCCAAGCATGTACCAATTCATCAATCAAAGGCTCCATGTACACTCCCATTTTATTCACCGGGTGTCTGGGATATATCAACGACACGAATATGTTCTGCCTTTGAAAGCACACACCGGGAGGAGATTGATTGGGATAACAAACATGGCCAACATGTGTATGGGGCTGTGCTCCTTTCATAGGGATTGAACCCATCTGTGGCCAGCGCAACACATACATTACGAGCCTCTTCGGCTTTCTCACGGTGAATGGCATCAAAGTGTTTCCATGCTTCACCATCGGATGCGTGCGCCATCTTGTCAGGATTGTTTCGTTTCCTATTTTTGTGCCATGACATCTGTTTCGTGGATTCCTCGGTCATGTATAGACACTAGATCCTCGGTATGAACAGAAGGTGGCGTAGGATTCTCATGGGGATGTCGAGCTGCCTCTTCTATCCATCACCAGATTGTACCTCCATGAACCTAGATGATTTACACTTCGGACAGTACTTTGCATCTGCATATTCTTTCATGAGTGCAAGAATGTATCTCCTCATACGTCATCTTGAGTGCAAGAAGGAGTTTTTGTGCCTCGTACATGCACTTTGGCAGAATGTGATCCTTCGAAAGCAGGCTGCCAATAACCGTCAACAAGCCATCGAATGCATCTCGACTCATGTTGTACTGTGACTTGAACGCCATTACACGCCCAATGACATCCAGTTGAGAAACCTTTGTCTGGCCATGAAGGGGCTTCTGTGCCATGTCAAACATGTCGTAGAATGCCTTTGTGGTCGGCTCTGGCTCGTCCTCCGTACATCCTCCGGCGAACTATGCCTCGTGATAGTCGTTCAACATATCCGCGACCCCGGCATCGGCATCATAATCCTCGACACATTGTCTCACCACCTCCTCTCTCATATGATGCGCTTCACCATGGAAGATCCACCGAGTATAGTCCGGCATAAATCCATTCTTCCAAATATGTTCTACCATGACCTTCTTTGATTTTCTTTTCCGGTTGGCACATTTGCTGCACGGGCATGAGACTAGACTCGCTCCTTTAGCAGCTCCGCCAAATGCCCGTTCCACGAAAGCATCAGTCTTTCTAATCCATTCAGAGGTGACATCGTTTCTTTCTACACGACCCGTGTACATCCACTCATAGTACTTCAGTCTATGTACTATAAAAGACAATATGATCAAGGCGCATGTTCATGGTAGCGGCCAATGCCATGAATAAAAAATATGGATTGTTATTTTGTTGACAAACCTACACTCGCGGGTAGGGTCGCCCTGGCGGGGTTGGTCGGGAGGGCGGGTGGCGGTGCTCCGGCAGCGGCGGGGTTGGTGGTGACGCTCCTACGACGGCGGCGGTGGTTGGCTAAGGCGTGCGTGGAGAGCAGAAGGAAAAATGAAGTGAAGAAGAAAGCAGGTTTCTGTCTATGTAAAGAGACTTTGCCGAGTGCCCGCGATGTGGCACTCGGCAAAGATTTTTTTTAATTTAAAAATACACTTTGCCGAGTGCCCTGGATCCGACACCCACTAACAAGCACTCGGCAAAGAATAGTTTAGTATTTTAAAAAAATCTTTGTCGAGTGTCCCACGTCTGACACTCGGCAAAGAATGCTTTGCCGAGTGCCATTCCTGGACACTTGGCAAAGTATATTTTTATTTTTTCTTTCCCAACCAAACTTTTTGTGGTATGTTGCTACACTATGTAGACCTATATGTACCATTTTGGCGCAAATATAAAAGTGTTTTCTATAACCATTAGATTTAGTTCGTTTAATTGAATTTCCTCGGATAATTCAGATTTGAACTGCAAGTCACTCAAAACATGGAAAACTGTGCATGCAAAAATGATATCCATGTTATTTAGCACAAGTTACGACCGATTTTAGGAGCAGACCACAATCTTTGAGCACCATGTTCACTAAACATAATCGTGAACTTGCCATCAAGTTGTTTAAAAATCGTATAAAATACAAAGTCAGAAAATCATGAAACTTGTCCACATGTCATGATATCATATGTAGAGACTGTGATAAAAATTTGAGAATGTTTTGAAAAAAATGGTAATGCACTATGTGTAGAAACCTAGCCAGTCTACATTGAAACTCTATGATTTCATGTGTAGGCCACTTAGGTTTCGTAAAAGTTGTCACACACTAGGCGCAGGGAAGGCGGAGCTAACAGGGCGGTCCCACGGCACAGCGAGAGGGAGCGGGCGCGTGGAGGGAACGGCTCGGCTGGGCTAACGAAGCGGGCCCGCGAGGCAGAGACAGAAAAGGGCGCGCGAGCGAGGGAAACTGGTGCCGACAACCCGGCCCCACTAGGTAGAGAGGGGAAGAGAGAGCGCGCGGGGAAGGAAACCGCCGCTGACAGGTGGAACCCACCTGTCAAGCGGCGCGGGCACGCGGCCTGGCTGGGCCGAGCTAGGCAGGTTGGGCTTCTTTGGCTTTTTCTATTTCCCTGAAATTTCTAATTGCTTTTCCATTTCTTTTTCTCTAGGGTTTTCAATTCAAACTCAAACCAAGTTTCAAATTCAAACTAATTCAAACATGTGCAACAATTCAAGGAATAAGCTCAACATGATGCAACATTTCATGACTCATAATGTTTTGGTAAAAAAATAAATAATTAATCCTTCCTTACTTAAGCTAAATCTACTCAAAAGGAAAAAGAGAGATAGAATCTAGAGAGAGATAGAAACTAGAGTGAGAGAGAGAAGAGTAACACCTGAATTTGGATGATAATAAGAAAGAAATTTTATACCCCCAAATTCAGGGTGTTACACTTGTCCACATGTCATGATATCATATGTACAGTCTGTGATAAAAATTTGAGAATGTTTCGAGAAATTTGTAACGCACTATGTGTAGAAACCTAGCCAGTCTACATTGAAACTCTATGATTTCATGTGTAGGCCACTTAGGTTTCGTGAAAGTTGTCACACAGTGTCGGCGTTTCGGACCCGCGAGGACCCTCAACCGACCAGTGAATTTGTCGTTGCGTGTCCCTGCCCAGATGGGTTGATGCAAGATGGAACACAAGAGGGGAATGAGGTTTATGTTATCTTGCACTGGGGTGCTCGTAGTAGGGGTTACAAGCGTCGCGAGAGCGAGCGAGAGAGAGAGAGAGAGAGGGAGAGGGTTCGGTCTTGAGGTGAGGTGTCTGAGTTGGCCTCCACCGCGTCTCTCCTACTCTGCCTGCCTCCGCTCTTCTCCCATCCCTTGTCCCTGCCTTAGGAAGGCCCTGGACATCCCCTTTTATAGATACAAGGAGATGGCCCACCTATACAATGGGGGTGTACCTATGTGCTAACGTGGCTGGCGGAGAAGTGCCTTGAGCCCTGTACGTGTGCTAACGTGGCCATCGGAGAAGTGCTTTGGCCCTGTAGAAGCATAGATGGCGGTGCGGCATGGATCCTGCTGACGTTTCCTTGCTTCCGTAGGGGGTTGAGAGCAACCGACGTCATGGGCGCACGTGGGGAACCATCATTACCTGTTACCGGAGTAATCTAGATGGGACACCGGTCTTATTCCTTTGTAACCTGAGGCACCTAGCTAGGGGTAGGGTAATGATGTATCCCCTGCGGCGCGGTCAGTCCGAGCCCGAGGTCGGGCGAGGCGGAGACTTCTCATGAAGTCGAGGCTAAGGTCGAGGCCTGGGGTCGGGCAAGGCGGAGACCTTCTCCCGAGGCCGAGGCTGAGGCCGAGGACTGAGGTCGGGCGAGGCGGAGCTCCCTGTTGTGCCCGAGGCCGAACTCGGAAGGGGTTGTGACTCAGTTTTGCCCTGGTGGTTGGCACAGTAGTCGGAACGGGGTGAATAGCGTTGTTTTCCTGTCAGAACGGTCAGTAAAGGGGCGAAGTGTAACACCCCTGGTGTTACTGTAACTAAAACTTGAGCATGGCATCATAAGCATTTGCATTGCATATGTTTGACACACCTAGAGTGCATTCACTAGGCAAAAATTTCAAACAAGTTGTATTGTTATAGCACTTTGCAAATAGAACCCTGGATAGGGGACTTAACCCTAAATGGGGATTAAAGGGGTAAGACCTAACCCAAGTTGAGAAAACCTAAAAACTTTAGGGGAAATAGTATAAAATGTTCCCAAAAATAAAGTTAAATCATATTTATACCCCTGGGATGCCAAAAACCCTAATTGGAACCCTGGAAAACCCTAAAACCAAACCCTAGGGACCTATGTGCAAAATTAGTCCACTTTTGGGCTAAAGTGCAAAAACCAGGTTAATAGGGTATCCTAAGTCATATGGTTCACCAGAAGGTGGATTTGCAATCCAAAACTTGAGATTTGGAATTAAGTGCAAAAGAGCCATACTTGACCCTTTTTGGTTAAGTCTGCATTTCAGTATGATTGACTCAACTTGAAGCCCTTGTAACTTTCAAATTATGGGGTTTTTGCCCTAGGTCACCACATCAAAATTGTAGCCCAATTATAGGTGAACAACTTTGCTTAAGAGTGTGAGCATTGTTGTTAAGAAAATATTGGAGATAATATAGCCTAAAGTTTGACTGTCAGGCTGGTTTCACTCTGAAGTTCAGGTTTTCAGTGTAGCAGAGCCATCTTTGGGGTTGAATTAAACCTTGATCCAGTGCTCAAATAACTTTAATCCCTATAGTCGATTTGTAGCTGGTATGTAGCACTACAACTTTGATGCAGAGACTCGGGGATGTTGCCATAGAAATTTGGGAGAAAATGGTGCTCCAAAGTGTTTTGTCAGGTCAACTGAATGAGGAAGTCCCATGGTACAGTGGCTATTGTGGATCAGACTGCCAGCGCTGCTCGCTCGTCGCCAGTGACCTCCCTGTGCATAGATTCGTGTTGCCGCCGTTGATCGTTGCTCGCCGCGATTCGTGCGCCGTGGACATCAGATAATCACAGCCCAGTAAAAATCCTCGCCGCCGGTGAACTGGACTCCACCCCGGCCAGCCGCGATACCCCTCCCATGGCTCACCGCCCGCGGGTAAAGCTGTTCACCGTCGTCGTGCCATCGCCGTTGTCCACCGCGTGTCTCAACCACGCCACCGCATCGCCATGACTTCCTATAGCCTCTCCGTTGATCATTGGAATGACTGCCACGGTAGAGGCCACGAATCCCTTGTGCCAGTAAAGTTTCCTTTCCTCCAGCCGCCGTGTGTCTCGTCCAAATTCACGACCACCGCTCGCTCCTCCTATAAATTGAAGGCCGGGCCGGCTACGTTAGGTCATTACTCACCCAGCTACGAAGAATCGTTAGCCATCATCCACCAATGAGCTAGAATTTAAGATTTCCCCCAAACCAGTCGAAGAACACCGTGAAACCGGCTTCATCGCGGCCAGCCCCTTTCCGGTCAGCTCATCCTTCTCTCTCTCTCGTTTGAGCTTTCTCGTAACTCCATGATGCTTGCCGACCCATGTAATTGCGCTAGGAGCTCTCTGGTCGCCGGGAACACGATGATCTTGCCGCTCTGCTCACGGTCACCGTGGCCAGAGCAAAACACTTGATCATTCGTGCAATTAAGTTAGGAGAAATATTCTCCAGGTAGTGAATTTGATTTAGGCCTAAGCTAAGCACCAGTAGTTACCCCGTCCAGCCGGTCTTGGTGCTCGCCGGAGCTCGGCCGCGCGCGTCGCCGTCGTGGACTTTACAATGCGAAGAAATAGAACTTGGAGGACCCCCGTGTAAACTGTCAGTGATACAGAGAAACAGTGAAAGGACCTATCCTCATTTAATGAAAACCCGAGGGCATTTCCGCAAAGCGCCAGCGCAAGCGCGCGGGCGCGGGCGCGCTTTCCCTCTGGATTGGGCCACCTGGGCTGAATCCGGCCCAGTCCTGTTGAAATCTTTTCCTTTTTCGTTTTTAGAAGAACTTGGGAAATTTGTTATAAATTGTAGAAAAATCCTAAAATTGTGAGACCAATTTTCCTAGGCTTATTATTTTCCCTAGAATTTAATAAAAATAGTTTCATGATTTTTAGTTTAAACAGGGAATTTTAGGGCATTTAAAATAGCTTAAAGAAATAGTTCTGGAATTTTAGAGAATTAATAGTAATGCCAAAAATGTTCAAAATTTTTATATGAACTCCCCACATTATTTAGAAGCCTTGGGTAGAGTTTGAATTGATTTGGACCATGTTTGGTAACTAGAACCCAAAACCCCCCTACTCTATGAACTCCTTTACAGACTCCAGAAACCCTAAGTTCTCGGAGTTCCGTGAAGGAAAGTTGTATTCAAGACTTAGATAATAAATCTTTATTATCTTCGCACTCTCATGAGCATTACATGGCATTCATTCTTATATATGTATATATATGGTTATGTTAGAACGTGAAGAAGAAGTGGAAGTCACTAAAGAAAAGACACCACCACCCTCGGATCCTCAGGCAGGAAACTGCTTCTACTTTGATATTTGTGGATCCGAGCCAGACTCACCTACGAACGAAGGCAAGCTCCGATGCATTTGCCACCTCCCTTGATGTTTTTAAAAATCTTTCTCACTTGCTTGCTGCATTAGGTGATAGGAGTTGATTGATTAAACAATTCCTGCATTACCTTCCTTGAACTTGATTACCTTCCTTGAAACCCTGATTTTACAAAAAGGTTTTTCTATGCTTAGTACTGCTTTAGAAAAACAAAAGGATTTGTTTTACAAAAGATGCTTGGCAAAGTGGGAGGGTTGTTTTCAAAAATAAAACTTGATGGTGAATCCATCACGGCCGTGATGGATTCAACATCGAAAAAGATGTACCTCTGCCAGGTACCAAGTTTTTGGGTTGAAAAGATTAAGCTGAGACCGGGCGGGTGACTTGCACGAGAAGAGAGTCTCGGTGTAGTGTCTCCGTCTGAGTCGATTAAGGACCTTGTCGATGTAGGCTTGATGATCGAGGACCCTTTAACAGGTCACATGCCTCGTCATGGGTAAGCCTTGCCTCGGGCAGACTAAGGCCAGAATAAGATAACACGAAATGGGCGTGGAGCGGTGGCGAGAGTAGCGTGTACCCTCCGTGGCAAGAGGCTGGACGATGGTGTATCTGTGCTCTCGGTTTGCGTGAACCTGATCTGGTCTTAAGAAACCCGGTGGTGGGTTGACATATGCAAGGGTTAAGTGCTACATATGTCGTGTGATTGGAGATCCTCAGCTGAGTATAATCGATTCGGATCGCCGTACCTTCGCGGTTATGAAGACTTGGTCACTGCCCTACACGTAGCAATCTAGTGAAGATGAAGGAAGAATTAAGAACTTGGCTTGTTCAGGATAAGTGTTTGAACTAGGTTAGAGAGAACTCTAGAGATAAGTATGTTTACTTAACTTGACAAATAAAACTGGATTTTTAAGGATCCACTTTAGTAAGCATTTCGGCAAAACAGAGTCTTTGATTATTGAGAAGCCTTACCTTGACTCCCTTAAACCAGCATACCCTTGAGAGTCTTTTCTTTAGTCGGGTAAGACTTGTTGAGTAATTCCATACTCAGGGTTTATCCCTTCGTTGTTTTTAGGTGAGGAAGTAGCATATTTCTGTTGCTTCTGTAGCAAGGTGGTTCCTAAGGAGGAGAAACAAGAGTGAAGATGCGGGAGGACTTGGTCCTCCATAAGAAAACTTTTGTGAAAAACTTATTGGGAGGAGTTTTTGCTTCCCTTAGTTATGTAATAATACTACTCTGCACTCGCTTATATTCTGGTCTGTAATAAACAACTTTAGCTTACTTTTTAATAAATGCAAGTTATGTAATCGCTTCCGCATTTCTTCATCTCCAATGTTCTGTAATGTCTGCAAGACGGGTGAAACGTTCCTGGAAAGGTAAGGAAAGATACCGAACTTGTCAAGTGATTTAGGAACATCTATAGGGTGTCTGATGTCTGTTAGACAAGGACAACTGTAGGTGGGCCTAGTTACTTGGGAGGTTCCGTCACAGTTGGTATCGGAGCGTAGCCCTTCTTTGCAGATATTATGAGACATCTTCAAAAGGATTTTCTAAAAGTCTTACCTAGAAACTCTCTTCTCTTCTTACCTAAGTATTCTGAAGAGTCTATCTTAAAGACCAGATAGGAAGAGTGCAATGTATAGAAGGTTAAATCAACTAAGGTTGATTCTGTACTTACACATGCATCATGCTAAGAATTATACTAATAAAATTTTCCCCCTTAGAAAGATGCCGCCGCGCACAAGGAAAACGTCGCGCAAGTCAACTGGCCCAATCGGTGTGCCCTGGCATCAACTGGCCCCTCGACATGAGGACAGTAGCAGCGGGAGTAATGATCCAATAGGGGATCTTGAAGCACGAGTAAATCAACTTCAAGCGGAATTGCAACACAGGACCAACATATGGGTTGCGGATGGAGATAGAATAAATGAATTAAGAAGGGACATCCGCCACCTGCGGGATCAGCTTGCTGATCGGGACTTGGCGCTCGACTGGGCAGTTCAGTCCCGTTTGCTGGCTTGTGCTACGGAAGCAAGGGCTCAAGTCCGAGTCAAGGAACTTAGCTCAGCTATCGACAACCTGCAGGTCTATTGCAATACTTTACATGAGGAAGTCCATGTACTGTATTCGCAATTACACCCTAGTGCACCTGCGTACCCTGTTGAGTCGGAAGCCGGACCCTCGCATGTTGCAGGACACGTGCTTGGTGATGAGTTAGACCTTTTTCAGCCCCCTCCTTCCATGAGGCTGGTCGACGAATGGTCTCCCACACCCGACGACGAGGCCGCTAAAAGCAATGGGAAGCAGGACTAGTTGTATAGTAGAAGTAGTGTAGTGTATTGTAGGTTGTACTAGTGTATAATAGGTAGTGCTATTGTATACTAGGTATTGTATCCTGTTGTAAGAGTCTTGAGTCTGTAACATTACTTTTGGTAATGTAAAAGGGATGGCTTTTTCTTTGGCATATCATATTGTTTTCAAATGTTGTTGCCACAGATGCCTTCCAAGACTCGAGCTCAGGACGGAGCTGGTACCTCCCGGGGGAGGGAATCTACACCAAATCCACCGCCTGCTCCTCCCACACTGGCTGAGGCGATTGCCGCCTTAGTGAACGCAACTGCTGACAATAACCGCTTTCTGAGAGAAATGGTGGGCCAACAGTTCCAGCAGCAGGGTGGGCGGGGCTACCAACAGGGCCCCCGCGAAACTTCTTATCTGGACTTCTCGGAGACATGTCCGCCTTTGTTAGTGAAAGCTGAAGATCCGTTGGAAGCCGATGAATGGCTTCGAGTGATTGAACAAAAATTTGGACTGCTGCGCTGTTCAGAAATTCATAAGCCTTTATTCGCAGCCCAGCAACTGCACGGACCTGCCAGCACTTGGTGGGGTAATTTTGTGGCCGTTCAACCAGCCAATCATCAAATAACCTGAGAAGAATTCAAAGTGGCCTTCCGCGAGCATTATATACCCGAAGGTGTTCTGCATATGAAGCAAGAAGAATTCATGAAGCTGAAACAAGGAGGGGATACTGTTAACCAGTATCTCAATAAGTTCAATCATCTATCACAATATGCAATCGATCAGGTGAACACTGATCTGAAGAAGAAAAATTGCTTTATGAGAGGATTAAATGATCGACTGCAGAGAAAAATGGCTACTTGCATTGACTTGACTTATGGAAGAGCTGTCAGTACAGCACTGGCAGTAGAAGCGAAATATGCAAGTTCTGGAAAGATCAAGGGGGGTGGAGAAAACAGGCCTAGTCAGGGCCCGGTAAAGAGGCAACAGTTTATTCTCCGGCCTTCTAACCAGAATTATCCACGTGCACCATACTTCCCTTTCAAGCTGCCAATAATTATTCGTCCCAATAATGCCCCTACTGCCCCAAGTCAGCCGGGTGCCCCAGGCACTCGATTCCCTGCTTTGCCCAGTTCTTCAACCGGATGTTTCAATTGTGGCAAGTCTAGGCATTTCATCAAAGATTGCCTCTATCCCAAGCAGAACCAGTTGAATAATCAGCAAGGATCGGGGAATTCATCTCAAGGCAAGGGAAATGTTAAGGGCAAAAATTTCAAGAAGACGGGACGCGTATACTATACACAAGTGGCCACTACACCGGACGGAGAGCCGGTAATGATGGGTATGTTCCTCGTGGCCAATCATCCTGCAGTCATTCTTTTTGATTCTGGTGCTTCGCATACGTTCATTAGCAAGAAATTTGTGGAGCAACATCACATTGCATGCCATGAATTAAAAGAGGGATTTAAAATACACTCACCTGGGGGACAAATCTTTACTAGAGAAGTGGCCTATCAAGTGCCCGTATTATTGGCCGGACGGGACTTTCCTACCAATATGATCGTTCTGAAAGGCCAAGACATAGATGTTATTTTGGGTATGAATTGGTTGGCCAAGCATAAAGCAACCCTCAACACTGATCAAAGAACCATCAGGTTGAGTCATAATCAAGAAGAAATTCTTTTGCCCATCCCTATTCTAAACAAAATTACTGGCAGAATTTATGAAGTCATAGTACCGGAAATTAAGGATATTCCGGTAGTATGCGAGTTTCCCGATGTCTTTCCCGAGGATTTGCCGGGATTGCCACCTGAACGGGAGGTAGAGTTTGTAATAGAGTTGAAGCCCGGTACGACTCCAATATCTAGAAGATCGTACTGTATGTCTCCGAATGAGTTGGCACAATTGAAGATTCAATTACAAGATCTCCTAGAGAAAGGATTCATCCGGCCAAGCTCGTCACCATGGGGTTGTCCAGCCATATTCGTCAAAAAGAAGGATCAAACTTTACGGATGTGTGTGGATTATCGGCCCCTGAATGAGGTCACCATCAAAAACAAGTACCCTCTTCCAAGGATTGATATTCTATTTGATCAACTGACTGGAGCAAGGGTATTTTCAAAGATTGATCTCCGATCGGGCTATCACCAGATCCATATTTGGCCCGAAGATATACCAAAAACCGCATTCACTACGCGGTATGGGTTGTTTGAATATCTGGTAATGTCTTTCGGGTTAACAAATGCTCCGGCCCACTTCACATATTTGATGAACTCGGTGTTCATGCCCGAGCTAGACAAGTTTGTGGTGGTCTTCATTGATGACATTTTGATATATTCCAAGAATGAAGAGGAGCACGCCCAACATTTACGGATCGTGTTAACGCGCCTGAGGGAACATCAGTTATATGCCAAGTTCAGCAAATGCGCGTTTTGGCTAGAGGAAATTCAATTTCTGGGACATGTTCTATCTGCCAGAGGGATTGCGGTAGACCCCAGCAAAGTCAAGGACATTTTGGAGTGGAAACCCCCGACCACTGTTCATCAGCTCCAAAGTTTCCTTGGACTGGCTGGATATTACCGCAGATTTATACCAGACTTTTCTAAGCTTGTGAAGCCAATCACAAGTTTATTGAAGAATGATGTTAAATTCAATTGGCCTTCGAAGTGTGATGAAGCCTTTGAACAATTGAAGACATTATTAACCACTGCTCCGGTATTGGCTCAACCGGACATCACCAAACCTTTTGATGTATATTGTGATGCATCAGGCAGTGGACTCGGCTGCGTGCTAATGCAAGAAGGCCGAGTAATTGCATATGCTTCAAGGCAGTTGCGCCGACATGAGGAGCATTACCCAACTCATGATCTGGAGCTAGCTGCTGTGGTTCATGCCCTGAAAATTTGGCGTCACTATCTGCTGGGAAATGTCTGTCATATTTATACAGACCATAAAAGTTTGAAATACATCTTCACCCAGTCAGAATTGAATATGAGACAGAGGCGATGGCTTGAGCTTATTAAGGACTATGAACTAGAAATTCATTATCACCCAGGCAAAGCCAATGTTGTGGCAGATGCACTAAGCCGTAAGGTTTCCTGTCATTGTCTTACGGTGAAGACTTCTGACAACACTTTATGTCAAGAGATGGAGAAGCTAAACCTAGGAATGGTCCAACAAGGAACTTTGAATCAGCTAAAGCTTGAGTCAATCCTCTTGCAAAGGATAATTGATTCCCAAAAGGATAATGAGGGTATGAAACACATTCGTGAGAAGTTAAGGGCTGGAAAAGCCAAATGTTTCGAAGAAGATGATCAAGGCATTGTATGGTTTAATAACCGCATAGTGGTGCCAAAGAATGAAGAGATCCGCCAGCAAATTCTTGATGAAGCACATCTTAGCCGCTATTCTATTCATCCCGGAAGCACTAAGATGTACCAAGACTTGAAGCAACATTACTGGTGGACAAAGATGAAGATCGAAATTGCACGCTATGTGGCGAGATGTGACACCTGCAGACGTGTCAAAGCCATACATTTGAAAGCTGCTGGTCCATTACAGTCACTACCAATACCGACATGGAAATGGGAAGACATAAGTATGGACTTCATTGTGGGATTGCCCAGGACCGCAAAAGGGTATGACTCTATTTGGGTTATCATTGATCGACTTATCAAGATCGCCCACTTCCTCCCTGTCAAAGTAAAATATCCTGTCATTACCTATGCGGAGTTATACATTGCCCGTATTCTCAGTTTGCATGGTGTTCCAAAGACTATAGTGTCAGATCGTGGATCCCAATTTGTATCCAAATTTTGGGAAGAACTTCATAAGTCCCTGGGTACTAAGTTGCTCCACAGTTCGGCCTATCATCCTCAAACTAGTGGACAGACTAAGAGAGTGAACCAGATACTTGAAGATATCCTGCGGGCATGTGTTCTGGACTTCTCACAGAAATGGGATGAATGTTTGCCCTTGGCGGAGTTTTCATATAATAATAGCTATCAAGAAAGTATCAAGATGGCACCCTTTGAAGCTTTATATGGACGACGGTGTCGTACTCCGCTAAATTGGTCTGAACCTGGGGAAAGGTACTTCTTTAGGCCTGATATGGTGAAGGAGGCCGAGGAAAAGGTTCAAAAAATTATTCATAATATGAAGAGAGCACAAGCTCGTCAGAAGGGTTATGCAGACAAACGGCGAATGCCCTTGTATTTTCATGAAGGGGACTATGTCTACCTGAAAGTTTCACCAATGAAGGGGGTATCCCGTTTCGGGGTTAAAGGAAAGCTCGCACCTAGGTACATTGGTCCATTCCTGGTACTTGAGCAATGTGGACCAATGGCGTATCGACTGCAGCTCCCCGAAACATTGTCTGATGTACATAACGTGTTCCACGTGTCACAATTGAAGAAGTGTCTTCGGGTTCCCGATCGAACCATCGAAGTAACAGATGTTGTCCTTGAACCGGACTTGACATACTCTAAGCACCCTATTCGAGTATTGGATCAAAAGGACAGGGTTACCCGGAGAAAAACTCTCAAGTTCTTTAAGATACAGTGGAACCAACATTCTGAAGAAGAGGCTACATGGGAAACTCAAGACTTTTTAGATAAGAATTTACCAAGCTTTTTAGCCTCTTGTAAATTGTAAAGCCTGTATAGCTGTTGTAGTAAAGGAGTAAATTCCCAAACCACCCCTGTCTTGTACCAGAAATAAGGAAATAAAAGTATGCCGCGTTTCCTTTTCCATTACTTACCCTAGGACTTTTAATCTCGGGACGAGATTCTTTTATGGGGGGAAGGATGTAACACCCCTGGTGTTACTGTAACTAAAACTTGAGCATGGCATCATAAGCATTGGCATTGCATATGTTTGACACACCTAGAGTGCATTCACTAGGCAAAAATTTCAAACAAGTTGTATTGTTATAGCACTTTGCAAATAGAACCCTGGATAGGGGACTTAACCCTAAATGGGGATTAAAGGGGTAAGACCTAACCCAAGTTGAGAAAACCTAAAAGATTTAGGGGAAATAGTATAAAATGTTCCCAAAAATAAAGTTAAATCATATTTATACCCCTGGGATGCCAAAAACCCTAATTGAAACCCTGGAAAACCCTAAAACCAAACCCTAGGGACCTATGTGCAAAATTAGTCCACTTTTGGGCTAAAGTGCAAAAACCAGGTTAATAGGGTATCTTAAGTCATATGGTTCACAAGAAGGTGGATTTGCAATCCAAAACATGAGATTTGGACTTAAGTGCAAAAGAGCCATACTTGACCCTTTTTGGTTAAGTCTGCATTTCAGTATGATTGACTCAACTTGAAGCCCTTGTAACTTTCAAATTATCGGGTTTTTGCCCTAGGTCACCACATCAAAATTGTAGCCCAATTATAGGTGAACAACTTTGCTTAAGAGTGTGAGCATTGTTGTTAAGAAAATATTGGAGATAATATAGCCTAAAGTTTGGCTGTCAGGCTGGTTTCACTCTGAAGTTCAGGTTTTTAGTGTAGCAGAGCCATCTTTGGGGTTGAATTAAACCTTGATCCAGTGCTCAAATAAGTTTAATCCCTATAGTCGATTTGTAGCTGGTATGTAGCACTACAACTTTGATGCAGAGACTCGGAGATGTTGCCATAGAAATTTGGGAGAAAATGGTGCTCCAAAGTGCTCTATCAGGTCAACTGAATGAGGAAGTCCCATGGTACAGTGGCTATTGTGGATCAGACTGCCAGCACTGCTCGCTCGTCGCTGGTGACCTCCCTGCTCATAGATTCGTGTTGCCGCCGTTGATCGTTGCTCGCCGCGATTCATGCGCCGTGGACATCAGATAATCACAGCCCAGTAAAAATCCTCGCCGCCGGTGAACTGGACTCCACCCCGGCCAGCTGCGATACCCCTCCCCTGGCTCACCGCCCGCGGGTAAAGCTGTTCACCGTCGTCGTGCCATCGCCATTGTCCACCGCGTGTCTCAACCGCGCCACCGCATCGCCATGACTTCCTCTAGCCTCTCCGTTGATCACCGGAATGACCGCCACGGTAGAGGCCACGAATCCCTTGCGCCAGTAAAGTTTCCTTTCCTCCAGCCGCCGTGTGTCTCGTCCAAATTCACGACCACCACTCGCTCCTCCTATAAATTGAAGGCCGGGCCGGCTGTGTTAGGTCATTACTCACCCAGCTACGAAGAATCGTTAGCCATCATCCACCAGTGAGCTAGAATTTAAGATTTCCCCCAAACCAGTCGAAGAACACCGTGAAACCGGCTTCACCGCGGCCAGCCCCTTTCCGGTCAGCTCATCCTTCTCTCTCTCTCGTTTGAGCTTTCTCGTAACTCCACGATGCTTGCCGACCCACGTAATTGCGCTAGGAGCTCTCTGGTCGCCGGGAACACGACGATCTTGCCGCTCTGCTCACGGTCACCGTGGCCAGAGCAAAACACTTGATCATTCGTGCAATTAAGTTAGGAGAAATATTCTCCAGGTAGTGAATTTGATTTAGGCCTAAGCTAAGCGCCAGTAGTTACCCCGTCCGGCCGGTCTTGGTGGTCGCCGGAGCTCGTCCGCGCGCGTCGCCGTCGTGGACTTTACACTGCGAAGAAATAGAACTTGGAGGACCCCCGTGTAAACTGTCAGTGATACAGAGAAACAGTGAAAGGACCTATCCTCATTTAATGAAAACCCGAGGGCGTTTCCGCAAAGTTGCCAGTGCGCGCTCGCGGGCGCGGGCGCGCTTTCCCTCTGGATTGGGCCGCCTGGGCTGAATCCGCCCCAGTCATGTTGAAATATTTTCCTTTTTCTTTTTCAGAAGAACTTGGGAAATTTGTTATAAATTGTAGAAAAATCCTAAAATTGTGAAACCAATTTTCCTAGGCTTATTATTTTCCCTAGAATTTAATAAAAATAGTTTCATGATTTTTAGTTTAAACAGGGAATTTTAGGGCATTTAAAATAGCTTAAAGAAATAGTTCTGGAATTTTAGAGAATTAATAGTAATGCCAAAAATGTTCAAAATTTTTATATGAACTCCCCACATTAGTTAGAAGCCTTGGGTAGAGTTTGAATTGATTTGGACCATGTTTGATAACTAGAACCCAAAACCCCACCTACTCTATGAACTCCTTTACATACTCCAGAAACCCTAAGTTCTCGGAGTTCCGTGAAGGAAAGTTGTATTCAAGACTTAGATAATAAATCTTTATTATCTTCGCACTCTCATGAGCATTACATGGCATTCATTCTTATATATGTATATATATGGTTATGTTAGAACGTGAAGAAGAAGTGGAAGTCACTGAAGAAAAGACACCACCACCCTCGGATCCTCAGGCAGGAAACTGCTTCTACTTTGATATTTGTGGATCCGAGCCAGACTCACCTACGAACGAAGGCAAGCCCCGGTGCATTTGCCACCTCCCTTGATGTTTTTAAAAATCTTTCTCACTTGCTTGCTGCATTAGGTGATAGGAGTTGATTGATTAAACAATTCCTGCATTACCTTCCTTGAACTTGATTACCTTCCTTGAAACCCTGATTTTACAAAAATGTTTTTCTATGCATAGTACTGCTTTAGAAAAACAAAAGGATTTGTTTTACAAAAGATGCTTAGCAAAGTGGGAGGGTTGTTTTCAAAAATAAAAATTGATGTTGAATCCATCACGGCCGTGATGGATTCAACATCGGAAAAGATGTACCTCTGCCAGGTACCAAGTTTTTGGGTTGAAAAGATTAAGCTGAGACCGGGCGGGTGAATTGCACGAGAAGAGAGTCTCGGTATAGTGTCTCCGTCTGAGTCGATTAAGGACCTTGTCGATGTAGGCTTGATGATCGAGGACCCTTTAACTGGTCACATGCCTCGTCATGGGTAAGCCTTGCCTCGGGCAGACTAAGGCCAGAATAAGATAACACGAAATGGGCGTGGAGCGGTGGCGAGAGTAGCGTGTACCCTCCGTGGCAAGAGGCTGGACGGTGGTGTATCTGTGCTCTCGGTTTGCGTGAACCTGATCTGGTCTTAAGAAACCCGGTGGCGGGTTGACATATGCAAGGGTTAAGTGCTACATATGTCGTGTGATTGGAGATCCTCAGCTGAGTATAATCGATTCGGATCGCCGTACCTTCGCGGTTATGAAGACTTGGTCACTGCCCTACACGTAGCAATCCAGTGAAGATGAAGGAAGAATTAAGAACTTGGCTAGTTCAGGATAAGTGTTTGAACTAGGTTAGAGAGAACTCTAGAGATAAGTAAGTTTACTTAACTTGACAAATAAAACTGGATTTTTAAGGATCCACTTTAGTAAGCATTTCTGCAAAACAGAGTCTTTGATTATTGAGAAGCCTTACCTTGACTCCCTTAAACCAGCAAACCCTTGAGAGTCTTTTCTTTAGTCGGGTAAGACTTGCTGAGTAATTCCATACTTAGGGTTTATCCCTTCGTTGTTTTTAGGTGAGGAAGTAGCAGATTTCTATTGCTTCTGTACCAAGGTGGTTCCTAAGGAGGAGAAACAAGAGTGAAGATGCGGGAGGACTTGGTCCTCCATAAGAAAACTTTTGTGAAAAACTTATCGGGAGGAGTTTTTGCCTCCCTTAGTTATGTAATAATACTACTCTGCACTCGCTTATATTCTGGTCTGTAATAAACAACTTGAGCTTACTTTTTAATAAATGTAAGTTATGTAATCGCTTCCGCATTTCTTCATCTCCGATGTTCTGTAATGTCTGCAAGACGGGTGAAACGTTCCTGGAAAGGTAAGGAAAGATACTGAACTTGTCAAGTGATTTAGGAACATCTACAGGGTGTCTGATGTCTGTTAGACAAGGACAACTGTAGGTGGGCCTAGTTACTTGGGAGGTTCCGTCACACGAAGTGACTGCGGTCACTTCGACCTTGCCGACTGAGGCGTGTGTGACAGGATAAGGTGTGAGGCGATCCCCGCATTTAATGCGCATGCGATACGGTCGGTTGGTAAGGCGATTTGGCCGAGGTCGCTACACGACAAAGTTTGCCCAAGCTTGGCTTCGGGCAAGCCAAGGGCACGCCCACTGCCTGAGGAGGCCCTCGGGCGAGGCGTGAATCCGTCCGAGACTACTATTCCCGCCCGAGGCCGGGCTCGGGCGAGGCGAGGTCGCGTCCCTTGGTAGACGAGGCCTTGACTTGAACTGTGCTTATCAGTCTTTGTAGTTTGTTCTGAAGATGTTTTCCAGCCAGGTTAAGGAGCATTGGGGTACCCCTAATTACGGTCCCCGACAGTAGCCCCCGAGCCTCGAAGGGAGTGTAGGTACTTTCTTGGAGGTTCTGTCGGAGTTTTAGCAAGGGGATCAGCCTTTCTTGGTTATATTTTGTCCCGATGGGTGCGCGCGAGCGCACCCGTCGGGTGTAGCCCCCGAGGCCTCAGAGGAGTGGTTTCACTCCTCTGAGGTCTTAATTCTTTTTGTGATGCCTCGGTCAGCCTTGTTGTTCCCTCATGCGGCCAGGCCGTAGCCCGGGTGCACGGTCAGGCTCTGAGTTTTTAAGCTGGTTTGTTGATGTGGTCAACAGTTTGGCTGTATCCTGGTGCGAGAGCAGCCCCCGAGCCTCTGCACGGAGCGAGAGGACGATCAAGGACCGTCTCGACTTTTATTGTACACCCCTTTGTCGCCTCTCCGCAAGAAGGAAGGGGGGAAAGCGCCATGTTACCCTCGGAGGGCACCGAACATGGTGTTTCCAGTGAGTTGCTAGCGGGTGATCCAAGTGGATGCCCGAGCCCTGTTCGATAAGGGTCGGCTAGTGGCCTAGAGGTGCGCTCCAAAAGTACCTGCAAGTGATTTGCTGGACCCGGTCCCATTTGATAGGGTCCAAGGGCTCGGTGCCTCCCTCCGGTGGGATTCCATTACAAATCGTTCCCACTGGTCTCGGAAATGTCCTAGGGTACCTCGGAAGCGTAGCCCGAGCCTCGGCCATGTAACGGACGTACCCAGGGTCATCCCTGACTCTGCGTGCTCAGGGGCGACTGTCGAACCCTTCCGAGGGGCCAGCCTTCGAACCCCTGATCAGTAAAGGGCTCGGAGCCCGAGTGCTCTGGGGCGGTTGCCGAACCCCGGAGGGCGCAACCTTCGAACCCCTGATCAGTAGGAGGGCTCGGGGCCCGTTTCCTTCGCTGAGAAGGATCCTTTTCGAAATATCCCCTTTCCCGGTCCCTATGGCAAGAGAGAGAGAGGAAAAGGAAAAGGATATAAATTTAAATAATGTGGCGCACCTTTTTTGACGCGGTCATCATGACGGAGGCGAAACGGCGCCCGCTTTGCCTGCCGGAGGTGTCGCTTGCCCTGCCAGGGAGTTAATGCGATGGGATGGGCGATTCGCGGGGCGTCTGTTGCGCGTGCACGAGTCGTTCGAGGAACGGAACACGGGTGCGTCATCTTTATGCCGTGGGAGAGGGCTCCCCTGCCGCTTCGGGAGAGGATGCGAGCCTGTAGGTGATTGGACCACCGCTTCCGCACGTCTGTTGCTGCAATTACTGCCGGTCCGCTTTTGGCCATATCAACTGTCGCGCCTATCCCTGCGGCTGACTGACCCGTGATCGTCGCACTTAATTGGCACTGTTGGTTCATGCGTGGGGCTACCTCGAATCGCTGCACTGGTTCTGCAGTTGAGAAGGCGCGGCATTGGCGCTGTTGAGGTCTTGTTCTCAAATGCTAAGAGTTAAGAACAAGGCAACATAAAAAGTGTTAAATGCTAAAGTCCTTCGTCCTTCGAAGCATTATCTCCCCTCAGATATAATGATTTTCGGAGGACGAAGGTTGTGAAGGACAAACCTTCATGAGCACAATAAATAATGAAGAAGGGTTCATATGCAAGATACAAAAAATAACATAAACGCTTTAAACATTATTGTTAATTTACTCTTATTTACGTTACTATATTAACAATAACAAATTATAAATGTACCTTCGGCTCGAAGGAAAGCAAGGGTACAAGCGTGACGCAAAAGCAAATGCCAAGTCAGCGTGAACAGTATGGGGGTACTGTTCATCTATTTATAGGTACGGGACGCAGCCCATGTAAAATTACAACCATGCCCTTTACATTTACTAATAACTCTATAGTAATCCATTGGGGTCTGAATAGCCTTTTCCCCTTTAGGTCGGTTTCTTTTTCTGCTGTCACGCCGAAGCTCCCCTGCGCATAGCTTCGGCTCTACGCCATCCTTCATATTCTTTATGCATCTTCACGCTGTGGTTTTGATCTAAGTCCGAAGGTACCTGTTTACACATTATACTCCAGAGACATTGTTAAATCATGTTTTTGAGGACCTTCGGAAGCCGAAGGCCCCCAACAGTAGCCCCTCGCAATATTAATTTGTTAGAGCGATAAATTCAGATTGCGACATGGACGAAGGCCTTAAGCCAAAGGTCCAAAAAAACACCTTCCCTTTGCTAGAATAGCAATAGTCATTGACAAGCGGGACCCTCCAGTTTTCAACGCACTAGGCGTATAAATAAGAGCTCACTACGAGTTCATTTGGCACGCTTTCTTGCCATCTGCTCTTGCTTACTCAATTTTTAGCTCTTGCACACCAACACCTGCTTGGGTTTTAAATTTTTAAGCTTCGGTTTCGAGAGCACTTTCTCAGCATTTTCGAAGATGTCTGAAGATAAGAAAGATGTCGCTGAGTCGAAGCTGAGCCTTTCTAAAGAGAAGAATCTTGGCTTCCTTGAATCAATAGCAAAGACAAATACAGAGAAGATTACCAGGGAGATTTTGGAAGGCTTGTCTGAAGATACTGGTGATAGCGACAGTTATGATGTGGAAAGTGGTGGAGAAGACTCCGAAGATCGACCCTGGCGACCAAGCCATACAGTTTTTGGAAAATAAACTATTAAACAGGGTCATCTTGATAATATGAGGGGAAGATATTTTCGGGACATGTCTATTGTAAGGGCTGATGACGGAGAGAGGACCGTGCCTACTCCCGAAGAGAATGAAGTTGTGATGTTTCGAAGCTTTTTTAAGGCTGGGCTTCGGTTTCCATTAAGCAAATTTGTGGTTGAGGTTTTGAAGATTTATCAAGTCTACCTGCATCAAATTACGCCTGAAGCAATCATAAGAATGGGAATCTTTGTCTGGGCCGTGAGGAGCCAGGGCTTGGAGCCAAATGCAAAAAGCTTTTGTAATTTACATGAGCTAGTATATGAGACGAAGCCCTGGGGAAAAGAGCAATATCATAACAATTTTGGCTGTTATAGCTTTGGCGCCCGCTCTGGGTCAAGCTGTCCCGTTCCGACCTTTCGTAAGAGATGGCCCGGGGACTGGATGAAGGAATGGTTCTATGTAAAAAATGATTTGAAGGTACGAGAAGATATTAAAGATATCATCATGCGTCCTATTTGGCAACGCTTCGACCTCTGGAAGCCAAAGGTGGAAATGGATGAAGCAGCCGAAGAATGCCAGAGGGCCTTCGGCGTGGTTTGTTCTTTCATCGGGACGAGGGATTTGATCCAGGAGCATATTGCCTTCAGAGTATGGCCACTTGTGGAAAAATGGGAAACTCCAAAGGAAACCATCAGCAAACCTGACGAAGGTGGACTAGTTAGGCTAAAATATACCTTCAGATATGGAGATCAGTTTGTCGAGCCAGATGATGACTGGCTGAAATGTATTGAGGCCACAAGCGATGAACTGCTTGGGCCATACTCGAAGGCAGAAGATACTGCACTGTCTGCGGCCTTCGGAGGCCGGAAGAAGAAAAGACTCAATCGAGTATTTGATGCCATTGGGTTCGTCTATCCTGACTAGCGTTACTCAACACGGGGTAAAAAAGGAAAGATACGGCTTCTGTGAAGGAAGCTGCTTCAGTTGCTCTTAATGAGCCATCGCCAAATAGGAAAAAGATGAAGGTTCTTACGCACCGGCCGCGCTATATTGAACCGGCCACAGTGCCCGAGTTTGTCGGTGAAACCTCTTCGGCCACTGAAGCCAAAGAGCCGACTCCCCTGCCAAATATTGAAGAGCCGGTCATAATGCCGGAGATGGAGAAAATAGAAGAACCGAAGGCCAAAGAAACAAGGACATCTGAAACTTTAAGTCCTTCAGCAAAAGTAGTTGAAGTACCAACAAGCCAAAAAGGTCCAGCAATGACCCCCAAAAGAAAAAGGATGGTTAATGTATTGGATGTATTGGAGACAATAAAGTCTTCAAGCACTACGCCGAAGAAAATTGCTGAAACTTCCGAAGTGCAAATTGAAGCCTTTGGTGCCGAAGCTACAAAGCACCAAGCTGAGTCTGAAGCTGGGCCTTCAGAGCCTGCCAAGGTGAAATCCTTGGAAACCAAAGAAACAGAAGCAGCAGAACAAATTTTGGCTGAAGAAACTGGCACTGCCGCCCCCGAAGCATTTTCCGAAGCTTCTGACTATATATTTCGTCATGCTTCGGGTAAAATTCTAAGCGAAAAAGAAAAAAGAGAGGCTCAGTTCTACGCGCAAAAATTGAAATATCCAAAAGGGGCGCTGATAATCAACAACAGCGGAGAAGAAGATTTCTTGTATTGTCTCCCTGACAGCAAGGAGATTTCTGTCTGTCCGGAGATAAGCAAGAGCTTAGGATTCCCAACATTAGAAGATGGGCTCTGTGTGTTGTCAAAAAACGAGTTGGCCGACAGCTTAGTGTACAATAGTTTAAAGGTGAAAAATGAGATCTTTGTATTATTTCTTGAAACCAAAATTTTTGATTTGCTTAAACTTATTGACCCACATTTTTTTTCTTGCAGGGCCTTATACTTAGCAATGCCCTCAGGGCACAAAAAGATGCCGAAGACGAAGGGTGTATTATGGCCTTGAGCAACCTTCATTCTGAAGTAATTGAACTAAGGAACAAAGGTCTCGAAAAAGATAAAATATTACATTCGTTGGTGAATAGAATAAAAGAAGACGAAGCTACTTTCAAAACTCAAGCTGAGGCTCAGAAGCACGAAATTGAGGATCTTCGGAAACAGCTAGCCAAAGCTAAAGAAGAATGCACACTTGAAGAAGCAAAACGAGAAATTAGTGAACAATGGGCAAATCATTTAGAAAAAAATGTTGAAGAGCTTCGTGCATCCAAGAAAAGGTGTTATGAAAAATCTATAGAATGTGTCAAGAAAATAAGAAGCAGCTTCGCCAGCGTTGGCGCATTCTCAAGTGAGGAAAACTTCATAAGGGGTGACCCCGAAGGCCCAATTAGATGGATCAGCCATGAAGCTAAAGCTTTTGAAGAAGTTTTGAATAGCCGCGGAGACATATGTGCCTTTTCGGGTGCCAGGGGGATTGCCACTATTTTGGAGAGGAACGACTGTGACCATGTGAAATCCTTGGCACAATCCGAAGCCACCCTATCTTCTGAAGATATAAAAGACCCCTCGGCCGAAGCAAGCCTGGTCGGTGGAAAATTTTTCACCGACATCTGGGACAATGGTGGCCGGGAGATGGCCCAAGAAATTATACGAAAAAGCGAGAAAGGTATTCATGACGCTAGAAAGGTAGCAGAGGCCGCTGAGAAAAGTGCGGATCTCGAAGGGCAAATAGGTATTGACTAGTAGTTTTTGGCTCTTTGTTGTATTTTTTTGATTTCGAACTTGTTTACACTTTGTAACGCAGCCGCACTTTCTCCTCCCTCAGAGCCTGCCGAGCCATCAGCGGTCCCCCACGCGAAGGGGGACGACGAGATTAGAAAAATGGCCGAAGCTATCATGGATAAAGTTGTTGATCAACTACTAAACGAAGCTGCAGAAGTAGTTCTGAGGGAAGATTAGATGTTATTGTAAAAATATTTGGAATGTAATATTTGTTGAACAACATGTGTAATATTTTGTAACTTTGAATGTAATATATAAGCTATTTATGGTTCAATTCTTTACGATGCATGAAACTTTACATACATACCGTTTTTTGAGCCTTCGGCAAAAAAACACCTTCCCTTCTTTTCATGCTTCGTAAATAATATCCGTATTTTCATAAAAACATCCAATCGTCGTAGAATCAGTAACCAATAGATCTTTTCATTTCGGAGTTTGACAAAGGTATGCTTTTTCAATAATTATTCTTGTGCCTTGGCACTGTTTCTTCGAAACAATCTTCGAATATCAACATTGAACTCCCTTCTTGCGTTATTGATGCAATATGATGCATGATGTTATGCTATGCAAATGATGTGATGATGTGATGTTATGCAAAATGATATTTGCCGAAGATCGACGTTTATTTTTCACTGTAAGCCTCCCTTAGGAGCTTCTTCGCCTTTTACTTCAGCGGAATCAGCGTTTATTTTTCGCTGTAAGCCTCCCTTAGGAGCTTCTTCACCTTTTACTTTCAGCGGAATCAACGTTTATTTTTCGCTGTAAGCCTCCCTTAGGAGCTTCTTCGCCTTTTACTTTCAGCGGAATCAGCGTTTATTTTTTGCTGTAAGCTCTGCATTCCCTTCGGAACGACTTTTGAGCAGAAAACTTATGCTGCGCTCCCTTAGGAACGACTTTTTGTTATTTCGGAGGTTCTCCCCGTAACCATAAGTTCTTATGCTTCGGCAACTTTTTGGACTCCGTTATTCTGTGGAGAAAGTATATCTGTATTACAGCAAAGGCGAAGTTATTACAAGAAATTGAAAACGACAAAAAACACTTAAGCTTTCAATAATTGTTCCTTATTAAAAAGAAAATGATACTGAATGCAAAAACTGCTGCCTAGGTAGGATATTCGCTAGTAAATGTGCTTCGATTCTGGCACAGTACTATTGACTGTGCGAGCTTCGGACTCTTCTCTGAAGTCTCGTTGGTGTTGAGTATGTTGACTCCCTTCTGGCTGCTGGCCTCGTTGCATTGGTGGTGGAGGTGGAGGCTGTTGCCAAGATGCGTGAGATTGACTTGCCGAAGCAACAGAAGCTGCAGGGTGGTTGCCCACATACTCTGGGATATAAGGCGAGTGGTACGAAGCAGTATGCATGACTTGCTTCGGCTGGGTCTGTTGGGCTATAGCTTCTGCTATTTCCTTTTGTTTCTGGATGGTGACATGGCACATCCTGGTGGTGTGGCCCTTGTCCTCACCACAGAATAGGCAATAAATTTTCCTCGGCTAATCCCCAAATCTTCCTCCGAAGCCCCTGGCACCTCTGCCCCTTGGAGCTGGAGGCCAAGGATAACTCTGCTGCTGCCCCGAAGCCTAGGAGGAATATTGTGGCCTCTACTGCTGGCTTCCCCTGTCATCATTCTGAGTGGAATGAATCGATCTGACATGTCTAGGATGAATTCTTCCTCCGAAGCCCCTGGCTATTTCGGAGAACCTGTAAGCTTCCTCCCTTCTCTATCGAAAGTCATTGTCAGCTCGGATATATTCATCCATCTTCTGGCTTCGGGCCTCCCGAAGAGAGAGTGTCTCCTGGTTGGGGTCCAGCGGCTGCAGAGCTACAACCCCTGTTGCTAAAGCTTTCTTTGGCGGCATGACTAAGGTATGCTTGCCGAAGATGTTCGAAACTGAAAAAAGTGGAAGTGAGTTCACCGGAGGTGGGCGCCAATGTTGAGGTCTTGTTCTCAAATGCTAAGAGTTAAGAACAAGGCAACATAAAAAGTGTTAAATGCTAAAGTCCTTCGTCCTTCGAAGCATTATCTCCCCTCGGATATAATGATTTTCGGAGGACGAAGGTTGTGAAGGACAAACCTTCATGAGCACAATAAATAATGAAGAAGGGTTCATATGCAAGATACAAAAAATAACATAAACGCTTTAAACATTATTGTTAATTTACTCTTATTTACGTTACTATATTAACAATAACAAATTATAAATGTACCTTCGGCTCGAAGGAAAACAAGGGTACAAGCGTGACGCAAAAGCAAATGTCAAGTCAGCGTGAACAGTACGGGGGTACTGTTCATCTATTTATAGGTACGGGACGCAGCCCATGTAAAATTACAACCATGCCCTTTACATTTACTAATAACTCTATAGTAATCCATTGGGGTCTGAATAGCCTTTTCCCCTTTAGGTCGGTTTCTTTTTCTGCTGTCACGCCGAAGCTCCCCTGCTCATAGCTTCGGCTCTATGCCATCCTTCATATTCTTTATGCATCTTCACGTTGTGGTTTTGATCTAAGTCCGAAGGTACCTGTTTACACATTATACTCCAGAGACATTGTCAAATCATGTTTTTGAGGACCTTCAGAAGCCGAAGGCCCGGTTTCCTTGCACGTAGTAACCGGCGCGTCGGTTACATGACATGTGGGCCCGGGCCTCCATGCTGGACCGCCGGATGCGACGAAGCCAAAAGGGTGCACAACCGTGGTGCGATTGCATGCTTCTTGCGTGGTGGTTTGCCTTCTTCGCGTTTCGGGTCAGCTCGCATGACGTGTGGGACCCAGCCCCCGTGTCATAGGGTGGGAACCCTAGAGCACGTCGGTGGAGACTTTGCCCGTGACGCTTGGGGGTGCGAGTGAGGAGGACTGCCTTTAAAAAGGATCGACCCCCCGGGCGGTAGCCATGCCTTCACACTCCTCGCATCCATCGCGGCTTTCCACCTTCCGAGCCCCTAGATGGGGTGCACCTGTGTTGCCCTCTTCTTGCTGCTGTTGGAGGGCCGCAACCTCGTGGGGGTTGGCGCTCTTCAGTCATCGCTCGGCTTCAAGGATTTTTATCATGCAGCCCGGCTGCAGTCCCCGCCGGCGGTCACCCAGGATGATGACTGTAGGCCTCGTGGTGGGGAAGAGCGAGCCGGGCCGTGGCCTCCCCCCTGCCCTCAGCTTCAAGGATGTTCATCATCCGAGCTGGGGAGGAGGGCGCGCCGAGTTGGGTCCCGCCTCTGCTTGGGCAGCGGCCCTCTCCTTCCCTCAATGTTCGGGGGAGAAGGGCGTTCGCCGTCTGTGGCGCTGTCAGCTGTCGCGTGTCTGGCTCCCCGGCCTGAGCGGCTCTGGTGCTGCTTCCGGTGCCGCCTCCTACCACTGGGGCGGAGCGTGGCTGCCCGTCTGCCGCACAGGTGTCGGTTGCGCCGTGTGCGGGCCGGCCAGGTGAGAGCACCTAGAGGGGGGGGGTGAATAGGTGATCCTGTAAAAACTTAACTTATAGCCACAAAAACTTGTTAGAGGTTAGCACAATAATTGCCAAGTGGCTAAAGAGAAGATCTTGCACAATACGACAATCACAGAGAATTCAACACAGAGGAGACACGGTGATTTATCCCGTGGTTCGGCCAAGTACAAAACTTGCCTACTCCACGTTGTGGCGTCCCAACGGACGAGGGTTGCAATCAACCCCTCTCAAGCGGTCCAAAGACCCACTTGAATACCACAGTATTTTGCCTTGCTTATCTTTATCCCACTTGCGAGGAATCTCCACAAATTGGAGTCTCTCGCCCTTACACTTAAGATTCACAAAGAAGCACGGAGTAAGGGAGGGAAGCAACACACACAAATCCACAGCGAAACGCGCACACACACAGCCAAAATTCGAGCTCAAAGACTATCTCACAGTTTCTCACAAGAACAGAGCTCGAATCACTTAGAATCACAAACGGATGCGCAAAGACTGAGTGTGGATGATCAAGTATGCTCAAGAGTTGCTTAGTGTTCTCCTCCATGCGCCTAGGGGTCCCTTTTATAGCCCCAAGGCAGCTAGGAGCCGTTGAGAACAAATCTGGAAGGCCATCTTTGCCTTCTGTCGTCGGGCGCACCGGACAGTCCGGTGCACACCGGACACTGTCCGGTGCCCGATTTATTTCCTTAAACAGCACAGCCGACCGTTGCCGACCGTTGCAGATCTGGCGCACCGGACAGTCCGGTGCACACCGGACAGTCCGGTGCTTCCTTCCGACCGTTGGCCAGACCACGTGTCGCGCGCAGATTCCGCGGCCGACCGTTGGCTCGGCCGACCGTTGACTCACCGGACAGTCCGGTGAATTTTAGCCGTACGCCGTCAGCAAATTCCCGAGAGCGGGCTCTTCGGCCGAGGGAGCCTGGCGCACCGGACACTGTCCGGTGCACCACCGGACACTGTCCGGTGCACCACCGGACAGTCCGGTGCCCCAGACCGAAACAGTCCCTTGGCTGTACACAGCCAAGTCTTCTCTTATCTTCTTCTATCTATTTCTAACACTTAGACAAATATATTAGTACACAAAACCAATGTACTAAGACTTAGAAACATACCTTTGTTGTAGATTTGCACTTTGTTCATTCATGGGCATTGGTTCACAGCTAAGCACTTGTGTTGACACTTAATCACCAAAATACTTAGAAATGGCCCAAGGGCACATTTCCCTTTCAATCTCCCCCTTTTTGGTGATTTATGCCAACACAACATAAAGCAACTAGAACAAGTGCAAAATCACTTCAAATAAAAACTCAAATTGGTTTTGATTCAATTTTGGCATATATGGATCATCCTTTGCCACCACTTGGTTTGTTTTTGCAAATCAAACTCAAATCTCTATTTCTATGTCAAACACACATGTTGAGGCATAAAGAGAGTCATTCCAAAAGAGATTGATCAAGGATTTCAAAAACTCCCCCTATTTCCCATAATCAACACTTCTCCCCACAAGAAGCCAACTTTTGACAATAGAGACAATAAGAGACAATAAAAGCTTTTGACAAAACAAAAACTCACATAAACTTTATTCTACTATTTTCAAAATCTCT
Organism: Zea mays; assembly: GCF_902167145.1. Lineage (NCBI taxonomy): Eukaryota > Viridiplantae > Streptophyta > Magnoliopsida > Poales > Poaceae > Zea > Zea mays. The sequence goes on along the minus strand of NC_050098.1, from coordinate 132,102,804 downwards.
CAAGTGGTAGCTGATCCATTTATTACTTTGGCCTTTATTTTCTCCCCCTTTGGCATCAAGCACCAAAACGGGATCAATTTTGGCCTTTTAACCCCATTGCCTCACCAAAGTCTTCAATTAAGAGCAAATGGCAATAAGATTTCATGAGATGAACTTGGAATTAGTTACCCTCTCATCGGAGTGCAGTGGAAGTCTTTCATGGTCCAAGTCCACCTTTTCCCTTTCAATCCTCCTTCGAGACTAAATTATCAAACTCAAGCACATGGTTAGTCTCAAAGGGTCAAGTTGTAACACATCTCCCCCTAAACATGTGCATCACTTTGCAACGGACTTGTGAGGTCCATGGAGTGTTTGTACAACTTGAGCACCATAATAAGCAACAAAATGCAAAAAGGAACATGATCAAAAGCATAAGTACATGTATGCTACAATTCAATCCAGGTTCCGCGAATCTATGACATTTAGCTCACTACGCAACCTGCAAAAGGTCTTCTCATCTAGAGGCTTAGTGAAGATATCGGCTAGCTGGTTCTCGGTGCTAACATGAAACACTTCGATATCTCCCTTTTGCTGGTGGTCTCTCAAAAAGTGATGCCGGATGTCTATGTGCTTTGTGCGGCTGTGCTCAACAGGATTCTCCGCCATGCGGATAGCACTCTCATTGTCACATAGGAGTGGGACTTTGCTCAGATTGTAGCCAAAGTCCCGAAGGGTTTGCCTCATCCAAAGTAGTTGCGCGCAACATTGACCTGCGGCAACGTACTCGGCCTCAGCGGTGGATAGGGCAACGGATGTTTGTTTCTTAGAGTTCCATGACACCAGGGACCTTCCTAAGAATTGGCACGTCCCCGATGTACTCTTCCTATCGACCTTACATCCAGCATAGTCGGAATCTGAGTATCCAACTAAGTCAAAGGTAGACCCCTTTGGATACCAGAGCCCGAAGCAAGGCGTAGCAACCAAATATCTAAGAATTCGCTTCACCGCCACTAAGTGACACTCCTTAGGATCGGATTGAAATCTAGCACACATGCATACGCTAAGCATAATATCCGGTCTACTAGCACATAAGTAAAGCAAAGAACCTATCATTGACCGGTATGCTTTTTGATCAACGGACTTACCTCCTTTGTTGAGGTCGGTGTGTCCGTCGGTCCCCATCGGAGTCTTTGCGGGCTTGGCGTCCTTCATCCCAAACCGCTTTAGCAGATCTTGCGTGTACTTCGTTTGGGAGATGAAGGTGCCGTCCTTGAGTTGCTTCACTTGGAACCCAAGGAAGTAGTTCAACTCGCCCATCATCGACATCTCGAATTTCTGCGTCATCACCCTGCTAAACTCTTCACAAGACTTTTGGTTAGTAGAACCAAATATTATGTCATCGACATAAATTTGGCACACAAACAAATCACCATCACATGTCTTTGTAAAAAGAGTTGGATCGGCTTTCCCAACCTTGAAAGCATTAGCAATTAAAAAGTCTCTGAGGCATTCATACCATGCTCTTGGGGCTTGCTTAAGTCCATAGAGCGCCTTAGAGAGCTTACACACGTGGTCGGGGTACCGTTCATCCTCGAAGCCAGGGGGTTGCTCTACGTACACTTCCTTCTTGATTGGCCCGTTGAGGAAAGCGCTCTTCACATCCATTTGGTACAACCTGAAAGAATGGTGAGCGGCATATGCTAGCAAGATACGAATTGACTCTAGCCTAGCCACAGGAGCGAAAGTCTCCTCAAAGTCCAAACCTGCGACTTGGGCATAACCTTTTGCCACAAGTCGAGCCTTGTTTCTTGTCACCACCCCGTGTTCATCCTGTTTGTTGCGGAACACCCACTTGGTTCCCACAACATTTTGCTTCGGACGAGGCACCAGCGTCCAAACTTCATTTCTCTTAAAGTTGTTGAGCTCCTCCTGCATGGCCAATACCCAGTCCGGATCTAGCAAGGCCTCCTCTACCCTGAAAGGCTCAATAGAAGAGACAAAGGAGTAATGCTCACAAAAATTAACTAATCGAGATCGAGTAGTTACTCCCTTGCTAATGTCACCCAGAATTTGGTCGACGGGATGATCCCTTTGAATCATCGCTCGAACTTGGGTTGGAGGTGCCGGTAGCGCTTCTTCCTCCATCACTTGATCACCTTGTGCTCCCCCTTGATCAAGCGCCTCCACTTGAGGTACCTGTTCGTCATCTTCGGTTGGGAGTTGCACCATAGTTGAGGAAGAAGGTTGATCTCGTTCATCTTGTTCCTGTGGCCGTACTTCTCCAATCGCCATGGTCCGTATAGCTGCCGTCGGAACATCTTCTTCATCTACATCATCACAATCAACAACTTGCTCTCTTGGAGAGCCATTAGTCTCATCAAATACAACGTCGCTAGAGACTTCAACCAAACCCGATGATTTGTTGAAGACTCTATACGCCTTTGTATTTGAGTCATAACCTAACAAAAACCCTTCTACAGCTTTGGGAGCAAACTTAGAATTTCTACCTTTCTTCACTAGAATGTAGCACTTGCTCCCAAATACACGAAAATAAGATACATTGGGTTTGTTACCGGTTAGAAGCTCATACGAAGTCTTCTTGAGGAGGCGATGAAGGTAGACCCTGTTGATGGCGTGGCAAGCCGTGTTCACGGCTTCCGACCAGAAACACTCGGGGGTCTTGAATTCTCCAAGCATTGTCCTTGCCATATCGATTAGCGTCCTGTTCTTCCTCTCTACCACACCATTTTGCTGTGGTGTGTAGGGAGCGGAGAACTCGTGCTTGATCCCTTCCTCCTCAAGGAATTCCTCTACTTGAAGGTTCTTGAATTCGGACCCGTTGTCGCTCCTTATCTTCTTCACCTTGAGCTCAAACTCATTTTGAGCTCTCCTGAGGAAGCGCTTGAGGGTCCCTTGGGTTTCAGACTTATCCTGCAAAAAGAACACCCAAGTGAAGCGGGAAAAATCATCAACAATAACTAAACCATACTTACTCCCTCCTATGCTCAGATAGGCGACAGGTCCGAAGAGGTCCATATGCAGCAGCTCCAGGGGTCTTGAAGTGGTCATCACGTTCTTGCTGTGATGCGCTCCTCCCACTTGTTTACCTGCTTGACAAGCTGCACAAGGTCTATCTTTTTCGAAATGCACGTTAGTCAAACCTATCACGTGTTCTCCCTTTAGAAGCTTGTGAAGGTTCTTCATCCCCACATGTGCTAAGCGGCGATGCCACAGCCAGCCCATGCTAGTCTTAGCTATTAAGCATGCATCTAGACTGGCCTCTTCTTTTGCAAAATCAACTAAATAAAGTTTGCCGTCTAATACACCCTTAAAAGCTAGTGAACCATCACTTCTTCTAAAGACAGACACATCTACATTTGTAAATAGACAGTTATACCCCATATGACATAATTGACTAACAGATAGCAAATTATATCCAAGACTTTCTACTAAAAATACATTAGAGATAGAATGCTCATTAGAAATCGCAATTTTACCTAACCCTTTTACCTTGCCTTGATTCCCATCACCGAATATAATTGAATCTTGGGAATCCTTATTCTTGACGTAGGAGGTGAACATCTTCTTCTCCCCCGTCATATGGTTTGTGCATCCGCTATCAATAATCCAGCTTGAACCCCCGGATGCATAAACCTGCAAGGAAAATTTAGGCTTGGGACTTAGGTACCCAACTCATGTTGGGTCCTACAAGGTTAGCACAAATATTCTTAGGGACCCAAATGCAAGTTTTGTCTCCCTTGCATCTTGCCCCTAACTTCCTAGCAATTACCTTTCTATCCTTTCTACAAATTGCAAAGGAAGCATTCAAAGCATGATATATTGTAGAAGGCTCATTAACTTTCCTAGGAATATTAACAACATTTCTCCTAGGCATATTATGAACAACATCCCTTCTACAAACATTTCTATCATGCACATATGAAGAGCTAGAGGCAAACATAGCATGAGAAAAATCATCGTACTCATTATAACTCTTATAAGCATTTCTAGTTTGTCTCCTATCATGATATAAAAAGGCATGGTTCTTTTTAGCACTAGTAGCCATAGGGGCCTTCCCTTTCTCCTTAGTGGAAATGGGAGCCTTATGGCTTGTTAAGTTCTTGGCTTCCCTCTTGAAGCCAAGCCCATCCTTAATTGAGGGGTGTCTACCAACCGTGTAGGCATCCCTAGCAAATTTTAGTTTATCAAAATTACTCTTGCTAGTCTTAAGTTGAGCATTAAGACTAGCTAATTCATCATTCAATTTTGAAATAGAAATTAAGTGTTCGCTACAAGCATTAATATCAATATCCTTACACCTAGTGCAAATTTCAACATATTTAACACAAGAGTTGGATTTATTTGCTTCTACTAGTTTAGCATTTAAATCATCGTTTATGCTCTTTAAGTTAGAAATAGAATCATGGCATGTTGACACTTCACAAGCAAGCATTTCATTCCTCTTAATTTCTAATGCAAGGGATTTTTGAGCCTCTACAAACTTATCATGTTCTTCATACAACAAATCCTCTTGCTTTTCTAAAAGTATATTCTTTTCATTCAAGGCATCAATTAATTCATTAATTTTGTCTATCTTAGATCTATCTAAGCCCTTGAACAAACATGAATAATCTACTTCATCCTCATCACTAGATTCGTCCTCACTTGAAGAAGCATAGGTAGAGTTGCGAGTACATACCTTCTTCTCCTTTGCCATAAGGCATGTGTGACGCTCGTTGGGGAAGAGGGTTGATTTGTTGAAGGCGGTGGCGGCGAGTCCTTCATTGTCGGAGTCGGAAGAGGAGCAATCCGAGTCCCACTCCTTGCCTAGATGCGCCTCGCCCTTTGCCTTCTTGTAATGCTTCTTCTTTTCCCTCTTGTTTCCCTTTTCCTGATCACTATCATTATCGGGGCAGTTAGCGATAAAATGACCAATCTTACCGCACTTGAAGCATGAGCGCTTTCCCTTCGTCTTGGTCTTGCTTGGCTGCCCCTTGTGACCCTTTAGCACCGTCTTGAAGCGTTTGATGATGAGAGCCATCTCTTCATCATTAAGTCCGACCGCCTCAATTTGTGCCACCTTGCTAGGTAGCGCCTCCTTACTTCTTGATGCTTTGAGAGCAAAAGGTTGTGGTTCGTTGATCGGTCCATTCAAGGCGTCGTCCACGTATCTTGCCTCCTTGATCATCATTCGCCCGCTGACGAATTTTCCTAAGACTTCTTCGGGCGACATTTTGGTGTACCTGGGATTCTCACGAATATTATTCACCAAATGAGGATCAAGAACGGTAAAGGACCTTAGCATTAGTCGGACGACGTCGTGGTCCGTCCATCGCGTGCTTCCGTAGCTCCTTATTTTGTTGATAAGGGTCTTGAGCCGGTTGTATGTTTGAGTTGGCTCCTCGCCCCTTATCATCGCGAACCGTCCAAGCTCGCCCTCCACCAACTCCATTTTGGTGAGCAAGGTAGCGTCATTTCCCTCATGAGAGATCTTGAGGGTATCCCAGATTTGCTTGGCGTTATCCAAGCCACTCACTTTGTTATATTCATCCCTGCACAATGAAGCTAGAAGAACAGTAGTAGCTTGTGCATTCTTATGGATTTGCTCATTAATGAATATAGGACTATCTGAACTATTAAAGTGCATTCCACTATCTACAATCTCCCATATACTAGGATGGAGAGAAAATAGGTGACTACGCATTTTGTGGCTCCAAAATCCGTAGTCCTCCCCATCAAAGTGTGGGGGCTTGCAGAGTGGAATGGAAAGCAAATGTGAATTTGAGCTTTGCGGAATACGAGAGTAGTCAAAGGAAAAGTTAGAATTAACCGGTTTCCTTTGCTCGTAGTCGTTGTGGTCGTCGTCCTTTTGGGAAGAAGTAGACTCATCACTGTCGTCGTAGTAGACGATCTCCTTGATGCGCCTCGTCTTCTTCTTCTTCCCTTCCTTTCGTCTATGACCCGAGCCGGAGTCGTTAGGCTTGTCATCTTTGAGCTCATTGACGAAGGACTCCTTCTCCTTATCGTTGATCACGATTCCCTTCCCCTTAGGATCCATCTCTTCGGGCGGCTAGTCCCTTTCTTGAAGAGAACGGCTCTGATACCAATTGAGAGCACCTAGAGGGGGGGTGAATAGGTGATCCTGTAAAAACTTAACTTATAGCCACAAAAACTTGTTAGAGGTTAGCACAATAATTGCCAAGTGGCTAAAGAGAAGATCTTGCACAATACGACAATCACAGAGAATTCAACACAGAGGAGACACGGTGATTTATCCCGTGGTTCGGCCAAGTACAAAACTTGCCTACTCCACGTTGTGGCGTCCCAACGGACGAGGGTTGCAATCAACCCCTCTCAAGCGGTCCAAAGACCCACTTGAATACCACAGTATTTTGCCTTGCTTATCTTTATCCCACTTGCGAGGAATCTCCACAAATTGGAGTCTCTCGCCCTTACACTTAAGATTCACAAAGAAGCACGGAGTAAGGGAGGGAAGCAACACACACAAATCCACAGCGAAACACGCACACACACAGCCAAAATTCGAGCTCAAAGACTATCTCACAGTTTCTCACAAGAACAGAGCTCGAATCACTTAGAATCACAAACGGATGCGCAAAGACTGAGTGTGGATGATCAAGTATGCTCAAGAGTTGCTTAGTGTTCTCCTCCATGCGCCTAGGGGTCCCTTTTATAGCCCCAAGGCAGCTAGGAGCCGTTGAGAACAAATCTGGAAGGCCATCTTTGCCTTCTGTCGTCGGGCGCACCGGACAGTCCGGTGCACACCGGACACTGTCCGGTGCCCGATTTATTTCCTTAAACAGCACAGCCGACCATTGCCGACCGTTGCAGATCTGGCGCACCGGACAGTCCGGTGCACACCGGACAGTCCGGTGCTTCCTTCCGACCGTTGGCCAGACCACGTGTCGCGCGCAGATTCCGCGGCCGACCGTTGGCTCGGCCGACCGTTGACTCACCGGACAGTCCGGTGAATTTTAGCCGTACGCCGTCAGCAAATTCCCGAGAGCGGGCTCTTCGGCTGAGGGAGCCTGGCGCACCGGACACTGTCCGGTGCACCACCGGACAGTCCGGTGCCCCAGACCGAAACAGTCCCTTGGCTGTACACAGCCAAGTCTTCTCTTATCTTCTTCTATCTGTTTCTAACACTTAGACAAATATATTAGTACACAAAACCAATGTACTAAGACTTAGAAACATACCTTTGTTGTAGATTTGCACTTTGTTCATTCATGGGCATTGGTTCACAGCTAAGCACTTGTGTTGACACTTAATCACCAAAATACTTAGAAATGGCCCAAGGGCACATTTCCCTTTCACCAGGTCCAGGTCCTTCCCGCGCCGGCGGCTACACCGGGAGGTCGCACAACACGTCGTACGCCGTGAGGGCGGTGTTCGTGTTCTGGGATAGTCCCTTCTTTGCTCCTGTGGCCAGGACGGGAGTGAGGACCTGCCGGTGCGCACTGGGGCGGCCGCCGTTTGCTGGTGCGGTGTTGGTGGGCAGGTGGCCGCTGTCGTCGGTGCTGAGGTGGTGGTCGCCATAGGTGAGGCTTCCCCTGCCGAAGCGGTTGCCTCCGCCGACGAGACCGTTAGTGCCACCTGCACTCCGGACCTCCGGCTCTTTGGCTTTAATGGTTGGTTCTCGTCCCTCGTAGGGGGACGTGGGCGAGGGCCTTTCCGCAGTAGCGTTTGCCCTGAGGCAATCGCTGCAGCTGTCTAGCCGCCCGAGGTGGAGGTCGTTGTCGCTGCTGGTGCAGTGGTCGCCGGCGAGCCGCTCGGAGTTTGTTATCTCGCAGCCCCTCTGGTGTGGAGGTACTTCATTCCTGTGGGAATGGAGCTGGAGTCTAGTTTGTAATGGTACTTGCCTGAGAGCAAGATGTAATAGCTTCAAGTACTAAGACATCTGCAGCAGGTCGGGAGAACCGCCGAGGGCGCTGCCGATGTCTAAGTCTAGATACCATAGTTACCCTAAGCATGTGTGTTTGTTCTTTGTGGCTGCTGAGGCCTGAACATTTGGGTATATAAAGCCGTGCTTCTTTCCTCTTGTTTCGAGCATTAGGACTTGTTCGTCGGTAGCAGAATCACTTATCCGAGCGTGAGCTACCTTCTGCGGAAGGTGATGAGTGAGGTATCCGTATCCCGGAGGCGTAGGAGTCCCTCGGCTTGGTCGGCCTTGCCGTTCAAGGTCTCTGTCGCTCGTCATTAGGATTCCGTCATTGACGCAGTCGAAAGGCACGAAAGTCGTTTTGGCGGAAAACTTTTCCGAGGAAAATTTTGACACAGAGGGGGCTTCCCTCTTTCTAGACCCGAGGCGACCGCTCGGGCCGGGACCCTTGCGGAGGGCCTGGCTGTGGCCGTCGGGTCTGCCTGGTTTGCCCAAGCCATGGCCTCATAGCAGCGTGCCCGGGCCAAGGGTATGTTTTGCCCGCTTTGTGACTTTTTTTTTGTCTCCATTCTTCTCCTCGTGTCTGAAGAATACTGTTCGGCTGTCTGCAGGGTTCGAGACAGCTCTTAGCGAGTCCGTCAAGAATTGCAAGGTGCTTGCCTGGGCGGCAGAGCAGAAGGAGGCCGACCGCACGGCCATGTCCGACGCTATCTCGGCTTTCTGCCGGGCCTTTGGCCTCGACGACGTCCCCTCGGGTAGCTTCCCCCAGAGTCACCTGCGGGCCTTGGGCGGCCATGTGCGCAGCAGACTCCGTGGGGCGCTGCACCACGGCGTTAGGCGGGCCTTCACCGTGCTCGCTTCCCACTACGACGTGGATCTAGAGCGGGTCAGCGAGGGGTACTGCTTACCCGACGAAGAGGAGGCCGCCTTAGTCGAGGTCCAGAGGCTTGACGCGGCCGTCGAGGGCCCAAGCGCGGCGCTGGCTTCCTCCTTTGAGGTGGAGATCCTTCCGCCCGTGTCGCCGTCTGAGGCCGAGCCAGGTTCCGCTGAGGGTGGAAACGATGCCGAGGGTGCTGCTCCTCCCCCTGCCGATGTCTGATCCTGCAGGAACAGTTTGTTTTAAGTGTGTGTATGTTTTTTTTGCGGCCACTGAGGCCTAAACATTTTTATTGTTAGAGTATAAAGCTGTGTTTTCTTTTCTCTTGTTTCGTGCGTTAGGACTTGTTCGGTAGCATAATCGCTTATCCGAGCATGAGTTACTTTTCGCGAAAGGTGATGAGTGAGGTATCCGTATCCCAGAGGCGTAGGAGTCCCTCGGCTTGGTCGGCCTTGCCGTTTAAGGTTCCTCTCGTCGTTTTTAGGATTCTGTTATCAATGTAGTCGAAAACCACGAAAGTCGTTTTCTTTCCTCTTGTTTCGTGCGTTAGGACTTGTTCGTCGGTAGCAGAATCACTCATCCGTGCATGAGTTACTTTTCGCGGAAGGTGATGAGTGAGGTATCCGTATCTCGGAGGCATAGGAGTCCCTCGGCTCGGTCGGCATTGCCGTTTAAGGTTCCTCTCGTCGTTTTTAGGATCCTGTTATCGATATAGTCGAAAAGCACGAAAGTTGTTTTAGTAGAAAACTTTTCTGAGGAAAATTTTGACGCAGAGGGGGTTCCCCCCTTCTTGCCCCCGAGGGAGGGTCGGGCTTTGCCAAGGCAAAGCTGATCCTTCCTTGACAGTTAGACTTTATTTATATATGTAAAGAAAGCGAGATACATGAACAACTTGAAACATTTTAAGGGTAGAAGTGACGTAGCTGTTGGATGTTCCAAGCATTGCTGTAGACCTCGCCTCGATCGTTGGCTAGCTTGTATGTTCTGGGCTTCAAAATCTTGGCGATGATGAACGGCCCTTCCCAGGGAGGAGTAAGCTTGTGGCGCCCTCAGGCATCTTGTCGCAGCCGAAGTACCAAGTCTCCCACTTGGAAGCCTCGGGGCCGAACCCTTCGGGCGTGGTAGCGTCGCAGAGACTGCTGATACCGCACCGAGTGTAATAAGGCCACGTCCCGAGCTTCTTCCTGCTGGTCTGGTTGCTTTGGTCGTCGTATGCCTTTGTCCTCGAGGAACCGTATTATAAGTCCGTGGGTAAGATGGCCTCGGTCCCATAGACTAGAAAGAACGGCGAGAAACCCGTGGCCCGGCTCGGAGTCATCCTCAGACTCCGAACCACCGAGGGCAGTTCTTTTATCCACCGCTTGCCAAACTTGTTGAGGTTGTTGTAGATCCTTGGTTTTAGTCCCTGCAAAATCATACCGTTAGCGCGTTCCACCTACCCATTTGTCATTGGGTGAGCTACAGTGGCCCAGTCCACATGGATGTGGTGGTCTTCGCAGAAGTCCAAGAAGTTTTTCCCAGTGAACTGCGTGCCATTGTTGGTGATGATGGAGTTTGGGACCCCAAAGCGATGGATGATATTTGTTAAGAACGTCACCGCCTGCTCGGACCTGATGCTGGTTAAGGGTCGGACTTCGATCCACTTAGAGAATTTGTCGATGGCGACCAGTAGGTGCGCGAAGCCCCTGGGTGCCTTCTGCAAGGGACCAACGAGGTCCAAACCCCATACGGCAAACGACCAAGTGTCAGGTATTGTCTGCAGGGCCTGAGCGGGCAGGTGCGTTTGTCTCGCGTAGAATTGACACCCTCGGCAGGAGTGCACAATCCTAGTGGCGTCGGCCACCGCAGTCGGCCAGTAGAAACCTTGTCGGAAAGCGTTTCCCACGAGGGTCCGAGGTGCTGCGTGGTGACCGCAAGCCCACGAGTGTATTTCTTGTAACAGCTCTTGTCCTTGGGCGACAGATATGCATCGTTGGAGAATGCCTGAGGGGCTGCGGTGGTACAACTCTTTTTCATCGCCCAGTAAAACGAATGACTTGGCGCGCCGAGCCAGTCGCCGAGCTTCGGCCTTGTTGAGGGGCAGCTCTCCTCGGAGGAGATATTCCAGGTACGGGGTCTGCCAGTTCAGGTTTGGCGTAATCCTGTGCTGCTCTCCCTCGACGCGCAGGGCCTCACCCTCGGCGGCCGAGGGTACCTCGGGCTGGGCCGAGGTCTCCTCGGGTTCGGGCGCATCGTCAAGTTTGACGGATGGTTGATATATGTCCCTGGAGAAGACGTTCGGGGAACCGTCATCCGCCCCGAGGCTATTTTAGCCAGCTCATCCGCAGTCTCGTTGTACCGTCGAGCAATATGGTTGAGTTCCAGCCCATAGAACTTATCCTCCAAGCACCGAACTTCATCGCAGTAGGCCTCCATTTTTCGATCGCGGCAGTGGGAGTTCTTCATGACTTGGTCAATAACAAGCTGCGAGTCACCACGAGCGTCGAGGCGCCGAACCCCTAGCTCGACGGCGATGCGCAACCCATTAACCAAAGCCTCGTACTCGGCCACGTTGTTTGACGCCAGAAAATGGAGGCGTATAACGTAGCGCACATGTTTTCCGAGGGCTGAAATGAAGAGCAAGCCAGCACCTGCTCCGGATTTCATAAGCGACCCATCGAAGTACATGGTCCAAAGCTCGGCCTGGATTGGAGCTGTCGGCAATTGGGTGTCGACCCATTCAGCCAGGAAGTTTGCCAAGACTTGAGATTTTATGGCCTTCCGAGGGGCGAATGAAAGTGTTTCGCCCATGAGCTCCACTGCCCATTTTGCTATCCTACCCGAGGCCTCTCGGCACTAGATGATCTCTCCCAGGGGGAAGGATGACACCACAGTCACCGGATGAGACTCGAAGTAGTGTCGCAACTTTCGCCGTGTCAGAATCACTGCGTACAGTAACTTCTGAATTTGTGGGTAGCGGATCTTGGTCTCGGATAGCACCTCACTGATGAAGTAGACCGGCCTCTGGATGAGCAGTGCATGCCCCTCTTCTCGTCTCTCGACTACAATCGCGGCGCTGACCACCTGAGTGGTTGCGGCTACGTAAATCAAGAGGGCTTCTTCCGCAGCGGGGGGCACCAAGATGGGCGCATTGGTAAGGAGTGCTTTAAGGTTTCTGAGGGCTTCTTCGGCCTTAGGGGTCCAAGTGAAGCGCTCGGCCTTCCTTAAGAGGTGGTTGTGGGGGATAGATATCCCCCGGGTCCACTAAAGAAGTAAAAGACCTCCCGAAAGGCCCAAAGGCCCAATAAATCGTAAGGTCGTTCTTTCGTGGGCCTGGGGAAAGACAATCAACAAAGCAGAGAAGACGTAAGACCGGATTGATGCAAACCCGGACGGCCCACAACGTCGAACGAGTAAATCGCAACAGAGACCCGACTTTCCCGCGCTGAAGCCCCCATGCAACAGGGCCATGCGAGGATAAGTCGGCAAGGGTTACGTAGGGATAAACTCAAGAGGTTCACTATCTTTCAGCTACTTGTTGTTATCATATCCACATGTACTGCCCCACGGTCGAGTATATAAGGCCTAGGGGGCACCCCTTCAGATCGATCGACCTTACTTGACTTAGCCACCCACGTAAACTCTCTGTGCCTCCGATCCAGAGAGCCCTCTTGTAACCGCACTCAAATACTCATCAGGACGTAGGGTGTTACGCATCTCTAAGCGGCCCGAACCTGCAAATCTTGTCCACTGTCCCTCGTGCAATCGGCACGAACCATTTTGCTACAATCGTTGACACCGTCCTACTCCTAAAAACACCTTGAGGGGTAACCCCAGGTGTGCGGTCGGACCCAAAACACCGACAGCTGGCGCGCCAGGTAGGGGGTGTGTCGACGATCCAAGCTAGCTCAATGGCCGTCACCTTCCACAGCAAGATCACCGTGCGTCCCGGATCTGTATTCTGCTTCGGGACAATCTCATCTGTAGCGGATGAAGAGGGAATTCTACACCGCCTCGCAGATCTGCCGGAAAAGAAGTCTCCTCCAACAAACTCCGAAAATGCGGGAAAGGCGCTACCTCCGGCTCTTCGGAAAAAGATTATCTCCGGGAAGGCTGGAGCTGGAAGCTCGCTGACCCGGAAGATTCCGCTGTCTACTTCCCCGACGAAAGAGTGGACACGGGTCGCGAAGAAGAAGGAGACCAGGGAAAGGAAAGTCATTCTTTCCGTTCCTCTGGCCTCAAAGGAGAACGGAAAGAAAGTCGCCACGACAGCAGCACCATTCTACCCCGACGTCCTCTTCATCGGGAGAGTGGAGTCACCCGCCGTCTCTGACGACGAACCGACCGTGCCTGGAGAAGAACCACCTCAACGAGAATCCCGCCGACGGAGGAACCGACGCAGGAACGTTCGACGACATCACGCGGCCGGAGAACGGGATCCGGAGCAGCCTGTCTCGCGAGACGAGGTCTCGGAGATAGGAGAAACTCCGGAAGAACGCGTCTTCAGGGAACGAAGGAACTCCCGACGACGCGATCGCCGACGGACTCAGGAGCAAGCCGAGCAAGACGCAAGGCAACGCCGGGAGAATCCGCTCTTCGGGCGCAACCTAAACCCCGACTTCGCCCGAGCTATGAACACGCCGAGCGAAGTCGGAGGCGTTCTAGCTCGGATAGCTGACGGACTTCCTCGGACTCCCGACGCCGAGGGATACCGACGCCTGTTCACTCAGGCGGCCAACCATCTTCTACAGCTCGCTCACCCGCCGAACGATTTGCGACACGCCATCAACAGTCGCCGAGACGCGCGAAGCTCTATCAATGCTTCGCGCGAACGGCGGCATGAGAACGAAATTCGCCGTCGGGAGGAGTATGACCGAGATCACGGCTTCCCGACTCAAAGCCAGGCCACCAGGACTGAGTCGGCAACAGCTTCAACTGGTGGTACCACCCGGGGACGGTCGAGGAACCACCACCACCGCTCCCCTCCCCGGGACAGACATCGTCCCCGACGACAGGAGGACACGTGCGGAGTATCCGCTCTTACTCCGCGCCTTAGGGCCATCCAATGGCCTCCCAACTTCAAGGTATCCAATGTCGACAAATATGAACCTAAGCAGGATCCAGGGGGTTGGCTAGCCGTCTACACCACCGCTGCTCGGGCTGCCGGGGCATCTGAAGACGTCATGACTGCGTATCTGCCCATCGTCCTTGGGCAAGATGCGCTGCAGTGGCTACGACATCTACCCCGACACTGCATCGACGACTGGGGAGACTTCAGTCGACGCTTCATCGCCAACTTTCAGTCCCTCTCCGACAAGCCAGCGCAACCATGGGACCTCAAATCCATCAAGCGCCGAGGGGACGAGACTCTCCGGTCATATCTCAAAAGGTTCCAGACCATGAGAAACCGCATCCCCGAGGTCACGGAGGCGGCCGTGATCGAGGACTTCTACGGAGGATCCAATGACTCGGCTTTCGTCCGAGCCATACTACAAAAGGCGCCGACTACCTCCGAGGAGCTGTTCCGGGAAGCCGACCTCTACATCACCGCCGACGAGCGGGCCCAGGATCTCATCGGAGGAGCAAAGCCCGCACCGCCAGCACCACGATGTGACGCGAACCAGCCACCCGACAAACGCTAGGAGAAGAGGCCTCGTGAAGAAGTACACGACGCCGGACCACCCGCCTCTCGCGCCCGAGGAGGGCCTCGTGGAGGCGAGCGCACGCTGGACGACATCCTCGACGCCCAGTGCCCGTACCACAAGGACATGCGCCATACTCTCCGTAACTGCCGGGACTTCAAGCACTCTGTCGGGCACGGCCGACCCTTCCAACCTCTACCGCCTCCTCCGCCGAGGGGAGGACCAGATGAACCACGACAGCCCCATCAGCAGGAGGAGGGGAGAGGAGGAGCTTTCCCACGCGTTGACAGGGAGGTCAACGTCATCTTCGGTGGACATGGGTCGCAGGAGAACAAAAGACAACAAAAGCTCAACGACCGCCAGATACTGGTGGCGACCACCGGCCCTCCCGCCCCATACCGGTGGTCGGAGCACCCGATCACTTTCACTCGGGAGGATCAATGGCTCAACTTCGACCATCCAAGCAAATACCCGCTCCTCGTCGATCCGGTGATCCGAGAGAGCCGGGTAAAAAAGGTGCTAGTGGACGGGGGGAGCAGCATCAACGTCACCTTCCCCCGTACGCTCCAAGGCTTGGGAGTTCACCTCAAAGAGCTCCACGAGTCAGACACTCCTTTCTTCGGCATCGTGCCGACGGAAGGGGAATACCCGCTAGGCCACATCTACATGCCGGTCACCTTCGGGACTCCGGAGAACTACAGAACCGAGTTCCTGAGGTTCGAGGTGGCGAACTTCGACTGCGGGTACAACGCCATCATCGGGAGGCCGGGGCTGGCCAAATTCATGGCCATTCCGCACTATACATACATGATACTGAAGATGCCAGGACCGCAAGGAATCATAACTGTGCGCGCCGACTTCCAAGGCGCCGTAGAATGTTTTCGAGTGGCCATCCAAGCAGCCCTCTCCACCAAGCCGTCAACGGTTCCTTCTACGCCGGCGAACTCTAAGCCTGAGGAAGACCTCGCCGTACCGGCAAACGAAGCTCAGGCCGTGACCTCTATGCGGCCGACTGAAGAAACTAAGCGGATCAACCTGGGGTTCGCTGATGAGCGCAAGACGGCCATCATCAGCTCCAGTTTGAATGACAAATAGGAAAACGCGCTCGTCCAGTTCCTGCAAGATAACCGAGACGTATTCGCATGGCAACCTGCGGATATGCCGGGAGTCCCAAGAGAACTGGCCGAGCACAAATTGAAGGTCTATCCTCAGGCGAGGCCGATCCGGCAAAAGCTACGTCGTTTCACGACCGACAAGAGAGAGGCCATTCGTGCCGAGTTAACCCGCTTGGTCGCGGCTGGATTTATTAGAGAAGTATTACACCCCGAGTGGTTGGCCAACCCTGTTCTTGTACTCAAAAAGAATAAAGTGGATTGGCGCATGTGCGTAGACTATACTGATCTCAACAAACACTGTCCGAAGGATCCCTTCGGGCTCCCAAGGATAGATCAGGTGGTGGATTCCACCGCTGGATGTTCTGTGCGGTCTTTCTTAGATTGCTATTCCGGGTATCATCAGATTAGTTTGGCAAAAGAAGACGAGGAAAAAACGGCGTTCATCACTCCGTTTGGTGCTTTCTGTTATACCTCCATGCCGTTCGGCCTCAAAAACGCTGGAGCGACTTATCAGAGAGCCATTCAGACATGCTTAGCCGATCACTGGGGCAAGCGTGTGGAGGCTTACGTAGATGACGTGGTGATCAAACCAGAGAATTCGGAAAACTTCATCGAAGATTTACAGTTGGTTTTCAACAGCCTGAGAAGATATAGATGGAAGCTCAATCCTGAAAAATGTGTTTTCGGGGTACCAGCAGGAAAGTTGCTCGGATTTATCGTCAGCCACCGGGGAATTGAGGCTAATCCAGATAAGATTGAAGCTATCATGAAGATGGAAGCTCCTCGGTCACAAAAGAAGGTTCAGCGACTCACTGGATGTATGGCAGCTCTGAGCAGATTCATATCCAGGCTGGGAGAAAAAGGTTTGCCATTTTACAAGCTACTCAAGAAGGTGGATAAGTTTCAGTGGACTTCAGAGGCACAAGAAGCTCTAAACGCACTGAAGAAATTCTTGACAACACCACCAGTACTGAAACCACCCCGGCGAGCTACACCGACTCAACCGGCTGAAGACTTGTTGCTGTATATCTCTTGCACGACTCACGTGGTAAGCACTGCGTTGGTAGTCGAGCGAGTAGAAGAAGGACATGCCTATCCAGTACAACATCCTGTTTACTTCATCAGTGAAGTTCTAGGCCCCTCGAAGAAAAAGTATCCTCAGGTTCAGAAGCTATTATACGCAGTACTTCTAACTGCCCGCAAGCTGCGCCACTACTTTGACGACCACAAAGTCATAGTAGTCACTGGTTTTCCGATAGGGGACATTCTTCACAACAAGGAAGCCATTGGCCGAATAGCCAAGTGGGCTTGCGAGTTGGGATCCCACGATATCGAGTTCCGACCTCGCACTGCCATCAAAACTCAAGCACTGGTTGATTTCGTATCAGAGTGGACAGAACAGCAAGTTCCAGACAATCCAGAGACGACAGAAGTATGGTGAATGTATTTTGATGGCTCGCTGAAGCTGTAGGGAGCAGGAGCAGGGATTCTCTTCACTGCACCTGGAGGCGAACACCTCAAGTATGCTCTCCAGTTGCTATTCCTGGCCTCTAACAACGCAGCCGAGTATGAAGCCTTGATACACGGATTAAACATTGCCATATCACTTAGCGTCAAGAGATTGATGGTGTATGGAGATTCACTGGTAGTCATCAGCCAGATAAACAAGGAATGGGATTGTTCAAGTGATTCAATGGGAAAATACTGCGCCGCCGTCCGAAAGCTGGAAGAGAAATTCGAGGGTCTGGAGTTTCATCATATAGAAAGAGATCGGAACACGGCAGCCGATGTACTGTCCAAGCTCGGATCCGGTCGAACTCAGGTCCCACCCGGAGTCTTCGTACAAGAAATCCTGCAGCCGAGTATCTCAACGGATCAAACAGAAGAGTGCAACATCATAGATCAACCTGAGTCAGACTCTGATGACTGGAGACAGCCGATTATTAAATATATAAAGAATGAAGAAGAACCAGATGACAAGAACTCGGCAGAGCGTATTGCCAGACAATCAGCTCACTATACACTCATTGGGGAGGTATTATACAGGAGGGGCGCGTCAGGCGTCCTCATGAAGTGCGTCCTCCCGTCCACCGGGAAGCAACTTCTGGAGGAAGTCCATGCAGGGCAATGTGGAGTACATGCAGCATCCAGAACACTAGTCGGGAAGGTTTTCAGGTCAGGATTCTATTGGCCGACGGCGAAGAACGATGCAGCCGGGTTAGTTCAGAGATGCGAAGCTTGCCAATACCTGTCAAAGCAACAGCACATGCCAGCACAGCAGCTACAGACCATACCAGTGACTTGGCCTTTCGCATGCTGGGGACTGGATATGATTGGACCTCTCAAGAAAGCTCAAGGAGGATATACCCATGTGTTGGTGGCGATTGACAAATTCACTAAATGGATAGAGTTCCAGCCCATCGCTTCTTTAACCTCTGCTAAAGCCGTGGAATTCATACAAAGCATAATATTCAGATTCGGGATACCAAACAGTATCATCACTGACTTGGGATCCAACTTCACCAGTTCAGAATTCTTTGACTTCTGCGAGCAAAAGAGCATTCAAATCAAGTACGCATCTGTAGCACATCCAAGAGCCAACGGGCAGGTTGAGCGAGCCAACGGAATGATATTGGAGGCACTCAGGAAAAGGGTCTTCGATAAGAATGAAAAATTTGCAGGAAAATGGATAAGAGAGCTGCCTTATGTCGTTTGGAGCCTGAGAACCCAACCTAGCCGAGCCCTGCATGGAAACACTCCTTTCTTCATGGTCTATGGGTCGGAGGCAGTGCTACCTGCTGACCTCAAGTTTGGGG
This sequence comes from Zea mays, assembly GCF_902167145.1. Lineage (NCBI taxonomy): Eukaryota > Viridiplantae > Streptophyta > Magnoliopsida > Poales > Poaceae > Zea > Zea mays. Next base: position 132,084,493 of record NC_050098.1, on the reverse strand, counting down.
CGCCAAGATTGATCTTCGAAAGCATAGCAAAAGCTGAGGCCACCAGGCTGGAGGATATTGATGTACTTGAGGAAGAACGACTGAATGCAGTAATCCAATCAGCACGGTACCAGCAGACTCTGAGGCGCTATCACGACAAAGCTGTGCGGCAACGTTCCTTTTCGATAGGAGACCTCGTCCTCCGCCGAATTCTAACGGGGGAGGGACGGCACAAGTTATCACCCTTATGGGAAGGGCCTTTCATAGTAGCAGAGGTCACTCGGCCCGGATCGTATCGCCTCACCCAGATGGATGGCACAGAAGTTGGGAACTCCTGGAACATAGAGCACCTCAGAAAGTTTTACCCTTAGCTGTATTTCAAAACAGCTAAGGCGACCATGTATTCTGTAAAATGGAAATACGTCATCAATAAAGAGAGATTCCAAAGATACTCGGCTCGTTTACGATTGACTTGCATTCTTACTTAACTCGGGGTGACCACTATGCCCTACAAACAGAGCAATCGACTTAAGTCGGCAACGACTTAAGGCGGTGCAACATGCTCACGCTTACTTAATTCGGGGTGGCCACTATGCCCTACAAACGGAGCAATCGACTTAAGTCGGCAACGACTTAAGGCGGTGCAACATGCTCACGCTTACTTGATTCGGGGTGACCACTATGCCCTACAAACGGAGCAATCGACTTAAGTCGGCAACGACTTAAGGCGGTGCAACATGCTCACGCTTACTTGATTCGGGGTGACCACTATGCCCTACAAACGGAGCAATCGACTTAAGTCGACAACGACTTAAGGCGGTGCAACATGCTCACGCTTACTTAATTCGGGGTGACCACTATGCCCTACAAACGGAGCAATCGACTTAAGTCGACAACGACTTAAGGCGGTGCAACATGCTCACGCTTACTTAATTCGGGGTGGCCACTATGCCCTACAAACGGAGCAATCGACTTAAGTCGGCAACGACTTGAGGCGGTGCAACATGCTCACGCTTACTTAATTCGGGGTGGCCACTATGCCCTACCAACGGAGCAATCGACTTAAGTCGGTAACGACTTAAGCCAGTGCAACATACTCACGCTTATGCAATTCAGGGGACGACTTCCATATCCAGAAAACAAACTTCATAATCATCATGTAGCGTTACCACAAACTTGCGAATTAATAAATAAATTCTGATACAATAAGAGAGTGATCATATCATTCGAATGATAAGCTGATAACCCCTAACGAGCACTCGATTATGCTAACCGCGCGCCCATAGCACGCAAAATGTTTCTCTATTTTCCAATGTCTTTCTCAGGAACGACTGACGAAGAAGGGCGATTCGAAGAATCGGGGGCAGCATTCACATCAGCTCTTATGTCTTCAGGGACAACCACGCCGGGTCTTCTCATCAAGATTCGTCCTGCCCGAATAGCCTTGTCCATGGCTTTGTCACGCTGAGCTTTGAGAGTAACAGCAGTTTCCTCGGCAACTTTAGCAGCCAGCTGAGCAGTTTCTAACTCCTGAGCAATGGATTTCTTAGAAGCTCGGAGTCCCTTGATGGTGGCATCCTTCGCTGATATCAATTGCGTGAGGCGGGTCACTTCATCTGCAGATTCTTGCAGCCTGCAACGCTGATTGTCCAGTTCTTCCATTGTAAAACGGTGGCTCCTCTCCAAGATGGTTAGCGAGTTGCTTGAATCTCGATACAATCTATCCAGATTGTCACGGGAAGCAGCAAGGATACATTTTTCTTCCTACAAGCAAAAATCAACTCATTCAGAATCCAAGCATATAATAAGGCGAAGCACGGTTTTGTAAGTTACCTTTTCAGAGTCAAGCCGAGCATGAAGAGAAGAACTCAGAGCGTTGGCGTCATCCAAAGCAGCGGAGACCTGATTCAGTTCAGTCTGGCTCTGAGAATACTTCTCCTCGAAGTCAGCACACCGTTGAGCCATTTCAGCTTGATCTCGGGAATGTTTTTCCTCAAGAACTGCAATCTGCCGAGTCATTCCTATCCAGAGGTAATCAAACGAAATGAGGTCAGAAGGTAAAACAATCCACGAATAAAGGCAAGGAAGAAGAAGAAGGGCACTAACCTGCATTAGTCGCCTCCAACTCGGATACACGACGATGAAGCGACACCGGATTCCAACGCTCAAGAGATGAAGCCACTTCTGGGATGGAAGCACCCTGCGATTTCAGCTGGTTGGCCATCCCATCCACCAAAGCCTGATAAGAAGAGCGGATGAGCATAATGACAAAAATTCATGCAACGTAAAGAACAAGCTAAAGTATAGCACAGTACCTGGAGGTTGGAAAAGAACGAAGGGATCCCCAAGTCAGGAGAAATCAGTTGATAACCAGGTGCCAGACCACCACCCGAAGCAGCTTGCAGCAGACCAGCAGGAACGAGCTCAGTACATTCAACAGAGCCTAACGCCAGACCAGTGGGGATGCTGCCCTCTAAAGCGACCCCCGGATCCAGAGTCTGGGCCACAACCATACCGCCAGAGTGTGGAGGTGAACCCGCATGAACATCCATGGAAGTGCAGGAAGGAGACCTTGCTCGGACACCCTCGGGGGCTGGGTCACAGTTGGCACTGCCCACTTGAGCCGGATCATTCCCGGCAACACCCTCGAGGGCTGGGCAGAGGCTTATACTCTTCACCCGAGCTAAGTCTTCCCCGGCGACATCCTCGGGGGCTGGGCGCGTGTCAGCACTATTCAAGGGGTCCAAGCTCTCTGCCGTAACCACCTCTAAGGTTGACGGGCCTTCAGCTACTTCCATGGGACCAGGACAATCCAAGTCAGCATCCCGACCCTCGAGATCATGCTCTAAGGTCGACGAGGCACGGGATGACCTCAACCCAGCATCAGGCATGGCAGCACAAGTCTCTGTTGCATCTACATCTGCAGGCTCTGATAGCAAATCCTCTGGGACCATATCCTCTAGAGTTTGATCAAAGTTGGCCATGGACAGTTCTTGCAGACCAATAAGGGCAGACAAAGCAGGAGAAGGAACTCCGCTACTTCCACCGCTGGCGATAAACTGCCGACTGTTTTTCCGAGTTAAGGGAGCCTCATCTTCTTCCTCTTCATCCTCCACAGCGGCAACGCAAGCAGCACTCCCATTGGGATCAGCAACAGTTTGGGCACACCCATTGGGTTCAGTGTCAGTAAGACCAGTTGCAGGCACTTCTTCAGCAGCAGGAGCTAAGGTACCGGCGTCCTCATCAAAACTGGATACTCGCCGGAGGCGTCTTCTCTTTTTCTTTTGCTCATCAGCAGAAGGCTCGGGCTGACTGGTTCGGCTAGGGCGCCTCGGGCGAGTGCTGATAGGTTTCGGGACATTCAAAGTTGTATCAACCTCTGGAAGGGGCACCACTGCCAACGTACCATCAGGAGCAGCATCGGATGAATCCTCAGTTAACAGATCAAGCATATCATTTATGTCGGCATCACTAGGGTTCAGAGGCACTTCAAAATAAACCTGCCGTTCATCATCAGGAATTGCCCCGAGCGAAGCGACCAAAGTACTGACTTCTTCAGCAGAGGGTCGCACTCTAAGGCCCAAATTGCTGTCAGTCACAGGCGGATTCGACACAAAAAGGGTGAAAGCTTTGGGAGGAGGTAGGTTCCAAGCCGAGTATGCCACTGGAGCACCAACATTTGAAACTTTACCCCTGAGGATCATTTCAAGTCGGCTTACCAAGTCAACAGAAGGAATTCTCCTATTGGTAACCCGAGTTGAGTCGGCCAGCCCTCGATACAGATATGCCGGATAGGCCCTGTCTTTCAGTGGCTGAATGTTCTTGAAAACAAAATCAGTGACCACAGCTTCGGCAGTCAGACCTCTCTCTTTCAGTAATCCGACTTCAGTAAGCAACACGCCTGCCTCGGCCACTTCCTGATCTGTGGGAGACTCAGTCCAACTCGGAGTACGAACATCTGGCTGTCTTCCTGACCGGGAAGGGAGAGAATTTCCATAATTATCAACTATAAACCACTCCAGACGCCAACCTTTAATGCTATCTTTGAGGGGAATCTCAAGATACTCGGTCTTCCGCCCACGGCGCATCTCCAAACTGGCACCTCCGACCAGCTGGTGTTGCCCCCCGGCCATCCCAGGGCGACAATGATACAGATACTTCCACAAACCGAAATGCGGCAACACACCGAGGTAGGCTTCGCATAGGTGAACGAAGATGGAGATTTGGAGAATGGAATTAGGGTTCAAATGGGTCAAGTTGATATGATAAAAGTCAAGAAGGCCACGGAAAAAAGGAGAGATGGGAAGGCCGAGGCCGCGGAGAAGAAAAGGAGCATAAACTACTGACTCGTGGGTATCTTCGGTTGGGACAGTAGTCCCGTGGCAAATCCGCCAAGAACAGAGTTCCCGCGGAGGAAGAACCCCGATGGAGACGAGGCAGAGAAGCTCAGCTTCGGAAATAACAGACATGTGGTTACCTGGGAAGGGTAACTGACTGTTGGGGTCGATTGCGGGGATCACCGCAGCAGACGAGTTCGCAGTTTTCCTCTTGGGCGCCATCTTGCTTCTCACTGGCGAACAGAGTAGGAGGCGAGTGGCAGAGAGAATTCAGATGCGAGAACGCAAGAACTAGGGCACGGAAAGCAAAGGCGGCTAAAAGCGCAACTCTTATGGGATATTCTTGAGCCAGATACCCTTTCAAAAAGTGCCCAGTCATCACCCGGCGGTTATTTCCGAAATCACAGCATGCCACGTGGACATGCGACAGTTATTTCCAAAAAAGCCGACGTGCCACTTCATCACTCGGTTATTATCCTCAAAATAACTCGTGCGGCTGGCTATCACTCGGCGTTGTCTTGAAAACGCTGACCTCGCGTTCAATCGCTCGGCATTACTTCTAAAATGCCGACGCCGACCTTCAAATCGCTCGGCGTTGCCTCCAAAACGACGAACTTGTATTCTATTGCTCGGCATTACTTCTAAAATGCCGACGCCGACCTTCAATCACTCGGCGTTGCCTCTAAAACGCCGACCTCGTGTTCAAATCGCTTGGCATTACTTCTAAAATGCCGACGTCGACCTTCAAATCACTCGGCGTTGCCTCCAAAACGACGAACTCGTATTCTATTGCTCGACATTACTTCTAAAATACCGACGCCGACCTTCAATCACTCGGCATTGCCTCTAAAACGCCGACCTCGTGTTCAAATCGCTTGGCATTACTTCTAAAATGCCGACGTCGACCTTCAAATCACTTGGCGTTGCCTCCAAAACGACGAACTCGTATTCTATCGCTCGGCATTACTTCTAAAATGCCGACGCCGACCTTCAATCACTCGGCGTTGCCTCTAAAACGCCGACCTCGTGTTCAAATCGCTTGGCATTACTTCTAAAATACCAACATCGACCTTTAAACACCCGGCGTTGTCTCTAAAACGCCGACCTCGCGTTCAATCGCTTGGCATTACTTCCAAAATGCCGACGCCGACCTTCAAATCATTCGGCGTTGCCTCCAAAACGTTGAACTCGTATTCTATCGCTCGGCATTACTTCTAAAATGCCGATGTTGATCTTCACTGACTCGGCGTTGCCTCTAAAACGTTGGTTTAGTGTTCGATTGCTCGGTGTTACTTCTAAAACGCTGATGTCAACCTTCACATCGCTCGGCGTTGTTTCTAAAAACGTCGAAACCGACTAAGATATCACTCGGCAGCTACTTCTGGAGGCGTCAATGTGATGCGCAAGTTATTCATCTACTATATCAAAAGAATCAGTTCAACATTCAGAGAAAGCGAGTCATCGAAAAGGGGGTCAACGACAGTTCTTCATTAAGGGGAAGTTAATAAGTTTACAAACCAACTCTTCGCGAGTTGGTGCTTCCCTACTTCTACTCTACATTACTACTACTACTAAACTACACTATACTACTCTACATTACTACTACATTATTTTAACTACACTATACTAATATCTAAAGACCAGTGGCGTTTAGCCACTGGCCTTGCCGCTGCTGCCCTTGCCGCCGCCGCCCTTGGTGCTGCCCTTGCTGCTGCCGCCTCTGGTGCTGCCCGTGCTGCTGCCGCCTCTGGTGCTGCCCTTGCCGCCGCTGCCTCCGCCGCCGTTGCTGCCGTCACCGTCGTCGTCGTCATCTTCGTCCTCGCCGCCGTCCGAGTCCTCCTCGTCCGAGGAGAACTCAGACTCATCCGAGCCCTCGAGCCCGGAGCGCTCGACGGCCCGGATGTACGTCCAGACCTCCGCCGCAAGCCCCTGGGAGTCGTCTGAGTCATCAGACGACTCACGCAGGGGGATGGGAGCCGGAGACCCCTCGGACTCAGAGGAGAACTCCTCCTCTGAGTATTCCGAGTCACCAAACTCCTCCGATGGAGGAGTCGGCTCACGCTTGCGCTTGTTGTTCTTGCCCATGGTGGAAGCAGACAGGAGAGAAGAAAGGGAAGAAACAGAGAACAACGAAGGATGTGAAAAAACCAGAGGAGCGAGGGCGTTATTTATAGAAAGGAAATGCAACCGCTCACTTCCAACCGCGGTCACTGAACAGTCGCAAAGCATTCAATAAGCACTCCCACCCATCTGAAGACACGTCAGACGGCAGACGCCGTTTCATGCAACACTACACCCATTGGGACTCCAGTCAAAACACAAAGGATATGATTACACTAGCCGTCCCATCACATTACTACTCAGAAGCAGCCGGCTAAAACACTCAGCGTACCAAGCCGTCCCTTGCCCACACCCATTGGGGGGGGACGCCCAGGAATTATCAGTATATTTTTCAAAACGGTCACATCCGTGCAGAGCACGCAGTAAATACCTCAAGACAAAAATAAGATACCAGTAAGGATCAGAGGAAAGCCAAATATAGCCAGCAAAGTACAAGACATGGCCGACAGAAGCGATGTGAAGACTAGACAGAGAACGTCCATCACACGTCCAATCAAGTCGCAGAAGCAAATAAATTGCATTACCTAGCAAGATATGGATGGACTGCAAGCTCGGCTGCTAGAGACAAAATGTATGCTGACCTCTGCAGCAAAATTTTGATGACATAATGCTGACCTCCAAAGCATAATGCGAATAGCTTCATGACAATTTTTACAAGCAAAAGAATGACCTTCGAATGGATTATCCTTAAAAAATCCATTTGAAGGTCGGGGGCTACACCCATTGGGTGCACCTCCAGTGCACCCCATGGATTATCACTCTAAACCGATATAGTGCCGACTTCTAAGGCATGGGACAAGATTGAAAAGACCAATCCTCAACCAAGGTACAGGAGCGCGCATGGGGATAATTTCTGGGGAAGACCTTCGAGTAGATTATCTTCTAAAATCTACTCAAAGGTCGGGGGCTACACCCATTGGGTGCACCTCCGGTGCACCCAATGAAGTTCAGAATCCTACAAATCAAAATGCCGACCTCTAAGGCACAAGAACAGAGCCAAACCTCGGTCAAACAAGTGATCAGAGCAAGAGAAGACAGCAGGAAGTCATTCTTTGGACCTTGGATCTTTGGGTTGATTACCTCCAAATCAACCCAAAGATCGGGGGCTTGTGGGGGATAGATATCCCCCGGGTCCACTAAAGAAGTAAAAGACCTCCCGAAAGGCCCAAAGGCCCAATAAATCGTAAGGTCGTTCTTTCGTGGGCCTGGGGAAAGACAATCAACAAAGCAGAGAAGACGTAAGACCGGATTGATGCAAACCCGGACGGCCCACAACGTCGAACGAGTAAATCGCAACAGAGACTCGACTTTCCCGCGCTGAAGCCCCCATGCAACAGGGCCATGCGAGGATAAGTCGGCAAGGGTTACGTAGGGATAAACTCAAGAGGTTCACTATCTTTCAGCTACTTGTTGTTATCATATCCACATGTACTGCCCCACGGTCGAGTATATAAGGCCTAGGGGGCACCCCTTCAGATCGATCGACCTTACTTGACTTAGCCACCCACGTAAACTCTCTGTGCCTCCGATCCAGAGAGCCCTCTTGTAACCGCACTCAAATACTCATCAGGACGTAGGGTGTTACGCATCTCTAAGCGGCCCGATCCTGCAAATCTTGTCCACTGTCCCTCGTGCAATCGGCACGAACCATTTTGCTACAATCGTTGACACCGTCCTACTCCTAAAAACACCTTGAGGGGTAACCCCAGGTGTGCGGTCGGACCCAAAACACCGACAGTGGTACAAGGGCAATTCTTTCTCGCCGAGGCACGAGATGAAGCGGCTCAGAGCCGCAAGGCATCCCATGACCCTTTGTACTCCTTTTAAATCTTTGATGGGTCCCATGTTGGTGATGGCCACGATTTTCTCCGGGTTGGCCTTGATGCCTCGTTCGGAGACGATGAACCCCAGGAGCATGCCTTGGGGGACTCCGAAGACACACTTCTCGGGATTGAGTTTTACGCCCTTTGCACACAGGCACCCGAAAGTTACTTCGAGGTCGGAGAGGAGGTCGGAGGCCTTCCTTGTTTTGACAACGATGTCATCGACATAAGCCTTGACTGTTCTGCCGATGTGCTCTCCGAACACATGGTTCATGCACCTTTGGTAGGTTGCACCTGCATTCCTCAAGCCAAATGGCATTGTAGTATAACAATACATTCCAAAAGGTGTGATAAAAGAAGTCACGAGCTGGTCGGATTCTTTCATCTTGATTTGGTGATAGCCTGAATAGGCGTTGAGGAATGACAGGGTTTCGCACCCAGCAGTGGAGTCCACAATTTGATCGATGCGAGGTAGAGGGTAGGGAACCTTCGGACATGCTTTATTTAAACCAGTGTAGTCTACGCACATCCTCCATTTCCCACCTTTCTTCTTCACAAGCATAGGGTTAGCTAACCATTCTGGATGGAATACCTCTTTGATGAATCCTGCAGCCATTAGCTTGTGGACCTCCTCGCCTATGGCTCTGCGCTTTTCTTCATCAAAATGGCGCAGATGCTGCTTCACGGGTTGGGCATCGGCTCGGATGTCCAGCGAGTGCTCGGCGACATCCCTCGGTATGCCGGGCATGTCCGAGGGACTCCACGCAAAAATTTCGGCGTTTGCGCGGAGAAAGTCGACGAGCACTGCTTCCTATTTGGGGTCGAGCTCAGAGCCGATCCTGACTTTCTTGCCGGCGTCGTTGCTGGGGTCGAGGGAGACGGACTTAACCGCCTCGGCTGGTTTGAAGTTGCCGGCATGGCGCTTCGCATCGTGCCTCCTTGGAGAGGCAATCCAGGTCGGCGATGAGAGCCTTGGACTCGGCGATGGCCTCGGCGTACTCCACGCATTCTGTGTCGCACTCGTAAGCGTGGCGGTACGTGGATCCGACGGTGATGGTTCCGTTGGGGCCTGACATCTTGAGCTTGAGGTACGTGTAGTTGGGGACGGCCATGAACTTGGCATAGCACGGTCTTCCCATAGGTCCCTCGGAACCCGACCACCTCGAACGTGAGGGTTTCCTTTCGGAAGTTGGAGGGAGTTCCGAAGCAGACGGGCAAATCGAGTTGCCCAAGGGGCAGGACGTGCTTACCGAGGACGATCCCGTGAAAGGGCGCCGCACTACCCCGGATCGTGGACAGATCGACCCCCAAGAGCCCTAGGGTCTCGGCGTAGATGATGTTGAGGCTGCTGCCTCCATCCATGAGGACCTTGGTGAGCCTAGCATTGCCGATGACAGGGTCGACGACGAGAGGGTACCTTCCTGGGCTCGGTACGCAGTCGGGGTGGTCGCCTTGGTCGAAGGTGATGGGCTTGTCGGACCAGTCTAGGTAGACCGACGCCGCTACCTTCACCGAGCAGACCTCCCGGCGCTCCTGCTTGCGGTGCCGAGCCGAGGCGTTCGCCACCTGTCCGCCGTAGATCATGAAGCAGTTGTGGACCTCCGGGAACTCCTCTTCCTTGTCGCCCCCCTCTTGTTGTTGCCTTGGTCCTTGCTACCTTCTGCAGAGGGTCCGGCCTTGTTGAAGTAACGCCAGAGCATGTTGCATTCTTCAAGGGTGTGCTTGACGGAACCCCTGTGATAGGGGCACGACTCCTTGAGCATCTTGTCGAACATGTTGGCCCCTCCGGGAGGCTTCCGAGGATTCCTGTGCTCGGCAGCAGCGATGAGATCCGCGTCAACGACGTCGTGTTTTGCTTGCACCTTCTTCTTGGCCTTCTTCTTCGTGCCACGTTGGACAGACGCCTCGGGGGCGTCTTCCTTCTGTCTTCCCTGAGGCTGCTTGTCCTTCCGGAAGATGGCTTCGACCGCCTCCTGACCAGAGGCGAACTTGGTGGCGATGTCCATCAGTTCGCTCGCCTTGGTGGGAGTCTTGCATCCCAGTTTGCTCACTAGGTCTCGGCAAGTGGTGCCGGCGAGGAATGCCCCGATGACGTCCGAGTCGATGATGTTGGGCAACTCGGTGCGCTACTTGGAAAACCGCCGGATGTACTCTCGCAGGGATTCCCCTGGCTGCTGGCGGCAGCTTCGGAGATCCCATGAGTTCCCAGGGCGTACGTACGTACCTTGGAAATTTCCAGCAAAGGCCTTGACTAGGTCGTCCTAGTCGGAGATCTGTGCAGGAGGCAGATACTCCAGCCTTGCCCGGGCAGCGTCGAAGAGGAAAAGGGGAGGTTGCGGATGATGAGGTTGTCGTCGTCCGTCCCTTCCAACTGGCACGCCAGCCAGTAATCCGCAAGCCAGAACTCTGGCCTTGTCTCCCCTGAGTACTTGGTGATGGTAGTCGGGGCCCAGAACCGGGCCGGGAACGGCGCCCGTCGTATGGCCCGGCTGAAGACTCGCGGACCTGGTGGTTCGGGCGAGGGGCTCCGATCCTCCTCACTGTCGTAGCGTCCTCCGCGCCTGGGGTGGTAGCCTCGGCGCACCCTTTTCTCGAGGCGGGCTCGACGGTCGCGGCGGTGTTGTTCGCTGCCGAGGCGGTCTGAGGCTACAGGCGTCCCGTCCCGTGTGCGCTCGGTGTGGACCAAGGCCTCCCACATGCGTCGGGAGGACGTTGCGCGATGCTTCGAGGGGCACCCTCGCCTTCGGGAGGCAGAGCTCTCAGCTCGTCGGATTGCGGCATCTTCCAGGAGATCCTGGAGTTTGCCCTGGATACGCCGCCCCTCGGTGGTGGATGGCTCCGGCATTGTTCCAAGTAGCATCGCCGCTGCAGCTAGGTTCTAGCCGGCCCCGCTGAAGGCTGGGGGCAGCCCTGCCCTAGCATCGTCAATGATACGGCGTTGGACGTCCCGGGCCCGATGACGCGCTCCTCCGGCGAGTGCTCGGCCTGCCCACTCCTGCTTGATGTTTTGTCGGAGCTGCATAAGTCGCTCCGCTTCTTCGTCGAGCTTGGCCTGCATCTCGCGGAGTTGCTCGAGCTGTGTGTCCTGACCCCCCGCAGGGACTCGGACCACAGCTAGCTCCCGCGGGATCTCAACGCGAGACGCAGGCGCAGGGGCGTCGTCGTTCTCTGGCATGCCGAGGCAGTCGTCTTCGTCGTAATCCCCCTGATCGATGTGGAAACACTCGCGGCTTGGGTCGTAACCCTCGTCGCCGAGGCTGTGGCCATCGTCAGAGCAGCCGGAGAGGCAGTAGTCACATGCGGACATGAAGTCTCGCATGGCACTGGGATCACGGAGTCCGGAGAAATCCCAATCGAAGTCGGGGTCGTCTTCTTCCTCGGAACTCGCGGGTCCGGAGGTTGAGACGGCCGTCAGTCGGTCCCAAGTTGACTACATATGGTACCCTGGAAGGTCAGGATATGCCCTCGCGAAAGCGCTCACCGAAGCAGGGTCGCTTGGTGGATCGAAGCTGAATCTAAAGGGAACAGGGTGGAAAATGGATGGTACCTCTTGGTTGATGGACGGTGGTGAAGTCGCATCGGGGATGGAATGCACCGTTATCTCAGGTACGAGGCTGACGCCCGACAAGTCCTTCGCGAGGGTGCTGGCGTCATCAGTCCGCTTGGGGTTGACACATTGCTGGGAAGCGACACCCATTGTTGTCTCAAATGCGAGGACAACACCCAACATGTCCCCCGCAGGGGTGCCGGCGTCGTCGACTCACTCTGGTCCGACAGCCGACGAAGTGCCGCCCCGTGCCTGGCCACGGTTGCCCCGTCTCCTCCTCCTCCGGCGAGGAGGGTGGCGGGGCAAACCCGGGTGTTCCTCCTCCGCCACGGGGGGAAGTCGTCATTGAGTTCGCCTCCACCGGGCGAGCCGACGACCGTCGTTGTTGTCATGCTGCGAAGGGAGGAGTACCATGTCGTAGCTGCCGCCGTAGGACATGAACTTAAGACTCCCGAAGCGGAGCACCGTCCCGGGCTGAAGAGGTTGCTGAAGGCTACCCATCTGGAACTCAACGGGAAAGTATTTGTCAACACGCAGCAGGCCCCTACCTGGCGTGCCAACTGTCAGCATTTCGGACCCGCGAGGACCCTCAACCGACCAGTGAATTTGTCGTTGTGTGTCCCTGCCCAGATGGGTTGATGCAAGATGGAACACAAGAGGGGAATGAGGTTTATGTTATCTTGCACCGGGGTGCTCGTAGTAGGGGTTACAAGCGTCGCGAGAGTGAGAGAGAGAGAGAGAGGGAGAGGGTTCGGTGTTGAGGTGAGGTGTCTGAGTTGGCCTCCACCGCGTCTCTCCTACTCTGCCTGCCTCCGCTCTTCTCCCATCCCTTGTCCCTGCCTTAGGAAGGCCCTGGACATCCCCTTTTATATATACAAGGAGATGGCCCAGCTGTACAATGGGGGTGTAGCTATGTGCTAACGTGGCTGGCGGAGAAGTGCCTTGAGCCCTGTACATGTGCTAACGTGGCTGTCGGAGAAGTGCTTTGGCCCTATAGAAGCATAGCTGGCGGTGCGGCATGGATCCTGCTGATGTTTCCTTGCTTCCGTAGGGGGTTAAGAGCAACCGACGTCATGGGCGCACGTGGGGAACCATCATTACCTGTTACCGGAGTAATCCAGATGGGACACCGGTCTTGTTCCTTCGTAGCCTGAGGCAGCTAGCTAGGGGTAGGGTAATGATGTATCCCCTGTGGCGTGGTCAGTCCGAGCCCGACGTCGGGCGAGGCGGAGACTTCTCCCGAGGCCGAGGCTGAAGCCGAGGCCTAGGGTCGGGCGAGGCGGAGACCTTCTCCCGAGGCCGAGGCTGAGGCCGAGGCCTGAGGTCGGACGAGGCGGAGCTCCCTGTTGCGCCCGAGGCCAAACTCGGAAGGGGTTGTGACTCAGTTTTGACCTGGTGGTTGGCACAGTAGTCGGAACTGGGTGAATAGCGTTGTTTTCCTGTCACAACGGTCAGTAAAGGGGCGAAGTGACTGCGGTCACTTCGACCTTGCCGACTGAGGCGCGTGTGTCAGGATAAGGTGTCAGGCGATCCCCGCATTAAATGCACATGCGATACGGTCGGTTGGTAAGGCGATTTGGCCGAGGTCGCTGCACGACAAAGTTTGCCCAAGCTTGGCTTCGGGCGAGCCGAGGGCGCGCCCACTGCCTGAGGAGGCCCTCGGGCGAGGCGTGAATCCGTCCGGGACTACTGTTCCCGCCCGAGGCCGGGCTCGGGCAAGGTGAGGTCACGTCCCTTGGTAGACGAGGCCCTGACTTGAACCATGCTTATCAGTCTTTGCGGTTTGTTCTGAAGATGTTTTCCAGCCAGGTTAAGGAGCATTGGGGGTACCCCTAATTACGGTCCCCGACACACTATGTGTAGAAACCTATCCGGCCTTCACATGAAATCATAATACTTCTATGTATGCTAGCTAGTTTTCTACACATAGTGTGTGACAACTTTCACGAAATAATTTCACATATTTATCAGAGTCTCTACATATGATAATCAACAAAAATAAATATAAATTAAAAAATATCATTTTTTCCGTCGGCAAACCGATGAAAAATACCCGACAAGAAAAAAATACTTGATGAAATCAACCATGTTTTTTCGTTGGGACCGACGCTATTTTAATCGGTTTAGCGCGCATAGCCCAAAAAAGATTTTTTCGTCAGGTTGCAAAACTGAAGGAATAATACTACCCTCTATTCTCAAATATTTATCGCCTGCTAGTTCATTTTTAAACTAAACCACGACAAATAAAAAACGAAGGGAGTATTATTTTCATCCGCCATGTGGTTGACAAAAACACATCGTCACATAATTCGGGTTAGGGTTGTCAATCTAACATAGAATCAAGCCATCTTTCTCTTTCACGCCTCCCCAACCATCTTTCTCTTTCATGTCACATAATTACGGTTAGGGTTAGAGTATTATTTTTAGGATCCCTAAGTCCTGGTGTATAAAAGGATATGATCGCCCACTGAGACGACCCTGTTGCTGAGTTTGGAATATAATTAGGTTCCTCCTCCTTCCATTCATGGTAGGAGTCCATATATTTTTTGCACAAGTTACTGTTCCGTGATTACAATCAAAAGATGTATGCAGGCCAAAAATAAATATGTCAAAAGGACGCGAGGAGCAGGCGATTGGGTACACACATCCAACTTATCCCGTTTATTATATATTACTAGTCGGTTGCCCGTGCGTTGTGACGGCTCATAACAATACCCACGTAAACTATCAACAAAAAATATCTCAAGATTTTTTATTGATTGTCTCTGCTCTCCACATAATATTTTTTTATTTGATTAACTGATGTTGTTGTTTACTCCATCCAATATGTCTTGGTACAACAACCCAGCATCTGCAGTAGTCCAATCGATAGATGCAAGCACCAGTTGGGTGTCAGTTTCTAGCGTTTTGCACTTAGTTTATTCATGAGCTGCTTCAATCTTCTTATCAGTGAAGTTTGCTGAATTTCAGTCATCTTCTCTCTGTTTATCCTATTTTTCGTGATTACTTCAATGAACTCAAGTTTTGCACTAAAATTACAAAGCATCAGCTGCCTCCCTTCGCCATTACACTCATTTTTTACTCTCTTATGTCCCATACATCGCTTTTATCAGTCTACTTCCATATTGATAACTTGAGCTGGGTTATCCTTTGAGCTTTTTTTCTTTTCCTTATTCAACCTATTCATATCTGTTGACCACTTTTGATCACGTACTACCTTAACACATGTGCAGTAGAGTGAAGGACTTACCATTATTTTGATTGGCATAAACCTCTAATACTTTGTCAATAACCTGGTTGTCACTCATCCCACTTTGCCACACTCTACCGATTTGTACCCAACATCCATGGAAACCACTTATAATGGTTTATTTATCCCCTATATATTATCATTTGGTTCTAGTTCCTCTTACGACTATTTTCTATGGTGGTGGTGGTGGTGCATGTGCTAGTAATAGCTGCCCATTCACTGCTACAGTAAACCTCTATACAGGCGGTCCAGTTAGCCTCTACATAGGCGGTTCCAGGAACCGCTTGTGGTGCACCGCCTGTGTTGTAAAATAACATCACAGGCTGTAAATCAAAAACCGCTTGTGATAGACACACATCACATGTGGTTCTATCTAAAGGAACCACCTATGATAGACACACATCACAGGCGGTTTCTTATTCTAGCCGCTTGTGTTAGACACACATCACAAGCGGTTTCTAATCCTAGCCGCTTGTGTTAGACACATACCACAGGCGGTTTTAAATATAGGTCCGACTGTATTTCAATATACAGATTCCAAATTTATATGCAGATTCCAGATTCATATACAGAATTAATAACAGATTCATACACAGATTCATACACATATTCATACACATATCAAGTTCCATACACAGATTCATACACAAATTCATATACATATCAAGTTCCATACACAGATTCATACACATATCAAGTTCCATATACAACTCAACAACTCAACATCTCAAGTTCCATATACAACTGAACATCTCAAGTTCCAAACTAAAGATCTAAACACTGTGTGATATCGTGTACAAACTTAGTTCTGGAAGTGTTGCAAATTTCCATTTGTATTGTAGAATAGCCCTTGTTAATGAAGAACTTCACGGCGCATAAAGTAAAGCAAGTCTTTTACAACCTTAGCCACGCTGACGGAAACCATATCTCTTTCTAACCATTCAGCATTGATCTTGGATTTAGGAACCTGCAATGAAAGCAAAAAGCAAGCAGTGCTAAGAGTAATGTGATGAGCAACAATATAACATAAAAATTGCAACATAGACAATGATAGCGAACTTACATCCTCATGATTGACCATGTAATGGAAGGTGACACGACACCATTCGCATACATAATAACCGCACAGGACAGTACCCGAAGGTTGTTTGTCACCATATGGAAATAATGATATTGACAAATTAGGCTTGTCCTCTAGATGTTCGCCGCCAAGATCTTTCTAATAAAAAACGGTATGCACTGCATATAAGAATAGCATTGTGAGATTAAGAATACATTTGTTAAGTTGTAATAAGTACAAGTGTGCAATAATAATCATACTTCTCTAAAATCTTCAAGAAGTCATTATACGCAGCCTTTTCCATTCTCAGTGAGTCGAAGACCACGACTTTACCATGCTTTGGAAAGATCATGATACAAATGTAGTGGTCACTATATAGACATAGACAAAAACACATGTTAAGATCACGATTGCCATAATTTGTAGTTCAAAACCATGTCGAGAACTTACTTAAAGTGGTGCGGAGCTATTATTAAGTCCTTGCCATGTTGTACATGATTATACATGGCTCGTCCAATGTATGCCGCCATTACCTTTATTTTATTTCTATGATTTTGTTTGACGGCTTTCTCAAATTCATCATCATCCAAGTCTTTGTATTCTTCTCCATGTCTTCGAACAACTTCTTTGTAGTGAGCTTGGGATATCATCAACGGGTCAAGAAACCCTGTCTTAAGTTGTTTCTTCTTATCATCCATGTATTGCATCCTACGTATAAAAAGTGTTAATCGTTGGACTCTCGTTTATGTGTGTGTGTACAAAACTAACAAATATGAAAGTTTAGAGGTACTTACAAGCAAAAGAGGGTTAAGTAGTTGGTTTCCATCCTTTGTCGGTGGTACAACGACCACAGATCGTCAAAGAATAAATGTCGCACAGGATCTATATTATCTTTGCTCCAAAATGCATCTTCTGGCACAACAAATGTGAAGTCCTCGAGTTTGTATTTGTTGCTAGCCACCATGTACCACTCATGCATTCTAATCTCCGGAGTCGACAACTTGGAAAGTTGCATCGTCATCAAGAACGGCCTCCCATTCACAAATTTAGGAGGAACATCCTCCTTCTTGTATATCGGGATATTGATTTTAAGACATAATGATTCTCGAGTATGAATCATTCCATCTTCTTCCCATACTTCGAAATTGTCTATTTGGGACCGTGTGCGTACTCCACGAGATGCTGATTCCGCTTTTGATTGATCTGTCATAACTCTGCAATTTTTGCAGGTAGCGTGTCACTGATTCTGACGGTTTCTTGACATTATCAGTGGCGATTCGCTGATGAATTTTCTTTGAAGTAGTTGGCCCTTCAACATTGGTGTCAACCTTTGCTTCCTTTTTGATGTTTGCGTCGACATTCTGAGGAACAATTTTGTCTACGTCCCCCTCGTCGAGTTCCTTCGCAAGAGGTGATATGATTGTTTCAATGGTTTTTGTGGAGGTCGGTGCTATATTTTCCTACACCATGGGGTATGGAATGATCAAACTATCTTTCTGTTGCATTGGTGTTGAATTCGGCGTTGGTGACTTATGACGCGATAGACGGCTTAAGATCGGCTCATCACCCAACTTGATGTCGCGTCGATGCCAAAGGACCAACTCGTTCATTGCCTGCTGCAAAGTTATGATCCCCTCAACTGGAAAGTCTATCTCCCAATCTTCACAACCATTGTCTGTGATCTCTAGAACTTGGACCACAGCATAGTGTGGCGGGACAGGATTATCCTTGTAGTTAACAAGTCCTGGTTTTACCAAACCAGTAGCAGCTTGTTTTGTTTTTGTCCCAGATCGATTGATTGGAATATGAAGAAAGCAAGGCTTGTCCTCAACAATATCGTCTACAAGGTACTTGGTGCCCGATACGAAGTCATGCACAGATCCTACGCTGCTAGGGACTAGAGGTGGACTCATGTGGCCTGGCTTGAGTTCACATGATATGCATTCTATTTTCTTCATTTTGTTCATCACGTCATTAATAGCCTTTTGTACCCTTTCATCAATAGTCTCTTCAAGGGTCCTTTTCGACTTCTCGTGTTTCCTATATGACGCCGCATACTCTGGAAACGCCTCTCTCCAGGAAATCTTAGAAGAGATTCCCCGAGCCCGTCTAGTGTGTTCATGATTGCCTAGTGCTGCAGTTAGTATGTCATTCTCCCTCCGAGGCTTAACTTCGCCCTTCTTTCTCTTTTCTGCATATTCTTGAACTTTTGTCGAAACTTCGCCTACCAATTCTGGATGCAAAAGTTTGTCGTCCTCAGTCAAACCTGCCCGACCTAAGATCCAACGAATAGCTCGCTCATTGATATCTTTTAATATTGGGTCCAAAGTGCCGTTAGCTATAGCTTCCTCGATTATCCTGTTCCACTGCACAACTTTATGGTGATATCCGGTTGACCCCAGGTGATGGGGGTGTTTGTTCATCTTTGCTCTCTGAGAATTAGTTTCGCCCAGTTCTTTGGCCTTCAGTTCGGTCTTCTGACGAACAAATTCCTCCCACTGAGCTTGAGTGATTTTCCCCATTTTCTTGGGCGGAGGAACCTTATTCTTCTTAACAAAATCCCTATTTATCTCGGTCTTCCACCCACGAAATATCTTGGCCATAGCAGAGAGTATCGACTTCCTTACTGCATTCTCTGTGCCTTTTGGGACCTTGAATGACTCAGACAACTTAGCCCATAGCTTATTGCGGGTGTCTTCATCTAAATCCTTCCATTTCTGAAGTGTGATTGGCACTATATCTCTAACAGTAGACCCGCAGGAATTTCAAAACTTTGTAACCACGTCAAGTGGTTCTTCAAGAAACCCCTCTGCATTGAGTTTTGTTACGTACATAACTGCACCTTCTTTCATCTGATTGGGACCTCGTTGCCCTCGTTTCCGCTTATGTGAAACGGATGATTCAGGCATCGGAGCATCCTACATGTTTCGTGTAGAACATGCATCCTCTTTCTTCTCTTCATTTGAAATCTATATATTGAAACAATTAATGGCCTTTCATATATGAACATTATTTTAGAATATAGTCGACATATTTCTATTTACCTCTTCATCGTTGAGAATATAGTCGGCATGAAGCTCATATGATGTTTTTTCTTCCTTGGAGGTATAGGAGGAAAAGTTTTGTCATCACTAGAACTATCCTCCCTGCTCCCTTCATCGGAGCTGCTCGTTGTCTGCCATTCAAGTTTGGTCGTGTCTTCATCAACTCTGTTAGACGCACCAGTGCAGAACACATCCATCCTAGTAGGTACCTAGTGCACAGCTGGTTCCATCAATAAGGGGGTCGACCGAGGATATATTGTTAGTCTGATATACTAGTTCCATCAATAAGGGAACTTGGAGAAAAGGTGATTCAAAAGAAATCGAGCCCAAACCCTAGCTGTACCCGGCCGCCGCCGCCAGCGGCCTCCCCATCTGCCGGTGGCGGTGAAGGCGATGGCGGCGCCTCAAGGCTCGCCTCCGTGTCCCTCCTTTCCTCCCCAAACAGGAAGACAGAATGTGTAGTAACTATGAGGTCCCAGAGTCTTTACTACCTACGAAGGACGAAATTCCGGAGCAGGATCGGGCCGGGAAGCACGGAGCAGACAGAAGTGCACTTTCCAATGCAGTTAGACAGAGAAGG
The DNA here is from genome assembly GCF_902167145.1 of Zea mays. Taxonomy (NCBI): domain Eukaryota; kingdom Viridiplantae; phylum Streptophyta; class Magnoliopsida; order Poales; family Poaceae; genus Zea; species Zea mays. Next base: position 132,064,752 of record NC_050098.1, on the reverse strand, counting down.
CATGGCTGTGATGTTATAATGCTGAAGGACCCCAAGAAGAGATTATGGCCTGTCGTTTACCACGACAGCCCATTATTTGTGGGCTTCACCGAGGGCTGGAAACATTTGGTGGCAGCAAACGACCTTCGGGCTGGGGGCGTCTGCGAGCTTGTTAAGGGGCCAGACGATGGTGAGCTGGTGTACTCTGTCCGGATGTGTGGTCACAAAATTTAAAGCCGCCCCGGCTTCATCTGTGCGCTTCTCTTCTCTTTGGTGGGCTGCTAAGCACTCTTATGGTCATAATTTCTCAATCTCTGAACTTATGGGTGGAAAAGGAAAAAAACAATTCACACTTCACTGGCCACCACAGTTCACACAGCACCAACATATATAATCCACCCTACTACTACTCCTCCTCCTATATATGCCAAAGAGGAGCAGAAAAAAGAAGAACTTGCAACAGTAACAAGGGGGTATCAGAACACAATATTTTCATCGCATGTTGAAAAGTAAGAACTCTGAATGAATATTATCAGTTTGTTAAATGAACTAACAGAAAATAGTGTATTAAGAATTGGGCTGTTCTGGGGATATAATTGAATTGCAAAAGTTAAGCAAAGCCTGCGCACAGTATACTGCCTATATCTGTCCCTTCCGAGTCTAGGCAGTAGGCATAGTTATTCATTGCAATAACATCTTAATGGTATACAAACATTTAATCAGAAGGGATAAAAGAAATAAAAAAACTGATACATGAGAAGTATTACTGACTGGCCTAAACCCTAAACCCTAACAATATAAGCATAATGACTGGACTGGCAACAAGCAATATGTATAATGACCAGCAGTAAGCAATAAGCAATAAGCAATAAGCATAATGACCAGCAGTAACAATACAGTAACAACACAAAGTCTGTAACAAGAAATCTGTCATCAATTAACTTCTACATGGAGAGGGAGGGTGCTCTTACCAAAGTGCTCTTACCAAAGTGCTCCGGGACGGTGGCGCTCGCGGCGCTCGGGCTCGAGGACGACGACGCTCGGGCTCGGGGACGGCGACGCAGTTGATCAGCCTGGCGGCGCAACAGCTGTGTCAGCTCGGGCGGGAGTTAGCTAGGGTTCCTGCCGGAAGCAGCAAGCCTTTTATACTGTACACACATCGCAGGCGGATTTTTAGACAAACCGCTTGTGATATATAACATCACAGGAGCTTTTTTATTCCGACCGCCTGTGATAGATTAACTTCACAGGCGATCGGAATAAAAAAGCGCATGTGATGTTATATATCACAAGCGGTTTGTCTAAAAATCCGCCTGCGATGTGTGTACAGTATAAAAGGACTAGCCCACGGATCATTAAACCGGGGCCGTCAGATCTTGATCCGAGTGACCATGCTACGAACCGGTTCAAAGATTTCGGAGATCTAATCCGGGCCGTCCAGGAGGGATCCGATGGCCCAAGATTCGCGGTACCCCTTCGGTGTACACATTTACATAAGAAACCCCTTGTTTTCGTAGAATAAACCTGCAGTCCAACTAGTAGTGTTCCCTGTGTCTTAGGATTATTATCACGAGACCCCTGGATTTCTCTGGAATTGAGGCCCAGTCCAGAATGGTATTTAACCCGAGAATTTAAATTATAAAATGGATTTTTAATATATAAATAAGTGCTAGAACTTGTAAAATTCATAGAAATTTCATTTTTAATCCAAATCAATCCATTCCAGTTTCTAAATTTTTGTAATATTATTAGCTATCACTTAGAATCTCTGTTTTGTCATGAAAATAGTAATAAAAACAGTAATCCAAATCAATCCATTTCAGTAATTGATCACTTGAAACATTTGTTCTCAAATCCTAGGGAGGCTGAGCTTATGCGTTGGCATGCTGAAAATCGCAAGCAGAGTAACAAACAGATTCGACACCCTGTTGATGCATCACAATGGAAAAATTTTCGATCTTATGTATCCTGAGTTTGCCAAAGAAACCAGAAATGTAAGATTTGCTTTGGGTACAGACGGAATGAATCCATTTAGTGAAAAAAGAAGTGTACCTAAACATGAGGGTAAACTATGTGGGAGAGGGAGAATGGGCAGTAAAACTTTTCACGTTGAGGATTACAAGCTAGTACATTATGCTCATGGTAGTGTACTACAACATCTCACGATAGCCGAGCCTTACATAGAGGAACACTTGGATGAGCTTCGTAAAGAAAATCAGAACCGCACAGAGGACTGGATCATGAGGTAGCACAAACATCGTTTCAGAGAATGGTTAATGGACAAAAACATCCCATTCGGAGACTCTTTGGAAGACCACATATCGATGTGTTCGTATCGATGCTTTTGACCTACAGGGACAGAAGACCACATATTTTGGATTCATAGAGGAAATATGGGAACTTGATTATGGCCCAAGCATGAAAATACCCTTATTTAAGTGCCAGTGGGTACAACATCCCGTGAGGGTGACAGTGGATAACTACGGACTCACACTGGTAGACTTAAAGAAAGTAGGATATAAAGATGACCCGTGGGTTCTCGCCGAATGTGTTGCACAATTGTTCTATGTACTCGATCCAGCAGATGAGAAGATGCATTTAGTTATTTATGGAAAGAAAAAAATTGTTGGAGTTGAGAATGTGGGAGACGAAGATGAGGAATACAATAAGTATGAAGAGATGTTCATCTTTAACGGTCCAGAGAGAATCAAGCGTGTGGAAAAGAAAATTGATAAGAACTTAAAGCCATACATGCGGAAAAATGGTAGTTCATGAAAAATTGTATGAATCAAATTGTATTTATTAGCATGTATGATCGATTATGCATTGTGGTTGCCAATTAATTTAAAATCTCGCTAGTTATCTATGTGTGCTATTAAAATTCATTTAAATTGTATTTGCATATTTCTGTTAAAAATTAAAATATTAATATGGTAACCAAATCACAATCACAGACTGTTAAAAACTAAAATATTAATATAGTAATCAAATCACAATCACAGGCAGTTTTTTCATTACGGTCCGTTTGTGAAACGAATAGAGCACCACAAGCGGTCCGAAACAAAAACCGCTTGTGATACTAATACATTACAGACGGTCCGAATAGCCTGGGACATCCCAAGCTGTTTTCTAACCGAACCGCCTGTGATGTAAAAAGTCTACCGCTTGTATAGAGCCAAATTGTACTAGTGATTACTGCTTTGCCTTCCTGCCAGTTCCATCAACTACATCCTTTGAATTATACAACCAAGCACTATCCTACAAATTACAGAAATAACAAACCAATATAATTTCTATAGGCATACAAAGACAATGCTATCAAGTTTTAAAGTAAGAAAGAAAACTTATCAATATGTTACCTTCATCAGCTAACCAGTTCAAACGCTTATTAACTTTGACTATTTCAATTCATTGTTCATATACACATCCTCCTCTGCATTTTTTTATTTTGTGCTAGAGAGAGAGTTCCTTTAGCAATCATGCGAAATGGAAACACTGAAGATTTGCTCAATGCAGCACCAACAAAGTGAAAATTTTCTGGAATGGTATTTCCATTAGTGAACCCTCCTAGCCGGTATAACCTGCAAACATATAACAAATGGAATACATATGGCAACCCCTTTTTAAAGCATATCCGAAAAGTTATTGTTGGACTAAATTATTGTCTGCCATTGCAAAATTCACTTCAATAGTTTTTATAGTTCCTTTCCCTTGTGCTCACAACAGTAATCAAAGAAGCAAATGAAAAACATACGATAATAACATCAATGAACAACATCACCAAAGTAATATTTTTATAAATATATTACTTGCACTACATAGAAAGATATAAAACATTATCATTTATATTACTAAATATTTTGTACGACAATACTTTTATCACTTGCAACAGTTATGATCAAGAAACTCTATGTGCACCTTTCTTTTTGCAATCATATGTGTAAGTATGACAACTATATCTACTTCATCTGAATACATGCCGAGGGTATTTGAAAAGAATGTGGACAACTGAACTTTATCAGTACCTACTTTCTCCGAAAGGTGAACCTCAGTCATCTCTGCAAGGAAAGTGGATTTGTTATATGTGAAGTTGTAAGCACTAATCAAACAAACAATAACATTCAATTAGAGGATCAGACAATCAATTATTTGATGCAAGAAAAATAGTTACTGAACCGGGGATGGAAAATCAGTTTGCCCATTAGATTCATTTAGGACTGTAATAAATAAATAAAAAGAAAACACTTACCACCCTTTGTTCCAAATTGACAATGCCTTCTTTGGGAGTATTGACCTAGAGCCTCTATGGATGTCTATCGAGCGTCATCGCGCCCTTGGCCAACTGTGAGGGTGCCTCAAAATCACCTCTGCTTTAGGGCTCTATCCCCTTTCCTCCTGCCATCCACGCAATAACCCCCTATTCTGTTGCTACGAGGCTAGAAGCACGACCAGCAAACTGTGGACAAACAGTGGCAAAGTTGAGATAGACCTTAGTAAAAGATTTCTTTATTGCAGAGAAGCATAGCCTCTACTTTAGGACTATGTCCCTTTTCATCCTGCCAACCATGCATCAACCCCCTTTCCGCGTTGCTCCGAGGCTAGAAGCACGACCAGCAAACTGTGGGCAAACACTGGCGAGCTACGACAAACCTTTGCAAATGATTTATTGATTGCGGAGAAGCATAGCTGAGAGGTGCTTCCATCTAGGCTGGAAGCCACATTCATTTCAGAGCTAGCCAGAAAGTATTTCGGCCAACCCCATTCCCATATGTCCTAGTGGGTACACCACTGGTCTGGTCCAATGGGTCACCGCCAAGCGTGAAGTTGGCCGCCGCGAGGGAAACCCACCCCGCCACAACGTGGGCCCTATTCTCGAGGAGGAGATCATCGGAGAGGTTGGTAGATACAACACACCTGGGTCGCTCCTCCCCGATTGAAACCTCCTAGGGTAGGGAGTGAGGTCCCTGATGCGACGAAGAGGAGGGCAAGAAGGAGGAAGGCAGTGGTGGGGGAGGGGAATGTGGAAGGTCGCCTCGACCAATTCGTCTGATCCCGACAGACCACCGGCAAGGGATTTGGTGCCTCCTCCTGCATCCCCACGCCCCCGTCGTCGGCGTTGACGGAGGGGAGGTGGAAGAGGTTCGCCTCGATGACTCTATGCGACCTAGGCAGCACGTCGACGACAGAGGAGGGGTACCACATCAGGAATAAGCTGGGCGGCGGTATTGAGGATGGTGGGCACACGGGATGGGGAGCGGAGATCCGTAGCACGTGGGAGACATCGTTCGAAAGCAGTATGGTTGTGCGGATGGCGGCTGATGCGGTGATGCGCGGATGGCGGTAGATGCGGGGATGCGCGGATGGTGGCAGATGCAGGGAGACGGATTGTGCCGCGCCCAGTGCTCGAGGTCGAGCTGCTTGTGCGGCGGCGGGTTCGGCGGTGGGTTCCAGGGACGGCGCGCACGTGACGCGCGGATGGTGGGGAAGCAGGTTTAGGGTTTCGAGGACGCGAGCGACGGGGAAGCGGGTTGATTTGGAAGAAACGTAGGGACTTTTTAAAAAAAGATGACGCAGGATGACAGTTGAAACTGGTGCTTTAAGTATAGTAAAGATTATTAAATCACCGTACACAATAAGTTGAACACCACCGTCTTTCTGTTTCTCCCAACACAAATTTGTTACAAAGATCGAGCTGGTTCTTCACACGTATAACTATTCTTTACCAATTTACTACCTTGGACACTTGACAAAGTATATATTTTTTTGCAACCAAACTTTTTGTGGTTTGTTCCTACACTACGTAGACTTACATATTACATTTTGGCACAATTATAAAAGTGTTTGCTATAACTATTAGATTTTGTTCGTTTATTTGAATTTTCTCGGATGATTCAGATTTGAACTATAAGTCACTCGAAAAATAGAAAACTGTGAATGCAAACATGATATTCATGTTATTTAGCACAAGTTACGGCCGATTTAAGAAGCAGACCGGAATTTTCGAGCACCATGCTCACGAAACATGGTCGTGAACTTGTCATCCAGTTATTTAAAAATTGTATAAAACACAAAGAAAGTCAGAACATTATGAAACTTGTTCACATGTCATGATATCATATGTATAGGGTATGATAAAAATTTCATAATGTTTCAAGAAAGTTGTGACGCATTATGTGTAGAAATCTAAATGTCCTACACATGAAATCATAGAGATTCAATGTAAACCGGTAAGGCTTCAATGTAGATCAGGGCTACAAAATCTCATAGACGGCCTTGTTGCTAAGTTTGGAATATAATTAGGTTCCTCCTTTTTCCATTCATGGTAGGAGTACTCCTCCTTTTTGTGGTATGTTGCTACAATATGTAGACCTATATGTACTATTTTGGCATAATTATAAAATTGTTTGCTATAACTATTAGATTTTATTCTTTTAATTGAATTTATTCGTATAATTCATATTTGAACTGCAATTCACTCGAAATATGGAAAACTATGAATGCAAAAAAACAGAAAGATTCCGGTAGTGAGTCCATATGTTTTTGCACAAGTTACCGTTCCGTGATTACAATAAGATGTATGCAGGCTGAAAATAAATATGTCAAAAGGACGCGAGGAGCAGGCGATTGAGTACACACATCCAACGTACCGTTTATTATATATTATTATTAAATCACCTTTCACAATAAGTTAAACACCACCGTCTTTTTGTTTCTCCCAACACAAATTTGTTACAAAGATGGAGCTGGTTCTTCACACGTAAAGGGATCAGAGATATATGGCCTCGTCCCGACTGTAGCAGCGGCGTCACGAGTTTATTTCACGCAGAGTTTGTTTTCACATCGGCATCCCAAGAGTGTCGAAACGCATGGTATGATGACACATGATTCACCACAGGAGATGGCTCCATCTGGATGGCCAAACTCCCTCGCGATGAAGTCCAGGCCAAACACGGGGGAGGTATCCGCCTGCAGGAGGCGGGCTGTCGCCGTCGTCGGAGCTACCATCAGCTGGAGAAGCAGCAGCACCAACACACCGGCTGCGACCTTCTTGCTGCCACTCTCCATGCTAGCTAGCTAGCTTTCCTCTCTCTCTTTGCTTTGCTCCCAACCTAGACACAGGTGATGACTACGCTTTGCTCTGCTCCCAACCTAGCTCATGCTCGCTTTTTATACACAACAGGCAATGGCGTGATGTCCCGTACGTACTAGACTATACGGATAATTATTATAAGTATTACAAGGCCAACTAGCAAAAGGGTGACGCCCTCTGGTTGATTTTTCGTCCAATCCAAATTAATAATGCCCACGCCGATGTGCATGCAATGGCGTGATGTGCAAATTAATATTTACAAGCAGATCATTGCAGATCCCGAATAGTCTAGTTTCAGGTCATCGACGGTCATATGTTTTTGTTTGGTAAGATGATAAGATGTATTCATAATATATGACTCATCAATAAGCTATTCTTGTTGATTTTATTTCCCTCCAATTAATGGCAATATTAATAAACACGTGGACCACGAGAGAATGACATGCATGGCGATTGTGAAAGCCCGTCTGGTCTGACTCTCACACCAGGTCGCCAACTGTTGTATCGAGCAGGGTGGATGTGCACTTGAATCATCATGATTATGAGCATGTTTTGTATCAAGCAGGGTTGGATGTGCACTGGAATTATCATGTCCATGAGCATGTTTGTAATTTCATATGAAATTGTACTTGGTTACTATAAATAGAGGCACAATGATATGAAGAGATCTCGCTTTTTGAACAAGGGAGAATCAAATCACTCCGCCTTCGAAGCTGTAATATTACCTTCGAGCTCTCCTTTGTAAAGCCGAAGGTGTAAACTACAATCTTTTATGCAATAAAGGATGAAGGAGGGTAATATGACCAGACTCAATCATTTTGTCACATCTTTATGCGCTAATGTCTTAGATTATTGTTTATTTCTCTAATATTATTCCGTTATTTAATATCACTAAGGAGGATTAATTGATGAAGCGTCGGAGCAATTGCGTAATATAATGCAACAAGTTGAGCATCTAGAGGAACCATATGCCGTCAAAACAACCTTCACCATGAAGAGCAAGGCTTTGTTGATTTTTTGTATGATATATAGTGGTTCTCCCTTGCTGCAGATAAATTATAAGCTACACCATGACCAGGCTACCTCAATTTCCAAAGTTTGATGGTTTGTCGAATCTGAAGCAGTTTCTGATGAGATACGAAGCTACAATATCATCCTATGGTGGCAATGCGACAGTGATGGCAAAGTCTTTTATAATGGTAATAAGGAGTGTAGCTCAAACCTGATATTGGTCCCTTTGGCCAATCACTACACTATCTAATCATGGCAGAAGTGACATGCTTCTCAATCTCGTTCGATCCACATGGATTGAGATTAAAACAGAATTGGTTCCTCCTTTCTTTCTTGGTAGGCGTTGCACAAGTTACGGTTCCGTGATTACAATCAAATGAACTAGCGGCGACAAATATTAGAGAATGGAGATACGCCTTACGCGAGGAGCAGGCGATGGGTACGTACACACATCCAACATATCCTGTTTATTATTAAATCACCATATATATACACACAATATTGTTGAACACCACCGTCCTGCTTGTGTTTCTCCCAACACAAATTACAAATAGCTAGTCCAGAGATCACAGCGGCCCTGTGAAATGACGACGGAAATTAAGATACCGAAGCAACAGATCAACGTGGCCTCGTACGTGGGATAACATCATTGAAGCCCAAATGAAGAAGCGGCGTCACGAGTTATTATTTCATGCATACTTTGTCTATGCATTGGCAACCCAAGAGTGCCTTATAACTGCATGGTATGAAGATATACAGGATTCACCACAGGGGATGCCTCCCACTGATGGCCAAACTCCCTCGCGCGGGTATCCGCCTGCAGGAGGCGGGCCATCGCCGTCGTCACAGCTACCATCAGCTGGAGAAGCAGCAGCGCCAACACACCGGCTGCGGCGTTCTTGCTGCCACTCCATGCTAGGTAGCTTTTTTTTTGAAAAGGAAAATATATTAAACCTTTCGAGAAAAATATATCGAGTTTAAGCACATTCTTGAACGAGTACCTTTCGACCTCTGTTTCATAAAGGAAACATACAACCAAAACAACAAGAAGAAGAATCCAAACACAATCTAGTGGCTATGGATTCTAAGACTAGACCGCCACCTATGCACCCGGTATAAGAAATCCATAGCCACTACCGGAATCGTCGGCTTTGTCGAGTGCCTGAAGCACTCGGCAAAGTCTTAAAAACACTCGGTAAAGGCTTTGCCGAGTGTTACACTCGGCAAAGAGGGCTCGGCACACAGTGCATCGGCAAAGCCTTCTTTACCGAGTACTTTTTCTCGGGCACTCGGCAAAAAGGTTTGACGAGTGCCAGGGGGCACTCGGCAAAGAAAAACAGCTGTTACGGCGTCGGGGCCATGGAGACGGCGTCTTTGCCGAGTGTCGCCCTGACAGCACTCGGCAAAGAATCCGCCAGAGGGGGTTCCCATGTCAGGTACTTTGCTGAGTGCTTGGTATGACACTCAGCAAAGCGTGCTTCTTTGCCGAGTGCCAGAGACATTACACACGACAAAGAACGTATACCGGTGCCCAGGTCTTGGTTCTTTGACGAGTGTTATGGCCCTGACACTCGGCAAAACACCTCTTTGCCGAGTGTTACACTCGGCAAAGTGACCAGTATACACCTTTTTTATTTGTTTTTTATATTCCATCCAAACAAACAAAAGATACCACATATACATCACATATATCACATATATACATCACAAATATCATCACAAACATAAATATCCAACACAAACATAAATATCCAAGTTCTCAACGCAAACATTAGTATCAAGAACATAAGTCTCATAAGTCTCAAGCTCTGACATAAGTATCCACACAAACATAAGTATTCAACACAAATTCTGAAGTCTAAACACTGAAAACATAACTCTCATGGAGGTGGGCTGTTCGACTGGTGTTGCGTTGGGCTGAACCCTTCATGAGGGTTGTTGGATGCCGCCCCAGATTGGCCCTGCATAGAGAAGAGATTGCATGTGTTATACCATATGCATTACCAACATCTAACTACAATTTTGATACTCACAGGAGTATGGAAGAGAGCAGGGTCAACTGCAGGGAACAATGGAGGTGGCGGAGCGAAGCCCTGTGCGGTGCCAAGGCTCTGTATGTACTGGAACATCTCCGCCATCCTCTGATGATCTGCCAGGCGAGCCTCCCGGTCCGCCTCCCGCTCCGCCATCATCCTCGCCTCCATCTCTTGACGTTCCCTCCTCTCTTCTTCTAGTTGGGTCTGTAATATTACAAGCCAACATTATAGTAACTCAAAGAGAAGGTATAAAACTCAAGGAAGGACGAGTTACAGAAGCACTAACCTCGAGTTGCTGTATGCGATGCTGTGAGCTGTCGTGCCGAGGTCGTATGGCTGGACTCGAGCCCATGCTCCTTGCTCTCACCTGAGACAGAGTGGGAGTGAAGGACGAGTCGATTGCCCCGTCGGCAATCCAGTACCGCCCATGTCTCTTGCCTCCTCCGACCCTCATGAGCACATCGGGGTCGATCGGCTCGGTGCTCGGATCATATTCTGGGCCATGGACCTCCTGCGCCATGGCAGTGTAGTCATGAAGGCGGCTGTAGATGGTGGGGTTGGTGTAGGCCTCGGGCCCGTCATCCGGGTTGTAGGTGATATCGGACGTCGCCTTGACCTTATGGGCCATAGCATAGGCTGAGAAGGTGGAGCAAGGCCGGCCACCATGTGACGCCGACTGCAAGAAAACCAACGAGATAGTTAGAAATAATATCTAATCTAGTGCTATATACCTAAATAAAAAAGAGGGCGTACCCATGCTTCTGCATATTGGCCCAGGCTCCGGCTGCCTTGGTGGTGGGAGGGACCTTGCATCATCATACGCCGTTCCCGGCTAGCGTTGTGCGCCTCGTCCCACTCAGCTGAACACCACCTATCCACCATCTACTCCCAGCACAGAGGATGTGCGGCGCACCAATGTGGAATCATCTACAAAGTAAACACGTAAAGTGCATATTAGAAGATAAAATAAAATTCATGCATGGAGTAAACTCTGTTATAATTGTCCACAAATGATACATGTAGGTCTACATAGTGTAGGAACATACCACATAAAGTTTGGTGGACAAAATCTAAAAAATAAAAATATGATTTGCCGAGTGTCCAGAGAAGACACTCGGTAAAGAGTTCTTTGTCGAGTGCCAAATATTTGGCACTCGGCAAAGAAGTCTCTTTGCCGAGTGCCGACCCTCGGCCCTTGGCAAAGGCTGACGGCCGTCAGCTTTAGGATGACTGTCAGCTTTAGGACGGCCGTCAGCTTTAGGACGGCCGCTGACGGCCCTTTACCGAGCGACACCTTTGTCGAGTGTTTGACACTCGGCAAACATGTCTTTGCCGAGAGTTTTCCTGTACCGAGTGTCCTGCACTAGGTAAACCAGCTCGTTACCGAGAGCAAGACTTCGCCGACTGTGGCTCTCGGTAAAGCCTCCTTTGCCGAGTGCCCGACAAAAGGCACTCGGCAAAGAGTCCGACACTCGGCAAAGGCCCGGATTCCGGTAGTGAGCCACTCGTGTCAAAAGATGCGATGCCTCCGTAACAAAGTCATGAGAATCCGCTCGCTGAAGGATATCCCATGAACGCATCCAATGGACTAAATAGCTTGCAAAAGGAGAACATGAGTTTTCTTCTCAAAAACTAAATCGTTTCTACATAGCCACATAGACCAACACAACGTTGCAGCTCCAAGAACTATGGATTGCCAAGTGTTAGGTATTCAATGAAGCCACGATCCAAACAAATGAGAAGCATTATTTGGTAAAGGAAGATTTGAAGCACACGGGAAGAAAGACCAAACAGCTCTAGCAAAACGACATTCAAAGAAGAGGTGTTCGAGAGTCTCATCCTTGTGATAGAAACTGCATGATCTATTACCATACCAATTGCGTTTAATTAAATTGTCTTTCGTAAGTAAAAAGCCCTTGAAAAGGTACCAAAGAAAGACCTTAATTTTTAAAGGTGACTTAATCTTCCATATTTTTATTGATGTTGGGAGCTTCCTTCCGAATGAGAGCTAGATAGAGCGATTTCACCAAGAACACTCCATTTTGTGTTAAGTTACAGTGGAACGGATCAGACTCTTGTTTTAAGCACTATAGGAACAAAAAGCATTTTCGACGTCTAGGTGCCGCCGAAAATAGGGCCCATGCCGTCAAAAATAAGCTATTTTCTACGGCTTGGGCCCTATTTTCTGTGGTACGTGGCCGCCAAAAAATAGCCGAAAGTAAGTAGTAATTTTCGGCGGCCGGAGCCAGGCCACAAAAATTTACTTATTTTCGGCGGTAGTCTTACAGGGCACCAAAAATAGTGGCCACCGAAAATAAACCTGGTTATTTTTGGAGGTCTGAACATGGCTGCTGAAAATAAGTAATTTCAAAAAGAAAATATGAAAGAAATGTAAAATCAATAACAATTTTAACAACAATATAATCACAATAATATGACAGAAACATCAATTCTAGAATTACACACATTCAACACAAAATATCATAATTCCTCACAAATACATCACAGTTCACCAAAATACCTTGCAATTCCATTACAATTTAACAGAAACTCACAATTCCATCACAAATAGGGGTTATTTGAGTTGTGATCACATATAGTCCATTACAATATAACACAAACTCACAATTCACCACAAGAGTCAAATCATCACATATAGGGGTCATTTGAGTTGTAACCACTACCTTCAGAAGTGAAGAAGTTGTTTACGAAGTCGTATATCTGGTTGGAGTCTAAAAGAAAGAACAAGATATTAATAACTACAGTGTTTACATGACCACTATTCAAACGAATTGTTTATCAAACTAACCTCTCCTGTAGTAGATCCCTCCCCTCCAGAAGCTCTTCCTGGTGCTGGTATCACCGGCGGTGGCGAGTTGTGGCCCATAACCCTGGATCCCTACAAAATCAAGTTTATTCAAGATTTGAAAGGTTAATACAAACGATAAGTCTAAACTAAATTGAAGTAGCTGAGGTGGAGGTAGCAGAGCATGTAATCCCCACTGAGGCATCGGCGGCTACGACTGCTACCACAACCCACTTGCGACAAAGAGTCGCCATAAGACCTCAACTCCGTCGAATTGATCACACCAGTAAACATAGAATATCTTGAAAAACAAGAAAATTAGCTATTCGGTCATAGTTTCAATATTATTGAAAAAAATCACAAGTTGATATCGTCCATGGGTCTTTCCTCCAATAGAATGCACAACTTCAGCGTCAATGGTAGACGCTCCTCGCCAATCAAGTCTTCTCCATACTTCCTAACCATCTCTTGTTCGTAAGTCTCCTACAATACAATATGAAGGTTCAGCGCACATGTAATGTATAGTTATATGGCAAGAAAACATTATTCCTAACAACTACTAACCATACACTCAGCGGTCGCTTGACTACATAGCTCATCGGGAATTTCACTGTTTTTTGCTCTATGCCCTCGCCTTAAACATCGATTGGGCTCGGGACAACTCCAGTTTGAGCCTCCTGCAAATATATGAGTTTAAACCGATTCCATTTCTGAGTTAAATAGAATACTACATACTCACGATTTGCTTCGCCAACCGAATGTGTCCATCAGCCCCATAGGTATTGTTGACTACGACCTCATCATCGTCCCCGTCCTACTGATGGCGCTGCCTATGTCGATTCCTGTTTGACTTCTCAATCCACTCTGGCGAAGCCCATATCTCATACAAAGCCTTGTAAGCCTGTGGTCGATGTTCCATCCATGGAAGAGTTACCTACATCTAAGTGTTAGCACAAAATTGCATTCACATCTGAATGAGTTGCTAGATTAAATTTTTACCTCAATGTACTGGTCCACAGTCAAGTAGACATATGAATATTGTCAAAAGTTGTTGATAGAATGCCCTCGACGCTTCATGTACGCGTTCACAACCTGTAGACGAGCATTGGAAGAATCCAGGTGGGAATATTTTTCTACCTTGCATAACAACATTTATATTTCTTTTTCCAACTTCTCCATCATATTTTTACTTATTCTTTAGCACAGATCTGCCTGTAGAAATAGCTTAGCTCAGCTATTGCTTGCCACATGGCATCGGGCATGTAACCACAAAACATGACAAGGATAATTCTCTCCATTAATATATGGAAGTCATGGCTCTTTAACCCAGTTAGTTTTCCCGTTTTCAAATTCACAGCTCTTTTCAAGCCTGCATCATAACCATCAAGAAATTTAATTTTTTCATCCATCTCATCACCTCGATCTTGTCCTTAGAGGTAAGTCAGAACAATGCATGTGGTGGCTTGCCGTTGTCATTGAGCACTTGGGTTGGTCGGTCACAAAGCATTGCTAGATCTCTTCAAGCTTTCAGATTGTCCTTTGTTTTTTCAAAATGCATGCAGGTGTGTATGAGGGCTTCAAGAACATTACTTTCTTGGTGCATGACATCAATGTTGTGCACAAGAATCAATGACGACATATAAGGGAGCTCCCACAGACCACATACATGTATCCAGTTATGGTCCACTCCAAATCCTTGGTACTTGTCCCCTTTTCATTTAGGACACGGTTGTTCAGCTGAGCATATATTTCTGCTACGTTCAAACATTTTGGCGGTCCTTTGGAGACCACTGTGTTCTTTATAAAGTTTTTTCTTATCGCTCCTAAAGGGGTATTTCCTAGGCAACCCGCGTCAATGGCAATCGAAGTAAGTGATCTTTCCACCACGAGCAAGACAGAAGCAATCTATATCTGAACTGCAATATGGACATGTCAATCTACCATGTGTACTCCAACCAGCAAAAATAGCATACGCCATGAAGTCATGTACCGACCACAAATACGCAATTCGAAGTTTGAATATCTATTTTTTTAATAATCGTATGCTTTGACTCCTTTCCAAAGCTCCTTCAATTCTTCAATCAAGGGTTTTAACATGACATTGAGTTTCTTTCCAGGATGGTCCGAGCCAGGTATGATTAAGCAAAGAAATAAAAATTCATACTTCATACAAAGAGAAGGTTGAAGCGTCCCAATCCTCTGGGACTCAAATGTGATACAATTACTAGTCCCAGGAGGCTAGTAAACACATTTATATGTCAGATGGTTCTAGATCTACTTAAACGAGACAAACCTATAAAGGTGGCGATCAACTTTAAGAGTTGGTCCACAACTCGGGACATATCATCAGAGTGGGGCTGAAGCAGCCCGATTTACGCCGCGAAGCAAATCAGCAGTCCAACAGCCACAGGCATGGTTGGGAACAGGCGTGACTCTTACCTGATCAGTGATCTCCTTCTCTAAAAAACAACAAATAAGCAAGAGTGAGTACTTACGTACCCAACAACCCACATTCACCCACGGAATGGGGAATTCATATATAATGCATGGAGTATGTGAGAGCACCTAGAGGGGGGTGAATAGGTGATCTTGTAAAACTTGGAACTTAATGCCACAAAACTTTGTTAGAGGTTAGCACAATAAAGCCAAGTGGCTAGAGAAGAGTTCTTGCAATACACGATAACCACAAGAAGATCAACACAGATAGACACAGTGGTTTATCCCGTGGTTCGGCCAAGTCCAACACTTGCCTACTCCACGTTGTGGCGTCCCAACGGACGAGGGTTGCAATCAACCCCTCTCAAGCGGTCCAAAGACCTACTTGAATACCACAGTGTTTTGCTTTTTACTATATCCCGCTTGCGAGGTATCTTCACAACTTGGAGCCTCTCGCCCTTACACTTTGATGTTCACAAAGAAGCACAGAGTAAGGGAGGGATGAGCAATGCACACAAGACACAAAATTAGAGCGACACTACGCACACAAGTCACAACAAGAGCTCTCAACACAACTCAAAGAGTTCTCTACTCAAATGGAGCTCTAGTTGCTATCACAAAGAATCAAATGCGTGGAATTGAAGTCTTGGTGCTTAGGAATGCTTAGAGAATGCTTGGTGTACTCCTCCATGCGCCTAGGGGTCCCTTTTATAGCCCCAAGGCAGCTAGGAGCCGTTGAGAGCATTCCAGGAAGGCAATTCCTGCCTTCTGTCGCCTGGCGCACCGGACAGTCCGGTGCACCACCGGACACTGTCCGGTGCGGATTTCTTTCCTTCTTTGGCGAAGCCGACCGTTGGAGATTCAGAGCCGTTGGCGCACCGGACACTATCCGGTGCACATCGGACAGTCTGGTGCCCCCTTCTGACCGTTGGCTCTGCCACGCGTCACGCGCGGATTACGCGGCCGACCGTTGGCTCGGCCGACTGTTGGCTCACCAGACAGTCCGGTGCACTACCGGACAGTCCGGTGATTTATAGTCGTACGCCGCCGACGAAATCCCGAGAGCAGCCAGTTGACAGACGCCAGCCTGGCGCACCGGACAGTCCGGTGCACCTAGACTGCACAGAGTCTTGGCTGCTCAGCCAAGTCTTTTCCAAATTGGTCTTTTCCTATTTCTAGCACTTAGACACAATTCATTAGTCTCCAAAACAATGTACTAAGTCTTAGAAACATACCTTTACTCTTGATTTGCACTTCTTGAGTCTTTGGCACAAATATTACTCAAAGCATTTGTGTGGAGCACTTAATCACCAAAATCTTATAGAAATGTCCCAAGGGTACATTTCCCTTTCAATCTCCCCCTTTTTGGTGATTAATGCCAACACAACAAGAAGCAACTAAAGGAAGTGCAACATCAATGCAAATAAGAACACAAATTTATTTTTATTCAAATTTGGCATATTTGGATCATTCTTTGCCACCACTTGGTTTTGTTTTTGCAAATCAACCTCAAATTCCTATCTCTAAGTCAAACACACTTGTTGAGACATAAAGAGAGTTGTTCCAAGAGAAATTGATCAACGATTTCAAAAAAAACTCCCCCTTTTTCCATAATCAACCATTCTCCCCACAAGAGGCCAACTTTTGACAAAAGAGACAATAAGAGATTTTTGACAAACCAAAAACTCTATTCTACTATTTTCAAAATTCTCAAGTGGTAGCTGATCCATTTATTGCTTTGGCCTTATTTTCTCCCCCTTTGGCATCAAGCATCAAAACAGGATCAATCTTGGCCCTTAAACCCCATTGCCTCACCAAAATCTTCAATTAAGAATTAAAAAGGCAATAAGAGCATGAATATGAACTTGGAGTTAGTTACTCTTTCATCGGAGTGCAGTGGAAGTCTTGCATGATCCAAGTCCACCTTTTCCCTTTCAGACCTCCTTTGGGACTAAATTAAGCAAACTCAAGCACACAGTTAGTCTCAAAGGGTCAAGTTGTAGCACATCTCCCCCTAAATATGTGCATCACTTGCAAATGGACTTGTGAGGTCCGGGGAGTGCTTGTACAACTTGAGCACCATACATAAACAACAAAGTGCATTAAGGAACATGATCAAGGCATAAAACACATGTATGCTATAAATCAATCCAGGTTCCGCGAATCTAAGACATTTAGCTCACTACACAGCTTGCAAAAGGTCGACTCATCTAGAGGCTTGGTAAAGATATCGGCTAGCTGGTTCTCGGTGCTAACATGAAACACTTCGATATCTCCCTTTTGCTGGTGGTCTCTCAAAAAGTGATGCCGGATGTCAATGTGCTTTCAACAGGATTATCCGCCATGCGGATAGCACTCTCATTATCACATAGGAGTGGGACTTTGCTCAGATTGTAGCCAAAGTCCCTGATGGTTTGCCTCATCTAGAGTAGTTGCGCGCAACACTGTTCTGCGGCAACATACTCGGCCTCAGCGGTGGATAGGGCAACGAAAGTTTGTTTCTTAGAACTCCATGACACCAAGGACCTTCCTAAGAATTGGCATACTCTTCCTATCGACCTTACATCCAGCATAGTCGGAGTCTGAATATCCAATTAAGTCAAAGGTAGACCCCTTTGGATACCAGATCCCGAAGCAAGGCGTAGCGACTGAATATCTAAGAATTTGCTTCACGGCCACTAAGTGACACTCCCTTGGATCGGATTGAAATCTAGCACACATGCATACACTAAGCATAATATCCGGTCTACTAGCACATAAATAAAGTAAGGACCCTATCATAGACCGGTATGCCTTTTGATCAACGGACGGTGTGTCCGTCGGTTCCCATTGGAGTCTTTGCGGGCTTGGCGTCCTTCATCCCAAACCGCTTGATCAAGTCTTGCGTGTACTTCGTTTGGGAGATGAAGGTCCCATCCTTGAGTTGCTTCACTTGGAACCTAAGGAAGTAGTTCAACTCGCCCATCATCGACATTTCGAATTTCTGAGTCATCACCCTGCTAAACTCTTCACAAGACTTTTGGTTAGTAGAACCAAATATTATGTCATCGACATAAATTTGGCACACAAATAAATCACCATCACAAGTCTTAGTGAATAAAGTCGGATCAGCTTTCCCAACCTTGAAAGCATTAGCAATTAAAAAGTCTCTAAGGCATTCATACCATGCTCTTGGGGCTTGCTTAAGTCCATAGAGCGCCTTAGAGAGCTTACACACGTGGTCGGGGTACCGTTCATCCTCAAAGCCAGGGGGTTGCTCCACGTACACCTCCTCCTTGATTGGTCCATTGAGGAAAGCGCTCTTCACATCCATTTGGAACAACCTGAAAGAATGGTGAGTAGCATAGGCTAACAATATGCGAATTGACTCTAGCCTAGCCACAGGAGCAAAAGTCTCCTCAAAGTCCAAACCTGCGACTTGGGCATAACCTTTTGCCACAAGTCGTGCCTTGTTCCTTGTCACCACCCTGTGCTCGTCTTGTTTGTTGCGGAACACCCACTTGGTTCCCACAACGTTTTGCTTGGGACGAGGCACTAGTGTCCAAACTTCATTTCTCTTGAAGTTGTTGAGCTCCTCTTACATGGCCAACACCCAGTCCGGATCTAGCAAGGCCTCTTCTACCCTGAAAGGCTCAATAGAAGAGACAAAGGAGTAATGCTCACAAAATTAACTAGTCTAGAATGAGTAGTTACTCCCTTGCTTATGTCACCCAATATTTGGTCGATGGGATGATTCCTTTGAGTTGTCGCTCGAACTTAGGTTGGAGGTGCCGGTTGCGCTTCTTCCTCTATCACATGAACATTTTGTGCTCCCCCTTGATCACACGCCTCTTCTTGATGAACTTGTTCATCGTCTTGAGTTGGGGGATGCACCATTGTTGAGGAAGAAGGTTGATCTTGCTCCTTTTGTTCCTGTGGTCGTACATCACCAATCGCCATGGTACGTATTTCGGCCGTCGGAACATCTTCTTCATCTACATCATCAAGATCAACAACTTGCTCTCTTGGAGAGCCATTAGTCTCATCAAATACAACATTGCTAGAGACTTCAACCAAACCCAATGATTTGTTGAAGACCCTATACGCCTTTGTATTTGAGTCATAACCTAACAAAAACCCTTCTATAGCTTTGGGAGCAAACTTAGAATTCCTACCTTTCTTCACTAGAATGTAACATTTGCTCCCAAATACACGAAAGTAAGACACATTGGGTTTGTTACCGGTTAGAAGCTCATATGAAGTCTTCTTGAGGAGGCGATGAAGGTAGACCCGGTTTATGGCGTGGCAAGCCGTGCTCACGGCTTCCGTCCAAAACCGTTCGGGCGTCTTGAATTCACCAAGCATCGTCCTTGTCATGTCTAGTAGCGTCCTGTTCTTCCTCTCTACCACACCATTTTGTTGTGGTGTGTAGGGAGCGGAGAACTCGTGCTTGATTCCTTCCTCCTCAAGATACTCCTCCACTTGAAGGTTCTTGAACTCGGACCCATTGTCGCTTCTTATCTTCTTCACTTTGAGCTCAAACTCGTTTTGGGCTCTCCTTAGGAAGCGCTTGAGGGTCCCTTGGGTTTCAGATTTATCCTGCAAAAAGAATACCCAAGTGAAGCGGGAAAAATCATCAACTATAACAAGACCATACTTACTTCCTCCTATGCTTAGATAGGCGACGGGTCCGAAGAGGTCCATATGAAGTAACTCTAGTGGTCTTGATGTTGTCATCACATTTTTGGCATGATGAGAGCTTCCCACCTGTTTACCTGCTTGACAAGCTGCACAAGGTCTATCTTTTTCGAAAGTTACATTAGTTAGACCTATCACGTGTTCTCCCTTTAGAAGCTTGTGAAGGTTCTTCATCCCCACATGTGCTAAGCGGCGATGCCACAGCCAGCCCATGCTAGTCTTAGCAATTAAGCATGCATCTAGACCGGCCTCCTCTTTTGCAAAATTAACTAAATAAAGTTTGCCGTCTAGTACACCCTTAAAAGCTAATGAACCATCACTTCTTATAAAGACAAACACATCTACATTTGTGAATAAACAGTTATATCCCATATTACAAAGTTGACTCACAGACAACAAGTTATATCCAAGCGACTCAACTAAGAACACATTAGAAATAGAGTGCTCGGATGAAATAGCAATTTTTCCTAACCCTTTCTCCTTGCCTTGGTTCCCATCACCGAATATGATTGAATCTTGGGGATCCTTGTTCTTGACGTAGGAAGAGAACATCCTCTTTTCCCTCGTCATGTGGTTTGTGCATCCGCTGTCGATAATCCAGCTTGAGCCCCCGGATGCATAAACCTGCAAGGCAAATTTAGGCTTGGGTTTTAGGTACCCAACTCATGTTGGGTCCTACAAGGTTAGTTACAATAGTCTTAGGGACCCAAATGCAAGTCTTGTCTCCCTTACATTTGGCCCCTAATTTCCTAGCAATTACCTTCTTATCCTTTCTACAAATAGCAAAGGAAGCATTGCAAGCATAATAAATTGTAGAAGGTTCATTCATTACTTTCCTAGGAACATGAACAATATTTCTTCTAGGCATATGATGAACAACATTTTTTCTAGCCAAATTTCTATCATGCATAATAGAAGAACTAGAAGCAATCATAGCATGAGAATCAAAAGCATCATAACTTTTATAAACATTCCTAGAATGTCTCCTATCATGATACATGAAAGCATGGTTCTTTTGAGCACAACTAGCCATAGGGGCCTTCCCTTTCTCCTTGGCGGAGATGGAAACCTTATGACTTGTTAAGTTCTTGACTTCCCTCTTGAAGCCAAGACCATCCTTAATTGAGGGGTGTCTACCAATCGTGTAGGCATCCCTTGCAAGTCTTAGTTTGTCAAATTCATTCTTGCTAGTCTTAAGTTGAGCATTAAGACTAGCCACTTCATCATTCAAATTAGAAATTGAAACTAGATGTTCACTACAAGCATCAATATTAAAATCTTTACACCTATTGCAAATTGCAACATGTTCTACACAAGATGTTGATTTATTAGCTATTTCTAACTTAGCATTCAAATCATCATTTATGCTCTTTAAGCTAGAAATAGAGTCATGACATGTAGACAATTCACAAGAAAGCATTTCATTCCTTTTAATTTCTAAAACAAGGGATTTTTGTGCCTCTACAAACTTATCATGTTTTTCATACAAAAGATCCTCTTGCTTTTCTAATAACCTATTCTTATCATTCAATGCATCAATTAATTCATTAATCTTATCAACCTTAGTTCTATCTAGGCCCTTGAATAAACATGAATAGTCTATTTCATCATCGCTAGATTCTTCATCACTTGAGGAAGCGTAAGTACTAGTATTATGAGTACTTACCTTCTTTTCCCTTGCCATGAGGCAGGTGTGATGCTCGTTGGGGAAGAGGACTGACTTGTTGAAGGCGGTGGCGGCGAGTCCTTCGTTGTCGGAGTCGGACGACGAACAATCCGAGTCCCACTCCTTTCCAAGGTGTGCCTCGCCCTTAGCCTTTTTGTAAGTCTTCTTCTTTTCCCTATTGTTCCCTTGTTCCTGGTCACTATCATTATCGGGACAATTAGCGATAAAATGACCAATCTTACCACATTTGAAGCATGAGCATTTCCCTTTTGTCTTGTTCTTGTTGGGATGCTCCTTACGACCCTTTAGCGCCGTCTTGAAACGCTTGATGATGAGGGACATTTCTTCATCATTAAGCCCGGCCACCTCAACTTGTGCCACCTTGCTAGGTAGCGCCTCCTTGCTCCTCGTTGCTTTGAGAGCAATGGTTTGAGGCTCTTGGATTGGGCCATTCAACGCATCATCAACGTATCTAGCCTCCTTGATCATCATCCACCCGCTTACAAACTTTCCAAGTATCTCCTCGGGCGTCATCTTGGTGTACCTAGGATTCTCATGAATATTGTTCACAAGATGTGGATCAAGGATAGTAAAAGACCTTAGCATTAGGCGGACGACGTCGTGGTCCGTCCATCGCGTGCTTCCATAGCTCCTTATTTTTTTGACGAGGGTCTTTAGCCGGTTATACGTTTGGGTTGGCTCCTTGCCCCTGATCATTGCGAATCTCCCAAGTTCGCCCTCCACCAACTCCATCTTGGTGAGCATGGTGACGTCGTTCCCCTCATGTGAGATTTTGAGGGTGTCCCAAATCTGCTTGGCATTATCCAAGCCGCTCACCTTATGGTATTCATCCCTGCACAATGAAGCTAGAAGAACAGTAGTAGCTTGTGCATTTTTGTGAATTTGCTCATTAATGAACATGGGACTATCCGTACTATCAAAGTGCATTCCATTTTCTACTATTTCCCATATACTTGGATGGAGAGAGAATAAGTGGCTACGCATTTTGTGACTCCAAAATCCGTAGTCCTCTCCATCAAAGTGGGGGGTTTACCGAGGGGAATGGAAAGCAAATGAGCATTGGAACTTTGCGGAATACGAGAATAATCAAAGGAAAAGTTTGAATTAACCGTCTTCTTTTTCTCGTAGTCGTTGTCGTCGTCCTTTTGGGAAGAGGAAGATTCGTCGTTGTCGTAGTAGACTATCTCCTCGATGTGCCTTGTTTTCTTCTTCCTCCCGTATTTTCTCTTGTGGCCCGAGCCTGAGTCAGTGGGCTTGTCATCCTTTGGATCATTGACGAAGGACTCCTTCTCCTTATCATTGACCACCATCCCCTTGCCCTTAGGATCCATCTCTTCGGGCGATTAGTCCCTTTCTTGAAGAGAACGGCTCCGATACCAATTGAGAGCACCTAGAGGGGGGTGAATAGGTGATCCTGTAAACTTGAAACTTAATGCCACAAAACTTTGTTAGAGGTTAGCACAATAAAGCCAAGTGGCTAGAGAAGAGTTCTTGCAAGACACGATAACCACAAGAAGATCAACACAGATAGACACAGTGGTTTATCCCGTGGTTCGGCCAAGTCCAACACTTGCCTACTCCACGTTGTGGCATCCCAACGGACGGGGGTTGCAATCAACCCCTCTCAAGCGGTCCAAAGACCTACTTGAATACCACGGTGTTTTGCTTTTTACTATATCCCGCTTGCAAGGTATCTCCACAACTTGGAGCCTCTCGCCCTTACACTTTGATGTTCACAAAGAAGCACGGAGTAAGGGAGGGATGAGCAACGCACACAAGACACAAAATCAGAGCGACACTACGCACACAAGTCACAACAAGAGCTCTCAACACAACTCAAAGAGATCTCTACTCAAATGGAGCTCTAGTTGCTATCACAAAGAATCGAATGCGCGGAATTGAAGTCTTGGTGCTTAGGAATGCTTAGAGAATGCTTGGTGTACTCCTCCATGCGCCTAGGGATCCCTTTTATAGCCCCAAGGCAGCTAGGAGCCATTGAGAGCATTCCAGGAAGGCAATTCCTGCCTTCTGTCGCCTGGCGCACCGGACAGTCCGGTGCACCACCGGACACTGTCCGGTGTGGATTTCTTTCCTTATTTGGCGAAGCCGATCGTTGGAGATTCAGAGCTGTTGGCGCACCGGACACTGTCTGGTGCACACCGGACAGTCCGGTGCCCCCTTCTGATCGTTGGCTCTGCCACGCGTCGCGCGCGGATTACGCGGCCGACCGTTGGCTCGGCCGACTGTTGGCTCACTGGACAGTCCGGTGCACCACCGGACAGTCCGATGATTTATAGCCGTACGCCGCCGACAAAATCCCGAGAGCAGCCAGTTGATAGACGCCATCCTGGTGCACCAGACACTGTCCGGTGCACCGAGACTGCGCAGTTTCCCACCGGTTTTTATTTTCAAAAACAGCTACTGGACTTCCCGTCCACCATAGCTCAGGGCTCAACCACCGGACCTTTTAAAACCACTTTTCAAAAGCATTTTTGGAAAACAAAACACTAATTGTCAAATCCAAGCCATAACTCATCCATATCCATGGACACGGACTATTCGAATAGGTTTTTAAACTTTGCGCAGAAGTGTACACTTTACCCACTAGTCTGGCTTTGCGATCTCATGGCCAATGAGAGCCAAATCTGAAACTCTCTCTTCCCTTGGATGACTTTACCTTGGCGGTTACACCAAAAGGAACAAGGCCACCTCCATGCCCAAACCAGGACAAAACATTCCCCCTACTTGTCCTCTCGGTGCTCCTCAGCCATCATAACCCTAAGGCATAGACCGTGCAAGTTCGGATCAAGCGACTGCCCATACAGTCTCGAGTGGTTGTATTTGATAAGAGTACAGGTAAGGAGTGATGACAATCCGGTCCTTAGGCGAGAGGGACAATCCTTCATGCTCACACCTAACTCGGCTGAGCCATCACCTTAAGGCCCTCCCAAACTAGGGAGTCCCTGATCATCTCACTCAAAGGTGATAAGGGTGACAACCCTTCATCATACCTATTTTGAAAAACATTTTCTTTTGAAAACTCACACCTTTTCCCATATCATTTTGTAACAAAAATATCAAGGAGTATAAAGATGAATTGCGGCTAAGTTCTAAGGCTGGGTGGCCATAATAACTTGTCTCTTAGCAGCAAAATCATATAATGCATAAAATAACAGGCCGAGGGTTGTGTTTGAAAAACATAGGTAATTTATGCATCAAAGGGATCCAGTGAGCTTGTTGTTGCTTTAACCCGTGAAGGGGTGAGAGCTCGCGGGACTGGCTTCTAGCTCCACCGTTTGGCGTAGACTTGCAAAACTGGCCTTCACGAGACGACATAGACGCTCCAATAACTATGCAACATGAAAAACAAACATACAAACCAACAAGTATATCAACAAATATTTAGTATAGTGGTTAGAATGGCGATATATGGACGTGTAGAGTCTTGAGCAGAATTTGTGTCATGTGGTCTTGTGATATTACTGGTGGAGTGGAGGTGCTTACTAGAAGGGTGGATTGGAGGCGAAGCGACACTAGCCGTGTAGCCGACATAGCGGGGTAACTGGGTGGGTGGAGGTTTGCCTTGCCTGAGGGTGTGGAGAGGGAGAGGGTAACTGGGTGTATTTATAGCTGGGTACATGTGATTTAGTACGGTAGAGTTCACTATTTGTGAGAATAGTGGCGAATGAATCGTTTGACTCAGTCCGAACAGGGAAATTTTAGGCAGAATATGAGACTAGAGTATTTTTTGAGTTTTCTGGAATATGAACCATGCTCAAGGGATGACATGGTTGGATAGGGAATAATTTGATAAGAATTTAGAAACAAGAATTATTGGAATCTGAGTTTGGATGGGGGAGTTTTTGATTTTATAATCATAGGAATAAAAAGAAATGGGAAAATGGATATTCTTGGAATATTCCAAAATTTAAATATTTAGAGTATTTGGAAAATCATATGTATTTTTGAGCGGAGTGCCATGAATTATTTCTAGGCTATTCTTGGGCAGAGGTTTATGTTGGTGGTAACTGTTCCTACCTACTGTGTCACACGGGACAACAGTAAGGCGAGACCTAGATAGCTGGAATGCTAGAGTATTCTGGTCCGGGTGGGCTGTGGTATCTTGGGCCAGGTTTTATAGGATTGATGGCTATCCATACAAACATGGTTCACCTTTCTTTTTGGAAGCCTGGTTTGAAAGAATCTCAAAAGTTAAGCATGCTCAACTTGGAGAAATCTGGGATGCGAGACCAGACGGGAAGTTCTTACTAGAGATATCTTGGAGAAATCTGGGATGGGATGAATAGTAGCGATGAATAGTACGATGAAGGATCCGGTGAACGATGAATAGTTAGTATGAACGAACGATGAATAATGACTATGAATGATCCGATGAACGGTGAATAGTGACTATGAATGAACGATGAATAGTTCGTATGAACAAACGATGAATAGTTCGTATGAACGAACGATGAATGATGAATAGTCGTATGAACGAACGATGAATGATGAATCGTTCATATGAACTGAAAGTTGCCTAGAGGGGGGGTGAATAGGCAAGTTAAAACTTTTTTAACAAAAAAACTAGAAGCAAACTGGATAAAACTGAATTGATCTCGAAATTCACCCAGATAACTTTGGAAATGAGATGTTCTAAATTATCCACAGTGTTCAAAGTAGTAGATCTGAGAAGGGCACTTCTCAAAATCCACACACCAAAAGGATATGAACAAATCTTCCACGGAATGGTGAGAGAACGAAGAACACAAACAAACACAATGAGCAAGAACACAAGAGACACAAGATTTATCCCGAGGTTAGGTCACACCACCAAGGTGCCCTACTTCCTCGTTGAGGCGCCCACAAAGAGCCGGGTCTCTTTCAACCCTAATCCTCCCTTTGCCGACCACAAAGGTCAAGCTCATAGACTAATCTTTGCTCAAACGAGCGGGTAATACAAACTTTATTGTGGTCTTCCACAAGATTTGGAGACTCACAAGAGACACCTAGTCGTCTAGGAGCTAGAAGCTCCAAGAGTAATGAATCCACAAAGAACTCGATGTAGTACCAAAGCTCGAATGAAGAAAAGCAAGAGAGATGAGGAGATGAAGCACAAAAACCGCAGCTCTCAAACTCACTCAAAGATTTCTCTCCAAAGATTTGAAATGGGAGAGGCAAGAGATGTGTGAGAGAGAGTGGGAGGTGTTCTTCAAGTTAGAAATGGAGTTTGGGTCGTGCTCTAGTGTGGGGAGAGAGGTAGGAGTGAGTATATATAGGTGGGGCTTCAAAACTAGCCGTTGGACTCATTTTGGCTGTGGAGGACCGGTTGAACCGCCCCTAGGACCGGTTCAACCGCCTGGGGCAGGCTGACAGTCAGTCTGCCAGTCAGACTGGCAGACTGCAGGTCAGACTGCAAAAACAGGTCCTGACACCGGTTGAACCGCCCCTAGGGCCGGTTCAACCGCCTGGGGGTCAGACTGGCAGTCAGTCTGCCAGTCAGGAGGTCAGACCGGTCAGGTGACCCTGACACCGGTTGAACCTCCCCTAGGACCGGTTCAACCGGTTTTGACCAGTGAGGTCCGGGGAAAATACCCCGGCTGAACTTTCCCTGGACACCGGTTGAACCTCTCTGGACCCCGGTTGAACTTGCCCTGGACCCCGGTTGAGCTTGAAGTTCAGCTGGAGTTGAGAAAGCTCAACTCAGCTGAAGTTCAGCTCAGCTGCAGCTGAAGAAGCTCAACTCAGCTGAAGTTCAGCTCAGCTGAAAAGCTCAACTGCAGTTGAAGAAGTTCAGCTGCTTTTCAACATGAACACTCTAGGTTTCTCAAACCTAACCGCGGTCAACCATAGAACGTTCAAGAGATTTTTGGTTTTCAAAAATAGCTTTTGAATATAGAGGCTTGAGCTTTGGCAAACACCAACCTTCTTTTTTTGGATCCCTCTTTATAGTACGACGATTCCTATACTCAAGTTAAATAAAATATAATTAAGTAAACTCCTTGAGTAATTGGCGTCTCATGTGTGATTTCTCCATGGCGTTGCTTCATAAGGATCACAAACATCTTTGTCTCACCTTTTGAAGCAAACATAAAATCAAACCCTGTGACTTGTACCATATCACCATGTATGAGTTCAAATCATGGCTTCAAGTCACCTTGCTGATGCATCAACATGTTATAACTCTTCATAGCTGATTAGTTCATTGACTAAGTGCAAGTACTCTCTTCTTCACCTTAGCCATGGTACCTCGGTCCACAAGCCGTCGCTTGGCCTTCACCTTCGCTTAGTTCCTCGAAGCCCTTTCCTTGCTATCTTCACCCTATCAAGCCATTCTTGAGTCACATCATTTTGAGCATCCATTGAGAGAATCATTTCTTCAATATTGTGAACCTTGCTTGATTGTCTTCTATATATAACTGTTAATATTAATCAAGCTCTAGTTTGATTCTCATAGAAGCATATATGGACTGATAGTAATATGGTCAAGCCAATTCACGATTCCTCATATCTTATTCACTTTGGCTTGACCTATCCTCTTAATCACTTCATCCTCTATTCTGATCATATGTATGTAGTGATTTCTCAGGTCTTGTCTATATATTCAAACCAATTAGAGATCATATTATATCCATTTGCATTGTCTCATTGGTTATTTAACCTCGTGTTGAACCTTTGTTCACTATCATTATACACTATTCAAGTATGTTCATCTTACTGAATTTCCTGTTCAACACTTAGCAAACTTGTTAGTCTTTTAAATGTGTTGTCATCCAAATCACCAAAACTCACAAAAGGGATGAATGCACTTTCAATCTCCCCCTTTTTGGTGATTGATGACAACACATTTAAAGCTTACATAAGATTTGATAAATAAGATTTTGAATCCTATGATATAGTTTCCTCCCCCTAAATATGTGCATTTCAGGAAATAACACTTTTGTACTCAAATGCCAAAAGCACATATTTGGGTCAATGTATGGAGACAACTTATATCATACTATTCATGGGGTGCAGTGTGTCATAAAATAAACGTGATGCTCATGACATAGTATGCACTCATCAATTTTCTTCATCTTATGTTTTTCTTATGACTTCCCCTTTTGTTAATTATTTCTCCCCTTTTTAAAGTCTTCTAACACTTAGTTACATAAGACTAAAGGTAAGCTTTAATGCAAAATTTCTCCCCCTTTGTCATAAATCTCCAAAAAGGATACAAAGAATATAAAGGGTAGAATTTATGATTAAGAAAGATGGGAACACACTATTATGAAAAGGGTCCTTAGATGGCACAAAGGTAATGGAGAAGTGACATGAAGTGATGTACCTTTGCATTTTACCTTATCAAGGGGAGTTCCAAACTTGTGTTGGATTTACAATTCATTTGCAAGCTTTTGTTGGTATAGTTGTGACATAGGTCCAAGATATTAAGTGAAGATTGTCATACTAAATCAAAGGTGAAACTTGATACCTAGAGTCTAGATGTCACCTAGCATTTTCTTATCGCAACCAGAGGCAACATGAAAATTGCACAAGTATGGATTATGCAACTAGTGATCATGTATGAAAAATATCAATCGAAAAACACCAATTGATACAATTTGATAGATAAGCAGATCACTAATAGCATATTACACTAAGTTCTCCTCAAGTTTTAGTGCACACATATATATGAATTCAATTGATATCTGTTGAGAGTACTTATTTGCAACTTAAAGTACCATTGGCATAAAAGGAGTATCAATTGAACATAATCATGCAACATAAGAAACATGTGCACTATTTAATCAATTAAGTTCTAGACAGGAGAATTTATAAGCTATGTTACTTTAGACATTTGCAATCCAAAAGGATGTGATACATGTTTACCAATTTTAGATGATGTTGGAGTATCATATAAAAGAGAAACTCATTCCCTTATGAAATGTATAAAAGATACATTTATTGGAGCAAAGAATTTTTGATACCCATCAAAATTTGCAGTGGAAGCGATTGTCTTTGCCCGAAGGTTCCTTTCTAATTTGAGACTACACACATAATAGACTTGAAAATGAAGTTAGTCTCAAAGATTCAAATTATAGATCATTCTCCCCCTAAATGTATGCATATAAGTGATGAATACTCGTTTAGCTTATGCACTTGGACTTGTGAGGCCAGGGGATTAAGTTCTACAATTTGAACCTTGGTACAAATAAAGTATGAAAATGTGAAATTATACCAATTGAAGGAATTTCTCATGATCAAATGGTATACTAATAGACACTATATGCAACATTTTAAACCAAGATTTTTGAGAAGATAGCATGTTTGACTCATACCTCACTAAGATGACTTAAGACTAACTCATGACATCACCACAAGAGGTATCAATCAAATATCTAGAGATTCTTTAATCGTCACCACAAGTGCAACCTTATGGCGTGACTTAAGATATTGCATATACATGCACACACTAGCATGTAAGAGCCTAGATACACAATTGTAATACAATAGTTCATGGAGTGACACACCTTTGTTCTACGCCACATGGTCTCCATTATAATCATGAATTTCCATCTTAGCTTTTGATAGGCTTGACATTTCAAAGAGAAACTTATCCTCTTCAAACAATCAAGAGAAATTCTTCGTTTCTATGGAACCATTCATCCTCATTTGATGTTCTCCAAAGTGTGAGACTACACAACATGAACTTGAAAGAATTCATTAGTCTCACAAGATATAGGCTAAACTCTCCCTCAATTTGTGCATGCAAGAGTACACAAAGTACACTTATGCACATCAACAATACGAGGTTAAAGGAGATGTTTGCACTATATCTTGGTTTAACATAACATGCTTTACATAGATGATGAAAATTAAACCAATTGAAAGTTTAAGAATTGAAAGTATATCAATTGAAATCCTGAAGGGTAAAGCATGCTAATATAAACCTCAAAACCTCATAATGAAGGATATCATATAAATATGTCACTACATCTTCATTATTTGGTTGACAAAAAAAGTATAACTCCCTTCTTGAATCATTGTGATCTCTTTTCTCTTTACGATTTCATCCAACCAAGTGATCTTGAACTTCTTTCATCTTTTCTTGATTCGATCAATTAAAACTCAATGATTGAAACAACCAAGACTCTTATATCCATAGATTTTGAATCCATCTTGAAAGCTCTTGGAAGGACCTTGTTGAAACACTTAGAAAAGAGAGCATTAGAAACACAAAGGAGGGTTTCACAAATGATGATCCTTATATGAGGATGGCAAATGAATCATCATTCTTAGAACCCAAAAGGGTAGATTAAATTATTTTAAATTAGTGCACATATATGGTTGATGTCAAAGTTATATGCACTATTGAACATTTTATATTGCAATGAAATTAATCTATATTATGGTACATCCCACTAAGGATAGAATACTAAAACAACTGAAGGAGAGGAAGTTTTCATACCTTGGCCTCTTATCAACTTCATCTTACTTTAGTTGAATAGTATCCTTAAGCTTGTGTTTTATCCAATTTAAAACAAGCACCATCTCTTAACATAGATTTTCTATGGATAAACTCAACACAAGAGATGGCATTAGTAGCACAAGCACTAGTTTCTTATTTAGCAACCCTTTATATGCGAAAGACAAGCGTGTTGCTAAAAACAGAAAAACCTCATAATATGGACTAAATTTCTCTTGAGCCCTCATGCACAATATATTTTGAGTGACATGAATAATATGTATGGTTGTTCAATGAAGTCTAAAGGGCTGACTTAATCCATATTATGGTGAGTGTCTAATAAAGAAGAATCAAATCCAAATTAACTAGATAGAGAATACGTCACATAATTTTGGATTGTTCACCATATGATAATATTCATTCATCTTCCAATTAGACCTTTATTTCATAATCAACAACTGATGTATATCCTCAAGTGCTTCTTTTTTCTTAGTGGCTACACAAGTCACAAAAGAGATAAGATTTGAAAATAATATGCACTTGAGATTCAGTTGTTACTACCCTTGCTACTATCTCCAAATATGATTTATACATTCCTTATCGAGCACCCAACTTGATCCATTGAAGGAGTGATCCTGCAAAACAAGTTTAAGCTTCATATCTTGGTACCCAATTTGAATTGGGTCCTTTGAGATTAGTAGGAAGAGCCTTGAGTACCCACACAATCCTTATTGTGGCCTTTCTCATTGTGTAGGTACCCACATATACTTGACAACCATCTTACATGGTTTCAAGTCAATATGTAATAATACAGATAAGAGCTAGACTTAAGAATAGGAGCCTTTTCTCCTTTTGTTACATTTCACTTAACTTGCTCTTCAAACAACCCATGTTGATCATGTTATATGCTTAGATGGGTTGTAGCCAAGTGCCCTTCGTCCATGGTTGTTTCTTAGGGACTTATTCTTGGCTTCAACTTTTATTGATACATCATAATTGGTGAACGTCTTCTTGATAATGTACCTAGCTTGACCTTGAGTGCACCTAGCTTATCAAGGTTAGTCACACAGGCATTCATATCATATCTTAACTAATGAGGACAAGTTATGCATGGAATTTACAACTTAGTGATCCAATCCAGTGTGAAGCATATGGATATCGATTGAAGTAGATTTCTAAGATATCAAAATATGGGTTTCCAAAATTTAGAGAGTATGGATCACTAATTGTACCTTTTACAGTTTAAAATCATATCCATGTTAGTGCATATGTATGTGATGAATATCAACAAAAAGGATTCTTATGCACTTTTAGAATTAACGATAATGGAATTTTAAACTGCATCAAGAGTAGCTATTTAGAGAACAAGGATTACAATCCATATGAATGAGATACAAATTTATCATTTTGAATTGTCTTAGTATAGCTTACTCAAGTGAAACTTATTCTCTATGACACAAGATATATAATGTTCTCCCACTAGATATGTGCATCAAGTATTTGAATGACTTGCCACATGCACTTTCAATTCAGTTAAGAGTCTCATGAGGAGTATATTAGATATCATGGTCAAGGCATGACAAATTTGCAATGAATTAACTTATGCCTAAGAATACTTACCACCATATAGAATGTACCATTTGTTATACCAATTTGACAGATCTTACTATCTGTGATGGTGTCACCTTAGTATTCTTCTTTTCATCATTTGTGGAGACTTCCTTCTTTGTTATCTCTTTTCCTTTTAAAACTAGTCGATAAAACACTTTGAAAAGAGGTATTAGTAGTACAAGGAAGTATTTAATGAATGATGATATCTATATATGAATGGCAAACAAATCATCATTTATGAGGCGTAAAGGCATAAATTAAATTCCTTTTAAGTTAACGCACATGGAGCAGTGATATCACAATATGCACTAATTTACAAATTTAAGCCAAAAGGAATTTAACCTTCATATTGACATTCCTTTCCATAGAATATATTATTACTAATTGAAAGAATGCCACCTGAAAGGAACTATTATTGGTCACATACCAAATGAAACAACTAGTTCCATACCTTTGCCTTGAGCATTCCTAATCTTTCTTTTAGGTGAAGATTAACCTTTAATGCTTGTGATTTTACCAAATGAAATAGCACAATCTGTACTTATGAATTTTCACGAAATGGCTTAGAAGAGATTGCATTAGAAACACAAACAATAGTTTCCTATTTAGAAACCTCTAGTATATGCATGACAAGAAGGTTACTAAAATAAGGAAACCTCATGATATGAACTAAATTGCCCTTACAAGCATCATGCATAACACCAAAATTAAACAAGGTGAAAAAAGCATGATTATTTAATTAAGTTTACATGGCAAGTTTAATTCATAGCATGGTGAGTGATTAATGTAGAAGACTCAAAACCAATTTAAACGAGAATGAATACATCACATAGTATTGGTTCGATCTTCTTTGAATGTTGAATGGCACACTCCATTTGAGAAACACATTCTCATGTTGTGAGACTACATAAACACTTAGATAGAAACATTAGTCTCACAACTCTAGTCATATAGAGAAATCCCCTTTTGATAAGTGCTTTAAGAATTTGAATTTCTTACTCAGCACTCTATTCATTTAAGAACATGGGATAATCCTCTTTATGTCTAGGTCATGGCAATAATACGATAATTCATTTGAAATATACCATGAATTAATTATCATCAATTAAAGTATGTAGATTGCCACATATAAGAATAACAAATATGCAATCTACCATATAATTGGATTCTTTCCAAAGCAAGGTAAAATATTTTAAGTTCATTCTCATGTGCTTCATTTTTCCTATGTGGCTACAAAAGACACAAAGGAATATAATAATTAAAAGCAATGTGCACCTAAGATTTAATTTTTACCATCCTTTGGATATCCCTTAGTTGTAGGCCTTTTGCTTGACAAAGGTTAATCCTTATTCCCTACCACACAAGTTCTTGCTAGAGATGAATATGAAGTTAGTGATATAACAACTAAATTCATCTTTGGGTCAATCTTAAAGGATAGACAATGTAAGATTGATAGCTTGAGATAAGGATTGAGTTAAATTGCTCAAGCACCCCAAAGCTTCATATCATCTCTAGGTACCTGCAAAATCTTATTAAGTATATTTTGGTATCCATCTCATGATGGGTCCATCAAGGTTAGCCAATAAGGACTTAGGCACCCAAATAGCCTTAGTCCTAGAATGTGGTGAACTCATCACCTTTCTAGCACAAGTCTCATTTTTGGGTCTCCTAAGAGAATATGAATGAATTGACATGATAGGCTTAGGATACTCACTCATGGGACAATCCTTGCATATGTGTCCCTTTCTTCGGCAAGTGTAGCAAATCTGATTTTTAATTTTGCAAGACTCCTTCTTGCCTTGCTTCTTGTTTGCTACATGGTTAGTGAGCCTCTTTCTTTCTAAAGTTAAGCCACTATCCTTTGTGTAGGGACAAGACTTAATCTCATGTCCCTTCTCATGACATTGATAACACTTTCTAGCGCATCTTCTCTTATTTGGAAGAGTGACTTGTTTGTTACCTTGTGTGGAGCATGTGGAGGCGTGGTTGAGGCACTTGACATGAGCTTTGGCTTTCTTCTCTTGATGTTTGCTCATTTCCTTCTTGGAAAGCTTGATATTCTTTTGAAGGGGTTTTGTGCATGCTACTATTGTCCCCTTCTCAAGCTTTTTCACCATATTATCACGGTTATCTTGAGAAGGTTGAGCATGACACTTTCCCTTCAATTGAATCAAGCTCCTTTTTAGCCTCTCATTTTCTTCCTTGAGCTCATTATTTTCTTTTGCATAGGAAACATTACTTGTTCCTGAAAGTTTTAGCTCAATGGAAGATTGGCCTTCTTGAGAGCAACATTTGTTAGCACATGATAATATAGTTTCTGTTTGAGTACATGTGCATAAGTGAGGTTGGTATGATTTCAAATTAGTTAACACAACCTCATGAGCCATTTCTAACATGATATGTGAATCCATAAATTTATTATGAGAGCACACAAGCATATCATGTTTTTCTTGCAAAGCTAGATTTTCAATATTTAGCCTTTCTATCGTGTTCTTGAACATAGCATTATTATTTTCTAATTGAGCAATATATGATGAATGATTAACAACTTTAATTTTCTCAATTGAAATGTCTTCATACCTTTGGACCAAATCATCATGAGAGCACTTTGGCTTCTCATGCTCTTTGGTCAACTTCTCTAAGTCTTCAATTTTTCTGATGAGGAAGTCTTCTTGCTTATGAAGCATTTCTTTTTGTTCTTTCGCTCTTTTCATGAGTTTGAGCAAGCTCATTCGATGTTTCTTGCTTAGCTGAGCGAAGAATTGTTGAAGATCATCCTCATCTTCACTATCACTTTCTTGCTCCTCCTCATCCTCACTTTCGCTTTCACTGTCACTCCCATTAGCAATAAAGCACATATGAGAAGTGGATTTGAAAGACGAACCTTGTGAAGAGGTGGATTCATCGTTTGGTCTCCATCGATCATTTTCTTCTTCAATTTTGTTCTTCGCCTCATCTTCCTTCATTTTGAGGAACATCTTTTCGGCGATTCTGTAACACTCCAGGTTCCACAAACAACCCGGAATGCTACTGTACTACACTTCCGACGTCCATATATAAAATTTCGGCAGCATCCCCTTTGCAAGATAGCATAAAAGAGGGGGCAACAGAGTATAAACATATATCATGACTAAAACATACTAAGTATTATTAATTGGCTAGCAAGGAAAGATAAACATACGACCTGAACTGAATTAACCAGTGCGCACGACCATATAAAAAATAAACAAACTTCCTTTGACAATAAGTTTCTAATTAAATCATGGCTGCGCCTGGGCAGCGTTATTGTGAGAGTGAAAGTGGACGTGCTGCTACTCCCCTCATTCCCAACATGTATCAAGTACCTGCATTGAGTAATGCAAGAGTGAGATGACACATCTCAGCAAGTAAAATAATATCAAACAGTTTAACCACATAAGAACATTGTTTTACCACCACTTGATTCCACAACCTTCCTATTACGAAGGTGCAACACGTATACAACGTACAACGCACCTAGTTACCACACCTCGCAGGTAGAAACCACAATAGTAACATAGTAATGTCACACTTCATATATTCCTCATGAGTGCAAATGTCTGCAAATGCAAGGATGACTTCTGCCTTCATACCTCTAAGGATATGAAGCCGCATCGTACCCCTCCTCGGGCAACGTACGATGCTAAAAATGTACCGGTACGGTCGGACCATAAGATCACGACATAACTTCAAAATGCAAGATGAATGATGCGATGTGCATGTCATGCCTACAACACTTCATATAACATGATTCAAAAGACACTTCAACTTCATCCAGATGGGAATCAACCACATATATCATTACCAAATTATGATCATCCACAATATTAGACAATTGAGAATTAATACTTCCAAACAAATAAACTTCATCATAGAATTCAATGATTAACATAATTAAAACTTATGCATACTCAATGACAGGGAATAGGATGCAAACCAAACGGTAGCAACCACCACTGTATTTACTTGCCTTTACCGGAAGTTCGGGCAAATCCCTAAGTACGATCCGGAAGTCCACCACCTTGGATTCTCCCCTTTCCTTCCTCCCTTCTTCCCTCCACCAAAACGATTGAAGACTCGCACCACGACGACGATGATCCGAGCGGCAAGGATTGGCACCTTGGGAGGAGGGGATTGGGAGGGGGGGCGGCTAGGGTTTGGTGGCTGCAAAAATTGAGAGAGGAAGAGATGGGCAGGGGGGCGGCGGCCAAGGGGAGGAGGAGAAGTGGGGGGGCGGCTGCACATGGGGGGGAGGGGTTAGGAGAGAGGCGGCTAGGGTTTGGGAGGGTTAATGGGCCGAAACTCCAATTGCGGCCCAACTAACCCACGCGACAACTCCCGACCGCAACGCAAGCGTCAAACCAAATAAATTCTACTGCCCTAGTTGTGAATGTTTTCCACAAAATCCCAAATCCCCAAAACAACAACCGGATGAGGAAAAAAAACAAAAAGAACAACCCCCAACTTCTCTTCTTTGCAAACCGGGTATCACACTCTACCCCTCTTAAAAAGAATTCGACCTCGAATTCTGACGCTTCTATCGGAACAACAAAAGAAAGGTTAATGAATCAACAAAACTCACACAAAAAGAAAAGTTCGAGTACTTCTGCCGCATCAGCTCCTCAAGCTCCTAGGATTCTAAGATACGCAGTAGACGACACTCTAGAGTCTGCTCTTGCTACAGAGGAATCGGCTCTAGCTCGATTTGATGGTCTGGATTCCGCAAATACTTCGTCAACAAAAAGACATGGAATACTTGGTGTACTCTGATCACAGATTCCGACAATTACATGTGCTAAGCCCAGCTGCCAACTCGGCCAAGATAGCAGACGGTCCTATATACCTCGGACCAAGCTTTCCTGACACCAAATCAATCATTGACATATGCAAGTACTTCAAGGAATGTATATATGAATGCAAGGCATATAATGTTCCTATAGGCTAAACCAAACTTAGCCACACAAGAGCAACTTCAAGAGAGCAACTTAATGCTTGCATATTTCTAGATAGCAGCACAGTGGTTGATTGTTTTGCTCCTAACTCACAAAATATGCATCGAAAATTAGTAAACTAGGACTTTATGGAAAACTTATAAAGTCCACTATACCCTTGGTATTATCATCACAACAAGATTTGACACTTAGAAAGGTCAAACAGTGCTAAACGTAAATTCTGTCCAGACTTGGACATAACTCAACTACTCAATTCAAAAAATCCATAATTGGAGTCTCAATCATCCAATTCAGGTGCTCCTAGACTTTTTAGAAAGCTAGTAGAATTGTCTATAATTCATTTATAAACATATCAAGTTAATTCAATGCATATTAAGGTCAAAAGACACGAGAAAGGCTCTGCTGTCCAAATTTGGACAGATTCAGAGATCACACTTAAATCAGCTGTAACTTAACTTATAGATCTCCAAAAAAAAAAAAATTAATCCAAAATTTGTTGTAACGATTAAGAAAAAGTACTACAACTTCTTTATAATTTATAATAAGTTATTCGAAGTTTAAATTGGGCAAACAAGGTCAGCTTCGAAATCTGTATAGAATCTGCACATATTTCAAGACTGGACTTGAGAAAATCATAACTCCCAAACTACTAGACCTATGGTCATGAAATTTTTACACAAGTAAGATAAAGAAGTTGGCTACAACTTTTATATATAACATCTCGACAGAAAAGATGGTTTACTTCACTGAACTAGCTGCATAACTACAACTGGTCATGCAGTCCCAATAGCAAGCAATATATTTTATCAGGTTCATTACTCTTCTAAGATTAAGCGTTCATTGTAAGACTAATAACTTTAGGTTCTTCATTACGAGACACCTAGAACAAATATAAGTATAGAAGTAATATGATAACTTTTTAAATCATTTAAGCCTAATCTCACATCATGCAAACAAGAATCAATTTAAGCATGTTATGTCTGCCCACATATTCATCCAAGCACATTCTATACATGATATCATAACTCCCTGCAGCTAACAAAATTTTGCAAATATAAACTCACTGAAAAGATTATAACATTCCCTAGAACTTTTATTATAATGAGTGTCTCGGAATTGGTTTCCAAACCGATAAAACAATGCAACTCTTTTGTTTCAAAACTGATAAGATTGAAACAATGGACAACTAAAATTCAAAAACCTATAACTCCTGCTATACTCAACTTAAACTACAACGAACCCGCGTTGGAAAAGTTTTGAAAATTGTCCACGACTTTTGCAATAAAGTTGCACCCAAATTTATCCTTATAGCCCACAACTCTGCAGGACCTACAGCTAAACTCAGCCTGAGATACTGCACATTAGAGATTCGACTTATATCCGGGCAACCACCTCTCCAAATCTATTTAACAGACAGTTATAAGTAAATACCCATTAAAAAGGTACTGAAAAGACCTACAAGTTTTGCTTAAAGAGAATTCGCAAATTTGTGCTCTGCAACTATCAAAACGCGGTCGATTTATTGGTGATAATAACGACGCCTAAAGTTCAGACACAACAGTGCAACACTTCAGAGCAACCTAACTCCAATTATATGCAATGAGAATTAGAAACCCATACTCTTTGAAAAGATCATGAAATTACTAAAACTTTCATAATCCACAAAGACCAAATGATATTGTCTTCAATGTCTACTCTTCCGTACAAAATTAAAGACCCACTCTGCTA
Source organism: Zea mays (assembly GCF_902167145.1). Lineage (NCBI taxonomy): Eukaryota > Viridiplantae > Streptophyta > Magnoliopsida > Poales > Poaceae > Zea > Zea mays. The sequence continues at coordinate 132,025,279 of NC_050098.1, read as the reverse complement.
GAGACACCAACAAAGATGTTTTAAGAAACCCATATCTCTCAAATGTTTAGACCAAACATGGTGATTAAGCATCCTATGGAAAGATGCAGAAACATACTACAAAACATTCTAGATAAGTGAAGCCTGATTCAGCCTCCAACTAATTTAAAATGCCTCCCGAAACCAAACAACACATTATCAACAAAATAAAAAAAAACAAGATAAAATCAAAACCCAAGTCATTGGCATGTGCCATCAACACTAGGATTTTCCACTACCAAACTGGGATGCAACTCCACAAAGTCTTTAAATAACACTCTACCAAATAGGTTAGAACACTAAGCACAACAATCAATGAATTCAACAACCTCATTTGTTAATGCCACTAAGGTCAAACATCCATGTATCGACAATGTATGAAACACCTGACATACCCGTCTCCAGCACTATAAAACATGGTTGTTATTACACTAGAATCCAACTACTAGAAATCTCCAAAACTATTCTGTTGATGTGAAGCAAATGGTGCTCATGTCATATAACATCTTTTCCCCCTCTCAAAAGAGATAAAATTTGCAATACTCATAAAGCAATGGAGGGATAACAACAAGAAGAATTAATGTACTTCTTGACACAGACTCATACAAAAGCTTCATAAATATTACTTTCAACACTAAAATAATAACACGATACTATGCTCAACAGGAGTAATTGGACTTCAATAAGATAATCCACCTAACCCAACTACTTTGATTAACCTCACATACAACAATACCTCCTATTATTGCACTTGAACAATTTGTACCTAGTGATGTCATAGGATGAATTCAAAGTAGTAGACATACATGATCTATCAAACCATCATTCATATAATAAAAATCTCCATCTAATGCAACAACCACATCATTATAGAGATAGATGACTAACAAACATAAGCAACTTCCAGTTAAACATTGACTTTGTTTAAGATAAAGCGGTCCAAATAATAATTCCACAAGCATGCATGGAGAACTGATCATATAAAAAAACTACCATGTATCATCGGCGATTAAAAACAATATAAAACGGGTTGTCCATATCGTCCGCATGACTAGCCTCCAACAAATAAAAATTATGCATAACCTTTTTGGCTATAGAAACAAACCATAGAAGGAAAACATGCATGCCTCTTCAACTATAATATAGACATAAAATCCACTTGAAATCACCCTATTTATTATTAAGGATAAGGTTGCACACAATAAGAAAACCTATCATGTAAACATGGTTGAACTTATCTATCCACGTCATCTTGCAAATTCACTTGAGTTCTTCTAGTCTCAAGATTTCATAGACAGTACAACATTGCCTTTGCTCTATGGAGACAAACCTATTGTACTCTAAGATCAAGTTGGCAAGTAGCCACACTAGCCAAAAAAAGGTGAGGTGAAAAGCACTGCACCCATGGAAATATCACATTGATAAGTTGGGTTGTAACCCAACAGTCAATCAAACTCAACAACACCATAAAACTTCATTGTATAGTGTTTTCACACTACACCAAGTCGGATTAGATCCTCTATACACAAGCTCAATAAACAATCGGTCCTACAAGTACTAGAACCCAAGAATCCTTTTGGGAAAAAAAACATCCACAGTCAAGCATATAGAAATATATGATGGTAACAGCTCAGAGATTAGTAAACATTGCATCCAAAAAAACATCATGACGATATGTATATAAAACAAGTACATTAGTAGCTTCACTCGCATAATAATTTCAATAACAACCACTTCCAGAAACCAATATTAAATAGGAGTAACATTTCATATCAAGCATTACGTCGCTAACGACATACCTCATCAAACCATAAAGGGGTTTGGAGTAAGGAAATTCTAGTCATCTATACAATAAAATACTAATATGAAAGATATATGAACCCATACCCTTCTTATATGTGCAAGTGTGTCAAATTTATCTTCAAATTGCGTAGAATCTAAAGCCTATGCTTTGATACCAACTGTAACACTCCAGGTTCCACAAACAACCCGGAATGCTACTGTACTACACTTCCGACGTCCATATATAAAATTTCGGCAGCATCCCCTTTGCAAGATAGCATAAAAGAGGGGGCAACAGAGTATAAACATATATCATGACTAAAACATACTAAGTATTATTAATCGGCTAGCAAGGAAAGATAAACATACGACCTGAACTGAATTAACCAGTGCGCACGACCATATAAAAAATAAACAAACTTCCTTTGACAATAAGTTTCTAATTAAATCATGGCTGCGCCTGGGCAGCGTTATTGTGAGAGTGAAAGTGGACGTGCTGCTACTCCCCTCATTCCCAACATGTATCAAGTACCTGCATTGAGTAATGCAAGAGTGAGATGACACATCTCAGCAAGTAAAATAATATCAAACAGTTTAACCACATAAGAACATTGTTTTACCACCACTTGATTCCACAACCTTCCTATTACGAAGGTGCAACACGTATACAACGTACAACGCACCTAGTTACCACACCTCGCAGGTAGAAACCACAATAGTAACATAGTAATGTCACACTTCATATATTCCTCATGAGTGCAAATGTCTGCAAATGCAAGGATGACTTCTGCCTTCATACCTCTAAGGATATGAAGCCGCATCGTACCCCTCCTCGGGCAACGTACGATGCTAAAAATGTACCGGTACGGTCGGACCATAAGATCACGACATAACTTCAAAATGCAAGATGAATGATGCGATGTGCATGTCATGCCTACAACACTTCATATAACATGATTCAAAAGACACTTCAACTTCATCCAGATGGGAATCAACCACATATATCATTACCAAATTATGATCATCCACAATATTAGACAATTGAGAATTAATACTTCCAAACAAATAAACTTCATCATAGAATTCAATGATTAACATAATTAAAACTTATGCATACTCAATGACAGGGAATAGGATGCAAACCAAACGGTAGCAACCACCACTGTATTTACTTGCCTTTACCGGAAGTTCGGGCAAATCCCTAAGTACGATCCGGAAGTCCACCACCTTGGATTCTCCCCTTTCCTTCCTCCCTTCTTCCCTCCACCAAAACGATTGAAGACTCGCACCACGACGACGATGATCCGAGCGGCAAGGATTGGCACCTTGGGAGGAGGGGATTGGGAGGGGGGGCGGCTAGGGTTTGGTGGCTGCAAAAATTGAGAGAGGAAGAGATGGGCAGGGGGGCGGCGGCCAAGGGGAGGAGGAGAAGTGGGGGGGCGGCTGCACATGGGGGGGAGGGGTTAGGAGAGAGGCGGCTAGGGTTTGGGAGGGTTAATGGGCCGAAACTCCAATTGCGGCCCAACTAACCCACGCGACAACTCCCGACCGCAACGCAAGCGTCAAACCAAATAAATTCTACTGCCCTAGTTGTGAATGTTTTCCACAAAATCCCAAATCCCCAAAACAACAACCGGATGAGGAAAAAAAACAAAAAGAACAACCCCCAACTTCTCTTCTTTGCAAACCGGGTATCACAGATTCTCATGGCAAGAACTATTGCCCTAGGATCAACATCTGCACCAAAAGATGAAGTCGAGACAATCTCAACCTTTTCAAGCTTAGAAGCACTTTCGTTTCTTAGTCCCCCCGACATGATCTTTTCCTCACGCGGTTAAGCGTTAGAACGAGGATTAGGCTCTGATACCAATTGAAAGTTGCCTAGAGGGGGGTGAATAGGCAAGTTAAAACTTTTTTAACAAAAAAACTAGAAGCAAACTGGATAAAACTGAATTGATCTCGAAATTCACCCAGATAACTTTGGAAATGAGATGTTCTAAATGATCCACAGGGTTCAAAGTAGTAGATCTGAGAAGGGCACTTCTCAAAATCCACACACCAAAAGGATATAAACAAATCTTCCACGGAATGGTGAGAGAACGAAGAACACAAACAAACACAATGAGCAAGAACACAAGAGACACAAGATTTATCCCGAGGTTCGGTCACACCACCAAGGTGCCCTACTTCCTCGTTGAGGCGCCCACAAAGAGCCGGGTCTCTTTCAACCCTAATTCTCCCTTTGCCGACCACAAAGGTCAAGCTCATAGACTAATCTTTGCTCAAACGAGCGGGTAATACAAACTTTATTGTTGTCTTCCACAAGATTTGGAGACTCACAAGAGACACCTAGTCGTCTAGGAGCTAGAAGCTCCAAGAGTAATGAATCCACAATGAACTCGATGTAGTACCAAAGCTCGAATGAAGAAAAGCAAGAGAGATGAGGAGATGAAGCACAAAAACCGCAGCTCTCAAACTCACTCAAAGATTTCTCTCCAAAGATTTGAAATGGGAGAGGCAAGAGATGTGTGAGAGAGAGTGGGAGGTGTTCTTCAAGTTAGAAATGGAGTTTGGGTCGTGCTCTAGTGTGGGGAGAGAGGTAGGAGTGAGTATATATAGGTGGGGCTTCAAAACTAGCCGTTGGACTCATTTTGGCTGTGGAGGACCGGTTGAACCGCCCCTAGGACCGGTTCAACCGCCTGGGGCAGGCTGACAGTCAGTCTGCCAGTCAGACTGGCAGACTGCAGGTCAGACTGCAAAAACAGGTCCTGACACCGGTTGAACCGCCCCTAGGGTCGGTTCAACCGCCTGGGGGTCAGACTGGCAGTCAGTCTGCCAGTCAGGAGGTCAGACCGGTCAGGTGACCCTGACACCGGTTGAACCTCCCCTAGGACCGGTTCAACCGGTTTTGACCAGTGAAGTCCGGGGAAAATACCCCGGCTGAACTTTCCCTGGACACCGGTTGAACCTCTCTGGACCCCGGTTGAACTTGCCCTGGACCCCGGTTGAGCTTGAAGTTCAGCTGGAGTTGAGAAAGCTCAACTCAGCTGAAGTTCAGCTCAGCTGCAGCTGAAGAAGCTCAACTCAGCTGAAGTTCAGCTCAGCTGAAAAGCTCAACTGCAGTTGAAGAAGTTCAGCTGCTTTTCAACATGAACACTCTAGGTTTCTCAAACCTAACCGTGGTCAACCATAGAACGTTCAAGAGATTTTTGGTTTTCAAAAATAGCTTTTGAATATAGAGGCTTGAGCTTTGGCAAACACCAACCTTCTTTTTTTTGGATCCCTCTTTATAGTACGACGATTCCTATACTCAAGTTAAATAAAATATAATTAAGTAAACTCCTTGAGTAATTGGCGTATCATGTGTGATTTCTCCATGGCGTTGCTTCATAAGGATCACAAACATCTTTGTCTCACCTTTTGAAGCAAACATAAAATCAAACCCTGTGACTTGTACCATATCACCATGTATGAGTTCAAATCATGGCTTCAAGTCACCTTGCTGATGCATCAACATGTTATAACTCTTCATAGCTGATTAGTTCATTGACTAAGTGCAAGTACTCTCTTCTTCACCTTAGCCATGGTACCTCGGTCCACAAGCCGTCGCTTGGCCTTCACCTTCGCTTAGTTCCTCGAAGCCCTTTCCTTGCTATCTTCACCCTATCAAGCCATTCTTGAGTCACATCATTTTGAGCATCCATTGAGAGAATCATTTCTTCAATATTGTGAACCTTGCTTGAATGTCTTCTATATATAACTGTTAAGATTAATCAAGCTCTAGTTTGATTCTCATAGAAGCATATATGGACTGATAGTAATATGGTCAAGCCAATTCACGATTCCTCATATCTTATTCACTTTGGCTTGACCTATCCTCTTAATCACTTCATCCTCTATTCTGATCATATGTATGTAGTGATTTCTCAGGTCTTGTCTATATATTCAAACCAATTAGAGATCATATTATATCCATTTGCATTGTCTCATTGGTTATTTAACCTCGTGTTGAACCTTTGTTCACTGTCATTATACACTATTCAAGTATGTTCATCTTACTGAATTTCCTGTTCAACACTTAGCAAACTTGTTAGTCTTTTAAATGTGTTGTCATCCAAATCACCAAAACTCACAAAAGGGATGAATGCACTTTCATGAACGAACGATGAACGATGAATAGGGATTATGAACGAACGGACGAATGATCGAATGATCGGACGAACGAACAATCAGAATTTCGGCAGCATAATGGCTGAACAAAGAATATTTGGATGAACAAACAAATGAGCGATCGAACATTCAGACGAACGAATGAACGAACCATGAACGATCAAACGAACGAACGAACAAACTATGAACAGGTGGACGAACGATCGAATGAACGACCGAACGATCCTTGTGCTCGTGTTGTGCTTGTGTGGGAGTGGGAGTGGGGGGAAGTGAGTTGCCATGAAATGGCTTGGGGTGGCTTGAGGGGAGGCACTTGCCCCTCTATTTATAGGCAAGGTGTGGGGATTAGGGGAGGAGGCGAGGATTAGTGGGAGATAAGCATGTATTAGTCATGTATAAGTGAAATTAGCTTGTAGAGCTCACTGTATGACACCAGAGGCGTATTTATACGTCTGAGCATGAGGAAAATTATTAAGAAAATATTTGTAGGGACTTTAAAAATGATTATGAAGGTATTTCTCAGGAGGAAAATATTTGGAGAAATATCGGTGGAATATTTGGGCAGTATATCTGGAAAGAATTTGAGGGGGTCACTAGGGAAATATTTGTAGGATATTTTGAGGAGGATTTTGGAGAGAATATAGACCACTATATTTTATTTGTTGAGATCAACTCGCAAACAAACATTTTGAAACAAAATTTAAAATTCATTTTGAATTTAGAGTGAGTTTGATAAATTTTGAAGATTTGAATTTTCATGATGCTACAGATCTACCCCACTTAAAATGAATCTCGTCCTCGAGATTCGGCTTAGAAGGGTTATGGGTATAGCTTTACTTCAGCTACATATCTTCATTATGCGGACTCTTCGAGGAGACGGAACTTCAACAAAATCTGGCCTTTGAGGAGCATCCGGTTGCTGATTGCAAACACTGATTCTGGCTACTCAAAGATCATCTTCAAGCTTCTAGCTTTCTCTTGGCAGCCAACATATTGAAGAAGCATCGATGCCAACACACCAATCTTATACAAACTTTTCCATGGATCCCTTCCTTGATTGGTCTTTTGGTGCTGCATCAATAAAACTTGGGTCACCACTTCTCATCCAGAAACTTATATGCTTGGATGATCTGGTCCTCCACAAGCTTGTTATATGTGAATGCCTTCTTCTTTTTCTCCACAACAACAACCTTACTAGAACACTACCCCACTTAAAAAGAATGAGGGTAGAACTCTTGAATCTTGGGATTGGAACTCCTTGAAGTACCTCATAACACGGGTGTTACTGAAAGGGAAATGTGCCCTCGGGCCATTTCTAAGTATTTTGGTGATTAAGTGCCCAACACAAATGGTTTAAGTATTAAGTTGTGCCAAATGGTGGATGAAGTGTAAATCAACACAAAGGTATGATTCTAGACTTAGTACATTGGTTTTTGTGTACTAACATATTTGTCTAAGTGCTAGAATCAGAGAAAATACAAAAGAAAAAAGACTTGGCTGGAACAGCCAAGACTCTGCGCAGTCTGGGTGCACCGGACTGTCTGGTGGTGCACCGCAGTGTCCGGTGCGCTAGGCTGGCGTCTGGTCAACTGGCCGCTCTCGGGAATTCGTCGGTGGCGTACGGCTAAAATTCACCGGACTGTCCGGTGGTGCACCGGATTGTCCGGTGAGCCAACGGTCGGCCGCGCCAACGGTCAGTCGCGCAATCTGCGTGTGACGCGTGGCCGAGCCAACGGTCTGATGGGGGCACCGGACTGTCTGGTGTGCACCGGACAGTGTCCGGTGCGCTAACGGCTCCAAGTCTTCAATGGTCGGCTGCGCCAATTTAGGAAGGCGATCTGCACCGGACAGTGAACAGGGGATGTCCGGTGGTGCACCGGACTATCCGGTGCGCCACCCGACAGAAGGCAAGAATTGCCTTCCAAGAATGCCTCCAACGGCTCCTAGCTTCCTTGGGGCTATAAAAGGGACCCCTAGGCGCATGGAGGAGTTACCCAAGCATACTTTGAGCATTCTTAATCATTCACACTCCGTCTACGCGCACTCGATTGACTTTCTTAGTGATTTGAGCTCCGTTCTAGTGGAGAACTTTGTGCTATTCATTTGAGCTCAAGTTTTGGTTGTGTGTGTGCGTATTGCTGCGGATTTGTGTGTGTTGCTTCCCTCCCTTACTCTAGTGCTTTCACTTTGATCCTTATTGTAAGGGCGAGAGACTCCAAGTTGTGGAGATTCCTCGCAAACAGGAAAGAGTAAAGAAAGAAGAACACCGTGGTATTCAAGTTGATCATTGGATCACTTGAGAGGAGTTGAGTGCAACTCTCGTCCATTGGGACGCCACAACGTGGAGTAGGCAAGTGTTATACTTGGCCGAACCACGGGATAAAACATCGTGTCTATTGTGCTTGTTCTCATTGTGACTATTGTGTTTCACAAGAGCTCGGTCCTTAGCCACTTGATTTTATTGTGCTAACACTTAATCAAGTTTTGTGGCTTTAAGTTTTAAGTTTTTACAGGATCACCTATTCACCCCCCTCTAGGTGCTCTCAATTGGTATCAGAGTCGTTCTCTTCACGAAAGGGACTAATCGCCCGAAGATATGGATCCTAAGGGAAAGGGGATGGTGGTCAACGATAAGGAGAAGGAATCTGTCTTCAACGAGCCAAGAGATGATAAACCTACTGACTCTGGCTCGAGTCACAAAAAGAAGGACGGGAAGAAGAAAAGGCACATCAAGAAGATAGTCTACTACGATAGCGATGAGTCTTCTTCTTCCCAAAGAGACGACGACGACGAGAAAAAGAAAACGGTTAACTCAAACTTTTCTTTTGATTATTCTCGTATTTCGCATAATTCGAATGCTCATTTGCTTTCCATTCCTCTTGGTAAACCTCCACACTTTGATGGAGAGGACTACGGATTTTGGAGTCACAAAATGCGTAGCCACTTGTTCTCTCTTCATTCAAGTATATGGGAGATAGTAGAGAATGGAATGCAATTTGATAGTACGGATAATCCCATGTTTATCAATGAACAAATTCACAAAAATGCACAAGCTACCACTGTTCTATTAGCATCCTTGTGCAGGGAAGAGTACCATAAGGTGAGCGGCTTGGATAACGCCAAGCAAATTTGGGACACCCTCAAGATCTCGCATGAGGGGAATGATGCCACCATGATCACCAAGATAGAGTTGGTGGAGGGCGAACTGGGAAGGTTCGCAATGATCAGGGGGGAGGAGCCAACCCAAACTTACAACAGGCTCAAGACCCTGGTCAACAAAATAAGGAGCTATGGAAGCACGAGATGGACAAACCACGACGTCGTCCGGCTTATGCTAAGGTCCTTCACTATCCTTGATCCTCATCTTGTAAACTCTATTCGTGAAAATCCTAGGTACACCAAGATGACGCCCGAGGAAATACTCGGAAAGTTTGTAAGCGGGCGAATGCTGATCATGGAGGCAAGATATGTTGATGAGGCGTTGAATGGCCCAATGCCGATCCACGAGCCTCAAACCATTGCTCTCAAAGCAACAAGCAGCAGGGAGGGGCTACCTAGCAAGGTGGCGCAAGTTGAGGCGGCCGGGCTAAATGAAGATGAAATGGCCCTCATTATCAAGCGCTTCAAGACGGCGCTAAAAGGACGCAAGGAGCATCCCAACAAAAGCAAGACAAAGGGAAAGCGCTCCTGCTTCAAGTGTGGTAAGACTGGTCACTTTATTGCTAACTGTCCCGATAATGATAGTGACCAGGGACAAGAAAAGAGTGGGAAGAGAGAGAACAAGAAGGTTTACAAGAAGGCTAAAGGCGAGGCACACCTTGGCAAAGAGTGGGACTCGGATTGTTCGTCGTCCGACTCCAACGACGAAGGACTCGCCGCCTCAGCCTTCAACAAGTCGTCGCTCTTCCCCAACGAGCATCATACTTGCCTAATGGCAAAGGAAAAGAAGGTAAACACTAGAGAAACTCCTAAGTACCCTACTTCTAGTGATGAGGACTCTAGTGATGATGAGGTTGATTACACTAGCTTGTTCAAAGGATTAGATAGAGCAAAAGTAGAAAAGATCAATGAATTGATTGATGCTCTAAATGAAAAGAATAGACTTTTAGAAAAGCAAGAGGATCTTTTATATGAAGAGCATGATAAATTTGTAAGTGTGCAAAAGTCTCTTGTTTTAGAAGTTAAAAGGAATGAAATGCTTTCTTGTGAATTATCTACTTGTCATGAGACTGTGGCTAGCTTAAGAAGTATTAATGATGATTTAAATGCTAAGCTAGAAGTAGCAAATAAATATAGTTCTTGTGTAGAGCATGTTGTGATTTGTAATAGGTGTAAGGACTTCAATGTTGATGCATGTGTTGAGCACCTTACTTCCATTACAAAACTTAATGATGAAGTGGCAAGTCTTAATGCCCAACTTAAGACTTGCAAAAGTGATTTTGATAAACTAAAATTTGCAAGGGATGCCTACACCATTGGTAGACATCCCTCAATTAAGGATGGGCTTGGCTATCGAAGGGAAGCCAAGAATTTAACAAGTCAAAGGGCTCCCATTCCCAACAAGGAGAAAGGGAAGGCCCCCATGGCCAATGGTAGTCAAAAGAATCATGCTTTCATGTACCATGATAGAAAATATACTAGGAATTTTCATTATAGTAGGAGTTATAATGCTTTTGACTCACATGCCATGATTGCTTCAAGTTCAAACTTTAATGATAGATCTAGGAGGAATATTGTGTCTCATGCTCCTAGGAAAGTGTATAGTGGATCTACCACTGTCTTTCATGCTTGCAATACTAAGTTTGTTCTTTCATGTAAAAATGAAAAAGTGATTGCTAAAAAGGTGGGGGCCAAATGCAAGGGAGACAAGACTTGCATTTGGGTCCCTAAGGCTATTGTAACTAACCTTGTAGGACCCAACAAGAGTTGGGTACCTAAAACCCAAGCCTAATTTGCCTTGCAGGTTTATGCATCCGGGGGCTCAAGCTGGATTATCGACAGCGGATGCACAAACCACATGACGGGGGAGAAGAAGATGTTCACCTCCTACGTCAAGAACAAAGATTCCCAAGATTCAATCATATTCGGTGACGGGAATAAAGGCAAGGTTAAAGGACTAGGAAAGATAGCTATTTCATCCGAGCATTCCATATCTAATGTGTTTTTAGTTGAATCGCTCGGGTATAACTTGTTGTCCGTTAGTCAATTATGTAATATGGGTTACAATTGCTTATTTACAAATGTAGATGTGTCTGTCTTTAGAAGGAGTGATGGTTCATTAGCTTTTAAGGGTGTACTAGACGGCAAACTCTATTTAGTTGATTTTTTGAAGGAGGAGGCCGATCTAGGTGCATGCTTAATCGCTAAGACTAGCATGGGCTGGCTGTGGCATCGCCGTCTAGCACATGTGGGGATGAAGAACCTTCACAAACTTCTAAAGGGAGAACATGTGTTAGGTCTAACAAATGTAACTTTCGAAAAAGATAGACCTTGTGCAGCTTGTCAAGCAGGTAAATAGGTGGGAAGCTCTCATCATAGCAAAAATGTGATGACCACATCAAGACCTTTGGAGCTACTTCACATGGACCTCTTCGGACCCGTTGCCTACCTCAGCATCGGGGGAAGTAAGTATGGTCTTGTTATTGTTGATGATTTTTCCCGCTTCACTTGGGTATTCTTTTTGCAGGATAAAACAGAAACCCAAGGGACCCTAAAGCGCTTCCTAAGGAGAGCTCAAAACAAATTTGAGCTCAAGGTGAAAAAGATAAGGAGCGACAACAGGTCCGAGTTCAAGAATGTTCAAGTGGAGGAGTACCTTGAGGAGGAAGGAATCAAGCACGAGTTCTCCGCTCCCTACACACCACAGCAAAACGGTGTGGTAGAGAGGAAGAACAGGACGCTCATAGACATGGCAAGGACGATGCTTGGAGAATTCAAGACGCCCGAGCAGTTTTGGTCGGAAGCTGTGAACACGGCTTGCCACGCCATAAACCGGGTCTACCTTCATCGCCTCCTCAAGAAGACGTCGTACGAACTACTAACCGGTAACAAACCCAACGTTTCATATTTTCGTGTATTTAGGAGTAAATGTTACATTCTAGTGAAGAAAGGTAGGAATTCCAAATTTGCTCCCAAAGCTGTAGAAGGGTTTTTGTTAGGTTATGACTCATTTACAAAGGCGTATAGGGTCTTCAACAAATCATCGGGTTTGGTTGAAGTCTCTAGCGACGTTGTATTTGATGAGACTAATGGCTCTCCAAGAGAGCAAGTTGATCTTGATGATGTAGATGAAGATGATGTTCCAATGGACGCAATTCGCACCATGGCGATTGGTGATGTGCGACCACAGGAACACCAAGAGCAAGATCTTCCTCAACCATGGTACATCCCCCAACTCAAGCTGATGGACAGGTTCCTCAAGAGAAGGCGTGTGATCAAGGGGGAGCACAAGAAGATCAAGTAGTGGAGGAAGAAGCACCACTGGCCCCTCCAACTCAAGTTCGAGCGACGATTCAAAGGAATCATCCCGTCGACCAGATTTTGGGTGATATAAGCAAGGGAGTAACTACTCGCTCTAGATTAGCTAATTTTTGTGAGCATTACTCTTTTGTCTCTTCTATGGAGCCTTTCAGGGTAGAAGAGGCCTTGCTAGATCCGGACTGGGTGTTGGCCATGCAGGAAGAGCTTAATAACTTCAAGCGAAATGAAGTTTGGACACTAGTGCCACGTCCAAAGCAAAACATTGTGGGAACCAAGTGGGTATTCCACAATAAGCAAGACGAGCACGGAGTGGTGACAAGGAACAAGGCTAGACTTGTGGCAAAAGGTTATGCCCAAGTCGCAGGTTTGGACTTTGAGGAGACTTTTGCTCCTGTGGCTAGGCTAGAGTCTATTCACATTTTGTTAGCCTATGCCGCTCACCATTCTTTCAGGTTGTTCCAAATGGATGTGAAGAGCGCTTTCCTCAACGAGCCAATCAAGGAGGAGGTGTACGTAGAGCAACCCCCTGGCTTTGAGGATGAACGGTACCCCGACCACGTGTGTAAGCTCTCTAAGGCGCTCTATGGACTTAAGCAAGCCCCAAGAGCATGGTATGAATGCCTTAGAGACTTTCTAATTGCTAATGCTTTCAAGGTTGGGAAAGCCGATCCAACTCTTTTCACTAAGACATGTGATGGTGACTTATTTGTGTGCCAAATTTATGTCGATGACATAATATTTGGTTCTACTAACCAAAAGTCTTGTGAAGAGTTTAGCAGGGTGATGACTCAAAAATTTGAGATGTCGATGATGGGCGAGTTAAGCTACTTCCTTGGGTTCCAAGTGAAGCAACTCAAGGACGGCACCTTCATCTCCCAAACGAAGTACACGCAAGATTTGATCAAGCGGTTTGGGATGAAGGACGCCAAGCCCGCAAAGACTCCAATGGGAACCGACGGACATGTCGACCTCAACAAAGGAGGTAAGGCCGTTGATCAAAAGGCATACCAGTCTATGATAGGTTCTTTGCTTTATTTATGTGCTAGTAGACCGGATATTATGCTAAGCGTATGCATGTGTGCTAGATTTCAATCCGAGCCAAGGGAGTGTCACCTTGTGGCCGTTAAGCGGATACTTAGATATTTAGTTGCTACGCCTTGCTTCGGGATCTGGTATCCAAAGGGGTCTACCTTTGACTTAATTGGATATTCAGACTCCGATTATGCTTGATGCAAGGTTGATAGGAAGAGTACATCAGGGACGTGCCAATTCTTAGGAAGGTCCCTGGTGTCTTGGAGTTCTAAGAAACAAACTTCCGTTGCCCTATCCACCGCTGAGGCCGAGTATGTTGCCGTAGGACAGTGTTGTGCGCAACTACTTTGGATGAGGCAAACCCTCCGGGACTTTGGCTACAATCTAAGCAAAGTCCCACTCCTATGTGATAATGAGAGTGCAATCCGCATGGTGGATAATCCTATTGAACACAGTCGCACTAAGCACATTGACATCCGACATCACTTTTTGAGAGACCACCAGCAAAACGGAGATATCGAAGTGTTTTATGTTAGCACCGAGAACCAGCTAGCCGATATCTTTACCAAGCCTCTAGATGAGTCAACCTTTTGTAGGCTGCGTAGTGAGCTAAATGTCTTAGATTCGCGTAACTTGGATTGATCTATAGCATACATGTGTTTATGCCTTTGATCATGTTCCTTTATGCATATTGTTGCTTATTTATGGTGCTCAAGTTGTACACATGATCCCCGAACCTCACAAGTCCATTTGCAAGTGATGCACTTATTTAGGGGGAGGCATGCTACAACTTGACACTTTGAGACTAACCTTGTGTTTGAGTTTACTTGATTTAGTCTCAAAGGTGGATTGAAAGGGAAAGGTGGACTTGGACCATGAAAGACTTCCACTGCACTCCGATGAGAGGGTATTTAGCTCCAAGTTCATCTCTATGTTCTTATTGCCTTTTTGCTCTTAATTGACAATTTTGGTGAGGCAATGAGGTTTAAGAGCCAAAAATGATCCCGTTTTGGTGCTTGATGCCAAAGGGGGAGAAATTAAGGCCAAAGCAAGCAAATGGATCAGCTACCACTTGAGAACTTTGAAAATAGTAGAGTTAGAAGTTTTGATTTGTCAAAATACTCTAAGTGTCTTTTGTTGTCAAAAGTTGGTCTCTTGTGGGGAGAATGTTTGATTATGGGAAAAAGGGGGAGTTTTTGAACCTTTGATCAATTTCTCTTGGAATACCTCTCTTTATGCCTCAACAAGTGTGTTTGACTTAGAGATAGGAATTTGAGTTTGATTTGAAAAAACAAACCAAGTGGTGCCAAAGAATGATCCAAATATGCCAAATTTGAATCAAAAACAATTCTTGTTCTTATTTTTCATTAATGTTGCACTTCTATGTGTTGCTTTGTGTTGTGTTGGCATAAATCACCAAAAAGGGGGAGATTGAAAGAGAAATGTGCCCTCGGGCCATTTCTAAGTATTTTGGTGATTAAGTGCCCAACACAAATGGTTTAAGTATTAAGTTGTGCCAAATGGTGGATGAAGTGTAAATGAACACAAAGGTATGATTCTAGACTTAGTACATTGGTTTTTGTGTACTAACATATTTGTCTAAGTGCTAGAATCAGAGAAAATACAAAAGGAAAAAGACTTGGCTGGAACAGCCAAGACTCTACGCAGTTTGGGTGCACCGGACTGTCCGGTGGTGCACCAGACAGTGTCTGGTGGTGCACCGGACTGTCCGGTGGCGTATGGTCAACTCGCCGCTCTCGGAAATTCGTCGGCGGCGTACGGCTAAAACTCACTGGACTGTCCGGTGGTGCACCGGACTGTCCGGTGAGCCAACGGTCGGCCGCGCCAATGGTCAGCCGCGCAATCCACGCGTGACGCGTGGCCGAGCCAACGGTCTGATGGGGGCACCGGACTGTCCGGTGTGCATCTGACAGTGTCCGGTGCGCCAACGGCTCCAAGTCTTCAATGGTCGGCTGCGCCAATTTAGGAAGGCGATCTGCACCGGACAGTGAACAGGGGATGTCCGGTGGTGCACCGGACTGTCTGGTGCGCCACCCGACAGAAGGCAAGAATTGCCTTCCAAGAATGCCTCCAACGGCTCCTAGCTACCTTGGGGCTATAAAAGGGACCTCTAGGCGCATGGAGGAGTTACCCAAGCATACTTTGAGCATTCTTAATCATTCACACTCCGTCTTCGCGCACTCGATTGACTTTCTTAGTGATTTGAGCTCCGTTCTAGTGGTGAACTTTGTGCTATTCATTTGAGCTCAAGTTTTGGCTGTGTGTGTGCGTATTGCTGCGGATTTGTGTGTGCTGCTTCCCTCCCTTACTCTAGTGCTTTCACTTTGATCCTTATTGTAAGGGCGAGAGACTCCAAGTTGTGGAGATTCCTCGCAAATGGGAAAGAGTAAATAAAGAAGAACATCGTGGTATTCAAGTTGATCATTGGATCACTTGAGAGGAGTTGAGTGCAACTCTCGTCCATTGGGACGCCACAACGTGGAGTAGGCAAGTGTTATACTTGGCCGAACCACGGGATAAACCATCATGTCTATTGTGCTTGTTCTCACTGTGACTATTGTGTTTCATAAGAGCTCGGTCCTTAGCCACTTGATTTCATTGTGCTAACACTTAATCAAGTTTTGTGGCTTTAAGTTTTTGCAGGATCGCCTATTCACCCCCCCTCTAGGTGCTCTCAGTTACGGGACCTTCTTCTGCCATTGCTGCTTGAACAGGCTGCGGAGAGATGACTAACACAAGGTTGATTTTGGGATAACCTTCTTCTCATCTTCTCTTCACTATTTTCCTTTCACTTTTCACTGTCCCTTTCTTTCTCTTTGTTCTTCCCACTGGAGGATTCTATCAAAGAGTGTTACCATCCCACACTGGAGGAAACCAAAGACTATGAACCATGTACAACAGTCTTCAACTCAAGAATCACCAAGCATTGTGATCTTAGGGGCGAGGGAGTGGAAAAAGGAGTTGCTTGTGGTTTTGCAGAGGGGATTTTATCAGGAGTGTTTTGCTTTGAGTGGAATAGAAACTGAGGGAGTTGGTGGGGGGTTATAGGCGAGCAGTATGCGAGGTGGTGCTCGGGGGTGTGGAGTGGTGGTGATGGACCAGGTGCGGCAGGCGCGATGGGGGAAGGGAGGGCAATGTCACCGGCGATGATGGCAGCAGCGGGTGCACTACAAAGGGGGCATGGGGCGGTGGTAGTGCGCATGGTGGTGGGGCACGCGTGCGGGGGGCACGGGTGAGTGGTGGGGTCGATGACCCTGATGTTTGTGGTCTCTAGTTCCAAGAATCTTTGCCTCTCTGTATGGTAATAACTTCTTCTGCGCTCTTTTTTGTTTACTTTGACTCAGGGGCAGTGCTATGATTCTCACAGTCGATCCTTTTGACTGAGTGACTAGACAGGTTCCTTATGTAGCTTATTCTAGGCTTCAAGGGTAAGCTTCCCGGTATCTTCTTCGATAAGGTGCTTTTCTCTTGAGATGGGTTAAGAGAAGAATGGTAGCATAATGTGAGGATTAGCTCTAATTTGTGATCTATGTGTTTAGAGAAAACCCTTTTTTAAGAAAAAAACAAAATAAAACACACAAGCTCAGCAATGATAAGCACAAACAAATCAATTGTTATGAATAGGGGAATGTAACACCCTGAATTTGGGGGTATAAAATTTCTTCTCTAAATACCTACCAAATTCAGGTGTTACCCTTTGTCTCTCTATCTAGTCTCTCTCTCTCTCTTCCTTTTGAATAGAATGAGGTTAATTTATTGAGGGATTTATTATTTATTTTGTCAAAACTTATGTGAGTCATGAATTGTTGCATCATGCTGAGCCCAAAATATTCTTTGAATTGATGCACATGTTTGATTTGGTTTGAATTTGAAACTTGGTTTGAATTTGAATTGAAAACCCTAGAGAAATAAAAAGGAAAACAATTACAAATTCAGAGAAAAAGGAAAAACCACTTTTAGCACAAGCCGGCCCAGTCCAGCCCAGCAGGGCCGCACGCGCGCGCCCGCACTGCCTGACAGACGGGCTCCACCTGTCAGCGGCGATTTCCTCCCCCACGCGCTCTTTCCCCCCTCCCTCTACCCAGTGGTGCCGGTGTGTCGGCACCAGTCACCCTCGCCCACGCTCACCCTTTCCATCTCTGCCTCGTGGGCCTGTTGCATCAGCGCGATGAGCCATTTCCCCCGCACGCCCGCTCTCTCTCTGCACTGTGGGAGCGCTCTGTCAGCTCCGCCTTCCTTGCGAACCGCCGTGGACCAGCGCGCACGCATAGCGAGAACCCCGACCACGTTGCCGCCCATGCACCCCAGCTCCCTTTTGAGCACCATCCACACCCGCTCTCCCTGCCCTGCCTCATTTCGCGCAAGCTCACCCTCTCTCGCGCTCTGCTCTTGTCACTCGCGCTCGTCGGAGTTCCGCGCCCACCGTGCTAGCCATCCAGCCCGTCAGAAGCCTCGCTAAGCCAACCTGAGCTCTGTCCCGAGGTGAGACATACGTTCCCATGCTTGGTTTTCTTTATTCGCGCCTGACCATAGCCAATTTGACCTCGCCAAAGTTTGGCTACGCTTGCTCGCCGCACCCCGCGCGGTGTCCGGCCAACTCAGCCCCGTTTCGTGTCCCGGTGTTGGCTCATAGCACTTCCCTACCCCCACCGGAGCTAGACCAAGCCCTATCGCACTCGATTGCTTCTCCCCGCGGCTGGGATTCCTCGCCGGAGTTACCCGGACCCGCCCGGAGCTCTCCCTCTGCCGTTGTCCCATCTCTGGCCCCGGTCTCGTGGCAAAGACCCCACTAGTGTGTTCGTTGGGTTCTCCTCGCCGATCCTGGCCAACCCCGGCGACCTCGGAACCCCTGCAACCCAAACCCGCCCTAGCTTCGGCGACTTCACCACCGAGGAGCAGAAGCGGCGTCGCCCGCAGCCGCAACCCCCCCGGGCGTTGATCTCCACCGTTCGATCTCGATCGCACGACCCAGATCTTAGGTACCACTACGCGCGAGCCTAGCGCCCAAACCCAACTGTCGGTCAATCTGCTTCCCTGTCCTCGGTCGCTGACCGCCCTGGCTCGCAGGTCAGTGTGCGCCCGCGCTCGCGTCCGCTCGCTCACCCGCATATCTTTTCTCGGCAGTTGATCTGAGATCCGATGGTCGAGAGAGCCCGATACCCCTTCGCGTGGTAAAATTGTTAAAGAGACCCCTGGTTTGTTTGAAATCAATCTGTCATCCCTGGTTTTCACACGCATGCCCCTGTAATCTTGCAGATTGAACCCTAGACTTTTGTTTAATCACAGATTTAGGCCTAATTTTGTATTTTAAACTTCAAAACTTGTTTATTTCATATCTTTTGCATATGAACTCCAAATTGAGTGATTCGAATTGCAAAATGTTCATTGAATTATTCTCTGTTCAAATAAAATAGGATCATTCATTGTTTGTGCATTCTAATTTTATGCCTAGGCTATAGGTTAGTTTAGGTGATGGTTTATTTGTTTAATAAGATAAATAATAAGGAAACCCTAGTGGTAAATGGATGTTTAATCTTGTGAGATTAATAATATGTAATGTATGGATTCATCCCTGGTTTAAATCTTATGTCTCATTAAAATAAGTGGAAGTAAATTATGTAATCATGGAGGTAGACAACACTTGAGAATAACAAAATACTAAATGTGATTAGTTCACCCTATAACCTAAACTTCCTTTTGAGTTTATACTTTTCCTTTTGAGACGTGTTCAATTATTTGTACAGGATTGGTGTGTTGTTCATTTGTCATTATCCAAATGTATTGAATGCATGATCACTTTATTTAGACTACGAGCAGCCCGTGGTTCCTGAGTGTGTTGCCGAAGATCTTCCTGAGCAACAACCTGGTGAAGGCAAGTGTCCTCTGACCTATTATGTCCTACATACTTTATAATTCACCATCCCACATTACTTTATTGAAACCTAAGGATTGACTAGTCTGTATTTACTTATCCTTGTTTACCTTTTGGGTTATCATGGTTAGCTTTATGCTATTGCTTTAACTTAATCAACGAACATGATGTGAATATTTATGATACGATGATGTTATCCCGATGATGATCTTGTGATATTTTAGGGGACTTATGCCATTTTCCTGAGTACCTCTCCGTAGGACCTGTTCGTTAAGTGACCACCCGGGATAACAGTGCAACCATGAGGGTGGAATTGGACGCCCTTAGCTGAATAATTATATGAACCTGGGGGTGTAGTTAGCTTTGCCGGAGGGCCGTCAATGGGGGTCGGGACGCCCTTAGCTGAATAATTATATGAACCTAGGGGCTGCAGAGGTTCATTCAATTTGGTTTTGTTAGTCACCCACCTTGGGGAGGTGTACTGCGTTTGTATGACTGGCGAAACCTAACGAGCAGCTATGCATCAGGGGAGTCTTTGTAAAGGCTACATAGTGGGACCCTGCCAGGTCACGTTGGTAGTGATCAATGGGGAGTCATGATCTTCGGGTAGAATGGGAATCACGACTCGTGGGTAAAGTGTGCAACCTCTGCAGAGTGTTAGAAACTGGTATATCAGCCATGCTCACAGTTAAGAGCAGACTTGGGATCCTCTTTGATTAGAAGAACTTTGGATACTTTTATGATGATGATTAATAATGATGGTTATAATTTTGATCTCTGGTATTTCCTCTCGGAGGGAGTACATTTGGGTAATAACTGGGTTCATTACTAAAATTTGGCTCTACTATTAGTAATAAATACTTGACCAACTAAAAGAAACTACTTAACCTTAACTCCACATACAACTAGTCCACTTTAGCCAAATGGGATATTTGCTGAGTACGTTGATGTGTGCTCACCCTTGATTTAAAAACCATCCCCACCCAAAGTTGTCCCCACTATATTCAGTGCTCAAGAGGAGATGTAGGCAACATGGAGGACTTTGAGGAGTTCCAGGACTACGACGAGTTCTAGTCATGTTAGTGGCAAACCCCAAGTCAGCTGCCTGTGAAGGCCTTATCTACTACGTTTCGTATTCCACACTTTGATGATATTAAATGACTATGTTATGTTAAAGACTCTGTGGATGTCTTGGACATCTTGATGTAATAAAAGTACTTTTCCGCTATTTACTTTGAGCAATGTGTGATGATGTCCAATTATGTAATCGCTGTGTACGTGAGTTTCTGATCCTATCACGTACATGGTTCGCATCTGGTTTGCCTTCCAAAACCGGGTGTGACATAAGTGGTATCAAAGCCTTGCTGACTGTAGGACCGCTAACCTAGACTAGAATGGTTGCCCTAAGGACTATAGACCTCTACCCTTACCTTGATCTTTAGTGTCATTTCAAAAGTTAGTCATCTTGACCAATTCTATGTTATTACTCATCTTATAAAATTTTGTCTCACTTTGTTTTATGTTTACTTGTTGGTCGTATAGTTCTATTACCACTCTTGTGCTTATGATGTCTTTTGCAGATGGCTCGTATTAGATGCACTGCACGGAAGTCAGTGATCCCCTTTTTGCCCTCTCGCCTGGTGGAGCGCTCACTGCGCCGCACGGTGACTGGTTAGTCTAGCCATCTTGAGAGACTGCATCGTCGCCTGCACGAGGAGCACGAGCGCCGACGCCAGGAGCAGGAGCAGCAGGACCCTTCCCCCCTCGCCTCAGTAGGAGGTGGAGTCTGGGAGGCAGCCTTCCCCTACACCTCAGCCAGAGATGCCCCTGCACCACCATAGGGCACCCCGGCTACTGGAGGAGACCCTGACAAAGACGACGACGACGCTGGTGGCAGTTTGAGCCACAACATGGAGCTCTTGAAGGAGCAGGAGCCAGAGGGATGGATCGCTAGACCCATCACTCGCAACGCCGCTCACGGGTGTCACTTCCACGACGCTCTCGACACCTTGTTGCATCGGGCCTTCGACCCGACACACTTGGTGTCACACCCGGTTTTAGAAGGCAAACCAAATGCGAACCATGTACGTGCCAGGATCAACAATTCACGTACAGAACAGTTACATAACATGGACGTCATCACACAGTGCTTAAATAATATTAAAAAAGGAAATAATAGTCGATTACATCATAGGTCTGAGACATCCACATAGTCTTTACAATAATCAAAGTGCGGAAAAGAAACGTAGATAAACACGGCCTTCACAGGCAGCCGACTGGGGGTTTGCCGCTAACCCATGCCTAGAACTCATCGTAATCTTGGAACTCCTGGAAGTCTCCTTCCACGGCTTCAACTTCTCCTGAGCAGTGGTTGCAATGCTGACAACCTGGGGATGGGGGGGGTTTGGTGTGTAGAGCAAGGGTGAGTACACATCAACATACTCAACAAGTATCCTGTTTGGCTATAGTGGACTAGCTTTATGTGTGGGGTAAGTCAAGCAGTTGCTTTTAGTTCGTCAGATTATTATTACTAGTAGAGAAAGCCAGGTTTTAAAATTAACCCACGTTATTAACCCAAACGTACTCCTTTCCAAATGGAAAGAGTACCACTTACCATTACCAGAGTCAAAACCAAGAACCATCAATCTCATTGCCACCTGCAAACTGAACATCTCTGATCAAGTACCACTAATCACTGGAGCTCCCTTGGCCGCTCATAACCGCGAGCACAGCTGATATATCAGTTTCAAACACTCTGCAGAGATTGTGCACTTTACCCACAAGCCGTGATTCCCTTTCTGCCCGGAGAGAGCTACTCCCCATTGACCACTACCTAGGTGGCCCAGCAGGGCATCACTACGTAGCCTTTACAAAGATTCCTCGAGGTTGTAGCCACCCGTTAGGTTTCCTAAATGCACCGCACTCCTCCCCAAGGGGCGAACCTAAGCTTGGCAGAGCGAGCCGCATACACCGAGCCCCATTGACGGCACAACGGCTAAGCGAACTACACCCCAGATCCCCTAATTATTCAGCTAAGGGCACCCCATTCCACCCTCATGGTTGCACTGTTTTCCCGGGCGGTCATCCAACGAACAGGTCCTTACGAAGAGGCACTCGAGAAACCGCTCGAGCCCCCTGGAAGACCACAAGTATAACATCATAATAAAAGAGGGGAAAACAACGTATCATTGATAATTCTCATCATGTTCATTGATTAGAGTTGAGCAATAGCATAAAACTAAGCAATAATAATCCAACCCAGATAGGTAAACAAGGACATGGATAACAAAAGCTAGTCAATCCTTAGGTATAACTGTGTAATGCGGGAGTTGAATAAAAGAATGTATAGGACAGAGATAGGTCAAGGGACACTTGCCTCCACCAACCGACTGCTGCTCAGGTGCTTCTCCTGCGAGTTCTTCGGGCTCCTCAACTGGATCGTTCTCTATGCGAGCGCAAACATACATACATCCACACATTTAATACAAAAGAACAGTACACCATACAATAGGATGCAATAAATAAATAGACGTTCCACGCGGGCTCGCAATTACGGTTAAGAGAGAAAGTGGAAAAGACAGTCGAGAAACGATCACGTTACATTATTATA
The DNA here is from genome assembly GCF_902167145.1 of Zea mays. Lineage (NCBI taxonomy): Eukaryota > Viridiplantae > Streptophyta > Magnoliopsida > Poales > Poaceae > Zea > Zea mays. The sequence goes on along the minus strand of NC_050098.1, from coordinate 132,002,294 downwards.
AATTAAACCACTCGTTCAATTGAAGGGCATTAATGTGGACACTACGTTTAGCATAAAGTAAAGTCATGTTTCATGTCTAATCATTGTAAGCGTTTGAAGATAAATTAAAAGGATTGTCGCGCGGCGAGACGCGTGACATAGCACTTTAAATTGAATTAAGAAATCAACGACTCGTCGCGCGACCGAGCGCACAACGAGACACTTGCATTAATTATAAAGAGACGTTAAGCTTCGCGTGACGAAACGCATGACAGCATACGTCAACTGAACTGAGTTTAAAATGGAACGTCACGTGACTACACGCGCGACGTCACACATTAAACAACCTAAAATTAAAATGGATCGTCGCGCGACGAAGCGCGCGACGAAGCGCGCGACGCAGCACATTAATAGGATCTGAAATTAGACAAATTCGTCGCGCGACGAAGCGCGCAACGCAGCACGCTAACTTACGGAGCTTGAAATTAACTACAAACCCAAAAATAATCACCGCGCGTGTGGGTTTGTGCACGCGGGAACGCGTTAGGGGGGTAAACGAGGCCACGCGAGTCATGCCGGGGCCAGGACGCCGCGCGCATGGGGCTGAAGCCACACGCAGGGGGCTACGCGCCGGGGCAGGGGCCGCACCGGGGGCAGGGGACTGCGCCGAGGGGCTAGGACGCCGCGCCGGGGCCGGGGAGGCCGCGCGGGAAGGGGAGGGGAGGGTGCGGCCGCGCTGCCGCGGGGAAGGGGAGGGGCGGGCCACCGCGCCGCCGCGCAGGGGGTCGGGACGGGGGCGCGCCACACCGGGGAGGGGAGGGGCGGGACGCCGCGCCGCAGGGGAGCAGGGGCACGCCGCCGCGCAGGGACGCGCGCGCGCAGGGGAGAGAAGAGGGGGCGCGCGCAGGGGGAGAGGAGAGGAGGGAGAGGGAGAGAGAGGAGAAGGGAGGAGAGGGGAGCTCACCTCGGGGTCCAAATTCCAGTGATCGTCGTCTCCAATCCCTAGGGCACCACGGGGAGAGAGAGGTGGGAGAGGGAGAGGGAGGTTGCTAGCGAGAAATCCAAATGAGAGAGGGAGAGGAGGAGGGGGCGCATCGGGAGGGGGGCGCAGGGGGCGCGCGGGCCGGGCCAGACCGGGCTGGGCTGGGTCACATCACGGATCGAAACCCACGACACGCACGGCCATTAAACGACATCCAATTGCGAACCGAAATCCAAAACAGAACGAGACGAACACGCGACATCAGACAAAGAAATGCGCTTCGGCATGATGCAACACCCATGACATTTAGGTTTTGGTTTATACATGACACAGACACCTGTCACCATACTGGTTTGAATTTGGGAAGGAGGAGCGAAACAGGAAGAGAAAAAAGAGTAACGCCCGAATTTGGTGAGAGAAAAGAAGAAAAAATTCTACCCCCAAATTCAGGGCGTTACAAACCTATCCCCCTTAAAAGAATCTCGCCCTCGAGATTCAGGGTTGGCTAGCAAAGAGCTCAGGGTATTTAGCCATCAGATCATCTTCACGCTCCCAGGTTGCTTCTTCCTCAGAGTGGTGATTCCATCTGACTTTGCACATTCTTATGGTCTTCCTTCGGGTGACTCTGTCTGCAGTCTCAAGGATTTGTGTTGGCTTCTCAATGTAGGTCAAGTCCTCCTGGACTTCAAGGCCTTCAACTGGCAATTGCTTTTCTGGCACACGCAGACATTTCCTCAACTGAGACACATGGAAGACATTATGCACTGCAGACAAACCTTCTAGCAAACTGAGCTGATAGGCCACTTCTCCACGCCTTGCGAGAATCTGGTACGGACCAATGTAGCGGGATGCTAGCTTGCCTTTGACTCCAAATCTTCTGACTCCTCTGATCGGTGACACTTTTAGATAGATGAAGTCTCCAACCTCAAAACTCAGATCTCTTCTTCTGGTGTCTGCATAGCTTTGCTGCCTTGATTGCGCTATCTTCAAATTCTCTCGGACCATCTTAATGTTCTCTTCAGCTCCAAGAAGGATGTCTGGCCCAAACACTTGCTTTTCTCCAGGCTGATCCCATTGCAGCGGAGTTCTACAACTCCTTCCATAAAGCGCCTGAAATGGTGACATCTTCAGGCTGGTCTGATAACTGTTGTTATAGGAAAACTCTGCATAAGGCAATCTCTTATCCCATCCGGACTGATCTTGCAACGCACAGGCTCTCAACATGTCTTTGAGGATTTGATTGGTCCTTTCGGTCTGACCGTCTGTTTGCGGATGATAGGCTGAACTGAAATTCAGATGTGTGCCCAAGGCTTCATGCAACTGCTGCCAGAAATGAGAGGTGAACTACGTTCCTCTGTCTGACACTATCTTCTTTGGCACACCATGAAGACAAACGATCCGAGACATGTACAACTCTGCCAATACTACACTGTTGTAGTTGGTCTTGACAGGTATGAAGTGGGCTGACTTGGTTAAGCGATCCACCACTACCCAAATGGAATCGTAGCCGACTCGAGTGCGAGGCAATCCGACTATGAAATCCATGCCGATTTCATCCCATTTCCACTGAGGAATTTGCAACGGTTGCAACAATCCAGCCGGTCTCTACTGCTCTGCCTTGATCCGTCGACAACTATCACACATAGCCACATGCTCTGCGATTTCTCTCTTCATTCCGTACCACCAGAATTTCTTCTTCAGATCCTGATACATCTTCTCACTACCAGGATGAATCGAATAAGCTGTCTCATGAGCTTCCTTGAGAATCAATTCCCGAATAGACTGGACATTGGGAACACACAAGCGGTCTTTGAACCATATCACACCTTCTGCATCTTTCCGAAAATCTTTGCCTCTGCCATCTAGAATCAGTCACCGGATCTCACTGATCTTCTCATCATTCTTCTGTGCTTCTTTGATTTCCCGCTCCAAGGTAGGTTCCAACTCAATTGTGACTCCTCGCGTGTTGTTCAGAAATCCGAGACTCAACCTGTCAAACTCTTTGGCCAACTCATAAGGCATCGGACAAGCGACCATCAGATTGACTTGACTCTTCCTGCTCAAAGCATCTGCCACTACGTTCGCTTTGCCTGGATGGTAATGAATCTCCAATTCGTAGTCTTTGATCAACTCTAACCATCTTCACTGCCTCATATTCAGCTCTGACTGAGTGAATATGTACTTCAGACTCTTGTGGTCTGTGTAGACATCACATTTCTGTCCATACAGATAGTGCCTCCATGTCTTCAGTGCGTGAACCACTGCTGCCAACTCTAGATCATGGATTGGGTAATTCTTCTCATGAACCTTCAGCTGTTGGGACGAGTAAGCCACAACTCTTCCCTCTTGCATCAATACACATCCCAAACCAGTGTAACAAGCATCGCAATACACCGAGAAGGGCTTGTGCACATCAGGCAAGACTAAGACAGGCGCTGTAGTCAACTTCTCTTTCAGCGCTTTGAAGGCCTCTTGACATTTCTGGGTCCACTTGAACTCAACCTTGTTGCCTAGCAAAGCTGTCATTGGTTTCGCAATCTTCGAAAACCCTTCAATGAATCGCCGATAATATCCGGCCATTCCAATGAAGTTCTTGATTCCTCGGGCATCTGTTGGCGCTTTCCAGTTCAGAATGTCTGCCACTTTCTTCGGATCCACCGCCAATCCTTCTTTGTTGATTATGTGACCCAAGAACAAAACTTCACTGATCCAGAACTCACACTTGCTCAACTTTGCATACAACTGGTGCTCTCGCAATCTCTGCAATACCATCCTCAAATGATCTGCATGCTCTTCTTCGCTTTGTGAATATATCAGAATGTCATCAATAAATACCACCACAAACTTGTCAAGATAGTCCATGAATACACTGTTCATCAGATTCATGAAGAAGGATGGTGCATTTGTTAGACCAAAAGACATCACCGTGAACTCATACAACCCATACTTAGTAATGAATGCCGTCTTCGGAATATCTGAAGGTCGGATCCTGAGCTGATGATAACCTGACCTCAGATCTATCTTTGAGAACACGCTGGCTCCTCTCAAGTGGTCGAACAAGTCTTCTATTCTTGGCAAGGGGTACTTGTTCTTGATGGTGACCTCATTCAGAGCTCGATAATCGATACACATCCTTCTGGTGCCATCTTTCTTTTCCACAAATAAGACAGGGGCGGCCCAAGGCGAGGTGCTTGGCCGGATGTAACCTATCTCTGACAGCTCATCAATTTGCTTTTTGAGTTCAATCAACTCTGGTCCAGATACTCTATAAGCTCTCTTAAAGTTGGGGGCGGTGCCAGGAAAAAGCTCTATGGCAAATTCGACTTTCCGCTCTGGTGGCATACCTGGTAAATCCTTTGGAAACACATATGGGAACTTAGACACCACCTTGATACTCTCAATTGGGTCTGCTTCACTGTTTTCGACAGCCATCTGATAACAACTTCCTTTCTTCGGCTCGGGCGGGACTAACTCGGTCACCACTTCCTCTCCTAGCGGGGACACCAACTTGATTGTCCTCTTATCACAACTGATAACTGCCTGATACTTATCTAGCCAATTCATCCCTAGGATGACATCTATTCCCTGAGTACCCATTACTATGAGGTTAGCGGGAAACGCTATCCCCCTTATTTCCACACTTACATTCAAGCAAATGCTATCGGCTCGAATTCTACCACCGGCTGAGTCAATTTGAATGGGGGTTGACATGATAGTTATCGGAAGATTATGCGCTTCTACCCATGATGCAGTAATGAAAGAATGCATTGCTCCAGTATCAAATAACACTTCTGCAATATGGGAGTCGACTGGGAACATAACTACTATCATGCCAGGGGTCTCCTGAACTGCTTCAGCCTCCAAGTGGTTCAGTCTCCCATGATTATAACGCGGCTGAGAGCGGTTGCCTGCTCCAGGCTGAGATACGTTCTGCTTTGCTGGGGCATTGGGGCCTGGCTGCTGCTGGGCTGCCTTCTTCGGACATTGCATCACCCAGTGGCCTTGCTCTCCACAGTGGAAACATGCCCTGTTTTCGACCTGAGCTGGGGCTACTTGACTGTTCTGCGGGTTTGCTGGGGCAGGAAGACGAGGTGTCTGCTGATTCTGCCTCTGGAACTGACCTCCTCATGGCTGATTATTCTAGCGATTCTGATGCTGATGCTGAGGATACTGCGTTTGAAACTGCTGCTGCTGCTGAGGTGGACGTTGGTTCTGCTTGAACTGCTGAGGTTGATTGCCTGAGAAACGAGGACGATTGCTGCTTCCAGGCTGGGGTCACTGATCTTGCGCTTGCGATCCTCCATCTCTGTGACACCCCAGGTGTCTATTTCGTGTTATGTCGGGAGATTTATCCTAATCTCGGATGCTCAGTGAAAATTTCTATTTCTCGATCACATCTATCTCCATTCATCAAGTTATTCATGAATGTTTCACTATGTTTGGAATTATTCAATCTCAAGAACAGCCAAATTTGGAGCCTGATAAAACTTTTGTTTCTTGAAGCAAATGCAAATTCAAAAGTCAATCTCGTCTCGCAACTTCCGTCCAGACTCATTTATTCGGACTCTCGACAATTGTGATGTTATCTAATCTATGTCCGAATCTGCTTTCTCGATAGTCAGTTTATGTCCAAATACTTAATCCGAATCTGCATTCTCCCGCAGGATCTCTTTGTGCGAACCTCTAATTAATTCTTAGGCAACTCGACTTGTTTTCTATATATCATCATTCATCTCTATCCATCAAGTGTATTCTAAAGATTTCTAGAAGGTTGAACCAAATACTCACATGAAAAGATAAATCATATACTTGCTTGAAACTTCTCGTTTAAACCTATGCAAATTTTAAAATTCAACCAAGCCTTGTGATCTTGCTTAAACAACTCTATATGAACACTACAACAAAAGTTATTAAGGGTTCATGTAGAGAAAATGCCAAGAAAATGTCGAGAGAATACCCCGATTGCCTTAAAAATATAGTTTGAAGCTTTATAATGATGCTACTTTGACCAAAGTGAAACTTTGGCCTATATTCGAGATATGTGGTTTGACCTTTAATAAAAGTTGCAGAACATGTGTTATACAACAAATATTTTATTTAAATCAAACCTTGATCCAATCTCTAAGTATCCCAAACAGTGCCATCAATACAGAATAAAAATCTGATTTTAGAATTCGAATTCTTCTAAGTCTGAAATCAGCATCGTTCGGGTCGACGTCTCGCGTTCCCAAATTTTTGTTGAACAGCTCAAGTTTTCCCAAATATAAAAGTTGTTAATAACTAATAGGGGCACAACATATTAAAAGGTGGCATTCATCCGATTCCGTTTGACATTTTTTGACATTCAGTTTTCACGAGTTTCCACTGATTTCTAACCCACTGATAAACCAGTTTTCGTGGGTCTATAACTTTCTAACCAGCGCCTGAATCACCTCAATCTCTATACACGATTTGCAGATTATACATGAAGGAAGATATTTTGTGCAGCGACCAAGGTTCGATTCCAAAAGGAAAATGCTAAAAATAGGCACCCAAAGTCGCTCTGCCACCTGCTGCAGCTGGCTGACGCGACCTGAGCTCTGCAGCATGCGGCCCGCGCCCACCAATGGCTGCAGCGAGCACCCCCTTTAAAAATGGCAGCACCTGCCCTGCTCCCTTCCTTCCCCACGCCGTGCACAATCCTTCTCCGTGCTCCACAGAGCTTCCTCGCCACTCTCTGCTCTCCTCTCCTCTGCTGTGCGCGCTGCTGGTCGCGCCCACGCCATGGGTGACGTGCGGAGCTCCGTGGACTAGCTGCCCGAGCCCTCCATTGCCCAAATTCGTGTCTCTATCATTCTCCTGTGTGTCCGTGGAGTCGATCCCACCCTTTGTCCGGGCCAAGCCGTCACCGGAGCCACCGGGCCGGGGTCACCGCCGGCCGCCGCCTTGAGCTTGCGCGGTCAGGCCGCCTGGGGCCGCCGCCGGCCTGGCTGTTGGTGCCAGCGTACGAGCCAGGGGCGCGACCAGCCCTGGCCACCCTCTGCCGTCCCCGAACCGCGCCAGCCGGTCCTCCCCATCACGGCCATGTGCCCTGTGTTTTCCTGTGTGCGTCCTGGTGCTCAAGGTAGAAGAAGCTCCCCTGTGTCTATGACACGTGGGCCCGGAGTAAAGGTAGAAACACTTAAAATTGCAGAATCTGTGCTTAACTTTGAAAATTCGTATAAATTCGTAGACAAATCGTAAAATGGCAAATAAGGACTTTTTGAAATCCTTGTGAAATTCTCTATGTCATGGATACATAAGTTGGAAGGTTTTAGTAGAAATATTTGGCGGTAGAAATTCATATGTAAAACTAGTTTAGAGAATAAACGAACTTGCTTCTCTCCATAGTTTTAATTATAAAAATCCAAAAATGATGAAACTTGTTTTGTTGGTTAGATGTTGTCATACTCTAGCTAAGAAAAATATAAAACACATATGGTGTTCACTGTTTTATTGGTGTGTTAATTAAAACATGTTAAATAGAGAAAAGAAGATTGATTTGCTTGTTACTTTTTGATCTGTAGCTCTATTGCTCCAAATGGATTCAAATTTTTACAGTAGACTCTTTGTGTGATGCTTGGTGACTGGTAAAAATTTCATGAATTGTTGTCCATGTATGATTAAGTTAGTGATTTAACTTGTTTAATACATCTTAAGTAGTTTTAAATGATTTATAAATAATATATGGATGTAAAAATAAAACATGGTGTTCAACTGTCCTTGCGTGATATTATAGTAGCCTAAGAAAATTTAATATGGTCATGCGTCCACAGAAAATAATTAGTTTTAGAATTAACTTGCTCTCATAAGCTTTATTGCATTAACAAATTGTTATTTTTGTATTAAATAAAATATAAAACCTGGGCATGTGAAATTTATACATTATTCATAATTGATCATTACCTATGCCTCATAAAAATTCCAGCCCCAAATTAGATAGTTTCATTTGGTGCTAAAATAACACCTATTTTATAATTGCAAGACTTAGTGAAAAATTAGGAGTAAATAAAATCATGCATGTTCATGAAATGCTTGAGTTATACCTTAAAACTAATTAGAGATTTAATGGTTATGTCATGGTGTTCTAAAGATAAATATTAATAGTGCTTCATCATGATTTTGTGTGATGTCGGACATGTGTGCCGAAGTGTTTTATTTTGGTGAATGTGTTTGTTAATTGTGTGGTAATTCTAGCGCACGAGATAACTTGGATAAAAAGTTAGTACGTCTACTTGTTGTTCCTAATTTGATTGTTTCAACTCCAACAAATGGTAAAGTGTTAAAATGGTTCAAGTCTCTAGAACGCGGCAATTTTTTAAGTGAATAGGAGCTGAATTCTACTGGTTGCTGTTTTAGGCTGCACGTACTGTTTTCCCCGTGTTGTATGTTTGATGAACCAAATTGTGTTTTCTGTAGATATGTGCTATAGAAAAGTGGTAGATAATTTTATTATCTTGCTGGTGTTAAAATTTGACAGGCATAAGTCTGATCGTTTAGAGCTATGCTTTTTACAAATTCAGTAACTGAATCTGTCCAAATTCTGTACAGATTTCAGAAACTGCATTGTTTGCCTAATTTAATGTTACAATATGTTCATGGTCGTTATAAGAAAGTTGTAGATGCTTTTCTTATCTTGCTTGTGTTAAAATTTCATAACCATAGGCCTGACAGATTAGGAGTTATGAATTTTACAAACTGGTTGCTGTATTCTGTCCACTGACAGAACAGATTTCGAAAACTGAATTGTTTGATTCAGTTCAGCATAGAATCAATTCTTGGTGATTATAAAAGTTATGTAGTACTTTTACTAAGCTTTCTAAAAAGTCTTGGATCACTCTTTTTAGTGATCTGAATATTAAGTTATGGATGTAAAGTCTGAAGACTGAATCTGTCCAATTCTGGACAGCGAAGCCTTCTAATGTCTTTTATCCTAAATTGTATACTGAATCAACTTGAGATGTTTATAAAAGATATGTAGACAATTTAATTATCTTTCCAGAAAGTCTAAGTTCACTTTATTTGGATGTCTGAATCTTTAATTGTGAATTTTTGAAGTTGCAAGTCTGAATCTGTCCAAATCTAAATAAAACTGTCATGTATCACTATTTAACCTTATTAAGTGTTTAATTACCTTAAGATAAAAATACCAAAGTTATAGAGTGTTTAATAAGATTTCCAATGAATATTTGTTCACCATGTTTGGATAAATAACGTGTGAGTTATAACTAAAACAAGCAACTGCTATGCTGCTGTTCCAAACATGTTGAATGTGATTGATTGCCCTACTTTATTGTAGCTGTCATGAGTCGTCTGCTTGTTGTTTTGGGATTTGGCTGAACGTGAGTAATAATAATAAGTGACTAGTATAATTGGGGTTATATATAAGTAAGTGACTAGTATAATTGGGGTTATATATAAGTAAGTAATACACATCTCACTAAGTTAGTAAACTAAATTGGTTAAGGTCTAATAAGTAGATTGGCTTAATCAACACTTAGCAATGCAGTTATATGTTCAGAGAAACAAAATGATAATGTCTTGTCTTTGCCTTTCTGCTAATACTAGTAAGTAACCAACATCATTAAAGTAGTATAATATGTAATTGTGATTAAACTATCTCCTCATGTGTGTTCTCTGGGGTGTATGCTTGCAGTAGAAGGTTGTGAATGATTGTAAAACCCGATTAAGCAACTATTCCTTTTTAACTAAGTCTGTCTATGTGTAAGTCATCGTAAATTTATGCGTACTTAACTAGTTTAATAATAAGTAACCAATGAATGATTAAGGTGAGCATAGTAAATGCGTGTACTTGTGATGTCGTAGTCGCGTTCCGTAAATAAATAAAATGTTGTCGTCTTTCTAATGGTGTTAAGGTTGAACGCCGATGTCGTGTAGATAACTAAAGCTAACATGTGGTTGTCTACGGTGTCTTCCAATTTAATGTTTAGTTCGCCACTATGTCCTTAAATATCTTGTGCTATCTCATTATATTCATACATATGCATCTTGCATCTCATTTAGGACCGAGAGATGACGATCGTGCAAGTGATGTGGTGCCAACAACAAGATGTAGTTGGTGGACAACCTGAAGAAGGATGGACTTAACCAGTGGATGCTCGCCAAGCGAGTGCCTCCCCCAGCAAACACTACCTAAGTGTTAAATTAAAGGCAAGCCCTGGTTTTATGCATAACCGTTTATATATGCTATTTTACTACACTTAATGTTTGTAGGCTTGTACCGTGCACTTAAGTGTAGGAGTTGCCTGAAACCCTAGTTGCATGAACTCAGGATTCCTTTTGAGATGGATACTAGTATGCTAAGTCGAGTAGCTGCTATGCTAAATCAGGATCTCGGTAGAAGTCGAGTGATTTTTCTAGCACTCGCGCGAGGTCAGGAATTTATTGTATCCAATTTTGATAACAGAATGATGATGGTCTGTGGACACGGATCCATGGGGATGCGTTGTCTATGAGACGAAATTGGAATAAGGATTAATGTGCGGATACCTGTGTCAAGCGTTTGAACGTACTAAGCACATGTCGGGAAATATGGTAACCGGTAAACTTAGTACCTGAGTGAAGCCGGACGCGGACTTTATCCCTCACGCGACCTGAGACTGGGTCTCCCATTCTAGATATGGTGGGTACAAGTGCGGTCACTGCACGGCGGCGGCCGGGGTCAGTGGAGCATTGTATGCCAAGGCGGTGAGGCCTGGCCGCGAACGGGGAATCGATGGGGACGGTTGACGTGTGTGGGGATGGAGTGCCCTGACATGTCGTGTGTTTAGGTTTACCTTGCAAGGTTAAAACTCGATTCGAATCGTCTGCTTCTCGCAGCTAATGAGACTGCTTGATCCATTGTACTGCATTGAGTAATAAGAGGAAATGAGATACTGACAAAAGATGTTGATTGACATAATGTTTGATATCATGTATGAATAGATAGGTTCTCATCTAGTCTAAAATTATTATTCTAGAACTTGAAAATCTAAAACTTGATTTTAGACTCAGCTAGTGCTTTTGGCAAAACAAACCCCTCAGCCAAACAGTTGCATGGTCTAGAGGTAGAGGAGTAGTTTCCTCACACCGGTTAAGTCTAGCTGAGTATTAGTATACTCAGCCTTGCTTGTGGCATAATTTTTGCAAGTGCGCTTCAGGATATGGTTGATGGTGTGACTTGGCCTACCACCCTGCCACCGGGTTGGACGGTCGAGTGGGATGTTGCTCCGGCAAGAGAGGAGCACGAGGAGTAGTGGGTTAGGCCTTGCCCATTTCCTCGATACCGACGACATCGATTATCCGCTGCATTTTATTTCGTGAACTCTTATTTGCTACTCAAAAACTCCGATTTATGTAATAATTCAGCACTTAATTTGAGGTTTCCTGTTTTATTGTATTTCTTCTGTGACTCACCTTCGAGTGAGATTGTGGAATTTGATCCTGGTTAAGTGGCTCTATCAGACTAGATCTGAGGGACTGACGGGTTATTCTGATTTAAGTGTGTTACGGCCCCTGAGGCGTGACTTAGGCACTTGAGCCGGAATAATTCGGGTGGTTCTGCCACAATCTCTTTGCGCTTCCTCTCTGTCATGATTGCTCTATCAATCAGGTGCTGGAATGTCGGGAAGGTATGATTCATCAGCTGATACTGTAGAGGGTCAACCAAGCCTCTCAGGAAACGATACTGTCGCTTGGCATCGGTGTTGACATCTTAAGGAGCATAGCGAGACAGCTGCAGAAACCTGTCACGGTACTCACTGACAGACGATGACCCTTGCTTGAGGGCCAGGAACTCCTCCTTCTTCACGGTCATCAGACCTGCAGGAACATGGTACTGACGAAAGCTACCTCTGAATTCTTCCCAAGTGATGGTGTCGGGGTTGGCATGGGTGGCGAGATAAGACTCCCACCATGACTGGGCTGCTCCTCTCAACAGACGGGGACCATACAGAACTTTCTCCCTGTCATCACACTGAGCGGTATGCAACTCCCGCTCCACTGTACGCAGCCAATCTTCAGCATCCATGGGGTCAGAAGAGTGAGCGAACGTTGGGGGATGACCTCTCATGAATTCAGCACGCTTCTCCCTGGCATCTGAGGCTGAGGTGGTGGTTGTTGCTGCTGCTGCTGAATGGCGGCCAGAATCTGACCAATGGCTTGAACTGCCTGAGTCTGCATCAGGAACATCTGCTCGATGGACATCAGGGGCGGGGGCAGCAGCTGCTGTTGCTGGGGTGCCTCATCCTGCTGAGCTGGCCGCTCCTGCTGAGCACGCCTTCCTCCTCTGCACCTATTTTTTGACATCTGCAGAATGCAACCACACATCAGAACTGATCTTGCAAATCTTGCAGCATAAGAAAAGGGTATAGAATTCTTCAACAACACTGAACAGATGAGCATCTTCACTGATCTCCAACACAGACCACACAGCTTCTCAGATAAAGAGGAAAGTGGAATAAAAGGCTTCCCAACTAAATAGCTAACTCCTTTAACATATAACAGGTAAACCAAAATGCAAGGGATACCCACATTCTGGTGATAGTCATTACAAAGATCCAAATCAAACATAGTTCATCATGACAAACATAAATGCACAGGATATAGCAAACTACCCTATCTAACTAAGACTAACTAAAAGCGAGACTAACGCTAAGACTGTAGCTTCTACGTATATATTTCGTATTAATTACAAGATCTGACCCTAACAATCTATGGTTCTAGATTTATCTTGGTCTTGCAGTCGGGGTTGCCATAAGACTGGTGTCCACGCCGAGGTGAGCGGTACGGGTGCTGAGTCCCGCCGGGAGCGGGGGAACCATCGTCCAGGTGACGACGCTCCACGCGCTCAGCCCGCAGCAGGGCAATCTCAGCACGAGCCCTACTCAGCTCGTCTAGCGCATGGTCCAGCTCCGTGTTTAGCATGGCGGCTAGGTTTACTGTGCTGCTCAACCTTGGATTGTCCTCACCGACAGGTGAAACAATCACGCCTCCTGTGCTGCAGAAGGACGACGGGGGTAATACTTCAGGTTGAGACCATCGGCTACCCCATCGAAAACTGAGCAGTAGTGCGAAAGCGCACGCCGTGCGGCATCTTGCATGGCCGCCTCAGCTGAGTCCCGCTCAGAGATGGAATAGCGCTCTGAGCAGATCTCAGCAACCCAGAGACTATTCTCCGGACGGCGCACCAAGCAGGTCGCCTCCCAGCGGTCCGGGTAGACCCCGCGACTGTGCTGGAAGACCACACAGCGATACTCGATAGACCAAGTACGTCGGTCAAGTGCCCGACATAGCAGGGTGTCGAGCGCATCGTGGAAGTGACACCCGCGAGCAGCGTCGCGAGTGATGGTTCGAGCAACCCATCCTTCTGGCTCCTGGTCAGCAGAAAAGTCGGTGTCGTGGCTCGAGCTGTCGTCGCCACCTCCGTCGTCTAGGTCTCCTCCAGCAGCTACTCCAGGGGCTAGGGCGCCCAGCGGTGGTGCAGGGGGCGCCTCCAGGGGAAGCACGGGGGAGCAGCTCCTCACAGACTCCATCTCCTGTTGGAGCGAGAAAGAGGAGCCCTGCTGCTCCTGCTCCTGTCATCGATGCTCCTGCTCCTCGTGCAGGCGGTGGTGCAGCCTCTCCAAGTGGCTGGACTGACCGGCCACGGGACGGCGAAGTGGACGCTCCGCGAGACGAGAGGGTAAGAAGGGGATGACAGACTTCTGTGCGGTGTGTCTAAGACGAGCCATCTACAAAAGACACCGCAAGCAAAAGAGTGAGAACAGAACTAGTATGACCAGCAAGTAATAAACCTGGAAATAAATGAAGGATTAGAATAAAACACATTTTTCAGCAAGGTATAATATATAGTTGAACATAGGTTTGGTCGATATGACCAACTTTTGAAGGGATACCAAAGTCAAGGCAGGGACAGAGGTCTATAATCCTTAGAATGACCATTCTACTCTAGGTTAGCGGTCCTACAGTCAGCACGACTTTGATACCACCCATGTCACACCCGGTTTTAGAAAGGCAAACCGAATGCGAACCATGTACGTGCTAGGATCAGCGATTCACGTAAACAGCAGTTACATAACATGGACATCATCACACAGTGCTCAAATAATATTAAAAAGGGAAATAATAGTCGATTACATCATAGGTCTGAGACATCCACATAGTCTTTACAATAATCAAAGTGCGGAAAAGAAACGTAGATAAACGCGGCCTTCATAGGCAGCCGACTTGGGGTTTGCCGCTAACCCACGCCTAGAACTCATCGTAATCTTGGAACTCCTGGAAGTCTCCTTCCACGGCTTCATCTTCTCCTGAGCAGTGGTTGCAATGCTGACAACCTGGGGATGGGGGGGGTTGGTGTGTAGAGCAAGGGTGAGTACACATCAACATACTCAGTAAGTATCATGTTTGGCTGTAGTGGACTAGCTTTATGTGGGGGGTAAGTCAAGCAGTTGCTTTTAGTTGGTCAGATTATTATTACTAGTAGAGAAAGCCAGGTTTTAAAATTAACCCACGTTATTAACCCAAACGTACTCCTTTCCAAACGGAAAGAGTACACTTACCATTACTAGAGTCAAAACCAAGAACCATCAATCTCATTGCCACCTGCAAACCGAACATCTCTGATCAAGTACCACTAATCACTGGAGCTCCCTTGGCCGCTCATAACCGCGAGCACGGATGATATATCAGTTTCAAACACTCTGCAGAGGTTGTGCACTTTACCCACAAACCGTGATTCCCTTTCTGCCCGGAGAGAGCTACTCCCCATTGACCACTACCTAGGTGGCCCAGCAGGGCATCACTACGTAGCCTTTACAAAGATTCCCCGAGGCTGTAGCCGCCCGTTAGGTTTCCTAAATGCACCGCACTCCTCCCCAAGGGGCGAACCCAAGCTTGGCAGAGCGAGGCGCATACACCGAGCCCCATTGACGGCACAACGGCTAAGCGAACTACACCCCGGATCCTCTAATTATTCAGCTAAGGGCACCCCATTCCACCCTCATGGTTGCACTGTTTTCCCGGGCGGTCATCCAACGAACAGGTCCTTACGGAGAGGCACTCGAGAAACCGCTCGAGCCCCCTGGAAGACCACAAGTATAACATCATAATAAAAGAGGGGAAAACAGCGTATCGTTGATAATTCTCATCATGTTCATTGATTAGAGTTGAGCAATAGCATAAGACTAAGCAATAATAATCCAACCCAGATAGGTAAACAAGGACATGGATAACAAAAGCTAGTCAATCCTTAGGTATAACTGTGAAATGCGGGAGTTGAATTAAAGAATGTATAGGACAGAGATAGGTCAAGGGACACTTGCCTCCACCAACCGACTGCTGCTCAAGGGCTTCTCCTGCGAGTTCTTCGGGCTCCTCAACCGGATCATTCTCTATGTGAGCGCAAACATACATACATCCACACATTTAATACAAAAGAACAGTACACCATACAATAGGATGCAATAAATAAACAGAAGTTCCATGCGAGCTCGCAATTACGGTTAAGAGAGAAAGAGGAAAAGACAGTCGAGAAACGATCACGTTACATTATTATAAATTAAACCACTCGTTCAATTGAAGGGCATTAATGTGGACACTACGTTTAGCATAAAGTAAAGTCATGTTTCATGTCTAATCATTGTAAGCGGTTGAAGATAAATTAAAAGGATTGTCGCGCGGCGAGACACGCGACATAGCACTTTAAATTGAATTAAGAAATTAACGACTCGTCGCGCGACCGAGCGCACAACGAGACACTTGCATTAATTATAAAGAGACGTTAAGGTTCGCGCGATGAAACGCACGACGGTATACGTCAACTGAACTGAGTTTAAAATGGAATGTCGCGTGACTACACGCGCGACGTCACACATTAAACAACCTGAAATTAAGATGGATCGTCGCGCGACGAAGCGCGCGACGCAGCACATTAATAGGATCTGAAATTAGACAAATTTGTCATGCAACGAAGCGCGCAACGCAGCACGCTAACTTACGGAGCTTGAAATTAACTACAAACCCAAAAATAATCACCGCGCGCGTGGGTTTGCGCACGCGGGAACGCGTTAGGGGGGTAAACGAGGCCACGCGAGTCGCGCCGGGGCCGGGACGCCACGCGCAGGAGCCGAAGGCCGCGCGCATGGTGCCGAGGCCACGCGCAGGGGGCTGCGCGCCAGGGCAGGGGCCGCACCGGGGGCAGGGGACCGCGCGGAGGGACCGGGACACCGCGCCGGTGGCCGGGGAGGCCGTGCCGGGGGCCGGGGAGGCCGCCTCGGGGGCCGGACGCCGCGCCGGGGCCGGGCCGCCACGGGGGAAGGGGAGGAGCGGGCGCTGCTGCGCCACCGCGGGGAAGGGGACGGGCGGGCCGCCGCGCCGCGCGGGGAAGGGGGAGGGGCGGGCCGCCGCGCCGCGCGGGGAAGGGGGAGGGGCGGGCCGTCGTGCCTCGCGGGGAAGGGGGAGGGGCGGGCCACTGCGCCGCCACGCAGGGATGCGCGCGCGCGCAGGGGAGAGAAGAGGGGGCGCGCGCAGGGGGAGAGGAGAGGAGGGAGAGGGAGAGAGGGAGAGAGAGGAGAAGGGAGGGGAGCTCACTCGGGGTCCAAATTCCGGTGATCGCCGTCTCCAATCCCTAGGGCACCACGGGGAGAGAGAGGTGGGAGAGGGAGAGGGAGGTTGCTGCGCAGGAAATCCAAATGAGAGAGGGAGAGGAGGGGGGCACATGGGGAGGGGGCGCCGGGGGCGCGCGGGCCGGGCCGGGCTGGGCTGGGCTGGGTCACATCACGGATCAAAACCCACGACACGCACGACCATTAAACGAAATCCAATTGCGAACCGAAATCCGAAACAGAACGAGACGAACACGCGACATCAGACAAAGAAATGCGCTTCGGCATGATGCAACACCCATCACATTTAGGTTTTGGTTTATACATGACACAGACACCTGTCACCATACTGGTTTGAAATTGGGAAGGAGGAGTGAAACAGGAAGAGAAAAAAGAGTAACGCCCGAATTTGGTGAGAGAAAAGAAGAAAAAAATCTACCCCCAAATTTAGGGCGTTACACTTGGTCTATTGAGTATCGTTGTGTAGTCTACCAGCATCGTCGCAGGTTATCTAACACCCCGTCCAATCTCTAGACCAGCGGTACTTACTCCTGGCAGCTCTCTAGGATCATTTATTGTCCCCACAGACCAACACGAGTCTTTTATGCACACTTTGTCCTCACTCATGTCCACCCGAGAAAACTTCTCGGTCGATCACCCATCCCAAATTGCTCCAAGCCAAGCACGCTTAACTTGGAGGTTCTTTCGAGATAGGCTTCCGAAAAAGAAGATGCACCTTATTGGTATGGATACTAAGCCTTGGGCCAGGATATCACCATCCCAGGGGCAAGGATATCACAATCCACTCCCTTAGAAGACCGACGTCCTCGTCGGTCAACCCCAATCCAGGAACCTTCCCTCTTAGCCACGTCTATATGTCTAGTGTCGTCATATGCCATGCCATGTGACCACTCCGG
The DNA here is from genome assembly GCF_902167145.1 of Zea mays. Taxonomy (NCBI): domain Eukaryota; kingdom Viridiplantae; phylum Streptophyta; class Magnoliopsida; order Poales; family Poaceae; genus Zea; species Zea mays. The sequence continues at coordinate 131,984,793 of NC_050098.1, read as the reverse complement.
ACCCACATGTGCCATGCGCCATATACCCAAACCCCTAACCCACACACGCCCGTGAAACTACGAGGGTCGTCTCTGATACCATTTGTAACACCCCGTCCAATCCCTAGACCAGCGTTACTTACTCCTAGCATCTCTTTAGGATCATATATTGTCCCCATAGACCAACACGAGTCTTTTGTGCGCACTTTGTCCTCACTCATGTGCACCCGAGAAAACTTCCTGGACGGTCACCCATCCCAAATTGCTCCAAGCCAAGCACGCTTAACTTGGATGTTCTTTCGAGATAGGCTTTCGAAAAAGAAGATGCACCTTATTGGTACGGATACTCTATTAATTCTATTAAGCCTTGGGCCAGGATATCACAGTTATACCCGGACCAGTGGGAGGCTACTTGCTTGGTGCGTCATCCGGATGATGATCTCCGGGGTGCAGAGGCCTTCTTAGAGCATTATTCTATCACTGAGAGGGATACTGCCGAGGCAGCCATGCAAGATGCTGCACGACGTGCACTTTCGCAGTACTGCTCATTGTTCAGCCGGGTAGCTGACGACCAAGACCTAAAGTACTACCCTTATCTTTCGACCAGCAACGCTGGAGGTGTGATTGTCTCGCCCGTTGGTGAGGGCAATCCTAGGCTGAACAACATGATCAACCTGGTCGCCATGCTCAACACCGAGCTGGACCACGCCCTTGACGAGTTGGGCATGGTTCGGGCAGAGGTTGCGGAATTGCATGCTGAGCGCGCAATGCGCTACTATCAAGATGGTGGTTCCCCCGCTCCTGTTGGAATTCAGCACCCTTACCGCTCGCTGCCCCGTGGTCGCTTTGATTACGACACCCCTTACTGCAGGACCCAGATAGATTTGGAGCCATAGATCGTAGAGTCAGAGTTTGTAATAATGCTTAATTCAGTGTATTAGTCTTAGTCAGTCTTAGTTAGAGTTAGTTTTCTTATCATATGTTTTGATGCTTGTCATGATGAACTTGTAATGAAGTTGGATCTTTGTAATGATTGTCACCAAGGTGTGGGCATCCCCTGCCACTTCGTGTAGTTATTAATAAAGTCAGTTATTTAGTTGGGCAACCCAATTATTTCCAGTGCCCTCTTTATCTGAGAAGCTCTATTTGTTGTGTTGAGAGTCAGTGAAGATGATCAATTGTCCAGTGATATGAAGATTTCCATATATCTTTTGTTATGCTGAAGGACTATGGAGTCAGATCTGATATGTGTGTGCTTTCTACAGATGTGTAAGAATAGGCGCAAATGTGGAAGGCGTGCTCAACAGGAGCAGCAGGCACCCCAGGAGGAGGTAGCTCAGCAGCAGTTGCCACCGCCACCCCCGATGATCATTGAACATATGTTCCTGATGCAAACTCAAGCAGTCCAAGCAATTGGTCAGACTTTAGCAGCAATGCAGCATCAGCAACCCCCACCTCAACCTCAGGTGCAAGTTCAAATGTCATAGGTGCCCAGAGATAAGCAGGCAGAGTTCATGAGGGGCCATCCCCCTGTCTTTGCCCATTCTGCAGATCCCATGGACGCTGAAGATTGGCTGCATACTGTGGAGCATGAGTTGCACACTGCTCAGTGCAAAGATCGCGAGAAGGTTTTGTATGGTCCTCGACAGCTAAGGGGAGCAGCACAGTCCTGGTGGGAGTCTTACCTCACCACCCATGCCGACCCTAAAGACATCACCTGGGAGGAGTTCAGGGACAACATCCGTCGTTACCATGTGCCTAAAGGACTGATGATAGTAAGGAAGGAAGAATTTCTAGCATTGAAGCAAGGTCCACTGTCTGTCAGCGAGTACAGGGACAAGTTTCTCCAGTTTCCACGTTATGCACCAGAAGATGTCAATACGGATGCTAAGAGGCAGTACCGCTTTCTAAGAGGTTTGGTTGACCCCCTTCACCACTAGGTGATGAACCACACTTTCTCCACTTTCCAGCATTTGATCGATAGAGCCATAATGACTAAAAGGAAGCGCCGTGAGATGGAGGACAGGAAACGCAAGATTGGTGGATCTTAGGCCAGGAGTAGCAGCCTTCCTCGCTACTCAGGCAGCCCACCTCAGCAGTTCAAGCAAGGTCACCAGCAGCAGCATCAGCGTCAGCACCACCAGCAGTAGTACCAGAGTCAGTTTCCTCAACAGCAACAACAGTACTGTCAGAACAACCCGCAAGGAGGAAATCCGTACCAGCGCTAGAACAACCAGGCACCTCACCTTCCTGCCCCAGCAACCAACCAGAACAACCAAGCAGCTCCAGTGCAAGGAGGAGGCCACACATGTTTCCACTGTGGGGAACAAGGCCACTGGGTGAATCATTGCCTAAAGAAAGTAGCTCAGCAACAACCAGCTCCCAATGCCCTTACCAGGCAGAATACATCGCAACAAGGAGGCAACAACCGTGGGCAGCCTCGTGCCCAGTATGGAAAGGTGAACCACCTGTAGGCCAACACAGTCCAGGAGACCCTAGGAGTGGCACTAGGTACATTCTCAGTCGAGTACCATTCTGCAAATGTGTTATTTGATACTGGAGCAACATATTCTTTTATGACTGTATCATGGGTAGAATCACACAATATACCAGCAGCACCCATATATCCACCTATGAGGGTTAGTTCAATTGGTGGGAGAACCCAAACAGATAGATTTTTCCCTAGTGCAAGAGTCCAAATAAGGGGGATAGAGTTCCCCGCTGATCTAATAGTAATGGGTAACTGGGATGCGACTATAGATGTCATCCTAGGGATGAATTGGCTAACCAAATATCAAGCAAGTCTTAGCTGTGGCAAGAGGACAGTGAAGTTAGTGTCCTTATCAGAAGAGGAAGTGTTAGTGGAGTTGGTCTTGTTTGGACCAAGGAAAGGAAGCTATCACCAGATGACCGCACATATTGAGGAAATCGAGCCATCAAAATCCATCAATGTAGTATCAGAATTTCCTGATGTGTTTCCCGAGGAGTTACCACGCATGCCACCTGAAAGGAAAGTTGAATTTGCCATTGAGCTTATACCTGGCACCACCCCTATTTCCAAGAGAGCCTATCGAGTGTCCGGACAAGAATTGGTGGACCTCAAGAAGCAGATTGATGAATTGTTAGAGAAAGGCTACATCAGACCAAGTACCTCGCCTTAGGAAGCCCCGATGTTATTTGTGGAGAAGAAGGATAGTACAAAAAGGGTGTGCATTGATTACAGATCTTTGAATGAAGTCACTGTCAAGAACAAGTACCCCCTGCCTAGGATTGAAGATTTGTTTGATCAGTTGAGAGGAGTCATTGTGTTCTCAAAGATAGATCTGAGGTCAAGTTACCATCAGCTCAGGATCCGGCCTTCGGATATATCGAAGACCGCCTTTATCACCAAGTATGGACTATATGAGTTCACGGTTATGTCATTCGGTTTGACAAATGCGCCAGCTTATTTCATGTACTTGATGAATAGTATGTTCATGGACTACCTCGACAAATTTGTAGTAGTGTTCATTGATGATATCCTCATATATTCCCAGAATGAGCAAGAGCATGAAGAGCACTTGAGGAAAGTATTGCAGAGGCTACGAGATTGTCAGTTGTATGCCAAGCTTAGCAAGTGTGAGTTCTGGATCAATGAGGTCTTGTTCTTGGGTCATATAATAAACCAAGATGGATTAGCTGTGGATCCAAAGAAGGTAGCGGCTATTCTGGATTGGAAAGCACCGAAAGATGTCCGAGGAATCAAGAGTTTCATTGGAATGGTTGGCTATTATCAGCGTTTCATTGAAGGTTTCTCCAAGATTGCCAGGCCAATGACAGCCTTGCTGGCAAAGAAGGTTGAGTTCAAGTGGACCCCAGCATGCCAAGAGTCCTTTGAGACACTAAAGAGGAAGTTGACAACAACGCCAGTATTGATTTTGCCAGATGTTCACAAGCCATTCTTAGTGTATTGTGATGCTTCGTACACCGGACTAGGATGCGTGATAATGTAGGAAGGGAGAGTAGTGGCATACTCATCCTGACAATTGAAGGTTCATGAGAAGAATTATCCCACTCATGATCTGGAGTTAGCAGTAGTGGTTCATGCACTGAAGACCTGGAGGCAGTATTTGTATGGGCAGGAGTGCGATATCTTCACATACCATTAGAGTCTCAAGTATATCTTCAGCCAGTCAGAGTTGAACATGAGACAGCAAAGATGGCTGGAGTTGATCAAAGACTATGAGCTGGAGATACATTATCACCCAGGCAAAGCAAATGTGGTTGCAGATGCTTTGAGTAGAAAGAGTCAAGTCAACATGATGGCTGCTCACCTGATGCCATATGAGCTAGCAAAGGAATTCGACATGCTGAGTCTCGGATTTTTGAACAACACTCAAGGGGTGACATTTGAGCTGGAGCCCACTCTAGAGCAAGATATCAGGAAGGGTCAGAAAGATGATGAGAAGATCAACGAGATTCGACAGCTGATCATAGATGGGAAGACAAAGATTTCCGTGAAGACACAGAAGGCATGGTGTGCGTCGTTCATGACATCAAATCGATCCGGGAACTGATTCTCAAGGAAGCTCATGAGACAGCATATTCCATATAACCTGGCAGCGAAAAGATGTACCAAGACCTGAAGAAAAGATTCTGGTGGTATGGAATGAAAAGGGAGATAACAGAATATGTGGTTGTATGCGACAGTTGTAAGAGAATCAAGGTAGAGCATCAGAGACCCGCTGGTTTGTTACAACCGTTGCAGATTCCTCAGTGGAAATGGGATGAGATTGGGATGGACTTTATAGTTGGTCTGCCCCGCACTCGTGCTGGTTATGACTCCATCTGGGTAGTAGTGGACCATTTGACAAAGGCAGCACATTTCATACAGTTAAGACCACCTATAACAATGCAATGTTGGCAGAACTATGTATGTCTCGAATTGTATGCTTGCATGGTGTTCCGAAGAAGATAGTATCAGACAGAGGTACCCAATTCACTTCTCACTTTTGGCAGCAGTTGCATGAAGCCTTGGGCACACATTTGAAGTTTAGTTCAGCTTATCACCCATAGAAAGATTTCAAACAGAGAGACCAACCAGATTCTTGAAGATAGGTTGAGAGCTTGTGCATTGCAAGACAAGTTAGGTTGGGACAAGAGGCTACCGTATGCAGCATTCTCCAACAACAATAGCTACCAAGCCAGTCTGAAGATGTCACCATTCCAAGCACTCTATAGGAGGAACTGTAAAACTCCGTTGCATTGAGACCAACCCGGCGAAAGGCAGGTGTTCGGTCTAGACATTTTGCTTGAAGCTGAAGAGAAAATCAGAATGGTTCGAGAGAATCTGAAGACAGCGTAGTCCAGGCAGCGAAGCTATGCTGACACCAGAAGAAGAGAATTGAGTTTTGAAGTGGGAGATTATGTCTACTTGAAAGTGCACCCATCAGAGGAATCAGAAGGTTTAGAGACAAGGGCAAGCTATCACCTCGATACATCGGACCGTACCAAAACCAAGCAAGACGAGGAGAAGTGGCATACCAACTCAGCTTACCAGAAAGTGTGTCAGTCGTGCATGATGTGTTCCATGTGTCTCAGCTGAAGAAATGCTTGCGAGTGCCGGAAGAGCAGTTGCCAACCGAGGATCTTGAGGTTCAAGAAGATGTGACTTATATTGAGAACCCTACTCAGATTCTGGAGACAGCAGACTGGGTCACACGAAGAAGCACCATCAGGATGTGCAAAGTCAAATGGGGCCATCACTCAGATGAAGAAGCAACCTGGGAAAGAGAAGATGATCTGAAAACCAAGTACCCTGAACTCTTTGCTAGCCAACCCTAAAGCTCGAGGGCGAGATTCTTTTTTAGGGGGATAGGTTTATAACACCCTGAATTTGGGGGTATAAAATTTCTTCTCTAAATACCTACCAAATTAAGGGGTTACCCTTTGTCTCTCTCTCTAGTATCACTCTCTTCCTTTTGAGTAGAATGAGGTTAATTTAGTGGGGGATTTATTATTTATTTTGTCAAAACTTATGTGAGTCATGACTTGTTGCATCATGTTGAGCCCAAAGTATTCTTTGAATTGATGCAGATGTTTGATTTGGTTTGAGTTTGAAACTTGGTTTGAATTTGAATTGAAAACCCTAGAGGAAATAAAAATAAAAACAATTATAAATTCAGAGAAAAAGGAAAAACCACTTTCAGCCCAAGCCGACCCAGTCCAGCCCAGCGGGGCCGTGCGCGCGCGCCCGCGCCGCCTGACACACGGGCTCCACCTGTCAGCAGCGGTTTGCTCCCCCGCGCGCTCTTTTCCCCACTCCCTCTGCCCTGTGGGGCCGGTGTGTCCGTGCCAGTCGCCCTCGCCCGTGTGCCCCATTTCCGTCTCTGCCTCGCGGGCCCGTCTCGTCAGCGCGATTAGCCGTTTCCCCCGCACGCCTGCTACCTCTCTTCGCACCGTGGGACCGCTCAGTCAGCTCCGCCTTCCCTGTGAACCACCGTGGACCAGCGCACACGCACGCTGAGAACCTCGACCACGTCGCCTGCCCACGCACCCTAGCTCTTTTTTTAGCACCGCCCACACCCACTCTCTCTCCCTTGCCTCATTTCGCGCAAGCTCACCCTCTCTCGCCGATTGTGCTCGCTGAAGTTCCATGCCAGTTGTGCCGGCCATCCAGCCTGTTAGAAGCCGTGCCAAGCCACCCCGAGCTCCGTCCCGAGGTGATACATCTGTTCACGTGCTTGGTTTTCTTTATTCGTGCCTGACTGTAGCCAATTTGACCTCGCCGGATTTTGGTCGCGCTTGCTCGGCGTGCCGCGTGCGGTGTCCGGCCAACTCAGCCCCGTCCCATGTCCCGGTGTTGGCCCATAGCACTCCCCTACCCACACCGGAGCTAGACCGAGCCCTACCTCACTCGATTGCCTCTTCCCGCGGCCGGGATTCCTCGCTGGAGTTACCCCAAACTGCTTGGAGCTCTCCCTCTTCTGTTCTCCCATCTCTGGCCCCGGTCTCGTGGCCAGGACCCCACCAGTGTGTTCGCCGGTTCTCCTCACCGATCCTGGCCAACCCCGGTGACTTCGGAACCCTTGCAGCCCACACCCGCCCCAGATCCGGCGACTTCACCTCTGTGGAGCAGACGCGGTGACGCCCGCAGCCGCAAAACCCCCCGGCGTTAGATCCCCACCGTCCGATCCCGATCGCATGGCCCAGATCTCGGGATACCGCTTTGCGCACGTGCGCCCAACGCCCGGACCCATCTGTAGGCCGCCTGTGCCCCTGGCACTGGGCCCAGTCGGCCAGTCCGCTTCCCCGTCCTTGGTCGCTGACCGCCCAGGCCCGCTGGTCAGCGCGTGCCCGCACACGCGTCCGCGCGCTCGCCTGCGGATCTGTTCTCGGCCCTTGATCTGAGATCTAATGGTCGAGAAAGCCTGATACCCCTTCACGTGGTAAAATTGTTAAAGAGACCCCCAGTTTGTTTGAAATCAACCCGTCGTCCCAGGTTTTCACGCGCAGGCCCTTGTAATCTTGCATATTGAACTCTAGACTTTTGTTTAATCACAGATTTAGGCCTAATTTTTTATTTTAAACTTCAAAACTATTTTATTTCATATTTTTTGCATATGAACTCCAAATTGAGTGATTCAAATTGCAAAATGTTCATAGAATTATTATCTATTCAAATAAATTAGGAACATTGACTGTCTGTGCATTCTAATTTTATGTCTAGGCTATAGGTTAGTTTAGGTGATGGTTTATTTGTTTAATAAGATAAATAAAAAAGGAAACCCTAGTGGTAAATGGATGTTTAATCTTGTGATATTAAAATATGTAATGTATGGATTTATCCCTAGTTTAACTCTTATGTCTCATTAAAATAAGTGGAAGTAAATTATGTGTTGTTCACCCTATAACCTAAATGTGATTAGTTCACCCTATAACCTAAACTCCCTTTTGAGTTTATACTTTTCCTTTTGAGATGTGTTCAATTGTTTGTACATGATTGGTGTGTTGTTCATTTGTCATTATCCAAATGTATTGAATGCATGATTGCTTTATTTAGACGACGAGCAACATGTGGTTCCTGAGTGTGTTGCCTAAGATTTTCCTGAGCAACAACCTGGTGAAGGCAAGTGTCCTCTGACCTATTATGTCCTACATACTTTATAATTCACCACCCGCATTACTTTATTCAAACCTAAGGATTGACTAGTCTATATTTACTTATCCTTGTTTACCTTTTGGATTATCATGGTTAGCTTTATGCTATTGCTTTAACTTAATCAACGAATATGATGTGAATATTTATGATACGATGATGTTATCCCGATGATGATCTTGTGATATTTTAGGGGACTCAGGCCATTTTCCTGAATACCTCTTTGTAAGGACCTATTCGTTGAGTGACCACCCAGGATAACAGTGCAACCATGAGGGTGGAATGGGACGCCCTTAGCTGAATAATTAGATGAACCTAGGGGTGTAGTTGGCTTTGCCGGAGGGCCGTCAATGAGGTCGAGGCGTAGTGCTCACTCTGCCAAGGGGGGTGCAAAGGTTCATTTGATTTGGTTTTGTTAGTCACCCACCTTGGGGAGGTGTACTGTGTTTGTACGACTGACAAAACCTAACGAGCAGCTATGCACTAGGGGAGTCTTTGTAAAGGCTACGTAGTGAGACCGTGCCAGGCCACCTTGGTAGTGATCAATGGGGAGTCATGATCTCCGGGCAGAATGGGAATCACGACTCGTGGGTAAAGTGTGCAACCTCTACAGAGTGTTAGAAACTGGTATATCAGCCGTGCTCACGATTAAGAGCAGCCATGGGATCCTCTTTGATTAGAAGAACTTTGAATACTTTTATGATGATGATTAATAATGATGGTTATAATTCTGATCTCTGGTATTTCCTCTCGGAGGGAGTACATTTGGGTAATAACTGGGTTCATTACTAAAATTTGGCTCTACTATTAGTAATAAATAATTGACCAACTAAAAGCAACTGCTTAACCTTAACTTCACATACAACTAGTCCACTTTAGCCAAACGGGAGATTTGCTGAGTACATTGATGTGTACTCACCCTTGCTTTTAAAACCACCCCCACCCCTGGCTGTCCCCACTGTATTCAGTGCTTAGGAGGAGATGCAGGCAACATGGAGGACTTTGAGGAGTTCCAGGACTAGGACGAGTTCTATTCATGTTAGTGGCAAACCCCCAGTCAACTCCCTATGAAGGCCTTATCTATACGTTTTGTATTCCGCACTTTGATGTTATTTAATGACTATGTTATGTTAAAGACTCTGTGGATGTCTTGGACATCTTGATGTAATAAAATTTGTTTTTCGCTATTTACTTTGAGCAATATGTGATGATGTACAATTATGTAATCGCTGTGTACGTGAGTTTCTGATCCTGGCACGTACATGGTTCGCATCTGGTTTGCCTTCCAAAACCGGGTGTGACAGGGAAGAATAGAGTTTTTCCAAAGCACAAACTACTAAGATTCGGGGACTAAGCATAACTACTATTGCTCGGCTCCTGAAACGAGAACTATGCTAAATGCGACTTATGAGCACTAAAGTTAAAGCATCACATACTCAAAAGAGGAGCAAACATCAAGCATAAATTATTTTGAAATGCCTAAGGGGTCACACAATTAGAGTTTATCAAAACACGCGTCTACATGGTTACCTCTCATACATGTAGGGCTCTAGCCAAAGTGAAGAAAAAACTTCACTGCCCAATGCATGTAGAGGATTGGGTATAACTAACTTTAGATCTGGAAGCTTCTCTTCTAGCAAGGCTGGTGCACAACTTCAATCTGAGACATCTCCTGGATAGGTCAAGAGGGAGCTGATGTTGACGACTTCTTCTGGCAGTGACTGTGATGGCAGGACAGGGTCGAACTCTTCTTCAAGCGGGACTGGCTCTTGTAGCTCCTCAGAGAGCGGTGGTGCTGGTGGGGTGCTTGCAACTTCTTCTTTGATCTCAAGGGAGCGGTGGTGCTGGCGAATTGTACATGCTCTCAGCAACTTGGGGAAACCATCTTCATTCTGGCAAAAGTTGGTTTGACAACAGACCTCCATCTGACTTCTGAGAGAAGGAAAGGGGCAAAACATTTTTGAAATGGAGGGATGAGAGCAAGAATTTTTTAAGAAAATAGTTTTGACTCAAAAACTTTTGGTCCAAGTCTAAGGGTTACGTCCTGCGGCCAACCTACAGCTCTGATACCACCTGAAGCGACCCAATCCACTGGGACTCAAATGTGATGCAATTACTAGTCCCAGGACACTAGTAAACACATTTATACGTCAGATGGTTCCAGATCTGCTTAAATGAGACGAACCTATAAAGATGGCGATCAACTTTAAGAGTTGGTCCACAACTCAGGACATATCATTGGAGTGGGGTTGAAGCAGCCCGATATACGTAGCAAAGCAAATCAACGGTCCAATTGCCACAAGCATGGTTGGAAACATGTGTAACTCTTACCCGACCATCGATCTACTTCTTTGAAAAACAATAAATAAGAAAGAGTGAGTACTTACGTACCCAACAGCCCACCTTCACCCACGAAATGGGGAAATCAGATATAATGCATGGAGTATGTGGAGCTCAAGATACTTTTGCAGAAAAAGCAATTTTTGGTGCAGGGCTATTTTCTAAAACATTTTATCTTTATCAAAGCGATCCTCTCCCAAAGGAGTAGGAAGTTTTTCAATATAGAACAAAATCCCCTGGACTAAACCATCATGGTATCTCAGCAGTTTCCCACCGGTTTTCATTTTCAAAAACAGCTACTGGATTTCCCGTCCACCATAGCTCACGGCTCAACCGCCGGACCTATTAAAACCACTTTTCAAAAGCATTTTTTGGAAAACAAAACACTAATTGTCAAATCCAAGTCATAACTCATCCATATCCGTGGACACGAACTATTCGAATAGGTTTTTAAACTCTGTGCAGAGGTGTACACTTTACCCACTAGTCCAGCTCTACGATCTCATGGCTAATGAGACCCGAATGCGAAACTCTTTCTTCCTGTCGGTGTTTTTGGGTCCGACCGCACACCTGGGGTTACCCCTCAAGGTGTTTTTAGGAGTAGGACGGTGTCAACGACTGTAGCAAAATGGTTCGTGCCGATTGCACGAGGGACAGTGGACAAGATTTGCAGGTTCGGGCCGCTTAGAGATGCGTAACACCCTACGTCCTGATGAGTATTTGAGTGTGGTTACAATAGGGCTCTCTGGATCGGAGGCGCAGAGAGTTTACGTGGGTGGCTAAGTAAAGTAGGGTCGATCCATCTGAAGGAGTGCCCCCTAGGCCTTATATACTCGACCGTGGGGCAGTACACGTGGATATGATAACAACAACTAGCTGAAAGATAGTGAACCTCTTGAGTTTATCCCTACGTAACCCTTGCCGACTTATCCTCGCATGGCTCTGTTGCATGGGGGCTTCAGCGCGGTAAAGTCGGGTCTCTGTTGCGATTTACTCGTTCGACGTTGTGGGTCGTCCGGGTTTGCATCAATCCGGTCTTACGTTTTCTCTGCTTTGTTGATTGTCTTTCCCCAGGCCCACGAAAGAACGACCCTACGATTTATTGGGCCCTTGGGCCTTTCGTGAGGTCTTTTATCTCTTTAGTGGACCCGGGGGATATCTATCCCCCACACTTCCCTTGCACGACTTTACCTTGGCGGTTATACCGAAAGACACAAGGCCACCTCCATGCCCAAACCAGGACAAAACATTCCCCCTCCTTGTCCTCTCGGTGCTCCCCAGCCATCATAACCCTAGGGCAAAGACCGTGCAAGTTCAGATCAAGTGACTGCGCACACAGTCTCGACTGGTTGTAGTTGATAAGAGTACAGGTAAGGAGTGATGACAAACCGGTCCTTAGGTGAGAGGGACAATCCTTCATGCTCACACCTAACCCGGCTGAGCCATCACCTTAAGGCCCTCCCAAACCAGGGAGTCCCTGATCATCCCACTCAAAGGTGATAAGGGTGACAAGTCTTCATCATACCCATTTTGAAAAACATTTTCTTTTGAAAACTCACACCTTTTTCCCAAATCATTTTGTAACAAAAATATCAAGGAGTATAAAGATGAATTGCGGCAAAGTTCTAAGGCTGGGTGGCCATAATAACTTGTCTCTTAGTAACAAAATCATATAATGCATAAAATAACAGGCTGAGGGTTGTGTTTGAAAAACATAGGTAATTTATGCATCTAAGGGATCCAGTGAGCTTGTCGTTGCTTTAACCAATGAAGGGGTGAGAGCTCGCGGAACTGGCTTCTAGCTCCACCGTTTGGCGTAGACTTGCATAACTGGCCTTCACGAGACGACACGGACGGTCCGATAACTATGTAGCATGAACAACAAACATACAAACCAATATATCAACAAATATTTAGTATAGTGGTCAGAATGGCGATATATGGATGGGTAGAGTCTTGAGCAGAATCTGTGTCATGTGGCGTTGTGATATTACTGGTGGTGGAGTGGAGGTGCTTACGAGAACGGTGGATTGGAGGTGAAGCGACACTAGCCGTGTAATGATAGAGCGGGGTAACTGAGTGGGTGGAGGTTTGCCTTGGATGAGGGTATGGAGAGGGAGAGGGTAACTTGGTGTATTTATAGCTGGGTACATGTGGTATAGTATGGTAGAGTTCACTGTTTGTGAGAATAGTGGCGAATGAATCGTTTGACTAAGTCCGAACAGGGAAATTATAGGCAGAATTTGGGACAAGAGTATTTTTGGAGTTTTCTGGAATATGAACCATGCTAAAGGGATGACATTGTTGGATAGAGAATAATTTTATAAGAATTTAGAAACAAGAATTATTGGAATCAGAGTTTGGATGGAGAAGTTTTTGATTTTATAATCATAGGAATAAAAAGATATGGGAAAATGAATATTCTTGGAATATTCCAGAATTTGAATATTTAGAGTATTTGGAAAATCAAATGTATTTTTGAGCGGAGTGCCAGGAATTATTTCTGGGCTATTCTTTGGTAGAGGTTTATGTTGGTGGTAATTGTTCCTACCTATTGTGTCACATGGGACAAAAGTAAGGCGGGACCCAGATAGCTGGAATACTGGAGTATTCTAGTCTGGGTGGGCTATGGTATCTTGGACCAGGTTTTATAGGATTGACGGCATATCCATACAAACATGGTTCACCTTTCTTTTTGGAACCCTGGTTTGAAAGAATCTCAAAGTTAAGCATGCTCAACTTGGAGAAATCTGGGATGGGTGACCAGACAGGAAGTTCTTACTGGAAGGAAAATCATAGTCACCGGAGTCCGTATGATTGAAATATTGATCTGGCAGGTCTCAAGTGAGCTAGAAAACATTATGAATGAGCAGTTGAATATTTGGGCGATTGGATGAGCGATGAATAGTAAAGATGAATAGTAGGATGAACTATCTGATGAACGATGAATAGTGACTATGAATGATTCGATGACCGATGAATAGTCCGTATGAACGAACGATGAATAGTTAGTATGAACGAACGATGAAGGATGAATAGTTTGTATGAATGAACGATGAATAGTGACTATGAACGATCCGATGAACGGTGAATAGTGACTATGAACAAATGATGAATAATCTTATGAATGAATGATGAACGATGAATAGTTCGTATGAACGAACGATGAATAGTTCGTATGAACGATGAACGATGAATAGTTCGTATGAACGAACGATGAACGATGAATATCGAATCTGAACGAACGGACGAACGATCGAATGTTTGGACAAACGAACGATCAGAATTTTGGCAGCATAACGGCTGAACAAATATTATTTGGACGAACGAACGGACGAACGATCGAATGATCGGACGAACGAACCATGAACGATCGGACGAACGAACGAACAAACAAACTATATATGAACAGATGGATGAACGATCGAACGATCCTTGTGCTCGTGTTGTGCTTGTGTGGGAGTGGGAATGGGGGCGGAAGTAAGTTGCCATGAAATGGCTTGGGGTGGCTTGAGTGGAGGCCCTTGCCTCTTTTTTTATATGCAAGGTGGGGGGATTAGGGGGAGGAGGCAAGGATTAGTAGGAGATAAGCATGTATTAGTCATGTATAAGTGAAATTAGCTTGTAGAGCTCACTGTATGACACCGGAGGCGTATGTATTCGTATGAGCATGAGGAACATTATTAAGAAAATATTTGTAGGGACTTTAAAAATGAATCTGAAGGTATTTCTCAGGAGGAAAATATTTGGAGAAATATCGGTGGAATATTTGGACAGTATTTCTGGAAAGAATTTGAGGGGGGTCACTTGGGAAATATTTGTAGGATATTTTGAGGAGGATTTTGGAGAGAATATAGACCACTATATTTGATTTGTTGAGATCAACTCGCAAACAAACATTTTGAAACAAAATTTAAATTTCATTTTGAATTTAGAGAGAGTTTGAGAAATTTTCAAGATTTGAATTTTTGGGGTGCTACAAATGTGGAAGGTTGTATGGAATAACAAAGACAGGCCAACATGAGTATGACGATGCCATTTGACCAAAAGGTGTGAAGCCATCGGTCGCGAGGCCGATTCGAACATTCCACAGTTCAGCTGCAAAGTCTGGATCAAACTTGTCGGGAGCCTTCCTAGCATCCCCATCTGAAGGGTGCACTATTAGCTCATCGTTCTCACGGACACCTTCTTTATGCCATCACATGTGCATGGCGGTTTTTTAGATAGAAACAACTGTTTCACTTGAGGACTTAGTGGCAAGTAGCGAAGCTGCTTATGTGTAACATCTGTCATCAACTTGTCACCCTCATCATTAACAACTTCCACAAACCTAGATTGTCCACATTTTAGACATTTTTTCTCTCCCACATGCTCCTTCATGAAAAGCATACAATTATTTTTGCACACATCAATTTTTTTTCATAATCCATATCGAGACCTTTGATAATTGTCTTTGAATGGTACATGTATTTAAGCAACTTATTGGGCTTTGACAACACATTTCCGAATAACTTTAAAATCTAATTGTAACAGTTGTTCAAGAAAAAATACTTGGACTTAATGACCTTGAGCCGGGTCACAAAAGTGAGTATACTCACATTTGTGTGTTCATGCAACGGCTCTTCAGAGTCTTTTAGTAGTTTAAAAAATCTCGAAACCTCTAGTGTGGCAGGATCCTCGGAGCTTAGGTTTAACTTTGGACGTAGCGAATCTAGCATCTCATGCATCACATCACTATCAGGACAATCATTGTTCTCTTGCTCTGCTACATTCGGGTTGGGTAGTACCTCACCATGATGTTGTCACACCTCATATCCAGGTATAAATCCAAACTGACAAAGATCTAGGCTAACTCTTTCCTTATTAAGGAACATACTATTTTCATGCCGGCTATAAGGGCATCTGACAGTGCAGGTTAATGACAAGGAGAATACATGGTCCACAAAATCTTTGGTCTTGGCTACACAGTCATCAGAATGAAGTCCATTCCTACTTCAGCCATTGTACATACATGCACGATCTTCAGCCATGTTTGAGACTGTTAAAGCAGACCATATCGTAAAAATATTATTCAACTTCGTCAAGGGTATCAGTCCTACATCTATATGCAAGGATAGGTTCTAAACACACAAACTAGCAGGACCCAAAGAAAATTTCGGCAACATAACCTCGTTGTTGGTCACCTGTTCTCAATTGCTGTGAATCAAGCGCAAGGCAACACATTTGTTATACGTTAAAGACCATCGTCCTTCAAAGCGTTATTCCCCCTTGGAAATAACGAATCTTAGACGAAGGTCATGAAGAACAAGTCTTCCTAACTCACATATATAAAAACATAATTATAAATGCAATATTATATCATATATTTATATCATAATGAATATATTGATACTATCAAAGTTTGTATTGTATTGATACATTCGACTTGCTTGAAGGTAACGACGTGAGTACAATTACAATCCAGCGTGAATAGTAATGGTACTATTCACCTATTTATAGGCAATCGTACAACTTCGTACGTTATTACATTCATACCCTTTACATACAATGGTTTACAAATGTCACAGGGACAGTATTGTCATTTGCACTCAACAACTTGAACAACACCTTCTCCCTACGCCGCCTTCCTGCTTCATCGTGACGAAGCTTGCTTCATCGTACTTCCCTTGATTTATATCAAAGCTTTTCTGGTAACGAAGCAACTGTAATACTTCACAATATATTAAAACAAATGGTTAGCTGTGTTTTTTAGGACCTTCAGAAGACGAAGGCCCCCAACACTCGCTGCCACTAAACAATATATTACTTATAAAACAAAGAATGATATGCTATTAATCAAATCAGACTAAGTACCACATATCACTAATAATACAACTGTACTACATACCAATATAATTTACTTATAAAACTAATAATATAATAGTACCATATATTAATATAAAAGTAATGCCACAAATACAATATGCCCCTAATTACTAAACCACATATGCCACTAATACATTAATGGAATCGAACTAAAAAATAATACTAATCACACACACTAATCAAACATGCACAATTACAAATATCTACTAATTTCGGCCAATTAAATAACGGCCACCGAAAATATGGAATAAAATACGCAAAAAATTAACCTTTTCATGGAGATGGGCTCGACGGCGGCGGCGGAACGGTGGTAGGAGGAGGGCTCGGCGGCGGTCGGGCGACGGGTGCCGAGGGCGGCGCTTGGTCGTAGGGGGCGCGCAGCGTCGAGCAGAGGAAGAAACGGGGAAGAAAGAGAAAGAAAGAAAGGCGACCGCATTTTAAAAAGACGTATTTTCAGCGAACAGGGCACAACCGGCGAAAATAAACAGTTATTTTTTATGATCGTGTCAGTTATTTCCGGTGGCCGTGTCACTAGCCACCGAAAATAAGGTTATTTATGGCGGCCGAGCTTTGACCATCGAAAATAATTATGGCCGCCGAAAATCATGCTCACAAGTTGCCTATACGAGCAGATATTAGGTGGGGCGGAAGCATCCGCGATTGTGAATTGCTTTCCTCTCTCGAGTCTTTCGCTAGCTAGATATAGTGACTAACTATGCTAATTTTTGCTGTGCTCCCCACACCTAGCTCATGCTGGCTTTTTATACAAAACACAACAGGCGATGGCTATCTCATCCACATAAGTACCAGACTTTTTCAATGTCCCCGACTAGACTTTTTCGTCCAATCCAAATTAACCTAATCATTGTGTGTATATATATCCGATATTCCGATGTATTATATAAGCTGGCGGGCCGGTTGCTGATGAAAATGATGATAAGATGTATTCATAATATATGAGTATCAATAAACTATTCTTGTTTATTTTATTTCCCTCCAATTAATGGCAATATTAATAAACACGTGGACGACGAGACAATGACCGATCAGCCAAGTCCAACGAGCGAAACGGACCATGCATGCACATGGCAGCAGTGGCAGGGTGGCTTCATAACTATTGGAGAAGGGTCAGCATACATCGAATAATGACGATATGACCACCAGCCTCCCGCAGACACATAATATTAGCCATTGCTCACATAATCTCATCTCACAACAGTAATCTTGTCAACTCCGCGCTCGCGGTCGGTCGATCAAAGACCCACAATAATATTAGCCACTGCTCACATAAATTGGCTGGTTTTAGTTGGCCAGTATTTGGCTTTTGCAGATTATTAAACGATGAAATTAGCTACTTTTCGTGGAAGGACGACAGAAATAATAATTTCCATTTTCCGGTGAGGTTGAATGGTGTTGTTTGTCGCTGGCAGCCTGGCACGCAATATATAATATTCCATTGGTACCGGGAAGACCTATCCAATCCAGTTTGCGGATTGGGGCAACGCGCACCCGAGGCAAAGATTTTATGGTCCCATCAGATCAAAGCGTAAAACAGTTGCTAAACTAGTGTAAACGAGTTCATGTTTTAGCCTAAAAACTGGAGCTGTTTCGCAACCGAGATACGCGAGAAATCCGCAAACGATATATGATAGTTTCCGTACATATCGCGTGGCATGCATGTCAGCAGAAATTCAGACCATAAATATACAGTGTATTGCGTAAACGAATTCATTTTGTAGCGTAAATTGTAAATCTGTTTCGTAACAAGACGCGGTAAAATCGCCCACGATGTAGGGACGTTTTCGGGAATAACGCGGTGCATGCATGTACATGTTAAAGTGGATCATAAATGAACATGAGAAAGGTGTTGTTTCTTCTTCAACATGGCGCAGTGGTGCATCAGGTGAGATACAATTTGACGTGTACCATCATTTTGTAACGCATGAACACCATCGTTTTGTAAATCCATAATACAATCTGCTGGTCGGCGTGCAGACTCATGCGGTGGGTTAGTGCCAGCAGCGCATACACTTAAGACGCTAGGAGGACCACATGCATCGCCCAGCCTAACAGTTGCATCTCCAAACAGTAGTGCGAGTCCATGGAGAGATATTGTAACACCACCCGCAGATTTATGGGCGCTGAGGTCAATAATGACAATGCAATGGATAGTGTAACGATGGGAGTAGCAAATCAACTGGTGCTTATGAGGACCATTAGTGATCATGGACACGATACACCTCATATCCTACGGAGCCATGTAAGTTGTTTAGATATGTTGATGTCTATGCCATGATTTAATGAAACTGATGCATGATGACATTAAGAGTATGCACACCCCCAACTGACATTGAGTATGATAAAAAAATTTGCTCATACATAATATTGTATTTATTGGGTTTTTTTATTATGTTTATGCAGAGCTTGAAAGTACTGATCCAAGAATGGTGCCTAGGATCGGTATGATATTTGGTAATGTCGATGAGGCGTACAATTTTATAGTCGTTACACATATGAAGTTGGTTTTCCGCTAAAGAAGTATAGGGAGAGGAAGAACTGTAAGTGGTTAAATTGTTCAATGGATGGTAGAAATACAGAAAGGTCAGCTAGTAATCCAAGAATCCGTAATACATCCTCAAGGAGGACACAATGCAAAGCTGGTATAAAGCTAAAAAAATTATGATGACTCCAAAGAAAATATTGTAGCTGTACGAATCGATCTGGAGCCCTTAGAACATAATCATGAATTCATTAAGGATACTGAAAAGAAGCATCTACAACGCAATAAGACCCATGATCCTGAATACATAGAGTTTCTAAGTGTAGTGCAGCAAAGCAGAATCCCGCAACAATGTATCATGGACTTCGTGCCTAAAATGCCTGGTGGTCCTGAAAATGTACCAGTTACAGCAAAGGACATTGCTAATTTGTAAGGTACATTGTATTTATGAATTTAGGCCATAAAATTTAAAATCCATGTCGAATTAATGTGCAATAGTTCTAAATTTATTTTTTGTACTATACAGAAAACATGGGAAAGCAATGAGAAAAAATGTCAATGATGTGTCTAAGCTTTTGGCTTTTTGTCTTATGCAAAAGGGATAATACACAATTTTTCTCTGACTTCTAGATAGACAACTAAGGGAAAATATAGAGTATTTTTTGGTCTCATGCCAGACAGCAAGAGGAATATGTTGATTTTGGCGATGCAGTTACCTTCGATACAACTCACAAGACTAATTTATATGGTAAACCCCTAGGCATGTTTGTTGGTGCAAACCACCACCTACAATGCACCATGTTTGGGTTCTCATTATTGGGAGACAAAACTGTTGAGACATTCGAGTGGGTGTTTAATGCATTCAAAATATGCATGGGGACTGAAGGACCAAGAGTGATATTGACAGGTATGATTTATGCATAATCAATCTGTTGCACCTGGGCAGTGTTAAATCATGGTTGCACCTGGGTGTTCAATCTGTTGCAACATATATCATGACAAAAAACATACTAAGTATTATTAATCGACTAGCAAAGGGAAGTTAAACATACAACATGAACTGAATTAACCAGTGCACACGACTAGTTAAAAAAACAAACATCCTTTGACAACAAGTTTCTAATTAAATCATGGTTGCACCTGGGCAGTGTTATTATGATAGTGAAAGTGGACGTATTGCTACTCCCCTCATTCCCAACATGTATCAAGTACCTGCATTGAGTAATGCAAGAGTGAGATGACATATCTCAGCAAGTAAAATAATAACAAACTGTTTAACCACATAAGAACATTGTTTTACCACCACTTAATTTCACAACCTTCTTGTTACGAAGGTGCAGCACGAATACAACGTACAACACACCTAGTTACCACACCTCGCAGGTAGAAACCACAATAGTAACATAGTAATGTCACACTTCATATATACCTCATGTGTGCAAATGTCTCCAAATGCAAGGATAACTTCTACCTTCATACCTTAAGGATATGAAGCCGTATCGTACCCCTCCTCGGGCAACGTACGATGCTAAAAGTGTACCGGTACGGTCAGACCATAAGATCACGACATAACTTCAAAATGCAAGATGGATGATGCGATGTGCATGACATACCTACAACACTTCATATAACGTGATTCAAAAAGATACTTCAACTTCATCCAAGATGGGAATCAACCACATATAACATTCCCAAATCATGATCATACGCAATATTAGACAATTGAGAATTAATACTTTCGATCAAATAAACTTCATCATAGAATTCAATGATTAACACATTTAATACTTATGCATACTCAATGACAAGGCATAGGATGCAAACCAAACGGTATCAACCACCACTGTATTTACTTGCCTTCACCGGGAATTTGGAATGGTACTAAGTACGATCCGGAAGTCCACCACCTGATTTTGACACACCTTAGTGCACAAATCAACATAACAAACGCTAATAAACAATGCCGCACCTACGCACAATTCCAACCCGTCGCGAGCGACAACTCTCCCCATCACCACCCAAACTGCAGCGGCGCTGCTTGATAATTTAATAACTTTAAAATTATAACAGCAGTGATATCAATCAAAAACTCCAAAAGCATTTACATAAAATTCCCCCCAAGTTTTATATTCAAATGATAATTAAATTCCAACCCCTAATTAGCTCAAAACAGTCCACAAGATAAACCCTACAATCTATTTTTGGACAGCAGCATACCCGGATTCAAACAGCGATATCTCCTAAAATATAACTCCGAATCGAGCGCATAAGTACTCGTTGGAAAGGTATGACAAAGCTCTACATTATTATCATATTGATTATCACTAATTACCCACGAAAAATCCCCAGAAACTGCTAATACTACTGCTGTTCGCCCACCTGCAAAATCTGTTTTTTTGGACAACAACATACCCGGATTCAAACAGCGATATCTCCTAAAATATAACTCCGAATCGAGTGCATAAGTCGTTGGAAAGGTATTACAAAGCTCTACATGATTCTCCCACTGATTCCCACTAATTACCCACGAAAAATGCTCAGAAACTGCTAGAACTACTGTTGTTCGCCGACCCACAAAATTTCTGGACAGCACCTCTACCAATTCGCATACGTAAACATCTAATCGATTGAATTGCAGCACAAATAAACAAGAGTTAATCACAAAATCACTTTGACTTCTCCCCCTTTCCTCCCTCCTTCCTTCCACCAAATTCCAATTGGAGATTTGCACCCACGCGACGTAGATCAAGCGGGAGGGCTGCACCTAGGAGAGGAGAAGATGGGGGGGGGGGCGGCTAGGGTTTGTGGGATGGTGGCTGCAAGAGTTTGAGGGAGGAGGATATGAGAGAGGGGGGGCGGCTGCACAAAGACTAGAGAGGGGGGCGGCTACACAAGGGGGAAGGGGATTAGGGGGAGGGCGGCTAGGGTTAGGGGGCTAGTGGGCCGGATCGAGTTTCACGGTCCAACTCGCTCACACGACAACTCCCGACCCCAGCGCATGAGTCTAACAAAAAATTATACTGTTTTACTGGTGAATGCTTCCCAAAATTCCAAACCCCTGTAGCACAGGACCCGGAAGAGAAAACAAAAAAAGAATAATCTTCAATTTCTCTTCTTTTTTTGAAAATTGGATATCAAACTCTACCCCCTAAAAAGAATTCGACCTTGAATTCCGATGCTTCTATCGGAACGACACAAGAAAGATTAATGAATCAACAAAACTCACACGTAACGAAAAGTTCAGGTACTTCTGCCGCATCAACTCCTCAAGCTCCTAGGATTCTAAGATACGCAGGAGACGACACTCTAGAGTCTGGTCTTGCTACACGGGAATCGGCTCTAGCTCGATTTGATGGTCTGGGTTCCTCAAATACTTCCTCAACATAAAGACATGGAATACATGGTGTACTCTGATCATAGATTCCGACAATTGCATGTGCTAAGCCCAGCTGCCAACTCGGCTAAGATAGTAGACGGTCCTATATACCTCGGACAAAGCTTCCTGACACCAAATCAACATTGACATATGCAAGCACTTCAATGAATGTATATATGAATGCAATGCATATAATGTCCCTGTAGCCTAAACCAAACTTAGCCAAACAAGAGCAACTTCAAGAGAGCAACTTAACGCTTGCATATTTCTAGACAGCAGCCCAATGGTTAATTGCTTTGCTCATAACTCACAAAATATGCATCCAAAAATAGTAAACTAGGAATTTATGGAAATATTATAAAGTCCACTATACCCTTGGTATTATCATCACAACAAGATTTGACACTTAGAAAGGTCAAACAATGCTAAACGTAAATTCTGTCCAGACTTGGACAGAATTCAACTACTCAATTCAAAAAATCCCTAATTGGAGTCTCAGTCATCCAATTCAGGTGCTCCTACACTTTTTAGAAAGCTAGTAGAATTGTCTATAATTCATTTATAACATATCAAGTTAATTCAATGCATATCAAGGTCAAAAGACTTGAGAAAGGCTCTGCTGTCCAAATTTGGACAGATTCAGAGATCACACTTAAAACAGCTGTAACTTAACTTATAGATCTCCAAAAAAGGTGATCCAAAATTTGTTGAAAATATTAAGAAAAGTACTACAACTTCTTTATAATTTATAAGAACTTATTCAAAGTTTAAATTGGGCAAACATGGTCAGTTTCGAAATCTGTACAGAATCTAGACAGACTCCAAGACTGGACTTGAGAAAATCATAACTCCCAAACTACTAGACCTATAGTCATGAAATTTTTACACAAGTAAGATAAAGAAGTTGGCTACAACTTTTATATATAGCATCTCTACAGAAAATATGGTTTACTTCATTGAACTAGCTGCATCACTAAAACTGGTCATGCAGTCCTAACAACAAGCAATAGATTTTATTCAGGTTCATTACTCTTCTAAGATTAAGCGTTCATCGAAAGACTAATAACTTTAGGTTCTTCATTACGAGACACTTAGAACAAATATAAGTATAGAAGCAATATGATAACTTTTTAAATCATTTTAAGCCTATTCTCACATCATGCAAATAAGAATCAATTTAAGCATGTTATGCCTGCATACATATTCATCCAAGCACATTCTATATATTATATCATCCCATAGAAGAACTCTCTCTTTTTTTTAATTATATATATATATATATATCCAATAACTCAGACAAATTGCAACTCAACCTAGACTTCACATGACGTAACTATTTCATACTTACGCAATCACGCCAATACTAGAAAACGTGGCTTCACAACAATATGTACTGGCTTATTCAAACGTTCCTCGCTATCTCTGTGTTTCAGCCACGCTCCACATATACATAAACAAGATAACCATCCCAACCACTACGTCTATTCCCTCCCACCACACAACTTAATTAACATGGATTGCGAAAGAGCTCACCACAACTAAACCAAATTCCCATGAAAAAAATTCCCTAAATAGAAAATTGACAATCAATAGCGCAAATGTTCATTTTGTCTCCACCTCTCACTATAAAAGCAATGATAACAATGAAATAGTGTAAAATCATCTAAACTTCATGATCTACAACTTTCGTATTCAAAGGATAAACAATTTTTTTCATCTACCATTTTTAATTTGACTTGTAAAGCGACATACATGATCTGCCACCAGAACCTGACGAAACATGACACATAAATTCAAAATATCATAACTCCCTGCAGCTAACAAAATTTTGCAAATATAAACTCATTGAAAAGATTATAACATTCCCAAAAACTTTATTATAATGAGGGTCTCGAAATTGGTTTCCAACCCGATAAAACAATGCAACTCTTTTGTTGCAAAACTGATAGGATAGAAACAATGGACAACTAAAATTCAAAAACCTATAACTCCTGCTATACTCAACTTAAAACTACAACGAACACACGTTGGAAAAGTTGAAAATTGTCCACGACTTTTGCAATAAAGTTGCACCCAAATTTATCTTTATAGCCCTCAACTCTGCATGACCTACAGCTAAACTCAGCCTGAGATACTGCACATTAGAGATTCGACTTATATCCGGACAACCACCTCTCCCAATCTATTTAACCGACAATTACAAGTAAATACCCATTTAAAAGGTACTGAGAAGAACTAACAGTTTTGCTTAAAGAGAATTCCCAAATTTGGGCTCTGAAACTATCAAAACGTAGTCGATTTATTGGTGGTTATAACGACACCTAAAGTTCAGACACAACGGTGCGACAACTTCAGAGCAGCCTAACTCCAATTATATGCAATGAAAATTACAAACCAATACTCTTTGGAAAGATCATGAAATTACTAAAACTTTCATAATCCAACAAAGACCAAATTATACCGTCTTCAATGTCTACTCTTCCGTACAAAATTAAAGACTCATTCTACCAGAGACACCAACAAGGATGTTTTAGGAAACCCATAACTCTCAAATGTTTAGACCAAACCGGGTGATTAAGCATCCTATGGAAAGATGAAGAAACATACTACAAAACATTCTAGATAAGTGAAGCCTGATTCAACCTCCAACTAATTTAAAATGCCTCCCAAAACCAAATAACACATTAACAACAATAAAAGAACAATATAAAATGAAACCTAAGGCATTGGCAGGTGCAATCAACACTAGGATTTTCCATTACCAACCTGGGATGCAACTCCACAAAGTCTTTAAATAAAACTCTACCAAAATAGGTTAGAACACTAAGCACCACAATCAACGAATTCAACAACCTCGTTTGCTAATACCACTAAGGTCAAACATCCATGTATCGACAATGTATGAAACACCTGACATACCCGTCTCAAGCACTATAAAACATGGTTGTTATTATACTAGTATCCAACTACTAGAAATCTCCAAAACTATTCTGTTGACGTGAAGCAAATGGTGCTCATGCCATATAACGTCTTTTTTTCCTCTCAAAAGAGATAAAATGTGCAACACTTATAAAGCAATGGAGGGATAACAACAAGAAAAACTAATGTTCTTCTTGATACAGACTCATGCAAAAGCTTCATAAATATTACTTTCAACACTAAAATAATAACACGATACTATGCTCAACAGGAGTAATTGGACTTCAATAAGACAATCCATCTAACTAAACTACCTTGATTAACCTCACATACAACAATACCTCCTATTATTGCACTTGACCAATTTGTACCTCGTGATGTCATAGGATGAATTCAAAGTAGTAGACATACATGATCTATCAAACCATCATTCATATGAAAAAAAATCATCATCTGATGCAACAACCACATCATTATAGAGATAGATGACTAACAAACATAAGCAACTTCCAGTTAAGCATTGACTTTGTTTAAGACAAAGCGGTCCAAATAATAATTCAACAAGCATGCATAGAGAACTAATCATAAAAAAATAAAACTACCATATATCTTTGGCGATTAAAAAAATATAAAACGGGTTGTCCATATCGTCCACATGAGTAGCCTCCAACAAATAAAAATTATGCATAACCCTTTTGGCTATAGAAACAAACCATAGATGGAAAACATGCATGCCTCTTCAATTATAATATAGACATAAAATCCACTTGAAATCACCCTATTTATTTCTAAATATAAGGTTGCACACAATAAGAAAACCTATCATGTAAACATGGTTGAACTTATCTACCCACGTCATCTTACAAATTCACTTGAGTTCTACCAGTCTCAAGATTTCATAGACAGTACAACATTGCCTTTGCTCTATGGAGACAAACCTATCGTACTCTAAGATCAAGTTGGCAAGTAGCCATATTAGCCCAAAACGGTGAGGCACAAAGCATTGCATCCATGGAAATATTACATTGATAAGTTGGGTTGTAACCCAACATTCAATCAGACTCAACAACATGATAAAACTACATTATATAGTGTTTTCACACCACACCAAGCCGGATTAGACCCACTATACACAAACTCAATAAACAATCGGTCCTACAAGTACTAGAACCCAAAAAAAATCCATTTAAAAATCGTCCATAGTCACGCATATAGAAATATATGATAGTAATAGCTCAGAGATTTGAAAAACATCGCATCAAAAAAAACATCATGACGATATGTATACAAAACAAGTACATTAGTCGCTTCACTTGCATAATAACTTCAATAACAACCACATCAAGAAACCCATATTAAATAGAAGTAACATACAATATCAAGCATTAAGTCGTTAATGACATATCCCATCAATCCATAAAGGGATTTGGAGTAAGGGAATTCTAGTCATCTATACAATAAAATACTAATATGAAAGATATACGAACCCATACCCTTCCTATATGTGCAAGTGTGTCAAATTTATCTTGAAATTGCGTAGAATCTAAAGCCTATGCTCTGATACCAACTATAACACCCCGGGATCCACAAACACCCCGGAATGCTACTGAACTACACTTCTGACATCTGTATATAAAATTTCGGCAACATCTCCTTTGCTAAATTGCATAAATGAGGGGGCAACAGTGTATAAACATATATTATGACAAAAATATACTAAGTATTATTAATCGGCTAGCAAAGGGAAGTTAAACATACGACATGAACTGAATTAACCAGTGCACACGACTAGTTAAAAAACAAACATCCTTTGACAACAAGTTTCTAATTAAATCATGGCTGCGCCTGGGCAGCGTTATTATGAGTGTGAAAGTGAACGTGCTGCTACTCCCCTCATTCCCAACATGTATCAAGTACCTGCATTGAGTAATGCAAGAGTGAGATGACACATCTCAGCAAGTAAAATAATAACAAACTATTCAACCACATAAGAACATTGTTTTACCACCACTTAATTTCACAACCTTCTTGTTACGAAGGTGCAACACGAATACAACGTACAACACACCTAGTTACCACACCTCGCAGGTAGAAACCACAATAGTAACATAGTAATGTCACACTTCATATATACCTCATGAGTGCAAATGTCTGAAAATGCAAGGATGACTTCTGCCTTTATACCTCTAAGGATATGAAGCCGCATCGTACCCCTCCTCGGGCAACGTACGATGCTAAAAGTGTACCGGTACGGTCGGACCATAAGATCACGACATAACTTCAAAATGCAAGATGGATGATGCGATGTGCATGACATGCCTACAGCAATTCATATAACATGATTCAAAAAGATACTTCAACTTCATCCAAGATGGGAATCAACCACATATAACATTCCCAAATCATGATCATCTGCAATATTAGACAATTGAGAATTAATACTTTCGAACAAATAAACTTCATCATAGAATTCAATGATTAACACATTTAATACTTATGCATACTCAATGACAAGGCATAGGCTGCAAACCAAACGGTAGCAACCACCACTGTATTTACTTGCCTACACCGGGAATTTGGAATGGTACTAAGTACAATCCGGAAGTCCACCACCTGATTTTGACACACACCTTAGTGCACAAATTAATATAACAAACTCTAATAAACAACGCCGCACCTACGCACAATTCTAACCCGTCGCAAGCGACAACTCTCCCCATCACCACCCAAACTGCAGCGGCGCTGCTTGATAATTTCATAACTTTAAAATTATAACAGCAGTGATATCAATCAAAAACTCCGGAAGCATTTACATAAAATTTCCCACAAGTTTTATATTCAAATGATAATTAAATTCTAACCCCTAATTAGCCCAAAACAGTCCACAAGATAAACCCTGCAATCTGTTTTTGGACAGCAGCATTCCCGGATTTCAAACAGCGATATCTCCTAAAATATAACTCCGAATCGAGCGCATAAGTACTCGTTGGAAAGGTATGACAAAGATCTACATTATTATCATACTTATTATCACTAATTACCCACGAAAAATCCCCAGAAACTGCTAATACTACTGCTGTTCGCCCACCTGCAAAATCTGTTTTTTTGGACAGCAACATACCCGGATTCAAACAGCGATATCTCCTTAAATATAACTCCAAATCGAACGCACAAGTACTCGTTGGAAAGGTATTACAAAGCTCTACATGATTCTCCCTCTGATTCCCACTAATTACCCACGAAAAATTCCCAGAAACTGCTAGAACTACTGCTGTTCGCCCACCCACAAAATTTCTGGACAGCACCTCTACCAATTCGCATACATAAACATCTAATCGATTGAATTGCTGCACAAATAAACAAGAGTTAATCACAAAATCACCTTGACTTCTCCCCCTTTCCTCCCTCCTTCTTCCTTCCACCAAATTCCAATTGGAGATTTGCACCCATGCGATGTAGATCAAGCGGGAGGGCTGCACCTAGGAGAGGAGAAGATGGGGGGGGGTGGGGCTAGGGTTTGTGGGATGGTGGCTGCAAGAGTTTGAGGGAGGAGGAGATGAGAGAGGGGGGCGGCTGCACAAAGACTAGAGAGGGGGGGCGGCTACACAAGGGGAAGGGGATTAGGGGGAGGGCGGCTAGGGTTAGGAGGCTAGTGGGCCGGATCGAGTTTCACGGCCCAACTTGCTCACACGATAGATCCCGACCCCAGAGCATGAGTCTAACCAAAAATTCTACTGTTTTACTGGTGAATGCTTCCCAAAAATTCCAAACCCCTATAGCACAGGACCCGGAAGAGAAAACAAAGGAAAAAAAGGATAATCTTCAATTTCTCTTCTTTTTTTGAAAATACACATGTGCAAAATAGGTACATGCCATTTCTAAATGAGTTGTATGCACGTTATGCTGAGGCTGATTTCAAGACAAAATTGCAGTCTACTATACATCATCCATTGGTTGAAATAGAGTTTGAGGCTGCATGGGCAATGATCCTTGATGAGTTTCACCTGCATTAGGATGGTACTCTTAGAAAATTATATGAAATTCGTAAGGAATTGATTCCTGGTTTTTTCAAACATGACTATTTTGGACTTATGGTCTCTACACAATGTAGTGAGATCGCTCATGTCGATTCAAACACCCCACTTCATGAGTTTGCGAAGTAAATGTTGAAACTACTACATAGCAGGAAGATGCAAGAGGGAAGAGAGACGCTAGGCTGTATGGTATGTAATATTATTTATGCATTATACTATTTAATAGGATCACAATAAGAATCTATTTAGGACATATGCAGGGACAAAAAGATATCACAACACTATATATGTTCGAAATTAGGGTTGCAAGGGCATACACAAGGGCTGTGATGAATAGGTTCGAGGAGTCAATAAAATACGCTACTGTGTATAGGATATCACTTGATCCAGATGGTGGCGCAAATTATTGGTTGGTGCAGCATACTTCGAGATCGGAAAAAATTGTGTGAGGGCAACATCAATTCAGAGTGATGGCGAATGTAGAGGCTGGAAAGTTTAAATGTGAATGCAAACAGTGGGAGCACATAATGTATATGTTAATAATATAAGGTGAATGTGAAATGTTACCACCTTGTTTAAATGTAGGCCTATTTTGTGTGCATCTTATACGAACATTCATGCACATTCAACTAGAAAGGATACCTAAGGAATACGTTCTACAGCGTTACACCTACTCAGCTAGGCAAGATGTGATATTTTCAAGAGATGTCAGAAAATTGAATGGAAAGGATGGAGAGACAAAAATCATATAGACAGAAAATGTTGCTTAAAAAAGCAATGAAGGTAGTAAACCATGCTAGTACGTCAAAGGCAGGGAGTGATAAGGCCTTGGATGTGATGGATGAACTATTGGAGATGCTTGTGCGTTTGGAGCCAGATGATATAGGGTGTGGTGATACTTGTGGTGCAAGTACTGGCGATGACAACCATGTGGGTGGTGTTTATTTATAATATTTTTCTATGTTTTATTCACAAATTAATTGTTGCCAATTGTAGTAATTAAACGTTCCAGTGCGAGGTGGCGGCTTTTGGAAACCACGAAGGGGAACATGTGTCCCAATGTGATATTCAAGAGCATGTGCTAGTACGTACACTGCAATAGGTAATATATGGCACAAAAAATAATAGCAATGTCTGTATAATGCAAACAATTTTGACGATTTAAACATTATTTGTAATATTGACTATAATGCAATGATAAGTAGGATGGAAGCAGAAATATTGATGCGGAACATCAATCTGATTTGCAGTGACGCTTGCTGGAAATGTTGATTATGAGGGGGTACGAGACGGGGATGTTAAAAAGGTTGTAATTTTAATCTTATTAAATTGCAACTATTCTATTTATTTAATGTTCGCAAATATTTATAATTTGACATCGTAAAATGGGTCACATAATATGTTTTTGCATGGCATGTAGAGATTGGAATTTGTTGTAGATGACATAAGATTAGTGCGACCAGATAACGCAAAGCCAAAGGAAACGACAATCAAAACTAGTGAGCAAAGAGTTGTCAAACTAGGTGCGAAATGAGAAAAGAAGAATCGAAAGTGCCAAAAGTGTGGCATTGATGATGGACACAACAGTCGCATCTGTCTGTCTGTGGAGGAGAATAGGGTTAAATTGGGTAGCCTTGCTGGTACAAAAAGAGGACGGCCCCTCAGGTTTAGAAACAAGAATTGAACGATGGCCCCTCAGTGGAATGAGACATCGACTTCAAAGAAGCATGAACTGGTTGATTTTGGAGACGATGGATCTGATGACGATTATGTGACAGGATTGTGAAACATACATGCAAAACTTTATATCTGATTATATGTATATGTTACGATCATGGTACTATATGATGATTATTAGCGTTAAAAGCTCACTGTATGGATTATCCCTAGTAAAGCAAAGTAATTAAGGTGAACGGAAAAAGTTTACTATGAATAAATGATGTTACTAGAATCTTTAGAGTATATTTTTCTATGATTAACTAAGGAGTGATTATTTGGATAAAAGTTTCACGGGTTTGCTCTTATTAAATAATATGTTGCATACATTGAAACCATGACAAATGTTAATATATGGACTGGTTACCGTGGGAGTCCTATTGCCTTGATAAACAGTAGGGAGTGGGGTTGAATCCTTACAGACACGAATTTTTTGGGATTATTTTTTATGCAATATGCTAACGGTGGATTCATTTAGCCATATAAACTGGTTTTTATTCCATGGCATAAAGTCTTTTTATTCTAATAAACAGTTGGCGCACTGTTATCACTCGGTATATGTTATCGTCTAGCGTAAAGAACTGAATAAAAAAGCATAAACCATTCCAGATAAAAGTGTAATCATGATAGAACAGAAATGCAAGAGTACATAACATATATAAATAAAAAGTGACATATAAATAAAGTGACAAATAGCATATTACCATATAAAACATATCTGGTATGACATAGCTAGGAGATTGTTAAGAGTGCATATGGACAAAATTATGTTCTATGTGCTAATAGAAGCCAATAGACCATGATGGACAAAATCTCTATTCAGTGACAGTGATCTAGACTAGGCTACTACTGAGAGAACTTGAATCTTTCCAAATTAAAGGCAGAGGGCTATTTTTGTTTAGGCGATGGAATATTATATAATACAGTACAAGAGAGCGAAGGTCCTCTGAATTATCCTACAAACCATTATAAGAAAAGTGTGAGTTAGACAGTATTATGCATACATTCTGTCATAGCACAAAAACAACTAGCTGGCGATTACATACCGGATCAATAACGATGTTGATAGCTCCATCCATGTAGTCGTAGTACTGCATATATCTCATAACAAAGAATCCACAATCGTTAGATCCTGCTTTCGTTGTTGGGCAGTTCGTGGGGAGTCCAATAGGGTAGTTCCAAAATGCATGGAGGGTTGATCTTGGTCGAACATGTTGTATGGCTAGATTGAGCCTACTCATTATTAACCTGGCCCATGGTAACTACCTATCACTGAAAGGGAAATGTGCCCTTGGGCCATTTCTAAGTATTTTGGTGATCAAGTGCCAACACAAATGGTTTAAGTATGAAACTATGCCAAATGGTGGAAGAAGTGCAAAGTCAACACAAAGGTATGATTCTAGACTTAGTACATTGGTTTTGTGTACTAACATATTTTTCTAAGTGCTAGAATTAGAGAAAATACAATTGGAAAAGACTTGGCTCGAGCAGCCAAGACTCTGCTCAGTCTGGGTGCACCGGGCTGTCCGGTGGTGCACCGGACAGTGTCCGGTGCGCCAGGCTGGCGTCTGGTCAACTGGCTGCTCTCGGGTCTCGACGGCGGCGTACGGTTATAAATCACTGGACTGTCCGGTGGTGCACCGGACTGTCCGGTGAGTCATCTGCGGCGAAGTCGCTGCTCTCGGGAACCAAGTCAACAGCGTACGGTTATAATTCACCGGACTGTCCGGTGGTGCGCCGGACTGTCCGGTGCGCCAACGGTCGGGCGCGCCAACGGTCGGCCGCGCAATCCGCGCGTGACGCGTGGCCAAGCCAACGGTCAGAAGGGGGCACCGGACTGTCTGGTGCGCACCAGACAGTGTCCGGTGCGCCAACGGCTCCAAGTCTTCAACGGTCGGCTGCGCCAGAATAGGAAAGAAATCCGCACCGGACTGTCCGGTGCGCAAGTCGACAGAAGGCAAGAATTGCCTTCTTGGATTGCTCTCAACGGCTCCTAGCTGCCTTGGGGCTATAAAAGGGACCCCTAGGCACATGGAGGAAGACACCAAGCATACTTTGAGCATCCTTGATCATTCACACTCCGTCTTTGCGCACTCGTTTGACATTCTTAGTGATTTGAGCTCCGTTCTAGTGAGAACTTTGTGATATTCGTTTGAGCTCAAGTCTTGGCCGTGTGTGTGTATTGCTGTGGATTTGTGTGTGTTTGCTTCCCTCACTTACTCTAGTGCTTTCACTTTGATCCTTATTGTAAGGGCGAGAGACTCCAAGTTGTGGAGATTCCTCGCAAACGGGAAAGAGTAAAGAAAAGAAGAACACCGTGGTATTCAAGTTGATCATTAGATCACTTGAGAAGAGTTGAGTGCAACTCTCGTCCATAGGGACGCCACAACGTGGAGTAGGCAAGTTTTGTACTTGGCCGAACCACGGGATAAATCCTCGTGTCTCTTGTGCTTGTTCTCACTGTGTCTATTGTGCTTCACAAGAGCTCTCCTTAGCCACTTGATTTCATTGTGCTAACTCCTAATCAAGTTTTGTGGCTTTAAGTTTCAAGTTTTTACAGGATCACCTATTCACCCCCCCCTCTAGGTGCTCTCAATTGGTATCAGAGTTGTTCTCTTCAAGAAAGGGACTAATCGCCCGAAGGGATGGATCCTAAGGGAAAGGGGATGGTGATCAACGACAAGGAGAAGGAGTCCTTCATCAATGAGCCCAAAGACGACAAGCCCACGGACTTAGGCTCAAGTCACAAGAAGAAGGACGGGAAGAAGAAGAGGCGCATCAAGAAGATAGTCTACTATGGCAGTGACGAGTCTTCTTCTTCCCAAAAGGACGACGACGACGACTACGAGAAAAAGAAAACGGTCAACTCAAATTTTTCTTTTGATTATTCTCGTATTCCGCAAAGTTCCAATGCTCATTTGCTTTCCATTCCCCTTGGTAAACCTCCTCACTTTGATGGAGAGGACTACGGATTTTGGAGTCACAAAATTGCGTAGCCACTTGTTCTCTCTCCATCCAAGTATATGGGAGATAGTAGAAAATGGAATGCAATTTGATAGTACAGATAGTCCCATGTTCATCAATGAACAAATTCACAAAAATGCACAAGCTACTACTGTTATTTTAGCATCATTGTGCAGGGATGAATACCATAAGGTGAGCGGCTTGGATAACGCCAAGCAAATTTGGGACACCATCAAGATCTCGCATGAGGGGAACGACGTCACCATGCTCAACAAGATGGAGTTAGTGGAAGGCGAACTAGGAAGGTTTGCGATGATCAGGGGGGAGGAGCCAACCCAAACGTACAACAGGCTCAAGACCCTCGTCAACAAAATAAGGAGCTATGGAAGCACGCGATGGACGGACCACGACGTTGTCCGACTTATGCTAAGGTCCTTCACCGTCCTTGATCCTCATCTTGTTAACTCTATTCGTGAGAATCCTAGGTACACCAAGATGACGCCCGAGGAAATACTCGGAAAGTTTGTAAGCAGGCGAATGATGATCAAGGAGGCAAGATACGTTGATGAGGCGTTAAACGGTCCAATCCATGAGCCTCAAACCGTTGCTCTCAAGGCAACGCTACCTAGCAAGGTGGCGCAAGTTGAGGCGGTCGGGCTTAACGAGGAAGAAATGGCCCTCATCATCAAGCGTTTCAAGACGGCGCTCAAAGGTCGCAAGGAGCATCCCAACAAGAGCAAGACGAAGGGAAAGCGCTCCTGCTTCAAGTGTGGTAAGATTGGTCACTTTATTGCTAAATGTCCTGATAATGAGAGTGACCAGTATCAAGAAAAGAAGAGGGAAAAGAAGAAGACTTACAAGAAGGCTAAAGGCGAGGCACACCTTGGCAAGGAATGGGACTCGAATTGTTCATCGTCCGACTCCGACGACAAAGGACTCGCCGCTTCGGCCTTCAACAAATCGTCCCTCTTCCCCAACGAGCATCACACCTGCCTCATGGCAAGGGAAAAGAAGGTAAGCACTCGTAATACTGTTACTTACGCTTCTTCAAGTGATAATGAATCTAGTGATGATGAAGTAGACTATGCTAGTCTACTCAAAGGTTTAGATAGAACCAAAATTGATAAAATCAATGAATTAATTGATGCTTTGAATGAGAAGAATAGATTGTTAGAAAAGCAAGAGGATCTTTTATATGAAGAGCATGATAAATTTGTAGATGTTCAAAAATCTCTTGCTTTAGAAGTTAAAAGGAATGAAATGCTTTCTTGTGAACTATCTACATGTCATGAGACTGTAGCTAGCTTAAGAAATATTAATGATGAATTACATGCTAAGCTAGAAGTAGCAAATAATTCTTGTGTAGAACATGTATTGATTTGCAATAGGTGTAAAGACTTTAATGTTGATGCATGTGTTGAGCACCTTACTTCTATTGCAAAATTAAATGATGAAGTGGCTAGTCTTAATGCCCAACTTAAGACTAGCAAAAATGATTTTGAAAAACTAAAATTTGCAAGGGATGCCTACACTATTGGTAGACACCCCTCAATTAAGGATGGGCTTGGCTTTAAGAAGGAAGCCAAGAACTTAACAAGTCATAAGGCTCCCATCTCCGCCAAGGAGAAAGGGAAGGCTCCTATGGCTAATAGTGCTCAAAAGAACCATGCTTTCATGTATCATGATAGGAGATATTCTAGGAAAGTTCATTATGATAGAAGTTATAATGCTTTTGATTCACATACCATGATTGCTTCAAGTTCTTCTATTATGCATGGTAGAAATTTGGCTAGGAAAAATGTTATTCATCATATGCCTAGAAGAAATGTTGTTCATGTACCTAGGAATGTAAGTAATGAACACTCTACAATTTACCATGCTTGCAATGCTTCCTTTGCAATTTGTAGAAAGGATAAGAAAGTGATTGCTAGGAAATTAGGGACAAAATGCAAGGGAGATAAGACTTGCATTTGGGTCCCTAAGGCGATTGTAACTAACCTTGTAGGACCCAACAAGAGTTGGGTACCTAAGACCCAAGCCTAATTTGCCTTGCAGGTTTATGCATCCGGGGGATCAAGCTAGATTATCGACAGTGGATGCACAAACCACATGACGGGGGAGAAGAAGATGTTCACCTCCTACGTCAAGAACAAGGATTCCCAAGACTCAATCATATTCAGTGACGGGAATCAAGGCAAGGTTAAAGGACTAGGAAAAATAGCTATTTCTTCCAAGCATTCCATCTCTAATGTGTTTTTAGTTGAATCGCTCGGATATAACTTGTTGTCCGTTAGTCAATTATGTAATATGGGATATAATTGCTTATTCACAAATGTAGATGTGTCTGTCTTTAGAAGGAGTGATGGTTCATTAGCTTTTAAGGGTGTACTAGACGACAAACTCTATTTAGTTGATTTTGCAAAAGAGGAGGTCGGTCTAGATGCATGCTTAATTGCTAAGACTAGTATGGGCTGGCTGTGGCATCGCCGTCTAGCACATGTGGGGATGAAGAACCTTCACAAGCTTCTAAAGGGAGAACATGTGTTAGGTCTAACAAATGTTACTTTCGAAAAAGATAGACCTTGTGCAGCTTGTCAAGCAGGTAAACAAATGGGAAGTGCGCATCACAGCAAGAATGTGATGACCACATCAAGACCCCTGGAGCTGCTGCATATGGACCTCTTTGGACCCATCGCCTACCTTAGCATCGGGGGAAGTAAGTATGGTTTAGTAATTGTTGATGATTTTTCCCGCTTCACTTGGGTATTCTTTTTGCAGGATAAATCTAAAACCGAAGGGACCCTCAAGCGCTTCCTAAGGAGAGCTCAAAATGAATTTGAGCTCAAGGTGAAGAAGATAAGGAGCGACAACGGGTCCGAGTTCAAGAACCTTGAAGTGGAAGAGTACCTTGAGGAGGAAGGAATCAAGCACGAGTTCTCCACTCCCTACACACCACAGCAACATGGTCTAGTAGAGAGGAAGAACAGGACGCTCATAGACATGGCGAGGACGATGCTTGGAGAATTCAAGACGCCCGAGCGGTTTTGGTCGGAAGCCGTGAACACGGCTTGCCATGCCATAAATAGGGTCTATCTCCATCGCCTCCTCAATAAAACTTCATATGAGCTTCTAACCGGTAACAAACCCAACATTTCATACTTTTGTGTGTTTGGGAGTAAATGCTACATTCTAGTGAAGAAAGGTAGAAATTCCAAATTTGCTCCCAAAGCCGTAGAAGGGTTTTTGTTAGGTTATGACTCAAATACAAAGGTGTATAGGGTCTTCAACAAATCATCGGGTTTGGTTGAAGTCTCTAGCGACGTTGTATTTGATGAGACTAATGGCTCTCCAAGAGAGCAAGTTGATCCTAATGATGTAGATGAATATGATGTTCCAACGGACGCAATTCGCACCATGGCGATTGGAGATGTGCGACCACAGGAACACCAAGAGCAAGATCAACCTTCTTCCTCAACAATGGTGCATCCCCCAACTCAAGACGATGAACAGGTTCATCAAGAAGACACGTGTGATCAAGGGGGAGCACAAGATGATCATGTTATGGAGGAAGAAGCACCTCAAGCCCCTCCAACCCAAGTTCGAGCGACGATTCAAAGGAATCATCCCGTCGACCAAATATTGGGTGATATAAGCAAGGGAGTAACTACTCGCTCTAGATTAGTTAATTTTTGTGAGCATTACTCTTTTGTCTCTTCTATTGAGCCTTTCAGGGTAGAAGAGGCCTTACTAGATCCGGACTGGGTGTTGGCCATGCAGGAGGAGCTCAACAACTTCAAGAGAAATGAAGTTTGAACACTGGTGCCTCGTCCCAAGCAAAACATTATGGGAACCAAGTGGGTGTTCCGCAACAAGCAAGATGACAAGGAACAAGGCTCGACTTGTGGCAAAAGGTTATGCCCAAGTCGCAGGTTTGGACTTTGAGGAGACTTTTGCTCCTGTGGCTAGGCTAGAGTCCATTCGCATTTTGTTAGCCTATGCTGCTCACCATTCTTTCAGGTTGTTCCAAATGGACGTGAAGAGTGCTTTCCTCAACGGGCCAATCAAGGAGGAGGTGTACGTGGAGCAACCCTCTGGCTTTGAGGATGAACGGTACCCCGACCACGTGTGTAAGCTCTCTAAGGCGCTCTATGGACTTAAGCAAGCCCCAAGAGCATGGTATGAATGCCTTAGAGACTTTTTAATTGCTAATGCTTTCAAGGTTGGGAAAGCCGATCCAACTCTTTTTACTAAGACTTGTAACGGTGATCTATTTGTGTGCCAAATTTATGTCGATGACATAATATTTGGTTCTACTAACCAAAAGTCTTGTGAAGAGTTTAGCAGGGTGATGACTCAGAAATTCGAGATGTCGATGATGGGCGAGTTGAACTACTTCCTTGGGTTCCAAGTGAAGCAACTCAAGGACGACACCTTCATCTCTCAAACGAAGTACACGCAAGACTTGCTCAAGCGGTTTGGGATGAAGGACGCCAAGCCCGCAAAGACTCCAATGGGAACCGACGGACATGTCGACCTCAACAAAGGAGGTAAGTCTGTCGACCAAAAGGCATACCGGTCTATGATAGGGTCTTTACTTTATTTGTGTGCTAGTAGACCAGATATTATGCTTAGCGTATGCATGTGTGCTAGATTTCAATCCAATCCAAGGGAGTGTCACCTTGTGGCCGTTAAGCGAATTCTTAGATATTTAGTCGCTACGCCTTGCTTCAGGATCTGGTATCCAAAGGGGTCTACCTTTGACTTAATTGGATATTCAGACTCCGATTATGCTGGATGTAAGGTTGATAGGAAGAGTACATCAGAGACATGCCAATTCCTAGGAAGGTCCCTGGTGTCGTGGAGTTCTAAGAAACAAACCTCCGTTGCCCTATCCACCGCTGAGGCCGAGTACGTTGCCTTAGGACAGTGTTGCGCGCAACTACTGTGGATGAGGCAAACCCTCAGGGACTTTGGCTACAATCTGAGCAAAGTCCCACTCCTATGTGACAATGAGAGTGCTATCCGCATGGCAGACAATCCTATTGAACACAGCCGCACAAAGCACATAGACATCCGGCATCACTTTTTGAGAGACCACCAGCAAAAGGGAGATATCGAAGTGTTTTATGTTAGCACCGAGAACCAGCTAGCCGATATCTTTACCAAACCTTTAGATGAGAAGACATTTTGCAGACTGCGTAGTGAGCTAAATGTCTTAGATTCGCATAACTTGGATTGATATAGAGCATACATGTGTTTTTATGCCTTTGATCATGTTCCTTTATGCATATTATTGTTTATTTGTGGTGCTCAAGTTGTACTCATGATCCCCGGACCTCACAAGTCCATGTGTGAATGATGCACATATTTAGGGGGAGAAATGTTACAACTTGACCCTTTGGGACTAACCATGTGCTTAAGTTTTCTTAATTTAGCCTCAAAGGTAATTGAAAGGGAAAAGGTGAACTTGGACCATGAAGACTTCCACTGCACTCCGATGAGAGGGTAACTTACTCCAAGTTCATCTCCATGCTCTTATTGCCTTTTTACTCTTAATTGAAGATTTTGGTGAGGCAATGAGGTTTAAGGGCCAAAAATGATCACGTTTTGGTGCTTGATGCCAAAGGGGGAGAAATTAAGGCCAAAGCAAGAAATGGATCAGCTACCACTTGAGAAATTTTGAAAATAGTAGAGTTAGAGTTTTGTTTTGGCAAAATACTCTTATTGTCTCTTATTTTCAAAAGTTGGCTTCTTGTGGGAAAATGTTTAATTATGAGAAAAGGGCGAGTTTTTGAATCTTTGATCAATTTCTATTGGAATACCTCTCTTTATGTCTCAACAAGTGAGTTTGACTTAGAGATAGGAAACTGAGTTTGATTTTCAAAAACAAACCAAGTGGTGGCAAAGAACGATCCAAATATGCCAAATTTGATTCAAAACAAATTGGTTTTCTCATTTGCATTGATGTTGCACTTCTTTTAGTTGCTTTTTGTTGTGTTGGCATAAATCACCAAAAAGGGGGAGATTGAAAGGGAAATGTGCCCTTGGGCCATTTCTAAGTATTTTGGTGATCAAGTGCCAACACAAATGGTTTAAGTATGAAACTATGCCAAATGGTGGAAGAAGTGCAAAGTCAACACAAAGGTATGATTCTAGACTTAGTACATTGGTTTTGTGTACTAACATATTTGTCTAAGTGCTAGAATCAGAGAAAATACAATTGGAAAATACTTGGCTCGAGCAGCCAAGACTTTGCTCAGTCTGGGTGCACCGGACTGTCCGGTGGTGCACCGGACAGTGTCCGGTGGTGCACCGGACAGTGTCCGGTGCGCCAGGCTGGTGTCTGGTCAACTGGCTGCTCTCGGGTCTCGATGGCGACATACGGTTATAAATCACGGGACTGTCCGGTGGTGCACCGGACTGTCTGCTGAGTCGTCTGCGGCGAAGTCGCTGCTCTCGGGAACCAAGTCAACAGCATACGACTATAATTCACCAGACTGTCCGGTGGTGCACCGGACTGTCCGGTGAGCCAACGGTCGGGCGCGCCAACGGTCGGCCGCGCAATCCGCGCGTGACGCGTGGCCAAGCCAACTGTCAGAAGGGGGCACCGGACTGTCCGGTGCACACCGACAGTGTCCGGTGCGCCAACGGCTCCAAGTCTTCAACGGTCGGCTGCGCCAGAATAGGAAAGAAATCCGCACCGGACAGTGTCCGGTGGTGCACCGTACTGTCCGGTGCGCCAGTCGACAGAAGGCAAGAATTGCCTTCTTGGATTGCTCTCAACGGCTCCTAGCTGCCTTGGGGCTATAAAAGGGACCCCTAGGCGCATGGAGGAAGACACCAAGCATACTTTGAGCATCCTTGATCATTCACACTTCATATTTGCGCACTCGTTTGACATTCTTAGTGATTTGAGCTCCGTTCTAGTGAGAACTTTGTGATATTCGTTTGAGCTCAAGTTTTGGCCGTGTGTGTGCGTATTGCTGTGGATTTGTGTGTGTTTGCTTCCCTCACTTACTCTAGTGCTTTCACTTTGATCCTTATTGTAAGGGCGAGAGACTCCAAGTTGTGGAGATTCCTCGCAAACGGGAAAGAGTAAAGAAAAGAAGAACACCGTGGTATTCAAGTTGATCATTGGATCACTTGAGAGGAGTTGAGTGCAACTCTCGTCCATTGGGACGCCACAACGTGGAGTAGGCAAGTGTTGTACTTGGCCGAACCACGGGATAAATCCTCGTGTCTCTTGTGCCTGTTCTCACTGTGTCTATTGTGCTTCACAAGAGTTCTCCTTAGCCACTTGATTTCATTGTGCTAACTCCTAATCAAGTTTTGTGGCTTTAAGTTTCAAGTTTTTATAGGATCACCTATTCACCCCCCCCCCTCTAGGTGCTCTCAATTCACCCAGATCTATAGGTGTAGCATGGTAACTCTTCCATGTAGTCCCACCTAGTTCTGACCCATATGGGTTGGAATCTAACACATGTATGCATCCAATCTGAAAATTAACAACGTCCAAGGTCCAATGTCCTACGCGTAGCATGGGTACCATGATATGCTTGTAAAAAATTAAAATTAAAATTGTTGAGTACACTATGGTTGATATGCATGAATATGATTGAAATTTATTAAGAGTTGTCGATTTACATTATACAAAATGCAGCAAAACCCCCCAAGGCATAAAGGTAATTAAATGTAAGTACGCAAGTTATAAAACATGCCATGACAGAGTGATGTGGTCGGGGAACTAATATTTACCGATTTGTACTCATCCATCTTCTTGAACGAAGGCAATTTGTTTGAAGGGTAACTCTCCAAAACGGAAGGGTCAAAAGGACGAGGAGAATTATTGTGTTTCTCCTGCTCCTAGAAGTTCAATATAGCCTAAATAGGAGAGAATAGTATTATGTATTTTCCATAGATAATATGGATTCAATAAAAGTGTATTGAAGTAGAAGTGATTACCCCAACAT
The DNA here is from genome assembly GCF_902167145.1 of Zea mays. Lineage (NCBI taxonomy): Eukaryota > Viridiplantae > Streptophyta > Magnoliopsida > Poales > Poaceae > Zea > Zea mays. The sequence goes on along the minus strand of NC_050098.1, from coordinate 131,942,993 downwards.
TAACGTCTGGGATGAATATGGTTAGCCGCGTCATCGCGGACACACTCAATGAAGCATTGCATAAACATATTGTGGCGGAACCGCCCGAATTATTCCAACTTAAGTGCCTAAGTCCCACCTTAAAGGTTAGACCACACTTAAATAGGAATAAAACGTCAATCCCTCGGATCTAGTCCGACGAGGCCACTAACAGGATCAAGTACCACGTACTCACTCGAAGGTGAGGCACAGAGCAAATACAATAAAGCATAAAACCATACATTAAGGAGTACGTAATTTATTACAACATCATCGGAGTTTATCAAAAGTAGTGATCATTGTTCGGATTGTAGCAGAATATAACTAACGGTAAAATAAACGGAGAGATGGGGAAGCCTGGCCCATCACTCCTCATGCTCCTCCTCTGCCGAGGTAGGGTCCCACTCGACTGTCCAACCCGATGGCAAGACGAATGGCCAAGTCACTCCAGCAATCATGTCCTCCAGAGAACCTGTAAAATTATGCCACAAGCAAGGCTGAGTATACTAATACTCAGCTAGACTTACCGGTGTGAGGAGTCTACTCCTCTACCTCTAGACATGCAGATGTTTGGCTGAGGGGTTTGGTTTGCCAAAAGCACTAGCTGAGCCTAAAATCAAGTTTTAGCTTTTCAAGTTTTAGTGTGACTCTCTTAGGACTAAATGTGTACCTATCTAATCATACATGGTATCAAGCATTTAGCAATCAACATCTTTTGCCAAGTCAACACATTTCCACTTGTTACTCAATGTAGCAGCATGGATCAAGCAGTCTCATTAGCTGCGAAAAGCAGACGATTCGAATCGAGTTTTTAAACCTTGCAAGGTAAACCTAAACACACAACGTAGAGAGGCACTCCGTCCCCACACACATCAACTGTCCCCATCGATTCCCCGTCAATAGATCAGGGCTCACCGCCTTGGCGTACAATGCCTCACTGACCCCGACTGCCGTCGTGCAGTGACCGCACTTGTACCCACCATAACCGGAATGGGAGACCACATCTCAGGTCGCATGAGGGATAAAGTCTGTTGCCAGGTTCACTCAGGTAATAGGCTTACTGATTTACCATATTTCTCGGCATGTGCTTAGTACGTTCAAACGCTTGACACGCGGTACCACACCTTAATCCTTATTCCAATTGCCATCTCGTAGACAACGCATCCCCATGGATCGTTGTCCATAGACCATCATCATTATGATATAAAAATGGATACAACCAATTCCTGACCTCGCGTGAGTGCTAGAAAAATCATTCGACTTCTACCAAGATCCCTAATTAGTGAAGCAGCTACTCGACCTAGCATACTAGTATCCATCTCAAAAGGTATTCCTGAGTCATGCAACTAAGGTTCCAAACAACTCCTACACTTAAGTGCACATTACAAACCTACAAAAAATAAGTGTAGTAAAATAGCATAATAAGTAGGTTATGCATAAAATCGGGGCTTGCCTTCCAAAGCTGGGGCAGGCAGATCCTCGATGGCAGGCTCTGGTGCCGGCTCCTAGACTACCTCCTGAGCAACTCCTTGCTCCGGAACGAGGATGTACTCCCCGTCAGCGAGATTACAGTCTATCGAATGCAATGAATAAGATATATGCTTATTAATGACATGATAAATTGTAAAGGCTATGCATAGTAAAACAGCACTAAGTTTAGTGGCACTCTAGGGTTTCTTTGGGTATACTTAAGGGTTTATACTTTCAACTTTGGGATTTTGAATGAACTTACACTCTTTAATTATATTTGTATGTTCCCTGAGGTCCTTGGAAGGTTTTGGTTGTACATTATCTATTCTTCCCAAAATTTCCCTTTTTCTTTCTATTGTGCTCCTTATTAAGCATTTTTGAACTATCATGGTCAGTTAACACTCTCCAAAAATGTTATAAAATTTACAGTGGGTAATCTTTACCGATGTGGGTTATTCTAAGAATTTGAGGTTGAAATTAATTCAGATACTACTTGTGCAAAATTAACAAAAGTAAGGGTAAAAGGGCACTTTACACTATAGCTCTAGTTTCTGTGGGGGTTTCTGGTTCAACATTTATTTTTGCCAAGATTCCTAGTGAATAGTAGGTCTTTGTGTTAAACATCACAGAAAAAGGCCTACTGGATATTTAGTTATAATTTTCTAAAGTTTAATGCCAAAAAGGTACTTATAACTAACTTGCTATTTGAAAAATGTCAAACAACAGAACTTACATTTTTCCTAGATTCTTAATAACATATTATGAGTTATCCCAAGGTTTAGGGTGGTTTCTCCTCAGGATCATTTTTCTAAGGTTTTTCTAAGTTTCCATTGTTTTCACAAAATAAAAGGTAGTGCATTTCTTTTGTACTAACAAAGTGTCTAACAAAATTTTCCAGTGAACTATGTTGGATAAGTGAGCTAGCAAAAATGTGGTTGCCCCCTGGTTCTTATTTTAAACTACCTTTTCTATGTTCTTTAACTTTGGGCCAAAAATGAGTTTAAATGGTAAACCCTTCCTTAATTGGGTGTACTGAGGGGTGTACTATTTTTAAACAGATTAGGTAGTGGTCAAGTATCTCTCTGATTTTTCTTAACCCTAGTGTAACAGTGTAGCTATTTTTCCCTCTTTTATTTAGCTTTTCGCCAGAATACTATTTAATTCAAAACTTTAAAATCTTCTGCAATACTTAGGGAGTTTTGTATTTTTCCTAAGTAGTTCACATTATTTAGAACCTAGCAAAATTGGTTTGACTAAATTTGGTTGAATAAAACTGAAGTTATAGATTTTACAAGCTCTGTTTGTATTTAAATGAATAATGTTTTAATGGTTTTCTGAAAAACCAGTTTACACCGAGGACCCTGGGCTTTTCCTAAAACAATCCTTTAACTCAAGCCCCTGCGCAACTATTCACCTGAGTCTCTGACCATTCAAAAACCCCCTGACTTATTTTCCTTCTTCCCCGAGGTCCCTCCCCCCTTTTAAACAGTACCCGCGGAAGTAAACAGGGCGGCACGACTTACCGGCGGCGAGGGAGGTCCGGCGAAGGGCGGGGTTAGCTCCAGGAAGTTCTTGCGGTCACGTCGAGGTACGACTCGTCGTCGGTGATGGCCGAAATCGGTCAGGCCACGCACGCAGGCGGTCGGGCTTGTCGGCGGCGTGTGCTCCGGCCTACTCACGGCGGTACAGTTCAATCCAAGGGCATCGTGCAAGGAATCGAAGAAAGACTCACCGTGGAAGGAATCGAAGAAAGACTTACCGTGGAAGGAATCGAAGCTTCACGGGGTGCTAAGGAGTCTACCCGTGCAAGGAATCGAAGAAAGACTCACCATGGAGCTCGGTCTACGTTCGCCGGCGGTCAGGTGAAGTCTGGCGACGCTGAATCGGTGTCTCCGGCGAGGCAGAGCTCAATTCCTGGCTCTGGGAGCTTCACCGGGACACAAGGCGACTCTCTCGAGGGTCGGACGGGGCAGGGAATGGCTCGGTTGGCCAGTCTATGATGGTCGGGTCTCGGGTGGCCGCTGGCACGCCGTGCGCAGAGCAATCGCCGGTGAACTGGCGCTCCAGCGAGGTTGAGAGCGAGCGGGGGCGTACGGTTGAAGCCTTGGCTGGCTTTATAGGCACGGGCGCGAGCGGGTGCACGGGTTTGGCTTGGCGCGGCGCGGGGCACGCGGGGTCGGGCACCGGGGCGTGCTCTGGCGATGCCAGGGCGCGTCGAACACGTGGCTGTGTTATTCTGCCCCTGTTCTTGCGCCTGCTGAGCAGCCAAACGTGCGAATCTCACCATAAGACTTTTGTGAGATCTCTTCCCTGCACCTAGGGCTACCTAGTTCATGTGAGTTCCAAGGGGAGATATGCCCTGGCTTGGGAGATATGCGGACGCCAAATCGGGGTTGTCACAGTGTTCACCCCGAGGCAAAAGGGATGTCAAATCATGTCAAACGGTTTTGGCTCGGGTTCAAAATTTTCCAGTGGTTTCCTTAGGTAGTTTGGCTCCTTTTTGATATTCAGACCAAGTGGTTTTGGCGCCATTAACTAGGTGAACACTTCTGATCTTTAGATTAGGGTTCATTTTTGACTTAGAGAAAATTGGAGAGCTCTAGTGTGCTCTCTACTTAATGAATGGATTTGGGGTCTTTAAGGGGCCTTTTTGTAATGTTTCCCCTCTGTATTTTGTAGATACATTTGTGTACTTAAACTTTGGTTAAGGGTTAACTCATGACTTGTGCATTTGCTTAACCTTTCCCTTAATCCAGGGTTTTGGGAGCTAAGGGCTCAAGAAGGGTCTAGGGTTTAATCTTCTCTTGCCCAAGGTGATAATTGCCCAAAATTCTTAGGGATTGCTTTTGTCATGAACATTTCTTAGTTAATCCATGTTTTATAAAGTTTTGGTGCTCTTCCACCTTTACTTAAACACATGTGATAACAATTCATAAGTGTAGGTATGGAGTTAGAGTCTTGGGTAACACCTGGGGTGTTACAGCCCTCCCCCCTTAAAGGAATCTCGTCCCAAGATTTGGGTAGGGCTCCTTTAGAGGGGTACCAAGAAGGTGTGTTTGTGTGTTGTAGTTTCTTTTGACCAAGTTGTTCTAATTAACTGCTCTTCGAATGTCATTCTATTTGCAACTTCAGAAGGAAGTCCTTTTTAAGTTACTCTCCAAGCTTACTTTACCCTTAACAACTAGGTTTTCTTATATTTAGATTCAAAGGGCAAGTGGGGGTGGGGTTTTGGGTTACATACCGACTCCTTTGGGCAGAAAGTCGGGGAAGCAAGAACATAGAAAATCCTCAGTCTCCCACGTAGCCTCATCTACTGAATGGTGGCTCCACTGAATCTTATACATCCTAATCGACCTTCCCCGAGTTGATCTCTCCTTTTGGTCCAATATCCTAACGGGGTTCTCTTGATAAGACAAGCCTGGTTCTATCTCCAATTCTGGTTCTGGTAGCACCTCCGTGGGTAAGCGGACACACTTCCTTAGCTAAGATACATGGAATACATCATGAATTGCTGACATATGAGGTGGCAACTTCAATTGATATGCTACAGGTCCACAAGTCTCTTTGACCTCATAGGGCCCAATGTAGCGAGGAGCTAACTTGCCCTTGATTCCAAATCTCTGAACAGCTTTGGTGGGTGACACCTTAAGATAAACATGATCTCCCACTTCAAACTATAGAGGCTTCCTCCTCTTGTCATGATAACTCTTTTGTCTGGCCTGAGCAGCTTCTAGGTTCTTCTTAATGACTCTGACTTTCTCCTCGGCTTTGAGTACTAGGTCAGGTCCAAATATTTCCCTCTCTCCAGCTTGTGACCAATTTAGCGGTGTCCTACACCTTCTCCCATACAAGGCCTCAAAAGGTGCCATCTTTAGGCTAGACTGGTAACTGTTGTTATAAGAGAATTCTGTCAAGGAAAGGCACTTATCCCAATCCTTCCCATAGTGCAACACACATGCCCTCAACATGTCTTCCAAAATCTGATTACCCTTTCTATTTGACCATCTGTTTGAGGATGGTATGCTGAGCTTCTTATTACATGGGTCCCAAGTGACTCTTGTAGTTGCTCCCAGAAACGTGCTATGAACGATGCTCCTCTATCTGACGCAATAGTCCTTGGTATTCCATGCAAATGAACTATCTGGTCAATATAAATCTCTGTATACTTTTCTGCCATGTGGGTGGTATGCACTGGCAAGAAATGAGCTGTCTTGGTCAACCTATCCACGATGACCCAAATAGAATCGTGGTGCCAGGAGGTATTGGGCAATCCCACAATAAAATCCATGCAAATATCCTCCCATTTCCAAGATGGTATGGGAAGGGGTTGTAAGGTACCGGCTACCTTCAAATGACTAGCTTTGACTCTCTAGCAAGTGTCGCATTCCGATACATACTTAGCAATTTCCCTCTTCATTCTGGTCCACCAGTACAAGGATATGAGATCGTGATACATCTTGTTACTGCCAGGGTGCACGGAAAATTTGGAAAGATGAGCTTCATCCAATATTTTCTTTCTGAGCTCAGGATTTTTAGGAACAACCAATCGGTCTCCAAACCATAGAATTCCCTTGCTGTCCTGACGGAAGCATTTGTATTTGTCCACCTTCTGTTCGATCATTTCTTTAATGACTTGAACACCCTTGTCACCGATCTGTGCCATAACTATTTGCTCATGTAAAGTGGGCTCCACTGAAATATAACTCAAGGCACCTGAGGAAACAACTTCTATGTTCAGCTTGCATAACTCGTCACACAGAGTGGCGATCTTGGAATCCATACTCACACAGTTGCACTGTGCCTTTCGACTTAAGGCATCTGCCACAACATTGGCCTTGCCCGGATGGTAATGCACTTCCAGATCATAGTCGTTGATTAGTTCCAACCATTGTCTCTGCCTCATATTAATATCAGCCTGAGTAAAAATATACTTGAGACTCTTGTGATCAGTATAGATATTACCATGAGCTCCCATTAAGTAATGTCGCCATATCTTCAGAGCATGAACTACGGCTGCTAACTCCAGATCATGAGTGGGGTAGTTCTGTTTGTGAGGCCTAAGTGCTCTGGATGCATAGGCTATAACTCGGTTGTCTTGCATCAAGACACATCCCAACCCAGTGCCTGAAGCATCGCAATAAACCTCAAAGGGTTTGGTGTTGTTAGGTTGTGCTAGCACGGGTGCTGTCGTCAAATGTTGCCTCAATGTATGAAAGGCATCTTCACATTTCTGACTCCATTCATACTTTACTCCTTTCCTCAACAATTCAGTCATTGGCTTTGCAATCCTGGAGAAATCCGGAATAAATCTCCGATAATACCCTGCCAATCCCAGAAAACTCCGAATCTGCCGCACAGTGGTAGGAGGCTTCCAATCCATCACTTCTTGTACTTTCTCAGGATCAACTGATACCCCATCCTGAGAGATCGTGTGACCCAAAAATTTGATTTCCCTTAGCCAGAAATCACATTTGGACAACTTAGCATATAGACGATGATCGCGTAGTCGCTGAAGTACGATGTGTAGATGCTCCATATGCTCATCTTCATTCTTGGAATAAACCAGAATGTCATCAATGAAGACCACCACAAACTTGTCCAGCTCTGGCATAAACACTGAGTTCATCAAATACATGAAATAAGCCGGGGCATTGGTCAGCCCAAAAGACATCACCAAGTACTCATAAAGTCCATATCTGGTAGAGAAAGTTGTCTTCGGAATATCACTGGCCCTGATTTTAATCTGATGATAGCCAGAGCGAAGGTCTATCTTGGAAAACACCTTGGCTCCCACCAACTGATCAAACAATACATCAATGCGAGGTAATGGATACTTATTTTTGATTGTCACCGCATTGAGAGGGCGATAGTCCAAACACAACCTTAGACTCTCATCTTTCTTCTTCACAAACAAGGCTGGACATCCCCATGGAGAAGTACTTGGGCGAATGAATCCCTTGTCCAACAATTCTTGTAACTGCCTTTTCAATTCTGCCAATTCTGCTGGAGGCATCCTATAGGGTCTCTTGGATATAGGAGCAGCTCCGGGTTGCAACTCAATTGCAAACTCTATGTCCCTGTCGGGTGGCATTCCTGGCAATTCATCTGGAAAACATCTGGGTATTCATAGACCACTAGGATTCTTTCAACAGGTGACTCTATCATAGCGAAGGCACAGGAACGGGTACAACCCTGGTTAGGCAAGTACAATGTGATTTCTCCACAAAAAGGTGAGTGTATCTCAATGGCTCTCGCTGCTACATCAATCAAGGCATGGTGTCGTGATAACCAGTCAGTCCCCAGGATGATATCCATGCTCCCCAACCCCATGATCAGGAGAGTGGTTTTAAATACAAGACTACCCAATTTTATTGGCACGCGCCGGTTGAGTTGATAGGTGGCAACCCTGCCTCCTGGGGTTGAAATCGTAATGCCCCCATTTGTGTGGTAAAAAGTTAGCTGACATTTAGCGCTAAATTTTGCGCTGATGAAGCTGTGTGAAGCGCCTGAATCAAAAAGAATAACTGCAGGATAATTCAAAATAGAAAAGATACGAGTCATGACGGGTGCTCCCTCTAGAATGTCAGCCATGGTGGTGAAGTTCAGCCTGCCTTGCCTTACTTGCACCTTCTGCCTCTTGCCTTGGTCCTGATTGGAATTCTATCCCTGCCTCTGCTGGTTCCTGGGGCAATTCTTGGCATAGTGTCCAGTGTTACCACAAGTGAAACATTTGTTGTCATTGGCCTGACGGTACTGCTGTTGTGGCTGATTGTTCCTCTGAACTGGGGGCTGAAAGCGGTTGGGTGCCTACTGCTACTGCTGTGGTCGGATCACCCAACGTCCTTGCTGCTGCTGAGGTCCCCTGTTCTAAGTGTCAGATACAATCCTAAAGCGCTGAGGCTGAGCTGAAGGTCCTGCCACAGGGGTCTTCCTCTTCTTCTCTGCCTAGCAGGCTGTGATGCAGTCCTCTTGGGAAATGGCCATGTTGACTAACTCATTATAGATATTGGCCCTGACTGTATTGAGACGGTCACGGAGCTTAGTACTGAGGCCCCTCCTGAACCTGTCCCTCTTCTTCTCATCAGTGTTTGCATGATATCCTGCATACTGGCATAGGTCATTGAAGGCCTGAGCGTACTGCAACACAGTACGGTTCCCCTGAGTGAGTGCTAGAAACTCATTAAGCTTGTGGTCCATAATGCCTGCCGGGATGTGATGCCCTCTGAATGCTGCCTTGAATTCTCTCCATTCCACCATGTGATCAGTTGGCTGCATGGCGAGAAAGTGATCCCACCAAGTCCGCATGGGTCCGCGAAGCTGCTGGGTGGCGAACCGGACCTTAGCCACATCTGAACAAACTCCATTAAGCAGTGGGAATTTGGATTCCACTACCCTGAGCCATCCGTCAGCATCAAGTGGATCCTCTGCCCGAGTGAACAACGGCGGCTGAGTGCTGAGGAACTTCTGATAAGTGGCTGCTGTTGGGGGACGCTGATGGTGATCACCACCACCATAGTGGGGTGGCGGCTGACGCTGAGCCAACTGTCGCAGAATCTCATTCTGCTGAGCCATCAGTTCTTTCATAGTAGGAGGCGGCGGTGGTGGTGGAGGAATGCGCTCATTCTGTCCACGGCGTGCCCTTCCTACCATCTGAAAATTTAGGATGCTCTTAATATCATACTTCGGATGTCAGGGTTCATACATGGTGAAAGATTCAAAAGGACAAATTTGCAAAATGCCAACATTTCCTTGCATATTTCATAAAAGATACCACATGACATAAAACTTTCTCCATAATTAAAAGTTGACATTATCCACCATCCATAATTCCAAAAGAGTTTGTTATGATTACATCAGTGATCAAAAGACTCAACTCTGTCTAGCCTAGTACCCCAAGGGTGCAAAAGCTAAGCTAGCCTCGAGGAGTTCTACCGCCACACACTTCTAACCCTATCCCTGCAACCTAATGAGCAAACGAGGCAACACTTGACTTGGGGGAAGGGGGTCTCCCTGAGCCAGCAGTATCCAGGCTGGATGCAGGCTCCGGCTCCACTCCTCCCTCAATGTCAACATCCTCGTCGGCCTCCATGACCTGAATCTCCTGATGGTGCATATCCAAGTGCTGGTTAGCTTCCTCAAGTTGCTGCTGAGTGTTTATAAGCTGATCTTTGAGAACCTCGATGGTGTTCTCCCTGGCTCCTACTAACTCCTCAAGCTCTTGGATCTGCGTGGCCATCTACTCTACCCACTACAGGAAACTGGTTAAAGAACGTGGGTGAAAAACTGTCGAACTTAATGTAATAAGCCGTCAAACTTACCGTAAGAACGTGGGTTTACCGACGAATATAGCCAACGATGATTTTTGGACGAACTTAGAGAGCCGTCAAACTTAACCTTAAGAACGTGGGTACCATCGAACTTAACATTAAGAACGTGGGTACCGTCGAACTTAACATTAAGAACGTGTGTTTTTAAGTTCGACGGGGGCCATCGAATTTTTTCCCATAAGTTCGACGGCACCCATGTTCTTAAGGTTAAGTTCGACGGGGTCATGTGGCCGTCGAACTTATGTGTCCTGCGGAGGTTTGCAACACAATATATCACATACAATACAGATTTCAAACACATTTGTCGGCGTTTCGGACCCCGGGGGACCCTCAACCGGGCCGACCAGTGAATTTAGTCGCTGCATGCCCCTGCCCAGATGGGTTGGCGCAAGATGGAACACAAGGGGAAAACACGGCTCGTATTATCTCGCGCCAGGGGGGTGCTCGTAGTAGGGGTTACAAGCGTTCGCGGGAGAGAGGGAGTGAGCCTGTTCGTTTGCTCGTCCCTCCGCGCGACCCTCCCACATGAAGGCCCTGGACCTCCCTTTAATATATGCAAGGAGAGGGTCCAGGTGTACAATGGGGGGTGTAGCTTATGTGCTAACGTGTCTGGCAGAGAGGTGCCTGAGCCCTGTGTACATGCCAACGTGGCTGTCGAAGAGGTGCTAGAGCCATGTGTACGCGATAACGTGGTCGTCGAAGAAGTGCCTGAGCCCTGTAGAAGCACAGCTGGCGGTGCTGCTGGGATCCTGTTGACGTCTCCTTGCTTTCGTAGGGGGCTGAGAACCACCATGGTCATGGACGCACATGGGGAGCCATCATTTCCTATTACCGGGACGAGCCAGATGGGACGCCAGTCTTGTTCCCTCGTAGCCTGAGCTAGCTAGGGGTAGGGTAATGATGTATCCCCTGTGGCGTGGTCGGTCCGAGCACGAGGTCGGGTGAGGCGGAGACTTCTCCTGAGGCCGAGGCCGGGGTCAGGCGAGGACGCTATTCCTCCCGAGGTCGAGGCTGAGGCCGAGTCTTGGGGTCGGCCGAGGCGGAGACCTCCTCCCGAGGCCGAGGCCTAAGGTCGGGCGAGGCGGAGCTTCCTGTTGCGCCCGAGGCTGAACTTGCTGTTGTCAGCCTTGCCCGGGTGGCTTGGCACAGCAGTCGGAGTGGGGTGAGCGGCGCTGTTTTCCTGTCAGATCAGTCAGTGAAGGGGCGAAATGACTTCGGTCACTTCGACCTTGCCGACTGAGGCGCGCGTGTCAGGATAAGGTGTCAGGCGATCCTCGCATTGAATGCGCCTGCGATATGGTCGGTTGGTAAGGCGATTTGGCCAAGGTTGCTTCTCGATGAAGCCTGCTCGAGCTGGGCTTCAGGCGAGCTGAGGGTACGCCCGCTGTCTGAGGAGGCCCTCGGGCGAGACGTAAATTCGTCTGGGACTACAGTTCCTGCCCGAGGCTGGGCTCGGGCGAGATCGCGTCCCTTGGGTAGATGAAGCCTTGACTTAAACCGCGCCCATCAGTCTTTGTGGTTTATGCTGAGGGTGGTTACCAGCCGTGTTAAGGAGTGTTGGGGGTACCCCTAATTACGGTACCCGACAGTAGCCCCCGAGCATCGAAGGGAGTGTTGGTACTCGCTTGGAGGCTTTGCCGCACTTTTTTGCGAGGGGATCGGCCTTTCTCGGTCATACTTTGTTCCGGTGGGTGCGCGCGAGCGCACCCACCGGGTGTAGCCCCCGAGGCCTCGAAGGAGTGGTTTGACTCCTCTGAGGTCTTAATGCTTTTCGTGATGCCTCGGCCGGCCTGGTTGTTCCCTCATGCGGCCTGGCTGTAGCCCGGGTGCATGGTCAGGTTCCGAGTTTTTAGGCTGGTTTGTTGACGCTGTCAACAGTTTGGCCGTAGCCGGGTTGTGAGAGCAGCCCCCGAGCCTCCGCATGGAGCAAGAGGACGATCAAGGACCGTCTCGACTTTTGTTATATGCCCCTTCGTCGCCTTTTCACAAGGAGGAAGGGGGGGTAAAGTGCCATGTTGCCCTCGGAGGGCGCCGAACATGGTGTTTCCGGTGAGTTGCTAACGGGTGATCCGAGTGGACGCCCGTGCCCCGTTCGATAAAGGTCAACTAGTGGCCCAGAGGCGCGCTCCAAAAGTACCTGCAGGTGATTTGCTGGACCTGGACCCATTCGATAGGGTCCGAGGGCTCGATGCCTCCCTCTGGTGGGATTCCGTTACAAAATCGCTCCTGCTGGTCTTGGAAATGTCTTATGGTACCCCGGGAGCGTAGCCCGAGCCTCGGCCATGTAACGGACGTACCCAGAGTCATCCCTCACTCTGCGTGCTCTGGGGCAGCTGTCGAACCCTTCCGAGGGGCCAGCCTTCGAACCCCTGATCAGTAATGGGCGCGGAGCCTGGGTGCTCTGGGGCAGCTGTCGAACCCTTCCGAGAGGCTAGCCTTCGAACCCCTGATCAGTAATGGGCTCGGAGCCTGAGTGCTCTGGGGCGGCTATCGAACCCTTCTAAGGGGCCAGTCTTCGAACCCCTGATCAGTAGGAGGGCTCAGGGGCCCGTTTCCTTCGCTGAGAAGGATCCTTTTCGAAATATCCCCTTTCCCAGTCCCTGTAGCAACAGAGAGAAAGAGGAAGGGGAAAAGGATATGAATTTAAATGGTGTGGCGCACCTTTTTTGACGCGGTCATCATGGCGGAGGTGAAACGACGCCCGCTTTGCCTGCCAAAGGTGTTGCTTGCCCTGCTGAGGAGTTAATGCGATGGGACGGGCGATTCGTGAGGCGGCCGTTGCTCGTGCTCGAGTCGTTCGAGGAACGGAACACGGGCGCGTTGTCTTCATGCCGTGGGAGAGGGCTCTCCTGCCGCTTCAGGAGGAGACGTGAGCCCGCAGGCGATTTGATCGCTGCTTCCGCCCGTCTGCTGCTGCAATTACTGCCGGCCCACTTTTGGCCATATCGACCATCGCGCCTCCCCCCGCGGCTGACTGATCCGTGATCGTTGTGCTCGATTGGCACTGTTGGGTCATGCACAGGGCTACCTCGAGTCGCGACACTGGTTCCGTAGTCAAGAAGACGCGGCATTGGCGCGAGTGGCGGTGCGGTTTCCTTACACGCAGTAACCGTTGCGCCGGTTGCATGACATGCGGGCCCAGGCCTTCATGCTGACCCACCGGACGCGATGAAGCCGAAAGGGTGCACAACCGTGGTGCGGTTGCACGCCTCTTGCATGGTGGTCCGCCCTTTCGCCTGCTGGTTTCGGCGAGGATGGGGGAACGCCTATAACCGCAGGGCGGTTACCTGCTTTGCGTGCAGCGATTTGGCTTCTTCTGTTTCCGGTCCGCTCGCATGACATGTGGGACCCAGCCCCCGCGTCGGAGGGTGGGAACCCTGGAGCTCGTCGGTGGAGACTTTGCCCGTGTCGCTTGGGGATGCGAGTGGGGAAAGTCGCCTTTAAAAAGGGGTCGATCCCCCAGGCGGTGGACATGCCTCCGCACTCCCCTCATGCATTGCGCCCTTCCGCCTTCCAAGCCCCCGGATGGGGAGCACCCGCGTTGCCTTCGTCTTGCTGCTGTTGGAGGAGCGCGACCCCGCGGGGGTTGGCGCTCTTCAGACATCGCTCGACTTCAAGGATTTTCATCATGCAGCCCGGCTGCAGTCCCTCACTAATGGTCATCCGTAGGGATGATCACCAGCCTTGTGGTGGGGAGAAGCAAGCCGGGCTGCGGCCTCTGCCCCGCCCTCAGCTTCAAGGATGTTCATCATCCTCGCTGTGGCGGAGGGCAAGCTGAGCCGGGGTTCTACCTCCCGCATGGGCCGGCAAGCCGCCTCTTCCTTCAGCATTTAGGGGAGAGGGCGCTCACCAGCCTTGCGGAGGGGGAGAACTTCGACAACGCGGGACCGGTCGGCCACAAGCATCGTCAGCTATAGCGTGCCTGGCTCGCTGGCTCAGCTGGCTCTGGCATGGCCTCCGACGCTGCCTCCTGCCGCTTGGTCCGAGCATGGCTATCCGTCCACCGCACGGGCGACTGTTGCGCCGTGCGCACCGGGGGATCGTCCAAGACGTCGTACGCCGCGCGGGCGGCGTTCGTGGCCTTGGAATGTCTTGTCCTCACTCCGGCACGTTGCCTCCGCGTGGAGGCTGGCGCCGGCCCATCTGCAAGGACTTGAGTGGGGATCTGCCGGTGCAGGCCGGGGCGGTCGCCATTCGTCGGCGTGGCGCTGGCGCGCAGGTGGCCGCTGTCGTCGGTGCTGAGGGGGTGGTCGCCAGAGGAGGTTTCTTCGCCGACGAGACCGTTGGCGCCACTTGCGGTCAGACCTCCGGCTCTTTGGCTTTGATGGCTTGTCCTTGCCCCTCGTGTGGGGACGTGGGCGAGGGCCTTTTCACAGCAGCGTTGCCCTGAGGTCATCGCTACTGCTGTTTAGCCGCCCGAGGCGGAGGTCGTTGTCGCTGACGGTGGAGCGGTCGCTGGCGAGCCACCTGGAGTTTGTTATCCCGCAGGCCCTCTAGCGTGGAGGTTGTTCATACCCGCGGGAGCGGAACCGGAGTCTTGTTTGTAATGGCACCCTGAGTATGGGTGTTTGTTCATTGTGGCCGCTGAGGCCTGAACATTTGGGTATTTGAGCGCGAAGCCGTGTTTCTTCCTCATTTCGAGCACTAGGACTTGCCTGTCAGCTAGCGGAACCACTTAACCGAGTGTGAGGAACCTTGTGCGGAAGGTGACGAGGCATAGGAGTCCCTCGGCTCGGTCGGCCTTGCCGCTCAAGGCCTCTCTTGCTCAGTTTTAGAACCTTCGGCTGCTCTGCGATGAGCTGGAGCCGGAGGCAGCGGTGTCGGCGTGGACAGAGGCGGAGTCGGCTCGAAAAGAGGCTTCGTCGGCCCGGGAGCATGTGGCCTCCCAGGCCGAGGAGGTGCAGCAGCGGCGGCTGGAGCTTGGCCAGGCCATCCACAAGTGGGACCAATCCCGGAGTCACGCCGCCGAGGCCTTGAGCCGGGCTGAGGTCCTCGGGGGACAGCTGGCTGAGGCTTCGGAGCGGCCAACCGAGGCGTCCGCTCGGGCCGGGACCCTAGCGGAGAGCCTGGCCGTGAGGGCCCAAGCGCGGTGCTGGCGTCCTCCTTCGAGGTGGAGATCCCTCCGCCCGTGGCGCTGTCTGAGGCCGGGCCAGATTTTGTCGAGGGTGGAAATGACGCCGAGGGCGCTGCTCCTCCCCCTACCGATGTTTGAACCTGCAGGAACAGTTTGTCTGAAGCATGCGTATGTTTTTCGCGGCCGCTGGGGCCTAAACATTTTAACGCCGGATTATAAAGCTGCATTTTCTTTCCTCTTGTTTCGTGTGTTAGGACCTGTTTGGTAGCAGAATCCCTCGTCCGAGCGTGAGTTACTTTTCGCGGAAGGTGATGAGTGAGGTATCTGTATCCCGGAGGCGTAGGAGTCCCTCGGCTCGGTCGGCCTTGCCGCTTACGTGTACTCTCGTCGTTTTTAGGGTTCTGCTATCGAAGCAGTTGAAACGGCACGAAAGTCGTTCTGGCAGAAAAGTTTTCGAGCGTTAGGACTTGTTCGGTAGCAGAATCGCTTATCCGAGCGTGAGTTACTTTTCGCGGAAGGTTATGAGTGAGGTATCCGTATCCTGGAGGCATAGGAGTCCCTCGGCTCGGTCGGCCTTGCCGCTTACGTGTACTCTCGTCGTTTTTAGGACCCTGCTATCGAAGCAGTCGAAACGGCACGAAAGACGTTCTGGCAGAAGACTTTTCCGAGGAAAATTTTGACACAGAGGGGGTTCCACCCTTCTAGCCCCCGAGGGAGGGTCGGGCTTTGCCGAGGCAAGACTAATCCTTCCTTGACGGTTAGACTTTATTTATGCAGGTAAAGAAAACGAGGTATATGAACGACTTGAAGCATCTTAAGGGTAGAAGCGACGTAGCTGTTGGATGTTCCAAGTGTTGTTGTAGACCTCGCCTTAATCGTTGGTCAGCTTGTATGTCCCGGGCTTCAAAATCTTGGCGATGATGAATGGCCCTTCCCAGGGAGGAGTAAGCTTGTGGCGCCCTCGGGCATCTTGTCGCAGCCGAAGTACCAAGTCTCCCACCTAGAAGCCTCGGGGCCAAACCCTTCGGGCGTGATAGCGTCGCAGAGACTTCTGATACCGCGCCGAGTGTAGTAAGGCCACGTCCCGAGCTTCTTCGAGCTAGTCCAGTGAGTCTTCTCGGCTGGTCTGGTTGCTTTGGTCGTCGTACGCCTTTGTCCTCGGGGAACCGTATTCTAAGTCCGTGGGTAGGACGGCCTTGGCCCCATAGACTAGAAAGAACGGCGAGAAACTCGTGGCTCGGCTTGGCGTCATCCTCAGACTCCAGACCACCGAGGGTAGCTCTTTCATCCACCGCTTGTCAAACTTGTTGAGGTCGTTGTAGATCGTCGGTTTAAGTCCCTACAGAATCATACCGTTGGCACGCTCCACCGGCCCATTCGTCATGGGGTGAGCTACGGCGGCCCAGTCCACACGGATGTGGTGGTCCTCGCAAAAGTCCAGGAACTTCTTCCCAGTGAACTGCGTGCCATTGTCGGTGATGATGGAGTTCGGGACCCCAAAGCGATGGATGATGTTCGTGAAGAACGCCACCGCCTGCTCGGACCTGATGCTGGTTAAGGGTCGGACCTCGATTCACTTGGAGAATTTGTCGATGGCGACCAGCAGGTGCGAGAAGCCCCAGGGCGCCTTCTGCAAGGGACCGACGAGGTCCAGACCCCACACGGCAAACGGCCAGGTGATGGGTATTGTCTGCAGGGCCTGAGTGGGTAGGTGCGTCTGTCTTGCGTAGAATTGAAACCCTTGGCAGGAGCGTACAATCCTAGTGGCGTCGGCCACCGCGGTTGACCAGTAGAAACCTTGTCGAAAAGCGTTTCCGACGAGGGCCCGAGGTGCTGCATGGTGACCGCAAGCCCCCGAGTGTATTTCTTGCAACAGCTCCTGTCCTTCGGCGACGGATATGCATCACTGGAGAATGCCCGAGGGGCTACGGTCGTAGAGCTCCTTTTCATCACCCAGTAAGACGAACGACTTGGCGCGTCGCGCCAGTCGCCGAGCTTCGGCCTTGTCGAGGGGCAGCTCTCCACGGAGGAGATATTCCAGGTACGGGGCCTGCCAGTTCAAGTTTGGCGTGACCCCATTCCGCTCTCCCTCGACGCGCAGGGCCTCACCGTCGGCGGCCGAGGGTACCTTGGGCTGGGCCGAGGCCTCATTGGGCTCGGGCGTGTCATCGATCTTGACGGAGGGTTGATGTATGTCTCTGGAGAAGACCTTTGGTGGAACCGTCGTCCGCCCCGAGGCTATTTTTGCTAGCTCATTCGCAGTCTCGTTGTACTGCCGGGCGATATGGTTGAGCTCCAGCCCGTAGAACTTGTCTTCCAGGCGCCGAACTTCGTCGTAGTAGGCCTCCATCTTCCGATCGCGGCAGTGAGAGTTCTTCATGACTTAGTCAATGGCAAGCTGCGAGTCGCCACGAGCGTCGAGGCGCCGAACCCCTAGCTCGACGACGATGCGCAGCCCGTTAACCAAAGCCTCGTACTCGGCCATGTTGTTTGACGCCGGGAAATGGAGGCGAATCACGTAGCGAAGATGCTTTCCGAGGGGTGAAACGAAGAGCAGGCCCGCACATGCTCCTGTTTTCATCAGCGACCCATCGAAGTACATGGTCCAAAGTTCAGGTTGGATTGGGGCTGACGGCAATTGGGTGTCGACCCATTCAGCCACGAAATCCGCCAAGACTTAGGATTTTATGGCCTTCCGAGGGGCGAATGAGAGTGTTTCGCCCATGAGCTCCAATGTCCACTTTGCTATCCTACCCGAGGCCTCTCGGCACTGGATGATCTCCCCTAGGGGGAAGGATGACACCACAGTCACTGGATGAGACTCGAAGTAGTGTCGCAATTTTCGCCGCATCAGAATTACTGTGTACAGTAGCTTCTGGATTTGTGGGTAGCGGATCTTGGTCTCGGATAGCACCTCGCTGATGAAGTAGACCGGCCTCTGGACGAGCAGCGCATGCCCTTCTTCTCGTCTCTCGACTACGATCGCGGCGCTGACCACCTGAGTGGTTGCGGCTACGTAGATCAAGAGCGCTTCTCTCGCAGCGGGGGGCACCAAGATGGGCGCATTTGTAAGGAGTGCCTTTAAGTTTCCGATGGCTTCCTCGGCCTCGGGGGTCCAAGTGAAGCGCTCGGCCTTCCTTAAGAGGCGGTACAAGGGTAATCCTTTCTCGCCGAGGTGCAAGATGAAGCGGCTCAGAGCCGCAAGGCATCCCATGACCCTTTGTACTCCTTTCAAATCTTTGATAGGCCCCATGTTGGTGATGGCCACGATTTTCTCCGGGTTGGCCTCGACCCTAGGAGCATGCCTCGGGGAACTCCGAAGATACACTTCTCGGGATTGAGCTTCACGCCCTTCGCTCTCAGACACTTGAATGTCGTTTCAAGGTCGGAGAGGAGGTCGGAGGCTTTCCTCGTCTTGACAACGATGTCATTGATGTAAGCCTCGACCTTTCGACCGATGTGCTCTCCGAACACGTGGTTCATGCACCTTTGGTATGTTGCACCTGCATTCCTCAAGCCGAATGGCATAGTAGTATAACAATACATGCCAAAAGGTGTGATGAAAGAAGTCACGAGTTGGTCGGACTCTTTCATCTTGATTTGGTGATATCCTGAATAGGCGTCGAGGAATGATAGGGTTTCGCACCCAGCAGTGGAGTCCACAATTTGATCGATGTGAGGCAGAGGGTAGGGAACCTTCGGACAGGCTTTGTTCAACCTAGTGTAGTCGACGCACATCCTCCATTTCCCACCTTTCTTTTCACAAGCACAGGGTTAGCTAACCATTCGAGATGGAATACCTCTTTGATGAACCCTGCAGCCATCAGCTTGTGGACCTCCTCGCCTATGGCTCTACGCTTTTCTTCATCGAAACGGCGCAGAGGCTGCTTCACGGGTCGGGCACCGGCTCGGATATCCAGTGAGTGCTCGGCAACATCCCTCGGTATGCCGGGCATGTCCGAGGGACTCCATGCAAAAACTTCGGCGTTCGCGCAGAGAAAGTCGACGAGCACTGCTTCGTATTTGGGGTCGAGCTCGGAGCCGATCCGGACTTGCTTTCATGCGTCGTTGCTGGGGTCGAGGGCGACGGACTTAACCGCCTCAGCCGGCTCGAAGTTGCCGGCGTGGCGCTTCGCATCAGGCACCTCCTTGGAGAGGCACTCTAGGTCGGCGATGAGGGCCTCGGACTCGGCGAGGGACTCAGCGTACTCCATGCACTCCACGTCGCATTCGTACGCGTGTCGGTACGTGGATCCGACGGTGATGACCCCGTTGGGGCCTGTCATCTTGAGCTTGAGGTACGTGTAGTTGGGGACGGCCATGAACTTGGCGTAGCACGGTCTCCCCAGCACTGCGTGGTAGGTCTGAAAGGGAAATAGGCTTACACCTTTTCCTAAATTGATTTTGGTGGTTGAATTGTCCAACACAAATATTTGTACTAACTAGTTTGCCCTAGTCTATAAGTTTTACAGGTGCCAAAGGTTCACAACAAGCCAATAAAAAGACCAAAGATGGGTTCAAATAAAGAGAGCTAAAGACATTCCAAAAGGCACCCTGGTCTGGCGCAACGGACAGTGTCCAGTGCACCACCGGACCGTGTCCGGTGCACCAGGGAAATCGAAGCTGAACTTACCACCTTCGGGAAAATGAGAGGCCGCTCTGCTATAATTCACTGGACTGTCCGGTGAAGCACCGGACAGTGTCCGGTGTCACACCGGACTGTCCGGTGTACCAGCGGAGCAACGGCTACTTCGCGCCAACGGTCGACTGCAACCGCATTCAATGCGCTACAGTGCGCGCCAGAGTCAGAGCACGCGCAGTTAGCGCACCGGACAGTCTACAGGACCTGTCCGGTGCACCACCGAACAGCCCAGAGGCCCCACCAGTCAGAGCTCCAACGGTCGAACCCTAACGGTCGGGTGACGTGGCTGGCGCACCGGACAGTGTCCGGCGGCGCACCGGACTGTCCGGTGCGCCATGCGACACCAGCCTCCACCAAACGGTTAGTTTGGTGGTTGGGGCTATAAATACCCCAACCACCCCACATTCAATTGCATCCAAGTTTTCCACCTTCCAACACATTACAAGAGCTATAGCATTCAATTCTAGACACAACCAAAGAGATCAAATCCTCTCCCAAATCCGGAATCACTCCAACTCAAATAGTGACTAGAGAGAGCGACATTTGTGTTCATTTGAGCTCTTGCACTTGGATTGCTTCTTTTCTTTCTCATTCTTTCTTGTGATCAAACTCATTTGTAATCAAAGCAAGAGACACCAATTGTGTGGTGGTCCTTGTGTGAACTTTGTGTTCCATTTGATTGAGAAGAGAAGCTCACTCGGTCTAAGTGACCATTTGAGAGAGGGAAAGGGTTGAAAGAGACCCGGTCTTTGTGACCACCTCAACGGGGAGTAGGTTTGCAAAAACCGAACCTCAGTAAAACAAATCCTTGTGTCTCACTCTTTATTTGCTTGCGATTTGTTTTTACCCTCTCTCTCGGACTCGTTCATATTTCTAACGCTAACCCGGCTTGTAGTTGTGCTTAAGTTTATAAATTTCAGATTCGCCCTATTCACCCCCCCTCTAGGCGACTTTCAATTGGTATCAGAGCCCGGTGCTTCATTAGAGCCTAACCGCTCGAAGTGATGTCGGAAGCATCCGCCAAGAGGGAGATCGGGACCGGCGAGAAGCCCGCCACAAGCCATGGGAAGGCTCCATCCGGGGAGTCCGCCAACAAGGTGAAGGGATCCTCTTCACACGACAAGTCGCGTCGGAGCGGTGACAAGAAGAAGATGAGGAAGGTGGTCTACTATGAGACCGACTCTTCGTCGCCATCCACCTCCGGCTCCGACACGCCGTCCATAACTTCTAAGTGCCATGAGCGCAAGAAGTTTAGTAAGATTCCCCTACGCTACCCTCGCATTTCCAAACGTACTCCATTACTTTCCGTCCCATTAGGCAAACCACCTATGTTTGATGGTGAAGATTATAATATGTGGAGTGATAAAATGAGGCATCATCTAACCTCACTCCACACTAGCATTTGGGATGTTGTTGAGATTGGAGTACAGGTACCATCACCGGGGGATGAAGACTGTGATTCAGACGAGGTCGCCCAAATCCGACACTTCAACTCTCAAGCCACCACTATACTCCTCGCCTCTCTAAGTCGAGAGGAGTATAACAAGGTGCAAGGGTTAAAGAGCACCAAGGAGATTTGGGACGTACTCAAGACCGCGCACGAAGGAGATGAGGAGACCAAAATCACCAAGCGGGAGACGATCGAGGGGGAGATCAGTCGGTTGCGACTCAACCAAGGCGAGGACCCTCAAGCCATGTACAACCGCTTGAAGACCTTGGTGAACCAAGTGCGCAACCTCGGGAGCACAAAATAGGATGACCATGAAATGGTTAAGGTTATTCTTAGATCACTTGTTTTTCTTAACCCTACACAACTTCAATTAATTCGTGGTAATCCTAGATACACACTAATGTCTCCCGAAGAAGTGATAGGAAATTTTGTGAGCTTTGAGTTGATGATCAAAGGCTCATAGAAAATCATTGAGCTAGATGGCCCCTCCACACCCGAAGCACAACTGGTCGCATTCATGGCAACGGAGGAGAAGAAGGAGGAGTCTACATCAAGTAGACAACCCATCGACGCCTCTAAGCTCGATAATGATGAGATGGCGCTCATCATCAAGAGCTTCTGCCAAATCCTCAAGCAAAGGAGGGGAAAAGATTACAAGCCCCACTCCAAGAAAGTTTGCTACAAGTGTGGTAAGCCCGGTCATTTTATTGCAAAATGTCCACTATCTAGTGACAGTGATAGGGGCAACGACAAGAAGGGCAAGAGGAGAGAAAAGAAGAGGTACCACAAGAAGAGGGGCGGCGATGCCCATGTGTGCCGCGAGTGGGACTCCGACGAGAGCTCCACCGACTCCTCCTCCGACGAGGATGCCGCCAACATCAACCTCAACATGCAACAAAAGGAAAAATTAAATGAATTAATTAGTGCTATTCATGAGAAGGATGAACTCTTGGACTCTCAAGAGGACTTCCTAATTAAGGAAAATAAGAAGCATGTTAAGGTTAAGAATGCTTATGCTCTAGAAGTAGAAAAATGTGAAAAACTATCTAGTGAGCTAAGCACTTGCCATGATGTTATTGCCAACCTTAGAAATGAGAATGCTAGTTTAATTGCTAAGGTTGATGCAAATGTTTCTGATGCTTCAATTTCCAATCTTAGAGACGATAATGTTAAATTACTTGCTAAGATTGAAGAATTAAATGTTTGCAATGTTACCATATCCAATCTTAGAAGTGAAAATGACATTTTACATGCTAAGATTGTTGAACTAAAATCTTGCAAACCCCCTACATCTACTGTTGAGCATGTTCCCATTTGTACTAGATGTAGAGATATTAATGTTGATGCTATTCATGATCACCTAGCTTTAATTAAGAAACAAAATGATCACATAGCTCAACTTAATGCTAATATTAATGAGCATGACTTAGAAAATGAAAAATTTAAATTTGCTAGAAGCATGCTCTATAGTGGGAGGCGCCCTGGCATCAAGGATGGCATTGGCTTCCAAAAGGGGGACAATGTCAAACTTAATGCCCCTCCTGCAAGATTGTCTAATTTTGTTAAGGGCAAGGCTCTCATGCCTCAGGATAACAAGGGTTACATTTTGTACCCTGCCGGTTATCCCGAGAGCAAAATTAGGAGAATTCATTCTAGGAAGTCTCACTCTGGCCCTAATCATGCTTTTATATATAAGGGTGAGACATCTAGCTCTAGGCAATCAACCCGTGCAAAAATGCCTAAAAAGAAAACTCCAACTGCATCAAATGATCATAACATTTCATTTAAAACTTTTGATGCATCTTATGTGCTAACCAGCAAATCAGGCAAGGTAGTTGCCAAGTATGTTGGGGACAAACACAAGGGCACCAAGACTTGTGTTTGGGTACCCAAAGTTCTTGTATCTAATGTCAAAGGACCCAAAACCGTTTGGGTACCTAAAATCAAGAACTAAATTTATTTTGTAGGTTTATGCATCCGGGGGCTCTAGTTGGATCATCGATAGCGGGTGCACAAACCATATGATAGGGGAGAAGAAGATGTTCTCCTCCTATGAGAAAAACCAAGATCCCCAACGAGCTATCACATTCGGGGATGGAAATCAAGGTTTGGTCAAAGGATTGGGTAAAATAGCTATATCACCTAACCATTCCATTTCAAATGTTTTTCTTGTAAGATTCTTTAGATTATAACTTGCTTTCAGTTTCACAATTATGTAAAATGGGCTACAACTGTCTTTTTACGGATGTAGGTGTCATTGTCTTTAGAAGAAGTGATGATTCAATAGCATTTAAGCGAGTGTTAGAGGGTCAGCTATACTTAGTAGATTTTGATAGAGCTGAACTCGACACTTGCTTAATTGCTAAGACTAACATGGGCTGGCTCTGGCATCGCCGATTAGCACATGTTGGGATGAAGAATCTTCACAAGCTTCTAAAGGGAGAACACATTTTGGGACTAACAAATGTTCATTTTGAGAAAGACAGGATTTGTAGCGCATGTCAGGCAGGGAAGCAAGTTGGTGTTCATCATCCACACAAGAACATCATGATGACTGACAGGCCACTCGAGCTCCTACACATGGATCTATTCGGCCCGATTGCTTACATTAGCATCGGCGGGAGTAAGTACTGTCTAGTTATTGTGGATGATTATTCTTGCTTCACTTGGGTGTTCTTCTTGCAGGAAAAATCTCATACCCAAGAAACCTTAAAGGGATTCTTGAGACGGGCTCAAAATGAGTTCGGCTTGAGAATTAAGAAGATAAGAAGCGACAGTGGAACGGAGTTCAAGAACTCACATATCGAAGGCTTCCTTCAGGAGGAGGGCATCAAGCATGAGTTCTCTTCTCCCTACACGCCACAACAAAATGGTGTAGTGGAGAGGAAGAATAGAACTCTATTGGACATGGAGAGGACCATGCTTGATGAGTACAAGACTTCAGATCGGTTTTGGGCCGAGGCGGTCAACACCGCTTGCTACGCCATCAACCGATTGTATCTACACCGAATCCTCAAGAAGACATCGTATGAACTCCTAACCGGTAAAAAGCCAAATGTTTCATATTTTAGAGTCTTTGGTAGCAAGTGCTTTATTCTTGTTAAAAGAGGTAGAAAATCTAAATTTGCTCCTAAGGCAGTAGAAGGCTTTTTACTAGGATATGATTCAAACACAAGGGCATATAGAGTCTTTAACAAGTCCTCTGGACTAGTTGAAGTTTCTTGTGACATTGTGTTTGATGAATCTAACGGCTCTCAAGTAGAGCAAGTTGATCTTGATGAGCTAGATGATGAAGAGGCTCTGTGCGTCGCGCTAAGGAACATGTCCATTGGGGATGTGTGTCCTAAGGAATCCGAAGAGCCACCACAAGCACAAGATCAACCATCTTCCTCCATGCAAGCATCTCCACCAACTCAAGATGAGGATGAGGCTCAAAATGATGAAGGAGAAGATCAAGAAGATGAGCCACCTCAAAAGGAGAGCAATGATCAAGGGGGAGATGCCCATGATCAAGATGAGGAAAAAGAACAAGCTCCAAGACTGCCACACCCAAGAGTCCACCAAGCAATCCAACGAGATCACCCTGTGAACACCATCCTCGGCGATATTCAAAAGGGGGTAACTACTCGATCTTGTGTTGCTCATTTTTGTGAACATTATTCTTTTGTTTCCTCTATTGAGCCACACAGGGTAGAGGAAGCACTACAAGATTCGGATTGGGTGGTGGCGATGCAAGAGGAGCTCAACAACTTCACTAGGAATGAGGTATGACATTTAGTTCCACGTCCTAATCAAAATGTTGTAGGAACCAAGTGGGTCTTCCGCAACAAGCAAGATGAGCATGGTGTGGTGACAAGGAACAAAGCCTGACTTGCGACCAAGGGATATTTACAAGTCGAAGGTTTGGATTTCGGTGAAACCTATGCACCCGTAGCTAGGCTAGAATCAATTCGCATTTTACTTGCCTATGCTACTTACCATGGCATTAAGCTCTACCAAATGGACGTGAAAAGTGCCTTCTTCAACGGACCAATCAAGGAAGAGGTCTATGTTGAGCAACCTCCCAGCTTTGAAGATAGTGAGTATCCTAACCATGTGTATAAACTCTCTAAGGCGCTTTATGGGCTCAAGCAAGCCCCAAGAGCATGGTATGAATGCCTAAGAGATTTTCTTATCACTAATGGCTTCAAAGTAGGAAAGGCCGATCCTACTTTATTTACTAAAACTCTTGACAATGATTTGTTTGTATGCCAAATTTATGTTGATGATATTATATTTGGGTCTACTAACGAATCTACATGTGAGGAATTTAGTAGGATCATGACAAAAAATTCGAGATGTCGATGATGGGGGAGTTGAAGTACTTCTTGGGATTTCAAGTGAAGCAACTCCAAGAGGGCACCTTCATTAGCCAAACGAAGTATATTCAAGACATTCTCAACAAGTTTGGGATGAAGGATGCCAAGCCCATCAAGACACCCATGGGAACCAATGGGCATCTCGACCTCGACACGGGAGGTAAATCCGTAGATCAAAAGGTATACCGGTCGATGATAGGATCTTTACTCTATTTATGTGCTTCACGATCGAACATTATGCTTTCCGTATGCATGTGTGCAAGATTCCAAGCTGACCCTAAGGAAGCTCACCTTATGGCCGTAAAACGAATCTTGAGATATTTAGTTCATACTCCTAAGCTTGGGCTTTGGTACCCTCGGGGATCCACCTTTGATTTAATTGGTTATTTGGATGCCGATTGGGCAGGGTGTAAAATTAATAGAAAGAGCACATCGGGGACTTGCCAGTTCTTGGGAAGATCCTTGGTGTCTTGGGCTTCAAAGAAGCAAAATTCCGTAGCTCTTTCTACCGCCGAAGCCGAGTATATTGCCGCAGGCCATTGTTGCGCGCAATTGCTTTGGATGAGGCAAACCCTTAGGGACTATGGTTACAAATTAACCAAAGTTCCTCTTCTATGTGATAATGAGAGTGCAATCCGCATGGCGGATAATCCCGTTGAACATAGCCGCACTAAACACATAGCCATTCAGTATCATTTTCTAAGGGATCACCAACAAAAGGGAGATATCGATATTGCATATATCAACACCAAGGAACAATTAGCCGATATCTTTACCAAGCCACTAGATGAACAAACTTTTAACAAACTTAGGCATGAGCTAAATATTCTTGATTCTCAAAATTTCTTTTGATGTTTTGCACACATAGCTCATAAACATACCTTTAATTATATCTCTTTTATATGCTATGACTAATGTATTTTCAAGTCTATTTCAAACCAAGTCATAGATTGAAAGGGAAACTGAGTCTTCGGCGAAGACAAAGGCTTCCACTCCACTCCATCAAGTTACTCATCCTTAACCGTCGCTCCACGCCACTCTCCGTCTTTGGTATAATCTTCACTCATATTTTGTCTGCCAAAGGGGGAGAAAGTAGTTATAAAAGGGCTTATATTTCACTCAAGTATCTGTTTTTGGCGATTCATGCCAAAGGGGGAGAAAGTATTAGCCCAAAGCAAAAGGACCGCACCACCACCTAATTTTAAAATAAAGATTTTCAAATTGATATCTTATTATGTTCAAAAAGGGGGAGGAAGTAGTATCTTCGAAAATTGCAAAACCCTCTTGAACACTAAGAGGAGGATTTCACTAAGGGGGAGTTTTGTTTAGTCAAAGGAAAAGCATTTGAAACAGGGGGAGAAAATTCAAAATCTTGAAAATGCTTCTCAAAATCTTATTCATCTACCTTTGACTATTTGCAAAAGAACTTTGAAAAGGATTTACAAAAGAATTTGCAAAAACAAAACATATGGTGCAAGTGTGGTCCAAAATACTAAAATCAAAGAAACAATCCATGCATATCTTATGAGAATTTATATTGGTTTCATTCCAAGCAACCTTTGCACTTACAATTATGCAAACTAGTTCAATTATGCATTTCTATATTTGCTTTGGTTTGTGTCGTCGTTTTGACCCCGGGGGGGTCCCTGGACCGACGAGTAAATTGTCGCCGCGTGCCCCAGCCCAGATGGGTCGGCGCGAGACGAAGCACGAAGGGGGGAAAAAGCCGGAGGGAGACAGGCGTAAAAGGGGAAACCCACGGCCTTCGTGTTTGTCCCGCGCCCAGGTCGGGTGCGCTTGCAGTAGGGGGTTACAAGCGTCCGCGCGGGAGGGAGCGAGAGGCCTGTGCGCGCGTCGTCCCGTCCTTCCCCACGCGGCCAACCCTCTGTAAGAGGGCCCTGGACCTTCCTTTTATAGGTGTAAGGAGAGGGTCCAGGTGTACAATGGGAGGTGTAGCAGTGTGCTAACGTGTCTAGCAGAGAAGAGCTAGTGCCCTAAGTACATGCCGTCATGGCAGTCGGAGAGGTTTTGGCACCCTGTTCGTGTGGTGTCGTGGCCGTCGGAGGAGCGCTGAAGCCTGGCGGAAGGACAGCTGTCGGGGCTGTCGAGTCCTTGCTGACGTCTCCTTGCTTCCATAACGGGGCTGAGAGCCGCCGTCGTCATGGAGCATGCGGGGCGCCATCATTACTTGTTTACCGGGGCGAGCCAGATGGGACGCCGGTCTTGTTCCCCGTAGCCTGAGTTAGCTTGAGGTAGGGTAATGATGGCGCCTCATGTGGCGTGGTCGGTCCGAGCCCTGGGTTGGGCGAGGCGAAGGCTCCTCCGAGGTCGAGGTCGAGTCTGTCTTCCGAGGCTGAGGTCGAGTCCGAGCCCCTGGGTCGGGCGAGGCGGAGACCGTCGGCTGAGGCCAGGGCTGAGTCCGAGCCCTGGGGTCGGGCGAGGCGGAGTTCGTTGTCTTCCGGGGCTGAGCCCGAGTCCGAGCCCTGGGGTCGGGCGAGGCGGAGTTCGTCGTCTTCCGGGGCTGAGCCCGAGTCCGAGCCCTGGGGTCGGGCGAGGCGGAGTTCGTCGTCTTCCGGGGCTGAGCCCGAGTCCGAGCCCTAGGCTCGAGCGAGGCGGAGCTTCCTATGGCGCCCGAGGCCGGACTTGGCCGCTGTCAGCCTCACTCTGTCGAGTGGCACAGCAGTCGGAGTGGCGCAGGCGGCACTGTCCTCTTGTTAGGCCAGTCAGTGGAGCGGCGAAGTGACTGCGGTCACTTCGGCTCTGTCGACTGAAGGGCGCGCGTCAGGATAAGGTGTCAGGCCATCCTTGCATTAAATGCCCCTGCGATACGGTCGGTTGTCGTGGCGATTTGGCCAAGGTTGCTTCTTGGCGAAGACTGGGCCTCGGGCGAGCCGAAGGTGTGTCTGTTGCTTGAGGGGGCCCTCGGGCGAGACTTAAATCCTCCGGGGTCGGCTGCCCTTGCCCGAGGCTGGGCTCGGGCGAGGCGAGATCGTGTCCCTTGAGCGGACCGAGCCTTGACTTAATCGCACCCATCAGGCCTTTGCAGCTTTGTGCTGATGGGGGTTACCAGCTGAGATTAGGAGTCTTGGGGTACCCCTAATTATGGTCCCCGACAGTAGCCCCCGAGCCTCAAAGGGAGTGTTAATACTCGCTTGGAGGCTTTTGTCGCACTTTTTTGCAAGGGGACCGGCCTTTCTCAGTTGCGTTTTGTTCCGGTGGGTGCGCGCGAGCGCACCCACCGGGTGTAGCCCCCGAGGCCTCGGAGGAGTGGTTTGACTCCTTCGAGGTCTTAATGCGTTTCGCGATGCTTCGGCCGGTCTGGTTGTTCCCTCATGCGAGCTGGCCGTAGCTCGGGTGCATGGTCGGGTCCCAAGTTCTCGGGCTGGTATGTTGACGCTGTCAACGGTTTGGCTGGAGCCGGGTTTGCGAGAGCAGCCCCCGAGCCTCCGCACAGAGCGAGAGGACGGTCAAGGACAGACTCGACTTTTTTGCATACGCCCCTGCGTCGCCTTTCCGCAAGGAGGAGGGGGGAAAAGCGCCATGTTGCCCTTGGAGGGCGCCGAACATGGTGTCTCCAGTGAGCTGCTAACGGGTAATCCGAGTGGACGCCCGTGCCCCATTTGTTAGGGGTCGACTAGTGGCCCGGAGGCGCGCTCCAAAAGTACCTGCGGGTGATTTGCCGGACCCGGTCCCCTTTTGACGGGGTCCGAGGGCTCGATGCCTCCCTCTAAGGGGATTCCGTTCAAAATCGTTCCCGTCGGTCTCGGAAATGTCCTAGGGTACCTCGGGAGCGTAGCCCGAGCCTTGGTTATGTATCGAACATACCCAGGGTCATCCCTCGCTCTGCGTCTGAGGCGGCTGTCGAACCCTTCGAGGGCCAGCCTATGAACCCCTGATCAGTAGTGGGCGCGGAGCCCGAGTGGCCTGAGGCGGCCGTTGAACCCTTCCGAGGGGCCGGCCTTCGAACCTCTGACCAGTAGTGGGTGTGGAGCTCGAGCGCTCTGAGGCGGCTGTTGAACCCCTCCGAGGGGCCAGCCTTCGAACCTCTGATCAGTAGGAGGGCTCGGGGCCCGCTTCCTTCGCGGAGAAGGATCCCTTTCGGGGTATCCCCTTTCCCGGTCCCTGTTGTAAGAGAGAGAAAGAGGAAAAGGAAAAGGATACGAAATCGAATGACGTGGCGCACCTTTTTTGACGCGGTCATTACGGCGGAAGCGAAGCGTCGCCCACTTCGCCCGCCAAAGGTGCCGCCCGTCCTGTCGTAGAGTTAATGCGATGGGACGAGTGGTTCACGGGGCGGCCGTTGCGCGTGCGCGAGCCGTTCGAGGAACGGGCATTTCGCTTTGAGTTTTGAATCCCCGGCGGGTTCGGGTGAAGTGTTGAATGGGTCTCGCCTGGGCCTTTATATATTCGGGAGAGGGACCGGTGACGGTTCTTTGCTCTGCTACTTGCCTCCTTCTTAGGTTTTCGCAACCCAAGGGAATAGCCAGAGAAAAGGAAACCGCTCACCCAGTCCTTCCCGCCGCCACCTCCTCTGCTTGGTGATGGCCGACCGGGTGACCATTGTTCCGCCGTGCGACCCGTGGCCTTTCTCCACCGTCACGGCGGATGACCTAGAGGCCCTCGTTGCTGAGGGTTTACTTCGCCCTCTCTCCGGTGACCCGCAGCCGGAGTGGATGCCCCCCCCCCCCCCCGAGCGGAGCCGCCCTGTCCCCACCGCCGGGGTATGTCGTGAGCTTCGTCTCCTTTTCACGAGCGGGGGTTCGGAGTGCCGGCAAGCCGTTTTATGCGGGCGATTCTGCACATCTACGGGGTGGAGCTGCACAACCTCAGTCCTAACTCCATCTCGCAAGCCGCCATCTTCGCGGCGGTTTGTGAAGGATACTTGGGGATTGATCCTCACTGGGACCTGTGGACTCATCTCTTCTCCGCGGAGCTTTTTGCCTTGCCGACGGGGGAGAGGAGGGTCCGCACGGTAGTGCGGGCTGGTGGCTGTATCCTCCAGCTGAGGCAGTCGCGGGTGCCGCAGTATATCCCCGCCATCCTTGTGTCCTCGAACAAAGGGTGGCAGCGCCGGTGGTTCTATCTCCGAAACGACGACGGGAGGCTCCCGTCGTTTTCTCAGCGAGTGGTGACTGCTGCCGCCGATAACTGGCGCTACGGGACCCCACACGACAGACAAAAGAATCTCCAGCCCCTTCTGAAGGCCCTGGGTGAGTTGTGGAAAGGAGGGCTCACCGCTGCGGGAATGGTTGCCGCCATTCATTGCCAGAGGGTGCTTCCCTTGACGGAGCGGCGGCTGCCGCTTTGGGAGATGACGCCGGAGGCCGACTTGGAGGGTTTGCGGATGCCCTCGGATCCCCTTCCCGTCGACGACCTCCACAGGCGGGTAGCCATCACGTTGGGGAAGCCGGACGCCGGCGCCCTTTCCCAGCCCTTGATGCGTCCTGACCGCGGGTGTGTGTCCCTGGTGAGTGTCCGCTCCTTCTTTCTCCTTGCGTCGGATTGCCCTTGGTTCTCGCAGCCGAGACTTCTCGTCGGTCTCCAGGAGGTAGAGCATCACAAGCCTTCCCTACCACCGGCCCCAGAGGACGCGGTGGACCGAGCTGCGCGGAGGGTTGCCGCGGAGAAGAGGAAGGAGAAAAAGGACACGAAGAAGGCTCGGGCCCGCGAGCGGATGCGGGCTCGGGGCGCCTTGGAAAAGCTCCGTCGTCGGCAGGAGAGGGATGGGCTTCTGAGGGAGCCGTCGCCGGAGATGCCTGATGACGACGACGACGATGAAGACTATGATGAAGACGGCGATATGGCTGGCCGCCTTGGCCTCAGCCCGGATCTGAGGCTGGGCCAGGGGTCGTCAAGCCAGCCCCCGAGCGGGCTGGTGCCGTCGGTATCCGGGGCCAGGACGTCGAGGTCCCGGTCCGAAGAGCGGGGGCAGACCAAGGGGGCACTTGACCCCTCGGCCGGGGAAGTTGAGGCGACCCCGGGGAGTCAGACCGGGCTGCCTGTTCCCCGAGGACCGTCACCCGTGCCGGCTGCGCAGGAGGGTGATCCTCGGGTCGTCATGGCTGCTTCTGAGCAGTCCGTCCCTCGGGTGCCTCGGGCGCCCAAGGCGAGGATGGTACCGAAGCTGGCAGCAAGGCGGACCTCGGTGGTACCTTCGGGGGTCGAGGTTCGAGAGACCTCCCCACAGGCACAGTTGATTATGGCCCGGAGTGGGTAAGTATCTTAGGATATCTTCATCCTGGCTCCTCCTTCGTACGTCCCGACCCTGATTTTCCTTTTCTCCTTAGCAAGCGGAGTCACGGTCCGACCGATCTGGCTCCTCGGAAGGTCCTCAAGACGGCGTCGGCTTCCGCAGCTAGTGTCGCGTCGGGCCTCGCCGGCCAGCTGACCTCCTCGCCAGTCGCCCCACAGCGGGGGGCTCAGGTGGCACCAGTTGCCGTGGAGCGAGCTCCCGAGGCTGGCTCTTCTGTCAAGGCGACCGTCGCGCTGGGGGAGGCTGCTGGCGCGGCCATGGCCTCGGGCCCACCGGACATGCTGCCGGCGCTGGCACCGGCTGCTGCCGAGGCCGTTGCCGCTCTGGCCGTGGAGCCACCCGTCGCCGCCGATGCTGAGATGGCCGAGGCGTCGCTACTTGGTGCCTCGGAGGAGGGGGCGCGGGACCGCGACCCGTCCCATCGAGCGGCAGCCTTGTCCCCGCGCGGCGCAGTCCCGAGGGGCGGCGCCAGTTGCTCCGGTTCCAGACCCGTGGGGCCTCGGATCCCCTCTTTGTTCTCGACGATGAGCGGGAAGAGCAGTCTTGGGACGGGCTCCGCGAGTGTGCCGAGGCAACGGTGGGGTCGCTCCGGTCGACCTTGGAGGTCCTTTGCAGGGACGTTCCCAAGTTCCTCCAGGTAATAATTTCAGGCATACATTTCTCGTGATCGAGGCGTTCTTTGTGACGCCCCACTTCCTTCCCTCAGGATCTGACGAATCTGAGCGCCACCAAGTCGTTGTTCATCCGCCGCGAGGTCGATATCTGGGATTCGCTGCGGTCCCTAAGGACCACGCTTGTCAGGGCTACGACGCGCCTCTCCCAATAGAGCGCCGAGGTGGCGGACCTTCGGTTGCTCTGTGTCGATCTGGGAGCAGAGGCAGCAGCGACACGCGCAGAGGCGCAGCGGCGGCAGTCGGAGCTTGACCAGGTCACCGGCGAGCGGGACCAATCTCGGGGCTGGGCCGCCGAGGCTGAAAGCCGGGCTGAGGCTCTTGGAGTCCAGTTAGCCGAGGCGTCTGCTCGGGCCGGAGCCCTTGCAGCAGACCTAGCCATGGCCCAAGCCGCATCCTCGGAGCAGCGTGACCGAGCCGGAGGTATGTCTTGGCTGTTTTAAGTTTTTGTTTTAGCTCGGTTCCTCAACTTGTGTTTGAGGTCTTCCGCTTTGGCTGTTCGCAGAGCTCGAGTCTGCCCTTGGTAAGTCTACCAAGGCGCTTGCTCAGGCGGCCGAGCAGAGGGAGGCCGACCACGTGGCCATGTCTGAGGCCATCTCGGCCTTCTGTCGAGTCTTTGGCTTTGACGACGTCCCCTCGGGAAGCTCCCCTCAAAGTCGCCTGTAGGCCTTGGGCGACCATGCACGTGGCAGACTCCGCGAGGCTCTGCATCACGGCGTCAGGCGGGCCTTCGCCGTGCTCGCTTCCCACTATGTCGTGGATCTGGAGCGAGTCAGCGAGGGGTATTGCCTCCCCGACGAAGATGAAGCCGCCCTGGCCGAAGTCCAGAGGCTCGACGCGTCCGCCGCGGGCCCAAGCGCGGTGCTGGCATCCATCTTCGAGGCAGAGGTCCTCCCTCCTACGCCGTCGTCCGAGGCCGAGGCGGACCATGCCGAAGGTGGGGACGAAGCCGAGGGCGCGGCTCCTTCTCTGGGCGACGCCTGACTCTGCCGGAGCAGTTTTTTTTGAATGCATATGTGTCTTTTGCGGCCGCCGAGGCCCGAACACTTTATTATCGTAATATAAGGTTGTGCTCCTTTTCCTTCCGTTTTGCGTATCCGGACCCGTTCGTCAGTAGCAGGGTAGCTTGCCCAAGTAAGAGTCATTTTTCATGGTAGGTGACGAGTGAGGTATCCGTATCCCAGAGGCGTAGGAGTCCCTCGGCTCGGTCGGCCTTGCCACTTACATGCGCCCTTATTCGTTTCTTGGGGTCCTGTTACTGATATAGCCGGGAGATGCGGAAACCTTTTTGATGGAAGACTTTTTCGAGGAAAATTTTATCGAGAGGGGGTTCCCCCCTTCTAGCCCTCGAGGGAGGGTCGGGCTTTGCCGAGGCAAGGCTGACCCTTCCTTGATGGTTAGACTTTGTGTGTGAACGAGGTGTACGAACGACTTGAAAGCATCTTAAGGGTAGAAGCGACGTAGCTGTCGGATGTTCCAAGCGTTGCTGTAGACCTCACCTTGACTGTTGGCCAGCTTGTACGTCCTGGGCTTCAGAACCTTGGCGATGACGAACGGCCCTTCCCAGGGAGGCGTGAGCTTGTGCCGCCCTCGGGCGTCTTGTCGCAGCCGAAGCACCAAATCGCCCACCTGGAGGTCTCGGGACCGAACCCCTCAGGCGTGGTAGCATCGCAGGGACTGCTGATACCGCGCCGAGTGTAGTAAGGCCATGTCCCGAGCTTCCTCTAGCTGGTCCAGTGAGTCTTCTTGGTTAGCTCGATTGCTTTGGCCGTTGTAGGCCCTCGTCCTCGGGGAACCGTATTCTAAGTCTATGGGCAAGATGTCCTCGGCCCCATAGACTAGAAAGAACGATGTGAAGTCCGTGGCTCGGCTCGGCGTTGTCCTCAGACTCCAGACCATCGAGGGGAGCTCCTTCATCCATCGCTTGCCGAACTTGTTGAGGTCGTTGTAGATCCGCGGCTTGAGCCCTTGCAGAATCATGCCGTCGGCACACTCTACTTGCCCATTCGTCATGGGGTGAGCCACGGCGGCCCAGTCCACCCGGATGTGGTGATCCTCGCAGAAGTCCAGGAAAATCTGCCGGTGAATTGGGTGCCGTTGTCGGTGATGATGGAGTTCGGGACCCCAAAGCGATGGATGATGTTGGTGAAGAACGCCACCGCCTGTTCGGACCTGATGCTGTTTAGTGGTTGGACCTCAATCCACTTGGAGAACTTGTCGATGGCGACCAGCAGGTGCGTGTAGCCCCTGGGTGCCTTCAGCAAGCGGCCGACGAGGTCCAGCCCCCACACAGCAATCGACCAGGTGATGGGTATCGTCTGTAGGGCCTGAGCGGGCAAGTGTGTCTGCCTCGCATAGAATTGACACCCTTGACAGGTGCGGACAATTCTAGTGGCGTCGGCCACCGCGGTCGGCCAGTAGAAACCTTGTCAGAAGGCGTTTCCAACAAGGGCTCGAGGCGCTGTGTGATGACTGCAAGCCCCCGAGTGTATTTCTTGTAAGATCTCCTGGCCTTCGGCGATGGATATGCATCGCTGGAGGATGCCTGAGGGGCTGCGATTGTAGAGCTCCTTCCAGTCCCCCAGCAAGACGAACGACTTGGCGCGCCGCGCCAACCGCCGAGCTTCGGCTCGGTTGAGGGGTAGCTCTCCTCGGTGGAGATATTGCAGGTATGGGGTCTGCCAGTTTCGATTAGGCGTGACCCCGCTCCGCTCCTCCTCGATGCGCAGTGCCTCACCCTCGGGGGCCGAGGGTGCCTCGGGCTAGGCCGAGGGTGCCTCGGGCTGAGCCAAGGCCTTCTCAGGCTCGGGCGCGTCGTCGGTCTTGACGGAGGGTTGATGCAGGTCTCGGGAGAAGACGTCCGGGGGGACCGTTGTCCGCCCCGAGGCTATCTTAGCCAGCTCGTCCGCAGTCTCGTTGTATCGTTGGGCGATGTGCTTGAGGTCGAGCCCGTAGAACTTGTCTTCCAGGCGCCGAACCTCATCGCAGTAGGCTTCCATCTTCGGGTCACGGCAGTGTGAGTTCTTCATGACTTGGTCGATGACGAGCTGCGAGTCACCGCGAGCGTCGAGGCATCGGACCCCTAGCTCGATGGCGATGTGCAACCCGTTGACCAGAGCCTCGTACTCAGCCACATTGTTGGACGCCGGGAAGTGGAGGCGTAGCACGTAGCGTAGGTGCTTCCCGAGGGGCGAGATGAAGAGCAGGCCCGCGCCCGCCCCTGTCTTCATCATCGACCCGTCGAAAAACATGGTTCAGAGTTCAGGTTGGATCGAAGCTGTTGGGAGCTGGGTGTCGACCCATTCAGCCACAAAGTCCGCCAAGACTTGGGACTTGATGGCCTTCCGAGGGGCGAACGAGATTGTCTCGCCCATGATTTCCACTGCCCACTTTGCAATCCTACCCGAGGCCTCTCGGCACTGGATGATCTCCCCAAGGGGGAAGGATGACACCATAGTCACCGGATGAGACTCGAAGTAGTGTCGCAACTTCCGCCGCGTCAGGATCACCGCGTACAGCAGCTTCTGAATTTGTGGGTAGCGGATCTTGGTTTCGGACAGTACCTCACTGATGAAGTAGACCGGCCTCTGGACGGGCAATACATGCCCCTCTTCTCGTCTCTCAACCACGATCGCGGCGCTGACCACCTGAGTGGTAGTGGCGACGTAGATCAAGAGGGCTTCTCCGGCCGCGGGGGGCACCAAGATGGGCGCGTTCGTGAGGAGCGCCTTCAGGTTCCCGAGGGCTTCCTCGGCCTCAGGGGTCCAAGTGAAGCACTCGGCCTTTCTTAAGAGGCGGTACAGAGGCAGGCCTCTTTCGCCGAGGCGCGAGATGAAAAGGCTCAGAGCCGCAAGGCATCCCGTGACCCTCTGTACGCCTTTCAAGTCTTTGATGGGCCCCATGTTGGTGATGGCCGCGATTTTCTCCGGGTTGGCCTCGATGCCCCGCTCGGAGACGATGAACCCCAAGAGCATGCCTCGGGGGACCCCGAAGACGCACTTCTCAGGATTGAGTTTTACGTCTTTCGCCTTGAGACACCGGAATATCGGTTCAAGGTCGGAAAGGAGGTCGAAGGCTTTACTCGTCTTGACTACGATGTCATCAACGTAAGCCTCGACCGTTCAACCAATGTGTTCGCCGAACACGTGGTTCATGCACCTTTGGTATGTCGCACCCGCATTCCTCAAGCCAAACGGCATGGTAACATAGCAGTACATGCCAAAAGGTGTGATGAAAGAAGTCGCGAGCTGATCGGACTCTTTCATCCTGATTTGGTGATACCCTGAGTAGGCATCGAGGAAAGACAGGGTTTCGCACCCAGCAGTGGAATCCACGATTTGATCGATGCGAGGCAGAGGGTAGGGAACTTTTGGACATGCTTTGTTTAGACCAGTGTAGTCTACACACATTTGCCATTTCCCTCCTTTCTTTCTCACAAGCACAGGGTTGGCAAGCCATTCGGGATGGAATACCTCTTTGATGAACCCTGCCGCCATTAGCTTGTGGATCTCCTCGCCTATGGCTCTGCGCTTTTCTTCGTTGAATCGGCGCACAGGCTGCTTCACGGGTCGGGCCCCAGCTCGGATATCCAGCGAGTGCTCAGCGACATCCCTCGGTATGCCGGGCATGTCCGAGGGACTCCATGCGAAAACGTCGGCGTTTGCACGGAGAAAGTCGACGAGCACTGCTTCCTATTTGGGATCGAGCTCGGAGCCGATCCGGATCTGCTTGGAGGTGTCGTTGCTGGGGTCGAGAGGGACGGACTTAACCATCTCCGCTGGCTCGAAGTTGCCGGCATGGCGCTTCACGTCTAGCACCTCCTTGGAGAGGCTCTCCAGGTCGGTGATGAGGGCCTCGGATTCGGTGAGGGCCTCGGCGTACTCCACTCACTCCACGTCGCATTCGTACGCGTGTCGGTACGTGGGGCCGATGGTGATGACCCCGTTCGGGCCCGACATCTTGAGCTTGAGGTAGGTGTAGTTGGGGACGGCCATGAACTTGGCATAGCATGGCCTCCCCAACACTGCATGGTAGGTTCCTCGGAACTCGACCACCTCGAACGTGAGGGTTTCCCTTTCGGAAGTTGGAGGGAGTCCCGAAGCAGACGGGTAGATCGAGTTGTCCGAGGGGCTGGACGCGTTTCCCGGGGATGATCCCGTGGAAAGGCGCCTCGCCTGCCCGGACCGAGGACAGATCGATCCGCAGGAGCCCGAGGGTCTCGGCGTAGATGATGTTGAGGTTGCTGCCTCCGTCCATGAGGACCTTGGTGAGCCTGACGTTGCCGACGACGGGGTCGACAACGAGCGGGTACTTCCCCGGGCTCGGAACGCAGTCGGGGTGGTCGCCCCGGTCGAAGGTGATGGGCTTGTCGGACCAGTCTAGGTAGACTGGCGCCGCCACCTTTACCGAGCAGACCTCCCGACGCTCTTGCTTGCGGTGCCGAGCCGAGGCGTTCGCCACTTGCCCACCGTAGATCATGAAGCAGTCGTGGACCTCGGGGAACTCTCCTGCCTTGTGATCCTCCTTCTTATCGTCGTCGCGGGCCCTGCCACCCTTCGCAGGTGGCCCGGCCTTGTGAAAGTGGCACCGAAGCATGGCACACTCCTCAAGGGTGTGCTTGACGGGCCCCTGATGATAGAGGCACGGCTCCTTGAGCATCTTGTCGAAGAGGTTGGCGCCTCCGGGAGGTTTCCGAGGGTTCTTGTACTCGGTGGCGGCGACAAGGTCCGCGTCGGCGGCATCGCGTTTCGCTTGCGACTTCTTCTTTCCTTTCTTCTTGGACCCTGGGGCTGCTTGTCCTTCCGAAAGATGGCCTCAACTGCCTCCTGGCCAGAGGCGAACTTGGTGGCGATGTCCATCAGCTCGCTCGCCCTGGTGGGGGTCTTGCGACCCAGCTTGCTCACCAGGTCGCGGCAGGTGATGCCGGCGAGGAACGCGCCGATGACATCCGAGTCGGTGACGTTGGGCAGCTCGGTGCGTTGCTTTGAGAATCGCCGGATGTAGTCCCGGAGAGACTCTCTCGGCTGCTGGCGGCAGCTTCGGAGATCCCAGGAGTTCCCAGGGCGCACGTACGTGCCCTGGAAGTTACCGGCGAAGGCTTGGACAAGGTTGTCCCAGTTGGAGATCTGCCCCGGAGGCAGATGCTCCAGCCAGGCCCGAGCAGTGTCGGAGAGGAACAGGGGGAGGTTGCGGATGATGAGGTTGTCGTCATCCGTTCCACCCAGGTGGCAGGCTAGCCGGTAGTCCATGAGCCACAGTTCCGGCCTTGTCTCCCTCGAGTACTTTGTGATAGTAGTCGGGGTTCGGAACCGGGTTGGGAACGGCGCCCGTCGTATGGCCCGGCTGAAAGCCTGCGGACCGGGTGGTTCGGGCGAGGGGCTCCGATCCTCCCCGCTGTCGTAGCGTCCCCCACGCCTGCGGTGGTAGCCTCGGCGCACCTTCTCGTCGAGGTGGGCTCGACGGTTGCGGTGATGGTGCTCGTTGCCGAGGCGACCCGGGGCCGCAGGCGCTGTGTTGCGCGTGCGCCCGGTGTGGACCGAGGCTTCCCGCATGAATCGGGAAGTCGCGGCGTGATGCTCCGAGGGGTAGCCCTGCCTTCGGGAGGCAGAGCTTTTGGCCCGTCGGACCGTGGCATCCTCTAGGAGATTCTTGAGCTCTCCCTGGATACGCCGCCCCTCGGTGGTTGATGGTTCCGGCATCGCGCGGAGAAGTATTGCCGCTGCAGCCAGGTTTTGGCCGACCCCACTAGAAGCCGGTGGCGGCCTTGCCCTGACATCGTTGGCGATGCGGTGCTGGATGCCTTGGGGTAGATGACGCGCTTCTCCGGCCGGAGGATGGCCTGCCCATTCCTGCCCGATGTCCCGGCGGAACGGCTCAAGCGTTCCTGCTCCCTCGTCGAGCCTGGCCTACATCTCGCCGATTTGCTCGAGCTGTGAGTCCTAACCCTCCGCTGGGACTGGGACCACAGCTAGCTCCCGAAGGATGTCAACGCGAGGCGCAGGCCTAGGGGGATCACCGTTCTCCGGTATACCAAGATGGTTGCCTTCGCCAGGACCCCCTAGATCGACGTGGAAACATTCACAACTTGGGCCGCAGTCCTCATCGCCGAAGATGCAGCTACCGTCGGAACAATCGGAGAGGCAGTAGTCGCATGTGGTCATGAAGTCTTGCATGGCACTGGGGTTACCAAGTCTGGAGAAATCCCAACAAAAGTCGGGCTCGTCATCTTCCTCGGAACCCGAGGGCCCGTAGGTCAAGACGGTTGTCAGCCGGTCCTAGGGTGACCACATATCGTACCCCGGAGGGTTTGGACTCGCCTCTACGGAAGCGTCCACCAGAGCGAAATCGCTTGGTGGGTCGAGGCTGAATCCAAAAGGCACGATATGGGAATCGGTCGGTACCTCTTGGTCGACGGGCGGTGACGAAGTCACGTCAGGGGTAGACTGCACCGTCGTCTCAGGTACGAGGGTGACGCCCAGCAAGTCTTTTGCGAGCGTGCTGGCGTCGTTTGTTTGCTTGGAGTTGGCGCGTTGCGGGGAAATGGCACTCGTCTTCGTCTCAGACGCGAGGTCGATGCCCGATGTGTCCCCCGTTGGGGCGTCGGCGCCGTCGACTCGCTTGACAGCCGACGAGGTGCCGCCTTCCGCTTGGCCTTGGTTGCCCCGCCTCCTCCTCCGTCGGAGGGGGAGGCGACGGGACAAACCCGAATGTTGTTCTTCCGCCACGTGGGGAAGACGTCGTCGATTCCGCCGCCGGCGGGCGGGTTGTCGGCCGCCGTTGTCGCTGTCGCGCGGCGGGGGAAGGAGTATCATGTCGTAGCTGCCGTCGAGGGACATGAACTCAAGACTCCCAAAATGGAGCACCGTTCCGGGCTGGAAAGGTTGCTGGAGACTACCCATCTGGAGCTTGACGGGAAGCTGTTCGTCAACACACAGCAGGCCCCTACCTGGCGCGCCAACTGTCGGCGTTTCGACCCCGGGGGGTCCCTGGACCGACGAGTAAATTGTCGCCGCGTGCCCCAGCCCAGATGGGTCGGCGCGAGACGGAGCGCGAAGGGGGGAAAAAGGCAGAGGGAGACAGACGTAAAAGGGGAAACCCGCGGCCTTCGTGTTTGTCCCACGCCCAGGTCGGGTGCGCTTGCAGTAGGGGGTTACAAGCGTCTGCGCGGGAGGGAGCGAGAGGCCTGTGCGCGCGCCGTCCCGTCCTTCCCCGCGCGGCCAACCCTCTGTAAGAGGGCCCTGAACCTTCCTTTTATAGGCGTAAGGAGAGGGTCCAGGTGTACAATGGGAGGTGTAGCAGTGTGCTAACGTGTCTAGCATAGAAGAGCTAGTGCCCTAAGTACATGCCGTCGTGGCAGCCGGAGAGGTTTTGGCACCCTGTTCGTGTGGTGTCGTGGCCGTCGGAGGAGCGCTGGAGCCTGGCAGAAGGACAGTTGTCGGGGCTATCGAGTCCTTGCTGACGTCTCCTTGCTTCCGTAAGGGGGCTGAGAGCCGCCGTCGTCATGGAGCATGCGGGGCGCCATCATTACTTGTTTACCGGGGCCAGCCAGATGGGACACTAGTCTTGTTCCCCGTAGCCTGAGTTAGCTTGGGGTTAGGTCATGATGGCGCCTCCTGTGGCGTGGTCGGTCCGAGCCCTGGGTTGGGCAAGGTGGAGGCTCCTCCGAGGTCGAGGTTGAGTCTGTCTTCCGAGGCCGAGGTCGAGTCCGAGCCCCTGGGTCGGGCGAGGCGGAGACCGTCGGCTGAGGCCAGGGCTAAGTCCGAGCCCTGGGGTCGGGTGAGGCGGAGTTCGTCGTCTTCCGGGGCTGAGCCCGAGTCCGAGCCCTGGGGTCGGGCGAGGCGGAGTTCGTCGTCTTCTGGGGCTGAGCCCGAGTCCGAGCCCTGGGGTCGGGCGAGGCGGAGTTCGTCGTCTTCCAGGGCTGAGCCCGAGTCCGAGCCCTAGGGTCGGGCGAGGCGGAGCTTCCTATGGCGCCCGAGGCTGGACTTGGCCGTTGTCAGCCTCACTCTATCGAGTGGCACAGCAGTCGGAGCGGCGCAGGCGGCGCTGTCCTCTTGTCAGGCCGGTCAGTGGAGCGACGAAGTGACTGCGGTCACTTCGGCTCTGTCGACTGAAGGGCGCGCGTCAGGATAAGGTGTCAGTCCATCCTTGCATTAAATGCCCCTGCGATACGGTCGGTCGTCGTGGCGATTTGGCCAAGGTTGCTTCTTGGCAAAGACTGGGCCTCGAGCGAGCCGAAGGTGTGTCTGTTGCTTGAGGGGGCCCTCGGGCGAGATGTAAATCCTCCGGGGTCGGCTGCCCTTGCCCGAGGCTGGGCTAGGGCGAGGCGAGATCGTGTCCCTTGAGCGGACCGAGCCTTGACTTAATCACACCCATCAGGCCTTTGCAGCTTTGTGCTGATGGGGGTTACCAGCTGAGATTAGGAGTCTTGGGGGTACCCATAATTATGGTCCCCGACAGTTTGTGTTGGCATCAATCACCAAAAAGGGGGAGATTGAAAGGGAAATAGGCTTACACCTTTTCCTAAATTGATTTTGGTGGTTGAATTTTCCAACACAAATATTTGGACTAACTAGTTTGCCCTAGTCTATAAGTTTTACAGGTGCCAAAGGTTCACAACAAGCCAATAAAAAGACCAAAGATGGGTTCAAATAAAGAGAGCTAAAGACATTCCAAAAGGCACCTTGGTCTGGCGCACCGGACTGTCTGGTGCACCACCGGACAGTGTCCGGTGCACCAGGGAACTCAAAGCTAAACTTACCACCTTCGGGAAAATGGGAGGATGCTCCGCTATAATTCACCGGACTGTCCGGTGAAGCACCGGACAGTGTACGGTGTCACACCGGATTGTCCGGTGTACCAGCGGAGCAACGGCTACTTCGCGCCAACGGTCGACTGCAACCGCATTCAATGTGCTACAGTGCGTGCCAGAGTCAGAGCACGCGCAGTTGGCGCACCGGACAGTCTACAGGACCTGTCTGGTGCACCACCGGACAGCCCAGAGGCCCCACCAGTCAGAGCTCCAACGGTCGAACCCTAACGGCCGGGTGACGTGGCTGGCGCACCGGACTGTCCGGTGCGCCATGCGACAGCAGCCTCCACCAAACGGCTAGTTTGGTGGTTGGGGCTATAAATACCCCAACCACCCCACATTCAATTTCATCCAAGTTTTCCACCTTCCAACACATTACAAGAGCTATAGCATTCAATTCTAGACACAACCAAAGAGATCAAATCCTCTCCCAAGTCCGGAATCACTCCAACTCAAATAGTGACTAGAGAGAGCGACATTTGTGTTCATTTGAGCTCTTGCACTTGGATTGCTTCTTTTCTTTCTCATTCTTTCTTGTGATCAAACTCATTTGTAATCGAAGCAAGAGACACCAATTGTGTGGTGGTCCTTGTGGGAACTTTGTGTTCCATTTGATTGAGAAGAGAAGCTCACTCGGTCTAAGTGACCGTTTGAGAGAGGGAAAGGGTTGAAAGAGACCCAGTCTTTGTGACCACCTCAACGGGGAGTAGGTTTGCAAAAACCGAACCTCGGTAAAACAAATCCTTGTGTCTCACTCTTTATTTGCTTGCGATTTGTTTTTACCCTCTGTCTCGGACTCGTTCATATTTCTAACGCTAACCTGGCTTGTAGTTGTGCTTAAGTTTATAAATTTTAGATTCGCCCTATTCACCCCCCTCTAGGCGACTTTCAAGGTCCCTCAGAACCCGACCACCTCGAACGTGAGGGTTTCCCTACGGAAGTTGGAGGGAGTTCGGAAGCAGACTAGCAAATCAAGTTGCCCAAGGGGCAGGACACGCTTACCGGGGACGATCCCGTGAAAGGGCGCCGCACCGGCCCAGATCGTGGATAGATCGATCTCCAAGAGCCCGAGGGTCTCGGCGTAGATGATGTTGAGGCTGCTTCCTCCGTCCATGAGGACCTTGGTGAGCCTGGCATTGGCGATGACGGGGTCGACAACGAGCGGGTACCTTCCTGGGCTCGGCACGCAGTCGGGGTGGTCGCCTTGGTCGAAGGTGATGGGCTTGTCGGACCAGTCTAGGTAGACTGGAGCCGCCACCTTCACCGAGCAGACCTCCCGGCGCTCCTGCTTGCGGTGCCGAGCCGAGGCGTTCGCCACTTTCCCACCGTGGATCATGAAGCAACAGTGGACCTCCGGGAACTCCTCTGCCTTGTCACCCTCCTTCTTGTTGTTGTCTTGGCCTTTGCCATCTTCCGCCAGGGGCCCGGCCTTATGGAAGTAGCGCTGGAGCATGACACATTCTTCAAGGGTGTGCTTGACGGGACCCTAGTGATAGGGGCACAACTCCTTGAGCATCTTGTCAAACAGGTTGGCCCCTCCGGGAGGCTTCTGAGGGTTCCTGTGTTCGACAGCAGCAACGAGATCCGCGTCAACGGCGTCGCGCTTTGCTTGCGCCTTCTTCTTGGCCTTCTTCTTCGTGCCACGCTGGGCGGACGCCTCGGGGACGTCTTCTTGCTGTTGTCCCTGAGGCTGCTTGTCCTTCCAGAAGATGGCTTCGACCGCCTCCTGAACAGAGGCAAACTTGGTGGCTATGTCCATCAATTCGCTTGCCTTGGTGGGAGTCTTGCGCCCCAGTTTGCTCACCAGGTCTCGGCACATGGTGCCGGTGAGGAATGCCCCGATGACATCCGAGTCGGTGATGTTGGGCAGCTCGGTGTGCTGCTTCGAAAACCGCCGGATGTACTCTCGTAGGGATTCCCCTGGCTACTGGCGGCAGCTTCGGAGATCCCAGGAGTTCCTAGGGCGCACGTATGTACCTTGGAAATTTCCAGCGAAGGCCTTGACCAGGTCATCCCAGTTGGAGATCTGCGCGGGAGGCAGATGCTCTAGACAGGCCTGGGTAGCGTCGGAGAGGAACAGGGGGAGGTTGCGGATGATGAGGTTGTCGTCGTCCGTTCCTCCCAGCTCGCAGGCCAGCCGGTAGTCTGCAAGCCACAACTCCGGCCTTGT
This sequence comes from Zea mays, assembly GCF_902167145.1. NCBI lineage: Eukaryota > Viridiplantae > Streptophyta > Magnoliopsida > Poales > Poaceae > Zea > Zea mays. The sequence goes on along the minus strand of NC_050098.1, from coordinate 131,898,752 downwards.
TTCCCCCGAATACTTGGTGATGGTAGTCGGGGCCCGGTACCGAGCCGAGAACAGCGCCCGTCGTATGGCCCGGCTGAAGGCTTGCAGACCTGGTGGTTTGGGCGAGGGACTCTGATCCTCCTCACTGTCGTAGCATCCTCCGCGCCTGGGGTGGTAGCCTCGGCGCACCCTCTCATCGAGGCGGGCTCGACGGTTGCGATGGTGTGGCTCGTCGCCGAGGCGACCCGGGGCTGCAGGCGTCCCGTCCCGCGCGCGCCCGGTGTGGACCGAGGCCTCCTGCATGAGTTAGGAAGTCATTGTGCGATGCTCCGAGGGCACCCTTGCCTTCGGGAGGCAGAGCTTTCGGCCCGTCGGACCGCAGCATCCTCCAGGATATTCTTGAGTTCTCCTTGGATACGCCGCCCCTCGGTGGTGGATGGCTCCGGCATTGCTCGGAGTAGTATTGCCGCTGCAGCTAGATTCTGGCCAACTCCGCTGGAGGCCAGGGGCAGCCTTGCCCTGGCATCGCCAACGATACGGCGTTGGACGTCTCGGTCCCGATGACACGCTTCTCCGGCAAGTGCTCGGCCTGCCCACTCCTGCTCGACGTTTTGTCGGAGCTGCACAAGTTGCCCTGCTTCCTCGTCGAGCCTGACCTGCATCTCGCGGATTTGCTTGAGCTGTGTGTCCTGAACCTCCGCAGGGACTAGGACCACAGCTAGCTCCCGCAGGATGTCAACGCGAGAAGTAGGCCCAGGGGGATCGTTATACTCCGGCATACCGAGGTGGTTGCCTTCGTCGCGATCCCCCAGATCGACGTGGAAACATTCGCGACTTGGGCCACAACCTTCATCGTCAAGGCTGTGGCCATCATCAGACTAACCGGAGAGGCAGTAGTCACATGCGGTCAAGAAGTCTCGCATGGCACTGGGATCACGGAGCCCGGAGAAATCCCAACCGGAGTCGGGGTCGTCTTCTTCCTTGGAACCCGGGGGCCCGTAGGTTGAGACGGCCGTCAATCGGTCCCAAGATAACCACATATGGTACCCCAGAAGGTTAGGATATGCCTTTACGAAAGCGCTCACCGAAGCAGGGTTGCTTGGTGGATCAAAGCTGAATCTAAAAGGCACAAGGTGGAAAACAGACGGTACCTCTTGGTCGATGGACGGTGGGGAAGTCGCGTCGGGGACGGACTGCACCATCATCTCAGGTACGAGGCTAACGCCCAGCAAGTCCTTCGCGAGAGTGCTGGCGTCATCAGTCCGCTTGGGGTTGGCACGTCGCGGGGAAACGACATCTGTCATTGTCTCAGGTGCGAGGACAACGCCCGACATGTCCCCCACTGGGGTGCCGACGTCATCGACTCGCTCGACAGCCGACGAGGTGCCGCCTCCTGCCTGGCCACGGTTGCCTCGTCTCCTCCTCCTGTGGCGAGGAGGGTGGCAGGGCAAACCCGGATGCTGCTCTTCCGCCACGGGGGGAAGACGTCGTCGAGTTCGCCACCGTCGGGCGAGCTGACGGTCGTCATTGTTGCTGTCGTGCTGCGGGGGGAGGAGTACCATGTCGTAGCTGCCATCGAGGGACATGAACTCGAGACTCCCGAAGCGGAGCACCGTCCCGGGCTGAAGAGGTTGCTGAAGACTACCCATCTGGAACTCAATGGGAAGGTGTTCGTTAACACGTAGCAGGCCCCTACCTGGCGCGCCAACTGTCGGCATTTCGGACCCCGGGGGACCCTCAACCGAGCCGACTAGTGAATTTTGTCGCTGCGTGCCCCTGCCCAGATGGGTTGGCGCAAGATGGAACACAAGAGGAAAACACGGCTCGTATTATCTCGCGCCAGGGGGGTGCTTCTCGACAAAGCCTGCCCGAGCTGGGCTTCGGGCGAGCTGAGGGTGCGCCCTCTGCCTGAGGAGGCCCTCGGGCGAGATGTAAATTCGTCTGGGACTACAGTTCCTGCCCGAGGCTGGGCTCGGGCGAGATCGTGTCCCTTGGGTAGACGAAGCCTTGACTTAAACCGCGCCCATCAGTCTTTGCAGTTTATGCTGAGGGTGGTTACCAACCGTGTTTAGGAGTATCAGGGGTACCCTAATTATGGTACCCGACAACATTGATATATGTTCATATCACAAATTCACACAAGTCCAAATATATAAGTTCACAAATAATTCACATAAGTACAAATACATAAGTTCACAAATTCACACAAGTTCACATCCATAGTTCACATTTTTAGTTCACAAGTTCAAACACACAAGTTCAAACATTAACTCCATCGCTCTCGATCAGGACATCGGATTGTTGTTCGTAGCTCCACCACTAGAATTGAGACATCTGTCCGCAAAGTCAATGTGAGGGGGAGGAGTCACTTGATGAGAGTCAGAATCCTACAAAATAAACCAAAATTCTCATAAATACACAACTGGCATTAAATCACATGTACACAAAGATATAGGAAAGCATGATAAACACAAAATGTGGCTTCCATATTTGTGCATGAACATGAACATGAACATGAGAGTGAAAATAGACTTCATTTCAAGACGCAGCACCGTGTTATTTAAAATGATGCATCGTGCAAAGGATCCACGATGTTAACTGTCCAAGAAACTACTTTGGAAATTCAGACTTAGACACTATTCCAAATCTGAAAATTCAGAATTCAGCCACCTAATAGTCCAAAGCATGTCACAACAAAACAGCTCTCACAACACTAAACTGAAGTCGCGGTGGTGGTAGTCATCACGGTCACGGTGGCCCCTCCTTTGTGGTGGCGGGCTTCGGCTTCGGCTTCTCCCATGGTACCTCCTGGAAGCTGAACACCCATACAACTTCCTCATGAGATCCCTGCCAATTTGCTTCACATGCATGAAATTACAGAGCCACCACGGTTGCAGCTGTTCTCCTCAAACTGCCTACAGGTTGCTTCACGGAAGTCGGTCACAGGAGAATACTCAACAATTATAGGGCGGCCAGAGTAAAAGCGCCCTTGAAGAGCGTTGTATGCTACGGCTGCTTGCTCTTCCTCCCTGAACTGGACATAGACATTCCCAATCATGTGGTCAGCAAGGTTATCACAAACATTCAGATTCTCAATCTCACCAAACTTCCCCAACTCCTCATAGATGTCCTCATAGAAGTCCTCAAAATGCTCCTGCATCTTCTCAGGGTCAATAGGTTGGCCTTGAGCATCAACTCCAGGGGTTATCATATCAGGGCGCTGATACATGTTAGCAAGCACAAGAGTTGGTGATATAGTTGGCCTATTGTGCAGACGAGAGCAGCGATCCCCATGACGACAGACCCCAATCTTGAAGTAAAAAGGGCAGTTGACCCTGTCCTTCTCAGTGCCGAAGATCGAAGCCAAGTACTCCGCCATGATTCAACTCGCAGACCAGCAACCTTCAAGCACAAAGAAGAATAGTATCAAAAACCATGTTCAATATAAGGTGAGATAGAGGGATAATGATATAAACTCATGGTTTGTTATATAGAACCATGGGGATCAAGGAATACCTCAATAAAGGTCCTCAGTGTGCAAGGCTAAGTAGACAAAAACGAACAAAAGCAGCTAAAACAAATCAGGGTTCACAGCATGTGTATCTTATAGGATCACCAAGTAATATTCCTGCAAGTTTACCCCCTGTACAGCCACGTGTGTAAATGGAAAATTCTACAGCTCAGGCTCTGGCAATAATAGCTTAATCGCAATCCCTTTTTAAGACCTAATCTGCACACTTACTCAAAAGGTTAAATATTAGGAGAAGTGAACAGAAAAACCAAAATAACTGTGTCATCAGGGCAAGTTCTTGCTCCTAGTAACTGATACTACACTTTTTACCTATATAATAATTAATAAATCTGCAAGTTAATTCCCAAAATCACCTAAATTTAAACAGCGTGAAAGTCTCTCTCCACTATTATTGTTAGGAGTGTTTGCTGCAGCTAGCTGTAGCTGCCAATGCAAATTCTAAGCTGCAAATACTGTATAAGAAGCCTGCTGCATCTGCTGCAGCTATGCTTCTAGCTGCAGTGAACAGGCCTTAGTTTTCTCCCCTACAACTGCATATAATAAACCAAATAACACTGCAGAGAGAGATAGAGACAGTTGTTCGCCTGTCGCACAAAGGGTATTCCTTCTGGTGTAGGCCTTGTATTATCCATCCAACAATTTTTTTTTATTTTAACCTAAGTTGCACACCATGTTAGATTATTAATATCTGATAGAAACAAAACAAACAACCGAAATCGCAGTTAAAGCTACCACCAAGAAAAGGCAAAATCCATTAGTAGACTAATATAGCTGACAATATACCCTGACAATATACCCAGTAATCTGGCAAAATATGTCACCAACCTAAAGAATTAAATCTCAACGAATACAAGTTTATGTAGTGATTCTAGAAGTTGATTCAATCGGCTAAAAGATAGCTAAAATTCCTACATATGCCAGGCGGACCCAGTAGGGAAGATGAGCGGACCCATGTTTTTATTTTGCAAGAAAATCAAGTTAGAAAGCATAATACTACATGTATACACCTAAAATTAGATCTGATCGAAACGCAAATAGCCAAAACAGTGTCAGCTAGGGTTTGGGTCCTCAGCTTCGCACAGCGGGAAGGGAAGAGAAGGGGTGCGCATACCTGTTGGCTGCTCTTCGGCGAAGGGCCCGAGGAAGACCTGGGCACCTGGTGTAGAGCGGCGGGGGCGGGGAGGTCACCCAGTCGTTGCCACGAGAGAGAGAGAGGACGTCGGCTGAACGACGGAAGATAAGGAACGGGTGAACTGGCTGTTTGGATAACGGACCCTAGAAATTTGTCGGCGCCACGTGGGGTGGAGGCGGGGCGCGCGCGGTGCCGACGAGGTTGTGGCGGCGGGCGCGCGCTGCGAGGTTGCGGGTAGCTTCGTTCAGGCGCACGCGCGCGGTCTCAACAGCGAAGAGAATACAGCCGCACGGGTTTTCAGAAATTTAGGTTTAAGTTAAGTTCGACGGGGTCCACGTGGCCCACGAATTTAAGTTAAGAACGTGGGTACCCACGTTCCTAATACTATAAGTTCGACGGTTTTCCCATGGGCCCACAAATTTAATATAAGAACATGGGTACCCAAGTTCTTAAATTAACCCACGAACATAACTCAATTAAGAACATCGGTACCCACGTTCTTAAATTAACCCACGAACTTTTATTAGTTTCTTGTAGTGACCTGGAGGTCCTTCTCCACCATCTCAGTTGATAGGTCTACCACAAGTTCCTCCCTGTTGTCCAGGGTGATCTTGGTAGCCTCCAACAAGCCCATTAGCTGAGACATCGCCTCTCCTCGCACCGCTTGCAGGCTGTACAGGCATTCATGCATCGCACCGTGAGGTGAGCAGTCTGCCCTGGGTATAGAGCCCACACATCCTTGGCATGCTCTACTCGATCTTTCCACATTGGGTCGTCCTCCTTTTCCGCGGGGAACAAGCCAATGGGATGAGTAGACAGCTCCAAGGGGTGAAAGCCACAAAAGGTCGTCAACCCGTGGAGAGCCATGGCCTTGATAGTGTCCTCTGCCCGGTATCCGAAAGACTCGGAGTCCAACGAACGCCAGCCTGACTGCAAGGGATGAGGCTCCAAGGTCATCCTCACCCTACAGCGGGGTACCTGGTGCTCCTCAAACAACTGCACCGCGTATTGGGGAGGCGTCGTATAACCGGCTCCCTGCAGCACCTCCCACAAGATGCGAGGAAAACCCTCTCGTGCAAGTCCGTCCGTGTGGGAATGTGCGTTCCCTCCTTCCAAGGAATCGTGAGAAGTCATCTATGTAAGGGTAAGCGTAAGCAAAAAAGAAAAAGAATTACCAAAAATAAAGGGAAATCAGTGCTTGGCTTTTCTAAGGTTACGTTGAGGTCTTGAAGTGTACTTAATCTTTTATTATCATGCCTCATAGCTTTTAAAGTTCTTAACCAATTACCAAGTAGTTTGAATAGATGCATGCATGCTTGTCCTAAACGACCTCACATCAACCAATAGGGGAAATAGGGAAAATCCCCATCCCTTACAGTAGCCGGTAGGGCTCACTCAAATAGCCACCTAGCTACCCTTCTATTACCCTAAGGCTTCATGCTCTAGGTTCATCCCTATCGCCTTACCGATCTATCCAACATGGGTTTCTAACATGTTTTATTTTTCAAAAGAAGGATGGTAGTTACAGTTTATTGATTCCTCTGTGGTGGTACAAGCTCCGATACCAGTTGTGGCAGAACCGCCCGAATTATTCCAACTTAAGTGCCTAAGTCCCACCTTAAAGGTTAGACCACACTTAAATAGGAATAAACGTCAGTCCCTCGGATTTAGTCCGACGAGGCCACTAACAGGATCAAGTACCACGTACTCACTCGAAGGTGAGGCACAGAGGAAATACAATAAAGCATAAAACCATACATTAAGGAGTACGTAATTTATTACAACATCATCGGAGTTTATCAAAAGTAGTGATCATTGTTCGGATTGCAGCGGAATATAACTAACGGTAAAATAAACGGAGAGATGGGGAAGCCTGGCCCATCACTCCTCATGCTCCTCCTCTGCCGAGGCAGGGTCCCACTCGACTGTCCAACCCGGTGGCAAGATGGACGGCCAAGTCACTCCAGCAACCATGTCCTCCAGAGAACCTGTAAAATTATGCCACAAGCAAGGCTGAGTATACTAATACTCAGCTAGACTTACCCGGTGCGAGGAGTCTGCTCCTCTACCTCTAGACATGCAGCTGTTTGGCTGAGGGGTTTGGTTTGCCAAAAGCACTAGCTGAGCCTAAAATCAAGTTTTAGCTTTTCAAGTTTTAGTGTGACTCTCTTAAGACTAAATGTGTACCTATCTAATCATACATGGTATCAAGCATTTAGCAATCAACATCTTTTGCCAAGTCAACACATTTCCACTTGTTACTCAATGTAGCAGCATGGATCAAGCAGTCTCATTAGCTGCGAGAAGCAGACGATTCGAATCGAGTTTTTAAACCTTGCAAGGTAAACCTAAACACACGACGTAGCGAGGCACTCCGTCCCCACACACATCAACCGTCCCCCATTGATTCCCCGTCAATAGATCAGGGCTCACCGCCTTGGCGTACAATGCCTCACTGACCCCGACTGCCGTCGTGCAGTGACCGCACTTGTACCCACCATAACCGGAATGGGAGACCACGTCTCAGGTCGCATGAGGGATAAAGTCTGTTGCCAGGTTCACTCAGGTACTAGGCTTACGGATTTACCATATTTCTCGGCATGTGCTTAGTACGTTCAAACGCTTAACATGCGGTACCACACCTTAATCCTTATTCCAATCGCCATCTCGTAGACAACGCATCCCCATGGATCGTTGTCCATAGACCATCATCATTATGATATAAAAATGGATACAACCAATTCCTGACCTCGCGTGAGTGCTAGAAAAATCACTCGACTTCTACCGAGATCCCTAATTAGTGAAGCAACTACTCGACCTAGCATACTAGTATCCATCTCAAAAGGTATTCCTGAGTCATGCAACTAAGGTTCCAAACAACTCCTACACTTAAGTGCACATTACAAACCTACAAACAATAAGTGTAGTAAAATAGCATAATAAGTAGGTTATGCATAAAACCGGGGCTTGCCTTCCAAAGCTGGGGCAGGCAGATCCTCGATGGCAGGCTCTGGTGCCGGCTCCTAGACTACCTCCTGAGCAACTCCTTGCTCCGGAACGAGGATGTACTCCCCGTCAGTGAGATTACAGTCTATTGAATGCAATGAATAAGATATATGCTTATTAATGACATGATAAATTGTAAAGGCTATGCATAGTAAAACAGCACTAAGTTTAGTGGCACTCTAGGGTTTCCTTTGGGTATACTTAAGGGTTTATACTTTCAACTTTGGGATTTTGAATGAACTTACACTCTTTAATTATATTTGTATGTTCCCTGAGGTCCTTGGAAGGTTTTGGTTGTACATTATCTATTCTTCCCAAAATTTCCCTTTTTCTTTCTATTGTGCTCCTTATTAAGCATTTTTGAACTATCATGGTCAGTTAACACTCTCCAAAAATGTTATAAAATTTACAGTGGGTAATCTTTACCGATGTGGGTTATTCTAAGAATTTGAGGTTGAAATTAATTCAGATACTACTTGTGCAAAATTAACAAAAGTAAGGGTAAAAGGGCACTTTACACTATAGCTCTAGTTTCTGGTTCAACATTTATTTTTCCCAAGATTCCTAGTGAATAATAAGTCTTTGTGTTAAACATCACAGAAAAAGGCCTACTAGATATTTAGTTATAATTTTCTAAAGTTTAATGCCAAAAAGGTAGTTATAACTAACTTGCTATTTGAAAAATGTCAAACAACAGAACTTACATTTTTCCTAGATTCTTAATAACATATTATGAGTTATCCCAAGGTTTGGGGTGGTTTCTCCTCAGGATCATTTTTCTAAGGTTTTTCTAAGTTTCCATTGTTTTCACAAAATAAAAGGTAGTGCATTTCTTTTGTACTAACAGAGTGTCTAACAAAATTTTCCAGTGAACTATGTTGGATAAGTGAGCTAGCAAAAATGTGGTTGTCCCCTGGTTCTTATTTTAAACTACCTTTTCTATGTTCTTTAACTTTGGGCCAAAAATGAGTTTAAATGATAAACCCTTCCTTAATTGGGTGTACTGAGGGGTGTACTATTTTTAAACAGATTAGGGAGTGGTCAAGTATCTCTCTGATTTTTCTTAACCCCAGTCTTATAGTGTAGCTATTTTTCCCTCTTTTATTTAGCTTTTCGCTAGAATACTATTTAATTCAAAACTTTAAAATCTTCTGCAATACTTAGGGGGTTTTGTATTTTTCCTAAGTAGTTCACATTATTTAGAACCTAGCAAAATTAGTTTGACTAAATTTGGTTGAATAAAACTGAAGTTATGGATTTTACAAGCTCTGTTTGTATTTAAATGAATAATGTTTTAAAGGTTTTCTGAAAAACAGTTTACACCGAGGACCCTGGGCTTTTCCTAAAACAATCCTTTAACTTAAGCCCCTGCGCAACTATTCACCTGAGTCTCTGACCATTCAAAAACCCCTGACTTATTTTCCTTCTTCCCCGAGGTCCCTCCCCCCTTTTAAACAGTACCCGCGGAAGTAAACAGGGTGACGCGGCTTACCGGCGGCGAGGGAGGTCCGGCGAAGGGCGGGGTTAGATCTGGGAAGTTCTTGCGGTCACGTTGAGGTACGACTCATCGTCGGTGATGGCTGGAATCGGTCGGGCCACGCGCGCAGGCAGTCGGGCTCGTCTGCGGCGTGTGCTCCGGCCTGCTCATGGCGGTACAGTTCAATCCAAGGGCACATGGAGCTTCATGGGGTGCTAAGGAGTCTACCCATGCAAGGAATCAAAGAAAGACTCACCGTGGAGCTCGGTCTACGGTCGCCGGTGGTCGGGTGAAGTCCGGCGATGCTGAATCAGTATCTCCGGCGAGGCAGAGCTCGATTCCTGGCTCCGAGAGCTTCACCGGGACACGAGGAGACTCTCTCGAGGGTCAGACGGGGCGGGGAATGGCTCGGTTGGCCGGTCTATGGTGGTCGGGTCTCGGGTGGCCGCTGGCACGCCGTGCGCAGAGCAATCGCCGGTGAACTGGCGCTCCGGCGAGGTTGAGAGCGAGCGGGGGCGTACCGTTGAAGCCTTGGCTGGCTTTATAGGTGCGGGCACGGGCGGGTGCACAGGTTTGTCTTGGCGCGGCGCGGGGCACCGGGGCGTGCTCTGGCGATGCCAGGGCGCGTCGAACACGTGGCTGTGTTATTCTGCCCCTGTTCTTGCGCCTGCTGAGTAGCCAAACGTGCGAATCTCGCCATAAGACTTTTGTGAGATCTCTTCCCCGCACCTAGGGCTACCTAGTTCATGTGAGTTCCAAGGGGAGATATGCCCTGGCTTGGGAGATATGCGGACGCCAAATCGGGGTTGTCACACTGTTCACCCCGAGACAAAAGTTATGTCAAATCATGTCAAACGGTTTTGGCTCGGGTTCAAATTTTTCCAGTGGTTTCCATAGGTAGTTTGGCTCCTTTTTGATATTCAGACCAAGTGGTTTTGGCGCCATTAACTAGGTGAACACTTCTGAGCTTTAGATTAGGGTTCATTTTTGACTTAGAGAAAATTGGAGAGCTCTAGTGTGCTCTCTACTTAATGAATGGATTTGGGGTCTTTAAGGGGCCTTTTTGTAATGTTTCCCCTTTGTATTTTGTAGATACATTTGTGTACTTAAACTTTGGTTAAGGGTTAACTCGTGACTTGTGCATTTGCTTAACCTTTCCCTTAATCCAGGGTTTTGGGAGCTATGGGCTCAAGAAGGGTCTAGGGTTTAATCTTCTCTTGCCCAAGGTGATAATTGCCCAAAATTCTTGGGGATTGCTTTTGTCATGAACATTTCTTAGTTAATCCATGTTTTCTAAAATTTTGGTGCTCTTCCTTCTTTACTTAAACACATGTGATAACAATTCATAAGTGTAGGTATGGAGTTAGGGTCTTGGGTAACACCAGAGGTGTTACACATATTGTCGATGCATGCGCCATCAGCAAAAGATTGTTGTATGTCACGACAATTGCCACGATATTCACTAAAGTCAATGATGTTTCTACAATAAAAAAATTGAACATACAACAATGTAAACTAATGTTATTTGTAAATATTAAATACATAATTACATAATAGATCTGAAAATACTTAACAATGTGTAAACGGTGAATTTAGTCTTCTACATGGGAAGAATGATTTATTGCCTTCATATATTACAAAGAACTACTAGCAAAATATTGGAACACCTGACACTAATTTTGTTGATTTATATAGCCCAAAGTATTACATTTTCTTTGATCACATATAAAAACTAAATATGTTGATACTCTGTTCCAAACTAATTCTCGTTTGTTCATTACTTTACTTTAAGTATTTATGATGTTAGCTAAACTAGCCATCGATGGTTTCTCCAATCACCATCCTTTATTTTTTTTCTCTCAAATATGTTGATCAATTAGGTTGCATTTTGGTTACCATGCACTAAGAAGGTAGAATACCTCAACAATTTAGGAAGTAATAAGCAAGTAGGAAAATATAAGTTTACTACATATGAATTAGATAGTATGTGAGGTCTTCAAATTTATGAGTTTGTACCTGTCCATGTCCATAACCTTAGAACACAGGTAGTTTCGGAGAGAGTAAGCACATTCCATTTTTGATAGCAAGAGGCCTGACGCACTAACATTTCCACTAGGAGTCTTGTCAAAAACTGGGCCAGAGTCAGGTTGAACTATGCCACCTGGCACGATGTGACCTAGCTGCATAAAACAAGTGATGTGTTCATCGTAATATGTAAATGTCAAATGCACAATATCAAGTCACAAATGATATAGAAGTCAAACTTAGAGACTAACAATATTAGGTGTAACCGATTCATCAGGGCAACTATCGAAGGCTCGTCGCACTTCCTATTGTCTGTGAACTAAGTTTTCCACCTAACTATGAGTCATCTGCGACTCCATCTAGGTGGGTGTCATCAGTGGTTCAGATATAAATTGATCACCAGAGTGTGTGGCTAGTTCTACACATTGAAAAATATGAATTAGTCTATCATATGTTTGCATGAAGTATACATATATGATGAAAAGGACAACTGACATAGTACAGATGCATTGCAAGGTTGTGTCATGTGATCTTCAATGTCTAAACTATATATCTTAGCCCGGAGAACCTCGTTAATCAACTCTCCAAATGTATCAGCTAGATGATACTGCTTCCTACCAATCTTATTCAGACATTGCTTGATAGTGGCAACTATCTTGCCAACCTTTGAGTCATAAGCTAACAACTTTGCTTGGAACTTGGAGCGTTGATGTATAGGGAGCTGCTGGATCTTAGTTGACATCAGGTCTTGGATAAGTGGCAGTTGGATGTATATGTTGTGAAGTCCACCATGTTCATTTGGGTCTTCCTCACTTGATTCTGGCCTTAGTGTAGACTGAAGCAAAAAAATATATAGTAAGAGAATAAATATGTTAAGTAGCAGACATGCGAATAACAATGTGGGGATGTAATCTAACCTCAAATTGACTAATAAATGCATATTTTGTGACATAACAAGTCTCACTGTTGCTCCAAAACTGATGAAACGGAATGTAAATTAATAATTATGTAAATGGAGTGACTCGTAGAATCGAAGGATAACATGAGATAACTACTAGAATCAATTGGATTTCAAAAAATTGTCATACATGAGATATCCAATTTGCATCATAATAACCCTCCAGTACTATTGGGTACCCGGTATAATGGATGCCTAAACTCATAGTACCTTTTAGATAGCGCAGAACTCTCTTAAGAGCACGCAAGTGATCATCTCGCAGATTTGAAACAAACTGGCTAAGTTTGCTCACAGCAAACGAGATGACAGGCCTCGTAACGCTAACTAAGTACATGAGTGAACCAATTATTTGGGGATATCTCAATTGATCCCTAGATATCCTTCGATTTTTCTTCAATAGCTTACTAGGATCATAAGGTGTTGGAGCAGGTTCACATTCGCTATAACGAAAGCGACTCATAAGCTTTTCCACATAATAGGATTGCACAAGTGTGATCCCACCATTGCCTTCTCTTAGTAGCTTAATGTTAAGAATAACATCAGCTTCTCCTAAATTTTTCATTTAAAAATTATTAGACAGAAAGTCTTTTGTCTCTTTAATCACATCAAGACTCGTCCCCAAGATTAGAATGTCATCAACATACAGGCATGGGTACCATGATATGCTTGTAAAAAATTAAAATTAAAATTGTTGAGTACACTATGGTTGATATGCATGAATATGATTGAAATTTATTAAGAGTTGTCGATTTACATTATACAAAATGCAGCAAAAACCCCCGAGGCATAAAGGTAATTAAATGCAACTACGCAAGTTATAAAACATGCCATGACAGAGTGATGTGGTCGGGGAACTGATATTTACCGATTTGTACTCATCCAGCTTCTTGAACGAAGGCAATTTGTTTGAAGGGTAACTCTCCAAAACGGAAGGGTCAAAAGGACGAGGAGAATTATTGTCTTTCTCCTGCTCCTCGAAGTTCAATATAGCCTAAATAGGAGAGAATAGTATTATGTATTTTCCATAGATACCATGGATTCAATAAAAGTGTATTGAAGTAGAAGTGATTACCCCAACATTAACGTCTGGGATGAATATGGTTAGCCACGTCATCGCAGACACACTCAATGAAGCATTGCATAAACATATTGTCGATGCACGCGCCATCAGCAAAAGATTGTTGTATGTCACGACAATTGCCATGATATTCACTAAAGTCAATGATGTTTCTACAATCAAAAATTGAACATACAACAACGTAAACTAATGTTATTTGTAAATATGAAATACATAATTACATAATAGATCTGCAAATACTTAACAATGTGTAAACGGTGAATTTAGTCTTCTACATGGGAAGAATGATTTATTGCCTTCATATATTGCAAAGAACTACTAGCAAAATATTGGAACACCTGACACTAATTTTATTGATTTATACAGCCCAAAGTATTACATTTTCTTTTATCACATATAAAAACTAAATATGTTGATACTCTGTTACAAACTAATTCTTGTTTGTTCATTACTTTACTTTAAGTATTTATGATGTTAGCTAAACCAGCCATCGATGGTTTCTCCAGTCACCATCCTTTATTTTTTTTCTCTCAAATATGTTGATCAATTAGGTTGCATTTTGGTTACCATGCACTAAGAAGGTAAAATACCTCAACAATTTAGGATGTAATAAGCAAGTAGGAAAATATAAGTTTACTACATATGAATTAGATAGTATGTGAGGTCTTCAAATTTATGAGTTTGTACCTGTCCATGTCCACAACCTTAGAACACAGGTAGTTTCGGAGAGCGTAAGCACATTCCATTTTTGATAGCAAGAGGCCTGACGCACTAACATTTCCACTAGGAGTCTTGTCAAAAACTGGGCCAGAGTCAGGTTGAACTATGCCACCTGGCACGATGTGACCTAGCTGCATAAAACAAGTGAAGTATGTGTTCATCATAATATGTAAATGTCAAATGCACAATATCAAGTCACAAATGATATAGAAGTCAAACTTAGAGACTAACAATATTAGGTGTAACCGATTCATTAGGGCAACTATCGAAGGCTCGTCGCACTTCCTGTTGTCTGTGAACTAAGTTTTCCACCTGACTATGAGTCATCTACGACTCCATCTAGGTGGGTGTCATCAGTGGTTTAGATACAAATTGGTCACTAGAGTGTGTGGCTGGTTCTACACATTGAAAAATATGAATTAGTCTATCATATGTTTGCATGAAGTATACATATATGATGAAAAGGACAACTGACATAGTACAGATGCATTGCAAGGTTGTGTCATGTGATCTTCAATGTCTGAACTATATATCTCAGCCCGGAGTACCTCGTTAATCAACTCTCCAATTGTATCAGCTAGATGATACTGCTTCCTACCAATCTTATTCAGACATTGCTTGATAGTGGCAACTATCTTGCCAACCTTTGAGTCATAAGCAAACAACTTTGCTAGGAACTTGGAGCGTTGATGTACAGGGAGCTGCTGGATCTTAGTTGACATCAGGTCTTGGATAAGTGGCAGTTGGATGTATATGTTGTGAAGTCCACCATGTTCATTTGGGTCTTCCTCACTTGATTCTGGCCTTAGTGTAGACTGAAGCAAAAAAATATATAGTAAGAGAATAAATATGTTAAGTAGCAGACATGCGAATAACAATGTGGGGATGTAATCTAACCTCAAATTGATTAATAAATGCAGATTTTTGTGACATAACAAGTCTCACTGTTGCTCCAAAACTGATGAAACGGAATGTAAATTAATAATTATGTAAATGGAGTGACTCGTAGCATCGAAGGATAACATGAGATAACTACTAGAATCAATTGGATTTAAAAATAGTCATACACGAGATATCCAATTTGCATCATAATAACCCTCCAGTACTGTTGGGTACTGAGAGCACCTAGAGGGGGGTGAATAGGTGATCCTGTAAAACTTAAAACTTAAGCCACAAAACTTGGTTAAGTGTTAGCACAATAATCACCAAGTGGCTAGAGAGGAGTCTCAACAAAACACAGTAACCACAAAGATATCAATCACAGAGATGACACAGTGGTTTATCCCGTGGTTCGGCCAAGACCAACGCTTGCCTACTCCACGTTGTGGCGTCCCAACGGACGAGGGTTGCAATCAACCCCTCTCAAGCGGTCCAAAGACCCACTTGAATACCACAGTGTTTTGCTTTGCTTTTCTTAATCCCGTTTGCAAGGAATCTCCACAACTTGGAGTCTCTCGCCCTTACACTTGAAGTTCACAACGAAGCACGGAGCAAGGGAGGGATTAGCAACTCACACAAGACACAAAGATCACAGCAAATACACACACACAAAACCAGACTTAAGCTCAAATGGCTAGCACACTAGAACGGAGCTCAAATCACTAGAATGTCGAACAAGTGCGCAAGAATGATGTGTGAGTGATCAATAGTTCTCAAAGGATGCTTGGTATCCTCCTCCATGCGCCTAGGGGTCCCTTTTATAGCCCCAAGGCAGCTAGGAGCCGTTGAGAGCAATCTGGGAAGGCAAATCTTGCCTTCTGTCGTCTGGCGCACCGGACAGTCTGGTGCACACCGGACACTGTCCGGTGCCCGATTTCTTTCCTTAAATGGCGCAGCCGACCGTTGGCAGCCAGAGAGCCGTTGGCGCACCGGACATGTCCGGTGCACACCGGACAGTCCGGTGCCCCCTTCTAGCCGTTGGCTCGGCCACGTGTCCCGCGCAGATCGCGCGACCGACCGTTGGCCCGGTCGACCGTTGGCTCACCGGACAGTCCGGTGCACACCGGACAGTCCGGTGAATTATAGCCATACGTCGCCGGTGAATTCCCGAGAGCGGCCAGTTTGCTCGAGCCAGCCTGGCGCACCGGACACTGTCCGGTGCACCACCGGACAGTCCGGTGCTCTCAGACTGAGCAGACTTTGGCTGAACAAAGCCATCTCATTTCCAATTCGATTTTTCCTTTTTCCAGCACTTAGACACAATACATTAGTCTCTAAAACAATGTACTAAGTCTGAGAAACATACCTTTTGACATGATTTGCACTTTGTCCACCACTTTGCATATATTAACACTTAAGCACTTGTGTTGGACTCTAAATCGCCAAAACACTTAGAAATGGCCCAAGGGCACATTTCCCTTTCAATCTCCCCCTTTTTGGTGATTTATGCCAACACAACATAAAGCAACTAGAACAAGTGCAATATCACTGCAAATGAAAACTCAAATTTGTTTTGAATCAAATTTGGCATATATGGATCATTATTTGCCACCACTTGGTTTGTTTTTGCAAATCAACCTCAAATTCCTATCTCTAAATCAAACACACTTGTAGAGACATAAAGAGAGTCATTCCAAGAGAAATTGATTCAAGATTTCAAACCTCCCCTTTTCCCCATCATCAACATTTCTCCCCACAAGAAGCCCTCCCCACAAGAAGCCAACTTTTGACAAGAGAGACAATAAAAGAGTTTTGACACACCAAAAGCCAACTTTTGACAAGAGAGACAATAAAAGAGTTTTGACACACCAAAAGCTCTATTCTACTATTTTCAAAATCTCTCAAGTGGTAGCTGATCCATTTATCGCTTTGGCCTTTATTTTCTCCCCCTTTGGCATCAAGCACCAAAACGGGATTAATCTTGGCCCCAGAACCCCATTGCCTCACCAAAATCTTCAATACGAATGCAAAGGCAATAAGAGTACATGAGATGAACTTGGAATAAGTTACCCTCTCATCGGAGTGTAGTGGAAGTCTTTCATGGTCCAAGTCCACCTTTTCCCTTTCAAACCTCCTTCGAGACTAAATCATCAAACTCAAGCACATGGTTAGTCTCAAAGGGTCAAGTTGTAACACATCTCCCCCTAAACATGTGCATCACTTTGCAACGGACTTGTGAGGTCCAGGGAGTGTTTGTACAACTTGAGCACCATAACTGAGCAACAAAATGCATAAGGAACATGATCAAAGGCATAAACACATGTATGCTATAAATCAATCCAAGTTATGTGAATCTAAGACATTTAGCTCACTACGCAACCTGCAAAAGGTCTTCTCATCAAGAGGCTTGGTAAAGATATCGGCTAGCTGGTTCTCGGTGCTAACATGAAACACTTCGATATCTCCCTTTTGCTGGTGGTCTCTCAAAAAGTGATGCCGGATGTCAATGTGCTTTGTGCGGCTGTGTTCAACAGGATTTTCCGCCATGCGGATAGCACTCTCATTATCACATAGGAGTGGGACTTTGCTCAGATTGTAGCCAAAGTCCCTGAGGGTTTGCCTCATCCAAAGTAGTTGCGCGCAACACTGTCCTGCGGCAACATACTTGGCCTCAGCGGTGGATAGGGCAACGGAAGTTTGTTTCTTAGAGTTCCATGACACCAGGGACCTTCCTAAGAATTGGCACGTCCCCGATGTACTTTTCCTATCGACCTTACATCCAGCATAGTCGGAATCTGAATATCCAATCAGGTCAAAGGTAGACCCCTTTGGATACCAGAGCCCGAAGCAAGGCGTAGCAACTAAATATCTAAGGATTCGCTTCACTGCCACTAAGTGACACTCCTTAGGATGGGATTGAAATCTAGCACACATGCATACGCTAAGCATAATATCCGGTCTACTAGCACATAAATAAAGTAAAGACCCTATCATTGACCGGTATGCCTTTTGATCAACGGACTTACCTCCTTTGTTGAGGTCGGTGTGTCCGTCGGTCCCCATCGAAGTCTTTGCGGGCTTGGCGTCCTTCATCCCAAACCGCTTTAGCAAGTCTTGCGTGTACTTCATTTGGGAGATGAAGGTGCCGTCCTTGTGTTGCTTTACTTGGAACCCGAGGAAGTAGTTCAACTCGCCCATCATCGACATCTCGAATTTCTGCGTCATTACCCTGCTAAACTCTTCACAGGACTTTTTATTAGTAGATCCAAATATTATGTCATCGACATAAATTTGGCACACAAAAAGATCACCATCACAAGTCTTAGTGAAAAGAGTTGGATCGGCTTTCCCAACCTTGAAAGCATTAGCAATTAAGAAATCTCTAAGGCATTCATACCATGCTCTTGGGGCTTGCTTAAGTCCATAGAGCGCCTTAGAGAGCTTACACACGTGGTCGGGGTACCGTTCATCCTCAAAGCCAGGGGGTTGCTCCACGTACACCTCCTCCTTGATTGGCCCGTTGAGGAAAGCGCTCTTCACATCCATTTGGAACAACCTGAAAGAATGGTGAGCGGTATATGCTAGCAAAATGTGAATGGACTCTAGCCTAGCCACAGGAGCAAAAGTCTCCTCAAAGTCCAAACCTGCGACTTGGGCATAACCTTTTGCCATAAGTCGTGCCTTGTTCCTTGTCACCACCCCGTGCTCGTCTTGTTTGTTGCGGAACACCCACTTGGTTCCCACAACATTTTGCTTGGGACGAGGCACCAGTGTCCAAACTTGATTTCTTTTGAAGTTGTTGAGCTCCTCCTGCATGGCCAACACCCAGTCCGGATCTAGCAAGGCCTCCTCTACCCTGAAAGTCTCAATAGAAGAGACAAGAGAGTAATGATCACAAAAATTAACTAATCGAGATCGAGTAGTTACTCCCTTGCTAATGTCACCCAAAATCTGGTCGACGGGATGATCCCTTTGAATCATCGCGCGAACTTGAGTTGGAGGTGTCGGTTGTCCTTCTTCCTCCATTACATGATCATCTTGTGCTCCCCTTGATCACACGCCTCCTTTTGATGAACCTGCTCATCGTCTTGAGTTGGGGGATGCACCATTGTTGAGGAAGAAGGTTGATCTCGTTCATCTTGTTCCTCTGGCGGCACATCTCCAATCGCAATGGTGCGTATTGCGGCTGTTGGAACTTCTTCTTCATCTACATCATCAACATCAACAACTTGCTCTCTTGGAGAGCCATTAGTCTCATCAAATACAACGTCGCTAGAGATTTCAACCAAACCCGATGATTTGTTGAAAACCCTATACGCCTTTGTATTTGAATCATAACCTAACAAAAACCCTTCTACAGCTTTGGGAGCAAACTTAGAATTTCTACCCTTCTTCACTAGAATGTAGCATTTGCTCCCAAATACACGAAAGTAAGATACGTTAGGTTTGTTACCGGTTAGAAGCTCATACGACGTCTTCTTGAGGAGTCGATGAAGGTATACCCTGTTGATGGTGTGGCAAGCCGTGTTCACGGCTTCCGACCAAAAGCACTCGGGGGTCTTGAATTCTCCAAGCATCGTCCTCGCCATATCGATGAGCGTCCTGTTTTTCCTCTCTACCACACCATTTTGTTGTGGTGTGTAGGGAGCGGAGAACTCGTGCTTGATCCCTTCCTCCTCAAGGTACTCCTCCACTTGAAGGTTCTTGAACTCGGACCCATTGTCGCTCCTTATCTTTTTCACCTTGAGATCAAACTCGTTTTGAGCTCTCCTTAGGAAGCGCTTGAGGGTCCCTTGGGTTTCAGACTTATCCTGCAAAAAGAATACCCAAGTGAAGCGGGAAAAGTCATCCACAATAACTAAACCATACTTACTTCCCCCTATGCTTAGATAGGCGACAGGTCCGAAGAGGTCCATATGTAGCAGTTCCAGGGGTCTTGATGTGGTCATCACATTCTTGCTGTGATGTGCTCCTCCCACTTGTTTACCTGCCTGACAAGCTGCACAAGGTCTATCTTTTTCGAATTGCACGTTAGTCAAACCTATCACGTGTTCTCCCTTTAGAAGCTTGTGAAGGTTCTTCATCCCCACATGTGCTAAGCGGCGATGCCACAGCTAGCCCATGCTAGTCTTAGCAATTAAGCATGCATCTAGACCGGCCTCTTCTTTTGCAAAATCAACTAAGTAAAGCTTGCCGTCTAATACACCTTTAAATGCTAATGAACCATCACTTCTTCTAAAGACAGACACATCTATGTTTGTGAATAAACAGTTATATCCCATATTGCACAATTGACTAACAGATAGTAAATTATATCCCAGAGACTCAACTAAGAACACATTGAAAATAGAGTGTTCATTTGAGATTGCAATTTTACCTAACCCTTTTACCTTGCCTTGGTTCCCATCACCGAATATTATTGAATCTTGGGAATCCTTGTTCTTGACGTAGGAGGTGAACATCTTTTTCTCCCCCGTCATATGGTTTGTGCATCCGCTGTCGATAATCCAGCTTGAACCCCCGGATGCATAAACCTGCAAGGCAAATTTAGGCTTGGGACTTAGGTACCCAACTCTTGTTGGGTCCTACAAGGTTAGTCACAATTGTCTTAGGGACCCAAATGCAAGTTTTATCACCCTTGCATTTTGCCCCTAATTTTCTAGCAACTATCTTCCTATCCTTTCTACAAATAGCAAAGGAAGCATTTAAAGCATGATATATTGTAGAAGGACCATTCATAACTTTCCTAGAAACATGAACAACATTCTTTCTAGGCACATGATGAACATATCTCCTAGACATATCTCTATTATGCATATACGAAGAACTAGAAGCAGACATAGCATGTGAATCATAAGCATGTGAATCATAACTTCTATAGTCATTTCTAGCATGTCTCCTATGATACATAAAAGCATGGTTCTTTTTAGTACTACTTGCCATAGGAGCCTTCCCTTTCTCATTGGCGGGAATGGGAACCTTATGGCTTGTTAAGTTCTTGGCTTCCCTCTTGAAGCCAAGTCCATCCTTAATTGAGGGGTGTCTACCAATCGTGTAGGCATCCCTCGCAAATTTTAGCTTATCAAATTCGCTCTTGCTGGTCTTAAGTTGAGCATTAAGACTAGCCAATTCATCATTAAGTTTGGAAATTGAAACTAGGTGTTCACTACAAGCATCAATGTCAAAATCTTTACACCTATTACAAGCTGCAACAATTTCTACACACGATGTTGATTTACTAGCTATTTCTAACTTAGCATTCAAATCATCATTAATGCTCCTTAAGTTAGAAATTGTCTCATGGCAAGAAGATAATTCACAAGAAAGCATTTCATTTCTTTTAACTTCTAGAGCATGAGATTTTTGTGCTTCTACAAATTTGTCATGTTCTTCATACAACAAATCCTCTTACTTTTCTAAAAGCCTATTCTTATCATTCAAGGCATCAATCAATTCATTAATTTTATCTACCTTGGTTCTATCTAGACCCTTAAATAAACATGAATAATCTATTTCATCCTCATCACTAGATTCGTCCTCACTTGAAGAAGCATAAGTAGAGTTTCGAGTACATACCTTCTTCTCCCTTGCCATAAGGCATGTGTGACGCTCGTTGGGGAAGAGGGATGACTTGTTGAAAGCGGTGGCGGCGAGTCCTTCATTGTCGGAGTCGGAAGAGGAGCAATCTGAATCCCACTCCTTGCCTAGATGCGCCTCGCCCTTTGCCTTCTTATAGTTCTTCTTCTTCTCCCTCTTGTTCCCTTGATCCTGATCACTATCATTGTCGGGACAGTTAGCAATAAAATGACCAAGCTTACCACATTTGAAGCATGAGCGCTTCCCCTTTGTCTTGGTCTTGCTTGGCTGCCCCTTGCGACCTTTTAGCGCCGTCTTGAATCTCTTGATGATAAGAGCCATCTCTTCATCATTAAGTCCGGCCGCCTCAATTTGTGCCACCTTGCTAGGTAGCGTCTCCTTGCTTCTTGTTGCCTTGAGAGCAAGAGGTTGAGGCTCATTAATTGGACCATTCAATGCGTCGTCCACGTATCTTGCTTCCTTGATCATCATTCGCCCGCTCACGAACTTTCCAAGTATCTCCTCGGGCGTCATCTTGGTGTACCTAGGATTCTCACGAATATTGTTTACAAGATGAGGATCAAGGACAGTAAAAGACCTTAGCATTAGGCGGACGACGTCGTGGTCCGTCCATCGCGTGCTTCCATAGCTTCTTATCTTGTTGACAAGGGTCTTGAGCCGATTGTACGTTTGGGTTGGCTCTTCTCCCCTTATCATAGCGAATCTCCCGAGTTCGCCCTCCACCAACTCCATCTTGGTGAGCATTGTGACGTCATTCCCCTCATGAGAGATCTTGAGGGTGTCCCAAATTTGCTTGGCGTTATCCAAGCCGCTCACTTTGTGGTATTCATCCCTGCACAATGAGGCTAGAAGAACAGTAGTAGCTTGTGCATTTTTATGAATTTGCTCATTAATGAACATGGGACTATCCGTACTATCAAAGTGCATTCCACTCTCTACAATCTCCCATATACTAGGATGGAGAGAGAACAAGTGACTACGCATTTTGTGACTCCAAAATCCGTAGTCTTCTCCATCAAAATGAGGAGGTTTACCAAGTGGAATAGATAATAAATGAGCATTTGTACTTTGAGGAATACGAGAGTAATCAAAAGAAAAGTTCGAATTGACCGTTTTCTTTTTCTCGTAGTCGTCGTCGTCCTTTTGGGAAGAGGAAGATTTGTCGTTGTCGTAGTAGACGATCTCCTTGATGCGCCTTGTCTTCTTCTTCTTCCCGTCTTTGCGCTTGTGGCCCGAGCCCGAGTCGGTAGGCTTGTCATCCTTCGGCTCGTTGAAGATGGACTCCTTCTCGTTGTTGTTGACCACCATCCCCTTTCCCTTAGGATCCATCTCTTCGGGCGATTAGTCCCTTCTTGAAGAGAACAGCTATGATACCAATTGAGAGCACCTAGAGGGGGGGTGAATAGGTGATCCTGTAAAACTTAAAACTTAAGCCACAAAACATGGTTAAGTGTTAGCACAATAATCACCAAGTGGCTAGAGAGGAGTCTCAACAAAACACAGTAACCACAAAGATATCAATCACAGAGATGACACAGTGGTTTATCCCGTGGTTCGGCCAAGACCAACGCTTGCCTACTCCACGTTGTGGCGTCCCAACGGATGAGGGTTGCAATCAACCCCTCTCAAGCGGTCCAAAGACCCACTTGAATACCACGGTGTTTTGCTTTGCTTTTCTTAATCCCGTTTGCAAGGAATCTCCACAACTTGGAGTCTCTCGCCCTTACACTTGAAGTTCACAACGAAGCACGGAGCAAGGGAGGGATTAGCAACTCACACAAGACACAAAGATCACAGCAAATACGCACACACAAAACCCAGACTTAAGCTCAAATGGCTAGCACACTAGAACGGAGCTCAAATCACTAGAATGTCGAACAAGTGCGCAAGAATGATGTGTGAGTGATCAATAGTGCTCAAAGGATGCTTGGTATCCTCCTCCATGCGCCTAGGGGTCCCTTTTATAGCCCCAAGGCAGCTAGGAGCCGTTGAGAGCAATCTGGGAAGGCAAATCTTGCCTTCTGTCGTCTGGCGCACCGGACAGTCCGGTGCACACCGGACACTGTCCGGTGCCCGATTTCTTTCCTTAAATGGCGCAGCCGACCGTTGGCAGCCAGAGAGCCGTTGGCGCACCAGACATGTCCGGTGCACACCGGACAGTCCGGTGCCCCCTTCTAGCCGTTGGCTCGGCCACGTGTCCTGCGCAGATCGCGCGACCGACCGTTGGCCCAGTCGACCGTTGGCTCACCGGACAGTCCGGTGCACACCGGACAGTCCGGTGAATTATAGCCGTACGTCGCCGGTGAATTCCTGAGAGCGGCTAGTTTGCTCGAGCCAGCCTGGCGCACCGGACACTGTCCGGTGCACCACCGGACAGTCTGGTGCTCTCAGACTGAGCAGACTTTGGCTGAACAAAGCCATCTCATTTCCAATTCGATTTTTCCTTTTTCCAGCACTTAGACACAATACATTAGTCTCTAAAACAATGTACTAAGTCTGAGAAACATACCTTTTGACATGATTTGCACTTTGTCCACCACTTTGCATATATTAACACTTAAGCACTTGTGTTGGACTCTAAATCACCAAAACACTTAGAAATGGCCCAAGGGCACATTTCCCTTTCAGGTACCCGGTATAATGGATGCCTAAACTCATAGTACCTTTTAGATAGCGCATAACTCTCTTAAGAGCACGTCAGTGATCATCTCGCGGATTTGAAACAAACTGGCTAAGTTTGCTCACAGCAAACGAGATGGTAAGCCTCGTAACGCTAACTAAGTATATGAGTGAACCAATTATTTGGGGATATCTCAATTGATCCCTAGATATCCTTCGATTTTTCTTCAATAGCTTACTAGGATCATAAGGTGTTGGAGCAGGTTCACATTCGCTATAATGAAAGCAACTCAAAAGCTTTTCCACATAATAGGATTGCACAAGTGTAATCCCACCATTGCCTTCTCTTAGTAGCTTAATGTTAAGAATAACATCAGCTTCTCCTAAATTTTTCATTTAAAAATTATTAGACAAAAAGTCTTTTGTCTCTTTAATCACATCAAGGCTCGTCCCCAAGATTAGAATGTCATCAACATACAGGCATAAAATTACTCCATCTCCCCACCATACCGATAATATACACATTTGTCTACTTCGTTCACAACAAAGCCGATAGATGACAAAGTTCTATCGAACTTTTCATGCCTTTGCTTAGGTGCTTGTTTTAGGCCATACAAAGATTTCAATAATTTACACACTGTTGGGGGTCTGCTTCGTCGCTGAAGGTCCCATAAGAACAAACACCTTCGGAAGACTGGCACAAAGCCAAAGCTATCAATCAAAGAGCTTCAGAGTACATTTTCAAATGCACCGAATTAAAGATGAAATGACCAATCGGCCCGTGATAACTTGTATTATGATTGTAAATCTTCGTAAAGGACATGAATGTAATTTCTCACAGGCTGTGTCCTGTGCCTATAAATAGGTGAACAGTACCCCTGTACTGTTCACGCTGTCCTGTATTCGCTCATGCGCAACACTTGGATTTTTACCATCTGTCAAGTCGAAGGTATAAATGTAATTAATATCATATTTGAATATTCAAGTTTATATAATGAAGACATGTGAATGATATTATATATTCGTGTTATCTTTCATATTTCATATGTTTCACCTTTCATTTTCTTATACCATGATTATGAAGGTACGTCCTTCATGACCTTCGTCCGAAGATTGTTATATCCTATGGGAAATAATGCTTCGAAGGACGAAGGACATTAACATTTAATACTCTGTGTTGCCTTGTTCTTGACTCATAGCATTTGAGAACAAGTCCCCAACATTGGCGCCCACCTCTGGTGAACTCACTTCCACTGTCGAGCTGATGGCTTCATTCAACAATGAAGCTGAAGTAGCTTCGGCTACGAAGATGGTGCTCCCGATAACAGGCGGTTCATGTTCAGAATCGGCCAACAAGAAGCAGAAGAAGGAGGCTCAGATAAGGGTGCAGCATGTTGGGGTGTAGGGACCCTTCATCAAGTCAAAATGGTCCCACATCCTAATCACCTTCTCCCAGGAGGACCTTCAGCTCAAGGATTACCCTCACAATGATGCTATGGTTATCTCTTGTGTTATCAAGGGATTCCTGGTCCACAATGTTCTGGTTGATACAGGTAGTGCAACGGATATCATATTTGCTAAGGCCTTCAGACAGATGCAAGAGCCAGAGGACAAGATTCATGACGCTACACACCCTCTTTGTGGCTTCGGAGGAAGGCAGATTGTAGCACTTGGCAAGATCACAATGCCAGTGACCTTCGGATTTGTCCACAACACAAGGACTGAACAGGTTGTGTTTGATATTGTTAACATGGAATACCCCTACAATGCAATCATTGGTCGTGGGACACTTAATGCTTTCGAAGCAATTCTTCATCCAGCATACCTATGCATGAAGATACCTTCGGAACAAGGGCCTATTGCAATTCATGGAAGTCAGGAAGCTGCCAGAAAGGCTGAGGGAAATTGGACAGACTCAAAAGCTATCCACAATATAGATGGAGCTGAAGCTTGTGAGCAGTACAAGTATAGAAGAGAGAAGGATGCTTCGGCTGATCAGCCGAAGCCCATGCTTCTATGTGAAGACATAGCAGAGCAGAAGGTACTGCTGGGGTCTCAATTATCTGAAGAGCAGGAAAAAAAACTTTTGATAAGGTTTTTATTCAACAACAAAGATGTTTTTGCATGGTCGGCCAATGATCTCTGTGGTGTCAACAGGGATGTCATTGAACATTCACTCAATGTCGATCCATCCTTTAGGCCGAGAAAGCAAAGGCTTCGGAAAATATCTGATGATAAAGCCGAAGGTGCTCGGAATGAAGTAAAAAGACTTCTTAGTGCTGGTGTCATCAGAGAAGTAAAATATCCAGAGTGGCTGGCCAATACTGTTATGGTGTAGAAGGCCAATGGTAAATGGAGAATGTGTATTGATTTCACGGATCTCAACAAGGCCTGTCCGAAGGACGAATTTCCATTACCAAGGATAGACTCTCTTATGGATGCAGCAGCTTCTTCAGAACTTATGAGTCTTCTGGATTGCTACTCAGGATATCATCAAATATGGATGAAGAAGGAGGATGAGCCGAAGACTAGCTTCATAACTCCCAGTGGAACCTATTGCTATCTTCGGATGCCTGAGGGGCTCAAAAATGCTAGAGGCAGTTTCAGCAGGATGATGGCCAAGGTCCTTCATTCCCAGATAGGCAGAAATGTGCTAACATATGTTGATGATATCATAGTAAAAAGCACGAAGCAAGAAAATCACATCACTGATCTGCAAGAAACATTTGCTAATTTTAGACAAGCTAGCCTAAAATTAAATCCTGAAAAGTCTATCTTTGGAGTGTAGAAGGGTAAGTTCCTTAGCTGTCTGGTTTCAACGAAGGGGATTGAAGCTAATCCAAGCAAGATCGAAGCCATCCTTCGAATGGAACCGCCGAGCACAAAGAAGGGGGCCCAACGGTTGGCAGGAAGACTGGCTTCATTGAATAGATTTATTTCTAGATCAGCAGAAAGAAACTAGCCATTCTTTGAAATACTAAAGTCAGCCAAAGTCTTTCAATGAGGCCCAGCTCAACAGAAAGCCTTCGAAGAGCTGAAGCAATACTTAATTGATATAACAACATTAACTCCACCTACGCCAGGGGCTCCGTTACTATTGTATGTGGCAGCTTCACACTCTGCAGTGAGTGTGGCGCTTGTGCAGGAGAAATTGGAAGGACAAATCAAAAAGCAAGCCCAGTATACGTTGTCTCGGAAGTTCTAAGCTTATCAAAGAAAAATTATACAGAATTGGAGAAGGTGTTGTATGTTGTCTTAATGGCCTCCAGGAAGCTTCGGCATTATTTTCAAGCATTCAATATAATTGTTCCTTCATCACAGCCTCTGAAGGATATCATGAGGAATAGAGAAGCTACTGGAAGAATTGGAAAGTGGGCTGCGGAACTCAATGAATTCAGCATTGATTATGTGCATAGATCTTCAATTCAGTCCCAGGCGTTAGCAGACTTCATCGCTGACTGGACGCCAGAGGCTCAGGAAGAAGAAGCAAATAAAGATGCCGAAGCTTGGACAGTGTTCTGTGACAGTTCCTGGGGAACCTTCGGGGCAGGTGCAGCTGCTGTCTTAGTTGCACCTTCCAAAGTCAGAACATGTTATGCAATAAAACTTGATTTCAGCTGCACAAATAATATTGCTGAATATGAAGCCTTAATTTTGGGGCTTCGGAAGTTAAAGGAAATGGGGATAAGAAAGGTGGTCCTTAAAACTGATTCCCAAGTTATTTCTGGTCATGTTGACAAGAGTTGCAGGGCAAGAGACCCGAAGCTTGAGAAATACCTGGACACAGTTCGAAAGCTTGAAGCTTCTTTCGAAGGGTTTTCTGTCAAGAATATTCCACGAGGAGAAAACGAGCATGCTGATCTGCTAGCCAAGTCAGCGGCACAGGGGCTGCCTCTACCTTCGAAAGTATTCTTTGAGACAATAAGAGCACCTTCAGTAGAACTTCTTGAAAGAGCAGTGCTCAATATATCTCCTGTTCATAGTGAAGATTGGAGGACTGAGATTATATCTTTTCTCCAAGGTAACTGCCTTTCAGATGACGAAGCTTATAATAAGAGAATGGAGGCAAGAACAAGACCATATGTAATAATAGAAGGGGAGTTATACAAACATGGAGTCTGCTCTCCACTTCTCAAGTGTCTATCCAGAACCGAAGGTATAGAGCTGATGAAGGAAATACATGCAGGCTTGTGTGGATCCCACATTGGATCTAGGCCTTTGCTGGGGAAGGTCTTCAGATAAGGATTTTATTGGCCGAAGGCAGCTTCGGATGCAACGGATCTGGTCCAAAAGTGCGAAAATTGTCAAAAATGTGCAAGAGACCAGAAACAACCTTCATCGCTAACCCAGCTAATACAACCAACCTGGCCATTGCAAAGATGGGGCCTGGATTTGTTAGGTCCACTTCAACCAGCACAAGGCAATTTAAGATATGTTGTGGTTGCTGTAGAAGATTTTTCCAAGTGGATTAAAGCGAAGCCTTTGGCCACAATAACTTCGGTCACAGTCCAGAAATTCTTTTGGCAAAACATTGTTTGTCGCTTCGGCGTACCAAAGGCTATAACTGTGGACAACAGAACACAGTTTGATGCCGAAGCTTTCAAGGAATTCTTTGATCAAATTGGCACGAAGATTCACTTTGCGTCAGTCAGACATCCAGAGTCAAATGGACTTTTCGAAAGAGCAAATGGTATTATAATGACAGGAATAATGAAGTTAATTTTTAACCAACCCAGAGGAAAGTGGCCAGAAGAATTGATTAAAGTGGTGTGGAGCCACAATACAACTGTATCAAGATCAACAGGTTTTACGCCATTCAAGTTATTATTTGGTGACGAAGCTATAACCCCAGAAGAAGCTAAAGCGGGGTCAATAAGAACAACAGCTTCGACTGAAGACGAAGTTGATTATCATGTGGCAAAAGACACTATAGAAGGGGTCAGACTTCAGGCTGTGGAGAATGTAAATAAGTATCAAGCCGAAACAATAAAATGGCGCGACAGAAAAGTCCGACTGAAAAATATCAAGCCAGGGCATTTGGTGCTTCGGAGAGTGGCTAATCCGGACACAGTAGGCAAACTACAGCTGAAGTGGGAAGGACCTTTTTTGGTAGTATCTTCGTCAAGGCCCGGTTCTTACAGATTAAAGGATATGGATGGCAATGACATTCCTAGATCTTGGAACGCGGATGAGCTTCGACGGTATTATGTATAGATTAATGTAATCTTTTTCATTTTTCTATGGCACCCTTTTCCTTTCCAAAGGGGGAGAAACGTTTTTAATGGGGCCATAGTTTGTAATTTTTTCTTTTCTTATTCAGCTCTATGAGAGCAAAATCCCCCAAAATATGTAAATGTAAAATCTGAGCATGCACCATCGAGTGCAGAGAAAAAGAAAAAATAGGGAGAAGCTCGAAAGTCGTCCCTAAGGGGATGCAGAGCATGATGAAGCTACAAAAAGCCGTTCCTAAGGGAGCGCAGCGTAAGTTTTCTGCTCAAAAGCCGTTCCTAAGGGAATGCAGAGCCAAATACCGCCAAAATATAAGGCAAAGCGCGAAAAGTCAACGTGAATACCGCCGAAATAGAAGGCGAAGAATTCAAAAGACGTTCCTAAGGGGATGCTGAACTTACACCGAAAAATAAGCGGTGCAGCCGAAAAATAAACGGCAAAGAGATTTCAGTTATTCCTAAGGGAATGAAGGTTGCGGATGAAGCTTCGAATGTGTGTGTTTGGGCATTCATTTGCATGATACATTACATCATACATTGCATTCATAAACATTCATTTAGACATATATAGGATCATCATCATCATATCATACAGATACAGATAGTTGCTTTGGCCCTAAGTATACAGCTTCAAAAGCAAATTCATGCTTCGCTGTGTACGAAAAGAAGGGAAGGTGTTTTTTGCCTTCGGCTCAAAAAATACAAGTTTCGTCCACATCAAAGCATTTCATACATCGATGGATAGGTAAAAAATATATTACAAGGTATGTACAAATTTACAGAGTAGAATCTGATTCTTAAGTTACAATATTCTTTATAAAGGTTAATACAAGAGTTTTCTTAGAATTTTTCCACAACTAGGTATTCGAGCTTCATCATCATCTGTTGAGCTTCGGATCGTCTTCTAAGCTTTGGCTCTATGTTCTTCGGCTTCGTCATCCTGTACATATCAAAGCATTATAAGAAAAATTCAAGTTTCGAGGAAAATGTAAGCACAAGGTATGATTTTATTACCGGCTTGAGATGACTTCGAGCTTCGTCACCAGCTAGGCTTCGCCCACCCTTCGTCCATATTTGCTTTATAAATCTGTTTCCTATGCTTCGAGCTAGGCTGGGGATATCAATCAGATCTGCTGGTGATAAGCTGAAGTTTGGTCTATTAACAATCTTTCCTTGCGTGCAACCAGACTTCATGAAGGCAACAGTTGTGCCCCGAGAAGCTAGTAGGGCACAGAAATCACCGTGTCCGGCTATAACTTCATCAAGAGCATCAACTTCACCCTCAATGTGTTTGAAGGTCCCTGGCAGGTCTTCAACCAAAGGACTGAATTTCTCAGAGCTGGCTCCAACCGAGTTGAAGACCTGTTTTAGCAGCTGCACGCATCGGTTGCTGAACTCTAGACATTTATCTTGAAGCTCTTTCAATGATTTTTGCAAATTTGAACTTTTTTCGACCTCAGCCTCAAACTTCGTATCAAGTTTCTGCTTTTCTTGTTCGAAGCTTTCTGATTTTGAGAGAAGCTCCTTATTCAACTTTGCAATTTTGGCTTCAGCTTCTGCCAGTAGGCCTTCCATTGTCTAAAGTTCGAAATCTTTCTTTTCAAGAGCAGCTGTTTGATCTTTTATTTTGCTTTCTAAACCTTCAATTATAATCTCATGTTTTTTGTCTTCAAGGTCTTGTTGCATCCTCAAAGCTTTGCTTAATAGCATACTCTGTGTAGAAGCAAGCTTCGTCAGCAAACACCTTCGTTGTTAAAAATAATGAAAAGTCGAAGAAAAGTTTTTACCTTGAAGTTAGAATAGAATAAACTACCAACGATATGTTGTTGTCGGTAGCGGCTGATATCGGTCTCAAGCTTCGGGAAACCAATACTCTTCGATAGAGTACCGACGACCTTCGCTCCAGTCCGGTCTCGGAGACAACCTAAGCTTTCATCGTCAATACCGCCGAAGAGCATTGCCCCTGGATGATACCCTCGGGATATGGCATACTCTCTCAACTCTTCTTTCTCAGCCTTTGTCAATTCTTGTCTAGTTAAGTTTTGAAAGTTGAAGTTTTCTTCTTCTTAAGTATCTTCGGCTATTTCCTTCTCTTTCCCAGGCACTGTGGCCATGGTCTCTTCGGCGGCTGTAGCAGCTTCTTCTGCGGCCATGTCCAGAAGTATTTTATCAATATCAGAAAGTGTGCTTTCTAGGTTTGCATCTTCGGCAGCTGCAGCTTCAGCAGGTGCAGCTTCGGTAGCTGTAGCGCTCTAGACAGCTAGTGCCTTTGACGCCGAAGCTGGTGGTGGTGTCTCTTCAATAGCTTCTGTCACAGTAATAATCCTTCATTTTTCGACCTAGCAGACTTCTTCGCTGCCGAGGGCTCCTTCTTCTTCTGTAAAAGCTTTGTTAGATGTGGCCCCAGTGGACTTAGCTTGATAGGC
Organism: Zea mays; assembly: GCF_902167145.1. Lineage (NCBI taxonomy): Eukaryota > Viridiplantae > Streptophyta > Magnoliopsida > Poales > Poaceae > Zea > Zea mays. The sequence continues at coordinate 131,867,096 of NC_050098.1, read as the reverse complement.
AAGGATTCAGTCATTACCTTTAGAATTTCTTCCACGTCAGCAACAGAAGGTGTTGAAGGAGTCTCTTCTTCCATATCAGTTGCCTTCTGCTTCGGTGCCGTAGCTTTCCTTTTCTTCGGAGCAACTGCCTTCGGCTCAGGGCTCAATTTTCTTTTCTTCAGGATTTCTTCATCTTCTTTCACCATTCTAGCAGCTTGTCTGCCCACAACGTTAACAATTCTTTTTTCTTTTTTTCCCTTCGGCGCCCTTGTTCAATCGCTCATAGTCTGGATATTCAAAATTCAGGGCATCCATTACCCGATTCAATCTTCGCTTCGGTCGGGCACCGAAGGCTGCAGTCATCAACTGATCTTCTTTTCTCGTATAATTGCCCAAAATCTCGTTGCACATAACTTCAATTGTATCCAACCATTCTTGGCAGGGTTCTTTGAAGTGTTTCTTGAACTTGAAATGATAGGGCAGCCAAACGAGTTCATTCTTCTTCTTCTCTTTTTCAAGCTTCGGCATACCCCATTCCCTCAGCGTTGGGAATACTCGGTTGGCCAAGTATTCTTGAACTAAATCCCTAGTTCCAATGTGTTCAGATACAACTCTAAACTCATACACAGCATCTGGGCATGGTTCCCCCGGTGTCATGTTGCACTGAGGCCTAGTCAGCCCGAAGGTTAACTCCAGCGGGCTCTGTACTACCTTCTCCTTTTTCTCATCAATCTTAACATAAAACCATTTAGATTTCCAATCGGTCGGCCATTTAGAGCGATAGCTGACCACTTGTGTCTTCATGTCTTTGCGATAAGCAAAATTATAGCAGCCGAAGTTCTCATGCAGTCCGTCTTCCCTAGCCTTCGTTTGATAATGAAGTTCATGTACTCGGCAGAAGGCTTCGGCGAGCGGCTCCACCCCTTGACTTCGGAGAGCCTAGATATACACGCTGAGCCTAACAATGCCGTTAGGAATCAGCTGATGATGGTAAATCTCAAAATTTTCCAAGACATCTACAATCATCCCGTGCAGAGGAAATCTCAACCCTGCTTTGAAGAAGCTCTTAAAACCACCACTTCATCATTTTCTGGCTTCGGGATAGTCTCTTCCCCACCAAAATGAATCAACCCCTTATCGGCTTCTCGGAAGTAACCTAACTTTGTCATCATAGCCATATCAGCTTCAGACACAGTTGACTTCCCAAAATCCAAATGGCTGGGCTTCGATGGCATAGCGGTGTTATAATCAATCTCTTCTTCACCAATATCGCCCTCTTCAATATCTGTCTGCTCCACTTCAGTATCAGGGGCGTCTTCGTCAGGGGCGCCCTTCGTCACAACTAGTCCCGACCGCCTCATAACCTTAGAGATCGGAGCAGTTTCAGTAGCTTCGGTTTCCTCTCCGTCGTGTGTAACCCTAGCTGTTGACCGCACCCTGGCCATTTAATGTGGAATTTCTTGCGTTTTGACGAACTTGATTATTTTTTAAAAAACTCCCTCTTGTCACGAAGCTAGGGCAAAGTGATCCTTTGATTGGGAATACGATGAACAAGCTTCGGCGGTGATCAAATTTTTTGGCAGCACAATAGTGCAATAGCAGTAAATACTGTGGTAACTTCACAACTACCCGTCTGTTTATATAGTGCTGCAGGTGGGAAGGTGAATCGTCAAGTCGCTCGCACCCGCTGAACAGTCACCCGCACTCGCTGAACGGTGGACCATAGTGCCTAAGAAGCTGAATCACCAGATCGCGCGTACCCGTTGTATGGTGGGACCACCCTTCACTCGGAATATTTAAATCGTTTCTCGGCAACGAGCTAAGGGAAGGTGTTTTTTGGACCTTCGGCATTCCGAAGCCTGAGAGAGTTTTTCACGGGTCGAGCTCGTTACGAAAAACGATCTGGCACCGTGAAGGGGCTACTGTTGGGGGTCTGCTTCGTCGCCGAAGGTCCCATAAGAAGAAACACCTTCGGAAGACTGGCACAAAGCCGAAGCTATCAATCAAAGACCTTCGGAGTACATTTCCAAATGCACCGACTTAAAGATGAAATGACCAATCGGCCCGTGATAACTTGTATTATGATTGTAAACCTTTGTAAAGGACATGAATGTAATTTCTCACAGGCTGTGCCCTGTGCCTATAAATAGGTGAACAGTACCCCTGTACTGTTCACGCTGTCCTGTATTTGCTCATGCGCAACACTTGGATTTTTACCTTCTGTCAAGCCGAAGGTATAAATGTAATTAATATCATATTTGAATATTCAAGTTTATATAACGAAGACATGTGAATGATATTATATGTTTATTCGTGTTATCTTTCATATTTCATATGTTTCACCTTTCATTTTCTTATACCATGATGATGAAGGTACATCCTTCATGACCTTCGTCCGAAGATTGTTATATCCTAAGGGAAATAATGCTTCGAAGGACGAAGGACATTAACATTTAATACTCTGTGTTGCCTTGTTCTTGACTCATAGCATTTGTGTAATACTCAAAATTGTATAAAGGGATTATATAGTGATTTCCTTATTATATGTGCCTCATTTGCATCATAAAAAGAGCATACATAAAATTTAGAGATGAACTAAAACGAAGGATAAAAAATATGCATCATGTTGGAGATTTTGTTTGCTTGTGCATTTAAATAATAACAACAATATATTAGTAGGAATACAATAATGAGTGGAGAGTATGAATTAGCCACTAGATTGAAACTTGAGTTTAGAAAGAAATATTATAAAATACAAAATAAATTCATAAATGAATTCCATGATAGTATGACCAAATTGAATGGTTAATATGAGTTTAAATTTGCACTTAAGTTTGAATTCTAAATTTGTATTCAAAATAATTAAGAATAAGGAAAATAGAAAATAAACTGAAGAGAAAACGGGACAGCCTCGGTTTGGGCCAAATTCTCCCTTGGCCCATCTCTACTCCACTCAGCCCACAGCCTCCCGCGCTCTTGCTCACTGGTGGGCAGGGCCCGCCTGTCATGCCCTCATCAGGGATGCTTGGCGGTGCGGTGTCGTTGCGGGCGGTCCCACGCGTCAGCCGCTCTCTACAGCTATCCCGCGGACCCCTTCGATCAGACCACTAGTCACCACGCGCGCGCCTCATATCGTCGATTCGTGGGCCCTTTCTGGTCCGAGTCTTCCACCTCGCCGTCTGCGCAGACCGAGTCCGTCGCCAGCAATGTCGGGATCCCCTCAACCACTTCGCCGCTGACCTTCGCGCGCGTCCTGGGCATCATCCGCTCTGACCAGTGGAGCCACTACGCCAGAGATCCACATCCACACCCCTGTTGTGGTTGTTGGTTGGACTTGCCGCGCGACGCGGACCTCCACCATGGGCGCATCGCGAGCTCCGCGGGTGAGCTAGGATTTCGGAAATCCTAACAAACTCGGACTTCGGGCGATAAAGGGGGAGCTCCCGTGACCCGTTCTTTCCCTCTCGCGCAGACCCTTTCCCTCGGAACAAAAATCGCCGCCACCAGAGACTCTACGCGCCGCCGCCGTCAACACCTAGATACTACCTTGCCCGAGCTCTATCTTGGACCCGGGAAGGTTCGCGGGCGCTCGTGGATCATCTGCGAGTCGTGGGGGGAAACACTGGCGCACTCGAGTACTCCGAATTGCTTGCCGGTCTTCACGGGATCTTCAGAAGCCGCCCCTCGCCGCGGATAGCATCCTTGTGGCCGTCTCTGCTCTTGGTAAGTTACCCAACCTCCCCTTCGTGGTCCCATAATCGCGTAGGACCGATTTAATTAAGGAATCATGGGTCGGGACGCTGGATTGGCCGAACTCCGGCCATCTCTCCACCGTGGGCGGTGTAGGCGCCATCGGGTGGGTGTCCTGGTGAGGAAGAAGCGCGCTAGCCGTCGATCTCGATCTGTGCGGGCGCGATTAGATTAGGGCGGTACCGATTCGACCGGGTGAGCGTGGTCCGTCCGATTCCGATCCTGCGCGCTCGGATTGACTTTTGTTGTTTAAAATCTGTGTCGTTGGATCGACATTATGCGGCTAGGATTAGAAGACTTCATAACCCTGCGCACGGTTGATAGCAGCCGTGTGATTTTGATCTGAGGGCCTCGGCTACTTAAAATCGGGACCGTCAGTATCCGATCCGAGGGACGTCGTCGTGTAACGTTTCATAATAGATAAGATCTAATCGTAGCCGTCCGCTGTTGATCTTGCGGCCGTGAACCTTCCATACCCCTTCGCCGTGCCCAGTTCGCATTTGAGCCCCTATACTTTTACAAAATTAACCCGCGATACAGTCCAGTGATAGCCTGAGTCTTGTACTCTTTTTCACCAGAGCCCCTGCGCTTCACAGTATTTGAGGCCCAGTCCAGAGACCAATAAAAATATAAAATTAAGTATAGAAAATGATTTTTTAATAAAAAAACAATACTAGAAACTTGTATAATTCATATATAATTCATTTTAGCTCCAAATTGAGTCATTCCAGTTGCAATAATTTTGTATTAATATTGTCTACCAACTAGTAATACTGCTTAGCCGTGAAACTTGAATTAAAATTATTCTTTTGGATTAATCTATTCTAAGCACTAAATAATTTCCGAAATTCATAACTTGGTAACTGCAACTCCGAATTTAGTGGTTCTTGTTTCTACGATCTCGTAACGTCACGTAGATTATTTTATGCAGTTTGATCTTATGTTTGATGTAATGTTAATTTTGCCCATACATGTTTGTTTGTATTGGTACGTTTAGCAGTGAGGAAACGTATCACCTGAAGAGCAAGTTGGTAACTGGAATCTCAAGTGCTAGGCAAGTTGTGCCCTTGACCACTTTTTACCCAATAATGTTCTTTAATATCATTTATTCATGCATAGGTTAATTTTGATGGGATCCAATAGGTTACCCTAGATTGTTTATCTCATTACCTTGTTTACCCCTGAATCATTTGGGTAGTTTGCTATTGCTTTACATGGATTTGGGATAATTATTTATCATATCTATGTTCCAGTTATTTTGTTATTCTATTTATGTTCATGTCAAGATCAATAATGTTAATTGGAACATAGAGCTTAACTTGAGAAACACGTGCCACCACAAGGGTTTATGGACGCCCTTGGCTGATTAATTAGGAAAGCTAGTGGAGGACTACCTTACCCGAAAGGGGCAAGGGCAGTAGGGGAGTGGTCAGTGTAGGGAGGTCCTTGGTTGATTTTGCTGCGATGGCGGTCAGGCAAGAACCCTGCATTGGAGCTTCCTATAACTGTAGCGGGTTTTCTGAAGCTAGTGGAACTTTGTAAAGGCCTCGTAGTGTTACCCTGCCTCGCCTCCTCGGTAGAGGTGTATGGGAAGTCGCGATCCCTGGGCAGATGGGTAACATGACTTGTGGGTAAAGGGTACCACCTCTGCAGAGTGTAAAACTGGTATACTAGCCGAGCTCACGGTGATGAGTAGCTCAGGACTCTCTGATGATTAACTTATGGAACTAAATTCAATTTGTCATATGCATTGCATCGCAGGTGATGTTGTTACTTTTGTTCTACTACTTAATTGGGTTGGTATTTACTTATACTTAGTAATTGCTAATAAAATTTTGACCAACTTTAAAAGCAATGCTCAGCTCTAACCATCCTCTTTGGTAAGCCTTACACTTCACGTGAGCTCCCACCTTTGGTGAGTTCATGCACATTATTTCCCACAACTTGTTGAGCGATGAACGTATGTGAGCTCACTCTTGCTGTCTCACACCCCCCCACAGGTCAAGAACAGGTACCGCAGGATGAGGCGCAAGGAGGATGTTGCGATGAGTTCATGAGAGATCTAGGCCGTCGTCTCCCAGTCAACTTTGGGTTACTGGATCGTTGTCTCCTTATATGTAATTATTTATTTTGTATAGAACTCCTATTATATAGTAAAGTTGTGACATTCGATCCTGTGCCATGATTCATCATATGTGTGAGACTTGGTCCTAGCACACCTGGTGATTATGTTCGCGCCCGGGCTTTGGACACCTAAACTCCGGGTGTGACAAAAGTGGTATCAGAGGAATGTTGACTGTAGGACGAAACCTAGATAGAAATGGACAAAACTATTACCTACTTACCTTACTCTGATTCTTTTCTAAACTTATCTTAATCTTTTCTCATCTATTTCCGCTTCACTCTGATTATTCTTACCTTTTATTTTTAAAGACAAATGTGGATTTCACACTTTGAAATCCTGTGCCTAAAGTGACTTTAGGAATAGGAGACCTATTCATAGGAACCACAACAAAACTATTTTTTTATATATAAATATTTGTATGCTTGAATGTTTGTTCTTATGATACTTGTCTGATTTGGATCTTTGATTGAGTGTGATGAGTTGTGGAGTAATGTCCACAATTACATCTACATATACCTATAGGCATAAATATAAATGAATAAAATTCATGAGATAACTAAACAACCTAGATTATCCTCCATTAAAGTGTATCTATTTCATATAGATCCATCTTATCTTAAAAGATTCTCTCTTATCCCAATAGATTCATCTTATCTTGAAGGAATCATCTTATCCTAACCACTCTACTTATCTCATCCTAAAGTAATAACCAAGATCTAATTAATGAGATTTTATCTAGTCTATCTAGTCATAACAATCTAACCTAGATCTGATCTGATGTGATAGATTAATCCAACCTAACGAAGTCTAACCTTAAGTTGAGCTACTCTAATCTAATTTACTTAAACAAGTTAGTTAATACTGGTAACATAGATTATATTATATTCCTATAAATGGGTGCTAAACCTGAATTGGTGTCTTAGACCAACTCGTCCGTGAAACCACAACCTAGCCTATGTTATAGGTTGCCCAACCCATTTATCCCAAAAGTAAACCTTGTTGGGCCTATCCATCCAAGCACCGACAACTATCTTAACCATATATCCTTAACTCGGATGATAACTCCAAGAATAAAGGCCAAAGAAGACCAACCACGTCAAAGAAAGATAAGCATCAACTCAAGTCTTCAAAGATCAAGTTAGATCGCGAGAGGATTCAAGATCCAGAGTTCATGATGAAGTCTTTCCTTATTATACCCTTGCCACAGCCTCTACTTGCCATAACCGTACCTCATCTGACCTAATAAATGTCTAGACATATAATATTCATATGTAAAAACTTGAACAAAACTTTTATTCCCGAAACCAAATGAGAAACTAAAATTCTAGACCAAACCTATTGTATCCCTTTTCTTACAAATCTCGAGGACGAGATTATTTTTAAGGGGGTAGGATTTGTAATACTCAAAATTGTATAAAGGGATTATATAGTGATTTCCTTATTATATGTGCCTCATTTGCATCATAAAAAGAGCATACATAAAATTTAGAGATGAACTAAAACGAAGGATACAAAAATATGCATCATGTTGGAGATTTTGTTTGCTTGTGCATTTAAATAATAACAACAATACATTAGTAGGAATACAATAATGAGTGGAGAGTATGAATTAGCCACTAGATTGAAACTTGAGTTTAGAAAGAAATATTATAAAATACAAAATAAATTCATAAATGAATTCCATGATAGTATGACCAAATTGAATGGTTAATATGAGTTTAAATTTGCACTGAAGTTTGAATTCTAAATTTGTATTCAAAATAATTAAGAATAAGGAAAATAGAAAATAAACTGAAGAGAAAATGGGACAGCCTCGGTTTGGGCCGAATTCTCCCTTGGCCCATCTCTACTCCACTCAGCCCACAGCCTCCCGCGCTCTTGCTCACTCGTGGGCAGGGCCCGCCTGTCATGCCCTCATTAGAGATGCTTGGCGGTGCGGTGTCGTTGCGGGCGGTCCCACGCGTCAGCCGCTCTCTACCGCTATCCCGCGGGCCCCTTCGATCAGACCTCTAGTCACCACGCGCGCGCCTCATATCGCCGATTCGTGGGCCCTTTCTGGTCCGAGTCTTCCACCTCGCCGTCTGCGCAGACCGAGTCCGTCGCCAGCAATGCCGGGATCCCCTCAACCACTTCGTCGCTGACCTTCGCGCGCGTCCTGGGCATCATCCGCTCTGATCAGTGGAGCCACTACGCCAGAGATCCACATCCACACCCCTGATGTGGTTGTTGGTTGGACTTGTCGCGCGACGCGGACCTCCACCATGGGCGCATCGTGAGCTCCGCGGGTGAGCTAGGATTTCGAAAATCCTAACAAACTTGGACTTCGGGCGATAAAGGGGGAGCTCCCATGACCAGTTCTTTCCCCCTGCTACCCTCTCGCGCAGACCCTTTCCCCCGGAAAAAAAATCGCCACCACCAGAGACTCTACGCGCCGTCGCCGTCAACACCTAGATACTACCTTGCCCGAGCTCTATCTTGGACCCGGGAAGGTTCGTGGGCGCTCGTGGATCATCTGCGAGTCGTGGGGGGAAACACTGGCACACTTGAGTACTCCGAATTGCTTGCCGGTCTTCACGGGATCTTCAGAAGCCGCCCCTCGCCGCAGATAGCATCCTTGTGGCCGTCTCTGCTCTTGGTAAGTTACCCAACCTCCCCTTCGTGGTCCCATAATCGCGTAGGACCGATTTAATTAAGGAATCGTGGGTCAGGACGCTGGATTGGCCGAACTCCGGCCATCTCTCCGCCGCGGGCGGTGTAGGCGCCGCCGGGTGGGTGTCCTGGTGAGGAAGAAGCGCGCTGGCCATCGATCTCGATCTGTGCGGGTGCGATTAGATTAGGGCGGTACCGATTCGACCGGGTGAGCATGGTCCGTCCGATTCCGATCCTGCGCGCTCGGATTGACTTCCGTTGTCTAAAATATGTGCCGTTGGATCAACATTATGCGGCTAGGATTAGAAGACTTCATAACCCTTCGCACGGTTGATAGCAGCCGTGTGATTTTGATCCGAGGGCCTCGGCTACTTAAAATCGGGACCGTCAGTATCCGATCCGAGGGACGTCGTCGCGTAACGTTTCATAATAGATAAGATCTAATCGTAGTCGTCTGCTGTTGATCTTGCGGCCGTGAACCTTCCATACCCCTTCGTCGTGCCCAGTTCGCATTTGAGCCCCTATACTTTTACAAAATTAACCCGCGATCCAGTCCAGTGATAGCCTGAGTCTTGTACTCTTTTTCACCAGAGCCCCTGCGCTTCACAGTATTTGAGGCCCAGTCCAGAGACCAATAAAAATAGAAAATTAAGTATAGAAAATGACTTTTTAATAAAAACAATACTAGAAACTTGTATAATTCATATATAATTCATTTTAGCTCCAAATTGAGTCATTCCAGTTGCAATAATTTTGTATTAATATTGTCTACCAACTAGTAATACTGCTTAGCCGTGAAACTTGAATTAAAATTATTCTTTTGGATTAATCTATTCTAAGCACTAAATAATTTCCGAAATTCATAACTTGGTAACCGCAACTCCGAATTTAGTGGTTCTTGTTTCTACGATCTCGTAACGTCACGTAGATTATTTTATGCAGTTTGATCTTATGTTTGATGTAATGTTAATTTTGCCCATACATGTTTGGTTGTATTGGTTCGTTTAGCAGTGAGGACACGTATCACCTGAAGAGCAAGTTGGTAACTGGAATCTCAAGTGCCATGCAAGTTATGCCCTTGACCACTTTTTACCCAATAATGTTCTTTAATATCATTTATTCATGCATAGGTTAATTTTGATGGGACCCAATAGGTTACCCTAGATTGTTTATCTCATTACCTTGTTTACCCCTGAATCACTTGGGTAGTTTGCTATTGCTTTACATGGATTTGGGATAATTATTTATCATATCTATGTTCCAGTTATTTTATTATTCTATTTATGTTCATGTCAAGATCATTAATGTTAATTGGAACATAGAGCTTAACTTGAGAAACACGTGCCACCACAAGGGTTTATGGACGCCCATGGCTGATTAATTAGGAAAGCTAGTGGAGGACTACCTTACCCGAAAGGGGCAAGGGCAGTAGGGGAGTGGTCAGTGTAGGGAGGTCCTTGGTTGATTTTGCTGCGATGGCGGTCAGGCAAGAACCCTGCATTGGAGCTTCCTATAAACTGTAGCGGGTTTTCTGAAGCTAGTGGAACTTTGTAAAGGCCTCGTAGTGTTACCCTGCCTCGCCTCCTCGGTAGAGGTGTATGGGAAGTCGCGATCCCTGGGCAGATGGGTAACATGACTTGTGGGTAAAGGGTACCACCTCTGCAGAGTGTAAAACTGGTAAACTAGCCGAGCTCACGGTCATGAGCAGCTCAGGACTCTTTGATGATTAACTTATGGAACTAAATTCAATTTGTCATATGCATTGCATCGCAGGTGATGTTGTTACTTTTGTTCTACTACTTAATTGGGTTGGTATTTACTTATACTTAGTAATTGCTAATAAAATTTTGACCAACTTTAAAAGCAATGCTTAGCTCTAACCATCCTCTTTGGTAAGCCTTACACTTCACGTGAGCTCCCACCTTTGGCGAGTTCATGCACATTATTCCCCACAACTTGTTGAGCGATGAACGTATGTGAGCTCACTCTTGCTGTCTCACACCCCCCCACAGGTCAAGAACAGGTACCGCAGAATGAGGCGCAAGGAGGATGCTGCGATGAGTTCATGAGAGATCTAGGTCGTCGTCTCCCAGTCAACTTTGGGTTGCTGGATCGTTGTCTCCTTATATGTAATTATTTATTTTGTATAGAACTCCTATTATATAGTAAAGTTGTGACATTCGATCCTGTGCCATGATTCATCATATGTGTGAGACTTGGTCCCAGCACACCTGGTTATTATGTTCGCGCCCGGGCTTTGGACCCCTAAAATCCGGGTGTGACAATTTGAGAACAAGTCCCCAACACACACCATGCCTTCTTAACCATTTTCTACAAACCTAGTTGGCTGCTCCATGTAGGTTTCCTCATCTTCCACAGGATTATGTATATGGGATTCCTCAGTGTGTTCTATCGAAAAAATGCTAATGGGTTATCATTGGTTCATCATTAGACGTATCATGTGTAGCTTTCTTGGTAAATTCCTCCTAAAAACGTAGCATCTCTGGACTCCATAATAGTACCAACCAACATATCTGGTACTCTAGAGTTTATAATTAAGAACATATATCCAATGTTGTGGAAAGCATACCAGGGAAAACACAATTAACAATTTTTGGTCCTAATTTGCGCTTCTTGTTAATTGGCATATTCACTTTAGCCAAACAACCCCAGGTGCACAAATAGGATATATTTAATTTATTCTTTTCCCATTCCTCGAATGGTATGATTTCTTTGTTCTTTGTGGGAACTTTATTCAGGACATGACACGCCGTCAAGATTGCCTCACCCCACCATTCCTTAGTCTCGAAGTCTCTAACATGGTGTTAACCAAATCAGTTATCACCTCACCCCACCATTCCTTAGATAGTCCCAAAGTCTCTAACATGGCGTTAACCAAATCAGTTAGAGTACGATTCTTTTTTTCAGCAACCTCATTGGATTGTGGTGAGTATGACGGTGTCCTCTCATGAACCGAAATGTATTAAGTCTAGTGGTCCCAAATTCCTTGCCTCCGTGGCCTTATGAGGCTTGCGAGGTTGCTTAGATTGCATGCACACCTGACACTTAGAACCTTTGACTAAATCAAATTTCAGGATTAAATTTAAATTTGCTAACTACGAGACACAACCAAAATTGATGTGAGAAAGTCGGGAGTGCCAAATAAACGACTCATTCAAAATAACATTATTCACAGACTTATTACACACATCATGCAAAGATAAGTGGAACAAGCCTCCACTATCATAGCCTTTTCCAACAAATGTCACATACTTTGACAGTATACATTAATTAGATTCGGAAACAAGTTTATAGCCATCTCGACATAACAATGAGCCACTAACAAGATTCTTTTTGATAGAGGGGACAAGCTGCATGTTCTTCAATAGCACTGTCTTTCCCAAAGTAAACTTCAGAATGACTGTACCAACACCAAGAACACGCGCAAGTTCTTCAATAGCACTGTCTTTCCCCATCAGCAAGGCTCCAGCCCCTTTGCACTGATAAGAAGAGAACAAAGAAATATCAGCATACACACTAATATTAGCACCAGTACTAGCCCACCACTCAGGGGATTAACACACTAAAAGAACAATAGGTAAAAGATTACCATTACCCTGATGTTCCTTCTGTAGTCTCGCTAACAACCATGTTTACTATTTTCTTCTACTGAGCTGGTTTTTTCTCTTGCTTATATTTGCGGCCTAGACAAGCGCTTGCCCAATGATCAGTACTCCTGCAAACAAAACAACCAGCTCCTTTGTTCTTGTTTTTCAACGAGTATGCCTGCTTGGGTTTCGTGGCATTCTGTTGCATGTTCTTCTTTTTATTATTATGTGACGCATTGGAGTTCTTCTTTTGTACCATATTGGCACTAAAAGTCACAACTCCTTTACTACGAGTTTCTTTTGCTCTTGCGCTCTCCTCAACATCAAGAGAACCAATAAGCTCAGCCACGCTAAACACTTGTCTCTTATGTTTTAGAGTGGTAGCAAAGTCCGTCCAAGAAGGCAGATTAGCGATAATACCGCCGACCACGAACTTGTCAGGCAAGACACATGGGAATTGTTCGAGTTCCTTAGCCAGTGCATGTATTTCATGAGCTTGTTCAACTACAGGACGATTTTTCACCATCTTATAGTCAAATAGCTACTCCATGATGTACAGCTCACTACCGGCATCAGAAACACTGAACTTCTCATCTAATACATCCCATAACTCTTTTGCAGATGTGCACGTTAGATAAGAATCAACATATTTGTTGGCAAGAGCGCCAATCATGACGCCTCAAAACAAGTTATCAACAACGTCGAACATTCTCTCCTCTTATGGAGTGAACTGTTTGGGTTTCTCCTGTGTGGCGTGATAGAAATTCATTGCAGTCAACCACAGTATCATCTTACTACGCCATCTCTTGGAAAACGTCCCATCAAAAGGTTCACTTGGTTTTAACGCAGCAGCAAAACCACTAACAGAAAAATGCCTAATATCAGGTTTTTAGATTGTTAGAAAATTAGGCATTATTAGTTTTAATTTAATCCAGAAAAGCAGTGTGATGTATGTGACGACATGTATGTGCATGTGTGTATGACTACTCGTATAAGTAGTAATCAGCAGTAAAACATGCACAATTACTAAGAACAGAATGTACCCTACGGAGGGACCGATGCTCAAGGCATTAGTGGCTCCATTCACACGAGACATCTTGTGTGTATGTTCGATGCAGTCGTACGCAGTCGATGCATGCAGATGTACGTAGTGCAGTCCCTCGAACGATGTGGACAACGAAGAACTAGATCAGCATTGGTCGAGTGGACGGAGCGAGCAGTCGCGAGAACACTCCCCAAAAACCTGATCGCCCACACACCCGTGCAAGTGTAAATCTGCGGACGACGATTTCGAAGGCTTGCTCTCCCACTCTCTTTGTGCTCGCAGAAGGTGGGATGGGAATGGGCTGAGTGCAACGTGTTTGAGAGACTGTTCGCGCAACCAGAAGAGCGTCCACCTCCTCCGTATTTATACACACGTAGAGGGAAGGGAACAAACAGTAACGGTCGTCATAAGAGCCAAAAACTGACAACAATTACAGTTAAAACTGACGTGCCATAAGAGACATCTGTTACTAGCTATAAGACAGGAAATGGACGGTCATTACTCCAGACAAAATGCGCAACCGTTAGGAAGGCATATTTGGACCAAGGTCTGATCTACCACGAGCTACGACCTCGTCCTCGACCTGGCCCGGCCGGCGGCGCGCGCGCATGTGGTAGTCCTTCATCTTTTTATCAACTCCTCAATAGATACACCAATGGTACACCTATTTAAGTTGATTGATTTGTCCTTTGAACTTCCAATATGATACTAAATTATTAGTACATCGTAGCATTGAAGTAGGCCTTTAGCATTGACTATTATTGAATATTAATTGGGCCAAGCCCACATTAATCAAACAATAACTAGAGGAAGCCTTGGCTCAACGGTGCCATCTGGTTCAGTTGTACCAGGCTCAAACAGCTATAAAAACACACCCAGGTCGCTAGGGATTAGGTTTTAGCAGGGGTGGCGGTTCCCTCTGGCGAGCGAGCGGCGGTGATCTCGGGGGCAGCGGCGGTGGCGCCTAGAGGAGGGCGACCCACAACGGTGCTCACCCAGGATCGAGCGATGACGACGCTCCTGAAGTGGACGAGCCGCGGCGGCGTACCCTAGGCCCAGTGGTGACGGCGATTACGCGAGGCGCGGAAGGCATCGGTAGAGGCGGCAGTGGCCCTGAGGGAGCGCGGTGACGGCGGATCCTAGAGGCACACGCGCGATGTCGGCTCCTCCACCCTGAAGTGGCTTTCCCTAGGCGCGAGCGTCAATGATGGACTTCCCTAGGCGCGAGCGGAGGTGGATCGATAGCCCTATTTTTATGCAATTTTGTATACATATTTATGCCGACGTCAATAGGTTTTTATGATACATTGTCAGTTCATGGCTCTCCTTGTATATTTTGTATGTTTATGATATTTCTATTCACATTTTATGTAAACGTTTGTTGATTATTATATAGTGTACCGCAATGCATAAATAACTTCTACATGTAGCATAATTAGTATTAGGATATATCATCAACTAGTTCTAACGAGCCTAACTAGTTCTCGAGGACGGGATTTCTGTTAGGGGGTAGGATTTGTAACATCTAAAATTATGATTTTTGAGATTAGTAAAAGAAATCAAAGGAATGTGTCCTAATAAATAATTATACTATGGAATTTGTTTTTAAATCATTGTCAGTTAAAATAAAATAGAAACATAAGTTCAGTTGTAAGTTTAAAGAAATGAATAATAAAAAGAGTTTCAATTTGTTAGGATGGATTAATTCCCTTCAGGTACAATTCTTTTTTAGTAACTCTTGATAAAGATTTGCTATTGGGTAAATATCTCCGTTACTAAATGTATATCTAGAGGCATTCATTTAAATAAGGAATAAATAAATAAACTAAAATTTCGCACTCATGCTTGGAGTTTTGGCTGTGCATTTAAAATTTGAACTCAAACTCGGAGTGTGAAATTCAAACTAAATTTGGATTTGAACTAGAAAATAAAATAGAAAATAAAACAAAAAAAGAGAAAAAGAAAAGCTCACCATCTAGACTTGGGCCAAATCCATTTCCCTCGGCCCATTCCCACTCCCCAACCCGCGCGGCCCAGCCGAAGGATTTACATGCGCTAGCTAGCGGGCCCACCTCGTCAGCCCCCTTGTTCCGCTCCCGCGCCGCGTTGCTACCGCCAGGCGGGCCCTTTTTTCGCCTGCGCCTGGGCTCTCTCACGCGCCAGCGCGTTTGGGTCGGCCACTGGTTAATGGGACCCCTTGGTCAGCTACAAACCCTAGCCGTTTTTCATTCATTCGATGGCATGTGGGTCCCGGCGGTCGGGTCCATCACCAACCTCGCGAAAGGCTCGCTGCCACAACACACGCGCGTGCGATTCTAGGAACCGATGGGGTTTCGTCGCTGTGTGGTTGGGATGTGGGACTCCAGCTCGGACCTCGTCCCTAGGCACTATAAGAACTATCGCATCCGATGACCCTCCACCCATAAAACCGAAGTTGGAGCTGGGCGCTGTGAACAGAGACGCGTCGTGTGCGGTACCGAAGGGGACCCAGTGGCTGGGAAATTCCTCACCGGAGGAGGAACTTTACCGCGAGTCCGTGGTGGCGCGTGGGCAACACCACTGGCGTCCCTCGCCGGACTCTGCAGGAATTGCGTGGGCCTGTACCTCGCTGTGGCGGGAGTCCCTCGCGGCATCCACGCTTATAAGAGACCCCCCCCCCCCTCCCTCCGCACTATCACCCTTACTCATGTGCTTGCACACGGTTGGATTCGGGAATGGGTTAGCTGTGCTAGCATGCGTTTCTCCGGTGTGGGTGACGTTGTGTGGCCGGCAAGTTGTCGCTTTCTGGTGAGGGGAATGGGTCTCGGACTCGAGCGTCCTAGCCACCGCCTTGGGGAAGAAGGTCTTGTGACCATTGATTCTGTGATGGACGGCCGAGATCATATCATCCGTACCCCTTCGCTCATTAAATTCGGGCCACCGATCTTATATCCTATGGCCTCGACTGCATACCGGATTGGCAAGAACAAGATCGTTTCTGTGCCATCCGATTCTGATCCAACGGCTCAGCCGCGACCATATCCCTTCAGCCGTTCACTTTTGTAAAAGAGTCCCTGCACTTTATAGAAATAAACCCGCCATCCTCGCGGGATATTTCTGAGTCTCGGTACCATTTGCGCAGGGGCCCCTGTACTATTCTATTTTTATGCGCGCGAACCAGAGACCCGAGAAATTAAATAAATAAATGTGGAAATTGATTTTTAATGGAAAAAGAATTCCTAGAACTTGCGTAATTCATAGAAAAATCATATTAAGTTCAAATTAATTCATTTCAGTTTCTATAATTTTGTAATATTATTGTTTATCACCTAGTGTCTCTGTTGTGACATGAAAACCATATTAAAATTACTCTCCTAATTAATATTGTACCTAGCACCTAGAACTTTTGGAAATTCATAACTTAAAATCCATAACTCCAAAATTAATGATTCATGTTCCTATGATCTTATTTTAATATTTAGATTATTAATATGTATTTTGTTCTTATGTTTGGTGTAATGTTAATTTTTCCTATACCATGTTTGTCTGTATTGCTATGTTTAGCAGTGAGGACATGTGTCACCTTAAGAGCAAGTTGGTACCTGGAATCTCAAGTCCCAGGCAAGTTGTGCCCTTGATCAGTTATTTTTACCCAGTAATGTTCTGATTAATCATAATGATCTGCATAGGTTAATTTCGATGGGACCTAATAGGTTACCCTAGTTTGACTATCTTTATACCTTGTTCACCACTGAATTTTTTGGGTAGTACTTGCTATTGCTTTATGTGGTTTTGGGTATAGAGATATACATTATTCATGATTATACTTTTATTATCAGTTGTTATTTACTGTTCATGTTAAGATTATTATGTTAATTGGAACATGGAGAACCACCCGGGAAAACAGTGCTACCACAAGGGTGGTATGGGACACCCTTGGCTGACTAATTAGGAAAGCTAGTGGAGGACTACCTTACCCGAAAGGTGCAAGGGCAGTAGGGGTGTGGTCAGTGTAGGGAGGCCCTTGGGTTGATTTTGCTGCGATGGCGGTCAGGCGAGGGGTCCCTGCCACTACCGGACACAGCTCCTTTGCCGAGTGCCTAAGGCACTCGGCAAAACCTAGAAAACACTCGGCAAAGTGTTTGCCGAGTGTAACACTCGGCAAAGAACGCTCGGCGAACTGTACATCGGCAACGGCCTCTTTGCCGAGTACTTTTTGTCGGGCACTCGGCAAAGTCTTTGCCGAGTGCCATTTGGTACTCGGCAAAGAAAAGTCGCTGTCACGGCGCCAAGTGACGGTGACGGATCCTTTGTCGAGTGTCTTCTTTTGCACTCGGCAAAGATGCCAATTTTGCCGAGTGCCTGCTATCATGGCGCTCGGCAAAGACGACTCCAGTGGGCCCCACCGCCAGTCCCTTTCCGAGAGCTCTCGTAGGCACTCGGCAAAGGAGGCTTCTTTGCCGAGTGTCTAGTGGACGGGCTCTCGGCAAAGAGTCCTCCAGTGGGCCCCTTTGCCAGTCCCTTTGCCGAGTGCGCTAGGCGGCACTCGGCAAAGGTAGCTTCTTTGCCGAGTGCCTTGACCACAGCACTCAGCAAAGAAGGCTTTACCGGTTCCCAGGTGTCCTTCTTTGCCGAGTGCCATGGTCATAGCACTCGGCAAAGATACCCTTTGTCGAGTGTTACACTCGGCAAAGTGACCAGGAAGTCCCTTTTTTATTTGTTTTTGTTGTTCCATCCAAACAAACAAAAGATATATATCATTCACATCACATTATATATCATTCGCATCACAAAATCAACACATTTATCATCAACACCATATATATCACAAATATCACCACATAAATCAGGTTTCACAGCACATAAGTCTCACTAAGTATCTCACAAGACCAAGTATAACTAACATCACCAACACTCACAAATATAAGTCTGGATCATCACAAAACAGGTCATCAACGAGGTGGGCATCTGGACTGGTTCGGCGAAGGGCTGGACGAAGCGTGAGGGTTGTTCGACGCCGCTGATTGACCCTGCACAGAGAAGAGATTGCATGTGTGAGAACATATGAATATATATCATGCAGTACTAAAATTTTGATACTCACAGAAGTAGTGAACTCAGCAGGGTCAGCTGCAGGGAACAACAGAGGTGGTGGAGCATGACCCTGTGCAGCGCTAAGGCTCTGCATGTACGCGAACATCTCCGCCATCCTCTTCTCCAGCTCCTCACGTTGCCTCCTCTCATCATCTAGCTGAGTCTGTAATATTTCGCCCTAATGTTATGATAATGCAAAGAGAAGATATATAATAATCAATGAACGATGAATAGATAAGAAATAACCTAGAGTTGCTGGATACGATGCTGTGAGCTGTCCTGCCGAGGTCGTATGGCTGGGCTCGCGCTCGTGCTCCTTGCTCGCACCTGAGATAGAGTGGGAGTGGAGGACGAGTCGATTGCCCCGTCGGCAATCCAGTACCGTCCATGCCTCTTGCCTCCTCCGACCCTCATGAGGACATCTCTATCGATGTCCTCGGTCCTCGGATCGTAATCTGGCCCATGGACCACCTTGGCCATGGCGGTGTACTCACTGAGGCAGCTGTGGACGGCGGGGTTGGTGTACGCCTCGGGCCCGTCATCCGGGTTGTAGGTGACGTCGGACGTCGCCTTCACCTTGTGGGCCATAGCATATGCCGAGAAGATGGAGCAAGGCGCGCCACCATGTGCCGCCGAATGCGAGAAAACCAACGAGATGGTTAGAAATCATGTCTAATCGAAAGTTATATACCTAAATAAAAAAGAGCGCGTACCCATGCTTCCGCGTATTTGCCCAGGCTGCGGCTGCCTTGATGGTGGGAGGGACCTTGCATTATCAAACGCCGTTCCCGGCTAGCGTTGTGCGCCTCGTCCCACTCAGCCGAGCACCACCTCTGCACCATCTGCTCCCAGCACTCAGGATGCGCGGCGCACCAATAAGGAATCATCTAAAAAATACAAGTACACGACATATCAGAAGATAAAATTAAGCATATTTAGTACCAATAATAAAGTTTTGTATTTACCTGCAAGTACTGGTCCGGAGTCAACGACATGGTTCGGGTGTCCTTCTTGCTCACCTTCTCCCCAAGGACGGAGCCATGGTAAGTGACGATGGCCTGGATGCGCGCCTCGTAGTGCATGTCCACGACGAGCTTCTTACAGCTCGTGGTAGCCACCACATCCACCCTGGCCTCATATCCAGCCTCGCATCTGAAGAAATCCTACATACAAAGACGATGTATCCATACATTATTTCAAGAATATGCAACAAATGCGACTTATTAAACAATATAGTGCGAGGAAGACTTACCCACAGCTCTTGCTTCACCCGCTCCGCCTTGTTGTTGAATTCTCTGCCGTCCTGATCTACTGCATCGGGGGCGACGGCGTAGTGGTCGAAGGTGTAGGCTGGGCTCGTCACTCCGGCGTACTCGACAAGTCCAGGGAAGTGTTCCCTGCATAAAAGGCCGAGGATGCCATTGGGGAGGCGACCGTGACCCCCCTGCACTCTCCAAAACCATCCAAGATCTGTCCAAGTGATTAAGATAAAGTATTAGTTTCTATTATTAATTTGAACATATAATATGAAAAAGCAGCAACAACATCTAAAGTTACCTACCTGTCCTCATCGGGTCGTATCAGCGGACGTCTGTCACAAAGTATGTGTAACGCCCCGAATTTTGCAGTTGAATTTTTTCTTTTCTTTACTCGCCAAAATTCGGGCGTTACCTTTTCTTTTTCTTTTTCCCTTCGCTAAACCTTGACCTTTTCCAAAGTTCTAGCGGGATTCGGTTTGGAATTCCCGTGTAAGAAAAACCCTAAATACTTTATGTTGTTTGATGCACCATGCCGAACCTTGCATTTCTTTTGATTGCTTTGAAAGTGCAAATGCATTCATGTAGAAAGATCGGATTTCGAAAATGAGGAGAAGATCTTTTCTTTCTTTTTCTCTCTCCTCTTTTTCTCTCTCTCCCGCGCCGTGGGCCGACCCCGGCCGGCCCAGCCGCCTTGGCGCCCCCTCTTGGGCCTTGGCAGGCCCAACCGCCCCCCCCCACCTCCCCTTTTTCCCCAAAACCCTCTCCCTCTCCCTCTCATTTTCCCTCTCTCATTCTCTCCCTAGCCGCCGCCCCTACCCGCCCCCTGCCCTAGCGCCGTCGCCCTCGCCGTCGGCCGCCCATCGCCGGTGAGCCCCCCCCTTCTCCCTCCTCCCTCCCTCTCCCTTCCCCCCCCCCCCCTCCTCTCTCCCTGGCAGCCCAGCCGCCCGGTCGGCCCCCGGCCGCGCCCCGGCCGCTCGGCCGCGCCCTGGCGCCCCCGGCCAGCCCCAGCCCGCCCCTGGCCGCGCGCCCCGGCCAGCCCCCAGCCGCCCCAGCCGCGCCCCGTCCGGCCGCTGGCCGCGCCTGGCCCGCCCGCCTGGCCCTTGGCCGCGCCCCCTGCGCAGGGCCGGTTCAACCGCCCCTAGGGCCGGTTCAACCGCCCCCCTCTGTTTTTTTTTATTTTTTTTATTTTATTTTATTTACTTTCTGTGATCATAGCTATTTTATTTTAGGTAGGCTAATCATTGTTCATGCCATTGAAATAGGAAGTCTAATTTAAAATTCCGTTATGCTAATTGATTCATGTAGTTAATTGTTTATCTCGTGCGATGTTGATCAACTTAAAATGATTAGGTTTCCATTAGTGTATATGTAACAGAATTCTTTTGTTAAGAACCAATTGTAATTGATCGTTAGTGCATAAGATTTAACCCCCTGTGAGACCCTTTCCCGTTTCTTTCTAACCATAACAAATGCGATATCGAATGTCATACTTGATGCATATTCACTTTATTTGTCATCTTGTATGGTGTACTGTTCTTTTGTATTAAATATGTGGATGGATGTATGTATGTTTGCAATCGCATAGAGAACGATCCGGTTGAAGAGCCCGAGGAATTCGCAGGAGAAGCCCCTGAGCAGCAGTCGTTTGGTGGAGGCAAGTGTCCTTTGACCTATCTCTGTCCTATTCATTATTTAATTCACCCCCCGCATTACACCTTTATACCTAAGGATTGACTAGCTTTTGTTATCCCTGTCCTTGTTTACCTATTTGGGTTGGATTATTATTGTTTAGCTTTATGCTATTGCTCAACTCTAATCAATGAACATGATGAGATTATCTATGATACACTGTTTTCCCTTCTCTTATTATGATGTTGTACTTATGGCTTTAAGGGGGCTCGAGCGGTTTCTCGAGTGCCTCTCCGTAAGGACCTGTTCTATGGATGACCGCCCGGGAAAACAGTGCAACCATGAGGGTAGAATGGGGTGCCCTTAGCTGAATAATTAGAGGATCCGGGGTGTAGTTCGCTTCGCCGTCGTGCCGTCAATGGGGCTCGGTGTATGCGGCTCGCTCTGCCAAGGTTGATTCGTCCCTTGGGGAGGAGTGCGGTACATTTAGGAAACCTAACGGGCGGCTACAGCCCCGAGGAATCTTTGTAAAGGCTACGTAGTGAGACCCTGCCTGTTCACCTTGGTAGTGTTTAAGGGTTTGATCGGCCCGAGGCAAGAGGGAATCACGGCTTGTGGGTAAAGTGCACAACCTCTGCAGAGTGTTATGAAACTGATATATCAGCCGTGCTCACGGTTATGAGCGGCCAAGGGAGCTCCAGTGATTAGTGGTACTTGATCAGAGATATTTTGGTACAGGTGGTTATGAGATTGATGGTCTTGGTTATGATTATGGTGCTGGTAAGTGGTACTCTTTCCGTTTGGAAAGGAGTACGTTTGGGTTAATAACTTGGGTTAATGCTAAAACTTGGCTTTCTACTAGTAAGTAATAATCTGACCAACTAAAAGCAACTGCTTGACTTATCCCCACATAAAGCTAGTCCACTACAGCCAAACAGGATACTTGCTGAGTATGTTGATGTGTACTCACCCTTGCTCTACACACCAAACCCCCCCCCCCAGGTTGTCAGCCTTGCAACCACTGCTCAGGCGAAGATGAAGCTGTGGAAGGAGACTTCCAGGAGTTCCAAGACTACGACGAGTTCTAGGTGTGGGTTAGCGGCAACCCCCAGTCGGCTGCCTGTGAAGGCCGCGTTTATCTACGTTTCTTTTCCGCACTTTGATTTATTGTAAGAACTATATGGACGTCTCAGACGTATGATGTAATCGACTATTATTTCCCTTTTAATACTATTTTGAGCACTGTGTGATGATGTCCATGTTATGTAACTGCTGTGTACGTGAATAACTGATCCTGGCACGTACATGGTTCGCATTCGGTTTGCCTTCTAAAACCGGGTGTGACATAAGTGGTATCAGAGCCGTGCTGACTGTAGGACCGCTAACCTAGAGTAGAATGGTCGCTCTAAGGACTATAGACCTCTGTCTCTGCCTTGACTTTGATATCCCTTCAAAAGTTGGTCCTACCGACCAAACCTATGTTTTACTATATATTATACCTTGCTAAAAAATTGTGTTTCATTCTGATCCTTCATTTACTTATTACTTGCTGGTCATATTAATTCTGTTCTCACCCTTTTGCTTGCGATGTCTTTTGTAGATGGCCCGACTTAGACACACTGCACGAAAGTCAGTCATCCCCTTCTTACCCTCCCGCCTTGCTGAGCGTCCGCTTCGTCGTCCCGTGGCCGGACAGTCCAGCCACTTGGAGAGACTACACCACCGCCTGCGTGAGGAGCAGGAGCGTCGACGACAGGAGCAGCAGAGCTCTTCCTTCTCGCTCCACCAGGAGATAGAGTCTGTGAGGAGCTGCTCCCCTGTGCTTCCTCTGGAGCCGCCCCCTGCACCACCACTGGGCACCCCAGCTTCTGGAGTAGCTGCTGGAGGAGACCCAGACGACGGAGATGGCGACGACAGCTCGAGCCACGACACCGACTTCTCTGCTAACCCTGAGCCGGAAGGATGGGTTGCTCGACCCATCACTCGCGACGCTGCTCGCGGGTGTCACTTCCACGATGCGCTCGACACCCTGCTACGTCGGGCATTTGACCGGCATACTTGGTCCGTCGAGTATCGCTGTGTGGTCTACCAGCATAGTCGCGGGGTCTACCCGGACCGCTGGGAGGCGACTTGCTTGGTGCGCTGCCCGGAGAACAGTCTCCAGGGTGCAGAGGCCTGTTCAGAGCACTATTCTATTTCTGAGCGGGACTCAGCTGAGGCAGCCATGCAAGATGCTGCACGGCGTGCGCTTTCGCACTACTGCTCGGTTTTCGGTGGGGCAGCTGACGGTCTTGACCTGAAGTATTACCCCCGCCGTCCATCTGGCAGCACAGGAGGCGTGATTGTCTCACCTGTCGGTGAGGGCAATCCTAGGTTGAGCAGCACAGTCAACCTAGCCGCCGTGCTAAACACGGAGCTGGACCATGCATTAGACGAGCTGAGTAGGGCTCGTGCTGAGATCGCCCTGCTGCGGGCTGAGCGCGCGGAACGTCGTCACCTGGATGGTGGTTCCCCCGCTCCCGTTGGGACTCAGCACCCGTACCGCTCACCTCAGCGTGGACACCAGTCTTATGGCAATCCCGA
Organism: Zea mays; assembly: GCF_902167145.1. Classification (NCBI taxonomy): domain Eukaryota; kingdom Viridiplantae; phylum Streptophyta; class Magnoliopsida; order Poales; family Poaceae; genus Zea; species Zea mays. The sequence goes on along the minus strand of NC_050098.1, from coordinate 131,843,396 downwards.
CTGCAAGACCAAGATAACTCTAGAGCCATAGATCGTTAGAGTTGGATCTTGTAATTAATACGAAATATATACATAGAAGTTTCAGTCTTAGCGTTAGTCTCGGTCTTAGTTAGTCTTAGTTAGACAGGGTAGTTTGCTATATCCTGTGCATTTATGTTTGTCATGATGAACTATGTTTGGTTTGGATCTTTGTAATGATTGTCACCAGAGTGTGGGTACCCCCTGCATTTTGGTTTATCTATTATGTTAATGGAGTTAGTTATATAGTTGGGAAACCCCTTTTATTCCACTTTCCTTTCTATCTGAGAAGCTGTGTGGTCTGTGTTGGAGATCAGTGAAGATGCTCACCTGTTCAGTGCTGTTGAGGAATTCTCTTCTCTTCTCTTATGCTGCAAGATTTGCCAGATCAGTTCTGATGTGTGGTTGCATTCTGCAGATGTCAGAGAACAGGTGTAGAGGAGGAAGGCGTGCTCAGCAGGAGCGAGCCGCTCAACAAGATGAGGCGCCCCAGCAGCAGCAGCTGCCGCCCCCGCCCCCGATGTCCATCGAGCAGATGTTTCTGATGCAGACTCAGGCAGTTCAAGCCATCGGTCGGACTTTGGCCGCCATTCAGCAGCAGCAGCAGCAGCAGGCCCCACCTCAGCCTCAGATGCCTCAGATGCCCAGAGACAAGCGTGCTGAATTCATGAGGGGTCATCCACCAACGTTTGCTCACTCTTCTGACCCCATGGATGCTGAAGATTGGTTGCGCACTGTGGAGCGGGAGTTGCATACCGCTCAGTGTGATGACAGGGAGAAAGTCCTGTATGGTCCCCGTCTGTTGAGAGGAGCAGCCCAGTCATGGTGGGAGTCTTACCTCGCCACCCATGCCCACCCTGACGCCATCACCTGGGAAGAATTCAGAGGTAGCTTTCGTCAGTACCATGTGCCTGCAGGTCTGATGACAGTGAAGAAGGAGGAGTTCCTGGCCCTCAAGCAAGGGCCATTGTCTGTCAGTGAGTACCGGGACAAGTTTCTGCAATTGTCTCGCTATGCTCCTGAAGATGTCAACACTAACGCCAAGCGACAGTATCGTTTTCTGAGAGGCTTGGTCGACCCTCTACAGTATCAGCTGATGAATCACACCTTCCCGACATTCCAGCACCTGATTGACAGAGCAATCATGACAGAGAGAAAGCGTAAGGAGATGGAAGATCGTAAGCGCAAGATCAGTGGACCCCAGCCTGGAAGCAGCAGCCGCCCTCGTTTTTCAGGCAATCAACCTCAGCAGTTCAGGCAGAACCAGCGTCCACCTCAGCAGCATCAGCAGTTTCAAAGGCAGTACCCTCAGAACCAGTACCAGAACCGTCAGAGCAATCAGTCAGGAGGTCAGTTTCAAAAGCAGAATCAGCAGGCACCCCGTCTTCCTGCCCCAGCAAACCAGCAGAACAGTCAGGCAGCACCAGCTCAGGTTGGAAACAGAGCATGTTTCCACTGTGGAGAGCAAGGCCATTGGGTGATGCAATGTCCGAAGAAGGCAGCCCAGCAGCAGTCAGGCCCCAATGCCCCAGCAAAGCAGAATGTGTCTCAACCTGGAGCAGGCAACCGCCCTCAACAGCGCTATAATCATGGGAGACTGAATCACTTGGAGGCTGAAGCAGTTCAGGAGACCCCCGGCATGATAGTAGGTATGTTCCCAGTCGACTCCCATATTGCAGAAGTGTTATTTGATACTGGAGCAACACATTCTTTCATTACTGCATCATGGGTAGAAGCACATAATCTTCCAATTACTACCATGTCAACCCCCATTCAAATTGACTCAGCCGGTGGTAGAATTCGTGCCGATAGCATTTGCTTGAATATAAGTATGAAAATAAGGGGGATAGCGTTTCCCGCCAACCTTATAGTAATGGGTACTCAGGGAATAGATGTCATCCTAGGGATGAATTGGCTAGATAAGTATCAGGCAATTATCAGTTGTGATAAAAGGACAATCAAGTTGGTGTCCCCACTAGGAGAGGAAGTGGTGACCGAGTTAGTCCCGCCTGAGCCAAAGAAAGGAAGTTGTTATCAGATAGCTGTTGATAGCAGTGAAGCAGACCCGATCGAGAGTATCAAGGTTGTGTCTGAGTTCCCGGATGTGTTTCCAAAGGACTTACCGGGTATGCCACCAGAGCGGAAAGTTGAGTTTGCCATAGAGCTTCTTCCTGGAACCGCCCCCATCTTTAAGAGAGCTTACAGAATATCCGGACCAGAGTTGGATGAACTTAAGAAGCAAAATGATGAGCTGTCAGAGAAAGGTTACATCCGGCCAAGCACCTCGCCTTGGGCCACCCCTGTCTTATTTGTGGAAAAGAAAGATGGCACCAAGAGGATGTGCATCGATTACCGAGCTCTGAATGAAGTCACGATCAAGAACAAGTATCCCTTGCCCAGAATAGAAGATCTGTTCGACCAGTTGAGAGGAGCCAGTGTGTTCTCCAAGATTGATCTGAGGTCAGGTTATCATCAGCTCAGAATCCGACCTTCGGACATTCCGAAGACGGCATTCATTACCAAGTATGGTTTGTACGAGTTCACAGTGATGTCTTTTGGTTTGACCAATGCGCCAGCATTCTTCATGAACTTGATGAACAGTGTATTCATGGATTACCTTGATAAGTTTGTGGTGGTATTCATTGATGATATTCTGGTTTATTCTCAAAGCGAAGGAGAGCATGCAGATCATTTGAGGATGGTGTTGCAGAGATTGCGAGAGCACCAGTTGTATGCAAAGTTGAGCAAATGTGAGTTCTGGATCAGCGAAGTCCTGTTCTTGGGTCACATAATCAACAAAGAAGGATTGGCTGTGGATCCGAAGAAAGTGGCAGACATTCTGAACTGGAAAGCGCCAACAGATGCTCGAGGAATCAAGAGTTTCATTGGAATGGCCGGATATTATCGGCGATTCATTGAAGGGTTTTCGAAGATTGCGAAACCGATGACAGCGTTGCTAGGCAACAAAGTTGAGTTCAAGTGGACCCGGAAATGTCAAGAGGCCTTTGAAGCGCTGAAAGAGAAGTTGACTACAGCGCCTGTCCTAGTCTTGCCTGATGTGCACAAGCCCTTCTCGGTGTATTGTGATGCTTGTTACACAGGTTTGGGATGCGTGTTGATGCAAGAGGGAAGAGTTGTGGCTTACTCGTCCCGACAGCTGAAGGTTCATGAGAAGAATTACCCAATCCATGATCTAGAGTTGGCAGCAGTGGTTCACGCACTGAAGACATGGAGGCACTATCTGTATGGACAAAAATGCGATGTTTACATAGATCACAAGAGTCTGAAGTACATATTCACTCAGTCAGAGTTGAACATGAGGCAGCGAAGATGGTTAGAGTTGATCAAAGACTACGAGTTGGAGATTCATTACCATCCAGGCAAAGCAAACGTAGTGGCAGATGCTTTGAGCAGAAAGAGTCAAGTCAATCTGATGGTCGCTCGTCCGATGCCTTATGAGTTGGCCAAAGAGTTTGACAGGTTGAGTCTCGGATTTCTGAACAATTCGCGAGGAGTCACAGTTGAGTTGGAACCTACCTTGGAGCGCGAAATCAAAGAAGCGCAGAAGAATGATGAGAAAATCAGTGAGATCCGGCGACTGATTCTAGAAGGCAAAGGCAAAGATTTTCGAGAAGATGCAGAAGGCGTGATATGGTTCAAAGACCGCTTATGTGTTCCCAATGTCCAGTCCATTCGGGAGTTGATTCTCAAGGAAGCTCATGAGACAGCTTATTCGATTCACCCTGGTAGTGAGAAGATGTATCAGGATCTGAAGAGGAAATTCTGGTGGTATGGAATGAAGAGGGAAATCGCAGAGCATGTGGCTATGTGCGATAGTTGCCGAAGAATTAAGGCAGAGCACCAGAGACCTGCTGGATTGTTGCAACCGTTGCAGATCCCTCAGTGGAAATGGGATGAAATTGGTATGGATTTCATAGTCGGATTGCCTCGCACTCGAGCCGGCTACGATTCTATTTGGGTAGTGGTGGACCGTTTGACCAAGTCAGCCCACTTCATACCTGTCAAGACCAGCTACAACAGTGCAGTATTGGCAGAGTTGTATATGTCTCGGATCGTTTGTCTTCATGGTGTGCCAAAGAAGATAGTGTCAGACAGAGGAAGGCAGTTCACCTCTCATTTCTGGCAGCAGTTGCATGAAGCCTTGGGCACACATCTGAATTTCAGTTCAGCTTATCACCCGCAGACAGATGGTCAGACTGAAAGAACCAATCAAATTCTTGAAGACATGTTGAGAGCCTGTGCGTTGCAAGATCAGTCCGGATGGGACAAGCGTTTGCCTTATGCAGAGTTTTCCTATAACAACAGTTACCAGGCCAGTTTGAAGATGTCACCATTTCAGGCGCTCTATGGAAGGAGTTGCAGAACTCCGTTGCAATGGGATCAGCCTGGAGAAAAGCAAGTGTTTGGGCCAGACATTTTGCTTGAAGCCGAAGAGAACATCAAGATGGTTCGAGAGAATCTGAAGATAGCGCAATCGAGGCAGCGAAGCTATGCAGACACAAGAAGAAGAGAGCTGAGTTTCGAAGTCGGAGACTTTGTCTATCTGAAAGTGTCACCGATCAGAGGAGTCAGAAGATTCGGAGTGAAAGGCAAGCTAGCACCCCGCTACATTGGTCCGTATCAGATTCTTGCCAGACGAGGAGAAGTGGCCTATCAGCTCAGTTTGCCCGAGAATTTGTCTGCTGTGCATAATGTCTTTCATGTGTTTCAGTTGAAGAAGTGCTTGCGTGTGCCAGAAGAGCAGTTGCCAGTGGAAGGTCTGGAAGTCCAGGAGGACTTGACCTACGTTGAGAAGCCAGCTCAGATCCTTGAGATTGCAGATAGAGTCACCCGGAGGAAGACCATCAGAATGTGCAAAGTCAGATGGAATCACCACTCTGAGGAAGAAGCAACCTGGGAGCGTGAAGATGATTTGATGGCCAAGTACCCAGAGCTCTTTGCTAGCCAGCCCTGAATCTCGAGGGCGAGATTCTTTTAAGGGGGATAGGTTTGTAACGCCCCGAATTTTGCAGTTGAATTTTTTCTTTTCTTTACTCGCCAAAATTCGGGCGTTACCTTTTCTTTTTCTTTTTCCCTTCGCTAAACCTTGACCTTTTCCAAAGTTCTAGCGGGATTCGGTTTGGAATTCCCGTGTAAGAAAAACCCTAAATACTTTATGTTGTTTGATGCACCATGCCGAACCTTGCATTTCTTTTGATTGCTTTGAAAGTGCAAATGCATTCATGTAGAAAGATCGGATTTCGAAAATGAGGAGAAGATCTTTTCTTTCTTTTTCTCTCTCTTTCTCTCTCTCTCCCGCGCCGTGGGCCGACCCCGGCCGGCCCAGCCGCCCTGGCGCCCCCTCTTGGGCCTTGGCAGGCCCAACCACCCCCCCACCTCCCCTTTTTCCCCAAAACCCTCTCCCTCTCCCTCTCATTTTCCCTCTCTCATTCTCTCCCTAGCCGCCGCCCCTACCCGCCCCCTGCCCTAGCGCCGTCGCCCTCGCCGTCGGCCGCCCATCGCCGGTGAGCCCCCCCTTCTCCCTCCTCCCTCCCTCTCCCTTCCCCCCCCCCCCCCCCTCCTCTCTCCCTGGCAGCCCAGCCGCCCGGCCGGCCCCCGGCCGCGCCCTGGCGCCCCCGGCCAGCCCCAGCCCGCCCCTGGCCGTGCGCCCCGGCCAGCCCCCAGCCGCCCCAGCCGCGCCCCGTCCGGCCGCTGGCCGCGCCCCCTGCGCAGGGCCGGTTCAACCGCCCCTAGGGCCGGTTCAACCGCCCCCTCTGTTTTTTTATTTTTTTTATTTTATTTTATTTACTTTCTGTGATCATAGCTATTTTATTTTAGGTAGGCTAATCATTGTTCATGCCATTGAAATAGGAAGTCTAATTTAAAATTCCGTTATGCTAATTGATTCATGTAGTTAATTGTTTATCTCGTGCGATGTTGATCAACTTAAAATGATTAGGTTTCCATTAGTGTATATGTAACAGAATTCTTTTGTTAAGAACCAATTGTAATTGATCGTTAGTGCATAAGATTTAACCCCCTGTGAGACCCTTTCTCGTTTCTTTCTAACCATAACAAATGCGATATCGAATGTCATACTTGATGCATATTCACTTTATTTGTCATCTTGTATGGTGTACTGTTCTTTTGTATTAAATATGTGGATGGATGTATGTATGTTTGCAATCGCATAGAGAACGATCCGGTTGAAGAGCCCGAGGAATTCGCAGGAGAAGCCCCTGAGCAGCAGTCGTTTGGTGGAGGCAAGTGTCCTTTGACCTATCTCTGTCCTATTCATTATTTAATTCACCACCCGCATTACACCTTTATACCTAAGGATTGACTAGCTTTTGTTATCCCTGTCCTTGTTTACCTATTTGGGTTGGATTATTATTGTTTAGCTTTATGCTATTGCTCAACTCTAATCAATGAACATGATGAGATTATCTATGATACGTTGTTTTCCCTTCTCTTATTATGATGTTGTACTTATGGCTTTAAGGGGGCTCGAGCGGTTTCTCGAGTGCCTCTCCGTAAGGACCTGTTCTATGGATGACCGCCCGGGAAAACAGTGCAACCATGAGGGTAGAATGGGGTGCCCTTAGCTGAATAATTAGAGGATCCGGGGTGTAGTTCGCTTCGCCGTCGTGCCGTCAATGGGGCTCGGTGTATGCGGCTCGCTCTGCCAAGGTTGATTCGTCCCTTGGGGAGGAGTGCGGTACATTTAGGAAACCTAACGGGCGGCTACAGCCCCGAGGAATCTTTGTAAAGGCTACATAGTGAGACCCTGCCTGTTCACCTTGGTAGTGTTTAAGGGTTTGATCGGCCCGAGGCAAGAGGGAATCACGGCTTGTGGGTAAAGTGCACAACCTCTGCAGAGTGTTATGAAACTGATATATCAGCCGTGCTCACGGTTATGAGCGGCCAAGGGAGCTCCAGTGATTAGTGGTACTTGATCAGAGATATTTTGGTACAGGTGGTTATGAGATTGATGGTCTTGGTTATGATTATGGTGCTGGTAAGTGGTACTCTTTCCGTTTGGAAAGGAGTACGTTTGGGTTAATAACTTGGGTTAATGCTAAAACTTGGCTTTCTACTAGTAAGTAATAATCTGACCAACTAAAAGCAACTGCTTGACTTATCCCCACATAAAGCTAGTCCACTACAGCCAAACAGGATACTTGCTGAGTATGTTGATGTGTACTCACCCTTGCTCTACACACCAAACCCCCCCCCCAGGTTGTCAGCATTGCAACCACTGCTCAGGCGAAGATGAAGCTGTGGAAGGAGACTTCCAGGAGTTCCAAGACTACGACGAGTTCTAGGTGTGGGTTAGCGGCAACCCCCAGTCGGCTGCCTGTGAAGGCCGCGTTTATCTACGTTTCTTTTCCGCACTTTGATTTATTGTAAGAACTATATGGACGTCTCAGACGTATGATGTAATCGACTATTATTTCCCTTTTAATACTATTTTGAGCACTGTGTGATGATGTCCATGTTATGTAACTGCTGTGTACGTGAATAACTGATCCTGGCACGTACATGGTTCGCATTCGGTTTGCCTTCTAAAACCGGGTGTGACATAAGTGGTATCAGAGCCGTGCTGACTGTAGGACCGCTAACCTAGAGTAGAATGGTCGCTCTAAGGACTATAGACCTCTGTCTCTGCCTTGACTTTGATATCCCTTCAAAAGTTGGTCCTACCGACCAAACCTATGTTTTACTATATATTATACCTTGCTAAAAAAAATTGTGTTTCATTCTGATCCTTCATTTACTTATTACTTGCTGGTCATATTAATTCTGTTCTCACCCTTTTGCTTGCGATGTCTTTTGTAGATGGCCCGACTTAGACACACTGCACGAAAGTCAGTCATCCCCTTCTTACCCTCCCGCCTTGCTGAGCGTCCGCTTCGCCGTCCCGTGGCCGGACAGTCCAGCCACTTGGAGAGACTACACCACCGCCTGCGTGAGGAGCAGGAGCGTCGACGACAGGAGCAGCAGAGCTCTTCCTTCTCGCTCCACCAGGAGATAGAGTCTGTGAGGAGCTGCTCCCCTGTGCTTCCTCTGGAGCCGCCCCCTGCACCACCACTGGGCGCCCCAGCTTCTGGAGTAGCTGCTGGAGGAGACCCAGACGACGGAGATGGTCACGACAGCTCGAGCCACGACACCGACTTCTCTGCTAACCCTGAGCCGGAAGGATGGGTTGCTCGACCCATCACTCGCGACGCTGCTCGCGGGTGTCACTTCCACGATGCGCTCGACACCCTGCTACGTCGGGCATTTGACCGGCATACTTGGTCCGTCGAGTATCGCTGTGTGGTCTACCAGCATAGTCGCGGGGTCTACCCGGACCGCTGGGAGGCGACTTGCTTGGTGCGCTGCCCGGAGAACAGTCTCCAGGGTGCAGAGGCCTGTTCAGAGCACTATTCTATTTCTGAGCGGGACTCAGCTGAGGCAGCCATGCAAGATGCTGCACGGCGTGCGCTTTCGCACTACTGCTCGGTTTTCGGTGGGGCAGCTGACGGTCTTGACCTGAAGTATTACCCCCGCCGTCCATCTGGCAGCACAGGAGGCGTGATTGTCTCACCTGTCGGTGAGGGCAATCCTAGGTTGAGCAGCACAGTCAACCTAGCCGCCGTGCTAAACACGGAGCTGGACCATGCATTAGACGAGCTGAGTAGGGCTCGTGCTGAGATCGCCCTGCTGCGGGCTGAGCGCGCGGAACGTCGTCACCTGGATGGTGGTTCCCCCGCTCCCGTTGGGACTCAGCACCCGTACCGCTCACCTCAGCGTGGACACCAGTCTTATGGCAATCCCGACTGCAAGACCAAGATAACTCTAGAGCCATAGATCGTTAGAGTTGGATCTTGTAATTAATACGAAATATATACATAGAAGTTTCAGTCTTAGCGTTAGTCTCGGTCTTAGTTAGTCTTAGTTAGACAGGGTAGTTTGCTATATCCTGTGCATTTATGTTTGTCATGATGAACTATGTTTGGTTTGGATCTTTGTAATGATTGTCACCAGAGTGTGGGTACCCCCTGCATTTTGGTTTATCTATTATGTTAATGGAGTTAGTTATATAGTTGGGAAACCCCTTTTATTCCACTTTCCTTTCTATCTGAGAAGCTGTGTGGTCTGTGTTGGAGATCAGTGAAGATGCTCACCTGTTCAGTGCTGTTGAGGAATTCTCTTCTCTTCTCTTATGCTGCAAGATTTGCCAGATCAGTTCTGATGTGTGGTTGCATTCTGCAGATGTCAGAGAACAGGCGTAGAGGAGGAAGGCGTGCTCAGCAGGAGCGAGCCGCTCAACAAGATGAGGCGCCCCAGCAGCAGCAGCTGCCGCCCCCGCCCCCGATGTCCATCGAGCAGATGTTTCTGATGCAGACTCAGGCAGTTCAAGCCATCGGTCGGACTTTGGCCGCCATTCAGCAGCAGCAGCAGCAGCAGGCCCCACCTCAGCCTCAGATGCCTCAGATGCCCAGAGACAAGCGTGCTGAATTCATGAGGGGTCATCCACCAACGTTTGCTCACTCTTCTGACCCCATGGATGCTGAAGATTGGCTGCGCACTGTGGAGCGGGAGTTGCATACCGCTCAGTGTGATGACAGGGAGAAAGTCCTGTATGGTCCCCGTCTGTTGAGAGGAGCAGCCCAGTCATGGTGGGAGTCTTACCTCGCCACCCATGCCCACCCTGACGCCATCACCTGGGAAGAATTCAGAGGTAGCTTTCGTCAGTACCATGTGCCTGCAGGTCTGATGACAGTGAAGAAGGAGGAGTTCCTGGCCCTCAAGCAAGGGCCATTGTCTGTCAGTGAGTACCGGGACAAGTTTCTGCAATTGTCTCGCTATGCTCCTGAAGATGTCAACACTGACGCCAAGCGACAGTATCGTTTTCTGAGAGGCTTGGTCGACCCTCTGCAGTATCAGCTGATGAATCACACCTTCCCGACATTCCAGCACCTGATTGACAGAGCAATCATGACAGAGAGAAAGCGTAAGGAGATGGAAGATCGTAAGCGCAAGATCAGTGGACCCCAGCCTGGAAGCAGCAGCCGCCCTCGTTTTTCAGGCAATCAACCTCAGCAGTTCAGGCAGAACCAGCGTCCACCTCAGCAGCATCAGCAGTTTCAAAGGCAGTACCCTCAGAACCAGTACCAGAACCGTCAGAGCAATCAGTCAGGAGGTCAGTTTCAAAAGCAGAATCAGCAGGCACCCCGTCTTCCTGCCCCAGCAAACCAGCAGAACAGTCAGGCAGCACCAGCTCAGGTTGGAAACAGAGCATGTTTCCACTGTGGAGAGCAAGGCCATTGGGTGATGCAATGTCCGAAGAAGGCAGCCCAGCAGCAGTCAGGCCCCAATGCCCCAGCAAAGCAGAATGTGTCTCAACCTGGAGCAGGCAACCGCCCTCAACAGCGCTATAATCATGGGAGACTGAATCACTTGGAGGCTGAAGCAGTTCAGGAGACCCCCGGCATGATAGTAGGTATGTTCCCAGTCGACTCCCATATTGCAGAAGTGTTATTTGATACTGGAGCAACGCATTCTTTCATTACTGCATCATGGGTAGAAGCACATAATCTTCCAATTACTACCATGTCAACCCCCATTCAAATTGACTCAGCCGGTGGTAGAATTCGTGCCGATAGCATTTGCTTGAATATAAGTATGAAAATAAGGGGGATAGCGTTTCCCGCCAACCTTATAGTAATGGGTACTCAGGGAATAGATGTCATCCTAGGGATGAATTGGCTAGATAAGTATCAGGCAATTATCAGTTGTGATAAAAGGACAATCAAGTTGGTGTCCCCACTAGGAGAGGAAGTGGTGACCGAGTTAGTCCCGCCTGAGCCAAAGAAAGGAAGTTGTTATCAGATAGCTGTTGATAGCAGTGAAGCAGACCCGATCGAGAGTATCAAGGTTGTGTCTGAGTTCCCGGATGTGTTTCCAAAGGACTTACCGGGTATGCCACCAGAGCGGAAAGTTGAGTTTGCCATAGAGCTTCTTCCTGGAACCGCCCCCATCTTTAAGAGAGCTTACAGAATATCCGGACCAGAGTTGGATGAACTTAAGAAGCAAATTGATGAGCTGTCAGAGAAAGGTTACATCCGGCCAAGCACCTCGCCTTGGGCCGCCCCTGTCTTATTTGTGGAAAAGAAAGATGGCACCAAGAGGATGTGCATCGATTACCGAGCTCTGAATGAAGTCACGATCAAGAACAAGTATCCCTTGCCCAGAATAGAAGATCTGTTCGACCAGTTGAGAGGAGCCAGTGTGTTCTCCAAGATTGATCTGAGGTCAGGTTATCATCAGCTCAGAATCCGACCTTCGGACATTCCGAAGACGGCATTCATTACCAAGTATGGTTTGTACGAGTTCACATTGATGTCTTTTGGTTTGACCAATGCGCCAGCATTCTTCATGAACTTGATGAACAGTGTATTCATGGATTACCTTGATAAGTTTGTGGTGGTATTCATTGATGATATTCTGGTTTATTCTCAAAGCGAAGGAGAGCATGCAGATCATTTGAGGATGGTGTTGCAGAGATTGCGAGAGCACCAGTTGTATGCAAAGTTGAGCAAATGTGAGTTCTGGATCAGCGAAGTCCTGTTCTTGGGTCACATAATCAACAAAGAAGGATTGGCTGTGGATCCGAAGAAAGTGGCAGACATTCTGAACTGGAAAGCGCCAACAGATGCTCGAGGAATCAAGAGTTTCATTGGAATGGCCGGATATTATCGGCGATTCATTGAAGGGTTTTCGAAGATTGCGAAACCGATGACAGCGTTGCTAGGCAACAAAGTTGAGTTCAAGTGGACCCGGAAATGTCAAGAGGCCTTTGAAGCGTTGAAAGAGAAGTTGACTACAGCGCCTGTCCTAGTCTTGCCTGATGTGCACAAGCCCTTCTCGGTGTATTGTGATGCTTGTTACACAGGTTTGGGATGCGTGTTGATGCAAGAGGGAAGAGTTGTGGCTTACTCGTCCCGACAGCTGAAGGTTCATGAGAAGAATTACCCAATCCATGATCTAGAGTTGGCAGCAGTGGTTCACGCACTGAAGACATGGAGGCACTATCTGTATGGACAAAAATGCGATGTTTACACAGATCACAAGAGTCTGAAGTACATATTCACTCAGTCAGAGTTGAACATGAGGCAGCGAAGATGGTTATAGTTGATCAAAGACTACGAGTTGGAGATTCATTACCATCCAGGCAAAGCAAACGTAGTGGCAGATGCTTTGAGCAGAAAGAGTCAAGTCAATCTGATGGTCGCTCGTCCGATGCCTTATGAGTTGGCCAAAGAGTTTGACAGGTTGAGTCTCGGATTTCTGAACAATTCGCGAGGAGTCACAGTTGAGTTGGAACCTACCTTGGAGCGCGAAATCAAAGAAGCGCAGAAGAATGATGAGAAAATCAGTGAGATCCGGCGACTGATTCTAGAAGGCAAAGGCAAAGATTTTCGAGAAGATGCAGAAGGCGTGATATGGTTCAAAGACCGCTTATGTGTTCCCAATGTCCAGTCCATTCGGGAGTTGATTCTCAAGGAAGCTCATGAGACAGCTTATTCGATTCACCCTGGTAGTGAGAAGATGTATCAGGATCTGAAGAGGAAATTCTGGTGGTATGGAATGAAGAGGGAAATCGCAGAGCATGTGGCTATGTGCGATAGTTGCCGAAGAATTAAGGCAGAGCACCAGAGACCTGCTGGATTGTTGCAACCGTTGCAGATCCCTCAGTGGAAATGGGATGAAATTGGTATGGATTTCATAGTCGGATTGCCTCGCACTCGAGCCGGCTACGATTCTATTTGGGTAGTGGTGGACCGTTTGACCAAGTCAGCCCACTTCATACCTGTCAAGACCAGCTACAACAGTGCAGTATTGGCAGAGTTGTATATGTCTCGGATCGTTTGTCTTCATGGTGTGCCAAAGAAGATAGTGTCAGACAGAGGAACGCAGTTCACCTCTCATTTCTGGCAGCAGTTGCATGAAGCCTTGGGCACACATCTGAATTTCAGTTCAGCTTATCACCCGCAGACAGATGGTCAGACTGAAAGAACCAATCAAATTCTTGAAGACATGTTGAGAGCCTGTGCGTTGCAAGATCAGTCCGGATGGGACAAGCGTTTGCCTTATGCAGAGTTTTCCTATAACAACAGTTACCAGGCCAGTTTGAAGATGTCACCATTTCAGGCGCTCTATGGAAGGAGTTGCAGAACTCCGTTGCAATGGGATCAGCCTGGAGAAAAGCAAGTGTTTGGGCCAGACATTTTGCTTGAAGCCGAAGAGAACATCAAGATGGTTCGAGAGAATCTGAAGATAGCGCAATCGAGGCAGCGAAGCTATGCAGACACAAGAAGAAGAGAGCTGAGTTTCGAAGTCGGAGACTTTGTCTATCTGAAAGTGTCACCGATCAAAGGAGTCAGAAGATTCGGAGTGAAAGGCAAGCTAGCACCCCGCTACATTGGTCCGTATCAGATTCTTGCCAGACGAGGAGAAGTGGCCTATCAGCTCAGTTTGCCCGAGAATTTGTCTGCTGTGCATAATGTCTTTCATGTGTCTCAGTTGAAGAAGTGCTTGCGTGTGCCAGAAGAGCAGTTGCCAGTGGAAGGTCTGGAAGTCCAGGAGGACTTGACCTACGTTGAGAAGCCAGCTCAGATCCTTGAGATTGCAGATAGAGTCACCCGGAGGAAGACCATCAGAATGTGCAAAGTCAGATGGAATCACCACTCTGAGGAAGAAGCAACCTGGGAGCGTGAAAATGATTTGATGGCCAAGTACCCAGAGCTCTTTGCTAGCCAGCCCTGAATCTCGAGGGCGAGATTCTTTTAAGGGGGATAGGTTTGTAACGCCCCGAATTTTGCAGTTGAATTTTTTCTTTTCTTTACTCGCCAAAATTCGGGCGTTACCTTTTCTTTTTCTTTTTCCCTTCGCTAAACCTTGACCTTTTCCAAAGTTCTAGCGGGATTCGGTTTGGAATTCCCGTGTAAGAAAAACCCTAAATACTTTATGTTGTTTGATGCACCATGCCGAACCTTGCATTTCTTTTGATTGCTTTGAAAGTGCAAATGCATTCATGTAGAAAGATCGGATTTCGAAAATGAGGAGAAGATCTTTTCTTTCTTTTTCTCTCTCTTTCTCTCTCCTCTTTTTCTCTCTCTCCCGCGCCGTGGGCCGACCCCGGCCGGCCCAGCCGCCCTGGCGCCCCCTCTTGGGCCTTGGCAGGCCCAACCGCCCCCCCACCTCCCCTTTTTCCCCAAAACCCTCTCCCTCTCCCTCTCATTTTCCCTCTCTCATTCTCTCCCTAGCCGCCGCCCCTACCCGCCCCCTGCCCTAGCGCCGTCGCCCTCGCCGTCGGCCGCCCATCGCCGGTGAGCCCCCCCTTCTCCCTCCTCCCTCCCTCTCCCTTCCCCCCCTCCTCTCTCCCTGGCAGCCCAGCCGCCCGGCCGGCCCCCGGCCGCGCCCCGGCCGCTCGGCCGCGCCCTGGCGCCCCCGGCCAGCCCCAGCCCGCCCCTGGCCGCGCGCCCTGGCCAGCCCCCAGCCGCCCCAGCCGCTGGCCGCGCCTGGCCCGCCCGCCTGGCCCTTGGCCGCGCCCCCTGCGCAGGGCCGGTTCAACCGCCCCTAGGGCCGGTTCAACCGCCCCCCTCTGTTTTTTTTTATTTTTTTTATTTTATTTTATTTACTTTCTGTGATCATAGCTATTTTATTTTAGGTAGGCTAATCATTGTTCATGCCATTGAAATAGGAAGTCTAATTTAAAATTCCGTTATGCTAATTGATTCATGTAGTTAATTGTTTATCTCGTGCGATGTTGATCAACTTAAAATGATTAGGTTTCCATTAGTGTATATGTAACAGAATTCTTTTGTTAAGAACCAATTGTAATTGATCGTTAGTGCATAAGATTTAACCCCCTGTGAGACCCTTTCCCGTTTCTTTCTAACCATAACAAATGCGATATCGAATGTCATACTTGATGCATATTCACTTTATTTGTCATCTTGTATGGTGTACTGTTCTTTTGTATTAAATATGTGGATGGATGTATGTGTGTTTGCAATCGCATAGAGAACGATCCGGTTGAAGAGCCCGAGGAATTCGCAGGAGAAGCCCCTGAGCAGCAGTCGTTTGGTGGAGGCAAGTGTCCTTTGACCTATCTCTGTCCTATTCATTATTTAATTCACCCCCCGCATTACACCTTTATACCTAAGGATTGACTAGCTTTTGTTATCCCTGTCCTTGTTTACCTATTTGGGTTGGATTATTATTGTTTAGCTTTATGCTATTGCTCAACTCTAATCAATGAACATGATGAGATTATCTATGATACGCTGTTTTCCCTTCTCTTATTATGATGTTGTACTTATGGCTTTAAGGGGGCTCGAGCGGTTTCTTGAGTGCCTCTCCGTAAGGACCTGTTCTATGGATGACCGCCCGGGAAAACAGTGCAACCATGAGGGTAGAATGGGGTGCCCTTAGCTGAATAATTAGAGGATCCGGGGTGTAGTTCGCTTCGCCGTCGTGCCGTCAATGGGGCTCGGTGTATGCGGCTCGCTCTGCCAAGGTTGATTCGTCCCTTGGGGAGGAGTGCGGTACATTTAGGAAACCTAACGGGCGGCTACAGCCCCGAGGAATCTTTGTAAAGGCTACGTAGTGAGACCCTGCCTGTTCACCTTGGTAGTGTTTAAGGGTTTGATCGGCCCGAGGCAAGAGGGAATCACGGCTTGTGGGTAAAGTGCACAACCTCTGCAGAGTGTTATGAAACTGATATATCAGCCGTGCTCACGGTTATGAGCGGCCAAGGGAGCTCCAGTGATTAGTGGTACTTGATCAGAGATATTTTGGTACAGGTGGTTATGAGATTGATGGTCTTGGTTATGATTATGGTGCTGGTAAGTGGTACTCTTTCCGTTTGGAAAGGAGTACGTTTGGGTTAATAACTTGGGTTAATGCTAAAACTTGGCTTTCTACTAGTAAGTAATAATCTGACCAACTAAAAGCAACTGCTTGACTTATCCCCACATAAAGCTAGTCCACTACAGCCAAACAGGATACTTGCTGAGTATGTTGATGTGTACTCACCCTTGCTCTACACACCAAACCCCCCCAGGTTGTCAGCATTGCAACCACTGCTCAGGCGAAGATGAAGCTGTGGAAGGAGACTTCCAGGAGTTCCAAGACTACGACGAGTTCTAGGTGTGGGTTAGCGGCAACCCCCAGTCGGCTGCCTGTGAAGGCCGCGTTTATCTACGTTTCTTTTCCGCACTTTGATTTATTGTAAGAACTATATGGACGTCTCAGACGTATGATGTAATCGACTATTATTTCCCTTTTAATACTATTTTGAGCACTGTGTGATGATGTCCATGTTATGTAACTGCTGTGTACGTGAATAACTGATCCTGGCACGTACATGGTTCGCATTCGGTTTGCCTTCTAAAACCGGGTGTGACAGTATGGGTCGCTGAGGGAGACTCGCGGGACCTCGCAGGTAGATGCTCCTCGAACCTGAGGAGCCAGAACCTGAGACGTCCTGTTGAGCGGCGTCGTCGTCGTCGTCCTGCTGCGCCGCATCGTCGTCGTCCTGCTGTGCCGCATCGACAGCGGCTTGCTGCTCCACCTGCTGTTGTACGGCGTCGTCCTGCTGCGCCTCCTCCTCCATCCTATGGGTGCTCCTCCTCCCCCTCCCCCTCCCCCTCCTTGTCCTCATCCCACCGCCCACCATCTTTGTCCAACAACCTGCAATTAAGAGTAAGCAATTAAGCACAGATAAAAAATATGTATTTAGAAACATATGCAAAATAAATGAAATATAGCATTACATCGATTAAAAATAATATTCATATGTGTCCGGGTTAGCCGGATCATAAGTGTCATCATCACTATCAACCATTTCATAGTCAACACCATCTGAAGGCGCAAGTTCGTCATTGGCATTGCCTTCAAGCATTTCTAAGTCATTCTCATTTTGCACCTCATCCTCCTCCTCATCAACAACCATTTCAATATCTACTTCCATTCCGATCGCTTCGGTTAAGTCTATCTCAAATCGCCCTTCTAGCCCATCTTCTTGGGAGAACTCTCCGTCATATGTGTCCGGGTCTAAGTTATAATCTTCATCGTTTGGAACAGGTAATTTACTGTGCGGTGATACCTTATACACAACATCCCAACCCTTAAGATGTTGTTTCGTTTGGCACGCATATGGAAGATAATACACTTGTGTGGCCTGTTGGGCCACAATATAGACATTGTCTCCTGGTAAGGTGGAATCCTGTCGAATTTCGACTAGCCCAAGATTAGAATGTGTCCTTCTCGTAACTTCAGGGTCAAACCAATGACATTTGAATATCACTGGAGTAAAAGGTTTGGAACCATGAAAATTGAGTTCATATATTTCTTCAATTCCTCCATAATACTCGACCTCGTCAAGCCCGGGCGTAAAGACTCCAGAACACATGGTTTTTCGATTGGGCCGACTTTGGTCGTAGCTTGTTGTGCGAAAACGGTATCCATTGACGTCATACCCACAAAATTTCCTGACCCTATAGGCAAAGCCATTGGCTACTTGTCTCAACTCGACACTCATAGATGGTTCTCTTTGGCCCTGCAAGTTCAAACACGCTAGATTGTTATATTATTCGCACGTAAGAGCAACTTCAAATGACAAACTAAGCACGTACCTTACGTTTAAACCAGGAAATGAAATCGGGCAATCCATTTCCCGCACCCTTTCTAAGAAGGGTATCATATTCATGTGGAGTTGGGTCCCTTGATCGACGCCAGAATTCATGAAGAAATTGCTCCATGTATGGCGTCACCTCTTCAAGGTTGGTCAATACATATAGCATGATATGGCGCCACTCTTCATGTCTCAGGGTCTTGGTGGTCGAACCACTCGCGCTTCCGAGTTGCCCTTGAAAAATGCTGAGGTTCCATTCATTGCCGCCGTCATTGTAACGAGGGGGTGGATTATGCACGCTTGGCAGTTTGTCACCATAGTAAGTTGTTGTGAAGTTTGACACCTCCTCCAGTATGTATGCCTCTGCAATGGAAGCCTCGATTTTGCATTTATTTCTACATTTCTTTCGGATAGTCTTTAGACATCTCTCGATTGGATAGCACCAACATCCCTGCACGGGCCCCCCATTCATGCCTCATACGGGAGATGAAGAATCAAATGCTGCATCGGATTGAAGAAGCCGGGTGGAAAGATCTTCTCCAGCTTACACAGTAACACAGTAACACTGGATCCTCGGTATGAACGGAAGGTGGCGTAGGATTGTCACGGGGATGTCGAGCTGCCTCTTTTGTCCATCACCAGAGTCTACCTCCATGAACCTAGATGATTTACACTTCGGACAGTACTTTGCCTCAGTGTATTCTTTCCTAAATAGGACGCAGCCCTTCGGACAAGCATGTATATGCTCATACGTCATCTTGAGTGCACGAAGGAGTTTCTGTGCCTCGTACATGCTCTTTGGCAGAACGTGATCCTCCGAAAGCAGGCTGCCAATAACTGTCAACAAACCATCGAAGGCGTCTCGACTCATGCTGTACTGCGACTTGAACGCCATTATACGCCCAATGGCATCCAGTTGAGAAACCTTTGTATTGCCGTGAAGGGGTTTCTGTGCCGCGTCAAACATGTCGTAGAATGCCTTTGCGGTCGCCTCTCGCTCGTCCTCCATACGTCCCTCGGCGAACTGTGCCTCGTGATAGTCGTTCAACATGTCTGCTACCCCGGCATCAGCATCGTAATCCTCGACGCGTTGTCTCACCACCTCCTCTCTCGTGCGATGCGCTTCACCATGGAAGATCCACCGAGTATAGTCCGGCGTAAATCCATTCTTTCAAATATGTTCTACCATGGCCTTCTTTGTTTTCCTTTTCCTGTTGGCACATTTGCTGCACGGACAAGGGACTAGACTAGCTCCTTTAGAAGCTTCGCCAAATGCCCGTTCCACGAAAGCATCGGTCTTCCTAATCCATTCAGGGGTGACATCATTACGTCCTACGCGGCCCGTGTACATCCATTCATGGTCCTCCATCCTCTAACATATATAACCGAGTATAGTTTAATATAGACATGTAATGCATGTACACTAAGTTCCTACCTTCTAATAGGTGAGGATAGGTACTAATCCCACCCGCGGTTGCGTAGATGGAGTTAGTTTCCATGCTCTACTCCGATCCGAGATAGAATTTCGGCAGCACCTCCCCGCTGTTCTTCGGATACACGTCCTGGCAGGGAGAGTGTACTGTCCGGAGAACAACAGGGAGGTGACGCCGAAACTCTGTCTCGGACCGGAGTAGAGCATGGAAACTAACACCATCTACACAACCGCGGGCTGTCCAAAAAACGTGGACAATTCGAAATAGATACATTTGTAGATATGCAAAGATCTGCATATCTACACTGTATCTCTTTCAAACGGGAGACTACTAACTGGGTTACGTGATCTACGACCATGATGCGGAAATTGAGGTTATACCTAGGGTGACGGTGGAGTCAGGCTAGCGGGGCTGTGGTGGGTTGGTGCAGTGGCGACGCGACGCGGTGCAGGCAGACCCGCAACGGCTAGGAAGACCTCTGCAAAAAAATAAACAAGCCTGTCAATAAAAAATTTTGGCAGCACCTCCCCTGCACGGGGAGGTTTCCAAAACCTGCAAATAAAACTTACAACACAATGGCTGACATCCACACATATATCAACGACACGATGGCCGACAATCACATTTAATCGACATCCATATCCACCATCACATTATATAGAAAATATTTTACTATCGCCACACAATCATATCTAATCGGCATACAACTAAAACTAGGACCCCTGACCCGGGCACCCCCGTTAGCACTAGTTCTTGTCACCAACTAATACTAAACGGTTCAAAGCTTTAGTACAGATTGTTATCAACTGGTACTAAAGCGCACTCTTTGATAGCCGTTTTTAATACTAAACCGTACTAAAGCGCACTCTTTGCTAGCACTAGTTCTTGTCACCAATTTATGTTTACTGTTTATTTGTAGTGGAAACTAGAAGAAACCATCGTTTGTTCTTCAATTACGTACCGGAGGCGAGGACGACGGAGGCGCGGCCGGAGGCGCGGACGGCGGCGCGTGGGCGGGCGGACGGCGGCGAGCGGGCAGACGGCGCGGACGGCGCGGCGCGTGGATGGACGGCGGCGCGTGGGCGGACGGCGGCGCGTGGGTGAGGACGGCGCGTGGGCGGACGGCGGCGCGCGGGCGAGGACGGCGCGTGGGCGAGGGCGTGGGCGACGGCGCGTGGGCGGATGACGGCGGATGTGAAAGTGAGAGTGAAAGGTGAAGGAAGGAGAAGAAGAGGCTGATGGTCTGTATAATTAACGTCTTTGCCGAGTGCCCGCGATCTGGCACTCGGTAAAGATTTTTTTAAAATTAACAAATATACTTTGCCGAATTCCTTTGATCTAGCACTCGGCAAAGGCTTCTTTGCCGAGTGCCTGTCTGGCGGCACTCGGCAAAGACTAGACTTAGGGTTTTTAAAAAACCTTTGCCGAGTGTCGCACGGCAGGCACTCGGCAAAGCATTCTTTGCCGAGTGTCCAAGCTTGGACACTCGGCAAAATATATTTTTATTTTTTTGTTTACCAAACTTTTTGTGGTATGTTCCTACACTATGTAGACCTACATGTACTATTTTGGGACAAGTATAACTGTGTTTTCAATAGCTAGTAGATTTAGTTCGTTTATTTGAATTTTTCGGAAAATTTAGATTTGAACTGCAGGTCACTCGAAACTTAAAAAACTGTGCATGCAAAAATGATATTCATGTTACTTAGCATAAGTTACAACCGATTTCAGGAGCGGATCGGAAACTTCGAGCAACAAGCTCACTAAACATGGCCGTGAACTTGCCATCCACATGTTTAAAAATTGTATAAAACACAAACAAAGTCAGAAAATCATAAAACTTGTCCACGTGTCATGATATCATATGTACAGGCTGTGATAAAAAATTTAGAATGTTTGGAGAAAGTTGTGAAATACTATGTGTAGAAACCTAAGAGAACTACACGTGAAATCATGGAGTTTCAATGTGGATCTCTTAGGTTTGTACACATAGCGCATCATAGTTTTCTCGAAATTTTTCAATTTTTTATCACAGCCTATACATATGATATCATGACACGTGGACAAGTTTCATGATTTTCTGACTTTGTTTGTGTTTTATACAATTTTTAAACATGTGGATGGCAAGTTCACGGCCATGTTTAGTGAGCATGTTGCTCGAAGTTTCCGGTCCGCTCCTGGAATCGGTCGTAACTTATGCTAAGTAACATGAATATCATTTTTGCATGCACGTTTTCCAAGTTTCGAGTGACTTGCAGTTCAAATCTGAATTTTCCGAAGAAATTCAAATAAACGAACTAAATCTACTAACGATTGAAAACTCTGTTATAATTATCCACAAATGATACATATAGGTCTACATAGTGTAGGAACATACCACAAAAATTTTGGGAGACAAAATAAAAAAAATAAAAATATACTTTGCCGAGTGTCTAGAGAAGACACTCGGCAAAGCGTCCTTTGCCGAGTGCCCAATATTTGGCACTCGGCAAAGAAGACTATTTGCCGAGTGCCAACCCTCGGCTCTCGGCAAAGACTAACGGCCGTCAGCTTTAGGATGGCCGCTAACGGCCCTTTGCTGAGCGCCACCTTTGCCGAGAGTTTCACACTCGGCAAACGTGTCTTTGCTGAGTGTGGTTCTGTGCCGAATGTCCAACTCTCGGTAAAGAGGCTCGTTGCCGAGAGCCTAGCTTTACCGAGTGCGGCTCTCGGCAAAGCCTGCTTTGTCGAGTGCCCGACAAAAGGCACTCGGCAAAGAGGCTGACACTCGGCAAAGCCTCGGATTCCTGTAGTGTGCATTGGAGCTTCCTAGAAACTGTAGCGAGTTTTCTGAAGCTAGTGGATGTTTGTAAAGGCCTCGTAGTTTTACCCCGCCTCGCCTCCTCGGTAGAGGTGTATGGGATTGGTTGCCTCTTGGCAGATGGGTAACATGACTTGTGGGTAAAGATGCGCAACCTCTGCAGAGTGTAAAACTAGTATACTAGCCGTGCTCACGGTGATGAGCAGCTCGGACACTCACATGATTGATTTATGGAACTAGATTCAATTTGTCATATGCATTGCATCGCAGGTGTTGTTATCACTTTTGTTCTACTACTTAATTGGGTTGGTATTTAGTTATATTTAGTAATTGCTAATAAAATTTTGACCAACTTTAAAAGCAATGCTCAGCTTCAACCATCCTCCTTGGTAAGCCTTACACTTCACGTGAGCTCCCACCTTTGGCGAGTTCATGCACATTATTCCCCACAACTTGTTGAGCTATGAATGTATGTGAGCTCACTCTTGCTGTCTCATACCCCCCCCCCCACAGGTCAAGAAAAGGTACCGCAAGATGAGGCACATGGAGGATGCTGTGACAAGTTCATGAGAGGTCTAGGTCATCGTCTCACAGTCAACTTTGGGTTGCTGGACCGTTGTATCCTTATAATGTAATTATTTATTTTGTACATAACTCCTATTATATAGTAAAGATGTGACATTCGTTTCTGTACCACTATTCATCATATATGAGACTTGGTCCCAGCACACCTGATGTTTATTTTGCAACCCGGGTGTGACAGATGTGGTATTAGAGCAATGTTGAATGTAGGACGAAACCTAGATAGAACTGGACAACCATTATTTACTTACCTTTGTTACTCTGATCTTTTCTAAACTTTCCTTAATCTTTTCTCATCCACTGCTGCTTTACTCTGATTATTCTTACCTTTTTCCTTCTAAAGACAAATGTGGATTTCACACTTTGAAATCATGTACCTAAAGTGACTTTTAGGAATAGGAGACCTAATCTTAGGAACAAAAACAAAGCTATTTTTGTAAGTATCTATACGCTTGAATGTTTGTTCTTATGATACTTGTCTGGTTTGGATCTTTGATTGAGTGTGATGAGTTGTGGAGTAATGTCCACAATTACATCTGCATATACATATAGGAAAAAAATGCTCATCAAAATAACTAGAAAAACTAGATTCTCTCTCATTAAAATATCTAGCCTAAACAATATCCATCTCATCTTAAAAGATTCTATCCTACACTCATAGATCCATCTTATCTTAAAAGATACTCTATTACCTTAGTAGATTCTTATTATCTTGAAAAGATTTGATGTCGCCCTAATAGATCTAACTGACCTCAAAAGATTCTACCTTACCCTTATGGATTCATCTTGCCCTAATTAGCATATTTATCCCACTCTAGAATAACAACCATGAGCTAATCCAAAATTTATTTAGATCTTATCTAGTCTAAAATAATCATATCAATTTATTCTAGATCTGATCCAATCTAATAGGTTAATCTAACCTAACGAAGTCTAACCTTAAGTTGAGCTAATCTAAAGTAAGTTGCTCAATTGGAAAGTTAATACTAATGAAATATTTTAGACCTCACTCCTATAAAAATGTCTTAAGCCTAAATTGGTGACTTAGATCAACTCGGTCATATACCAACGACCTACACATTCTTGATAAATTGCCTAATCTATCTATAAAAAAAGAGAGAAATTCTATTGTGCCAGCCTGACCTACATGTTTCCAATGATATACATCATTTTATCAAGTCCAACCTAACACAAAGCCACCCAACTAGAATTTGACATAACACACTCAACTTATACTAATCTAGATCTTACCCAATGTAGTGTGAGTTACTTAACAAGTTAACACTAGTGAAATAAACTGGATTCTACTATTATAAACCTTGTTCCCCCTCATGCACTTAAACCTAAACTAGTGCCTCAGAACAACTCATCCACGTGCATGAGATCTAACCCAACCAATTGAGTCATGCTGGATTGCATAACCTGTCTATCCCCACCTAACATCAAACAAACTTTTGACCTACATCATGTAGTCTATATCATTCATATATATTTTAATCATATTCCCTAACTCCGATGATATACACTAACCTCGAATCAATAGGACCAAGACTGGAGAAGAAAAGATCAACCTCGTCAAGGAAGGAGAGAAGTCAAACTCAATCTTCTGATGCATTACCACTCAACACGGAATTCTTTCCCTTCATAAACTTGCTTACCCTAGGCTATTCTTGCCCTAACCAATCTTTTATCCTACACAATAAGGTGACTATACATATATATACCCTTGCTTTCATAACAACTTTCTAAATAACATGAAACTTCTTATTCATAAACTATATAGAAGTTAAAGGCTAAACTATAAATAAAGCTTTTTACATCCCTGTCCTTACAAATCTCGAGGACAGGATTTCTATTAAGGGGGGTAGGATTTGTAACATCCAAAATTGTGATTTTTGAGATTAGTAAAAGAAATCAAAGGAAAGTGTCCTAATAAATAATTATACTATGGAATTTGTTTTTAAATCAATGTCAGTTAAAATAAAATAGAAACATAAGTTCAGTTGTAAGTTTAAAGAAATGAATAATAAAAAGAGTTTCAATTTGTTAGGATGGATTATTTCCCTTCAGGTACAATTCTTTTTTAGTAACTCTTGATAAAGATTTGCTATTGGGTAAATATCTCCGTTACTAATTGTATATCTAGAGGCATTCATTTAAATAAAAAATAAATAAATAAACTAAAATTTCGCACTCATGCTTGGAGTTTTGGCTGTGCATTTAAAAGTTGAAATCAAACTCAGAGTGTGAAATTCAAACTAAATTTGGATTTGAATTAGAAAATAAAATAGAAAATAAAACAAAAAAAGGCAAAAAGAAAAGCTCACCGTCCAGACTTGGGCCAAATCCATTTCCGTCGGCCCATTCCCACTCCCCAACCCGCGCGACCCAGCCAGGGGATTTACGTGCGCTAGCTAGCGGGCCCGCCTCGTCAGCCCCCTTGCTCCGCTCCCACGCCGCGTTGCTACTGCCAGGCGGGCCCTTTTTCGCCTGCGCCTGGGCTCTCTCACGCGCTTGCGCGTTTGGGTCGGCCACTGGTTAGTGGGACCCCTTGGTCAG
Organism: Zea mays; assembly: GCF_902167145.1. Taxonomy (NCBI): domain Eukaryota; kingdom Viridiplantae; phylum Streptophyta; class Magnoliopsida; order Poales; family Poaceae; genus Zea; species Zea mays. The sequence continues at coordinate 131,818,315 of NC_050098.1, read as the reverse complement.
CTACAAACCCTAGCTGTTTTTCATTCATCCGATGACATGTGGGTCCCGGCGGTCGGGTTCATCACCAACCTCACGAAAGGCTCGCTGCCATAAGAGACGCGCGCGCGATTCTTGGAACTGGTGGGGTTTCGTCGCGGTGTGGTTGGGATTTGGGACTCCAGCTCGGACCTCGTCCCTGGGCACTATAAGAACTGCCACATCCGATGACCCTCCACCCATAAAACCGAAGTTGGAGCTGGGCGCTGTGAATAGAGACACGCCGTGTGCGGTACCGAAGGGGACCTGGTGGCTGGGAAATTCCTCACCGGAGGAGGAACTCTACCGAGGGTCCACGGTGGCGCGTGGGCAACACAACCGGAGTCCCTCGCCGGACTCTGCCGAAATTGTGCGGGCATGTACCTCGCTGTGGCGGGAGTCCCTCGTGGCATCCTCGCTTGTAAGAGACCCCCCTCCCTCCGTACTATCACCCTTACTCATGCGCTTGCACACGGTTGGATTTGGAAATGGGGTAGCTGTGCTAGCATGCGTTTCTTCGGTGTGGGTGGCGCTGTGTGGCCGCGTCGTCGCTTTCTGGCGAGGGGAACGGGGCTCGGACTCGAGCGTCCTGGCCATTGCCTTGGGGAAGAAGGTCTTGTGACCATTGATTCTGTGATGGACGGCCGAGATCATATCATGCGTACCCCTTCGCTCATTAAATCCGGGCCACCGATCTTATATCCTGTGGCCTCGACTGGATACCGGATTGGCAAGAACAAGATCATTTCTGTGCCATCCGATTGTGATCCAACGGCTCAGCCGCGACCATACCCCTTCAGCCGTTCACTTTTGTAAAAGAGTCCCTGCACTTTATAGCAATCAACCCGCCATCCTCGCGGGATATTTCTGAGTCTCGGTACAATTTGCGCAGGGGCCCCTGTACTATTCTGTTTTTATGCGCGCAAACCAGAGACCCGAGAAATTAAATAAATAAATGTGGAAATTGATTTTTAATGGAAAAAGAATTTCTAGAACTTGTGTAATTCATAGAAAATTCATATTAATTCCAAATTAATTCATTCCAGTTTCTATAATTTTGTAACATTATTGTTTATCACCTAGTGTCTCTGTTGTGACATGAAAACTATATTAAAATTACTCTCCTAATTAATCGTGTACCTAGCACCTAGAACTTTTGGAAATTCATAACTTAAAATCCATAACTCCAAAATTAATGATTCATGTTCCTATGATCTCATTTTAATATTTATATTATTAATATGTATTTTGTTCTTATGTTTGGTGTAATGTTAATTTTGCCTATATCATGTTTGTCTGTATTGCTACGTTTAGCACTGAGGACATGTGTCACCTTAAGAGCAAGTTGGTACTTGGAATCTCAAGTCCCAGGCAAGTTGTGTCCTTGATCACTTCTTTTTACCGAGTCATGTTCTGATTAATCATAATGATCTGCATAGGTTAGTTTTGATGAGATCTAATAGGTTACCCTAGTTTGACTATCTTTATACCTTGTTCACCACTGAATTTTTTGGGAAGTACATGCTATTGCTTTATGTGGTTTTGGGTATAGAGATATACATTATTCATGGTTATACTTTTATTATCAGTTGTTATTTACTGTTCATGTTAAGATCATTATGTTAATTGGAACATGGAGAACCACCCGAGAAACCAAAGGTGGTATGGGACACCCTTGGCTGACTAATTAGGAAAGCTAGTGGAGGACTACCTTACCCGAAAGGGGAAAGGGCAGTTGGGGAGTGGTCAGTGTAGAGAGGCCCTTGGGTTGATTTTGCTGCGATGGCGGTCAGGCGAGGGGTCCCTGCATTGGAGCTTCCTAGAAACTGTAGCGAGTTTTCTGAAGCTAGTGGAACTTTATAAAGGCCTCGTAGTTTTACCCCGCCTCGCCTCCTCGGTAGAGGTGTATGGGATTGGTCGTCTCTTGGCAGATGGGTAACATGACTTGTGGGTAAAGATGCGCAACCTCTGCAGAGTGTAAAACTGGTATACTAGCCGTGCTCACGGTCATGAGCAGCTCAGACACTCACATGATTGATTTATGGAACTAAATTTAATTTGTCATATGCATTGCATCGCAGGTGTTGTTATCACTTTTGTTCTACTACTTAATTGGGTTGGTATTTACTTATACTTAGTAATTGCTAATAAAATTTTGACCAACTTTAAAAGCAATCCTCATCTTCAACCATCCTCCTTGGTAAGCCTTACACTTCACGTGAGCTCCCACCTTTGGCGAGTTCATGCACATTATTCCCCACAACTTGTTGAGCTATGAATGTATGTGAGCTCACTCTTGCTGTCTCACACCCCCCACAGGTCAAGAAAAGGTACCACAGGATGAGGCGCATGGAGAATGCTGTGACGAGTTCGTGAGAGGTCTAGGTCGTCGTCTCATAGTCAACTTTGGGTTGCTGGTCCGTTGTCTCCTTATAATGTTATTATTTATTTTGTACAGAACTCCTATTATATAATAAAGATGTGACATTCGTTTCTGTACCACTATTCATCATATATGTGAGACTTGGTCCCAGCACACCTGATGTTTATTTTGCGTCCGGGTTTTGGACCCCTAGAACCCGGGTGTGACAGATGTGGTATCAGAGAAATGTTGACTGTAGGACGAAACCTAGATAGAACTGGACAACAATTATTTACTTACCTTTGCTACTCTGATCTTTTCTAAACTTTCCTTAATCTTTTCTCACCCACTGTTGCTTTACTCTGATTATTCTTACCTTTTTTCTTCTAAAGACAAATGTGGATTTCACACTTTGAAATCATGTACCTAAAGTGACTTTTAGGAATAGGAGACCTAATCTTAGGAACAAAAACAAAGCTATTTTTGTAGGTATATATACGCTAGAATGTTTGTTCTTATGATACTTGTCTGGTTTGGATCTTTGATGAGTTGTGGAGTAATGTCAACAATTACATCTGCATATACATATAGGAAAAAATGCTCATCAAAATAACTAGATAAACTAGATTCTCTCTCATTAAAGTATCTAGCCTAAACAATATCCATCTCATCTTAAAAGATTCTATCCTACACTCATAGATCCATCTTATCTTAAAAGATACTCTATTACCTTAGTAGATTCTTATTATCTTGAAAAGATTTTTTGTCGCCCTAATAGATCTAACTGACCTCAAAAGATTCTACCTTACCCTTATGGATTCATCTTGCCCTAATTAGCATATTTATCCCACTCTAGAATAACAACCATGAGCTAATCCAAAATTTATTTAGATCTTATCTAGTCTAAAATAATCATACCAATTTATTCTAGATCTGATCCAATCTAATAGGTTAATCTAACCTAACGAAGTCTAACCTTAAGTTGAGCTAATCTAAAGTAAGTTGCTCAACTGGAAAGTTAATACTAATGAAATAGATTAGACCTCACTCCTATAAAAATGTCTTAAGCCTAAATTGGTGACTTAGATCAACTCGGCCATATACCAATGACCTACACATTCTTGATAAATTGCCTAATCTATCTATAAAAAAAGAGAGAAATTCTATTGTGCCAGCCTGACCTACATGTTTCCAATGATATACATCATTTTATCAAGTCCGACCTAACATAAAGCCACCCAACTAGAATTTTACATAACACACTCAACTTATACTAATCTAGATCTTACCCAATGTAGTGTGAGTTACTTAACAAGTTAACACTAGTGAAATAAACTAGATTCTACTCTTATAAACCTTGTTCCCCCCTCATGCACTTAAACCTGAACTAGTGCCTCAGACCAACTCAGCCACGTGCATGAGATCTAACCCAACCAATAGAGTCATGCTGGATTGCATAATCTATCTATCCCCACCTAACATCAAACAAACTTTTGACCTACATCATGTAGTCTATATCATCCATATCTATCTTAACCATATCTGTAACTCAGATGATATACACTAACCTCGAATCAATAGGACCAAGACTGGAGAAGAAAAGATCAACCTCGTCAAGGAAGGAGAGAAGTCAAACTCAATTTTGACCAACTTTAAAAAGCAATGCTCAACTTCAACCATCCTCCTTGGTAAGCCTTACACTTCACGTGAGCTGCCACCTTTAGCGAGTTCATGCACATTATTCCCCACAACTTGTTGAGCTATGAACATATGTGAGCTCACTGTTGCTGTCTCACACCCCCCTGAGAGCACCTAGAGGGGGGGTGAATAGGTGATCCTGTAAAACTTAAACTTATAGCCACAAAAACTTGGTTAATTGTTAGCACAATAATTGCCAAGTGGCTAGAGAGGAGCCAAAACACAATAACCACAAGAAATCAATCACAGAGATGGCACGGTGGTTATCCCGTGGTTCGGCCAAGTACAAAACTTGCCTACTCCACGTTGTGGCGTCCCAACGGACGAGAGTTGCACTCAACTCCTCTCAAGTGATCCAATGATCAACTTGAATACCACGGTGTTCTTCTTTACTTTGATCTTTTCCCGTTTGCGAGGAATCTCCACAACTTGGAGTCTCTCGCCCTTACAATTGAATTTCACAAAGAAGTACGGAGTAAGGGAGGGAAGCAACACACACAAATCCACAGCAAAATGCACACACACACGGCCAAGAATCGAGCTCAAAAGACTATCTCAAAGTTCTCACTAGAACGGAGCTCGAATCACTGAGAATGACAAACGAATGCGCAAAGACTGAGTGTGGATGATCAAGAATGCTCTAAGGTTGCTTGGTATCCTCCTCCATGCGCCTAGGGGTCCCTTTTATAGCCCCAAGGCAGCTAGGAGCCGTTGAGAGCAAATCTGGAAGGCCATTCTTGCCTTCTGTCGTCGGGTGCACCGGACAGTCCGGTGCACACCGGACACTGTCCGGTGCCCGATTTCCTTCCTTAAACAGCGCAGCCGACCGTTGCAGATCTGGGAGCCGTTGGCGCACCGGACAGTCCGGTGCCCCCTTCCGACCGTTGGCTCGGCCACGTGTCCCGCGCAGATCGCGCGGTCGACCGTTGGCCCGGCCGACCGTTGGCTCACCGGACAGTCCGGTGCACACCGGACAGTCCGGTGAATTTTAGCCGTACGCCGTCGGCGAATTCCCGAGAGCGGCTTCTTCACGCCGAGTCAGCCTGGCTCACCGGACACTGTCCGGTGCACCACCGGACAGTCCGGTGTGCCAGACTGGGCTGAGTCTTGGCTGTACACAGCCAAGCTTTTTCCATCTCTTTTCTTTTCTTCTTCTTTCTGTTTCTAACACTTAGACAAGTATATTAGTACTCAAAACCAATGTACTAAGGCTTAGAAACATACCTTTACTCTTGATTTGCACTTTGTTCATCCATGGGCATAAATTCACATTTAAGCACTTGTGTTTGCACTCAATCACCAAAATACTTAGAAATGGCCCAAGGGCACATTTCCCTTTCAATCTCCCCCTTTTTGGTGATTTATGCCAACACAACATAAAGCAACTAGAACAAGTGCAATATCACTTCAAATAAAACTCAAATTTATTTTGATTCAACTTTGGCATATATGGATCATCCTTTGCCACCACTTGGTTTGTTTTTGCAAATCAAACTCAAATCTCTATCTCTAAGTCAAACACACATGTTGAAACATAAAGAGAGTCATTCCAAAAGAGATTGATCAAAGATTTCAAAAACTTCACCTATTTCCCATAATCAACACTTCTCCCCACAAGAGGCCAACTTTTGACAAAAGAGACAATGTAAGAGTTTTGACAAAACAAAAGGCTCTATTTCACTATTTTCAAAATTTCTCAAGTGGTAGCTGATCCATTTATTGCTTTGGCCTTTATTTTCTCCCCCTTTGGCATCAAGCACCAAAATGGGATTAATCTTGGCCCCTTTAACCCCATTGCCTCACCAAATTCTTCAATTAAGAGCAAATAGGCAATAAGAGTTTAAAGATGAACTTGGAATAGTTACTCTTTTCATCGGAGTGCAGTGGAAGTCTTGTATGGTCCAAGTCCACCTTTTCCTTTCAATCCTCCTTTGAGGCTAAAGCAAACTCAAGCATATGGTTAGTCTCAAAGGGTCAAGTTGTAACACATCTCCCCCTAAACATGTGCATCACTTTGCAACAGACTTGTGAGGTCCAGGGAGTGTTTGTACAACTTGAGCACCATAATACGCAACAAAATGCAGAATGAACATGATCAAAGGCATCAACACATGTATGCTACAATTTAATCCAAGTTCCGCGAATCCAAGACATTTAGCTCACTACGCAGCCTGTAAAAGGTCTTTTCATCTAGAGGCTTGGTAAAGATATCGGCTAGCTGGTTCTCGGTGCTAACATGAAACACTTCGATATCTCCCTTTTGCTGGTGGTCTCTCAAAAAGTGATGCCGGATGTCTATGTGCTTTGTGCGGCTGTGCTCAACAGGATTTTCCGCCATGCGGATAGCACTCTCATTATCACATAGGAGTGGGACTTTGCTCAGATTGTAGCCAAAGTCCCTGAGGGTTTGCCTCATCCAAAGTAGTTGCGCGCAACACTGTCCTGCGGCAACAAACTCGGCCTCAGCGGTGGATAGGGCAACGGAAGTTTGTTTCTTAGAGTTCCATGACACCAGGGACCTTCCTAAGAATTGGCACGTCCCCGATGTACTCTTCCTATCGACCTTACATCCAGCATAGTCGGAATCTGAATATCCAATCAAGTCAAAGGTAGACCCCGTTGGATACCAGAGCCCGAAGCAAGGCGTAGCAACTAAATATCTAAGGATTCGCTTGACTGCCACTAAGTGACATTCCTTAGGATCGGATTGAAATCTAGCACTCATGCATACGCTAAGCATAATATCCGGTCTACTAGCACTTAAATAAAGTAAAGACCCTATCATTGACCGGTATGCCTTTTGATCAACGGACTTACCTCCTTTGTTGAGGTCAGTGTGTCCGTCGGTCCCCATCGGAGTCTTTGCGGGCTTGGCGTCCTTCATCCCAAACCGCTTCAGCAAGTCTTGCGTATACTTCGTTTGGGAGATGAAGGTGCCGTCCTTGAGTTGCTTCACTTGGAACCCAAGGAAGTAGTTCAACTCACCCATCATCGACATCTCGAATTTCTGCGTCATCACCTTGCTAAACTCTTCACAAGACTTTTTATTAGTAGAACCAAATATTATGTCATCGACATAAATTTGGCACACAAACAAATCACCATCACATGTCTTAGTGAAAAGAGTTGGGTCGGCTTTCCCAACCTTGAAAGCATTAGCAATTAAGAAATCTCTAAGGCATTCATACCATGCTCTTGGGGCTTGCTTAAGTCCATAGAGCGCCTTAGAGAGCTTACACACGTGGTCGGGGTACCGTTCATCCTCGAAGCCAGGGGGTTGCTCCACGTACACCTCCTCCTTTATTGGCCCGTTGAGGAAAGCGCTCTTCACATCCATTTGGAACAACCTGAAAGAATGGTGAGCGGCATATGCTAGCAAGATACGAATGGACTCTAGCCTAGCCACAGGAGCAAAAGTCTCCTCAAAGTCCAAACCTGCGACTTGGGCATAACCTTTTGCCACAAGTCGAGCCTTGTTCCTCGTCACCACTCCGTGCTCGTCTTGTTTGTTGCGGAACACCCACTTGGTTCCCACAACATTCTGCTTAGGACGAGGCACCAGCGTCCAAACTTCATTGCGCTTGAAGTTGTTGAGCTCCTCTTGCATGGCCAACACCCAGTCTGGATCTAGCAAGGCCTCTTCTACCCTGAAAGGCTCAATAGAAGAGACAAAGGAGTAATGTTCACAAAAATTAACTAATCGAGACCGAGTAGTTACTCCCTTGCTAATGTCACCCAAAATTTGATCGACGGGATGATCCCTTTGAATCACCGCTCGAACTTGAGTTGGAGGTGCCGGTTGCGCTTCTTCCTCCATGACTTGATCATCTTGTGCTCCCCCTTGATCACACGCCTCCTTTTGATGAACCTGTTCATCGTCTTGAGTTGGGGGATGCACCATTGTTGAGGAAGAGGGTTGACCTCGTTCATCTTGTTCCTGTGGCCGCACTTCTCCAATCGCCATGGTTCGTATAGCGGCCGTCGGAACATCTTCTTCATCTACATCATCACAATCAACAACTTGCTCTCTTGGAGAGCCATTAGTCTCATCAAATACAACGTCGCTAGAGACTTCAACCAAACCCAATGATTTGTTGAAGACTCTATACGCCTTTGTATTTGAGTCATAACCTAACAAAAACCCTTCTACAGCTTTGGGAGCAAACTTAGAATTTCTACCCTTCTTCACTAGAATGTAGCACTTGCTCCCAAATACACGAAAGTAAGATACATTGGGTTTGTTACCGGTTAGTAGCTCATACGACGTCTTCTTGAGGAGGCGATGAAGGTAGACCCTGTTGATGGCGTGGCAAGCCGTGTTCACGGCTTCAGTCCAAAAGCACTCGGGGGTCTTGAACTCTCCTAGCATCGTCCTCGCCATATCGATGAGCGTCCTGTTCTTCCTCTCTACCACACCATTTTGCTGTGGTGTGTAGGGAGCGGAGAACTCGTGCTTTATCCCTTCCTCCTCAAGGAACTCCTCCACTTGAAGGTTCTTGAACTCGGACCCGTTGTCGCTCCTTATCTTCTTCACCTTGAGCTCAAACTCATTTTGAGCTCTCCTGAGGAAGCGCTTGAGGGTCCCTTGGGTTTCAGACTTATCCTGCAAAAAGAACACCCAAGTGAAGCGGGAAAAGTCATCAACAATAACTAAACCATACTTACTTCCCCCTTTGCTTAGATAGGCGACGGGTCCGAAGAGATCCATATGTAGCAGCTCCAGGGGTCTTGATGTGGTCATCACATTCTTGCTGTGATGCGTTCCTCCCACCTGTTTACCTGCCTGACAAGCTGCACAAGGTCTATCTTTTTCGAATTGTACGTTAGTTAAACCTATCACGTGTTCTCCCTTTAGAAGCTTGTGAAGGTTCTTCATCCCTACATGTGCTAAGCGACGGTGCCACAGCCAGCCCATGCTAGTCTTAGCGATTAAACATGCATCTAGACCGGCCTCTTCTTTTGCAAAATCAACTAAGTAAAGCTTGCCGTCTAATACACCTTTAAAAGCTAATGAACCATCACTTCTTCTAAAGACAGACACATCAATGTTTGTGAATAAACAATTGTAGCCCATATTGCATAATTGACTTACAGATAGTAAATTATATCCCAGAGACTCAACTAAAAACACATTAGAAATTGAGTGCTCATTTGAGATTGCAATTTTACCTAACCCTTTTACCTTGCCTTGGTTCCCATCACCGAAAATTATTGAATCTTGGGAATCCTTATTTTTGACGTAGGAGGTGAACATCTTCTTCTCCCCCGTCATATGGTTTGTGCATCCGCTGTCGATAATCCAGCTTGAACCCCCGGATGCATAAACCTGCAAGGCAAATTTAGGCTTGGGTCTTAGGTACCCAACTCATGTTGGGTCCTACAAGGTTAGTGCAAATATCCTTAGGGACCCAAATGCAAGTTTTGTCTCCCTTGCATTTTGCCCCTAACTTCCTAGCAACTATTTTCCTATCCTTTCTACAAATAGCAAAGGAAGCATTTAAAGCACAATAAATTGTAGAAGGTTCATTCACTACTTTCCTAGGAGCATGAATAATATTCTTTCTAGGCACATGATGAATAGCATTTCTCCTAGACATATTTCTACCATGCATATAAGAAGAACTAGAAGCAAATATGGCATGAGAGTCAAAATCATCATAAGCATTATACTTCCTATAAGCATTTCTAGTTTGTCTCCTATCATGATACATAAAAGCATGATTCCTTTTAGTACTACTTGCCATAGGGGCCTTCCCTTTCTCCTTGGCAGAGATGGGAGCCTTATGGCTTGTTAAGTCCTTGGCTTCCCTCTTGAAGCCAAGTCCATCCTTAATTGAGGGGTGTCTACCAATCGTGTAGGCATCCCTTGCAAATTTTAGCTTATCGAAATCATTCTTGCTAGTCTTAAGTTGAGCATTAAGACTAGCCAATTCACCATTAAGCTTGGAAATTGAAACTAGGTGTTCACTACAAGCATCAATGTAAAAATCTTTACACCTAGTACAAATTACAACATGTTCTACACAAGAATTAGATTCATTTGCTACTTCTAATTTAGCATTTAAATCATTGTTAACACTTTTTAAAGTAGAAATGGTTTCATGACATGTAGACAACTCACAAGAAAGCATTTCATTTCTCTTAATCTCTAAAGCAAGTGATTTTTGTGCTTCTACAACCTTATCATGTTCTTCATATAAAAGGTCCTCTTGTTTTTCTAATAGCCTATTCTTATCATTCAAGGCATCAATGAGTTCATTTATCTTATCTATCTTAGATCTATCTAAGCCCTTGAATAAGCATGAATAGTCTATGTCATCATCATCACTAGACTCATTTTCACTAGAGGAAGCATAAGTGGAGTCTCGAGTACTCACTTTCTTCTCCCTTGCCATTAGGCATGTGTGACGCTCGTTGGGGAAGAGAGATGACTTGTTGAAGGCGGTGGCAGCGAGTCCTTCATTGTCGGAGTCGGAGGAGGAGCAATCCGAATCCCACTCCTTTCCGATATGTGCTTCGCCCTTGGCCTTCTTGTAATGCTTCTTCTTCTCCCTTTTGTCCCCTTTTTCCTGGTCACTTTCATTATCGGGATAGTTAGCAATGAAATGACCAATCTTACCACATTTGAAGCACGAGCGCTTCTCCTTTGTCTTGGTCTTGCTTGGCTGTCCCTTGCGACTTTTAAGTGCCGTCTTGAAGCGCTTAATGATGAGGGCCATCTCCTCATTATTTAGCCCGGCTGCTTTAACTTGTGCCACCTTGCTCGGTAGCGCCTCCTTGCTCCTTGTTGCCTTGAGAGCAATGGGTTGAGGCTCATGAATAGGACCGTTCAACGCGTCGTCCACGTATCTTGCCTCCTTGATCATCATTCGCCCGCTTACGAACTTCCCAAGAACTTCTTCGGGCGACATCTTGGTGTACCTAGGATTTTCACGAATATTGTTCACCAAGTGAGGATCAAGAACAGTAAAGGACCTTAGCATTAGGCGGACAACATCGTGGTCCGTCCATCGCGTGCTTCCGTAGCTCCTTATTTTGTTGATAAGGGTCTTGAGCCGGTTGTATGTTTGGGTTGGCTCCTCTCCCCTTATCATCGCGAATCGTCCAAGCTCGCCCTCCACCAACTCCATTTTAGTGAGCATGGTGATGTCGTTCCCCTCGTGAGAGATTTTGAGGGTGTCCCATATCTGCTTGGCGTTGTCCAAGCCGCTCACCTTATTGTACTCTTCCCTGCACAAAGATGCTAATAGAACAGTAGTAGCTTGTGCATTTCTATGGATTTGTTCATTTATAAACATAGGGCTATCCGAGCTATCAAATTTCATTCCATTCTCTACAATCTCCCATATGCTTGGATGGAGAGAGAATAAGTGACTACGCATTTTGTGACTCCAAAATCCGTAGTCTTCCCCATCGAAATGTGGAGGTTTGCCAAGAGGAATGGAAAGCAAATGCGAATTCGAACTATGTGGAATACGAGAATAATCAAATGAAAAGTTCGAATTGACCGTCTTCCTGTAGTCGTTGTCGTCGTCCTTTTGGGAAGAAGTAGACTCATCGCTGTCGTCGTAGTAGACGATCTCCTTGATGCGCCTTGTCTTCTTCTTCTTCCCTTCCTTTCGCCTATGACCCGAGCCGGAGTCGGTAGGCTTGTCATCTTTGGGCTCATTGACGAAGGACTCCTTCTCCTTATCGTTGATCACTATCCCCTTGCCCTTAGGATCCATCTCTTCGGGCGGTTAGTCCCTCTTCTTGAAGAGAACGGCTCCGATACCAATTGAGAGCACCTAGAGGGGGGGGGGGGTGAATAGGTGATCCTGTAAAACTTAAACTTATAGCCACAAAAACTTGGTTAATTGTTAGCACAATAATTGCCAAGTGGCTAGAGAGGAGCCAAAACACAATAACCACAAGAAATCAATCACAGAGATGGCACGGTGGTTATCCCGTGGTTCGGCCAAGTACAAAACTTGCCTACTCCACGTTGTGGCGTCCCAACGGACGAGAGTTGCACTCAACTCCTCTCAAGTGATCCAATGATCAACTTGAATACCACGGTGTTCTTCTTTACTTTGATCTTTTCCCGTTTGCGAGGAATCTCCACAACTTGGAGTCTCTCGCCCTTACAATTGAATTTCACAAAGAAGTACGGAGTAAGGGAGGGAAGCAACACACACAAATCCACAGCAAAATGCGCACACACACGGCCAAGAATCGAGCTCAAAAGACTATCTCAAAGTTCTCACTAGAACGGAGCTCGAATCACTGAGAATGACAAACGAATGCGCAAAGACTGAGTGTGGATGATCAAGAATGCTCTAAGGTTGCTTGGTATCCTCCTCCATGCGCATAGGGGTCCCTTTTATAGCCCCAAGGCAGCTAGGAGCCGTTGAGAGCAAATCTGGAAGGCCATTCTTGCCTTCTGTCGTCGGGTGCACCGGACAGTCCGGTGCACACCGGACACTGTCCGGTGCCCGATTTCCTTCCTTAAACAGCGCAGCCGACCGTTGCAGATCTGGGAGCCGTTGGCGCACCGGACAGTCCGGTGCCCCCTTCCGACCGTTGGCTCGGCCACGTGTCCCGCGCAGATCGCGCGGTCGACCGTTGGCCCGGCCGACCGTTGGCTCACCGGACAGTCCGGTGCACACCGGACAGTCCGGTGAATTTTAGCCGTACGCCGTCGGCGAATTCCCGAGAGCGGCTTCTTCACGCCGAGTCAACCTGGCTCACCGGACACTGTCCGGTGCACCACCGGACAGTCCGGTGTGCCAGACTGGGCTGAGTCTTGGCTGTACACAGCCAAGCTTTTTCCATCTCTTTTCTTTTCTTCTTCTTTCTGTTTCTAACACTTAGACAAGTATATTAGTACTCAAAACCAATGTACTAAGGCTTAGAAACATACCTTTACTCTTGATTTGCACTTTGTTCATCCATGGGCATAAATTCACATTTAAGCACTTGTGTTTGCACTCAATCACCAAAATACTTAGAAATGGCCCAAGGGCACATTTCCCTTTCACCCCCACAGGTCAAGAACAGGTACCGCAGGATGAGGCGCATGGAGGATGCTGAGACGAGTTCGTGAGAGGTAGGTCGTCGTCTCCCAGTCAACTTTGGGTTGCTGGACCGTTTTCTCCTTATAATGTAATTATTTATTTTGTACAGAACTCCTATTATATAGTAAAGATGTGACATTCGTTTCTGTACCATTATTCATGATATGTGTGAGACTTGGTCCCAGCACACCTAGTATTTATTTCGCGCCCGGTTTTGGACCCCTAGAACCCAGGTGTGACACTGGTGTGCTGGTTGCCTACATCTAGAGGAGCTCCATGTTTTGTATCTCCCTACCTACCTAGTGAGTGAGGCAATGTTGGACAGTACTCCAAGGGCATCAGCATCAATCAAAACAACTACTCCAAGGAGTATCTATTAGAGCACTGATCAAACAACTACTCAAAGGAGTATTCTACTACCATGGAGTATCTACCAGAGCACTGATCAAACAATCATCTGCATCAATCAACACCACTATACCTGAAGCACTCGCAAACAATAAGGGAACCAAACCAATCCATCTCTGTAGAAGAGGATCACTAACTGAACATTCTGAATACTCCATCATCAACAACGTAAACCACAATCTTAAGCAAGAGAGTAACTCATTCATGACCGTTTCCACTCCATCACCAACAAGTAAAAAAGGCAAACCATCCAAAGATTCCATCACCATTCATCAAAAGACCAAGTTTAACCAAATGCTATTTCTAGCACTTTCAGCATCCAGAGACTCCCAATAGACAATTTTTTCACTAGATAAACACTAAACAAATGACCAATGTTCCAATACTTTGAGCAGACAAATTTGTCAGTAGACAAATAATAAACACAATTTTATTTACTTGTCTGAACCATAACTTGTTGAACCAATGATGCATCACACTTGAGTTGTAAACGAAGACGCCCTTGCCTTTCAAGCATCTCTTTTTTTATGTGTGGGATGTTATATCCATTTTCCACCTCCATTTTTCATCACTTCCTTCATGCATCCATGTAGAGTCAAGAAAATTTTGTTTGATTGTCCCACTAGATAGTCTACAAAAGCCTAGATCCATAATATTAAGGTGTTAGAGCATAATACTCTAGAGCACATGGTACATATTGAACATAGAAAAACAAGTGGTAAAAGAAGATAGATACTAACATAGAAAAAGAGTGGTAAAACAAGTGGTAAAAGAGTATTACTGTATTGACGGCAGCTACAAGCTCATCAGTTGTTTTGGATGATGTCTTGTATTGAATTGACCAGAGAGAATTAAAGAACCCTAGATCCACTACGTTCAAATCCGGTGAGTTTGCAGGCTAACATGTAAGTCTAATGTCGAACCCACCATGCTTAGAAGCATCACAAAACAATCCATCATTAGGTAAAACATGTGGCTTCACATTGTCTTGTTGTATGTATATAGGCTTGTTGGTGTATTCACATGGCCACTTAGCACGAATTGGCGGCAAGATCTTTTCAATCATGAAACTTCGCATGACATCCTTTGTGATTGATTCAATGGGCTTCATCTCTATTGTCCCTGCTGGGCGATTCACACTTGATCTCTTAGCAGGTTCAAATGTGATAAAGGGCCAACAACTAATTTTGCCAACAAAGGTGCAATTGCCATCACTTTCAAACCTCGGCCTACCGAGAGCTGTTAAAATCTAAATTTTTGGAATATAATTATTGTTCTTCGATGTGTGAGTAGGTTCTACTTCACCAGGAGTTGAATAATATCGCTCAATCTTCCTAGTGATGAAAAATCATTTCTCATCAATGACAACGTGATCAAACATATCCTTGAACATAGGCTCATGAGGTACACTCACTGGATCAATCATTAACAAACACCACTTTAGCCATTCCTTTTTCTTCTTCTCTGTCAAATAGAGCTTTATGGAATTTGAGACATGCTTTATGGTACCATCTCTCTTCATAGAGTGGACCTTGCTTTTACTCACACCAAAGTGTGTAGCCACATCAGCTATTGTTGTACGACTATATAGGAGTATCTTGAAGTGTTGACACATCTAGGTTAATCTTCTTACAGCCACACTTTGACTTTGCACTTCCAACATCAACCAAAAGACCTTCATCCATACAACAATTTCCTATTTTCCAAATGCGTTGTACTGTGCGGAGAGGTACTAAAAATTGTACTGAAACTTCTTTTTTTGTCATTACTACCCATAAGATATCCATTTTTGTCCTTGCTAGCAAAGCTTCAAATATGGCTCTCCATTCTTCATAGGTCACTACTTTATTCTTGTGTGCATTCTCCTATGGTTGCACATTCTCCTGAGCATATCCTTCTAGCTCCATATTTTCACCACTCTCTTGAGCATATCCTTCCTTGCGCACATTTTCATTACTCGCCTGAGTATATTCTTCTGGTTGAACATTTAAGTCAATTTCATGCATTGTTCTTTGACCTCCAGATATTACAGTCATTGGTGACGTGACATGTCTAGACTCAGGTGATCTCATCCATGCTCTAGGTTGTTCCATCACTAGCGACAACAACATCCTGCTCAAGGATCTAAAAAGTGGCATGGTTTTGCAAGGGGACTTCTTCTTCTTGCTTCTCTTCCCTCCTTCTTCAGCACTTAGCCCACCTTGTGTGTTCCTATCACACCCGGATTTAAGGAAAATCCGGGCGTGAATCAAATGTGTGCTAGAATCAAGTCTCACACATATGATGACTCATGGTACAGAAACAAATGTCACATCCTTACTATACGATAGGAGTTCTGTACAAAATAGCTAAATAATTACATCATATGAAGACAACAATCCTCTGCAACCATAGTTGACTAGGAGACGACGGCCTAGACCTCTCATGAACTCATCGTGGCATCCTTCATGCTCCTCATCTTGCGATACCTATCCTTGACCTGGGGAGGTGAGTATAGAAAGGGTGAGCTCACATACGTTCATTGCTCAACAAGTTGTGGGGAATAATGTGCATGAGCTCACTTACGGTGAGGGCTCATGTGAAGTGTAAGGCTTACCAAAGAAAATGGTTAACGCTGAGCATTGCTTTTAACAAGTTGGTCAAAATTTTATTACCAGATACTAAATATAAGTAGATATCATCTCAATTAAATAATTGATCACAATTAATAATAAAACCCACAATGCAATGCAAATGACATATTAAGATTAATTCCATAAGTTACTCATGTGAGGGTCCGAGCCGCTCTTGATCGTGAGCCTGACTGATATACCAGTTTTACACTCTACAGAGGTTGCGCCCTTTACCCACAAGTCGTGTTTCCCGTCTAGCCAGGGTTTGCAAGGCCCTTAGACACTACCGAGGTGAATGGCTAGGGATCCACTATGAGGCCTTTATAAAGATCCACTAGCTTCAGAAAACCCGCTACGATTTCGTGAGAAGAGCGATATAGAAATCCCTCGTCCAAAAAGGCATTGCATCATGATCGACCCGAGAACCTCCCTACACCGGCAACTCCCATATCGCTCTTGTCCCTTTCGGGTAAGTTAGTACTCCACTAGCTTTTCTAATTAGTCAGCCAAGGGCGTCCTATTCCACCCTTGTAGTAGCACTGTTTTCCTGGGTGGTCTCTCTATGTTCTAATTAACATAATAATCTTATCATGAACAATAATTAAACCAACAATAATAACGGGACATGATCATAATTCAGTATAACATTAATCCCAAAATCAGGTAGAGCAATAGCAAGTCTACCTAATAGCTCATTTGTTTGCAAGGTGTAGGGTGAACAAAACTAGGGTAACCTATTAGGTCCCATCAAGTTAATCTGAGCATGTCACAATGATTAACAAGAACATTATTAGGTAAATAAGAGTGATTAAGGGCACAACTTGCCTTATACTTGCAATAACCTGTTGTCCAGATGCTGACCCAAAAGTTAGCCTCCGGATTTCTCGTCACCTCGTCTCTACTCGTAGCAATACATACAATTGAGCAAATAATGGATACAGTAACATTACATCAAAGCATAATAACAAACTGTATAAGAATATTCTACGTGTCGGTACGAGGTCGTAGGTTCGAGAATCACTAAAATCAGAGCTAAAACGAATAATTTGTGGATAAAACGATATTTTAGGTGTAATAGATCTAATAGATATTGCATTTAAACTAAGTATGTATTAAATAAATATTTAAGTTGATATTAATCACTTTAACAATTATTTATAAAATGCGTAGTTAGAAGTACAAAATTAGATTAACTAGATTGCCTAGCTAATTAACATTAGTTAACAAATAATTAATTAAAACATGTGGAATAATTAAAACAATATTATTACTACGTATGCAAAGTTAATATGAACCTAACGCAACATGCATATTAAAATAAAATATTTGACTAAAAGATATCGTATTTTTAATAAATTAGTATGACTCCTTAGAAATATGTGACATGATACGATCTAATTGGTTAGATCGGGGTCACATAAAATATTATGAGTAAATAGACATAATATATGGGATCTAGGTGTGACTATCTTCTACCTTCAATCTTACTTGTATGTGATTTGTTGACACATACATCCCTCCTCGCCCACACGTAGCTCCCAGCTTGGGCGCGCGGCGAGAAGTGTCCATGGCGGCTCTATGCTCCCGGCAACACCTTGACAACCGTGATTCTTCAGTGGCGACTACCCCTTTCTCTCTGTTCACAGGGATCGGATCCTGGTATGGCGCTCACGGTTCTCTCTCCTCCTCTTGGCAATGGCTTGCGCTAGCTGCTAGCTCTACTTGACGGCCTTTAGGGTGTGTGGGCTGTGGGCTGTGGGCATGCATAAAAACTACGACCAGGGTGCTCGTCTGGTAGGGAGAGAATCACGGCGGTTTTGGAGTTCGTTGCGATCGTGTATCAGTTTGTTACGGATCCGGTGTCCTTGGTTACGGTTTGATTGTTTTACGCGAAGCCGGGTCCGCTACGATTGCTGGATGGGAGAAGCTTCTGTGTGAAGGGGCCTGCTTGCCACTGACAGCTCACCCGCGTGACTCGATTTGGTTCTAGGTGATGAGGTTTGAAAGCTAGCTCGCTGACATCACCCATTGACCTCATGGTGACAGCATGGGCTTTGTGGCTTGGATAGTTATTGCCCCTATTTGTTTCAGCTTTTTAGAGCTTCTGGTCACCAAAAGCTGCTGTAGACTGCCAAACGCTCAGATTTTCAGCCAGCTTCTATAAAATTCGTTTCAGTAAAAACCATCCAAAATCAACATATACATATAATCGGTTGAGTCGTTGCAATAAGAGGAATCCGTCACTTTCTAGATCTTGAGTCCTATGGACACCTTTATTTTCTTCCGCATGTAATCCTAATGATACACAGATTCTTCCCATAGCCAGATTCTTCCCACAGCCAGATTCTTAGAAAAGCTGGTCAGAAAAAAGCTGAACCAAACAGACCCAATTGTGGCTTGGATAGAAGCTGGGCCGGTCGAGTGGTTTGGCTAGGCCAAACTAGGTACCTATGTCCTCTTTTCTCTTTTCATTTGGTTTTCCATTTTGTATTTCTATTTCTATTATATATATATTCCATTTAAAACCTAAATTCAAATAGAGTTTTGAACTCCAAATTAAATACACAATCAAAATTCTAGCATGATGCATATTTTAGTTTTATTTATTGTCTTATTTTATCCATTAATCAAATGTTTTTCAAATATGAAACACATATACACAAACTACTATTCTAGAAAACAAGTTCTAATATGTCATATTAATATTTTAGTGGATATTTATAAATAGTAATTCACTCTCAATAAATTAATTTGTATAAGGATCTCTTTTTTTTTGTTTCTACTAAGAAGGTTCCCAAACACAAAATCTATTTGAGAATAGTTCACCAATTAAACAAACATTTGAGGTTCTTTCTATTTTATCCTATGTTTTCTCAAAATTTTAATTCTAACTTTTGAGCTACCAATATTTTAATATCACTACTTATTTACTTTATGGAAAAATACTTCATAAAGAAAGAAAATCCATTTAAAAGATAATTTAACTCACATCTTTTGGAGAATTTTTTTATAAATCCTAAAATAGAATTTCGGGTGTTACGGTTCCTATAAGAACAAATTCAACAATGAACTAGTACTGTACATAGCACTATGTGATACTCAGAAAATTCAGACAAAAATTCTAACAGCATTTTGCCTTTTGTCAAGCAGAAAACTGCATTATGACCATCTAGCTAATGCTGTAAGGACTAGTTTGGCAACCACATTTTTCTATGGGATTTCCAATTTTCTAAGTGAAAATAAACTAATTTTCCTTAGAAAAATGAAAAACCCTTGAAAAAATATGGTTCCCAAACTAACCCTAATGTCAAAACTTTTTTTCCCAGCCCACTGTAATGTCGGAACTAAACACATCCTAAGCAGTGACTACTGAGTGGGATTTTTTCACCTCAAGCAGATGTCCAGCCTGCCTATAACAAGACTGTACTTGAGCTCCTAAAAAATCCAGTCCAAGGCTATTGGGAATGCGCGCCTAAATTTCGCTGGAATTTGTTTGAAACAGTTCAATTCTCACAAAATTGAGAAAAAACTAAACGAGGGCTCCATGTTTACTGCGAGTGTACTTGAGCTCCTAAGCATGTTTTTTTTTCTCGCAAATCAATAGTAAACGACCTAGATCAGCAATCCAAAGCAAGTCTTGCTCCGTACAACCATGTGCATGTATATTGTTGCCAAGAAAACACAAGGGAGGCTGTTTTCCTAGAAAACACAAGGGAGTAAGCCAATTAATCACTATCAGATGAGAATAGATTGTGATTTGGCTCAGTGTGTTAAAGCTTCATAGCTGAGACATGGGGTAAACTGAAAATTACATAGACAGAAAACAAAAACAATTGGGGGTATGAAAATACGAAAATCATCCATCAATCAGTATCAAAAGTTAAAAATCATATATAGGTGAAACAAAAATCCATCCACCAGCATCAAAAGTTAAAAATCATAGGTGAAACATAGCCCCGTGTTATGGACAATTTCAACCCCACAGCCACTGAACTCCAGATACCAGAAGAAGGTTTGCTCTCTTTGTCAACTGAAAACCTGGGAGAAAATGAAAACCCCCATTGAAAGAGAAACACAGATTTCCCATTGAACGAAAACAAATAGAAATGTGGCTTCGAAGGGCAAAAACAGCCTATCTGAATAAGCTCAAGTCCCCGGCCTGATTTGCCCTCCTTGCTGTCTATTACTCCTAGTTTGAACTGTGTTGCTTCCCCACATGTCAATCACACTCTGTGTTGCTGTATTAGATAAGTGGATTTGGAATGTGTACTGTGGAGCAGGGTCAACCACAACAACTAAAGCTAAGTAGTCATGAGCTGGTTTGCCTCTTTACTGTTTGTAGCTGCTATACTTTATTTACTGGTAGAACTTGAACCAGCCAACTCGGCCAGCTGCAGTGGTAAATCAAATCCTTCTGCGCGTTAGATAGGAGAGAACAAGAGAGAGAGAAAGAAAAGAGAGAAGGGATGGCGGTCCTGTCTGATAGAACTCCGATCCGAGGGAGATAACTCACACGCACACGCAAATAACTCAGATGCACATGCAGTAGACACGAAGCTATTTTGGTGCTGCCGAATGGCTGCTTTTCTCTGTTGATTGCTCTATGTATATAAAGGAAATACATGCATCTATATATGGCTACTAGGAAATCAGATCGTCACGTCACGATCGTGATCAAGCACTGCCATCCCAGTGCCCTAGGCCATGTCGTGAACGCGTGCAGGCGCTGTGATTGTGGCCCGCTGCAGAACGGTGATTCTACTTCCTAAGAATGGAAAAAGGAAACTAATATGGGCTTACTATAACATTCTCCTCCTAAGCCCAGTTTACACAAGATTTTTCATGTCGATCCCACCACGGAGTTCTTGGAGTCGACTTTGACCGAGTGCCTTCGTAAGAATGTCGCCCAGCTGCAGCTCGGTCCCGACAAACTCGACATTGATTAGCTTCCTATCGCAGCATTCCCGAATGAAGTGGAATTTCACGTCTATGTGCTTGCTCCGGTCATGATGCACAGGATTATTCATCAGTGCAATGGCAGACTTGTTGTCCACCTTGAGCCTGGGTGCGACGACTGCTCCTCCGACAAGCTCAGCCAACAGTCATGCCAGCCAGACTGCCTCGCACGCGGCCGCAGCGGCTGCGATATATTCTGCCTCGCATGAAGACAAAGCAACCACTTTCTGTTTTGCCGATTGCCAAGCAACTGGCCCTCCTACCAGGATGAAGATGAGGCCGCTAGTGCACTTTCGGTCATTGACATCTCCCACCAAGTCGTTGTCGGAATAGCTCAGCAGTTTTAGAGCGCCGCCTCCATTCCTCTTGGTCGGATGGTAGTGCAGGCCCCAATGCAGTGTGCCTGCCACATACCGAAGAACACGCTTGACTATACCAAGGTGCTCTTGACGATGCGCCTCCATGAACCGGCTAAGATATCCCACTAGATACGCCAAGTCCGGTCTGGAGTTACACAGGTACCTGAGGCTTCCAATGAGACTGCGATATTCTATGGCATCCACGCTCGACGTCGTTCCATCCTTGAGTAGCTTCAGCTTCGGCTCCATGGGCGTGGCACTGGCATTGCATCCTGCTGTCCCGCCTTCTCGAGAATCTTGGCGGCGTACGCAGCCTGGCGAAGCGTGATCCCGGTTGCTCCCTGTGTCACCTCCAGGCCGAGGTAGTAGGAAAGAAGCCCGAGATCGCTCATGCGAAAAGTGCTCATCATCTCGGCCTTGAACCTACTCATGGCTCTGACGTCGCCACCAGTGATGATTAGATCATCCACATAGACGCCCACAATCAGGCGCCCTTTCCATGGGTGTACATCCCATGCTTGTCGATGCATCGGGTGTACATCCCATGCTCGTCGATGCATCAAGCTTCTGATTCCAGGCCCGTGGAGCTTGCCGGAGCCCGTACAGCGCCTTACGGAGGCGAAGTACCTTGTGCTTGTTCTTGTCGTCGACGAAACCGGGGAGCTATTAGACGTAGACTTCTTTCTGGAGCTCCCCGTTCAAGAACGTCGATTTGACGTCCATGTGGTGGACGCCCCAACTGTAGTGTGCTGCAATGGTGAGGAGCAGTCGTACTGACTCCAGTCGTGCGACAGGAGCGAATGCCTCTTCGTAGTCAATGACAGGGCGTTGCGCATACCCCTTCGCGACGAGACACGCCTTGTACTTAACGATTACGCCGTTCTCGTGCCGATTTACCTTATACACCCACTTGAGGCCGATGGCGTGGTGACCACGTGGGAGCTCGGCCAGTGCCTAGGTGTTGTTGTCGCGAATTGACTTCAGCTCCTCCTCCATTGCTGCGTTCTAGTTTGGACCACCGTCGGCGTCCTTGAAGGACTTGTTCTCCTCTATACTTACATTATGCAGCTAGACATCCTCGACGTCACGATGAGCCAGCCCGGGCATAGTGTTTGTGCTGAGGACGTTCTGAAGCGTTTTGTACCGATGCTCCAGATCCTCGTCATCATCTACATCGAGGTTTGGATCAGTGGTGAGCGGTGTCATGAACTGGAATTGAGTTCCAGCTAGCGATGGTGTTGCGAACTATGGTGATGGTGGTGCCGAGCTCGGTGCAGCAGACAATGGTGTGCGCGTCGCGGATGATGATCGCCCCACGAACGATGAAGAGGAGCTCGGCGTGTGCTATCTTGGGGACGCTGGCTCCTGGGCCGGTGCCTCAACACGATGATGGCATAGCTCGTAGTCGTCTGCCACAGTGAAGGGGTACTCATTTGGTGAGGCATTCCCCTAGTCCCACCGCACTTTCGTCGAAGGTGGCGTCTCGGGTGACATGAACGTGCTTGGTGATGGGGTCGTAGAAGCAGTACGCCTTTGACCCGTCCTGATAACCGATGAATATCACCTTCTGGCCGCGATCGTCGAGCTTGCTGAGATGCGGACACAGGCGCTTGTTGTAGGCCACGCACCAAACACCTTGATGAAGTGCACGGATGGCTTCTTCCCATACCACGCCTAGTAAGGGGTCATGCCATCGAGTGCGCTCGTCGGCGCCCGGTTGAGCAGGAACACGATGGTATGCACCACCTCTCCCTAGAAGTAGCCTAGCATGCCCCGTGCACGCAGGATGCTTCTTGCCATGTTCACGACCATCTTGTTCCGGCGCTCCACAACGCTGTTTTGCTGTGGCGTGTACGGCGCTGAGTAGTGCCGTTGAATGCTTTATCCTGCACAATATTCACCAAATTGGACAGAGGTGAATTCACCACCATTGTCAGTGGAGACACCTTCAGTTTCTTCCAGTCTCACGCTCAAGTTGGGCTTGAAACGACATGATCACCGTCGATGCATCCGCCTTGGAACGCAGAAGGGTGAGCCACATATAGCGACTCATGTCGTTGATGAGTAGCAGGAAGTAGGCATTGACGGCCGATGTTGGTGGCGAGATCGAGCCGCAGAGATCACCATGGACCAGTTCAAGCTGGTCCTGAGCCCGATACTTGGTAGCCTTAGAGAATGACGTCCTCTTTTGCTTCGCCAGGACATAGTCTTCACAGACTTGGTCGATGTGGTCGATCACCGGTAGACCTCGCACCATGTCCACGTGTCCGAGCTTGCACAGCGCATGTAAGTTGAGGTGGTCATAGCGCTCGTGCCAGCGTCACGCCACATTGCCAACCCGTGCGGTGAGGCACACAGGCGCGTCGATGGTCATGTCGAGGATGTATAGCCAGCTAGGTGAGCGATGCACCTTTTCCAACAGATGGCGCTGCACATCGTAGAGGCGTAGCACGCCTGCCTCGATGTCGACCTTGTACCCGTCCTCATCCATCTGCCCGAGGCTGATGATGTTTGTGGTGAGACAGGGGATGTAGTAGACTCCATCCAGCCGGCGATGCTCGCCGGTCTTGCAGCGGAAGAGGATGGTGCCCTGACCTTGTATGCCGACCACCGACCCGTCACCAAACTTGATAGTGCCGGTGACCCCACTGTCCAGCTCGGCAAAGACGAAGCGTGTTCCCATCATGTGGTTCGTCACCACGGTGTCCAACACCCAGCGGCGAGACACCGCAATCTCCTCCTCCAGGCTGAGGTGGAGGAGAACCTTTGGTTCGTCGAGGTGGACATGAACCGGCGGCTCGATGAGGTGCAGCGATGACCTATGATGTGAGCATGACATATCGGCGATGTTACCTCGGCGTCGGCAGTGATGTACATGAGCACGTGTTCATCTTCCTCGACCTGCGTGACATGAGCCGCATCCTTGTTCTTCCCACGACAATCATTGGCCCAATGGCCAGTTTTGCCACATTTGTTGCAGCGATCTCCCGGGGTGGCTTGCCGCCACCGGTGTGCCTGGCCACCGTGTTCTAGCCATCAAGACCACTGTTGCCTCATCCGTGTTCGCGTCCATGACTCTTGTCACGGCTGCCGGACCGAGATCCGCTCCCAAAGCTCTCCTGCTCATGGTACACTGTGCGACGGGCCTCCCAGTCCTCCTCGCAGAGCATCAGGTGCCCCATGGCATCCGTGACCTCCTTGGGCTTGGAGCGTTCCTCGAACATGCGCAGCCGGCCGACGACCTCCTCAATCGACTCTTTGTTCAGACTGAGGAACATCTCAAGGGAGACCGCAGCCTGGGACAGGCGCTCTGGAACAACCTGCAACATCTTCTTCACTACCTCGGCGTCCGAGATGTTGTCCTTGAGGGTGCGGAGGTTGGTGGCGAGCATCGTGATGCGGATCCCGAAATCGGTGACGCTCTCGCCTTCCTTGAAAGCGAGCATGCCGAATTTGCGGCAAAGTTGCTGCGTGCTGGCGTCGTGCGCGCGATCGTCCCCGATCCGCGGTACTTTGACGGCGTCCCACGCCTCCTTCACGGTCCGCTTGTGGGTGAGGGTGCTCCACATTTCGGAGGGGACCGAGCGTAGAAGACCCGCCATCGCCTGACGGTCGTCGTGGTACTCACCTTCGTTGGGGTCTTCATCGATGCCGATGTCGACGGCGTCCCAGACATGGAGCGTCTGGAAATTCACCTCCATCACCAAATCCCATTCCGTATAGTTAGTCTGGGTCAGCATCGGCCATGCGACGTTCGCGGACGACCACTCGATGACGCGTTCGACGACGTGTGACCCGGAGTCCTGGTTGCGTGTGCGGCGGCTGCTCGAGCGACCAAGGCGACGTGGCGGCGAACGCGACGACTGGACCTTCTTCTCGCCGGAGTCATCACCAGTCTGCAGCTTCTTCTTGAGAGGTGACTGCGATGCCATGACTACGGTGGAACTCGGCTCCGATATCAACTGTTAGAACTCCAATCCGAGGGAGATAACTCAGACGCACACGCAAATAACTCAGACGCACACGCAGTGGACACAAAGGTGTTTTGGTGCTGCCGAATGGCTGCTTTTCTTTGTTAATTGCTCTATGTATATAAAGGAAATACATGCATCTATATATGGCTACTAGGAAATCAGATTGTCATGGCACGATCGTGATTAAGCACTGCTCATACAACGCATGCAGGCGCTGTGATTGCTGCCAGCTGCAGAACAGTGATTCTACTTCCTAAGAATGGAAAAAGGAAACTAATCTAGGCTTACTATAACACTGTCTCAGTGATGAATGATGAAATCAATGATCAACAACATTTGAGACAAAACGTCTTCATACCTGGGCGCTACACAGAGGGGCTGAGCGCGATGTTGTTCGGCCACGACAGCGCCCACTGCTACTACGAGCCCAGATCGAGAAAGACTCATCTCGCGCTGCCCTGACTAGATCTAGAGATGGGGAAGCGACACCAACAGGGATCAAACGGGAAAGATTCAGGTACCTTAGGGATGAATAAGATGGACTCGTGCAAGCTCGCTGGTGCCACTTGTGTGATGTAGATAGGCGATGTGATGAGGATACACTCCCCTGCATCGTCGACCAATGCTCTCCTGTTTCGACTTCATTGTCTATGTCGGAAGTATACTAGAGAAGAGTACATAAATAAATTTTCAAATAAAATACAATATTTATGGTCTAATTTTATTTATAAAAATCTCAGAAACACGAATATAATAATAGTTTGGTGATTAAATCTTTTATTTGGAAGATAAAAGCACTTTAGGTTTATGTAGTGCTTCTACATGCAACTGTTGTATGAGCTGTGGGTGTGGAGCATCTCGCGCGGGCTTGGCCGGTGGGCTCTTTTTTGCATCTCCTTAGTGTGTAGGAAGGGAACCGAACAAAAGGCGATTTAAAGTCTTGTTTGGTGTGGCGCCGAAGCTTCCACATCCCGCCTAAGCAGCGACACTCGATTTGGCCGCCACAACGACGGCAGAAAATCTATGGCGCGCTGTGGCGTGGGTGGCGGCCAACCAAACATGCTCTAAATCTTCATGGGTACATCTGGACGCCATCAGAAGGAAACTAATCATGTGGCATGTGTTCATTTAAATCCCTAGCTACCACGTCAGCCCTACTTATTGTACCCATGCAGCTTGACATAATGAATCTAGATTTTGGATTTTCAGTTTTTTATTTTATTTTTGCTAGATTAAAGAAGACCCATGTGTATAAACATAATCATTTATATAGCAGCTATATACAATTTTCAGACCACTAATAAACTTCAGTTGAACATTGGTGCATGCGTGCACCATGTTGAACAAACTTACTGTGGACATGTGCTTATTATATCTTTAAGGTCTAGTATGAGAACTCCTTTTCCTCAAGGAATTTCTATTTTCTAAGTAAAATTAGTTCATTTTCTCTTGAAAAAATAGAAATCGCTTGAGAAAATAAAGTTCCAAAACTAACCCTTATCGAAAACATTTTCTTTCATGTTCTCAAAATATTAAGTCTAGGTGCTATACAATATGCAAATAGTTGTTTCTAGCCGCACCACAGTGCTGAATGTATTGAATTCCTTCAATAAAAAAGCGTAAGTGTAGTAGTATGCTTTTTAATAAAAAATAGTGTGTTGCCCAAAAAAAACAGTGTGATCAAGTATAGCATATATTATAATATATGTGAGTCTAAACATAGAAAACAGTCATCTAATAAAGTAGCAATTTATAAGATATATTGTCATGGACATACTATTACATATTTAAAATACATAATTAATGACTTTGGTGTATTATAAGTCATGCAAATATTTTTCATGATTTCTAAGCCATGGAAATATATGCTAATACATGTAGCTCAAGCATGCATATATATATTTAGTCTGCTAGGCAGTATATAGTGTCACACCCGGTTTCAAGGACAAAACTGAATGTCCACTATACTTGTAATCGGATCGAGAATCACATGTACGACGACGTCATACAGTGGATTATATCGAAGCACAGTACTTTATTAATAGCGAAGGAATATTATTACATAATCACAAAGTTCGATACAAAACCATGAGTAGACCATCCGTACTGGTTGATCACATACCTAGAATTCATCGTAGTCATGGAACTCTTGAGTCTAGGACGCCTATTCTCCTCCATTTGAGCAAAAGATACATATCATAGGGTGGAAACGCAAGGGTGAGTACTTTCTTACTCAACAAGTATCCCATTATTTGGTGAGTAGTTTGGCTATATAATTAACTTGGCTCAAGTGATTGCTTTTAGTTAGTCAAGTTTTACTTCTACCTATAAAGCATTATAATCCCCTTTTTGGTAAAAAACATTTATCATGTACATCATAATTAAAATTCGGTAACTTCAATGTTCACTACATCCCACAGTGATCAATTCAATGTCTCATGGTGAATTGTTATAGTAAACTAACCTTTGAAAATCATTCATCGGATGAAACATTCACCATGTCTCATGGTGAACCTTTTGAAACCATCATGGGCAGCAACCCCTTGATGTTTTGTCTTTGTAAACACTAATCTATGTGGAACCCAAGGCCACTCTTAACCGTGAGCACAAGTGATCAATCGGTTTGACACTCTCTAGAGGTTGCACAAATTTATTAGCAAGTCATGTTACATGACTACTAGGGTTTGCACGACCCATACACTTTCTTCCAAGATGGTGAGGCAGGGTTCACTTACAGACCTTTACAAAGAATCCCCTATGTGTATTAGTTCCATGGCAGAATATTTGGAGGTAATCTCACATAATATCTCTCCAAACACTACCTCACACGTAGGCCCTCCAAGGGCATCAGCCCCACCACCTAGTCAATCATATGTGCGGCGAAAGATCCTTCCTCTATCTCAATATACCATGACTAATGTCCATATGGGTTCTCCTAATTACTTGGTCAAGACCAGAGCCCATAGAGTCCTTGTTCTTGTACTATTTGCTTGGGTAGTCGATGGGCGAACCAGTCCTTAGGGTGAGGCACTTGAGCAATCCTATCCCATGCTAACTCCCCATGGTTTGCTAAAAGAATCTTTTATATACAAGTTTCATAAATAGCTGAAAGCACTTTATAAAGGTGTAGAGCTCTAGCATTTATCTACTAAATAAGTTCCTAAGGAGTGATCAAGAACAAGGTAAACAAATACTAAGGTAAATCCTAATGGGAGCAATACTTTAGACAAAACAATGATTAATATATAATGAGATGGGTAAATAGGGTTATGAAGTACTTGCTTTCTTTGGTATTCTCTAGGTCCTCAAAGGTGTGGGACCATGGTACAGTTGCAAGGTTCTGGGTCTACTCATGCACATACAACAAACATGGATAGGAGGTTAGTGCCTTGTGCCGACAATGTCTCCACCGCAAATAGGAGAAACATGCGTAGGAGGTTAGTGCCTTGTGCTCACAAGTGCCTCATCGCATACGTCCAATAGGTATACTGGTCGATGTGCACAATTGCAGGTCTCTTTGAGTGCCTTGTCTATTGTCGTGATCGGTACCAACAATAGACACATTTGGTAAGTACTTAGCCCCTTTACAACCATTTGCAACCTCTTTGGATTCCCTGTAAGGTGCCATATCTGGTCATATATCGGACTTGTCTGGTGAGTGAGGATGCCACACACTCATTTTCATAGCCCTATATGTGGTCTATCCAGTGCACAATGTATGGTGCACACTAGACATGTTGGTGTCAAGTCCATTATAAACATGGCTATCTCTTGTCCAGTCGCACATATCCAGTGGACACTAGACGTGTTTGGTGCTACTGCAACACCACCAAGTCGCTTGTTTCAAATACTTTTCGAGTTAGGATTGATCTCAAACTTCTCTTGGGATTTCATAAGATTACTGAAAGGGAAATAGGGTCAAACCTTTTCCTAAATAATTTTGGTGGTTGAATTGCCCAACACAAATAATTGGACTAACTAGTTTGCTCTAGAATATAAGTTCTACAGGTGCCAAAGGTTCAACACAAACCAATAAAAAGTCCAAGATAGGGTTCAAAAAGAAAGGAGCAAAAGAAACCGAAGGCTGCCCTGGTCTGGCGCACCGGACTGTCCGGTGTGCCACCGGACAGTGTCCGGTGCACCAGGGTGGATCAACTCGAACTCGCCACCTTTGCGTTTCTGGGAAAGCCACTCCACTATAATTCACCGGACTGTTCAGTGTACCATGCGGAGCAACGACTACTGCGCCAACGGTCGAACCCTAACAGTTGGGTGACGTGGCTGGCGCACTGGACTGTCCGGTGCGCCCATCGACATACAGCCTCCCCAACGGCCATTTTGGTGGGTGGGGCTATAAATACCCCCCAACCACGACACTTCAAGGCATCCAAGTTTTCAGCCATTGCATTCAATACAAGAGCTCTAGACTTCACTCCAAGACACAAATCAAGAGATCAAATCATCTCCAAGTCCCAAACACATTCCAAAGACTTAGTGGCTTGTGAGAGAGAGACATTTGTGTTCATTTGAGTTCTTGTCGCTTGGATCGCTTTTCTTCTTCCTCTATTCTTGTTCTCAAGCAACTTGTAATCAAGCAAGAGACACCAAGTTGTGGTGGTCCTTGTAAGGGGTCTAAGTGACTCGTTGATTAAGGAGAAAAGCTCACTCGGTCTAGGTGACTGTTTAAGAGAGGGAAAGGGTTGAAAGAGACCCGGTATTTGTGACCACCTCAACGGGGAGTTGGTATGCAAGAACCGAACCTTGGTAAAACAAATAACCGTGTCATCCGCTTTCATTTGCTTGTGATTTGTTTTCGCCCTCTCTTTCGGACTCGACTTTATTTCTAACGCTAACCCCATCTTGTAGTTGTGCTTAAAGTTTATAAATTTAAGATTTGCCTATTCACCCCCCTCTAGGCGACTTTCAATTGGTATCAGAGCCCGGTGCTTCATTAGAGTCTAACCACTCGAAGTGATGTCGGGAGCATCCGCTAAGAGGGAGATCAGGACTAGCGGCGACAAGTCCGCAAGCTCGGGGAGAACCCACTCGAGGGAGTCCGGTCACAAGCACAAGGAGGAATCCTCTTCCTCCATCAAGTCACAATGGAGAGGTGACAAGAAGAAGAAGATGAAGAAAGTGGTCTACTACGAGACCGACTCTTCGTCACCCTCCACATCCGGCTCTGAATCGACGTTCGTCACTTCTAAGCACCATGAGCGCAAGAAGTATAGTAAGATACCCCTCCGCTATCCTCGTATTTCAAAACGCACTCCATTACTTTCCGTCCCATTAGGCAAACCACCGGTTTTTGAAGGTGAAGACTATTCTATGTGAAGTGACAAAATGAGGCATCACCTAACCTCACTCCACAATAGCATATGGGATATTGTTGAGTATGGAGCGTAGGTACCGAAGAAAGGGGACAAGGACTATGATTCGGAGGAGGTCGACCAAATCCGGCACTTCAACTCCCAAGCCACCACAATACTCCTCGCCTCTCTAAGTCGAGAGGAGTATAATAAAGTGCAAGGGTTGAAGAGTGCCAAAGAGATTTGGGATGTGCTCAAGACCGCGCACGAAGGAGATGAGGTGACCAAGATCACCAAACAGGAAACGATCGAGGGGGAGCTTGGTCGATTCATGCTCAACCAAGGAGATGAGCCACAAGCCATGTACAACCGGCTCAAGACCTTGGTGAACCAAGTGCGCAACCTCAGGAGCACAAAATGGGATGACCATGAAATGGTCAAGGTTATTCTATGATCACTTGTTTTTCTTAACCCTACACAAGTTCAATTAATTCGTGGTGATCCTAGATATAAGCTAATGTCTCCCGAGGAGGTTATAGGAAAGATTGTGAGCTTTGAATTGATGATCAAAGGCTCCAAACAAATCATCGAGCGAGGCGCCACCTCCACACCCGAGGTGCAACCCGTCGCCTTCAAAGCGACGGAGGAGAAGAAAGAAGAGTCTACGTCAAGTAGGCTCCCCATCGACGCCTCCAAGCTCGACAATGAGGAGATGATGCTAATCATCAAAAGCTTTCGCCAAATCCTCAAGCAAAGGAAGGGGAGAGACTACAAACCCCGTTCAAAGAAAGTTTGCTACAAGTGTGGTAAGCCCGGTCACTTTATTGCTAAATGTCCATTATCAAGTGATAGTGACAGGGGCAACGACAAGAAGGGAAGGAGGAAAGAAAA
Source organism: Zea mays (assembly GCF_902167145.1). Lineage (NCBI taxonomy): Eukaryota > Viridiplantae > Streptophyta > Magnoliopsida > Poales > Poaceae > Zea > Zea mays. Next base: position 131,786,675 of record NC_050098.1, on the reverse strand, counting down.
GAAGAAGTATTACAAGAAGAAGGGCGGCGATGTCCACGTGTGTCGGGAATGGGACTCCGATGAGAGCTCCACCGACTCCTCCTCCGACGAGGACGCCGCCAACATCACCGTCACCAAAGGCCTTCTCTTCCCCAACGTCGGCCACAAGTGCCTCATGGCAAAGGACGGCAAAATGAAGAAGGTCAAATCTAGAGCTTCTACTAAATATGCAACATCTAGTGATGAGGCTAGCTCTAGTGATGATGAGGATGATTTGCTCACACTTTTTGCCAACCTCAACATGCAACAAAAGGAAAAAAATGAATGAATTAATTATGCTATTCATGAGAAGGATAAAATTTTGGATAGCCAAGAGGACTTCCTTATTAAGGAAAACAAGAAGCATGTTAAGGTTAAAAATGCTTATGCTCAGGAAGTAGAAAAATGTGAAAAATTAACTAGTGAGCTTAGCATTTGCCATGACACTATCTCTAACCTTAGTATTGAAAATGCCAAATTAATTGCTAAGGTTGAGAAATTAAATGTTTGTGATGACTCTCTTGTCAACCTTAAAAAAGAAAATGCTAGTTTGATTGCTAAGATTGACAAGTTGAATGAATCACTTTCTAGCCTTAGGATTGAGAATGATAAATTAATATCTAAGGCTAAAGATTTAAATGTTTGCAATAATTCTATTTCCAATCTTAGAAATGAGAATGCCATGTTACATGCTAAGATTGATGAATTAAATGCTTGCAAACCCTCTACGTCTACTGTTAGCCATGTTTCCATTTGTACTAGATGTAGAGATATTAATGTTGATGCTATTCATGATCACCTAGCTTTAATTAAACAACAAAATGATCACATAGCTCAACTTAGTGCTAAAATTAATGAGCATGAGATAGAAAATGAAAATTTTAAATTTGCTAGAAGCATGCTCTATAATGGGAGATGCCTTGGGATTAAGGATGGCATTGGCTTCCAACAGGGAGACAATGTCAAGTTTAATACCCCTAAAAGATTGTCTAATTTTGTTAAGGGTAAGGCTCCTATGGCTCAGAATAACGAGGGCTATATTTTATATCCTGCTGGTTATCCCGAGCATAAGATTAGGTGAATTCATTCTAGAAAGTCTCACTCTGGCTCTCATCATGCGTTTATGTATAAGAGTGAGCATCTAGTTCTAGGCAATCCACTCATGTTAAATTGCCTAAAAAGAAATCTCCTATTGCATCAAATGAACCTAATGTTTCATTTAAGAATTTTGATGCTTCTTATGTTTTAACTAACAAATCAGGCAAAGTAGTTGCCAAATATGTTGGGGGCAAACACAAGGACTCCAAGACTTGTGTTTGGGTACCCAAGGTGCTTGTTTCTAATGTGAAAGGACCCAAGACCGTTTGGGTACCTAAGAACAAGGCCTAAACTTGTTTTGTAGGTTTATGCATCCGGGGGCTCAAGTTGGATCATTGATAGCGGGTGCACAAACCATATGACAGGGGAGAAAAGGATGTTCTCCTCCTACGAGAAAAATGATGATCCCCAAAGAGCTATCACATTCGGGGATGGAAATCAAGGTTTGGTCAAAGGATTTGGTAAAATTGCTATATCTCCTGACCATTTTATTTCCAATGTTTTTCTTGTAGATTTTTTAGATTACAACTTACTTTCAGTTTCTCAATTATGCAAAATGGGCTACAATTGTCCTTTTACGGATATAGGTGTTACTGTCTTTAGAAGAAGTGATGATTCAGTAGCATTTAAGGGATTATTAGAGGGTCAGCTATACTTAGTTGATTTTAATAGAGCTGAACTCGTTACTTGCTTGATTGCTAAGACTAATATGGGTTGGCTCTGGCATCTCCGACTAGCCCATGTTGGGATGAAGAATCTTCACAAACTTCTAAAGGGAGAACACATTTTGGGACTAACCAATGTTCATTTTTAAGAAAGATAGGGTGTGTAGCGCATGTCAAGCAGGGAAGCAAGTTGGCGTTCATCATCCACACAAGAACATCATGACGACCGACAGGCCGCTTGAGCTACTCCACATGGACCTATTCGGCCCGATCGCTTACATAAGCATCGGCGGGAGTAAGTATTGTCTTGTAATTGTGGATGACTATTCTCGCTTCACTTGGGTGTTCTTTTTGTAGGATAAATCTCAAACCCAAGAGACATTAAAGGGATTCTTGAGACGGGCTCAAAATGAGTTCGGATTGAGGATCAAAATGATTAGAAGCGATAATGGGACGGAGTTCAAGAACTCACAAATAGAAGGCTTTCTTGGGGACGAGGGCATCAAGCATGAGTTCTCTTCTCCCTACACACCACAACAAAATGGTGTAGTGGAGAGGAAGAATAGAACTCTACTTGACATGGCGAGGACTATGCTTGATGAGTACAAGACTTCGGACCGGTCTTGGGCGGAAGCAATCAACACCGCTTGCTACGCCATCAACCGACTCTACCTTCACCGAATCCTCAAGAAGACATCATATGAACTACTAACCGATAAAAAGCCCAATGTTTCATATTTTAGAGTCTTTGGAAGCAAATGTTTTATTCTTGTTAAAAAAGGTAGAAAATCTAAATTTGCTCCTAAGGTTGTAGAAGGCTTTTTACTAGGATATGATTCAAACACAAGGGCATATAGAGTCTTTAACAAGTCCACTGGACTAGTTGAAGTTTCTTGTGACATTGTGTTTGATGAGACTAACGGCTCTCAAGTAGAGCAAGTTGATCTTGATGAGCTAGATGATGAAGAGACTCTGTGCGTCGCGCTAAGGAACATGTCCATTGGGGATGTGTGTCCTAAGGTACCCGAGGAGCCTCCACAAGCACAAGATCAACCATCATCTTCAAATCAAGCGTCTCCACCAACTCAAGATGAGGATCAAGCTCAAGATGATGAAAATGAAGATCAAGAAGAGCCACCTCAAGAGGAGGACAATGATCAAGGGGGAGATGCCCATGATCAAGACAAAGAAGATGATCAGGGTCAAAGACCGCCTCACCCAAGAGTCCACCAAGCGATACAAAGAGATCACCCTATGAACTCCATCCTCGGCGATATTCATAAGGGGATAACCACTCGATCTCGTGTCGCTCATTTTTGTGAACATTACTCTTTTGTGTCTTCTATTGAGCCATACAGGGTGGAAGATGCATTAAGAGATTCAGATTGGGTGTTGGCAATGCAAGAGGAACTCAACAACTTCACGAGGAATGAGGTATGGCATTTAGTTCCACGTCCTAATCAAAATGTTGTAGGAACCAAGTGGGTATTCCGCAACAAGCAAGATGAGCATGGTGTGGTGACATGGAACAAAGCCCGACTTGTGGCCAAGGGATATTCACAAGTCGAAGGTTTGGATTTCGGTGAAACCTATGCACCCGTAGCTAGGCTTGAGTCAATTCGTATATTACTTGTCTATGCTACTTACCATGGCTTTAAGCTCTATCAAATGGACGTGAAAAGTGCCTTCCTCAATGGACCAATCAAGGAAGAGGTCTATGTTGATAAACCTCCCGGCTTTGAAGATAGTGAGTACCCTAATCATGTATATAAACTCTCTAAGGCGCTTTATAGGCTCAAGCCAGCCCCAAGAGCATGGTATGAATGCCTAAGAGATTTTATTATCACTAATGGCTTCAAAGTCGATAAAGCCGATCCTACACTCTTTACTAAAACCATTGCAAATAATTTGTTTGTATGCCAAATTTATGTTGATGATATCATATTTGGGTCTACTAACAAATCTACATTTGAAGAGTTTAGTAGGATTATGATTCAAAAGTTCGAGATGTCTATGATGGGGGGAGTTGAAGTATTTCTTAGGATTTCAAGTGAAGCAACTCCAAGAGGGCACCTTCATCAGCCAAACCAAGTATACTCAGGACATACTCACCAAGTTTGGAATGAAGGATGCCAAGCCCATCAAGACACCCATGGGAACCAATGGGCATCTCGACCTCGACACGGGAGGTAAATCCGTAGATCAAAAGGTATACCGGTCGATGATAGGATCACTACTCTATTTATGTGCATCTCGACCGGATATTATGCTTTTCGTATGCATGTGTGCAAGATTCCAAGCCGATCCTAAGGAAGTTCACCTTAGGGCCGTGAAAAGAATCTTGAGATATTTAGTTCATACACCTAAATTTGGTCTTTGGTACCCCAAGGGATCCACCTTTGATTTAATAGGTTATTCAGATGCTGATTGGGCAGGGTGTAAAATTGATAGAAAGAGCACATCAGGGACTTGTCAGTTCTTGGGAAGATCTCTGGTGTCTTGGGCTTCAAAGAAACAAAATTCAGTAGCTCTTTCTACCGCCGAAGCCGAGTATATTGCCGCAGGCCATTGTTGCGCGCAATTGCTTTGGATGAGGCAAACCCTTAGGGACTATGGTTACAAATTAACCAAAGTCCCTCTCCTATGTGATAACGAGAGTGCAATCCGCATGGCGGATAATCCCGTTGAGCACAACCGCACTAAGCACATAGCCATTCGGTATCACTTTTTGAGGGATCACCAACAAAGGGGGGATATCGAGATTGCTTATGTTAGCACCAAAGAACAATTAGCTGATATCTTTACCAAACCACTAGATGAGAAAACTTTTACCAAACTTAGGAATGAGCTAAACATTCTTGATTCTAGGAATTTTGATTGATACTTTGCACACATAGCTCATTTATGTACCTTTGATCATATCTCTTTCATGTGCTATGACTAATGTGTTTTCAAGTAAATTCTTCCGCTAAGTCATAGATTAAAAGGGAAATGGAGTCCTCGGTGAAGACAAGGCTTCCACTCCACTCCATCGTATTATTTATCCTTTGCCGTCACTCTGCATCGCTCTCCAACTTTGGTATAATCTTCACTCATATTCATTTGTTCCATTAGGGAGAAAGTAACAAGGGCTCTAAAGGCTCCGTTTTTGGCGATTAATGCCAAAGGGGGAGAGAGTATTAGCCCAAAGCAAAAGGACCGCACCACCATGCCAATTTCAAAATTTTTCGAAACAAGTTTAAGTTTTTAAATGTTCTTCAATTGGTATCTTTGAAATTAGTATCCCTCTAAGAAATTCTATCTCAAACAATATCTATATTTTAAGGAGGAGTTTTTCAAAATTTGGTATCTAAAATATTTGACATTCTTTCAATTTGTAAAACCCTCTTGAACACTAAGAGGAGAATTTCATTAAGAGGGAGTTTTGTTTAGTCAATGGAAAAGCATTTGAAACAGGGGGAGAAAATTTCAAATCTTAAAAATGCTTCTCGAAATCTTATTCATATACCTTTGACCATTTGCAAAAAGAGTTTAAAAAAGAATTTCCAAAAACATTTGCAAATACAAAAGAAGTGGTGCAAGCGTGGTCCAAAATGTTAAAAGAAAGAAAGCAATCCATGCATATCTTATGAAAGTATAAATTGGTATAATGCCAAGCAACCTTTGCACTTATCTTATGCAAACTAGTTCAATTCTGCCCCTATATATTTGCTTTGGTTTGTGTTGGCATCAATCACCAAAAAGGGGGAGATTGAAAGGGAAAATAGGGTCAAACATTTTCCTAAATAATTTTGGTGGTTGAATTGCCCAACACAAATAATTGGACTAACTAGTTTGCTCTAGAATATAAGTTCTACAGGTGTCAAAGGTTCAACACAAACCAATAAAAAGTCCAAGATAGGGTTCAAAAAGAAAGGAGCAAAAGAAATCGAAGGCTGCCCTGGTCTGGCGCACCGGACTGTCCGGTGCACCACCGGACAGTGTCCGGTGCACAAGGGTGGATCAACTCGAACTCGCCACCTTCGGGTGTCTAGGAAAGACACTCCACTATAATTCACCGGACTGTCCGGTGTACCATGCGGAGCAACGACTACTGCGCCAACTGTCATCTGCAAAAGTGAACAATGAACGCTACAGTGCGCGGACAGTTTGTGCAGAGTCAGAGCAGGCGCCAGAAGGCGCACCAGACAGTGAACAGTACCTGTCCGGTGCACCACCGGACTGTCCGGTGGTCCCAGCTGTCAGAGCTCCAACGGTCGAATCCTAACGGTTGGGTGACGTGGCTGGAGCACCGGACAGTGTCCGGTGCGCCCATCGACAGACAGCCTCCCCAACGACCATTTTGGTGGGTGGGGCTATAAATACCCCCCAACCACCACACTTCAAGGCATCCAAGTTTTCAGCCATTGCATTCAATGCAAGAGCTCTAGACTTCACTCCAAGACACAAAACAAGAGATCAAATCCTCTCCAAATCCCAAACACATTCCAAAGACTTAGTGGCTTGTGAGAGAGAGACATTTGTGTTCTTTAGAATTCTTGTCGTTTGGATCGCTTTTCTTCTTCCTCTATTTTTGTTCTCAAGCAACTTGTAATCAGGCAAGAGACACCAAGTTGTGGTGGTCCTTGTAAGGGGTCTAAGTGACCCGTTGATTAAGGAGAAAAGCTCACTCGGTCTTGGTGACCGTTTGAGAGAGGGAAAGGGTTGAAAGAGACCCGGTCTTTGTGACCACCTCAACGGGGAGTAGGTTTGCAAGAAATGAACCTCGGTAAAACAAATCACCATGTCATCCGCTTTCATTTGCTTGTGATTTGTTTTCGCCCTCTCTTTCGGACTCGACTTTATTTCTAACGCTAACCTCGGCTTGTAGTTGTGCTTAAAGTTTATAAATTTCAGATTTGCCTATTCACCCCCCCTCTAGGCGACTTTCAATTACCTAGCACTAGATTTTACAAGCGTGCATTACCACTCATCACTAGACTTACCTAGGCCAAGCTACCATCCATGCCCCTTTTATATTATGACCAAAGGAAAAATAAAAGTTCTATCAGTAATCTATGTGTCCATCAACTCCATTGACATTTAGAACTACCTGATGCTTAACCTTCTTGCTCATACTTTGAAAATTTATAATTGATTTTCACCAATAGGGGCACAAAAACCATATATAGCCCGATCAATCACCATTATTGTGACCTAACTCAATTTGCCTCTATAAGACACACGGTAGTCACAATAATCTAGTGTTTTATCAATCACCTAAACCCAACTAGGGGCCTAGATGTTTTCACCTAACACACAAATTGTTGTACGATTTAGCATTCGACAATATATCATTGTTATGTGCATAGGAAAACAAAATGGGTAGCAAATGAAACATTAATTTATACTCATTCAAGTAGGGGGTAACCTATGTCTGATGTATAATAGTCTTCACTATGCATATTGTCCATGGGTTATAAGAGTGTTGATGTTTTCTAGGGTTGGTCAGCAAGAGTTGATAGCTAAAGGGTTACAGATCCTAGATTAGGGCTGAAAATCGTAAACAAAAATATCGTAACCAAGGGCCTCGTAACCGTATCGTTTCCATAGAGACACTATCATTTCCAAAAATTATCGTATTGTAGTCGCTAACAAGTCAATTAATATGAAACCGGGTAAATTTTCGAACAATTGGCAATCGTTTCTATATATACGATATCGTTTCCGACCAATTCTAATCATGTTAGCCCTATTCTAGAAAATATATGGAAATGGGCCCTTTCCCCCTCATAAAGTTTGGGGTTTAAGATTTAGATCTAGTAACCCTAGTCATATATAAGAGTTTTGTAGTTTGTTATGAGCAATAGGAATCAGATTGAGTGAATCTCAAAAAATTGATTGGCTTCCATGTATATCTAGAAGTCTTGTCTTCCAAATAGTCGAGGTACCACATCAAGTTTAAGCCTTCCATTCAACATGCTCAGTCGACCTCATCCTACTTAAGTTGTTTTACTTGTGGCGACGACACCGGGAGGCCCACAATAATAATGCCTTTGATCCACTTAAAATCTCATATGTCTAAAACCTAAGAAAAAAGCCCATGATGAACCCCAAGTGTGTACCCATATGTACCATCACATAAATTATGCACAAAAAATCCCAACATGTAAGAATAGTTGACTAAACCATAACATGTTTTCTAGAAAACCATCATAAAGATAGAAAAACTAATTATGTTATTCAACCTATAGAATCATAACAAAAGAAGCATCTTTGAGCTCACCGTATTTGACGGTTGGTTTAATTTACTTCACAATCATGTTTCCATCATTTTGACTCCTCACAGTGGTTGCCTCCTCCTTTGCCCCCTTTCTCCTATACTACACTTGTCGTCATCCACTTGACTCACTAATGATCATCACATGCACAATGGTCCTTGATGCCTCTGTTAACGATAAGAGAAACATAAAGAGATGGGTGGTGAGAGAAATAAGACTTAGGGGGCAAGATAGTTTATTCTCCATATTCGGCGTGACCAAGGGTTCAACCTTTACATGGTGGCTTATCCATGTGTACAAACACAAGTGCATCTAAGCTAGCATGAGACCCCAACATTGATTCTTGAGCTAAATATGCAACCAGAGAGTTTGCAACTCATTTGATGTATCCATGCAACACTACAATAATATTGACCTTCTATGATGGAACAATGGATTGTACTCTTACTTAATCTATTTGTAACATAAAATATTTTTATAAATGTTACTGAGTAAAAGGCATGAGTGAGTCACCTAGAGAGGTGAATAGGTGACGCCTAAAATTCATAACTTAAAAACAAACTTGATCAAATTTAGATGTTAACACAAAAATATAGATCAAATTAGAGCGAGAAGTAAAAGAAGTTCTTGCACTTGATTGCTCTTTCTTAGATGTGTAATTATGACTAGAGCAATATCACAAGTGTAATCAAGAACATAGAACAAGTTAGGAAGAGCAAATCGCAAAAGATCAAACATACAAGACACATCGATTTTTACCGTGGTTCGGTCAAGCCTCAAATGCTTTTCCTACTCCATGTTGTGGTGTCCCAAAGGACAAGGGTTGCACTCAACCCTTCTCAAGTGATCCAGTGATCAACTTGAGGCCACAGTTCTTCCTTATAGTTTCTCCTCACAAGGATCTCCACATATCAGAGTCTCTTGCAGCCTTACACAGTTGATGAGTGTTACAACTCGATCCAAAGAGCAGCAAGAGGGAGGAGTAGAGCACACACAACACAAGAGCAAAACGCAACAACACAACACAAGAGAGTAGATCTCAAAAGCATACGCGCACTAGAAAGACTAACACAACTCATAATGGTGCTCAAATCTCTATAGAATGGAACCGGGGTGTTGCACAGGAGTATGAGAATGATGACTAGCTCTTGTGGTGCTTAGGGAGCCAGTAGAGGCTAGTTAGGGGCTCTATTTAAAACACAAATGGCCAAAAGAGTTGTTGCTTGATTGCTAGAAAACTACAATCTACGGGCACACCGGACTAGCCCGGTGCACCACCGGACCCCCCCCACAGCGTCTCTAGGATCCTGACTTAGGACCTTACTGTTTGGGCTACCACCGGACCAGTCCGGTCTAGCATTGGACCACCACGTGTCAGCCGCCTGTTGAAGTAGTCGTTGGTGCTCGAAATAGTCGTTACAGCAAGGTCCGCCAGACTGTCATTGTAGAATGTCTAGTGAATTTTAATTAAAATTCTCGAGAGTGAACAGTTCCCTATAGCAAGATATGATGCATTGGATCTAGGGTCTGATGCGCCAGGCCCCCAAAGCCTTCTGAGGGGCTCCCTAGACACATGGTATACACCATCAGACCGGTCCGGTGAGCTCCAAAACATCCCAGACTTAGCTCTTTGGAGCTAATTTTCTTCATTTCGACTCGACCGGTCTTGGGATCTTTTTCTATGACTTAGATAAAAAAATATTTAGAGTATGTTTGACATGCCTATGTCATAGGTTCATACCTTTAGTTCATCTCCCTTTTAGATTTATTGTTTCAACGCCAGAATTGAGATTGCATTCTCATTTTCTCCTCCGAGCAAGCAGAAGGTACCAATGTAATAAATATATATATTTACATATCTTATATTACTTTGTTGATATATGATATAAAACTTCAATGATATTTAATGTTTAATGTGATATAAGTAATTATTATAATATTACAATTGAGGATAATTTTTGTATTTTTGGATGATGAAGACTTGTTCTTCATAACCTTCGTTCGAGAACCATCAAATCCAAAAGGATTTGGTGCTTCGAAGTACGAATGTCCTTTTTGTATAATACTTGTGTTGCCATGTTTTGTGATTCAGCGATCATAAACAAGAGACCATGACACACGAAGGCAAGTTCGATGATCCAAAAAACAATAATCATTTTAAGAGTTTCGTGACCTAAATGATATGGGAGGATGAGTTACTCGACAATATTGCTAGTTAAAAAATTGAAAAAGTTTGGCACGCGCAGCTAATTGACATCCAATGAATCCAGGAGCACATGTACATGCATAAGTATAAATCTCAGTGCTTGTGCTTTGGCCTCTTCACGATCATGACGGTGCAGTGCGCGTGGTGCGCGCAGTAGTCGCTCACGCTCCCCAGGACAGCCCTCTTCCACTTGCTGTAGGCATGGCATCCGACGACGAGGATCTCGGCGTGGTGCCGCTCGACCGCGTCGCAGATGACGCTCCTGGCGTCCCCCTCGATGGCTTCGTAGCCGACGTCGGTCACCTGCACCCACCCACGATCATGCATCTTAATAATCTTAATTATTTTCGCAAAGCAGCATGCATATATGGTTACGCGTACGACCTCGGTCTCGGTGCAGAGCTTCTTGGCCTTGTCCATGACCCGGGCGACGGAGCGCTTGAGGTCGGTCTCCACCTTGGGCAGCAGCTCGGCGGAGCCCACGCCGGCGATGCCGATGACGGAGGACGCCGGGGGCTTGGCGGTGAGCACCACCAGCTGGTACTGCTGCGGCTGCCCGGCGACGAAGAAGTGCTGCAGCGTCCAGTTCAGCGCGTAGTAGCTGTGGTCGCTGTCGTCGATGCCCACCACCATCACCGGCTTCCCCGATGATGACGATGAGCCTCCTGCTCCTGCCGCCGCCTCCTCCTCCGCCATGTCCATGTGTCCTCAATCTGTTCTACAGGTCGTTGGTCGATACACGTACGCCGCCGGCGACTGGACGAGGGCTGGTGGTGATGGTCACAGGACAAGGGAACGAGGATGGCTATTTGTGTAACGTACGAATGCCTGTCGGAGCAGCGAGCGGCCCGGAGGAGACTCGGGAGCGCGGGAAGCGCTTGGACGTCCACGCTCGTCGAGGTTAAGTATTTATATATAGGATGGCTATCTTGTTAATCTAGTGCTTTAGAGGGAGAACAGCCGGAACAACCAAATTAGCGAACTAAATACCGATAAGAGTTTCACCAACCTATCTGTACACCCAAAAGAAAACAGCCCATGCATCGGCATCAATACTTGGGAGAAGTGCTCTCTTCAACCTTCAACAGCATGTCTCATGGCATTGCTGTATAATCAAACTAGCTTGGAGAATTAACAGTTTTCATCGATCACGTGCATTGCATTCACGAGATGATGGTCTGCAATGCAATTCACCGTATATAAACTAGCTAGCTTTTCGATCGTTAGTAGCTGTGGTCGCTGTATATAAACTAACTAGCTAGCATTGCATTCACTAGTGATGGTAGTCCTTGCAACCGGTGACAAGTGAAGATGGTAACAACCCTGTATAGTTGGGAAACACAGGCATGCAGTGAGTGTGATGGAAAAACACCTTTTGATGGCTGCCGACGACGAGCAGATCTCGACCGCCACTACTGAAATCCGTGGCTTTGTCGAGTACTCGGCTCTTTGCCGAATGCTTTTCATCGGGCACTAGGCAAAAAATCTTTGCCGAGTGCCGCACTTGGCAAAGTCTAGCTCTCGGCAACGAACTCTTTTACCGAGAACAGGACTCTCGGCAAAGAATTACACTCGGCAAAGATAACTTTGCCGAGAGCCAAACACTCGGCGAAGGCGGTGCTCAGCAAAAGGTCGTCAGCGGCTGCTACAACTGCGGCCGTTAGCTTTTGTCGAGCGCCGGACGATGGCACTCGGCAAAGACGCTTCTTTGCCGAGTGTCAACCGGCGGACACTCGACAAAGAAGGCTTTGCCGAGTGTCATCCCTAGACACTCAACAAAGCATATTTCTATTTTTTATTTCCCTTACCAAACTTTTTGTGATATGTTCCTACACTATGTAGACCTACATGTACCATTTTGGCACAATTATAAAAGTGTTTCCTATAACTATTGGATTTAGTTCGTTTAATGGAATTTTCTTAGATAATTCAGATTTGAACTGCAAGTCACTCGAAACTTGGAAAACCGTACATGAAAAAATGATATTCATGTTATTTAGCACAAGTTACGACCGATTTTAGGAGGGGACCGGAAACTTCGAGTACCAAGCTCATTAAACATGGTCGTGAACTTGTCATCCACATGTTTACAAATTGTATAAAACACAAACAAAATCAAAAAATCATGAAACTTGTCCACATGTCATGATATCATATATAGAGGCTGTGATAAAAATTTAAGAAAATTTCGAAAAAGTTATGAGACACTATGTGTAGAAACCTAAGAGATCCACACATGAAATCATAGAGTTTCAATGTCGTTCTCTTAGGTTTCTACACATAGTGCGTCACAACTTTCTCAAAATATTCTCAAATTTTTATCACAGCCTCTATATATGATATCATGACATGTGGACAAGTTTCATGATTTTTTGACTTTATTTCTGTTTTATACAATTTTTAAACATGTGGATGACAAGTTCACGACCACATTTAGTGAGCTTGGTGCTCAAAGTTTCCAGTCACCTCCTGAAATCGGTCGTAACTTGTACTAAATAGCATGAATATCATTTTTGCATGCACGGTTTTCCAAGTTTCGAGTGACTTGCAGTTCAAATCTGAATTATCTAAGAAAATTTCATTAAACGAACTAAATCCAATAGTTATAGGAAACACTTTTATAATTGTGCCAAAATGGTACATGTAGGTCTACATAGTGTAGGAATATACCACAAAAAGTTTGGTAAGGAAAATAAAAAAATAGAAATATGCTTTGCCGAGTGTCTAGGGATGACACTCGGCAAAGACTTCTTTGTCGAGTGTCAGCCGTGGGGCACTCGACAAAAACCCTAACTCCATTCTTTGCCGAGTACCTGCCAGTAGGCACTCGGCAAAGAATATTTTTAAATTAAAAAAATCTTTGCCGAGTGCCCGTGATCTAGCACTCGGCAAAGAAGCGACACATAACAGACCCGCGACCCTTCTCCTTCTCCTTCTCTCATTCACCACTCTCACTCACCCGGCCGCCGCCTCCCCGCGGCCTCCCCGCGCCTGGCCTCACCTGTTAGAAATATGCCCTAGAGATAATCATAGAGATGAGCATATTTCTTTGTATCCATGATATATATATTGCTTAATTGAATATCCATGGAAGGCACCTTGTATTGATTAGCAATTATGTGAATTGTTTGTGAGATTCTTTACTTATATGGTTATTCTAAATGATGTCCCTAGTCAGAGTCGATGACTAGCACATGTATTAGTTGATGACTACATTTCACAAGTCATGAACATGGAGATGTTAAACTAATAATGTGGGCGCATGTATGACATGAGGCTGGACCGACCCAACGTGAGATATTGTAATATAGTTCTCTTCTTGCAACATGAATACTGTATCCTTAGACCTGAGATTGTCGCATGTTCTCAAGATGTTAATTGACTTACTTAGGGACTATCAAACGCTATCCCGTAACTGGGTAGTTATAAAGGTAGTTTTGGGTTTGTCAGGTAGCATGCTATGAGGCATGGTCAGTCAAGATGGAATTTGTCCCTCTCTTTGTGAGAGAGATATCTCTGGGCCCCTCGAGTGATTGGATCAAGAAATGCATGGCCGTGCTAGGGTTAAGAGTTAACCATTGAAAAGATTCCAATTCACAGTATCGAGAAAGAGAGGTCAGCTTAGAGCCAGACCAAATATCGTGAGACAAAGGGAACAACATGTACGTAATGTCGCAATGGTTCGTCTGATATGATCTTTACGTACACATAGGAGTTGACATGTCTTGCTAGAGGCCGCTGTCAATTATTGGGCCAAGTAAGAGTACTCGGCCTATGTCTATTTGTACGTGAACCTATAGGGTCACACACTTAAGGGGAAGGAAGCCTAATTCGGATTAGATCCGAAATTACACTGGGCTTTAGGGTTATTGATGGGCCTCGGCGTCAGAAGCCCACCATAACACCTATATAATGAGGGGCGGGGGCGCGGTTAAGAATAACCTAATTCGCCACCAGCAAACTAACAGCCGCCGCCCACCTCTCGCCCTCGCCAAGCCGCCGTCGCGAACCTAGCAGTTCGGTACGCGGCGCTTCCTCCCTGTACGTGTGGATACCTCGGAGGTGCTACATCTGGAGCACTTGGACGAACCGTGCGAGGACGTGAAGGACGCCGGCGACTGCACGGCACTGCTCGACGCGTTCGTCTACATCGAGACGTCTTCCGCTGCTCTGCGCGTCTAGTGGTAATTCCATGACCTATAACCGCAGTAGTTCTTGATATTATGGGGATGAAAATTTTTGTTTTGCGCTAGCGTAGCCTCCCTGTAATCCTACAGTGGTATCAGAGGCAGGTTCTGCGTAAGTTTTAGGTCTGGATCTAGGTTCATGTGATGGATCTACTTGATGCACGGTTTGATTAGATCAATTGGTAATAAAGGGTTGAAGTAGATTACATCGGATATGACTGGAGAGATCAGTTCGTCCTTCTCTGTTGTATGCGCGACTTGCCCCTACCGGCTGGAATCACCATCGGGGCTAACTGCGTACACAACCAGCAGATCGACGCTACAGATCGACGTCATGAGTGTAATCTTCTTCGGGTCGAAAGTCTCGGATTTGGGTTGATTTGATCAACCGCATGAGATTTCCAGTGGAATTTCCATACATACGATGCATGGAATCCTGTGAGGATGGCATACATGCCGTGGCTATCTGTTGTAGTGGTGAACGTATAGAAACGTGTTTGTCTAACCTGTTTTTGCAGGACATGTGATCGGTATGGCTATTATGTGTATGTGATGCATGTTAACAAATTATTCATGACCTGCGTGTCGTGACCAGGGCAATACGGCTGGAGCCACATGTATTGTCCAAATTTAATGTAATGACCTGCGTGTCAACATGTGATGATCCAAAGCGTATATGTAATTTTTTTACCAGCATACGTTAGATAGGTCTTGAAGGACTCATCACCTGGAGGATGGCATACCTATATCATGGAGATGGAGATCATCGTGATGGACAGATTATTGGAGATGGAGATCACCATGTGAAAACAAGCCATACCGAATCACAACTGTTGTGTGAATGCCATTCTTATTGTTCTACTTGTTTATATTGCATATATGTCCTTGCGTGTGATGTTATAAGTAGGACGATCCCTCATAAATGTTTAAGCTTTAATGCCTCTCCAAACCTTGCACTATCATAAGTCTTGTACAATTGGTGGTGGGTCTATGAAATTAGGGTGCCACCAGTTTTCCTTGACTAGATAGGTTTGTATCGGATACGAACTGCAGAAAGGGTTGGTTAACTTAAACAAAGACAGCTTAATGGTTAAGGACTTTGAGGCATAAGGTTGGGAGCCGAGACATAGAGATGTCACCCAACAACAGGAGTCATATATATGATATGATTAGCAAGGAGTTGCTTACCGATCTACCTTGTCTTCTAGCGGTGATGCTAAAGCTCACTAGTAGACTTGTTAGTTGTGGGTTCTGAATCACTAAGTATCAATCGAGGGATATTGATTTTAGTGGGAGTAGACTATTAAATGTTTAATATGATTTACTCTGTCATGGATATTTTTGTCTTAGTATTTTGCATTATTTTGTTGTAGATAAATGGCACCTAGCACACCAACATTTACTTTGCGATCAATTCTTGAAAAGGATAAGTTAAATGGAACAAACTATACGGATTGGATCCGTAACCTGAGAATTGTTCTCAGGGCTGAAAAAAAGGAAGACGTTCTAGACACCCCACTACCAGAGGATCCTGGTGAAAATGCAACTGCTGCAGCTAAAACCGCTTACAAGAAAGCAATGGATGCTAATCTTGAAGTGAGTTGCCTAATGCTTGCTTGCATGGAGCCTGAGCTCCAGATGCAGTTTGAGACAAACCATGAGGTGTACGATATGATCGTGGCGCTCAAGGACATGTTCTAGACTCAGGCTAGGACTGAAAGGTTCAATGTGTCCAAAGCCTTTCTGGAATGCAAGCTAGCAGAAGGCGCAGCAGTTGGGCCACACGTAATCAAAATGGTTGGTTACAGTCAGAGGTTGGAGAAGCTAGGCTTCCCAATAAGCCAAGAGTTGGCCACTGACTTCATTTTGGCATCTCTTCCGCCTAGCTATGGAAACTTCATCACGAACTACCATATGCATGGGGCGGAGAGGGGCCTCAATGAACTATGTGGCATGCTGAAAACAGCAGAGGGGGACATAAAGAAAAGCGCTGGCAGCAGCGGCCATGTGATGGCGGTCCAAAACAAACCCAACTTTAAGAAGAAGGGTAAATCTCAAAAGAAGAAGGGCAAGGCAAAGGATACAGTATCCAAGCCAAATCAAAAGCCCAAGGCTGGACCAGCTGCAGATGCAGAGTGCTTTTATTGCAAAGAACTTGGTCACTGGAAAAGGAATTGCAAGCAGTACTTGGCCTCTATTAAGGATCGCGGCGGTAAGGGTACAGCCGCAGCAGGTACACTTGCTATTCACATTACAGAAATTTTTCTTGCTGATTCTTATATTAATTCTTGGGTATTTGATACCGGATCGGTTGCCCATATTTGCAATTTGATGCAGGGAATGATAAGAAGTAGAAGCGTGAAAAGAGGAGAAGTTGATTTCCGGGTAGGCAATAATGCAAGAGTTGCTGCGTTGACCGTCGGGACGATGCAACTCCACCTCCCATCAGGATTTATTTTGGAGTTAAATAATTGTTATCTAGTTCCTAGTATGAGTCGAAACATTATGTCTCCTTCATGTTTGATGAAGGATGGTTATTCATTTGCGAGTGAAAACAATGATTGTGTGATCTCTAAGAATGGCATGTTTGTGGCTTTTGCATCCATTATGAATGGGTTATTCATTTTAAATCTTGATGATGCACCTATCTGTAATATTAGTGCTAAAAGGCCTCGGCCTAATGATTTAAGTCCTACCTACATGTGGCACTGTCGTTTGGGTCATATAAGTGAGAATCGCATGAAGAAGCTTCATTCTGATGGGCTTTTAACTTCGTTTGATTTTGAATCATACGAGACATGTGAAGCTTGCTTACTTGGTAAGATGACCAAGGCGCCCTTCACGGGTTTACCGGAGAGGACGTTAGATTTATTGGAACTCATACATACTGATGTGTGCGGACCAATGAGTACGACAGCTAGGGGAGGATTCCAATACTTCATAACCTTCACTGATGATTTTAGTAGATATGGGTATGTCTACTTAATGAAACACAAGTCTGAATCCTTAGAAAAGTTCAAAGAGTTTCAGAATGAAGTAGAAAATCAGCGTGGCAAGAAAATTAAAGCACTGCGATCAGATCGTGGTGGTGAATATTTGAGTCATGAGTTTAGCAATCATCTAAAGAGTTGTGGAATTGTTCCACAGCTTACGCCGTCTGGAACGCCTCAGAGGAATGGCGTGTCTGAGCGACGTAATTGGACTTTATTGGATATGGTTCGATCAATGATGAGCCAGTCCGACCTACCTTTGTCGTTTTGGGGATACGCTCTAGAAACAGCAGCTTTCACACTAAATAGGGTACCGTCTAAGTCCGTAGTTAAGACACCATATGAGATGTGGACTGGGAAGACTCCCAGCTTGTCTTTTCTGAAGATTTGGGGTTGTGAGGTTTACGTCAAGCGACTACAGTCGGATAAACTCACTCCAAAATCGGACAAGTGCATGTTCGTGGGATATCCAAAGGAAACTTTAGGATATTACTTTTACCACCGGTCAGAGGGCAAAGTGTTTGTCGCCCGGAACGGTGTGTTCTTAGAGAAAGAGTTTCTCAAAAGAGAGAAAAGTAAACAAAAGGTGTATCTTGAAGAAGTTCAGGATGAGCCAGTGGGACAAGATTCAACAAGTGATGCTAATGTAGCAGAACAAGTTGAGACGTCTATGGCAAGAGAATCACCACCACAACCACGAAGGTCAGCAAGGCTTCGCGAGGCACGAGAAGAAGTGTTATTGTTGGGCAATGGGGAAGTGTTGTTGTTAGACAACGACGAACCTGCAACATATTCAGAAGCGATGATGGACCCAGATTCCGAGAAATGGCATGTCGCCATGAGATCCGAGATAGATTCCATGGGAGAAAATCAAGTTTGGAACTTGGTTGACCCGCCTGATGGTGTTAGACCTATAGAATGCAAATGGATCTATAAGAAGAAGAAAGACATGGATGGAAATGTTCACATCTATAAGGCTCGACTTGTTGCAAAGGGTTTTCGACAAGTTCAAGGAGTTGACTATGACGAGACATTCTCGCCAGTAGCGATGCTTAAATCTATTCGGATCATTCTAGCTATTGCCGCATATTTCGATTATGAGATTTGGCAGATGGATGTCAAAACAGCTTTCCTTAATGGAAACCTAGATGAGGACGTGTATATGATACAGCCCGAGGGTTTTGTCGATCCGATCAATGCTGGAAAGATATGCAAACATCAGAAATCCATTTATGGGTTGAAGCAAGCATCTCGGAGTTGGAACATTCGTTTTGATGAAGTGATCAAAGGGCTTGGTTTTCATCAGAATAAAGAAGAAGCTTGTGTTTACAAGAAGGAAAGTGGGAGCGCTGTTGTATTTCTGATCTTGTATGTGGATGACATATTATTGATTGGGAATGACATTCCTATGCTGGAGTCCGTCAAGGCTTCACTGAAAAAGAGTTTTTCTATGAAGGACTTAGGGGAAGCAGCATATATTTTGGGCATAAGGATCTATAGAGATAGGTCGAAGAGGCTTATAGGATTAAGTCAAGATACGTACATTGGCAAGGTTTTGAAACGGTTCAACATGGAACAGTCCAAGAAAGGGTTCATACCTATGTCACATGGTAAACACCTTAGCCAGATGCAATGTCCTGCAACGGCTAATGAGCGGGAGCGCATGAGTAAGGTACCATACGCCTCAGCAATTGGTTCAATCATGTATGCCATGATAAGTACACGCCCAGATGTTTCATACGCTATAAGTGCTACGAGTAGATACCAGGCTGATCCAGGTGAGGATCACTGGACAGCGGTAAAAGGCATTCTTAAGTACTTAAGAAGGACTAAAGATATGTTCCTGGTATATGGGGGTAAGGAGGAGCTCGTTGTAACTGGTTACACCGATGCTAGCTTCCAAACTGACCCAGACGAGTTAAAATCGCAATCAGGTTTTGTGTTCACAATAAATGGTGGTGCTGTTAGTTGGAAGAGTTCCAAACAGGAGACTGTGACTGATTCTACAACAGAAGCCGAGTACATTGCAGCTTCTGAATCTGCGAAGGAAGGTGTTTGGATAAGAAAGTTCCTCATCGAGCTTGGTGTGTTTCCTAATGCATCTAGCCCATTGAACCTCTACTGTGACAACAATGGGGCTATTGCGCAAGCTAAGGAGCCAAGGAACCACCAGAAAAACAAACACGTACTGTGGAAGTTTCACCTCATACGGGAATTCATTAGGCGGGGTGAGATAAAGATATGCAAAATACATACGGATTTGAATGTTGCTGATCCTTTGACAAAACCTCTTCCACAACCTAAGCATGAGGCACACGTGAGATCTATGGGTATTAGATATCTTCTAGATTAACTCTAGTGCAAGTGGGAGACTGTTAGAAATATGCCCTAGAGATAATCATAGAGATGAGCATATTTCTTTGTATCCATGATATATATATTGCTTAATTGAATATCCATGGAAGGCACCTTGTATTGATTAGCAATTATGTGAATTGTTTGTGAGATTCTTTACTTATATGGTTATTCTAAATGATGTCCCTAGTCAGAGTCGATGACTAGCACATGTATTAGTTGATGACTACATTTCACAAGTCATGAACATGGAGACGTTAAACTAATAATGTGGGCGCATGTATGACATGAGGCTGGACCGACCCAACGTGAGATATTGTAATATAGTTCTCTTCTTGCAACATGAATACTGTATCCTTAGAACTAAGATTGTCTCATGTTCTCAAGATGTTAATTGACTTACTTAGGGACTATCAAACGCTATCCCGTAACTGGGTAGTTATAAAGGTAGTTTTGGGTTTGTCAGGTAGCATGCTATGAGGCATGGTCAGTCAAGATGGAATTTGTCCCTCTCTTTGTGAGAGAGATATCTCTGGGCCCCTCGAGTGATTGGATCAAGAAATGCATGGCCGTGCTAGGGTTAAGAGTTAACCATTGAAAGGATTCCAATTCACAGTATCAAGAAAGAGAGGTCAGCTTAGAGCCAGACCAAATATCGTGAGACAAAGGGAACATCATGTACGTAATGTCGCAATGGTTCGTCTGATATGATCTTTACGTACACATAGGAGTTGACATGTCTTGCTAGAGGCCGCTGTCAATTATTGGGCCAAGTAAGAGTACTCGGCCTATGTCTATTTGTACGTGAACCTATAGGGTCACACACTTAAGGGGAAGGAAGCCTAATTCGGATTAGATCCGAAATTAGACTGGGCTTTAGGGTTATTGATGGGCCTCGGCGTCAGAAGCCCACCATAACGCCTATATAATGAGGGGCGGGGGCGCGGTTAAGAATAACCTAATTCGCCACCAGCAAACTAACAGCCGCCGCCCACCTCTCGCCCTCGCCAAGCCGCCGTCGCGAACCTAGCAGTTCGGTACGCGGCGCTTCCTCCCTGTACGTGTGGATACCTCGGAGGTGCTACATCTGGAGCACTTGGACGAACCGTGCGAGGACGTGAAGGACGCCGGCGACTGCACGACACTGCTCGACGCGTTCGTCTACATCGAGACGTCTTCCGCTGCTCTGCGCGTCTAGTGGTAATTCCATGACCTATAACCGCAGTAGTTCTTGGTATTATGGGGATGAAAATTTTTGTTTTGCGCTAGCGTAGCCTCCCCGTAATCCTACATCACCTGCCGCCGCTCCCCACCGTCGACGCACCTCCCTGTGCCTCCCCGCCGCATCCACGCGCCCGGCCTCACCCGCCGCCGCCTCCCCGTCGTCGAGGCGCCTTCCCGCTGGTGTATACTGGTCACTTTGCCGAGTGTTACACTCAGCAAAGATGTTCTTTGCCGAGTGTCAGCGCCATAGCACTCGACAGAGAAGCAGTACCTGGGCACCGGTATAGCTTCTTTTCCAATTGTTGTAGCCCTGGCACTCGGCAAAGAGGCAAGCTTTGCCGAGTGTCTCCTAGAGCACTCGGCAAAGATCCTGAAAAAGGGACTCGCTGGTGGATCCTTTGCCGAGTGCAGATTGGCAGACACTCGACAAAGCCGCCGTCTCCGTCACTCGCCTTCGTGACGGCTGCTTTTCTTTGCCAAGTACCGTCTGGCACTCGGTAAAGTCATAAAAAGTACTCGGCAAAGAAGCATTTGCCGATTTACTGTTCGTCGAGCACTCTTTGCCGAGTGCTACACTCGGCAAAGACTGTGCCGAGTGTTTTTCAGGATTTGCCGAGTGCTTCGGGCACTCGGCAAAACGCCCTGTTCCGGTAGTGCGCCTCACATAGGGCATCATAGACATAGTACAGATAAGTTATATAGCGCCGACTCTAAACCTATTTGCATTGGTATTTCCAGCACCGTCTGTATTAGGGGAAGTGAAAATCGATATTTTCACTTGTGGTTATTTTGGAACCTTCTTTCAAAAAATTAAAAATCAAAACCTTCACCCTTATATTTTGTAAAATCCAACCCTACAATGAAAGTTGGGATGTGAGCTATAGTTTCTATCGGGAAGGACGAGGGGGTATTTATACAACCAGTAGAAACCTATTTGCACTTGAGATTCTCTTAACACAACCGCCATTTCTACTGGCGGTTGGTGTAAATAAATCGTCAGTGAAAATTAGATTATCACTGACAGTTCTATTACACCAACCACTAGTGAAAATGGATGATTTTTACTGGCGGTTGTGTTAAGAGAATCTCCAATGGAAATAGGTTTCCATTGGATATTTTTTAAGATGGGCCTACCTGTTTTTCCCCAGCAAACGATAACTGAAACCGACAGTAAAAATTTATACATAACGTAGTCTTTGACCTATTTTCTACTAGTGTACCATCCACCTCCACCGCCTCAAACATAGAGGCATGCGAAAGCACAACAAGTACATGGAATGTGTATGTAAGCAAAGAGGTTGTGGGGACAAACAGTAAAGCTGATTTCCTGGTGCTCTTTTTTTATCATCATCACTTGCACAGAGCAAAGGATCAAGGATCCAATAGTATAGTGCGTGCTGCACAATTTGCATATATAGACCTTCACAGGGTCAGTGTATGTTGATACTAGCTGGTAGGGACACCATGTTCCTAATCTAACTACTTCGTTAACAGATAGAGTTAGCTAATCCTCAACCATTTAGTTCATCCTTTAAAAAACCAAGAATTGAATACCATAAATAGTGGCACAAAAACCATTTACGGTTAAGTTAGTCATTACACAACAGCAAAAGGATTCAACTTCGACTTGGGACGAAAGTAGGATGGGAAAATCACGAACCGACCGTTATCGTATAACCGATTTTAATAATTTTATCCCAATTGTTATCGAATCTGATTTAAAAAACGAAAACGAGATGGCAAATTCAGTAAGAAACGAAAATGGTAGGTCCATTTTAAATCGGGACCATGACGTTTGTGTCCTGTATTTTCAATTAGGGAAGAAATCGGCCTGATGCCATGTACTGATCATAAGCATTCAACGCATAAGCAACCTATAACCGGCACCCTCTCCACGGACCCAAGGCTTGCTCCATGCCACCAGACCACCATGGTACGCAGGCCACCAGGACTCGCCAACAGCCATCGCTTGCAGGTTGCAGCCCTAAACGCTAGAGCCGGACGCATCATGCATCCACACCACGTCGCCACCTGCCATCGCAGCATCGCCTCCAGCCTCTAGGCTACCAGGCAGCCATCGACGTCGCCGCCATCGCTTCCAGGCCGCCACCGGCCATCGCCTTGCATCCACACCGCCGCCATCGCCTCGCATCCAGCCTTTCCACGCCATCAGCCATCGCCATCGCCTCCACAGCCCATGCCGTCTGAGTTCTGACCATCTCCACGCGAACGCGGCCACAACCTGCTCGATTACTAATGCTTGCATACCGATTACTAATTTAAGCGGTTTGCTTGTTTACTAATGTAAGCGGTTTGCTCTTTGCTAATGCATACTGCTTGTTTAGTAAGCAGCACCACAACGCACTACAACACTGCATTTGCTTGTTTACTAATGTACACATTGATACTGCTTGTAAACAACACAAGTGAATATGAATGTGTGTTTTAAACTTTATATTATGTCATGTGTGCCAGTAGACTTATATGGCTCCTTATCTTGTAAGTGACAATGATTGTGTTCTAAACTTTATATTATGTGTGCTAGCAGACTTATGTGGCCACCTTGTTATGTTAGCCAAGACTAATGTGCTATAGTAAACTATGTGTGCTACATATTTATGTGGCTTTTATCTATGTTTAGCTAAGACTTATGTTTGTTATTTTTTGCTTGTTGTTAAGTTGTGAACATATGGTTTTATGGTGTGATTTTACCGATCTAAAATACCGGATGCCGTCCGATTTTGGCATTTACCTGACCGGATTGTATCATTTTTCGATTCCCGTATTTATCCCATTCGTTTTTGTTTCCGATATATCCCGTTTTCGTCCCGCAAGATAAATATGAAAATAAAAACGGTAGAGGTGTTTTCACGACCGCTTTCATCCCCAATTTCGGCGGTCACATTTATTTTTGGTGGCCAGGGTTAGGCCTTCGTCGAAAATAAGTCTATTGGCTATAATTTGGAGCCAAACACTGCGATTGAACCACCTGGTGGTGCTCTCTGCGATGGCACTGACGGTCTGTGGCTTTGGGTCGGACGGTCCGCAACCTCGTTGTAGGAACATCTCCTCACTGCGTCGCTCCGGACGGTCCGCACATACGGGTCGAACGGTCCGCGATGGCATAGTGCCTTCTTCTTCCTCGCAGGAACCTCGATCTCGCCCCTTCAGGGAGATATTAGGGTGCTCCAGGGTCGGTAGGCAACTCGGGGCGTCTCCAGATGGCATAGATTTGCCTAGGGATTAAGAAATTAGGTCGAGTAAAAGATCTTGAGTGAAGTGGATGAAGTGGATCTTGCCGTCCGGGAGGGACCTCGTCAGAGTAAGATCCTAGTGTCATCTTGGGGTTGGCATGCCACCCAAGAGTCTCTAGACGACATCTAATAGAGGTGAAGATATGGGTTGTGGAGCTACAACTAGGACTACACTATATCTACTCCTAAGGCATGAATGATAAAGAAAGTAAATAGATTGGTTCGATTGGAAGGTGTTTGGGGTTCTCAATCGGTCGTACCCCTTTATATTTATGGGGAGGAGGTCTGGACATGTTACTAGGCGAGATCCAACAACAAATTCCCACGGATAGGTTAGGAAACCATGCATGGGATAAGTACTCTCACTCGAGTTAATCTGATTGTGGTCGCGGACCGTCTGGGCCACATGGCCGGACCATTCGCCCATGCCTACGTGCCAAATATGGTGCTCAACACATGCCCCTGCTTTTTTGTGAAGCTTGGTGAACCAAAAGCACATGATACTACTAGACTTTTTCAGGAAACAATAGATTCTGCAACTTGCCTTGTTCCCAAAATATTAACTCTAGCCCGATGTAAGTCATCGACTCTTATGATCAGATAATGTAACTATTTGATAGAACTCTAATGCATAGAGGTTGTCTAGGATTGCATACTCGTCGACCATATCTACCTGATCAACATGTCAATAGGCAAAAACTTGTGGTGCCCCTAGCCCGAATAAGCAAACTGATTGGGCAAGTAATACTGATTCATCATCGAACGACCCCACACTTGAGTGGGACAACACATCGGCGATGAGTAGACTAGAAACTACCACGACATCCCTAGAGGTGGATGAGTAGGCGACATTGATTGCACCACATTTCAGGCTAGTTTAGTTGGCCTTTGCCTTTGCATAGGTTGCCTCTTTAACTTTGATCGTTTTATTGGCCGGTTATGCGGAACGACCTTCTCCTTCATATATTTAGCAAGAAGTTGATCAAAACTAGGGCCGACACACTACCGGAATCTAGCTCTTTGCCGAGTACTCGGCGCTTTGCCAAGTGCTTTTTGTCGGGCACTCGGCAAAGAAGAAGTTTTTGTCGAGTGCTGCACTCGGGAAAGTCCTGCTCTCGGTAACAACCACGTTTACCGAGAGCAAGACTCTCGGCACACGAAGACACTCGGCAAAGACCTCTTTACCAAGTGCTAAACACTCGGCGAAGACCGACGCTCGGCAAAGGGCCGTCAGAAGCCGTCTATAGCTGACGGTCGTTCGTTATCTTTGCTGAGAGTCGGGATTTGGCACTCGGCAAAGCAGCTACTTAGCCGAGTGCCTCAAGCCCGACACTCGACAAGCTATACTTTGCCGACTGTCCTAGAATGGCACTCGACAAAGTATACTTTTATTTTTTTTCTTTTTCCAACCAAACTTTTTGTGGTATGTTCCTACACTATGTAGACTTACATGTTCTATTTTGGCAC
Organism: Zea mays; assembly: GCF_902167145.1. Classification (NCBI taxonomy): domain Eukaryota; kingdom Viridiplantae; phylum Streptophyta; class Magnoliopsida; order Poales; family Poaceae; genus Zea; species Zea mays. The sequence continues at coordinate 131,760,951 of NC_050098.1, read as the reverse complement.
AATTATAAAAGTGTTTGCTATAACTATTAGATTTTGTTCTTTTAATTGAATTTACTCGAATAATTCAGATTTGAACTGCAAGTCACTCGAAAAATGGAAAACTATGAATGCAAAAATGATATCCATGTTAGGTAACACAAGTTACGACCGATTTCAGGAGCAGAACGGAAGTTTTGAGCACCATGCTAACTAAACATGACTATGAACTTGCCATCAAGTTGTTTAAAAATTGTATAAAACACAAACAAAGTCAGAAAATCATGAAACATGTCCACATATCATGATATCATATGTAGAGGCTATGATAAAAATTTGAGAATGTTTCGAGAAAGTTATGGCGCACTATATGTAGAAACCTAAGTGGCCTACATTGAAACTCTGTGATTTCATGTGGCCTCGGCACTCGGCAAAGAAGCAACCTTTGCCGAGTGCCTCCTAGTGCCCTCGGCAAAGGTATTGACAAAGGGGCCCGCTGGCTGCCTCTTTGCTAAGAGGTAGTCTGGTAGACACTCGGCAAAGAGGGAAACTATTTGCCGAGTGTCACCTAATACGCTCGGCAAAGGGATACTCTTTGCCGAGTGTCACCTAGTACACTCGGCGAAGGCTTCGTCTCTGTTAACATCCACCGTGACGATGACTTTTCTTTGCTGAGTACCTTGTGACACTCGGCAAAGAAGCCATTGCTAATGTACAGTTCGCCAAGCTCTCTTTGCCGAGTGTCACACTTGGCAAATCCTTCGCCGAGTGTTTTCCAGGCTTTGTCGAGTGCTTTAGACACTCGATAAAGAGGTTGTTTCCGGTAGTGATACTACTGAGCCAGCCAGACGTCTAAGAGGTGTTTTGCTTCCTAGTACCTATTTTAGGACATTGTGGTTTGACAGTCTGAGGTTGTTGCTGCTCCTAGTTGTATGTGGACCGTCCAGCCTTCATGGTCGTACTGTCCGCCTCTATTCTGGAATGTTGGGCCTTACTGGCCGAATCATCCGACGAATGCAGGACAGGTGACCGTGATCGGGTACCCAATCGTGCTTGCCCCCCAGCGACTCCCGTCTTATTAGCATTTCTTTTGTCTGGAGCCTTCCGAGTAACCACTCTGCGTGATAGATTTGGTGTGTGATGGTCACAAATGATAATTTTTTGCCTTTGCCTTTATCGGCCGCACATGGCCGAACCAAGATTTTCTTGTCTGTTGGCTCTAATGTGCTAATAGAGACATGTGGTCTATCAATATTCATTTCTTGAAATCTTAACCGACCTTCATTTATAGCCGATTGTATTTGCCGATGGAAGACATTACAATAATTGGTGTTATGAAGAAAGGTGACATGCCATTTACAATACACACACTTTTTCAATTCCTCTATCAGAGGAATTATGTGTGACAATTTAATGTTACCATTCTTAAGTAACTCATAAAATATTTAGCACACTTAGCTACATTAAATGTGAACTTAACTTTCCTCTTTTGTACCGAATGAAGGGGAGACGGAGCAAACAATTGGCCTTAGAATGACAAACATGCTCAGCGACATGTAGCTTTTTTAGTTCATCCCCTGAGCTACTATCGTCGTTATATTTATCATGGGGCTTCGGTGGCCAATTATCTCTATGCCGACCTTGAGCACTAGGACAATCATGTTTTGCTTCTTGTGATATCCTAGCCCCGGTGGATGGTGATATCCTGGCCCAAGGCTTAATAGGATTAATAGAGTGCTCATACCAATAAGGTGCATCTTCTTTTTCGAAAGCCTGTCTCGAAAGATCATTCAGGTTAAGCGTGCTTGGCCTAGAGCAATCTTGCGATGGGTGAATGATCGGGAAGTCTTCTCTGGTGCGCGTGAGTGAGGACAAAGTGTGCAGAAAAGACTTGTGTTGGTCTGTGGGAAAGGTCTATGGTCCTAGAGGGCTGCCAGGAGTAAGTACCACTGGTCCAGGAGTGGACGGGATGTTACAAGTGGTATCAGAGGCATGTTGATTGTAGGACATAACCTAGATAGAACTAGACAAACCCTACCTACTTACCTTTACTCTGATTCTTTCTATACTTTTCTTAATCATGTCTCATCTTTTGCTGCTTTACTTTGACTACTCTTACCTTTTCTACTCTAAAAGACAAAAAGGATTTCACACCTTGGAATCCTATATCTAAGAATTCCCAAAAGAGATAGCAGACCTAAGAAAAAAGAAAAATAATATATATATATATATTATTGGTATTTAGGCTCTTGAATGCTTGTTCTTATGATAACTGCTTGATTCGCTTCTTTGATTGGTTAAAATATTTGTGGGGTTATATCCACAATAAAACCTAGTATAGTGGGTATATTCTAGCATGTACCAACATAGAGGTAGTATAATATGATAGGTAGGTGGTACTCTAATCTATTGAGCTATTGTGACCCAAAAGATCTTAACCTAGAAGTCAAGTGTTTTGTATTTGATCATTTGTCTTATCTACAAATCTATCTTACCTTATGTCTCTAACTTAGATGGTCAATACCAGGGCAGGAGGAGGTGTCGATCAACCTGCACGCATTCGCCGAAGAAGGGTAGTAATCAATCGAGAACTAGAGATGAATCCCCCAAATCCTCCGCCTGCTCGGTCGGAAGCCTTTTTCGCCGCCCAAATCCTGCTACTGCAGCAGATGTCCAACACCATGACCGTTATGCAAGCTTAGCTCCACAATAACCAACAACACCCACTACCACCACCACCACCACCTAGAGATAAGCATCACGAGTTCATGAGCCACAAGCCACCCACTTTTTCCAGCTCCCTACATCCACTGCAAGATGATGACTGGTTGAAGTCCATGGAGAAGATGCTCAACATTGCCCAATGCATTGAAAGGTTGAAGGTACTATATGCAACGGGTCGCCTTATTGGCCCCGCTGCTGATAAAGGATCAATCTCTCCTTTCTAGTTAGAATATTTAGGATTGGAACTAAGGTTTTATGATAGAGATAGCAACACTTAGACAAAACCTAGTTTGCAAATTTTAGATTGCTTATTTGCATAGGTTTTGTTCTAGGGATTTATTTGTGGCTTAGTTTAGAAAGAAGTTTTTAGAGGTCTTAATTCACTCCCTCTTAGGTGTCACCGTTTCCTACACAGGAAAAAGAAAGAGGATCTTCTCTTTAACATTGACAGGAAAAAGCAAAGAAAGAGAGGATGCTTCGCATGTGGGGACAAGCACTAGTAAGAATGTGATCATCAGTGACGATTTTCTAGTGACGCTGGTGACTTCAGTCACAGATTGATACATTTCTATGACCAAATTGATAGCTTCGTCAACAATTACAAGGGACGGAGATTAGACTTGAATATTAAAGACGAAAATGAAAGGAACGTCATAGACGAAAATGAAAGGAACGTCACAGATTAATTTGGCTTGATCGGCTGACGTAATGCTGAAATAAATTGGTCACAGGTGAGTTTTAGTAAAAAACGGCCCACGTGTACACACGGCGTGGGATCCTTGGCCTACATGGGCCGCAGTTTTTTGGGACACAGCCCCCACCTGGCGACGCGGACCCGGCCCAGTACGAAGCGGCAGTTAGTTATTTGGCAAAAAAAAGGTGCGCCCGCGAAGCTTCGAACCAGGGACCTGCGGCTTGCGTTAAATCGTTGCTACCACCAGACTACGGACTTGTTCGTGTATATAAAGAAACTATCCGTTTATTAATGTGTTCCCATCTGTCGTTATGTTAACAGGTTTTCCCAGCCGCCATTCTGCGATCTGCATGGTTCGCCTGTTCTGTTTTTTCCTGCTGCGATCTGCGCTTCTGCGATCGGCCGTCAGGTTACGGCACACAACGACGCCGGCGTCTGTCGTCGTCCGCTTGATCGGCAACTGGGTAGCGTCGCAGCGAACGAGCGATCTTGTTGCCTGATCCATTGATCCAACTGTGTTGGAAGAACGGCGTCGTCTGCAAACAGCGAGGCAGAGAAGCTTCGGGCGCGGCAAAGCAGCGGCATCTTGCGCATAGCTACGGCGGGCGTGGACAGAACAGCGGCAGGGCGGGGAGAAAAGACAAGGTTTGATGTGTTGTGTTTTTGACAATAAGGTTCTATGTGCGTTTGAATTTTATTTCATATATGCATGTGTTTGATGTGGTTTTCAATTTTGTTCAATGTAATCACAGTTATGGAGTTAATGCAAGTTTTAATTTATTGTCAAAATAGATGGATAGAAGATGGGTTTATGGGAAACAATTCACACCTGCATATGTGAAAGGAGTTGAAGAGTTCATGAATTTTGTTACTGAAAGATACCCAGAAGACACAGACATTCGTTGTCCGTGCGTGAATTGTCTTAATCAAAGGTTGCGACCTCAGAGTGAAGTAGAAACTCATATACACATTTATGGAATGTCAGCTACATACACGAGGTGGATTCATCATGGGGAGTCGGCAGATACAGAAGTTGAGGGTATAGAGGAGGATGTCGAAGGATATGATAATGACTTTGGGATACATATGGATGTGGACGATGATGTTTACGATGATGATCATGGAGTACCTGAGATGATCGGTGAACTGTTTGCAGCGGCAGAGGCTGATGGAGAAGAGCCAAGATTTGCAGGAGTTCTTGGAGATTCAAAGAAGGCACTTAGTCCGGGTTCTAGCCATTCAAAATTTTCTTTTATGGTGAGGATGTTGTATATGAAGTCTCGTTATCGAATCAGCAATACAGCATTTTCAGCAATGATGAAGCTGATGTCCGATGGATACCCTAATAGTGAGTTGCCAAAATCATATAATGAGGCCATGAAATATCTTAAATAATTGGGCCTTGGATACGAAAACATCCATGTGTGCAAGAACAATTGTGTGTTGTTTCGGAATGTTAATGCTAAATTGAATGAGTGCCCAGTATGCACGGAGTCTAGATGGAAAGATGAAACTGGTTCGAAGCGGGTTCCACATAAGGTTTTGAGGCATTTTCCACTGTTGCCAAGGTTGAAAAGAATTTTTGCTTCAAAACAAACTTCAGAGGAAACACAATGGCACAAGAAAGTGAGGAAGCCAGTCGCCAATGTGATGAGCCATCCAGCTGATGGGGAAGCGTGGAAGGACTTTGACCGAAAGTACCCAGGTTTTGCAAATGATCCGAGGAACCTGAGGCTAGCCTTAGCTACCGATGGATTCAATCCATTTGGCAACATGAGTACCCAGTACAGTATGTGGCCAGTGCTTGTGACACCGCTTAATCTCCCACCATGGGAATGCGTGAATCCAACAAACTGCTTTATGTCTTTACTCATCCCAGGTCCAAGATGTCCAGGAAAGGATTTTGATTTGTTCCTTGAGCCCCTAATTGAAGAACTGCTGAAGCTATGGAAGGGTGTCAAGACATATGATGCATGTACTGGTAGGAAGTTCGACCTTCGTGCTGTTGTACTATGGTGTATACATGATTATCCAGCGCTGGCCACGTTATCTGGGCGAACAACAAAAGGGTATTATGCATGTATTTATTGCGACAAGAATCCGTTGTCTATGGCAATAAGGAACAAGTTATGCTACATTGGACATCGTCGTTACCTTAAAAGAACACATTCATGGCGGAATAGCTTGGATTTCAATGGTAAGCGTGAAAACAAAGTTGTGCCTAGCAGGTTCACTGTGGATGAGGTCCTACAAGAGCTAGAGAAGGTGAAAGATGTCAGACCAGGGAAGCAGGCTGACATTACTGGAAATAAAAGGAAGCGTAGTAGTGACGGTCCAAAGATTTATAGCCGGAAATCTGGGTTGTGGCAATTGCCATATTGGAAAGATTTGATGCTTCCACATAATCTCGATGTGATGCACATAGAGAAACATGTATGTGAAAATATTCTTTGCACACTACTTAGTATACCAGGCAAGTCCAAGGACACACATAATGCAAGGCTAGATTTGTATGATATGGGCATAAGACCTGAACTGCACTTGCAACAAGATGGCAACTCGGCCTGCAGGGCTCCACCTGCTCCATATGTGTTGGGGAAGGATCAGAAAGTCGAGTTTTGCAAGTTCCTCAAAGGTATCAAGTTTCCTGATGGATTTGCGGATAACCTAGCAAGATACATAAGTGAAGATGGTTCAAAGGTGGTTGGAAAACTGAAAACACATTCTTGCCACATACTCCTACAGAGAATCATAGCCGCTGGCCTTAGAGGACTGGTGAGGAAGGATGTATATGAAGCAATTGCAGAGCTGGGGACCTTCTTCAGGGAACTATGTAGTAGAAATCTACGGATAGATGTTGTGCAACGGCTAAAAGGAGATATTCCATTGATCCTATGCAAGCTTGAGAAAATATTTCCACCTGCCTTCTTTGATGTCATGGTGCACTTGAGTGTCCATCTTCTCGATGAGGCAATGCTTAGAGGACCTGTTCAGTATGGATGGATGTACCCAATAGAAAGGCGACTAGGCACTTTGAAAAATTTTGTAAGGAACAGGGCTAGGCCGGAAGGATCAATTGCTGAGGCATATATGGCAAGTGATACCTTAACATTTTGTTCTAGGTACATGAAGGATGTTGACACTAGATTTAACCAAGATGATGATAGTGGTACAGAGATGCCATTGCCTAATGACATGTCTGTTTTTAAGCATGGTGCTACTCTTGTTGGAGGTACTAAGACTGAGTACATTGATGATGCTACCATGAATAAGTTAGTTTGGTATGTGCTACATAATGCTGATGAAGTACAGGAATATTTGACGTAAGTTAGTTTGGTATGTGCTACATAATTTATGTTATGTTTATTAAATTTGAAAATATGCTTATGAATAAAGTATGCCATGCAGTCTGTACAGGGAGGAGCTATCGCAGCAAGGTGCACGTCCAAATGATGTTGATCGAATGGTTCAACAAGGATTTGCAAAGTGGTTTATGTCCCATGTAAGTCACTACACTTTTATGTTATAGGTTTACTAAAGTTTTGGGTATGCATATGTAATTGCTCAGCTGAGTAATTTTGTTGCAACAGGTTGAGAAGAAGCGTAATGAGAATCCAGAATTGGTTAGCGAAGGACTGTGGGCACTGTCATGTGGCCCAGCTCGGCGAGTTAAGACTAGTACAGCTTGCAAGATTAATGGAGTGTGGTTTAGCACAGTGGATCGTGAGAAGTTCATGCAGACACAAAATAGTGGTGTAATGACTGAAGGTGAACATAATGGGGAGAACATAGATTTTTATGGTGTCCTTAAAGAGGTAATTGAGTTACAATATAACTCGAATTATCAAGTTCGTCGGTCGGTGGTTGTATTTCGATGCGATTGGTACAACCAAGTAGGAAAGACTGTGGGCATTCGAGATGACAGCCATTTCAAATCCATCAATGTGCAGTCATTTTGGTACAAGTCCGATCCTTTTATCTTGGCAGACCAAGCGAAAAAGATATTTTACCTGCAAGACACAACTCCACAATGTAAAGATTTCCGAGTTTTGCAGAAATTTGAACATAGGAATATTTATGATGTGGCTGAAAAATATGAGGGCAATAATGATGTGCATCAGGATGATTATTGTTCTGATACAGACCATATAGTGCAAGAAGGTGATGATAATCAGGTTCTGCACAATGTTGAAGGTGGAGAAGCCAGTCTAATTGAAGGCAATTTAGAGGAACTAATAAGAAAAAAGAAGGAAGCTGCTATTATTCTTGAAGATAGTGAGGATGAGGAGGAAGATGATACAATGTTTCAATATTTTAATGATGGTGGCGATGACAACAATGATGACATGTCCATAGAAGATGAAGATGAGGATTTCTAGTATTGATAGTTGATTTATGAAGTGTTCAGTTCAGATTAGTACGGATAGATGATACAATGTATTTTCTGTATTTTCAGAACTGAATGTGTGTCTGAAATACTGAATTTGGGGTGAACTGAACTTGTGGTGAACTGAATGTGTATTCTGTATTTTCTGTATTTTTAGAACTGAACATCTGAAAATTTTCAGTTCATGTGATCTAAGCTGGGTTTATGGGAATCAATTTTCAGTTCATGTGATCTAAGCAAGTTTTAATTTATTGTCAAAATTTAAGCTGGGTTTTAATCTGAAAATGCAGAACTCTGAACTGATCTCTGAAAATGAAATGACCATCTGGGCAGTTTAGAATCTGAACTTTGAACTGGGCAGTTTAGAATCTGATTTTTGGGGTGTTGATGGAGGTGTACTCTGAACTTTGAACTTTGGACTGGGCAGAACTCTGAACTTTGGCTGGGCAGAGCTCTCAGATTGCTTGTGAGGACTGGGCAGAGTTCTCAGAACACCCAGCAATCTGAACTGGGCTTGAGAATTTATGACACCCAGCAATCTGAACTGGGCAGAGTTCTCAGATTGCTTGAGAATTTATGAACTTTGGCTGGTTTTGTGGATTTGAATCTGAACTTTGAACTTTGGACTGAGCTATATATCTCAGAGAACTGAACTTTGAACAAATAGATAACCAACAAATCTGAGCTGGTTTTTTGGATTTGAATCTGAACTTTGAACAAATAGATAACCAACAAATCTGAGCTAGTTTTGTGGATTTGAATCTGAACTTTGAACAAATAGATAACCAACAAATCTGAGCTGGGCAGCAATCTGAACTGGGCACCAATCTGAACTGGGCAGCAGAGTTTACTCTGAACTGAACAATCTGAAAATGCAGACTCTGAACTGGGCGCTCGGTTACATCCTGGACAGAGAACAGTTTATGCTTAAATATAACTGCGCTCTGTTACTAACGAACAAACGTGACTAGTCCAATGGTAACTCCTTGCTGCTGTGAACCCTGGCGTCTTGTGTTCGAGCTTCGGGATAGGTAGGTTTTTTTTGTTTTGTTTACATTTTTCAATCATTTTTGAATTTTTCTTTTATTTATTTACATGTATAGCACCCGTTTCTCCAAATCATTTCAACCTTTTTTTGGGGTGTTAATGGAGGTGTACCATGATGTTTTGTGCCGGTGCAATTTTTAGAACTAGTTTAACTATTAATGTAAGTATTTGTTATTTTACTAAAGAATAAGTGCTAAAAAACCTTAGGTAGCTAGAAAAATCTATAAACTTGCATGTACACTTCATTTTGGTGTACAATGTTGACAAAAACATGCAATTTGTTCTGACAAAGTGGTGACATACATCCTACAAAAATGCATACAGCTCTCATATAAGGCTAATTACTAAGTGAGACATGTTCATGCTTGTGATGGATCTATACTACCACTTTCTCCAAATCATTTTAAACTTTAATGGCATGTTTATTGAACCAACCTATGATGTTGTGTGCAGTTATGCATTTTTCAGACCTAGTTTACTAATTACTGTAATTATTTGTTGTATTTCATAAAGATATTTGTTACAATACCATAGCCTAGCTAGAAAACTCTAAAAACTTGCATGGACCATTCATTTTGGTGTACAATGTTCACAAAATAGTTTCAACTCATTCGGACAAAGTGGTGACACACATCCTAAGAAAGGCATACATCTCTCATATAAGGCTAATTACTAAGTGAGAGATGCTATTGCAAGTGAGAGATGTATAGTACCACTATTGCAAAAATATTTCAAAATATTATAACATGATCATAAACCCAACTAATGTGTCCATGAATAGATAATTGCAAAAAAAACATAGAGATAAATAAAAAACAAAGAATTAATATAAAATGGTATGCAAAACACAAAAAAAGTCTCCTTGCAGGCGCTTGAACCTTGGAGCTCGGCCTTATAGTTAGCAAGACAAACCATTGGGCTATGCACGTGTTTTCGACATATACCCAGCGCTAGTATACTTAAACGCATTAGACTCCGCATTGCCAAACACATTGGGCGCCAAAAACATTTTCGCCGTCGTCACTAAAACAGACTCCGCTCTCATCCTCTATCTCCCGCACTCCTCTTATTTCTCCCCCACTCTTCTTTCTCCCCCACTTCTCCAAACCTAATCGCCGCCGCCGGGACACGACGGCTGTCGACGACCTGCCCCCTCGACCAGGAACCTCACCGCCGCCGCTGGGACACATCCGCCGTCGACGACCTGCCCCCTCGACCAGGTACCTCACAGCCGCCCCCTTACCTCTCATCGCGTCGATGAGCTGCGTCGGCGCCGACTTCACTCGCCGCATCCCGCTCTATCTCATTGCCATCCGCATTTCTCTCGCCCCTTCCACCTAACACGCCCCATCCACATTGCTCTCGCTAACCCCTAAACCCTAACATCGCTGGATTTGGGTCATCGCAGACGACCTTGATGGTGAACAAAAGGAGGCACAGAAGTCAGAAAGGTCCAACCCCTAAACCCTAAGCATTGCTAGATTTAGTTTAATTATTCATTCGTTGTTATCAGAGATATTGTATATTGATTTATGTAATCATTGTGCACTCATACAGTTGTGTTTGGTTCCTTACATTGTGTTATATGCAGTCACATCCATGTTTTAGTAGAGAACTTATGTTTCTATTACTGGTAGACAAGGTTCAAGAAAGCGCGATTAGGCGTGCGATTAGGCGCGGTTAAGCGCTGCGCAGAGGGTCAACGCATCGCTTACCTACTAAGCGGGCAATTAAGCGCTGGCCCTGCTTAATCGTGCCCATTCGGCATGTTTAAGGGAGTAGAGGAGGGAGAGGAAGAGGAGGAACACCTCCGGGGTCAATCCAGCAGGCAGCAAATCGACGGATCAATGAGAGAGAGAGAGCGAACGGACCTACGATGGCTGCAGACAGCAGATTGGTGAGAGAGAGGCGGAGCGGCTTCACGGTAGAGGTGAAGATCGCACGAGGGAGGAGAGGCTTCGTGAGAGGGAGCCGGAGAGCGTACGACACGGAGGAGGATAGGCTTCGGGAGAGGGAGGCGGAGAGCACAGGGCGGCGGCGCGGGGCGTGGAAGGAGGCAGCAGAGTACTAGGTCATCACGGGAGAGGGGTTTTGCGTTGAGCCTCCTGGCAGGTGGGCCTAGTGGGCTGCAGACTCATGAAGAGAGGAGGTGGGGGTTAAGGGCTGCTGCAGGGTGGCCCAATATCATGTATTTTTTTTCTTTTTTTAACAAAAATGATTAAGCACGATTAATCACGCTTAAGCATTTTCACCACCATACCGCTCGCTCAGCGCTTAGTGCTTTCTTGAACCTTGCTGGTAGAAAGAGATGAGAATATCTTCACTTTTTTTGTTCATCAGCTTGTGTAAATCTACATCGCCTAATCAATGTACTAGCTAGTACTTTGAACATTGTTTAAGCCTGCATAAAGATTTCCACAACCAAACAGGGGAAACACTACAGTTACAGTGCAACCACAATTATGAACTTGCACAATCATAACCAAGCTTCATAATGACTGAATCTACACATCTTATCTATTTGCTTTTAGTCAAATCCTTCCCTGCAAATAGTAGTACCTCTTAGCTTTTAGTAAAATCCTTTACATTATCTAATACACACAGTATGCTTGTTCTTATCTATCTTGCAAGTAGTTCAACATGAGCGAACTGCTTATGAGAGAAGACGGGATAAACAAGTGGAGGAGAATATAAAGAAGATGCAAGATTTGGGTCTGAACAAATATACTTCTGTTCTAAATAATTCCGTCTCACCATCTGCATCAACAAAGGGGAAACATGCAGCAAACAAGATAAATAATAGTTCAGATTCGGATTCATATGTCTCTTTCTATCTCCTTGACGATGATGATCAAGGAGATACTGATGATGACAGTGAATATTATGAGCAGCCAAAACCCCTGGCAATGAAGGTGCTCCTTCTATCTTCAAAGTAGTGGATGCCAAATAGTTGCATTGCATTTCAATGTTTTTTATCTGGTGTTTAATATATGCTCATGCCTTTAGATTCATATTCTTTATTTCATACCTCTTAATTAATATATGGTCTTGCTTTTAAATGCACATGACTATTTTTTTGTGGACAGTATCCTAGAAGAGGTAGAAACACAACCCTTTTGCTTCAAAGAAGAAGATAGACCCCAACATGGCTCCAGGCATTAGGTTCAGCAAGAGAGTGAGGGCAGGTGCACAACCAGAGGAGCAATCTTCAAAAAGGTTTCACTCTACAGAGACAGATGGCCACAATGTACAGGAACCAACAGATGGAAATGATCACATACCAAACAGCCCTACTACACCTGGACTTGCTGATCATTTCAGCAGAGCTGCAGAGGAAGCCATGGCATCTGCTGCTCATGACAGTACAGGTGATGCTGAAGGCAACAGCCGTACTACACCTGGACTTGCTGATCATTTCAGCAGAGCTGAAGAGGAAGACATGGCATCTGCTGCTCATGACAGTACAGGTGATGCTCAAGCCAATGTAGCTAGAGATGAAGAAACTGAAGGCAAGTTCTATTTTTTCAGTCAAATAAGGCATCTCTTTTGCTGATTTGCATGAAACAAAACAATTTCATTATTCAATAAAAGCGAATTATATTTTGTAGCTCCTACACGGCGAGCACCAAGGAGACCCAGGGCAGCAACCAAGGGAAAACAACTGGACAGGATGACTAAAGTTATGCAAAGGAGACTGCCCATAGCTGTTGAGGAAGGCAAAAAAAGGCCACATGAACCTGTTCAAGCTGCCAAGTTTGCATCAGAGGCTGGCATCATTATTCGGGAAACCATGCCTATCCTAACTCATTGGAAAGATTACAAGGACGACCAGAAATACTACAACAGCTTTGTGTCACAGCTAAATGTAAGTGCATTACTGATTCTATGATTCACTTGTATACTGCTTAACCTGAATTGACTAACTATGGAATTGTCATATGCATAGGGGCGCTTGTCCGTTAACACTGAGGACAAGGCAACAAAGGAAGCTTGCACCGATATGCTACGCTCTGCGGTAAAAAACCAGCGTTATCGGCTCAAGCAGAAATACTTCAATGGTGTACCTGCAAATGAGATTAGCACAACTTCTCCTGTATCTTACATGACTGATGAACAGTGGAGGGCATTAGTTGCAAAGTGGTCTGATCCAAAGAACATGGTATGGGTATCTTGTCATATATTGTTCTTTCACTATACGTTTGCAAAGGATCTTCGCATATTGAACCTATGATCTAATCTGACATGTTCATTGTCTTGTAGGAAAGAAGTGAAAAGAACAAGCAGAACCGCAGTCAAGTCAAGTTTCATCAGGCTACGGGTTCTAGCTGCTATGTGGCACACTTACATGCATATGTAAGTAACTATTACCTTGTACTACTACCTGCACTTTTGCACTCAACTTCTATTGCATTTGATCTGAGCAAACTTCGCTGTGATTGTTTATCCACGAAACAGAAGCAGAAGAGAAACCGAGAAGAACCCAGCTTAGATCAGACTGAAGAACTAGATGCGGTGGACGCCTTCAAGACCTGTCATACCAGCTCCAAACGTGGCCTGAGTGAACCGGCAAGAGAAGCACTTGTAAGTTCATTTGTTTTCTTTATTTAGTGTAATTTTTATGAGATCATATGAGGGAGGCTGGCTGTGGGTCGATGGAACGAAGGGGAGTGAGATCGATGAGTGAGATCGCTTGTCCCATCCCAGGGGAGTTCCGATCATAGTCTATTTTGTCTGCCATTTGTCTGCCATCAAATTTCTGAAATGAAAGTAAATATCATAGTCTATTTTTTGTAGGACCCGTGCACTAGAAATGTATAGGTTTTAGAGTCTTTGTTAAGCAAATCTGCTATAATTTGTAACTGTTTTCACATTATTTTTCATAGTCTATTTATAGAGTCTTTCAAATGTATAGCTTTTAATTTGCCATCAAATGTATAGCTTTTAAGCAAATCTGCTATAATTTGTAACTGCTATAATCTGCTATAATTTGCCATCAAATGTATAGCTTTTAGAGTCTGTCAGTCTATTTTTCATAGTCTTTGTTAATGCCTTGTAGGACCCGTGCACTAGAAATGAAAGTCACTGTTTTCACATTATTGTCAGCATCTTGCTGTTGCTCATTAGCAATAACATGTAACTGTTTCTGTCCATGATATTTCAGTCTCATATGGAGGCTTTGAGGGCTGAACCTGTTGCTGAAGGTGAGATGCCAGCATCCAGTGTGCACCTTGTGTCGAAGGTGCTGTCCCAGAGCAGCTCACACCAATTCCTGAAAAGCGTCGGCATCAAAACATCGGCAACCTCCAAGGCTTCATCATCAAATCATAGTGAGCTTCGGGAACAACTTGCAGCTGAAGCGACGGCTGCTGTTCAAGGTGAACTCGACCAGCTCAGGAAGAAATGTGAAGAAGCTGAGGAACAGCAGGCGAGGACACAAAGGGAGTTGGAGGAGTACAAGAAGATAACAGAGAAGAACAGCAAGGAGATGGAGGAGACCAATGTGCTCATCAAGAAGCTCTTGTCCTTGCATGGTAACTCTTCTTCGACATGAGGGCTGCTAGTCAGAGCTGCTGTTTTTGGCCTGTTCTTTGACATGAGGGTACCCAAAAACTCTAGTTGCTCGTGGGTGTCAACTTTTGATTATATGCTGTTATGTTTGTGCAAACTCAACTGAAATGTGAACTCAAGTGGTGATGCTATGAACTGAGTTTAGTGTTGTCCACTTAGTTTGTATGCGCACTGGAATACTAGTTGTATTCATCTATGGAATATGGAATTGTGTGCTCATTCCTCTGTTCTAGTATATTTTGCAATTTCCAATAAAATTATTCTCTGCACATCTGTGACCAAACTGGTGGCATATAATAAAACATATGACACGTCAGCTGCCACTGTACTAGCCACGTCAGCGTTACGTCAGCGGTGACGTCAGCTGCCACGTCAGCGCTGACGTCATACGCATCAGCACCTTCCAAACGGCTGGTAATGACCAAACCACGGCTCTATCTGTGACGATACCGTACCGTCACAGCAACCAAACGGCGTTAACAACGCCGTCAGTTTGCTCGGGCAGACGACGAATTATGACGGAAAAGTGACGTCCTCTATGACCACAACTGATCGTCATATAATGCATTCACTTCCATGACAACGCGCCTTTCGTCACAGAATGTATACACATCGATGACGAAACTGAGTAGTCCGTCACAACACAACAAATGTGACGCGACCCCTATGACCAAATCGAACTCGTCACAAATTCGTCACAAACCTTACTCTGTGACGATATATACACATGCAGTGACGCAATACGAACGTCATCGATGATAAGATCTCTACTAGTGAAGGGCCACTTCAGAGACTAATATCCAAATATGGCTGAACCCACAAAGAGGAGGAGCAAAGGCAATGCACTCACAAGTGTCAAGACTTGGGATGGTTCTTCAAGCGAAGATCATCCTCCAAGGACTCACGGTCACTGCTCTTCATCACGCTCTTCAAGATCATCTCACAAATGCCTTATGGTAAGAGGTAAAACAAGTATCCCATCCTCTAGTGATGATAGTGATCATGAGTGTGATGGTGAGGGAAATCCCTCCATAGATGAACTTGTGCATGCCATTAAGTTCTTTGAGGATGTTTGCACCAAACAAAAAGCTCAACTTAAAACTTTGAAAAATAAGTTGATTAGTTATCAAAATGATTATAAATGTTTGCTAAAAAATTTGAAACATTTTCAAATTTGAATTGTGAGCTAACAACTAAAATTGAGAAATTAGAGTCTAATGCTCCATCCTCAACTACTAATGATAGCCTTGTCAAAAAGAATGAAAAACTTAAGGCTGAGTTAGCTAGGTCTCAAGAAGCTATTGAAAACTTGTAGAGAAAATGGAAACTCTTAGCATACATAATAATGAGCTAACTAGTAAGCTAGAGAGCATCAGTAGCACCCCAGGAGCATCTTTAGTTGAAATTCCTGAAATTATAATGAAAGATGATTCTACTTCTTACCTTGATTTCATTGATGATTCTAATCCCTGCAATGAAGTTCTTGTTAAGAATGTTGTTATAGAAACATGTTCGTATGAGATTGCAATGGAGAATGAGCAATTAAGGCAAGAGGTGGCTCGCCTAGGCAAGCTTTGTATGACAAGAAAGGCAAAGCCAAACAAACCCAACCTTCTCAGGATAACACCACTGCAAAAGTGAACAAGCCTGTGGAGGGAGAAACCATGGTTTGTAGGCTATGACACAAGTAAGGCCACAAGTCTTACTAATTCAAGGTGAAGACCGAGGAGAAACAAAAGAAAAAGCCAACAAGCAAGATATCCAACCCCTACATCAACAAGGTGGACAAAAGGCCGCTACACCATATTTTATCAAGGTGAAAAAGAATGGAAAGGTGATAGCAATCAAGGCCAACAAGCAAGCCAACAAGGGAAAGGGGGCCAAACACATCTGGGTGCCAAAGGAGATTGTTTCAACCATGACGAGCACCAAGAAGGTTTGGATCCCAAGAGGGAAGTAAGAAGTCCGAAGGACTATGGGGAATTTGGATACTTCACAAAATTAGGATGTATATCATGGGATGCATCAAATCAGATCAAGTCTATTGCCAAGTGGGTTAGTGAAAAATTTGGACCCAAATTCTCCACCCATAGCTCAGGTAACTAGATTTATTGCATTTTCTTTCGATATGCATATCTATTTTCTTGTATCTAGTTTTTACCTTACATACATAGTTTTATATGTTGTATTTACCTTTGATTAGAGTTGCATGCATATTAGGTCAATCATACGGTAGGAATGCTCGTTTTAAAATCATATTCTTGAGCAAACCTACATGGCTTAAAATGTTTAGTTAAGCGTGGCACATAGCTTATTTAACAATCATAAGTAGATGACACTAATACTTTGCTTCAAAGTTTATATTCTACAAGTGTATCTATTTTCCAAGCGGTGTCACCTTATTTGATATGTGCCAAAGCCTGGATTATAGATAATTTGCCCCTCTTGATCTCAAAATCAAAGTGGCATGTCTCCTACAAGTATTAAAAACTTGTATGTGTATTTTCAGAGGGAGGCTACTCTGTAATTTAAATCTTTGAGACTAATACTTGTTTTCAAGTCTATTATGTGTAGTAGTCTCATTGAAGGAAAATGGAGTCCTCGGAGAAAGACAATAAGCTTCCACTGCAAATCTACAAGTATTTCCGCAAGTGGTTTCATTCCACTCTCGATATCATTTACATGTTGTTGGTCACTTGTTCTTAAATGCTGTGAATCAAGAACAAGGCAACACAATTGTTAAGTATTAAGGACCTTCGTCCTCCGAAGCATTGCCTCCTCTCGGATTTAATGATCATCGGACGAAGGTCGTGAAGCACACGCCTTCATCATTTCATGGGCAAATAAGAATACATAAAGATGAAGAATATAATTTGTTAATTCATTCACATATATATTTCATAATATATACATGAATATTAACAAAGTTTATATTACATTGATACCTTCGGCTTGCTCGAAGGTGTTGACGCGAGAGCGATTACAATCCAGTGTGAACAATACGTTGCTACTATTCATCTATTTATAGGCACGGGACGCGGCCCAGGTAAAAGTACATTTGTATCCCTAACATTTACTTATGACCATAACATAAATCATTAAGGACTAGCTAGTATTTTTCCTTTCTGGACAACATCATGTTTGGCCTTCATCACCATTCTAAGCCGAAGTTATTATCCTTCAACTATAGCTTTGGCGTTCATCCTTATCATCTTCGAATTGTATCTTCACCTCGTATGCTTTCATCATGGGAGAAAACTTCCATCCTGAAGCCGAAGCTCCCTGTAATAATCCATATCATGTTGAAAACATATGGTTAGTCATGTTTTTGAGGACCTTCGGAAGAAGGCCCCCAACAGTTGCCCCTCAAAGTATTAATTTGTTTCTTTGTAACAAATTTAAACTGCGACGTGAACGAAGGCCTTTAGCCGAAGGTCCAAAAAAACACCTTCCCTTCGCTAGAATAGCGAATCCTTCTGAACTGTGGGACCCACTGAGCTGTGGGGCTCTGAGTATATATATAGAAGGTTGTGTCGCGAATATTTTTCGTGTGATATAGTTGTTTGTGTTGTGTTTGCCATTCTAGCCTTCTTCTCTTTTGCGAGTTCGATTGACTTTTGAGCTTCGGCATCTGCTCAACCATCACCTGAATGGCCGAGGAGGAAATCACAGACCCCGCATTGTCTAGGTTTTACGAAGCTAGGGAGAAGACCAACACAGAGAAGATCACCAATGAGATGTTGGGTGGGTTGTCTGAGGACTCCAACGATAACGACAATTTTAACGTGGAGAGTGGGAATGAAGATGTCGAAGATCGGCCGTGGAGGCCGAGCCATGTTGTTTTTGGGAAATCAACTGTCAAACAAGGGCAAATTGAAATGATGAAAGGAAAATATTTTCATGATGTTTCCATAGTGAGGGTTGGGGGAGAAAGCATTGTTCCCCTTCCCGAAGCTAATGAGGTAGTAGTTTTCAAGAGCTTCATGAAAGCTGGGCTTCGCTTTCCGCTCCACAAGATGTTGGTTGATGTTTTGAAGACATTTCTGATATTCCTTCATCAACTTACCCCTGAAGTTCTTATCATAGTGGGGGTTTTTATATGGGCCATGAGGAATCAGGGACTAGAGCCGAATGCTAAGTGCTTCTGCAACATTCACGAGTTATCTTACCAGACAAAGGCGACCGAAAAAGAACAATATCATAATAACTTCGGCTGTTACAGCTTCGTGCCCTGCTCCGAGGCAAATTACCATGTGCCTACATTTCTAAAGAAGTGGCCAGGCTCTTGGATGAAACAATGGTTTTATGTGAAGAATGACCTAAATCAGAGGGAGGACGTAAGGGGTGTCATTCAACGTCTTATATGGTCACGCTTTGGCATTAAAAGGACATCAATCGCACTTGGGAATGAAGTGCAAGCATGCCAAATGGCTTTCAACACCATATGCACCTACATTGGCACGAGAGATTTAGTTCAAGAGCACATTGCTTATAAAGTATGGCCTCTTGCAAGTGAATTGGAAATGCCGAAGAAAGCTGCCGCTGGCTCCAGCCAAAGTGGCTTGGTTTATCTCAAGTATACCTTCCGGTACAGAAGTCAATTTGATGAGCCAAATGATGACTGGCTAGACGCTATAGAGGCAACTAGTGATGAGCTACTCGAAGCCTACTCGAGGACAGAAGATGAAGCCATGACAATTGCCTTTAGAGCTCGAGGGAAAAGGAGGTTGAACAGGGTTTTCGATGTTATTGGATTTGTTTACCCTGATTACTGCTTTCCTGTCTGAAGGCAAGGTGGAAAAAGGAAAATTGCTGCTTCAACATCTTCTAGTGTGCCTAAGGCGAAGAGAGTTAAGGTCTTGACACCTAGACCAAAGCCCATTGGGACGGCCAATGTGCCCAAGCTTATTGAAAGTGCAGAAGTTGCCCGCTTAGCCACAGAAACAGCTCCTGCGATGTCAACCGAAGCTAGTGCAGACCCGGCCAAAGAGCCGGAATCAGGGAAGGCAGCAGAACAGCCAAAGGTGCTGAGCCCAGCAGCTGTAACAGGGCTACCGAAGCCATCAAGTACTATAACAGCAACTCCAAGGAAAAGAAGAATCGTTAGCGTCTTAGACGCTGTTTTAGAATCTGTAATGGCGCCAGTTTCTGCTTCTGCCGAAGCATCTCGTGAAACATCTGGAGACGCAAAAGAAGTAACTACTGCAAGCATGGCTAATGTTCTTGCCGAAGCCGGACCTTCGGAAGCCATGCTAATGGGGCTGATGGATAAAAGTCTAAATCTCCTGCTCCCGAAGCACCTCATCATGGTGACTTGGAATTCATTGTTCGCCATGGTTCAGGAAAGCAGCTATCATTAGAACAAATTGTTGAAGTAGAGCACTATGCCAAGGACTTAAAATGACCCCGAGGGTCCTTGGTATACGGAGGGGATGATGAAGACGACTTTCTCTACTATCTTCCCAACAGTAAGGAAGTCAATGTTTGCCGCGAAATGATGAACAACATGGGATTTCCGAAGCTCGAGCTTGGCTTGTCCGCCATGTCAAAGGACCAGCTTGCGGACATGCCCGTGTATAATAGTTTAAAGGTTTGCACATTTTAGCTTCGTATTTAGTACTTTTCGAGCTATTTTTTGGTAATTCTTACTTTTATTGTTTGTTCGCTCTTTTGTTTTAAAGGGTCTAATCCTCAGCAAAGCTCTAAAGGCTCAAAAGAATGCAGAAGACGAGAGTTGTCAGATAGCACTTGGAAACCTTCAATCGGAGGTTATAACCTTGAGGAATGAAGCTCTCGCAAAAGACAAAATTTTGCTATCTTTAGTCGAGAGACTGAAATCCAACGAAGATAAGCTATCTGCTCAAGCAGAAACCCACAAAGCTGAAGTGCAAGAGCAAGAAAAGAAAGTTGCTGAAGCAACTGAAAATTTTAATGTAGAGCTGACGAAACATGAAATTTGTGAAATCGAACGATCAAGGGCACAAAGAAATGTTGATGAGCTTCGTGCATCTAAAGAAAAATGCTACGATATGGCTATGGAATGCGCTAATAATCTGAAGAACAGCTTCTCAAAAGTTGGTGCATTTTCTTCAGAGCAAAAATTCATCTGTGGTGACCCTGATGGAGTTATCCAATGGATTAAAGGCGAAGCCGAAGCCTTCGAGGAGATTCTTAGTGATAGAGGGGATTTTTGTGCTTTTGCCGGTGCCCGTGGGGTCATGTCCATTTCGGAAAAGGTTGGTTGTGATCATGCCAAGGCTGTAGCTCAGCCAGATTTTGTCTTTTCGGCCAACGATGTTAGAAACCCTTCGGTCGAAGCTACTACACTAGGTGGGAAATTTTATTCTGAAGTATGGCTGAAGGGTGGCCGAGAAATAGCTAATTAAGCCACTAGAAAAAATGAGAAAGAATCTCATGACGCCTTAGAAGAGGCTAAAAGAGTTGAAGAAGCTATTGAACGAGCCAGACTTATAGGTATATCCTTTATAGGTTAGCTTCATAATTTTTGTAGCTTCGGTACTAACACATATTGTGTCTTAACGTAGCTGAGCTTTCACCCCCTCTAGAGCAATATGATCCTGAGACTAATCCATTTGTGAAGGAGGCACTCGATATGATTAAAACTGCTAATGAGGCTATTGACGAAGCTGTCGACAAGATGCTGAACGAAGCTGCCGACAAAGTCCTAAAAGAAGACTGAAGCTATGTGTATTTGATAGTTTAGTAACCTTGTACGTAGCTTTTGTTTTTGTAAGAAACAATTATCAACAATTTGCATGTATGTTGATGTAATATATTTCTTTGTGATGCGTGGAACCTTCGTACATACCGTTTTTTAGTCGGCTGCGAAAAAACACCTTCCCTTCTTTTCACGCTTCAGAAAGAAATCCCCTTTCTTTGCCGAAGCGACTGTGTAGTTCTTGCCGTAGACGTTGCATAAGAATACCATTGTCGAAGGCATAAACTCCGTATGACAGTACCTCTGTCACAAGCATGGATCATGCCTTAGTAATACGCTCTTCTCATTAGTCTTTGCTGAAGCTGAAGGGGCATTTTTTCTTGTTTTTCCAGTGTATGTATCAGTGCAAAGTGATGTATGATGCAATGTTATGCAATATGATGCGATGGTATGATGCAGATGATGTTGATGCAGAAAACATAAAAAATAAGACTCTGCATCCTCTTAGGAACGACTTTGGAGTCTCTTCACCTTTTACTTAGGTGGTATTTTAGCTCAGCATTCCCTTAAGAACGACTTTGGAGCTAACCTTTGCATCCCCTTAGGAACGACTTTGGAGCTTGTTCACCTTTTACTTAGGTGGTATTTTAGCTTAGCATCCCCTTAGGAACTGAAAGGGAAATGTGCCCTTGAGCCATTTCTATAATGTTTTGGTGATTAAGTGTCCAACACATAATGAGTGAAATATTATGTGCCAAACAAGCAAAAGATGCAAATCATGTAACAAGGTACGCTTCTAGACTTAGTACATTGTTTTGAGTACTAACATATTTTGTCTAAGTGCTAGAAACAGAGAAAAGAAAAGAACCAAAAGACTTGGCTAGGAGCAGCCAAATCTCTGCTCAATCTGGCACACCGGACAGTGTCCGGTGCGCCAGTCTGAACTTCGGTGAACAGGCCGCTCTCGGAAGAATTTGGCGGCGTACGACTATAATTCACCGGACTGTCCGGTGGTGGACCTGACTGTCCGGTGAGCCAACGGCCGCCAGCGTAACGGTCGGCCGCGTAATCCGCGAGCGACGCGTGGCCCGCGCCAACGGTTAGTAGGGGGCACCGGACTGTCCGGTGCGCCAACTGCCACGAATCTGCAACGATCGTCTGCACCAGAATAGGAAGGAGATCGCGCACCGGACATGAACATTGGTTGTCCGGTGGTGCACCGGACTGTCTGGTGCGCCACCCGACAGAAGGCAAGGATAGCCTTCTGTTGGGGACTTGTTCTCAAGCGCTATGAATTAAGAACAAGGCAACACAAAATGTTAAATGTAAATATCCTTCGCCCTTCGAAGCATTACTTTCCTAAGGGTATAATGATTCTCGGACGAAGGTTATGAAGGACATACCTTCATCAGCATAAAGTATAATAATGAAGAAGGAATCATATGAAACATATAAGTTAACATGAACAGTTATGTATTATTGACAACTCATTTCTATTTTATTATGATGGAAAAATAGAAATGATATCAAATTACAAATGTACCTTCAGCTTGTGAGAATGTAAAAGTACAAGTATGACGCAAAAGCCAATGCCAAATCAGCGTGAACAGTACGGGGATACTGTTCACCTATTTATAGGCACGGGTCGCAGCCCATGCAAAATTACATTAATGCCCTTTACATTTATCAATAACTCTATGATAATTCTTCGAGGTCTAATCTGGTTTTTCATCTTTAAGTCGGTTTCCTTTTCCGTCGTTGTCCCGAAGCTCTTCTTCACACAGCTTCGGCTCTGCGCCAACCTTCGTGTTCCTTGTACTTCTTCATACTGTGGCTCTGATCCAAGTCCGAAGATACCTGTTAATGTACTTTACTCCAGAAACATTGTTAAATCATGTTTTTGAGGACCTTCGGAAGCCGAAGGCCCCCAACAGTAGCCCCTCGCAATATTAATTTGTTAGAATAATAAATTCAAATTGCGAAATGGACGAAGGCTATGAGCCGAAGGTCCGAAAAAACACCTTCCTCTTGCTAGAATAGCAACAGTCATTGGCAGATGGGACCCTCCAGTCTCCGACATAATGGGTTTATAAATAGGGGCTCGCCACAATTTACTTGGCACGCTCTCCTGCCATCTGTTTTGCCTGCTCAAAAAGCTTTCTACCCACAAATATTTGGTTTTCTCCTTAGTTTGAAGCTTCGGAAACGAGAGAAAGAATTCCGAAGAGATGTCTGAGGAGAAGAAGGTTGCTGCCGAAATGAAGCTGAGCCTTTCTGAAGAGATGCATCTGGGCTTTCTTGAGTCAATAGCGAAGACGAACACGGAGAAGATTACAAGGGAGATTTTAGAAGGTTTATCTGAAGATACTGGTGATAGTGACAGTTATGACGCAGATAGTGGGGGTGAAGATTCCGAAGACCGGCCGTGGTGACCAAGCCATTCAGTCTTCGGGAAATCAACTATCGGACAAAATCACCTTGAAAACATGAAGGGGAGATATTTTCGGGATATGTCTATTATTAGAGCAGATGTCGGAGAAAAAACTGTGCCGACTCCTGGAGATGATGAAGTCGTTATTTTCCGAAGCTTTCTGAAAGCTGGGCTACGATTCCCTCTAAGCAGATTCGTGGTAGAAGTTCTGAAAATATATCAGGTTTACCTTCATCAACTTACCCCTGAAGCAATAATAAGAATGGGAATCTTTGTCTGGGCTGTGAAGAGTCAAGGCCTAGAGCCAAGTGCAAAAAGTTTTTGCAATATTCATGAATTGTTATACGAAACAAAGCCCTGGGGTAAAGAGCAATATCATAACAACTTTGGTTGCTACAACTTCGGCGCTCGCTCTGGGTCAAGCTGCCCCGTGCCCACCTTTCGTAAGAGATGGCCCGGAGAATGGAGGAAAGATTGGTTCTATGTAAAAAATGATTTAAAGGTTCGAGAGGATATTAAGGATGTCATCATGTGCCCCATCTGGCAGCGCTTCGGACTTCGGAAACCGAAGGTAGAAATGGATGAAGCAGCCGAAGAATGCCAACGGGCCTTCGGCGTAGTCTGCTCTTTTATCGGGACAAGGGATTTGATACAAGAACACATTGCCTTCAGAGTATGGCCTCTTGCAGATAATTGGGAAATGCCGAAAGAGACTGTTAAAGAAACTGGCGAAGGTGGGCTAGTCAGACTGAAGTATACATTCAAGTATGGAGACAAATTCGTTGAACCAGATGATGATTGGTTAAAGAGCATTGAAACTGTAAGTGATGAATTGCTTGGGGCATATTCGAAGGCCGAAGATACTGCAATGTCAGCAGCCTTCGGAGGCCGAAGAAAGAAAAGACTGAACCGAGTTTTTGATGCAATTGGGTTCGTGTACCCCGACTACCATTATCCAGTGCGAGGGCAGAAAAGGAAAGGTACTGCTTCAGCCGCTCCTAGCGAGCCAGCGCCGAAGAGAAAAAGGGTGAAAGTTCTCACACACCGGCCACGTTACATTGAACTAGCCATAGTGCCTGAATTCGGCAGTGGAACATCTTCAGCCCCCGAAGCTAAGGAACCAACTCTGTTGCCCGGAACCAAAGAGCTGGCCGAAGTGCCAACAACAAAAGAATTGGAAGAACCAAAGACTCTGTTACCAGAAACCAAAGAGTTGGCAGAAGCGCCATCGACAGAAAAGATGGAAGAAGCAAAAGCATCAACTGAGGGAGCGAAAATATCAGAAATTTTGAGTCCCTCAGAAGAAATTAAAGCAGCAAAAATTAAAAAGGGGCCAACAACGACCCCAAAAAGAAAAAGAATGGTTAATGTGCTAGATGTTTTGGAAACAATTAAACTTCCAAGCACAACCCCAAAGAAGATTGCTGAAACTTCTGAGGCGCTTGCTGAAGTATCCGTTGCTGAGGCTCCGAAGCAACAGACTGAAGTTGAAACCGGGCCTTCAGAACCAACCAAGGTAATACCTTTGGAAGCAGAAGAAGCAAAAATTGCAAAGGCAACCGAGGAAATGAAAATGTCAGAGCCAACTTTGGTCGAAGAAATTGATACCGCTGCCCCCGAAGCATCTTCCAAGATATACGATTATATCGTGCGACATGCTTCGGGAAAAAAGTTATCGGAAGAAGAGGTTTTTGAAGCTAATCACTATGCCAAAGAATTGAAATATCCGAAGGGGGCACTAGTGTTCAATGGGACGAGCGAGGAAGATTTCCTATACTGCCTCCCAGACAACAAAGAATTATCCGTCTGCCGGGAGATGGCTAGAAGTATGGGGTTTCCGAAGCTCGAAGCTGGATTATGTGCTATGACGAAGGAGGATCTTGCGGATAGTCTTGCGTACAATAGCCTGAAGGTATGGGAATTGGATGTTTACAAATTTTATAATTCGTAACTTATTCTTTTATTCTTATACCAACCCCTTTTTTTTACATATAGGGTTTAATTTTAAGCTACGCATTGAGAGCACAAAAGAGTGCCGAAGATGAGAGCTATGAAATTGCGTTCAACAACCTACGATCAGAAGTTATTAAACTGAGAAATGAAGCTCTGGAAAAGGATAAAATTCTGCTTACATTGGTAGACAAGGTAAAAAAGGATGAAGCTACATCAAAGGCCCAGGCCGAAGCCCAAAGACGTGAAATTAAAGATCTTCAGAAACAGCTAGCTAGAGCTAAAGAAGAGCGTATACTTGAAACAAAACGCGAGCTTAGTGATCAAATGGCGAATCATTTAGAGATGAGTATTAAAGAGCTTCGTGCGTCCCAGAGGAAATGTTATGTTAAATCCATAGAGTGCGTCAAAAAGATAAAATCTAGCTTCGCCAGCGTTGGCGCATTCTCTAGTGAAGAGAATTTTTCAAGAGGCAATCCTGATGGTCCAATGGAATGGATTAGTCACGAAGCAGAGGCCTTCGAGGAAATTCTGAATAGCCGCGGCGACATCTGCGCTTTTTCGGGTGCTAGAGGGATTGTTACTGTTTTGGAGAAGAAAGGCTGCGAGCATGTAAAATCCTTAGCGCAGTCCGAAGCTACCTTGTCTACTGAAGACATTAAAGACCCCTCACCCGAAGCAAGCATGGTCGGCGGGAAATTCTTCACCGATATCTGGGATAACGGCGGCCGAGATTCAAAGGAGTGAAAAAGGCATCCACGATGCTAGAAAAATAGCGGAAGCTACCGAAAAAAGTACAGAGCCCGAAGGGCAAATAGGTATTAATTAGTGGTTTTTATCATGCTGTAATTTTTAATTCCAGACTCTGCTCTCGGTTTGTGATAGTAATATAGTCGTATCTTTTCTTCCCTCAGAACCTGCTGAGGCATCTCCGGGCCCCCACCCGAAGGGGGACGATGAAATTAGAAAAATGGCCGAAGCCATTATGGACAAGGTTGTCAACCAACTATTGAACGAAGCTGCGGAGATAGTACTTAAAGAGGATTGAATGCTATTGTAGAAATATTTGAAACGTAAAGATGTGTAATATATTGTAACTTAAATGTAATATATAATCTATTTATAGTTTAATTCTTTACGATGCATGAAACTTTGCATACATACCGTTTTTTGAGCCTTCGGCGAAAAAAAAACACCTTCCCTTTTTTTCATGCTTCGTGAAGAAAATCCTTTCTATATCACAAGAATTTGCTTACTTCTCCGATGAAAAATGTCCAAGCTTCATGAAATATTTCCCGAAGCTATATAAAAAAGTTTTGTGTTGCTTTTCCGATGTGACTACACTTCATCTCAATTTATTTTGTGCCTTAGCACAATTTTCTCTTTTCTAAAATATGTTCCGAAGGTCAACACTGTATCCCCTTCTTGTTCCAGATGCATTATGCTGTATGATGCTTATGTTATGCAGAAATGATGTGATGATGTTATGCTATGCAAAATGATATTTGTGCCGCAGATATATATCCCTGTAATAAAGCACACACACTTGTTATATCAGCGCTGACTTTTTGCTGTAAGCCTCCCTTAGGAGCTTCTTCGCCTTTTACTTTCAGCGGAATCAGCGTTTATTTTTCGTTGTAAGCCTCCCTTAGGAGCTTCTTCGCCTTTTACTTTCAGCGGAATCAGCGTTTATTTTTCGCTGTAAGCCTCCCTTAGGAGCTTCTTCGCCTTTTACTTTCAGCGGAATCAGCGTTTATTTTTCGTTGTAAGTCTCCCTTAGGAGCTTCTTCGCCTTTACTTTCAGCGGAATCAGCGTTTATTTTTCGCTGTAGGTTTAGAAAACTTACACTGCGCTCCCTTAGGAACGGCTTTTTACTGTTTCGAACAATTTGTACTGTGTCCGTTAGATCAAATTTTTGATAATTCAAAGGTCCTCCTAATCAGTATAAGTTCGTATGCTTCGGCAACTCAAGCCTATGGAAAAAACATATTTTTATTATGGTAAAAAAACGAAAGTATTACAAGGAATTGAAATTCAATAAAAGACATTTAAACTCTTCATAATTGTTTCTTATTGACAAAAGAGTAATAGTGAATGTAGAAAATGCAAAAGAACTGCTGTTGAGGTAGGATATTTGTCAATAAATGTGCTTCGACTCTGGCACAGTGCTGTTGACTGTGCGAGCTTCGGACTCCTCTCTGAAATCCCTCTGAAGATGATTGTGCTGACTCCCTTCTGGCTGTTGTCCTCGCTGGGTCGGCGGTGGCGGTGGAGGTTGCTGCCAAGATGCTTGGGGTTGGCTTGCCGAAGCAACAGAAGCTGCAGGGTGGTTGCCTACATATTCTGGAATATAAGGTGAGTGATACGAAGTAGTATGCATGACCTGCTTCGGCTGACTCTGTTGCGCTGCTGCTTCCGCTATTTCCTTCTGCTTCTGGATGGTAACCTGGCACATCCTGGTAGTATGGCCCTTGTCTTCACCACAGAATAGGCAATATATTTTTCTTGGCTGGTCTCCAAACCTTCCCCCGAAGCCCCTGGCGCCTCTGCCCCTTTGCGCTGGCGGCCGAAAAGAACTCTGCTGTTGAGCCGAAGCTTGTGAAGAGTGTTGTGGCCTTTGTTGCTGGCTCCCTCGATCATCAGTTTGAGCAGAGTTATGGATTGACCTAACATGCCTCGGGTGAAATCTTCCTCCGAAGCCCCTGGTCATTTCAGAGAACCTGAATGCTTCCTCCCTTCTTTGGCGGAAGTCATTGTCAGCTCGAATATATTCGTCCATCTTCTGGAGCAGCTTCTCCAACGTTTGTGGTGGCTTCCTGGCAAAGTATTGCGCTGATGGTCCCGGCTGAAGCCCCTTAATCATGGCCTCAATGACAATTTCATTGGGCACTGTTGGCGCTTGTGCCCTCAGGCGTAGAAACCTCCGGACATACGCCTGAAGGTACTCTTCATGATCATGGGTACACTGGAAGAGAGCCTGAGCGGTGACTGGCTTCGTCTGAAACCCTTAGAAGCTAGTTATCAGCATATCCTTCAATTTCTGCCAAGAAGTGATTGTCCCTGGCCGAAGAGAAGAGTACCAAGTCTGAGCAACGCTCCTGACGGCCATGACAAAAGATTTTGCCATGACTGTCGTATTACCACCATACGAAGATATGGTTGCTTCATAGCTCATTAGGAATTGCTTCGGGTCTGTGTGACCGTCATACATGGGGAGCTGGGGTGGCTTGTAAGACTGTGGCCATGGTGTAGCCTGCAATTCTGTTGAGAGAGGAGAAGCATCATCAAAAGCAAAGTTTCCATGATGGAAATCTTCATACCAGTCATCCTCATTGTGGAAGCCTTCCTGATGAAACTCTCTGCGTGGAGGCCTTCGGCTTTGATCATCTTGAACAAGATGACGAACCTCCTTAGAAGCTTCGTCTATCTGTCTCTGAAGATCAGCTAGACGAGCCATCTTCTCCTTCTTGCGTTGCACCTGTTGCTGAAGGATCTCCAGGTTTTGGATCTCCTGATCCAGGTCATCCTCCGGAGGTGTTGGACTAACAGCCTTCCTCTTCTGGCTTCGGGCCTCTCTGAGAGAAAGGACATCCTGATTGGGATCCAGCGGCTGTAAAGTACCAGCCCCTGTCGCTGAAGCTTTTTTCGGCGGCATGACGAAGGTGATGCTTGCCGAAGTTGTGCAAAACTCAAGAAATGGAAGTGAGTTCACCGGAGGTGGGCGCCAATGTTGGGGACTTGTTCTCAAACGCTATGAATTAAGAACAAGGCAACACAAAATGTTAAATGTAAATATCCTTCGCCCTTCGAAGCATTATTTTCCTAAGGGTATAATGATTCTCGGACGAAGGTTATGAAGGACATACCTTCATCAACATAAAGTATAATAATGAAGAAGGAATCATATGAAACATATAAGTTAACATGAACAGTTATATATTATTGATAACTCATTTCTATTTTATTATGATGGAAAAATAGAAATGATATCAAATTACAAATGTACCTTCAGCTTGTGAGAATGTAAAAGTACAAGTATGACGCAAAAGCCAATGCCAAATCAGCGTGAACAGTACGGGGATACTGTTCACCTATTTATAGGCACGGGTCGCAGCCCATGCAAAATTACATTAATGCCATTTACGTTTATCAATAACTCTATGATAATTCTTCGAGGTCTAATCTGGTTTTTCATCTTTAAGTCAGTTTCCTTTTCCGTCGTTGTCCCGAAGCTCTTCTTCACACAGCTTCGGCTCTGCGCCAACCTTCGTGTTCCTTGTACTTCTTCATACTGTGGCTCTGATCCAAGTCCGAAGATACCTGTTAATGTACTTTACTCCAGAAACATTGTTAAATCATGTTTTTGAGGACCTTCGGAAACCGAAGGCCCCCAACACCTTCCTTGTTGGCCTCCAACGGCTCCTAGCTGCCTTGGGGCTATAAAAGGGACCCCTAGGCGCATGGAGGAGCTACCCAAGCATTCACTAAGCATTCTAAGTCTTACACACTCTGTCTCTGCGCACTTGATTGATCGTGTTAGTGATTTGAGCTCCGTTCTAGTTGTGAACTCTTTGTGCATCATTTTGAGCTCAAGTCTTGGCTTGTGTGCGTGTGTGAGCTGCGGATTTGTGTGTTGCTCCCCAACCTTACTCTTGTGTTTTCATTGTGATCTTTGTTGTAAGGGCGAGAGACTCCAACTTGTGGAGATTCCTCGCAAACGGGAAAAAGAGAAAAACAAGAAAAGTCGTGGTATTCAAGTTGATCATTGGATCACTTGAAAGGGGTTGAGTGCAACCCTCATCCATTGGGACGCCACAACGTGGAAGTAGGCAAGTGTTACTTGGTCGAACCACGGGATAAAATCGCGTGTCTCTTGTGATTGTTTTCTCTTTGATTGTCTGTGTTCACAAGAGCTCGTTTCAAGCCACTTAATTGTTCTAATCTTCATAACCAAAGTTTTGTGGCTATTAGTGTTGAATTTTACATGATCACCTATTCACCCCCCCTCTAGGTGCTCTCAATTGGTATCGGAGCCGTTCTCTTCACGTAAGGGACTAATCGCCCGAAGAGATGGATCCTAAGGGAAAGGGGATGGTGGTCAACGACAAGGAGAAGGAGTCTTTCCTCAACGAGCCTAGAGATGACAAGCCAACTGACTCAGACTCGAGTCATAAGAAAAGAGATGGAAAGAAGAAGAGGCGCATCAAGAAGATCATCTATTACGACAGTGATGCCTCGTCTTCTTCACCACACAACGACGACGACTCCTCTTCAAAGAAGAAAACGGTTAATCAAAATTATTCATTTGATTATTCTCGTATTCCATTCAATTCCAATGCTCATTTGCTTTCAATTCCACTTGGTAAACCTCCTCACTTTGATGGAGAGGACTACTCTTTTTGGAGTCACAAAATGTGTAGTCACTTATTTTCTCTCCATCCTAGTATTTGGGAGATAGTGGAAAATGGAATGCATTTCGATAGTACGGATAACCCTATGTTTATCAATGAGCAAATTCATAAGAATGCACAAGCTATTACTATTTTGCTAGCCTCCTTGTGTAGAGATGAATACAACAAGGTGAGTGGCTTGGACAATGCCAAGCAAATTTGGGATACCCTCAAGATATCACATGAGGGAAACGACGCCACCATGATCACCAAAATGGAGTTGGTGGAAGGCGAGTTGGGAAGGATCGCGATGATCAGGGGAGAGGAGCCAACACAAACATACAATAGGCTCAAGACCCTGGTCAACAAGATTAGGAGCTATGGAAGCACAAGATGGACGGACCACAACGTCGTCCGACTTATGCTAAGGTCATTCACGGTAATTGATCTCAATCTTGTTAACCTTATTCATGAAAATCCTAGGTACACCAAGATGACGCCCGAGGAGATTCTTGGGAAGTTTGTGAGCGGGCGCATGATGGTGAAGGAGGCTCGATATGTGGACGACGCTCTAAACTGTCCACTCCCTGTCCACGAGCCTCAAATCGTTGCCCTCAAAGCAACCAACAGCAGGGAGACGCTACCAAGCAAGGTGGCACAAGTGGAGGCCGCTGGCCTCAACGAAGATGAGATGGCGCTTATCATCAAGCGCTTCAAGACGCACTAAAAGGACGCAAGGAGTACCCCCAACAAGAATAAGACAAGGGGAAAGCGCTCCTGCTTCAAATGCGGTAAGACTGGTCATTTTATTGCTCAATGTCCCGATAATGAAAATGACCAGGGGGAAGAAAGACATGGGAAGAAGAAAAGCTACAGGAAGGCGAAAGGCGAGGCTCACCTTGGCAAAGAATGGGATTCAGACTGCTCTTCATTCGACTCCGACGATGAAGGATTGGCAGCCTCGGCCTTCAACAAATCTTCGCTCTTCCCCAACGAACGCCACACCTGCCTCATGGCCAAGGAAAAGAAGGTGAGTGTTCGAGATTCCCCCAAGTATTCTACTTCTAGTGATGAGGATTCTAGTGATGATGAATTAGATTACACTAGCTTGTTCAAAGGATTAGATAGAGCTAAAATAGAAAAGATTAATGAGTTGATTGATGCTTTAAATGAAAAAGATAGACTGCCAGAGAGGCAAGAGGACATTTTGTATGAGGAACATGATAAATTTGTTAGTGTTCAAAAGTCTCTTGCCTTAGAACTTAAGAGAAATGAAGTGCTGTCTTCTAAGATATCTGCTTGCCATGAAACTGTATCTAGTTTAAAGAGTTTAAATGATGATTTAAATGCTAAGCTAGAGGAAGCAAATAAATCTAGTTCATGTGTAGATCATGTTAGTATTTGTAATAGATGCAAAGATTTTGATGTTGATGCTTGTAAGGAACACCTTATGTCTATTACTAAATTAAATGATGAGGTGGCAAGTCTTAATGCTCAACTTAAGACTTGCAAGGTTGATTTTGATAAGCTAAAATTTGCTAGGGATGCCTACACTATTGGTAGACACCCCTCTATTAAGGATGGACTTGGTTTTCGAAAGGAAACCAATAACTTAACAAGCCAAAAGACTCCCGTTCTCAACAAGGAGAAAGGGAAGGCCCCTATGGCTAATAGTGCTCAAAGGAATCATGCTTTCATTTATAGTGATAGAAAATTTTCTAAGAATGCTCATAGGAGTTATGATCATGATGACTTTAATTCACATGCTATGTTTGCTTCTAGCTCTACTTTTCTGCATGGTAGAAGTAAACCTAGGAGAAATCATGTTGTGCATCATGTGCCTAGGAAAGTATGTAATGAACCTTCTACAATTTACCATGCTTGCAATATTCTTTTGCAATTTGTTGTAAGAATGAAAAAGTAGTTGCTAGGAAATTGGATCCAAATACAAGGGAGATAAGACTTGTATTTGGGTTCCAAAGGCTATTGTAACTAACCTTGTAGGACCCAACAAGAGTTGGGTACCTAAAACCCAAGCGTAAATTGTCTTGCAGGTTTATGCATCCGGGGGCTCAAGCTGGATTATCGACAGCAGATGCACAAATCACATGACAGGGGAGAAGAAGATGTTCACCTCCTACGTCAAGAACAAGGATTCCCAGGATATGATTATCTTTGGAAATGGGAATCAAGGCAAGGTCAAAGGATTGGGCAAGATAGCCATCACCAACGAGCACTCTATTTCAAACGTATTTCTAATAGAGTCGCTTGGTTACAACCTCCTGTCTGTAAGTCAATTATGCCACATGGGCTACAATTGTTTGTTTACAAATGTTGATGTTTTTGTATTTAGAAGGAGTGATGGTTCATTAGCATTTAAGGGTGTATTAGACGACAAACTCTACTTAGTTGATTTTTCAAAAGAGGAGGGCGATCTAGATGCATGCTTAATAGATAAGACTAGCATGAGCTGGTTGTGGCATCGCCGTCTAGCACATGTTGGGATGAAGAACCTTCATAAACTTCTAAAGGGAGAACATGTGTTAGGACTAACCAATATCTGCTTCGAAAAAGATAGACCTTGTGTAGCTTGTCAGGCAGGGAAACAGGTGGGAAGCACTCATCACAGCAAGAATGTGATGACAACGTCAAGACCACTGGAGCTTCTCCACATGGACCTCTTCGGACCCGTCGCCTACCTTAGCATTGGGGGAAGTAAGTATGGTCTTGTAATTGTAGATGACTTTTCCCGCTTCACTTGGGTGTTCTTTTTGCAAGATAAATCAGAAACCCAAGGGACCTTAAAGCGCTTTCTAAGAAGGACTCAAAACGAGTTTGAGCTCAAGGTGAAAAAGATAAGGAGCGACAACGGGTCTGAGTTCAAGAACTTACAAGTTGAGGAGTATCTTGAGGAGGAAGGTGTCAAGCATGAGTTCTCGGCTCCCTACACACCACAGCAAAACAGTGTGGTAGAGAGGAAGAATAGGACGCTTATCAACATGGCGAGGACGATGCTTGGAGAGTTCAAGACACCTGAGCAGTTTTGGTCGGAAGCTGTGAACACAACTTGCCACGCCATAAACCGGCTCTATCTGCATCGTCTCCTCAAGAATACCTCCTATGAACTATTTACCAGTAACAAACCCAATGTATCTTACTTTCGAGTATTTGGGAGCAAATGCTACATTCTGGTGAAGAAAGGTAGACATTCCAAATTTGCTCCCAAAGCTGTAGAAGGGTTTTTACTAGGGTATGACTCAAATACAAAGGCGTATAGAGTCTTCAACAAATCATCGGGTTTGGTTGAAGTCTCTAGCGACGTTGTATTTGATGAGACTAATGGCTCTCCAAGAGAGCAAGTTGATCTTGATGATATAGATGAAGATGATGTTTCGACGGCCGCAATACGCACCATGGCGATTAGTGTCACACCCGGATTTAAGGGACAAAGTCGGGTGCATCTCATACATGCGCCAAAGAAGACAACATATATAATAACAGAGTGTATAGGGATAAATGTCACAATAATCAGAGTATTTATTACATAGCGGAAGTCTTACAAAATAAGAGATAAATATCGCAGAATCTAAAATCCATCCTTGGCGCCAGAAAGCTGACTGGGAGACGCCACCTAGATCAAGTCGAATGCCTCAGAGTTAGGCGACTCCTCTTCGACCACCTGCTCTTCTCCTGTGGGGGGTGTGAGACAGCAAGAGTGAGCTCACATACGTTCATAGCTCAACAAGTCGTGGGGAATAATGTGCATAAACTCACCAAAGGTGCGAGTTCATGTGAAGTGTAAGGCTGATCAACAATAGGGGTTAAAGCTGAGCATTGCTTTTTAAGTAGTTGGTCAAAATTTTATTAGCAGTTACTAAATGTAAGTAAATACCAAACCTTAAATAAAGTAAAAGAACAAAATTAATACATAATCCCATGCATATGCATATGACAAAATTGAGTTTAAGTTACATAAATTAATCATCAGAGAGTCCTGAGCTGCTCATGACCGTGAGCTCGGCTAGTATACCAGTTTTACACTCTGCAGAGGTTGTACCCTGTACCCACAAGTCGTGTATCCCATGTCGCCAGGGTTAGCTAGACCCTTAGACACTACCGAGGTGAATGGCTAGGGTCCACTACGAGGCCTTTACAAAGTTCCACTAGCTTCCAAAAACCCGCTACAGTTTATGGGAAGAGCACTTGCAAGAATCCCCCGTCTGACCGCCATCGCAGCAAAATCAACCCAAGAACCTCCTTGCATGCAATCCCCTACTGCCCTTGCCCCTTTCGGGTAAGGTAGTCTTCCACTAGCTTTCCTAGTTAGATGGCCAAGGGCGTCCATTAAACCCTTGTGGTGGCACGTGTTTCTCAAGTTAAGCTCCATGTTCCAATTAACATTAATGATCTTGACATGAACATAAAAGAATAACAAAAAAATTGGAACATGGATCTAATGATAGATTATCCCAAAACTAGGTAAAGCAATAGCAAAAACTACCCAAGTGATTCAGGGATAACAAGGTAAAAAGGGATAAACAATATAGGGTGACCTATTGGGTCCCATCAAAATTAAGCCTATGCATGGTAAATGATTATAAAGAACATTATTGGGTAACAAAAGTGATTAAGGGCACAACTTGCCTTAAATGAGCTCCTGCTCAGCTACTTCTATCTGCTGCTCACCAGGATCCTCAATGACTTCCTCATCTACTCGCATCAACACAATACATGCATAGTATAGCAAAAATTAACATCACACCAAACATGTAAACAATATACATAATAATAATCTTACAATTAAAATAAAATCCTAGGAACAGGAATCATTAATTTTGGAGTTATAGATTTTGAGATATGAATTTTCAAAGGTTTTATATGCTTGAAATATGATTAATTGAGAGATTAATTTTATTACTGTTTTCATGTCAAAATAGAGACTCTAAGTGATATAGAAATATATTATAAAATTTTATAAACTGGAATGGATTAATTTGAAGTTCATATGAATTTTCTATGAATTTAACAAGTTTATGCAATAAATTTAATACTAAAATTCGTTTTCTAATTGATTGTATGAATATTATCCACTGTCTGAACCTCGCATCAATTTCCAGAGAGTCCAGGGGTCACTGCGCAAAATAACCTAGACACAGCGCACAGCCGAACGGGACGGCAGGTTGATTTTCTGATGTCATAAGGTCTCTTATGCAAAAACGGCAGGGCGAAGGGGTATGGAGCGTCGCTGGCCGTCCGATCTAAAGTGGATGACCACGATTAGACTCTTCCCTGCGCGAACCGGTAAGCAAATCCCACCGTTGGATCCAGGATCAAAGGTGTACACCGAGTATAACGCGGAATCATCCTGATCCGCCCGATACCGAATCTATGCGCCAGATTTAACATCACGAAGAGTTAACCTATGACCTAATCACAGCCGTCGAACACCAGATCCACGGCTGGTGACCTTCCCGCAACCTGATCGACGCGCCCAATGGCGCCACCCACCCCCACGGCGGCGGCCATGGTCGGCGATGGCCAGGCCACGATTGCGGGACCAAAGCCTCGATCTAACGCGTGCCATGCGATGAGTGGACAAAGGCGAGGGCGGGCAACTGATTCTTACCAACAATTGCGCGGTTCAGAGCTGAGACCACGGGGAGAGGCTGACCGCGGCGGCTCCTGCGCTCCGGCGAGCAATTCCTCAAGCATTGGTGGGCAATCCCGCGTGGCAAGGGCACAAACACCTTTCTTCGAACTTGTAGAAGACTTTGGGCGCTATACCGAAAGCCTGGGCGTCGGTGACTCCAAAGTTCTCTCGCGGCGGTGGAATTATTCCGCCAAGGCGGCTCCCGGTGAAGGATTTGGGGACGGCGCGGGCAAGTACAGGTGCGAGGGGGTCACGGAGGTCGGATGAATAAGAGGGAGAGACGAACCCGGGGATCGGGGCTCCCTATATGGGCACGATGTGGTCGGCGCCCCAACGAACTCGCGTGAGGGTTGAGCATGCCGCCATGCCCGAAAATTCTGTTGGGGGCGGAGCTGACATGGGGGGTCCAGCTGTAATCGAGACAGGGGCATGTGACGGAAGGATGGGCACGCGGAGGAAGCAGCTGGCCAGTGGGCCCCGTTTAGCCGCGACACGGCGTGGACGCGAGTAGCCGCCGCGGTGCGGGCCCCGCGAGACAGTCAGCCAACCAGGCGCGCGGTGAACTCGCGGTTGGGCCGTGCGGGGTGGAAAAGAACC
This sequence comes from Zea mays, assembly GCF_902167145.1. Lineage (NCBI taxonomy): Eukaryota > Viridiplantae > Streptophyta > Magnoliopsida > Poales > Poaceae > Zea > Zea mays. The sequence continues at coordinate 131,723,857 of NC_050098.1, read as the reverse complement.
GTGGGCCAGAAAGGAGGTAGTCGGCCCATGCAAGGTTTTGTCCTTTTCTTTTTATTTTTCCATTTTCTTTTTCTCCCTTTCCAATTCAAATTTAAATCCTAGTTTAAATTTAAACTTGTGGCCAATTTATCTCCAGATGATATTGCGCCATAAATAGTACTATTTTGTAAATATATTTATATATTATTTATATTTTTATATCCCTTCTCTTTTTCTTATTTTCAAACCCTAATTTTCAATTCAGGGTTTAATCCATTTTCTAGTTATTTTTATATTATTATTGTCCTTATTATTTTTATTTAATGCACAAACATATAAACTCCCAACATGATGCATATTCTTTTATTTTGGTATCATTTGTTTTAATTAATCACTATTAATATATATGTATGCTCTTTTTATGACGCAAATATGGCACATTAAATAAGGAGACCTCATATATTCCTTTTATACAATTTTGAGTATTACAAATTCTACCCCCTTACAAAGAATCTCGTCCTCAAGATTTAGGAAAGACTAGGGAAAAGATGAGGAAAAATCTATCTGAAGCTCTTCTTCTCTTTCCCATGTTGCTTCATCTTCTCCATGATGGCTCCATTGTACTTTGCACATATTTATAACCTTATTTCTTGTAACTCGAGCCAAAGTGTCAAGAATCTTGATAGGGTACTCCGTGTAAATCAAAGCACCGTGAACACTGAGCTCTTCCCTTGGTAACTGTTCCTCAGGACACGGAGACACTTCTTAAGTTGAGACACATAGAATACATTACACACATTAGATAGATTATCAGGTAGCTCGAGTTGATAGGCCATCTCTCCAACTTGCCTAAAAAAATTCTGAATGGTCAAATAAAGCGAGGGAACAATTTTCCCCTGACTTTAAATCTCCTCATTCCACGAAGTGGTGACACCTTGAGGTACACATGATCACCTTCCTCAAATTCCAGTGGTCTTCTTCTATTATTTGCGTAGCTCTTTTACCTGGTTTGAGCTACCCTCAAATTCTCTCGAATTATACGAACTTGTTCTTCTGCCTCTTGAATAAGTTCAGGTCCAAAGAACTGTCTTCCTCTAGTCTGGTCCTAATATAGAGGAGTCCTGAACTTATTGCCATATAGAGCCTCGAACGGTGACATCTTCAGACTGGCCTGGTAACTATTGTTATATGAGAACACAGCATAAGGTAGACTCTTATCCCAACTACTACCATGCTGAAACTCTCAACATGTCTTCCAATACTTGATTAGTCCTTTCAGTTTGTCCATCAGTCTGAGGGTGGTAGGCCGAACTAAAATTCAACTTCGTATCCATATTCTCATGAAAACTTTTCCAAAATCTAGAGGTAAATTGTGATCCTCTATCCAAAATGATCTTCTTCGGTACAGCGTGTAGAGACTCAATCCGAGGCATATATAACTCTACCAATTGAGATCACTTACAAGTAGTCTTGACCGGAATGAAATGAGCCACTTTGGTCAGTCTATCCACAATCACTCATATAGAATCATATCCTTTCGAGATGCGAGGCAATCCAGTAATGAAGTCCATACCAATCACTTCCCACTTCCATTCGGGTATCTTTAATGGGTATAATAGTCCAGTTGGTCTTTGGTGTTCAGCCTTAACTCTTTGACACGCATCGCACATAACCACATGTGCAGCCACATCTCTCTTCAATCCATACCACTAGTATTTCTATTTCAAATCCTGATACATCTTAGTGCTACCAGGGTGGATAGAGTAGTCATAATCATGGGTCTCTTTCAATATAGTCTCCTAAAGGCTATCAATCTCCGGAACACATATCCGATCCTTGAACCATACAGTGCCTTGTTCATCTTTCGTGAATTTCCGGACCTCGACCTTCAGTAATCAGATCCTTAATCTCTTGTGTCTTAGTAACACCAATTTTTCCTTTGCAGATTTCTTGCTCCAAAGTAGGTTCCATATCAATAATAACTTCTTCAGTGCGAGCAACTATCCCTAGGTTAAGTCTCCTAGAATACTCAACAATCTCATTGGGTAGCTGGGTAACAACAGCTAAATGAACCTGCTCCTTTCGACTCAAGGCATCTGCAACCAAATTTGCCTTGCCCGGGTGATAATGAACCTCCAAATCATAATACTTAATAAGCTCCAACCAACGGTGTTGCCTAAGGTTGAGATCCTTCTGAGTGAATATATACTTCATACTCTTATGATCTATGTACACTCGGCACTTGGTTCACATGATATAATGTCTCCAAATCTTAAGCGCATGCACAACGGCTGCCAGTTCTAAGTCATGAGTGGGTAGTTCAACTCTTATTTCCGCAACTGACGAGACGCGTAGGCAATCACGTGTCCTTCTCGCATAAGTACACATCCCAAGCCTTGGCCGTAGGCATCACAATAAATGTCAAATCCTTTCTGTAGATCTGGCATAACCAACACTGGTGGTGACATCAATCTCTTCTTTAATTGATCAAAACTATCTTGGCACTTCTCGTCCCAATTAAACTCTCTTCCCTTCTCCAGAAGTGAGGTCATAGGCTTAGCAATCTTAGAAAATCCTTCAATAAATCTCCAATAATATTCTACAAGTCCCAAGAGACTCCGAACCTCCGTAACTATAGTGGGTATGCTCCACGCCACTATCTCCTTGACTTTAGCAGGATCCACTGATATTCCTCCATTAGAAATGACATGTCCAAGGAATGGTACCTCACCAATCCAAAACTCTCATTTGCTATACTCGATGTAGAGTTGATTATCTCATAGCTTCTGTAGCACCAATCTCAGATGTTCCTCATGATCACTATCACTCTTGGAATAAATAAAAATATCGTCGATGAAAACCATGACGAATCTGTCCAGATCATGAACACCTTATTCTTCAAATCCATAAAAATATGTTGGTGCATTAGTTAGTCCAAATGACATAATGATGAACTCATATAAACCATATCGAGTCGAAAAATCTGTCTTGGGAATATCCGATGGCCTAATCCTCATTTGATGGTAACTCGATCGAAGATCAGTCTTCGAGAATACCCTTGCACCTCTCATCTAACCAATTAAATCCTCAATGCGGGTAACGAATACTTGTTCTTCACAGTGACATCATTAAGGGTCCTATAATCCACGCACATCCCTTGCGATCCATCTTTCTTCTGTACAAATAGAACTGGCGCTCCACAAGGTGAAGAATTCGAACGAATGTACCCAGCCTCTTGTAACTCTATTAATTGCTTCTTAAGTTCCTTTAGTTCTTCTATGGACATCCTATAAGGCCGTTTAGAAATGGGAGCAGTCCCAGGTAAGAGATCAATGACCAACTCAACTTCCATATCTGGTGGCATCCCTAATAACTCCTCTGGAAAGACATCCGGAAAATCCCTAACTGCACGGATGTTGTCACCCATAAACTTCTCATCTACTAAGAATGCCGCTAGTCTGATGGTGGTAGTTACTGCAACTTCAACTTCAAATCTTTGTCCTTTGGAACTGGTGAGTTCTATGGTTCCCTTAGCACAGTGTATATACTGCCTTTGCCTTTCTTAACCATGACATACCAAGGATCATGTCTATAGTGCTCTCTTCTAACACTATAGGGGTAGCCCATCTGGGTTAGAAATACAGGGTAAGAAAGGGAGAATTGTAGACAAGGCGAGTAATTACAAGAAATGTTACTGCGGGGGATTTATTAGCTAAGTGTGTCACCTACTAAAGTTAATACATTACCTTATGGTGGTACATGCTAAGATGTCCGTCTATACTATTTCACTCAATCAAAGAAGCAAATCAGGCATTGATCATCAGAACAATCAACCAACATTTGAATATAGAAAATAGTTATAATTTTGTCTTAGGCCTCCTATCTCTTAAAAAGATCATAAGTGTAGGATTCCAAGGTGTGAAATCCATCATGTCTTGGAGTAGAAAAGATAAGAGTAATCAGAGTAAAACAGTAGAAGGTGAGACATGATCAAGATAAGTATAGAGAGAATCAGAGTAAGGTAAGTATAGAATGAATCAAAATAAGGTAAGTAGGTAAAGGTTTGTCCATTTCTATCTAGGTTTCGTCCTACAGTCAACATTTCCTCTGATACCACTTCTGTCACACCCGGATTTAAGGGACAAAGCCGGGTACATCTCATACATGCGCCAAAGAAGACAACATATATAATAACAGAGTGTATAGAGATAAATGTCACAATAATCAGAGTATTTATTACATAGCGGAAGTCTTACAAAATAAGAGATAAATATCGCAGGATCAAAAATCCATCCTTGGCACCAGAAAGCTGACTGGGAGACGCCACCTAGATCAAGTCGAATGCCTCAGAGTTAGGCGGCTCCTCTTCGACCACCTGCTCTTCTCCTGTGGGAGGGGTGTGAGACAGCAAGAGTGAGCTCACATACGTTCATAGCTCAACAAGTCGTGGGGAATAATGTGCATAAACTCACCAAAGGTGCGAGTTCATGTGAAGTGTAAGACTGATCAATAATAGGGGTTAAAGTTGAGCATTGCTTTTTAAGTAGTTGGTCAAAATTTTATTAGCAGTTACTAAATGTAAGTAAATACCAAACCTTAAATAAAGTAAAAGAACAAAATTAATACATAATCCCATGCATATGCATATGACAAAATTGGGTTTAAGTTACATAAATTAATCATCAGAGAGTCCTGAGCTGCTCATGACCGTGAGCTCGGCTAGTATACCAGTTTTACACTCTGCAGAGGTTGTACCCTGTACCCACAAGTCGTGTATCCCATGTCGCCAGGGTTAGCTAGACCCTTAGACACTACTGAGGTGAATGGCTAGGGATCCACTACGAGGCCTTTACAAAGTTCCACTAGCTTCCAAAAACCCGCTACAGTTTATGGGAAGAGCACTTGCAAGAATCCCCCGTCTGACCGCCATCGCAGTAAAATCAACCCGAGAACCTCCTTGCATGCAATCCCCTACTACCCTTGCCCCTTTCGGGTAAGATAGTCTTCCACTAGCTTTCCTAGTTAGTTGGCCAAGGGCGTCCATTAAACCCTTGTGGTGGCACGTGTTTCTCAAGTTAAGCTCCATGTTCCAATTAACATTAATGATCTTGACATGAACATAATAGAATAACAAAAAAATTGGAACATGGATATAATGATAGATTATCCCAAAACCAGGTAAAGCAATAGCAAAAACTACCCAAGTGATTCAGGGATAACAAGGTAAAAAGGGATAAACAATCTAGGGTGACCTATTGGGTCCCATCAAAATTAAGCCTATGCATGGTAAATGATTATAAAGAACATTATTGGGTAACAAAAGTGATTAAGGGCACAACTTGCTTTAAATGAGCTCCTGTTCAGCTACTTCTATCTGCTGCTCACCAGAATCCTCAATGACTTGCTCGTCTACTCGCATCAACACAATACATGCATAGTATAGCAAAAATTAACATCACACCAAACATGTAAACAATATACATAATAATAATCTAACAATTAAAATAAAATCCTAGGAACAGGAATCATTAATTTTGGAGTTATAGATTTTGAGATATGAATTTTCAAAGGTTTTATGTGCTTGAAATATGATTAATTGAGAGATTAATTTTATTACTATTTTCATGTCAAAATAGAGCCTCTAAGTGATATAGAAATATATTATAAAATTTTATAAACTGGAATGAATTAATTTGAAGTTCATATGAATTTTCTATGAATTTAGCAAGTTTCTACAATAAATTTAATACTAAAATTCGTTTTCTAATTGATTTTATGAATATTATCCATTGTCTGAACCTCGCATCAATTTCCAGAGAGTCCAGGGGTCACTGCACAAAATAACCTAGACACAGCGCACAGCCGAACGGGACGGCGGGTTGATTTTCTGATGTCATAAGGTCTCTTATGCAAAAACGGCAGGGCGAAGGGGTATGGAGCGCCGTTGGCCGTCCGATCTAAAGTGGATGACCACAATTAGACTCTTCCCTGCGCGAACCGATAAGCAAATCCCACCGTTGGATCCAGAATCAAAGGTGTACACCGAGTATAACGCGGATCATCCTGATCCGCCAGATACCGAATCTACGCGCCAGATTTAACATCACGAAGAGTTAACCTATGACCTAATCACAGCCGTCGAACACCAGATCCACGGCTGGTGACCTTCCCCCAACCTGACAGATGCGCGCAATGGCGCCACCCACCCCCACAGCGGTGGCCATGGCCGGCGATGGCCAGACCACGATTGAGGGACCAAAGCCTCGATCTAACGCGCGCCATGCGATGAGTGGACAAAGGCGAGGGCGGGCAACCGATTCTTACCAACAATTGCGCGGTTCAGAGCTGAGACCACGGGGAGAGGCTGACTGCGGTGGCTCCTACGCTCCGGCGAGCAATTCCTCGAGCATAGGTGGGCAATCCCGCGTGGCAAGGGCACAGACACCTTTCTTCGAACTTGTAGAAGACTTTGGGCGCTATACCGAAAGCCTGGGCGTCGGCGACTCCAAAGTTCTCTCGCGACGGTGGAATTCTTCCGCCAAGGCGACTCCCGGTGAAGGATTTGGGGACGGCGCGGGCGAGTACAGGTGCGAGGGGGTCACGGAGGTCGGATGAATACGAGGGAGAGACGAACCCGGGGATCGGGGCTCCCTATATGGGCACGATGTGGCCAGCGCCCCAACGGACTCGCGTGAGGGTTGAGCATGCCGCCATGCCCGGAAATTCTGTTGGGGGCGGAGCTGACATGGGGGGTCCAGCTATAATCAAGACAGGGGCATGTGACGGAAGGATGGGCACGCGGAGGAAGCGGCTGGCCAGTGGGCCCCGTTTAGCCGCGACACGGCGTGAACGCAAGTAGCAGCCGCGGTGCGGGCCCCGCGAGACAGTCAGCCAACCAGGCGTGCGGTGAACTCAAGGTTGGGCCGCGCGGGGTGGAAAAGAACCGTGGGCCAGAAAGGAGGTAGTCGGCCCATGCAAGGTTTTGTCCTTTTCTTTTTTATTTCTCCATTTTCTTTTTCTCCCTTTCCAATTCAAATTTAAATCCTAGTTTAAATTTAAACTTGTGGCCAATTTATCTCCAGATGATATTGCGCCACAAATAGTACTACTTTGTAAATATATTTATATTTTATTTATATTTTTATATCCCTTCTCTTTTTCTTATTTTCAAACCCTAATTTTCAATTCAGGGTTTAATTAGTTTTCTAGTTATTTCTATATTATTATTGTCCTTATTATTTTTATTTAATGCATAAACATATAAACTCCCAACATGATGCATATTCTTTTATTTTGGTATCATTTGTTTTAATTAATCACTATTAATATATAAGTATGCTCTTTTTACGATGCAAATATGGCACATTAAATAAGGAGACCTCATATATTCCTTTTATATAATTTTGAGTATTACAATTGGAGATGTGCGACCACAGGAACAACAAGAGCAAGATCAACCTTCTTCCTCAATGATGGTGCATCCCCCAACTCAAGATGATGAACAGGTTCATCAAGAAGAGGCGTGTGATCAAGGGGGAGCACAAGAAGAACAAGTTGTGGAGGAAGAAGCACCACTGGTCCCTCCAACTCAAGTCCGAGCGACAATTCAAAGGAATCACCCCGTTGATCAGATTCTGGGTGATATAAGCAAGGGAGTAACTACTCGCTCAGGATTAGCTAATTTTTGTGAGCATTACTCGTTTGTCTCTTCTATTGAGCCTTTCAAGGTAGAAGAGGCCTTGCTAGATGCGGACTGGGTGTTGGCTATGTAGGAAGAGCTCAACAACTTCAAGAGAAATGAAGTTTGGAGCCTGGTGCCACGTCCAAAGCAAAACGTTGTGGGAACCAAGTGAGTGTTCCGCAACAAGCAAGACGAGCACGGGGTGGTGACAAGAAACAAGGCTCGACTTGTGGCAAAAGGTTATGCCCAAGTCGCATGTTTGGATTTCGAGGAGACTTTTGCTCCTGTGGCTAGGCTAGAGTCTATTAGAATATTATTAGCCTATGCCGCTCACCACTCTTTCAGTTTGTTTCAAATGGATGTGAAGAGCACTTTCCACAACGGGCCAATAAAGGAGGAGGTGTACGTGGAACAACCCCCTGGCTTTGAGGATGATAGGTACCCCGACCATGTGTGTAAGCTCTCTAAGGCGCTCTATGGACTTAAGCAAGCCCCAAGAGCATGGTATGAATGCCTTAGAGATTTCTTAATTGCTAATTCTTTCAAGGTTGGGAAAGCCGATCCCACTCTTTTCACTAAGACTTGTGACGGTGATCTTTTTGTGTGCCAAATTTATGTCGATGACATAATATTTGGTTCTACTAATCAAAAGTCTTGTGAGGAGTTTAGCAGGGTGATGACTCAAAAGTTTGAGATGTCGATGATGGGCGAGTTGAACTACTTCCTTGGGTTCCAAGTGAAGCAACTCAAGGACGGCACCTTCATCTCCCAAACGAAGTACACTCAAGATCTTCTCAAGCGGTTTGGGATGAAGGACGCCAAGCCCGCGAAGACACCTATGGGAACCGACGGACATGTTGATCTCAACAAAGGAGGTAAGTCTGTTGATCAAAAGGCATACCGGTCTATGATAGGGTCTTTACTTTATTTACGTGCTAGTAGACCGGATATTATGCTTAGCGTATGCATGTGTGCTAGATTTCAATCCGACCCAAGGGAATGTCACCTTGTGGCCGTTAAGCGGATTCTTAGATATTTAGTTTCTATGCCTTGCTTCGGGATCTGGTATCCAAAGGGGTCTACCTTTGACTTAATTAGATATTCAGACTCCGATTATGTTGGATGCAAGGTTGATAGGAAGAGTACATCAGGGACGTGCCAATTCCTAGGAAGGTCCCTGGTGTCTTGGAGTTCAAAGAAACAAACCTCCGTTGCCCTATCCACCGCTGAGGCAGAGTATGTTGCCGCAGGACAGTGTTGCACACAACTAGTTTGGATGAGGCAAACCCTCTGGGACTTTGGCTACAATTTGAGCAAAGTCCCACTCCTATGTGACAATGAGAGTGCAATCCGCATGGCGGATAATCCTGTTGAACACAGCCGCACTAAGCACATAGACATCCGACATCACATTCTGAGAGACCATCAGCAAAAGGGAGATATCGAGGTGTTCCATATTAGCATCGAGAACTAGCTAGCCGATATCTTTACCAAGCCGTTAGATGAGAAAACCTTTTGCAGGCTGCGTAGTGAGCTAAATGTCTTAGATTCGCGTAACTTGGATTGATTTATAGCATACATGTGTTTTATGCCTTTGATCAAGTTACTTTCTGCATTTCTGAAATTTGTTGCTTATTTATGGTGTTCAAGTTGTGCAAGGGATCCCCGGACCTCACAAGTCCATGTGTAAATGATGCACATATCTAGGAGGAGAAGTGCTACAACTTGACCCTTTGAGACTAACCGTTGTGTTTAAGTGTACTTGATGTAGTCTCAAAGGTGCATTGAAAGGGAAAAGGTGAACTTGGATCATACAAAGACTTCCACTGCACTTCGGTATTAGTGTACTCACCTCCAATTTCATTCTTGTGCTCTTATTGCCTTTTGCTCTTAATTGACAATTTTTGGTGAGGCAATGGGGTTAGAGGGCCAAAAATGATCCTGTTTTGGTGTTGATGCCAAAGGGGGAGAAATTAAGGCCAAAGCAAACGGATCAGCTACCACTTGTGAATTTTGAAAACAATAGAGTTAGAACTTTTGATTTGTCAAAATACTCTTATTGCAAAATTTGGTCTCTTGTGGGGAGAATTTATGATTATGGGAAAAAGGGGGAGTTTTTGGATCTTAATCAATTTCACTCTTGGAATATCTCTCTTTAGGCCCAAACAAGTGGGTTTGACTTAGAGATAGGAAAATGAATTTGATTTGCAAAAACAAACCAAGTGGTGGCAAAGAATGATCCAAATATGCCAAATTAGAGTCAAAAACAATTTGGTCTTCAATTTGAATCGATGTTGCATGTTTTGCATTGCTTTTTGATGTGTTGGCATAAATCACCAAAAAGGGGGAGATTGAAAGGGAAATGTGCCCTTGGGCCATTTTTATAATGTTTTGGTGATTAAGTGTCCAACACATAATGAGTGAAATATTATGTGCCAAACAAGCAAAAGATGCAAATCATGTAACAAGGTACGTTTCTAGACTTAGTACATTGTTTTGAGTACTAACATATTTTGTCTAAGTGCTAGAAACAGAGAAAAGAAAAGAACCAAAAGACTGTGCTCGGTGCAGCCAAATCTCTGCTCAGTCTGGCACACCGGACTGTCCGGTGGTGCACCGGACAGTGTCCAGTGCGCCAGTCTGAACTCCGGTGAACAGGCCGCTCTCGGGAGAATTTGGCGGCGTACGACTATAATTCACCGGACTGTCCAGTGGTGCATCGGACTGTCCGGTGAGCCAACGGCCGCCAGCGCAACGGTCGGTCGCGCAATCCGCGGGCGACGCGTGGCCCGCGCCAACGGTCGGCAGGGGGCACCGGGCTGTCCGGTGTGCACCGGATAGTGTCCGGTGCGCCAACTGCCACGAATCTGCAACGGTCGTCTACGCCAGAATAGGAAGGAGATCACGCACCGGACATGAACAGTGGTTGTCCGGTGGTGCACCGGACTGTCCGATGTGCCACCCGACAGAAGGCAAGGATAGCCTTCCTTGTTGGCCTCCAACGGCTCCTAGCTGCCTTGGGGCTATAAAAGGGACCCCTAGGCGCATGGAGGAGCTACCCAAGCATTCACTAAGCATTCTAAGTCTTACACACTCCGTCTCCGCGCACTTGATCGATCATGTTAGTGATTTGAGCTCCGTTCTAGTTGTGAACTCTTTGTGCGTCATTTTGAGCTCAAGTCTTGGCTTGTGTGCGTGTATGAGCTGTGGATTTGTGTGTGTTGCTCCCCAACCTTACTCTTGTGTTTTCATTGTGATCTTTGTTGTAAGGGCGAGAGACTCCAACTTGTGGAGATTCCTCGCAAACGGGAAAAAGAGAAAAGCAAGAAAAGTCGTGGTATTCAAGTTGATCATTGGATCACTTGAAAGGGGTTGAGTGCAACCCTCGTCCATTGGGACGCCACAACGTGGAAGTAGGCAAGTGTTACTTGGCCGAACCACGGGATAAAATTGTGTGTCTCTTGTGATTGTTTTCTCTTTGATTGTCTGTGTTCACAAGAGCTCGTTTCAAGCCACTTAATCGTTCTAATCTTCATAACCAAAGTTTTGTGGCTATTAGTGTTGAATTTTACAGGATCACCTATTCACCCCCCTCTAGGTGCTCTCAAGAACGGCTTTGGAGCTTCTTCACCTTTTACTTAGATGGTATTTTAGCTCTGCATCCCCTTAGTAACGACTTTAGAGCTTCTTTGCCCTTTTTTGTTAGACTCGATGGTGTAACCACAGATTTATTACATCAGGCCGAAGGTTAAACCTCCTTATATTGTCTTTTGGAAGGGAAATATAAAGACAGAAAAGTAAAAATACATTGAACTAGAAAACTTTCTGATCAAGCCCATGTGTTGCTTTAGTAAATGTTTCTCGATTCGGGCACAATGCTATTGACTATCCGAGCTTCGGACTCCTCTCGAGTGTCACGTTGTTGTTGCACTTGGCGATGCCCTTCTGGCTGCTGGTTATGAGCCATGGTAGGTGCCAATGGTGGTGGTGGTGGTGGTAACTGAGCCCATGCAACTTGAGAATGACTTGCCGGAGCAACTAATGTCGTGGGTTGCTGGTTGCCCACATATTCAGGGATATATGGCGAATAGCATGAGGCAGTATGCAAGACCTACTTCGGCTGATTTTGTCGTGCTTCGGCTTCAGCGATCTCCTTCTGCTTTTGGATCGTGACTTGGCACGTCCTTGTTGTTTATCCTCCCCACAGAATAAGCAGAACAATCTCCGGGGTTGAGTGCTAAACCTTCCTTCGAAGCATCTTCCCCCTCTGCCTCTTGGAGCTGGTAGCCTATAGGATGTTTGCTGCATTCCCGAAGATTGCGAGCTTTGTTGGTTGCCTTGGGTGTGTTTGCCCTATCATCATTTGTGCTGAGATTATGGATCGTTCTGACATGCCTGGGGTGGAACCTTCCTCTGAAGCCCCTAGTCATCTCAGAATACCTGTAAGCTTCCTCCCTTCTCTGGTGAAAGTCATTGTCAGCTCGGATATATTCATCCATCCTCTGGAGGAGCTTCTCTAGAGTTTGTGGTGGCTTGCTAGCAAAATATTGTGTTGTTGGTCCTAGCCAGAGCCCCTTGATCATAGCTTCGATGAAAATCTCATTAGGCACCGTTGCCGCCTGGGCTCTAAGTCGTAAGAATCTTTGGACGTATGCCTGCAAGTACTCTTCATGGTCTTGCGTACATTGGAACAATGCTTGGGCAGTCACTGGCTTCGTCTAGAAACCCTGGAAGCTAGTTACCAGCATGTCCTTCAGCTTTGGCCATAACATGATCGTAGAGTGGAAGCCTTGTCTTCACCGAAGACTCCATTTCCCTTTCAATCTATGACTTAGCTTGAAATATACTCGAAAACACATTAGTCATAGCACATGAAAGAGAGATGATCAAAGGTATATAAATGAGATATGTGTGCAAAGTGTCAATCAAAGTTCCGAGAATCAAGAATGTTTAGCTCATTCCTAAGTTTGGTAAAGGTTTTCTCATCTAATGGTTTGGTAAAGATATTGGCTAATTGTTCTTTGGTGCTGACATAAGCAATCTCGATATCCCCCCTTTCTTGGTGATCCCTCAAAAAGTGATACTGAATGGCTATGTGCTTAGTGCGGCTGTGTTCAACGGGATTATCCGCCATGCGGATTGCACTCTCATTGTCACATAGGAGAGGGACTTTGCTCAATTTGTAGCCATACTCCCTAAGGGTTTGCCTCATCCAAAGTAATTGCGCACAACAATGACCTGCGGTAATATACTCGGCTTCGGCGGTAGAAAGAGCTACTGAGTTTTGTTTCTTTGAAGCCCAAGACACTAGGGATCTCCCCAGAAACTAACAAGTCCCTGATGTGCTCTTCCTATCAATTTTACACCCTGCCCAATCAGCATCTAAATATCCTATTAAATCAAAGGTGTATCCTTTGGGGTACCAAAGACCAAACTTAGGTGTATGAACTAAATATCTCAAGATTCTTTTCATGGCCCTAAGGTGAACTTCCTTAGGATCGGCTTGGAACCTTGCACACATGCATACGGAAAGCATAATATCCAGTCGAGATGCACATAAATAGAGTAAAGATCATATCATCGATCGGTATACCTTTTGATCTACGGATTTACCTCCTATGTCGAGGTCGAGATGCCCATTGGTTCCCATGGGTGTCTTGATGGGCTTGGCATCCTTCATTCCAAACTTGGTAAGTATGTCTTGAATGTACTTTGTTTGGCTGATGAAGGTACCCTATTGGAGTTGCTTGACTTGAAATCCTAGAAAATACTTTAACTCCCCATCATAGACATCTCGAATTTTTGAATCATGATCCTACTAAACTCTTCACAAGTAGATTTGTTAGTAGACCCAAATATGATATCATCAACATAAATTTGGCATACAAACAAATCATTTGCAATAGTCTTGGTAAAGAGAGTAGGATCGGCTTTTCTGACTTTGAAGCCATTAGTGATAAGGAAATCTCTTAGGCATTCATACCATGCTCTTGGGGCTTGCTTGAGCCCATAAAGCGCCTTAGAGAGTTTGAAAACATGGTTAGGGTACTCACTATCTTCAAAGTCGGGAGGTTGCTCAACATAGACCTCTTCCTTGATTGGTCCATTGAGGAAGGCACTTTTCACGTCCATTTGATAGAGCATAAAGCCATGGTAAGTAGCATAGGCAAGTAATATACGAATTGACTCAAGCCTAGCTACGGGTGCATAGGTTTCACTAAAATCCAAACCTTCGACTTGTGAATATCCCTTGGCCACAAGTCGGGCTTTGTTCCTTGTCACCACACCATGCTCATCTTGCTTGTTGCGGAAGACCCACTTGGTTCCTACAACATTTTGGTTAGGACGTGAAACTAAATGCCATACCTCATTCCTGGTGAAGTTGTTGAGCTCCTCTTGCATTGCCAACACCCAATCCAAATCTCTTAATGCGTCTTCCACCCTGTATGGCTCAATAGAAGACTCAAAAGAGTAATGTTCACAAAAATGTGCGACTCGAGATCGAGTTGTTACCCCTTATGAATATCGTCGAGGATGGAGTTCACGGGGTGATCTCTTTGAATCGCTTGGTGGACTCTTGGGTGTGGCGGTATTTGACCCTGTTCTTCTTGATCATCTTCCTTGTCTTGATTATTGTCATCTCCCCCTTGATCATTGTTCTCCTCTTGAGGTGGTTCATCTTCTTGATCTTCTTCTTCATTGTCTTGAGCCTGATCCTCATCTTGAGTTGGTGGAGATGCTTGATTTGAAGATGATGGTTGATCTTGTGCTTGTGTGGGCTCTTCGAATTCCTTAGGATGCACATCCCCAATGGACATGTTCCTTAGCGCGACGCATGGAGCCTCTTCATCATCTAGCTCAACAAGATCAACTTGCTCTACTTGAGAGCCATTAGTCTCATCAAACACAATGTCACAAGAAACCTCAACTAATCTAGTGGATTTGTTGAAGACTCTATATGCCCTTGTGTTTGAGTCATAACCAAGTAAAAAGCCTTCTACAGTCTTAGGAGCAAATTTAGATTTTCTACCTCTTTTAACAAGAATAAAGCATTTGCTACCAAAGACTCTAAAATATGAAACGTTGGGCTTTTTACCGGTTAGGAGTTCATATAATGTCTTCTTGAGGATTCGGTGAAGGTAGAGCCGGTTGATGGAGTAGCAGGCAGTGTTAATCGCCTCAGCCCAAAATCGGTCCAGTGTCTTGTATTCATCAAGCATGGTCCTCGCCATGTCCAGTAGAGTTCTATTCTTCCTCTCCACTACACCATTTTGTTGAGGTGTGTAGGGAGAAGAGAACTCATGCTTGATGCCCTCCTCCTCAAGAAAGCCTTCAATTTGTGAGTTCTTAAACTCCATCCTGTTGTCGCTTCTTATCTTCTTGATCCTTAATCCGAACTCGTTTTGAGTCCGTCTCAAGAATCCCTTTAAAGTCTCTTGGGTTTGAGATTTTTCCTGCAAAAAGAATACCCAAGTGAAGCGAGAATAATCATCCACTATTACAAGACAGTACTTACTCCCGTCGATGCTTATTTAAGCTATCAGGCCGAATAGGTCCATGTGGAGTAGCTCAAGCGGCCTGTCGGTCGTCATGATGTTCTTGTGTGGATGATGGGTACCAACTTGCTTTCCCGCTTGGCATGCGCTACAAACCCTGTCTTTCTCAAAATGAACATTTGTTAGTCCTAAAATGTGCTCTCCCTTTAGAAGCTTGTGAAGATTCTTCATCCCAACATGGGCTAGTCGGCGATGCCAGAGTCAACCCATATTAGTCTTAGCAATTAAGCAAGTGTTGAGTTCAGCTCTATTGAAATCAACTAAGTATAGCTGACCCTCTAACACTCCCTTAAATGCTACTAAATAATCACTTCTTCTAAAGACAGTAACACCTACATTAGTAAATAGACAGTTGTAGCCCATATTGCACAATTAATAAACAGAAAGCAAATTGTAATCTAAAGAGTCTACAAGAAAAACATTGGAAATTGAATGGTCAGGTGATATAGCAATTTTACCAAGTCCTTTGACCAAACCTTGATTTCCATCCCCGAATGTGATAGCTCTTTGGGGATCTTGGTTTTTCTCATAGGAGGAGAACATCCTTTTCTCCCCTGTCATGTGATTTGTGCACCCGCTATCAATTATCCAACTTGAGCCCCCGGATGCATAAACCTACAAACAAATTTAGGCCTTGTTCTTAGGTACCCAAACGGTCTTGGGTACTTTCACATTAGAAACAAGCACCTTGGGTACCCAAACACAAGTCTTGGAGCCCTTGTGTTTGCCCCCAACATATTTGGCAACTACTTTGCTTGATTTGTTAGTTAAAAATAAAAAGCATCAAAGGTTTTAAATGAAACATTAGGTTCATTTGATGCAACAGGAGATTTCTTTTTAGGCATTTTAACATGAGAGGAATGCCTAGAACTAGATGTCTCATTCTTATACATAAAAGCATGATGAGAACCAGAATGAGACTTCCTAGAATGAATTCTCCTAATTTTGTGCTTAGGATAACCAGTAGGATATAAAATGTAACCTTCGTTATCTTGTGCCATGGGAGCCTTGCCCTTAACAAAATTGGACAATCTCTTAGGGGCATTAATCTTGACATTGTCTCCCTGTTGGAAGTCAATGCCATCCTTAATGCTAGGACATCTCCCATTATAAAGCATGCTACGAGCAAATTTAAAATTTTCATTTTCTAGTTCATGCTCGGCAATTTTAGCATCTAGTTTAGCTATATGATCATTTTGTTGTTTAATCATAGCAATGTGATCATGGATAGCATCAACATTAATATCTCTATATCTCATGCAAATAGAAACATGATCAATGGTGGATGTAGAGGGTTTGCAAACATTTAATTCATCAATCTTAGCATGTAACATAGTATTCTCATTTCTAAGATTGGAAACAACATCATTGCAAACATTTAAACCTTTAGCCTTAGCAATTAATTTATCATTCTCAATTTAAGGCTAGAAATTGATTCATTTAATTTGTCAATCTTAGCAAGTAAAATAGAATTCTCATTTCTAAGATTGTCAATTGAATCATGACAAACATTTGATTTTTCAACCTTGGCAACTAAACTAATATTCTCAGTTCTAAGGTTGGAAATAGTGTCATGGCAAATGCTAAGCTCACTAGTTAATTTTTCACATTTTCTATCTTCTGAGCATAGGCATTTTTAACTTTAACATGCTTTTTATTTTTCTTAATAAGGAAATCCTCTTGGCTATCCAAGAGTTCATCCTTCTCATGAATAGCACTAATCAGTTCATTTAGTTTTTTTTTGTTGCATGTTTAAGTTGGCAAAAGGCTAAGCAAATTATCTTCATCATCACTAGAGTTATCCTCATCACTAGATATTGCATACTTAGTGGAGGCTCTAGATTTTACCTTCTTCTTTTTGCTGTCCTTGGCCATGAGGCACTTGTGGCCGACGTTGGGGAAGAGGAGGCCTTTGGTGACGGCGATGTTGGCGCGTCCTCGTCGGAGGAAGAGTCGGTGGAGCTCTCATCGGAGTCCCACTCCCGACATACATGGGCATCGCCGCCCTTCTTTTTGTAGTATCTCTTCTTTTCTCTCCTCTTTCCCTTCTTGTCATCGCCCCTGTCACTATCACTAGATAATGGACATTTAGCAATAAAATGACCGGGCTTACCACACTTATAGCAAACTTTCTTGGAACGGGGCTTGTAGTCTTTCCCCTTCCTTTGCTTGAGAATTTGGCGAAAGCACTTGATGATGAGCGCCATCTCCTCGTTGTCGAGCTTGGAGGCGTCGATGGGGAGCCTACTTGATGTAGACTCTTCTTTCTTCTCCTCCATCGCTTTGAATGCGACGGGTTTCACCTCAGGTGTAGAGGTGCCGCCTTGCTCGACGATTTGCTTGGAGCCTTTGATCATCAACTCAAAGCTCACAAATTTTTCTATAACCTCCTCGGGAGACATTAGCTTATATCTAGGATGACCATGAATTAATTGAACTTGAGTAGGATTAAGAAAAACAAGTGATCTTAGAATAACCTTGACCATTTCATGGTCATCCCACTTGGTGCTCCCGAGGTTGCGCACTTGGTTGACCAAGGTCTTGAGCCGGTTGTACATTGCTTGTGGCTCCTCTCGTTGGTTAAGGATGAATCGACCGAGCTCCCCCTCGATCATCTCTCGCTTGGTGATCTTGGTCACCTCATCCCCTTCATGCATGGTCTTTAGTATGTCACAAATCTCTTTGGCACTCTTAAGCCCTTGCACCTTGTTATACTCCTCTCGACATAGAGAGGCGAGGAGTATAGTGGTGGATTGGGAGTTAAAGTGCCGGATTTGGGCGACCTCGTCCGAGTCGTAGCCTTCATCCCCCATGGATGGTACCTGCGCTCCAAACTCAACAACGTCCCAAATGCTAGCGTGGAGTGAGGGTATATGGTGCCTCATTTTATCACTCCACATACAATAATCTTCACCGTCAAAAACCGGTGGTTTGCCTAGTGGGACGGAAAGTAATGGAGTACGTTTAGAAATGCGAGGGTAGCGTAAGGGGATCTTACTAAACTTCTTGCGCTCTTGGCGCTTAGAAGTGACGGACGATGTGTCGGAGCGGGAGGTGGATGACGACGAAGAGTCGATCTCATAGTAGACCACTTTCTTCATCTTTTTCTTCTTGTCGCCACTCCGATGCGACTTGACGCGTGGAGGTGATTCCTCCCTTCCTTTGGCGCCAGACTCCTTTGATGGAGCCTTCCCGCGGCTTGTGTCTGTTTCCATCTCCCTCTTGGCGGATGCTCCTGACATCACTTCGAGTGGTTAGACTCTAATGAAGTACCGGTCTCTGATACCAATTGAAAGTCGCCTAGAGGGAGGGTGGATAGGCGGAATCTGAAAATTATAAACTTAAGCACACACTATAAGCCGGAGTTAGCGTTAGAATTAAATTCGAGTCCGAAAGAGAGGGCGAAAACAAATCACAAGCAAATGAAGAGAGTGACACGGTGATTTGTTTTACCGAGGTTCGGTTCTTGCAAACCTAGTCCCCGTTGAGGTGGTCACAAAGATCGGGTCTCTTTCAACCCTTTCCCTCTCTCAAACGGTCACTTAGACCGAGTGAGCTTTCTCCTTAATCAAACCGGGTCACTTAGACCCTTACAAGGACCACCACAACTTGGTGTCTCTTGCTTTGATTACAAGTTGCTTGAGAATAAGAATGGGAAAAGAAGAAAGCACGATTGCAAACACCAAGCGACAAGAGCAACAAATAACACACGGATCACTCTCTCTCTCTCTCTCTCTCTCAAGTCAATAATCACTAATGATCACTTGTCTCAATTGTGGAACTTGGAGAGATTGAAGGCTTTGATTGTGTCTTTGAATGAATTGCTAGCTCTTGTATTTAATGTAGAAGATTGGAATGCTTGGGTGTTGTGAATGGAGGTGGTTGGGATTGTATTTATAGCCACCAACCACTTCCTAGCCATTGCTCCTTTTCTGCCGACCACGAACGGTTCGCGCCCCTGGTTCGGACGGTCCGTCCCTGCACATCAACGGCTGAAAACGCAACGGTCAGCAGTAACGGCTATATAGCATTTAATGCGACCTCAGATGTCAGATAAAGGCAGTCGCGGACGGTCCGGTCGTGCACCCCGGACGGTCTGCGAGGACGTTAAAATTTATTTTACCGAACCCGTCACCTTCGGGTTTTTCGGTTCTTCACCGACCGGACGGTCCGCGATCGGTCTCGGACGGTGCTTGCATTTCCATCGGACGGTCCGTTGTGTAGACTTGTGTTTTTGCATTGGTTCTGTCCGAGGCTCACCCTAGTGTCGCGGACGGTCCGCCGCAAGGGCCCGGACGGTCCGCGCTTAGGTGATTTTCCAAAAAGCTTCTCCTGTCCGGAATAATCTACGGTATTCCGGACAGTCGATTTAGAATAGTTGTAGATGAACTTATGCACCTTTGGAATGATCAACTAGACAAACTGGTTAGTCCACAAGGTTTGTGATGGTCGTCAAACACTAAAATCGATTATAAGAAATGTTAAGACTATTTCCCTTTCAATTACACTTGCAAAATACAAGAGACCTTTACTTATCCATGCAGAACGTATACATGAGGCTGAGGATCATGATTTGCAAGACGATGAATTAGATCCTCGGTCCTATATGACGTATCTGAAGTCTAGACCACCATCATGGTAATTCTTTCCCTTATCATACATATGCCAGTTTATTTCTAGTTATTTTTTTCTTTCAATCAAAGGTGTTTTTGGTCGGTTTTACTGACTACAATTCTCTTTGATTGTAGGATGCTAAACGCAGTGGTGCAAGTCTGTCTATAGAAACATGCCCTCATTACCTGACATTTTCGTCCGAAGAAGTTCCAGATGGAGATACTCGCTTTAAATGTTCTCCTCCCATATGTGGTGACACAAACAGAGAAAATCTTTGGAAAGCTCTGCTTGTATGCTATTTTTGCTACTTTCTACGTGTGATGTTAACACCTACTAATAAACTACTAATAAACTGTTGTATTGATATGCTAACCATGCTTTATGGTTAATTAATATTAGGATGGACACATAGACATGCTAAGTTCAGACCACTCACCATCCACTCCTGACCTCAAACTAATGGAGGAAGGCGACTTCTTAAGGGCATGGGGAGGCATATCATCGTTGCAGGTTAGTTTGCATACGAAACCATGTGCAAAAACATGTGAATTAGTTCAAACTCATCACTAACTGCAAAAGTTGTCAATTTTGAAGCATATTTGCTATCTTAGTTAAGTTGTAATAAAGAATAACCTCACAATGGAAGTGGAATCATGATTCTAGACTTCTTAAAATAAAGGTGTTTTGCAGATTCAATGTTTTAGCATCAAATAAATTTGGCATAACTTTTTTTAGTTTGTCCTCCCGGCGACATGGTCATATGGGCGAAAGTATGGCATTACTCTGAATCAGCTAGCCTCATAGTGGAGCGAAAGGCCACCCAAGCTTGCAGGCCAAAAGAATAAGGTACTTAAATTATGCGCTATACACCATTTAACTTTGGTAATGCAAAGTCATGCATCAAACTTAGAATTATGTTTAGTTATCATTCTCAACGTATTCTCATGTGGTAGTACTGAATCATGTAGGGAGCTATTCTACCAGGATACCATGCTGACATTGTAGTATGGAACCCGAAACAGAATTTCAACTTGACAATAACCATGCTATATATCATAAACATCAGGTTTACTTCCTCAAATGGCCCTACAACATTTGAACTATTTAAAATGCTATACTCTGATATTTGGCAAATAGCAAGTAATATCTTTATATTTTGCAGAATATTTCAGCGTATTTAGGAAAGCAACTTTCTGGTAAGGTCCTGTCGACTTTTGTGAGAGGAAATCTTGTGTTTGCTGAAGACAAGCATGCAAATGCTGCTTGTGGTGTTCCTATCCTCGCTAAGTAACATACAGGTACAGTGTTGATAATTATCATAGCTTTTTATCTGTTTACTTTTATATATATATATATATATATATATATATATATATATATATATATATATATATATATATATATATATATATATATATATATATATATAAGGAAATTGTGCACGTAGATGCGTCTAGCATGCTAAGCCGGCAATCTACAGTTTCATGCAATATTCAATGTTTATTCTTTTGTTTCAGGTGGATCCAGAGCTGCCATTATTGATCCGTAGTGTATACAATCGTATGCATGTGCCAATTTGTAGGTTGCTCTCTTGTATATAATTGAACGCATTCATGTCATTGTTATATAGTAGCAATCTATTTATATTGGCACACATTTTGCCTTGATCCCTAATTAGACTATGTATGAGATATTGTTTCTTATTATGACTGGATGAGATGTGTCTTATGACTATGGATGAGATTTTTATGATGTAATTGATAAGACTATGAATTTAAATATTGTTATGTGATTGTGTGTGAGATATTTTATGTGAAAATATGTTGTGCTATAGTTGTTGATATATTTGTTATGTTGTGGAATGTAGTGTAAAATAAAAATAAACAGCATTTGTAATGCTGGTCAAATTAACTTCCTAGAGGCCAACTGGGTCGTAGGAAGTTAGCCACGGGCTACGGGCTGATGGCCTGAACCTACTAACTTCCGAGAGGCACCGTTGGTTGTAGGAAGTTAGCTAACTTTCTAGTGGGCTCTAGAAAGTTAAGCTAACTTCCGACAAAAAATTTATGAGAGCTAAACTTCCGATAAAAAAATTCCGAGAGCCAAACTTCCGACGGGATAGCTTTACTTCTGAGGGTTTCGCTAACTTCCTAGAGTTTAGAGCTAACTAACTAGAGTTTAGGCTTTAGGAAGTTCACTATTTTGGTGTAGTGAGTTATTAGTTTCTATTGACTTGAGTCATTTGGTCAAATCTGTAGTTAGAATCATGTGGAAGGTCACCTACGAGGTTTAATAATACTTTTCATTTATATAAGAAATTATATCAAGTAATGTAAGCTTCTTTTCATATTACAATGAACTAATAAAAATTCAAAAAACGCATGTCTTTGTCTCTATAATCACAAGTTTCTTTTTCGTGGAGACGATGATTGGAGAGCTATTAGTAATATTTTACTAGAATGGGTATAGGGCATTGACTTTGCCAAAAACCGATTATAAACAAATTAAAAGGATATACTATTGAAATAGAAAAGAGAGTAAAAAATCATAATGTAATAGTGGAATTCATATTATAATCTGAAACTTATTTTCACCTTAGGACCCTTCTTAATTGACATTTTTATGAAGGAACAAAACCACTTATGGAGGATGCGGTTATATGGCTATCCATGTTCGACTAAGTTGTGCTTGACACTGTCCCATCAACTACTACTAAACTTGTCGAGACTATTTCTAAAATGCATATTCCATCCAACTCAAAGATATTGAAGGCGTCCCACGCAGCTAGTAGTTCCCAAACGAATTCAAGTATTGGTCAAAAAGTTCTAGGATGCTATAAGAAGACAAGAAAACTATAGCAAATATTTTCAATGGTCTAATAAATATGGTGAAGTGTACTAAAAACTTAAGAGGTGTGGCTTTAGAGGCAAGTTACTTCATCGTGGTTTTAGAGTATTGAAAGAAGATTGGGAACATCATCAGATATTCATTAGCACTAGAAAATTTTGAAGAAAAAAATCTATTTTATTTGCCATTGACACTTTTTTAATAGTTAGGTGATGTTGTGTGGGTATTGTATGTTGTGAACTCTATATTGATTTTATGTTGTATGTAAATATGTTGGATGTTGTGAACTCTATATTTGGTTTTATGTTGTATGTTGTGAATTCTATATTGGTTTTATGGTTTCTATAATATACGTTGGATGTTGTGAACTATGTGTTGGTACACACATACATATCAAACAGTAAACATATAGAATAAATGCCCCTGGACATTTCAGTACCGGTTCTTGGCAAGAAAACCGGTACAAAAAGCCCATCTTTAGTATAGGTTCATTCCTATAACCGGTACTAAAGGTCCATTTTTAGTACCGGTTAGAACCTATAGTAAAGTGGAAACTTTTAGTACAGATTCAAACCAAAAATCGGTTAAAGGTCGCTCTTCAGTACCAAAGAATGCAATCGGGACTAAAGATTTACGCATTTAGTCTCAGTTGCCTAGTACCGATTGGAAATCGGATACTGTAGTCAGTTTCCAACCGGTATTAATAACCCATTTTCTAGTAGTGAGGTTATTACCTTGCACACTGAAAGAGAACTCTCCAAGTTCTAAAAAGCACACCACGAGTCCAATCATGTTTCCAACACCAGCTTCACCCATGTTCTCAGAAAAGGAGCCATCCCTCTCACAATGCCGACGAAGAGTGGTTGTTGTTGAGCGTCCTCTTTAGACTGACTCCAACGCCACCCTATAAATATTTAAAGATGAATCTCTTCTCTATATGCTTCCACCATGTCTTATAAAATGTTTTTTTAAACATAGAGACACTTCTCCATCCTCTCTATATATATAGACTTTCTCTCCTCTCCTCTATCCTTTTATACTCTAAAAATAGATTAAGTAAACTAAAAATATGTGTAAGATATTTGAGAGTATGATAAATATGTACATACAGAAAACTGGAGCAAAATGTGTCCCTAATATAGGTCTTTGATGTATGAAGAACGAGATAAAAAAAGTTATTGGAGAGAAACAGGATATAAATGTAGAAATATTTTAGATAAATTTATCAATGACATATATAGAGGAAAACCGTTGGAAATAGTCCTAAGACGGTAAGACTCCCACTCATACCCATGATGTGCTTGGTGCGAACCATGCTTTATTGGATTAAAATATTATACTGGATATTTATATGTATTAAAATAATTATATAAATTTTATTCGAATTTTATATGTTGGATTTTTTTGTTCCATATACATATATAAATCTATTTAAAATATAACTAATATGTTTGAAGTTCTTTTATTTTAAATTTTATTATTATTTTTAGTTACTCGAGCAAACTCGGATAGAGAAAGTATCTAACTTGTAGACCTCAATGAGATATACGATTCTGTAGTTTATGGTTTTTAATTAAGATTATTTACGTTCAAAACTTCTATTTAAAATTCTCATAATTTGAGATCTAGATTTTTATTCGGACAATCTGGAAAGAAGAAATTACATCGATAAAGTTAATATCAACAGCTTTATAGTTTGCTACCATTTTGATTGAATTCATTTTAAGGTACTAGGATTCTGTTTGGAGTAATCTTAGGTCTAGTTTGACAACCCTATTTTTCAATAAATTTCTATTTTTCCAAGGGAAACTAGTTAATCTCTATTATATTAAAACATCAGTTTCAACGGTCGTCTCGCGTCATATTTTTTACGACTGCGTCATATTTTTACAAATAACCCCTCACATTTATATCAAATTCACCGCTGCACCCCTCTCAACTTCCACATCCTAAACCACACACCGCATATAGATAGCCAAACGGGCGGCCCGTCATGGGCCCGCTAGGGCCCGACGCTCGCGGGATAGCCAAACGGGTGGCCCGTCATGGGCCCGCTAGGGCCCGACGCTCGCGGCTCTGGCCTAGGCATGGCATGTCGGCCTGCTGACCGAGCCGGCCCGTTAGCCCATCGAACCATTTGGTTAAATCAGCGTAAAATGTTAAAAACCACACCTCCGCATATAGATAGCCAAACGGGTGGCCTGTCACGGGCCTGCTAGGGCCCGACGCTCGCGGCTCCGGCCTAGGCATGGCACACGGACCTGCTGACCGGGCCGGCCCGTTAGCCCGTCGGACCATTTGGTTAAATCAGCGTAAAATGTTAAAAAAGTAGTTCAAAAGGTGGGGTTTAAACCCACATGGAAGAAGGGCGAGAGACACTGGAAGCCGTCTATCCAATAGAACATCATGATCAGATGTTTTTAATATTAAATATAAATTGTACATATGTATATATAATTTTTGTAAAATAAAAAATATAATTGTGCCAAGCCGAGTCACACACTACAGGCCGAGACTACGGCCCAAGCACGACACGACACTCATACCGAGTTGGTCCAGGCACTATTAAATGGGTCGTGCCTCGGGCCGGCCCGCCATACACGATCCATTTGGCCATCTATACCTCCACACGATAATGATGGTCATCGCCTTAGTTGCCGCCACCTCGTTCGCCATCCTTCTTCTTTTCTCTCTCCCCTCATGCCTTCGCCTCCGCGCCAACCCATTCTCGGTAGAGGACGTGGGAGCAGGCGCCACCTTCCCGTATTCGTCCGACACCAACTTCGACACCGACCCGCACAATGGCTATTGCACGTCCACGAGGACGTTTCATAGCATGCACACACTATCGTTTTCGCCATCCTCGGATGTCCCATTCGTCTTCCTGGCCTTCGCCCTGTTCTTCCTCCCAATCTGTTGCCCCGCCCATGGTCACAGCCGCGAGCCGACCGATGCTCGTCGACATGGGTACGGGCGAGTCGGTCTTGCTCCTGGCCTTTCTTTGTGTGTGCCGCCGCGGAGGACACGGTGGAGCCTGCCACGTTTAGGTTATCTTGGCGATGAGGAGTCCAGGTCTGAGATATTGGACAACCAAGGCTCGTAACGAGGAAGCAGTCGACACATGTTACAGAGTTGGTGGTGGTGTTGTGTCGCTTCTGTGGGTCCAGTGCTGGAAAGGCACTCGCATTCCCTCGCCCTTCTCGGATTGACGCCCGGTGCGGGTGCCTCTAGGTTTGTAGCTGCTCTGGCTGGGCTTCTTTCTCCACTAGCGTGCTCTCTCCCTATATGTATCTAGCGGTATACTACCTATGTGCCTCTAGATGCCCAAGTCTTCATCGTGTCCTTCTCCGACAACGAACAGGTATGCTCGCAGCATCCCTTCCCTTGCTGCTCTATGAAACTTGGAAGTGGGGGAGGCGAGGGATGGGAGTCCCTGATTTGCTGCTTATGGTACCCGTTCGATGGCTCGACATTGCCTGTCTACATGGTCTTTCCCTTAGCACGTTGTCGACTCGGTATGCTTCTACCACTTCTATGTACCTGCCACTCATCCTTCTGTCATTGCAAAAATTATTGTGTTGTTCTCTGTTGTTTTGGGTGTTAGTTTTTGTTATGCTAAGGACTGAATATAATTTGGGTGTGTTAATACTTTATTTATTGTCTGTATGTGGTTTGTGTTCTTCTTATGATGGCTCATGGATCCTACAAAATATGTGTTAGGATTTGGAGATCCATACGGGCACTACCATAAGGTGCTCGTCCCTTGTGTTTTTGGCTCTTGCATGCATTAGGTCGTTTTTGAGACCACATTGGCGCAATGTACTCCATGATGTTTGAGGTTGCTGAATTGGATGGAGTAGTAATGATTTGTCACGCTAACAGTACAAGGAAAGGATATTCGTTGGTTTCAAACGTTAGTAATTGTTATGAAGTACCATAATTTGTATGGAGAGCATCCAATTTTTATTAATAACTGACTTTAGCAACCACTTCATATTTTGATCTATCTTTTTTATAAGTTTGAGTTCATATGACTTATTTTAGAAACTTGAGCTCACAAACTTCCTCTTATTTGGTCTTTGTATAGTGGAATTATATCATTCTGTAATCTATATTTGTTAAGTCAGTCGTTGTGAACTCTCTTCTAATCGCTCCCTTCATTGGTTGTGTTGTACCAAGACATATTGGATGGAGCAAACAACACAAGTTAGTCAAATCAAAAAAAATATTATGTGGAGTTCAGAGACAATCAATAAAAAATCTTGAGATCTTTTTTGGTGGATAGTTTACGTGGGTATTGTTGTGAGCCGTCGCAACGCACGGGCAACCGACTAGTTTTCTCTTAAAAAATGGGAATCACTCGAAAAAATGAAGTTGTCCAATTAGCTCTTATTCATTTTTTCCGTCGGTTGGAGAAATAACCCAAATCAAAGTTATAGATATCAACGAGATAGATTATATTCTTAGAAACAATTTGGAGTCGATGTTTTATTTTAGATAATTTTATTCTTCTACAAAAAATTCCAATAATATGTAGATAAATATTTTAATACGTATAAATATATACATATATCAATAAGTTAATATAAACATATTAAAAAAATAAAGTACTTGATTAATTCGTTTTATAGTCCCCTCAGTTTTAGTCGTTCTTCGACACTTTAGCTATCAAAACCGTTTAATTTTAATCCTTGCGATGGTTTTGAGTGGTTTTTGGATGGCTCTTGCGCAGAAAATAAACGGGTTTATTGTTCAAAATTGAAATTAGACAAAGACAAGAGTTGATGGTCAAAAAACTAGATATAATAATGACATTTCTTTTTAATTTAGGTAGAGACAAACACTTACATTAACGTGTCTTTTACATGTGTTGGCAAGAAATTTATACTCTCTCTATTTTTTTATTTATCATATTTTAATTTAAAAATTAACTAACGGACGATAAATATTTTCAAGAATGGAGGGACATATGATCCAATCGCAGTCCGTCTTTTTCTCCCAGGTCCTAAATAAATCACAGACCCACACCATAACCAAGTATTCTCCTTCTCCTCCCTCTCTGTCTCTCCTGTCAACCAGCTTTCTACGGAAATTCCATAGCCGCCTCAAGCGTCCGAGTCATCCATGGAAAATTGCTTCGCCACATGATCTTTTCCGTTTCCGAAAGCTCAATTATTCAGCCTGCAGTAGTTTCATGGATGTGAGCCACCGCTTCTCGTACCATCCATATCACACTTTTGAGTGCTCATGTGCTGGGCCGATCTCAGGCCTGTGTGATACGATTGTGTGTGTGGTATATATCCCATGTTCCCATGTATCAGGTATCTGGATTGGAAGCACATAAGACGGCAGATGATTGTTAGCTCTGATGATCAAGGACTCGCTGCAACATAAGCAGCGAAGAATAGCAGAGCTAGAGGACAGCAGGCAAGTTCAGGAGAAGGAGCACAGCACAACGCAGCGCATATTTGGGCCAGAATGGGCTGTGTAATGCCTTGCTGGGCCGGCCTGTAATATCACAGTTAAAGCATACATTGACCACAGCATACACATCGAACAAGAGAACACTGATCCAAAACCGTGTCTATCTGCTCCTAGTGCTTTTTCATCCCCTTCCCCACGACACCAGCGACATCCGATCGGTCCCCTACCCGACAGCGTCGCTAACACCATGGTGGTGTGGGAACTTGTCTTTGTCCCTCGCGCTGTCAGATATGTCGTGTGGCCTTTCATGGTTCAGATAGCTGCCACACCCACATAGCTAATAAGAAGAAATAAAGTGCAGTATAGTTGCCGACCAAAATAGATTTAGCCACTCGAGGAGTGATTCCCTCCATGGAGTTTAGTAGGATCTCTGATAGTCATGTCATCGTTTCATGTATCATTTAATTCATCTCCTACCAAAGAGCGGTGCTCCGCTCCTTAGAGGATGTGGCGAGGTCGACTTCAGCGAGCAATTAATTTGGTGTTGAATAATTAGACAAATTTCAGATTAAATTCCGAATATAAATCATGATCAAATCAGAATAACTGAAGTAAAAAGTTAAATCAGATAATGCGTACTGATCAGACATACTGGTGGACGGCGTGAGCTGGAATCAGCAGGGTCGACGACGTCGAAGCAGCGAAATCAGCAGGGTCGACGAGGTCAGAAGATCACGAGCAGTCGCGTGAGGACGCTTCCCAAAAACCTTATTTGCTCTCTCCCGGTGCAGGATCTAGAAGACGAAGGGTTCCGCAGACCTGCTCTCCTGATCACAGATGCACGTCTGCGGTCGAGATGGAGAGAACTGGAAGGCGGCTCAGCTATGAAGAGAGGCGAAAGCGAAACTGGGATGAATTGGATGCTGGCTGCCAGGCTCCTTTATAGGACCGAGTCCGCGACCAGATAGTTATCTTCGATCTTATCCGCCCGCGAAAATCTCGCGATCGGTTAGGATTCTAAACTTAACAGCCAAGTAACAAAAAATTCAAACGGCAAAAGGAAGCCGCGCCCCCGCAAGGCGAGGGGCCGGATTTTGGCGGACCATTCACGCGCATGTCGTGCACCCGCGCCCTTCGCCCCGGCGAGGCGAGGCGAGGCGAGCGCGCGCGCGTGTGGCTTTCCACACTCTCTCCTCTCATCCATGACTTGGTGAGTGAGTGTGGCTTCCATATTTAAGCTAGCTCTACTCCACTAGAACTAGCAATTTGGTGCTATTGGTTCCACCATTCCCTAGCCATACACTTATATGGGCTTTTGTGATTTTCCTGTGATTTATTTGAATTTCTCAATTTGGGCCTAGCCCATAAATCCTAACATTTGGGTGGCCATGTGAAATGTTAAAGAGTTCGTCGGCCTATGACTTGACCCAGTCGTAGTCCTTCTAGAGCTCCTGGTTGAGGTCCTCAAGCTATTGTGAACCAATTTTTCCTTTCGACCATTCGCTCCAAATGCCACTGATCCCGATAACGTCTTTCTTCGAGGTGGCCATATCGATGAAGAGTTGCCATAGTGTTCCATCAGACTTGCCAGAAATATGTTTGTCGTGGAAAACCGGCGGATGGCCATCTGGGCAGCCAACACATGCAGAGTTGGGAGATCTGTTGCTGCTACGATCAACAACAACAAGAATAACAACAAAGCCTTTTTGTCTCAAGCACGTTGGGGTAGGCTAGAGATGAAACCTCATATGAAAACCTCAGAGCTCAATCTCCAAAGAACAGAAAAGGGGAGACAAAGGCAAAGAAGAACCTAAAAACAACGAAACGGGGAAATACATAAAAAGAGATAAAACCCACAGGAACCATCAAGATCTAAAGGGGCACAAGAAAAGGTCAAACGATTAAGGAGGAAAAGCGAAACTACAAATCAGGGTTCTGGCACGTGAATTGCACACTTCCACCTCTTCCTATCCACGACGAGCTCTTTATCAATATTACACTCCTTCAGGTCCCTCTTCGCAGCCTCTGTCCACGTCAAGGTTGGTCGACCTCTACCTCTCTTCACATTCTCGGGACGCCTAATTATTCCGATATGCACTGGTACCTCTTCAGGTCTTCATTGGATATGTCCAAACCATCTCAAACGATGTTGCATAAGCTTCTCCTCAATTGGCGCCACTCCTACTCTCTCTCGTATATCATCATTCCGGACTCGATCTCTCCTTGTGTGGCCACATATCCAGCGCAACATACGCATCTATGCCACACTTAGTTGTTGGACATGTCGTCTTTTAGTGGCCAACATTTTGCTCCATACAACATAGCCGGTCGGATTGCTGTCCTGTAGAATTTGCCTTTTAGTTTGTGTGGCACCCGGGGGTTGCATAAGACACCCGCAGCTTGCCGCCACTTCAACCATCCAGCTTTAATTCTATGACTGACATCCTCATCGATGTCTCCCTCCTTCTGAAGCATTGATCCTAAGTAACGAAAAGTGTCTTTCTTGGGTACCACTTGCCTATCAAGACTAACATCGCCATCCTCATACCCCATGGCACTGAAATGACACTTCATATACTCTGTTTTAGACCTACTAAGCCTTAAACCTTTTGCTTCCAGCGTCTGCTTCCACAATTCCAACTTTTGTGAAACACCACTCCTACTCTCCTCAATAAGTACCACATCATCGACAAAAAGCATCACCACGGTATATCTCCTTGTATGTCCCTTATGACCTCAACTATCACCAAAGCGAAAAGATAAGGGCTCAAAGCCGACCCTTGATGTAGTCCTATGTTAATTGGAAAGTCATTGGTGTCTCCATCACTTGTTCGGACACTTGTCACAACATTAGTGTACATATCTTTAATAAGATTAATGTACTTTGTTGATACTTTGTGTTTTTCCAAGGCCCACCACATTACACTCCTAGGTACTTTGTCATAAGCCTTCTCCAAGTCTATGAAGACCATATGCAGGTCTTTCTTTTGTTCTCTGAATCTCTCCATAAGTTGTCTTAGTAATAAAATGGCCTCCATAGTTGATCTCCCAGGCATGAAAACCAAACTGATTTTGGGTCACGCTCGTCCTCTCCCGCAGGCGGTGTTCAATGACTCTCTCCCATAGCTTAATTGTATGGCTCATGAGCTTAACTCCACGGTAATTAGTACAACTTTGAACATCTCCTTTGTTCTTGAAGATTGGTACTAACGTACTCCGCCGCCACTCGTCGGGCATTTTGTTTATCCGAAAGATGGTGTTGAAAAGCTTAGTCAGCCATACTATCGCTATGTCTCCAAGGCATCTCCCTACCTCGATAGGGATACCATCAGGGCCCATCGCATTTCCTACCTTCATCCTTTTTAGCGCCTCCTTAACTTCATATTCTTGTATCCTTCGTACAAAACCCCTGTTGTTGTCATTGAATGGTTCGTCCAATTCTATTGTAGAACTCTCATTCCCTCCATTGAACAATTTGTTGAAGTACTCCTTCCATCTGTTCTTGATCTCTTCATTCTTCACTAATAGTTGGTTTGCTTCATCCTTGATGCATTTGACTTGGTTGACATCCCTTGTATTCCTTTCACGAATCTTGGCCATCCTATAGATATTCTTTTCTCCCTGCTTTGTGTCCAACCGTTGATAAAGGTCGTCATAGGCTTGACCCCGGGCTCTACTAACCGCTCGCTTTGCAGACTTCTTCGCCATCCTGTACTTCTCTATGTTGTCTGCACACTTGTCATGATGTAAGCGTTTGTAGCGGTCTTTCTTCTCCTTGATAGCCTTTTGGACATCTTTGTTCCACCACCAAGTGTCTTTAACTTCCCTTCTGTTTCCTTGACTCAACCCAAACTCTTCTGAAGCTATCTTTCGGATGCATGTCTCCATCTTCCTCCACATGATGTTTGTGTCTCCCTCTTCTGCCCAAGGGCCCTCCTCAATAACTCTCTCCTTGAAAGTTTGGTCCACATCCCCTTTAAGCTTCCACCACTTTGTTCTAGTGACCTTGTTATGCTTATTCCGTTGTAAACGAATCTTAAAACAGAAGTCAGCTACGACAAGCTTATGTTGGGTTACCACACACTCTCTCCAGGTATAACCTTGCAATCTAAGCAGGCATGCCTGTCCTCTTTTCTCAAGAGGACAAAATCAATCTGGCTAGTGTGTTGGCCACTACTGAAGGTCACCAGGTGGGATTTGCTCTTCCTAAGGGCTACTTTGGGAACCTCAAATCCCCTTCGGGATTGGAAGGGATTGAGCTGGAAATGAACTAATTTCCTCTCCAATCCCCTTCAATACCGAAGGGGATTTAAGTTTCCAAACTAGCCCTAAAGAAAGTGTTTGCTATAAACATGTCATAGGCTAGGGCAAAGTTCAGGATTCCTCTCCTTCTTGATTTCTAGTCCCAAAGTCGAAGCCTCAATGCACACCCTCGAAACTGGTGCTAGATGTACCCACATGGCCATTGAGATATCCTCCTATGAAGAGCTTCTCGCCAACTGGCACACTACTAACCATGTCCTCCAGACCTTCCCATAACTCCCTCTTTGAGTTCTCATTAAGGCCTACTTGAGGAGCATACGCGCTGATAACATTGAGAACCAAGTCCCCAATGACCAGTTTGACTAGGATGATTCTATCTCCTAGCCTCTTAACATCTACTACTCCATCTTTAAGGCTCTTGTCGATCAAGACGCCTACTCCATTCTTGTTTGTTGCAGTCCCCGTGTACCACAACTTGAAGCCTGTACCTTCCACTTCCTTCGCCTTCTGTCCTTTCCACTTGGTCTCTTGAACGCATAAAATATTTACCCGTCTCCTCACCACAACGTCGACTAGTTCTCGTAACTTACCTGTTAAGGAACCTACGTTCCAACTACCTACACAGACCCTAGTTGGCTCGACTAGCTTCCTTACCCTTCGCACCCGCCGAGGAAGATGCAAAGACCCTTGCTCATTTTCCACTACACCCGGGCACCGATGTAGCGCGCCACTAAGGATTCGACGACCCGATCCTTGCTCACTTATCACCGGCTCCAGATCAAGAGACGACGCATCACTTAAGGGGTGACGGCCCGACCCTTGCTCATTTAACACCATACCCAGGTTCCGATATGGCGCGTCGCTAAGAGGGTTATGCCCCAACGATTTTCTTTGTGGTTTCATCTCCATAAGATTTGGCTGGTTTTTACGTTGGTTTGCCGGACCTAACACAACCCTCCTCCTTTACCGGGCTTGGGACCGGCTATGTTGAAATGACTCAAGGAAGTCTTCCAATCAAAGGACCGGTTTTACTGTTGCTGCTATGATCACCTCAACTTAATGCAACTCCGATTCCCTGTGAGTCATAGAGACAATCAATTCAAGCTTGCCACTTGGCTTGACCTACTAGCCAGAGAGGATGTGCTATGATCGGTGAATTGCTCTATAATGCACAACAACAAATAAAACATCAAATTCTGACATGATCCTGTGCATCAGCCTGTACTAGTTGCACTAATCGGCTAAAATAAGTCAACTAAAATAAGTAAACAAATGTGCATTGAAAATAACAAGAAATTATATTTTAATTTGCCTAAAGCATGATTTAAACAATCATCGTTCCTAGATCGATGTTGGTCACTTGTTTTTGGTTTCTTAGAGAGTACCAGCAAACAAGGCAACACAAATAAATACGATTTGAGCTTCTCTCGTTTGTTCAACTTTCCTTCGAAAGTTGTTCCAAAGGAGAAGCTCGGGATAAAGTTATACAATCAATAACATGTTACACAATGAGACAGATCAGAGTAAATACTCATTTCTTTCATTGACGAAGTTCATTTTATATATCTTTGTAACATGACAAATATTTACTAATATACCTTCGACTTCACAGCTGAGAATTCGAAGGTATCTTCGGAAGCGAAGCAAATCAATATTATAAGCTCCAGCTAGCTTCCAAATGTATGGCATTGTTCCTCTATTTATAGTGGTATGGTACAACTTCGTATGAAATTACAAACATATCCATGAACCTTACACACAAGATTTACAAGTCTCATAGGGGCAGAATTGTCTTTTCTCCTTTTATTCCCACGCTCGACAAGCCTTTCGAGTCTGCTTCTTCTCCCTTGTTTTGTATGTCGATGCGTACGAAGTCAAATCCTCTTTCTTCGGCATACTCTACACTGGCGAAGCTCTATAGCTTCTTCTTCTTCTGGTTCGTTGAGCCACTTTTGTCGAAAGATAGCTTCACTGCTCCTTTGCATAGTACCTAAAACACACTTTTTAATTTGATAATAAGGGGTTTTGAGGATCTTCGACAATAAAAGTCCTCAACAATCGACACATGCCACGCACACAACCAAAGGCGAAAAATGGGCTAGAGAACCATTTAAACTACCCAAACCATCTAATGAACCGAGGGCCAAATAAATAGTGAACCATTCATAGGAACATCCCAAATTTGATCTACGACATGTATCATATAGAAAAGCCTAGGAACAGTCCTTACTATGAGTTGATGCCCATGCGCACAAACATGTATCAGGACCTCCAAAGAAGTACATCTAGAATAGATTATGTGCCTAAGACATGTAAGGCAAGGTGTGAGATACATATAGATCTCTTAAGTTGTCGTACGCATGTGTTGCAGCTCATGTCGTGAAATGTAGCAACCGGACAAGCAATATACATATGGTTGTGTAATATCAAGCTATAGCATGAAGCATAGATGAAACATAATATTAACACTACATAGGATAACTAGCAGATCTCACCAACAACAACGCTGAGTAAAAGATCTACCAGAATAAGGCGTTGCACCTCAAGCCCCTGATGCAATCTATTAGATACCACATCAAGGCAACATAACGCTTACCATAGGAAACCATGAGAAGGGGTGGCGATGCAGCGAAGGGATGAGGGACACATGCTACTTGGGAACATATGTCTTCCTAATTATTATCGATGAGAAATGTACATTTTATAGTCCATAGACTCTAGTTGATGGATATTCTAACTAAGTCTATTTGGATGATATTTATCTTCAATAAATAGCCCATTGGGCCACTTTTGACGCACTAGATTGATCAGCTTCTAGATAACCCATTGAGCCCATCAGCCAATCTTCGTATTGCACCGATCTAGCTAGGATTTAGCAGCAATACACGTAAAGACCTTGGTTTTCACAATAATTATATGGAATATTGTATTGAGATTGTTTAGTAGACTCTTCATTCAATAAATCAACTAATTGGCTCTTTTGCTATTGGGGGCCTTATTCTTCTGAAGGTCCTCAAAACACTAATTTAACATTTACTTTTTAGCCTATTTTTAAGTGCAACGGGAAGAATGTCGAAGAATACCTTCGATAGGAGCTACTACAGTTGTGGAGCCGAAGGCATCAACTTCAGATTGACGACGTGCATGCGTAGTTGATAAAGCAAACTAGAGCTATATGAAGTCCTCAAGACTTGTTCAACAAGATAACTAGAGGAAAAGACAACACTACCCTTAGCTCTCCCAATTAGCTCAAGTGTATAGGCTTAAGGGCACAACTGTAATCTTGCCAAAGTTGTATCTCGTGACTAAATAGAGGAACAATGCCATGCTTTGTTCATGCTTTTTGGCGATAGAGAATTGTATTGATCCGCCTACGAAGCAGTATTTCTTTTACCTTTGTCTTG
The DNA here is from genome assembly GCF_902167145.1 of Zea mays. NCBI lineage: Eukaryota > Viridiplantae > Streptophyta > Magnoliopsida > Poales > Poaceae > Zea > Zea mays. Next base: position 131,688,089 of record NC_050098.1, on the reverse strand, counting down.
TAATTCCAAGGAACTGAAGGTATATCTTTAATCCTTGATTAAACTAAATAAGGGGAAATATCTTATGAGGTTAAAGCATGTGTATCTTATGAGGTTAAAGCATGTGCTTCATCTTCTTCACCCAACATAGATTTGCCTTTAACCTCTCTTGCTTATCCAATTTGTCTCTCACATATTCATCCTTCATTCAAATAAAGGATGAAGATGGAGTTCACTTTAATTGTGTTGCCTTGTTTTTTATCTTCCGAAGGTATCGAAATCAAGTAATCAACATTGGTGCCACCTCCTGTGAACTCACGACCCTGATGAAGAACATGGCAAGCTTCAATACTTCGTCAGCAAGCTTGAACAAATTTATCCTCCACATCATGAGAGGATCGAGCTACGAGCCAAGAAACAATAAGCTAAGGAAGGAAACTCAAAGAAGGGTGCAACATTTCAGGGTTCAAGGGCCCTACATCAAATCAAAATGGTCTCATATCCCAATTACCTTCTCCCAAGAGGTTCTTTAACTTAAGGATTATCCACATAATGATGTTATGGTTATATCATGTGTATCAATGGATTTCTTATGCACAATGTATTAGTGGATACAGGCAGTGCAGCAGATATTATCTTTTCAAAGGCCTTCAGACAAATGCAAGAGCTAGAAGACAAATTGCATGAAGTTGTACATACTTTATGTGGCTTCAAAGGAAAGCACATAGCAGCACTAGGCAAGATACCAATGTCAGTCACCTTCGACTATGTTCACAACACAAGAACAGAAGAAGTCACATTTGATATAGTAGATATGGAGTATCCCTATAATGCAATCATTGGTAGAGGAATCATGAATGCCTTCGAAGCAATATTACATTCAACGTATCTTTGCATGAAGATATCATCTAATCAAGGCTCAATATTAGTACATAGAAGCCAAGAGGCTGCAAGAAAGGCTAAAGGGAACTGGACAGATTCCAAAGCTTTTCATAACATCTATGAAACCGAAGCTCAAGCCAAGAAAAGTAGATAAGAGATAAAGCAACATCAGCAGACCAGTCGAAGGCAGTTCTTATTTGTGAAAACATAGCTGAGCAGAAGGTACTTTTTGGATCATAATTGACATCAGAACAAGAAAGGAATATGAAAAAAATTCTATTTAATAACAAAGTTGTTTTCGCCTAGTCAGCTAATGATTTGTGTGGAGTTGATAGAAGTATCATTGAACACTCCCTCAATGTGGATCCCAGCATAAGGTCAAGAAAACATAAGCTTCGAAAAATGTCAGTCGATAAAGCTAAAGGTGCAAAAGCAGAAGTGAAAAGATTCCTTAGGGCTGGAGTAATTAGAGAAGTCACTTACCCAGATTGGCTCGCCAACACTCTCATGGTGAAGAAGGCAAATAGAAAATGGAGAATGTGTATTGATTTTACATACCTCAATAAAGCCTGTCCGAGGAAAGTCTCTTATAGATGAAGCTACAACTTCAGAGCTTATGAGTCTGTTGGATTGCTGTTCATGTTATCATCGAAGTTAGATGAAGAAGGAAGATGAACCGAAAACTAGCTTTATCACCCCTAGTGGCACTTACTGCTACCTTCGAATGCATGAGAGGCTGAAGAATGCTGGTGGAAGCTTCAGCAGAATGACATAAAAAATGTTAAGTACAAAGATTGGCAGGAATATGCTAACATATGTTGATAATATTATTGTCAGGAGTACGAAGCAAGAGTGTTATATTTCATATCTACAATAAACCTTTGCCAACTTTTAAAAGGCTGACCTGAAACTCAACCCTGAGAAATGTATCTTCTAAATAAATAAAGAATGACAAATTCTTTGGTTGCCTTGTATCAACAAAAGAGATCAAAGCTAAACCACATAAGATAGAGGAAATACGGATAAATCTTTGGAAAGCCAATCTAGCTGGATTTGGTGACCGGCCTGCCGACTTTGTCATGATCCATGCTCCATATTTTTTACTAGAATATATTTGCTCGTTAAATCACTAGCCAGTTTTCAATGGTTTGCCCTCTTTTAAATTACTTCCTCGTTCCAAAATCCCTAGTCAAATTGCGTGGATGTTAATTAGTTTCCTGTTAGGCATACATGATTTTGTTCATAGTCACACCGGGTACACACAACATTTCATTTAGCTAGATTTCTTAGATATGAGGATTAAGTCCATTTTTACTCCTTAACTCTTACATTTGTCTAATTTTAATTCCCAGCTATTAAACCGTCTAACTTTGACACATCGAGTGTAAAAACTATCTTATTTTTGCCATAAAAAGCCATCAAAACTACTCAAAACCGCTTCGGGGATCAAAATTGAACAGTTTTGATAGTTGGGATATCAAAATTAGATATAGGCAAAAGTAGAGGGAGACAAATGAACTAAATCAAGTACTTTTTAAAAAAGATATTTATAAAGTTTTTATATATCTAGATTTACTTATATAAATATTTATATGTATTAAAATAATTAAAGACACTTTATTGGATTTTTATATGTTAAATTTTGTTCTAAATACGAACCTGAATTTGTTTAAAATATAAGTAATATATTTAAAGTTATTATTTTTTATTTTGTAATTTTTTTAATTGCTCGAGCAAATTTAGATAGAGAAATTATCAAACTTGTAGACCGAAATTGAGATATACAATTATGTAGTTGACGATTTATTAATTTAAATTATTGATAGTCCAAAAAATCTATTTCGAATTCTTGACATTAAAAATTTGGATCTTTTTGAATTATTCAAACGAACTCGAATTAATAAACTACAACTATAAGGTTAACATCTCGAGCTTTAAAGTTGGTAACCGTTTTGTTTGAAACCATTTATTGTTCTAGAATTATGTTTGGAGTTCTTGTATTCAAATTTTTCGAATTGTTCGAACAAATCCGGTCGGATAAATAACCCAAATGAGAGTTATAGATGTCAGTGAGATAGGTTATATTTCTAGAAATAATTTTGGTGCCAGAGTACCTTTTTTAATAATCTTAAAAGCTTTACGATAAAAAGTCCAGTAATTTTTAGACAAATATTTTGATATATATATATATATATATATATATATATATATATATATATATATATATATATATATATATATATATATATATATATATATCGATACGTAAATCTAAATATTTGAAAAATAAAGTACTTTAACACTTAAGCTATTAAAACCTTTCGGTTTTGATCTATGAGATGGGTTTTGAGTGGTTTTTGGATGGCCCTTGTGCAAAGTAAAAAAAACTGGTTTTATTGTTTGGAATTGAAATTAGAGGGTAAAAAACTGGATATAATAATGACATTTCTTTCTAATTTAGGTAGGGACAAGCACTTACATTAGTAACGTGTCCTTTACATGTGTTGGCATGAATTTTATATGGTCAGGCATCCGATCCAATCGCAATCCGTCTTTCTCTCCCAAGTCTTCTTCTTGTCCTCTCTCTTTCTCTCAACCAACCTTCTAAGGGAATTCCATAGCCGCCGAATCATCCAGGGAAAATTGCTTCGGCACCCACAGCACCTTTTCCGTTCCCGAAAGCTCAATCATTCAGCCTGTGGCTGCAGATACCACACGCGTCGGCGTCGTTGTGCACGTTTGTGCGTGTGCAGTAGTTTCATGCATAGGGTGTGAGCCGCCGCTTCTCATAGCATCCATAGCACACAGACTTTGAGTGGTCATGTGCTGATGTGCTGCTGCGCCGATCTGAGGCCGGTGATACGCTGTGTGCCTGTGTGTGGGGTACATGTGGTGCGGGAACTTGCCTCTGAGGCCGGTGATGTCCATGGCATGCGGTGCGGGAACTTGCCTCTGTCCCTCACGCTATCTGATACGCCGTGTGGCCTTTCAGGATTCGGATAGCCGCCACACCCAGACGGCTATAAACGAAGTTTTAAGGGTCCTAGCTGTGATTTGAAATGAAGTTTAAGGGCCTTGTGACATGATGTTTAGTAGGTTTCAAGCTGTTCGCGCTTGGCTTTAATCCAAAACGGTTTCTACTTTTTCTACATTCTTTTGTCTCTATAGATTGCAGAGTCTAAGTGCAAACTCAAATCAGATTCGAATTGATTTCAAAAGCACCATGTACCATGTGTGGATACGTCCACACCTCCTCAAAAAAATCACAAGACCACGAATGTGGAGTTCAAAACATATACAGCTCTTAGGGCCAAAACTACTGTAACCTAGAGACTAGAAACTGGGGTTTTCTAAACTGTACCGTCGAGTTTTGATGAACAAACTCGGCGAAACGAGATCTCCATAGCGTTGGGTGGTTTTGAGGCTCAACCACCGAAACCTCGGTTAGTAGCATACTCCATACGCGTCCCCACGTCTTAGACACGATCCACGCTACCACGTCCTCGCGCCGGTACGTGTCCCAAGTGTCAGTCACCGTGACTAATCACCCAACTTCTTTAGTTCCTCGATCAAGGCTCAGTGCTCGTCCTTCGTCGCTCCCGATCCATCGTCACGAATCTACATGATCTTCACCTTCGTCGTCGACCACCGTCCCTATACTACACACCACAGACCGAGAGACATAGTTGCACATACACAGACTCGTAGTCTGGTTAGTCCAAGACTCACACCATAGCACTACCCATGTTCACAATTACTCATTATCAATCCGAACCACAAGGTATAAGTCAACCTTGTGTTCGCAATAATAGGTGATTGAATGTCTAGGAAAGACGACCAAAGGATAAAACTCACCATCTAGTATGTATGTACTCACTCCATCTCATTGATTAGAGCATATAATTTTTGGCACGTTATTTAAAGCAAAACTTTGACCATTCATAACTTTCAAAATATATCATCAATAAGTACAAAAATATTGTCATCTTAAAATACTTTTGTATATGAATCTTGATATATAGCATGCATACACTAAAAGTATATAATACTGGCTAAATTATTGGCCAAAGGTTTAAGGGCTGACTTCTCCAAAATCATGCACGTATTAATCAATGGGATGGAGGGAGTACATATTAAAAGTAAATATTTTGCCAATGGTAGAGAAGACTGATGTAGAAGATGGAAGAAAGATTGGTGAGATGATGGTAAAGGAGAAGACCCTTTAAATGGTGTGGGAAGTGGCATGTCATTTTTGACAAAAATAGTTAGGGCACATACAACCCACAGATAACTATCGTCTATATGTGTATTAAAAACACTTACAGACAATAAAAACAACAAGTCATATAGTGGGTTATTTGTTTATATTGTCTATAAATTTTTAATTCATGTGCGGAACATGGGTCAAATTAGTCATACAGTGGTTGCCTTACCCATCTCTTGACATTGGAACACAGACCAAAGTCGTCTCCTCACGAAAGGTCGATTGATACCTCCCTCCTCCTTAATTTGTGTCCACGTTGGATTTTTTCCATTTAATTGCTAGTTACGTGGCTGTTTAGAGACGATGTATTCAATGTCGTTGTACGTGCACTTAGAAGGTGTTTGGATCCAAGTCACTAAAATTTAGTCCCCTCATATTTAGAGGCTAGTTAGAAGTATTAAATATAGTCTAATTACAAAAATAATTACATAAATGGAACTAAAAGATAGGATGAACATATTAAGTCTAACCAGTTTATGATTCACCCATGTTATGCTACAGTAAACATTTGCAATTCATGGATTACTTAGTCTTAATAAATTTATCTCGTTGTTTAGTCTTCATATGTGTAATTAGTTTTGTAATTAAACTATAATTAATACTCTTAATTGTCATTAACATATCTGATGTGACATATACTAAACTTTAATTAGAAGAAGGAAGCAAACACCCCCTTAATTGAAGGGGATTATGACAAGCGCTGGTTTAGTTCCCGAAGAAGCCTATAGGGTATGCTTGTTTAACTTTCAAGAAAGTTATGCATGTGGTAATAATGTTGTTAAAGCGAAGGGGCTCACGGCGTAGTGCCAAAGGCCACTGGTTAGAGTCCTCCCGCCTAGGGTTCGAACCCTGGGTGAGGCACAATTTAGGTATAGGGTATACACACGCGTGCGTATTCAGTGGTATTGCATGTTTCCACGCACTAGAGATCTAGGCCTCTCAATCTATTTCTAATGTGTGTGTGCGTCTGGTGTTGTGTGTGTAGTGGTGTGAGTTCGTGGCGTCCTTATACCCTATCAAAAACTAATAATGTTGTTAAAGGCTTGGAAACATGTTGGAGGGTGAAGAGCCTTAGCAGGTTGTAAGTAGGCTAAATATTGAAATGGAAGAGAAACAAACTAACAACCAGCTTATACACGGGAAGCAAGAAATTTTGTGAGAGACACAAGTTGAACATATATTAATTATAAATGACTAATCATTATACATATCCGTTATATGATAGGCTACAAAGATTCTTATAGCTAGCAGTTGGCTATATTATTAAACTTGCTCTAGTCGATAAGAGTTTTCTTTCTTTAGTTTGGGACACCAGATTTCCAGTGAAGAAGTGGGTGACCGGCCATGATGAGGAGACACACGGACGCGTGAGGTACTGACAGTGTCGTAAGGGCAAGTATAATAGCTGGTGGTAAGCCGATTAAATGCTAACATGGAAGAGAGAGGGGAGAGAGTAGAAGCAGCAGGCTACAAACTAATAGCTAGCTTATACACGGGAACCAAAAAAATTTGAGAGAGAGACAAGTGGACCATATAATAATTGTAAACGGCTAACCATTATACATATCGGCTATAAGATAGATTGCAAAGATTCTTATAGACCTTAGTTGGTTATATAATTAAATAGTAAAGTACATGAAAGGTCCACAAACTTGGCACACTGTATCACTTAGTCCCCGATCATAGAAAACTAGGAAAATGGGTCCTCGAACTTTATCAACCCATGCAAAACCATCCAAAGTCGGGTTTGTAAAACTGAAAACTGATGTGGCATTACCACGTTAGAGCCACTTGGGGTTTCTAACTTGGCATCACACATTGAAAGTTCCCTTTGCCTAGGAACAGGATCTGGATGTCGCATAGAGGGGGTGAATAGATGAATAAAATTTCACCCCAAAAACTTAGAAATCTTACTCTACTTGGAGACTGAATCGTAGCAGAATGAAGATCACTTCGAGTAGGTTATAGCAGAATCAGAGTCTCTGTATCAAGAAAGCCTACACTTTAAAAATAACTTATACCAAATATAAGTATAGATGTGCAATGAGTAAAGCAATCAAAGTAGAGAGACAGAGAACAGTACAACACATAGCACACTTTACACACTGATTTATCACGTGGTTCGGCCAAACATGAAATGCTTGCCTAGTCCTCGTTGGAGTTAGCCAGCCTGGCTTGGAGTCTATTTCAACTCCTTCCTCTATTTGCTTAGATCTGTCACCAGGTGACAGATCGAGGCTTCCACTATGTCGAGATCGGTTACAACAAAGCCGCGACTGTTTACATGTCTTCATAGCACTCCAGCAGAGTAACAATACTCCCTTGCTCAAAATCTTGCTGACTCTAACTTGCAACAACACTTCTCTACTCTCTCTCTCTCTCTCTTGGCTTATAACTGCGCCAACACACAAACTAGAGAGAAATACACAAGAGAGGGAGACAAAATTGATTTGCAATGTATGTACATTTTTTTGTTGCACTTGGGAGCCTTGGACTTCTAAATATGGGTGCCTATAGGGTCCTTTTATAACTCCAAATGAGCCCCTAGTCATTGCCGCTTCCTTGTAGAAAATCCTGAAAAATTGCGCCTGCTGCAGGCGCACCAGACCAGACTGGTGCACAATGGACCGGGTCCTGTAGCACCGCACTTATGTTTGATTGGCCACCTTCCATAGCTGATGGGCACCGGACTGGTCCGGTGAGCCACCGTACTGTCTGGTGACGTCAGCTAGCCGTTGGAGAGAACCCTAGGAGGTGGTCCGGTGCACCACCAGACAAGTTACTATACACAGTCCGATGAATTTTAGCCAAAACATTTGAGACCATATAGTTGCCCCTGCAGGCAGTCCGATGCACTGGACTAGGTATTGTTCATGGTCCGGTGCTCCAGACAGTAGCACACCAAGTGCTTTTTCCTCCATTTCTTCTCCATTTGACTTCAACTCTTAGGAGGACTTTCCTGTGACTTAGACAAACACATTTAGAGTATATTCCAATTGACTAAGTCCTAGAAGGTTAACTCTTTTCCATTCTTCTCTCATCTTTTTTTGTTTCTCCTCAAACATAGCCTAGAATGGCACTTTCTCTACAAACTAAGTTAGAGAACAAACTGAAGTACCGAACATGTAGTAAATGTGTGTGCAACATAGTTGATCGCTCAAACCTTGCATACTTAACCTTTTTCATCGCTTTATTCATTTTGTCATGTTTGAGGTCGATGTTGGACTCCAAACCATCAAGTCGACTTAACTTGATCTAGATTGTCATCTATAGCTCCAACACCCTGCAATGGTCACATAGAACATATCCAAACATAGGTACAACCCAAACTAAAAGTCAAGGTAAACATAGCTCTTTGAGTTGCTTCTAGGTTCTAGCTTTGACACTACTCATCCTTCTAGTGACCTTGTTCACTTCTTGAGCTTGATCTTGAACCTTATGACTTACACCACATAAACATAGGTATTACCTCATTAGTTGTCAGTCACGTCCTTAAGTCATGATCCTCAATGCACCATAGCTCTTCTCAACTAGATCAACCTTGACTTTGCAAGCCTTCTTCTTCACCCTTGGCATTGGGTACCTCGGCCTTCTTGACCTTCTCTCGTGCACTCGGTACCTCAAAGCTCTTCTTGCCTCCATCCTTGGCTTGACCAGTTGTCTCCAAGTTATGCACATCCAGTCTCACATAAGCAATGTACATCCTTCACATAGCTTGTGATGTTCATTGTCCATAGTCATCTTAGCCTTTGGACTGTCACACTTGTTTACTTGTGTTGAACCCTGTAAGCTTTTCATTAAGCACCTGTTCAACACTTAGCCACACAGGTTAGTACTTTAATTGGATTGTCATCCAAACCACCAAAACCCACAAGTGAGCTTTCACACATCATCATTATGTTTTTAATTAGTGGTATACATGTTACAAATTTACATCTTTATCTTGTATACCTTAGCATCATTGACAATCTTCGGACAAATTTCATACTCATGCATGTGTGTAAGCTTGGATCTAAATCATTCAAGCACACATGTAGGGGAAATTATCACTACTAAATCAAGTTTTATGGTGCTTATTCATATCATAATGACAAAGCTTAAAAGTTAGATAATCGATATAAAATACAAACCAAGTTAACAATTTACACTAGTGTGAAGTGCTACCTTGGATTATGCTTAGTTTCCATATGTTTGTAGAATTATCATCAATACCAAGAAGGGACATATTGAAAGGTCCTTGCTTTATTTTGATGAATGGGTAACAACTTAGGGGAATTAGTATGCTTTTATGTTAAGATAGACATGATTTAGTCCATAGGTACACTAGGGTGAGCAACTCTAGCCATGAAGATTGGATGTTGGAAGATTGTCAATACTAAATGATGTTAAGGTATACAAGATAAATATGTACCTTTGTATAAACCGGATGTTGACGTATCATGTCACATTAGAGCACACTAATAAAAGTTTGGGGACTCAAGTGACACAACATTCAAGTTTGGGGAACAAGTGACACAACATGCCAAGTTGGGGACCCCAAGTGACTCCGACGTGGCATGCTACGTCGGCATCTGATTTTACAAACCCAGCTTTGGATGATTTTGCATGGGCTAATAAAGTTTGAGGACCCATTTTGCCGGTTTTTTGAGTTCAGGGGCTATGTGGCACAACATGCCAAGTTCGTGGGCCTCTAGTGTACTTTACTCATTATTAAACTTGCTCTAAGCCGTGTGGAGAGAGTTGGTGGTGCGGAGAGAGTGAGAGAGAGAAAATAGGAAAGAGAACAAGAGGAAGTTCTGACACTGAGCTGTGCCAAAATCTACGACGCTGAGTTCGACGCCATGGGCATGTTTGTTTCAGCTTTTCTCTGACGAGATTTTCTGAGAATCTGGTTGTAGAGAGAATCTTGCTATGGAGAGAATCTGAGTATCATGGGATTACGTGTGGAGGAATATGAAGAGGTGTATAGGGTTTAGGGTCTAGAAAGTGATGAATTTTTAACTTTCGTGAAGACTCGACCTATTATGAGTTCATGTTGATTTTGGATGATTTTTACCAAAACTATTCTCACAAAAAGCGATTTGAAAAGCTAGACGTTTAACAGTCTGTAATAGCTTCTGGTGAAAATAAGCCAAAACAAACACCTGCATAGTGCCAGGTCACCGCCATGCTTAATACCACACTAAGCAGCTCAATATCGTGAGCCATGGTACCTTCACATTTTGATTAAATAAGAAAAAGGATTTAAATACACTAAGGATTGGATTGGGAGCGAGAAAACCGGAGGGGAATGGAGGGGCTAGATTCCCCTTCTTATTCAAAATTGGATAAGAAGGGGTATCTAGCCCCTCCAATCTCCTCCGGTTTTATTACCCCCAAACTAGCCCTAAAGTTTAAATGAAATATTTAAAAACACTAAAAATTAAAATATGGGAAAATGGTGTGCACAATGTACGACAACGAGGTAATGAGGGAGATTGGTCTGGTTGCCTGTTGTGCAACATGTGCTAGTTGCAGCTCTTCCAGTTAGATGACGCCTTTGCCCCTTAATGAATTGTCTTTCTCTCTAACTATAACCTGCTCTGCTAAAGTTAGAGCAAACTTAAAGAGATGGTACCATTGTCTTATGCTGAGGGAAGCTACATACAAAATAGGGATGCATATGCACCAATAAAAATTTGCAAAATTAGTGATTTAAACTAACATTTCACCATATATGTGCCACCTACAAAATATTGACATGCATCTATAAGGTATTTACACCCTCCTCTGGTTCACTATAATTTGCCACTGGCCTTATGAATATGTAAATATCAAATGCAACAACATGGTTTCTGGCTCTCTCACATCATCGATGATGAAACAACAATTCAAACATCTGCTTTTATTCATGTTCGTAAAATATTACGTGATGTTTGTGTGAACAAAGGTTGATATGTGTCCTTATGGTTTGGGTTGTGATGAGTGATTGTTAATATGTGTAGCGTCTTAGGTTGAGTTGTGTGGACTAATTGGGCATGAGTGTATTTGTGCAACATGTCTCTTGGTCTATGGTGAGCAGGTGTGGAGTCTGAAGACCGGTGGTCGACGACAAAGGTGAAGATCACATGGGTTTGTATCGATGGACTGAGAGTAGTGAATGATAGGCACTGAGTCTTGATCAAGGGACTAGAGATGTCGGGTGACTAGCCATGGTGGCTGACACCTCGAGGGACACTGATAGCCGCAAACAAAGGAAAGAGCAGATCATGTAGCCAATGCAATCGCGGACTGGTGTGACACATGTCTAGGGCATGGGTGATGTGTATGGATTATGCTACTTGCGGGTTTTTCAGTGGTTGAGTCTCAAAACCGTCCAACATGATAGTTCGTGGGTTCCACCAGGTTGGGCCTCAAAACTCGGCAGCATGGTTTCAAAGGGAATCCCAATGGCAGCATATGGTGTCATCATGGATGGTCTGTCAAGACAAAGCAACTTTGTGAAGATTGTGTGACCGTCCGATCAAAATTTCAATAGTTGGTCCATTCCCCCCTAGCTAAGTGGATAGGCTCTATGTTTTATGGGTAGTTTAGGAAAGAGGAACAACCCCCTATAAATAAGAGGGGAGGGATAAACCATTCAGTCATCTCCCTAGCATCAGTTAGCTTCTGATCTTCATTTTCCTTCTTATTTTGTTAGGAGGTCCTTATATGCTTTGAACCCCGACATATAAGTTCATGTCGTTTTGAGGAAGTGTGGACGTAACCACGCGTTGCCCTCTAGGTTTTCAATTTGTTCCAAATCTGATGGGTTTTGATCTTGAGTTTCTTCTTCTCCTCTCTACTCTAGTTTGAGTTTTTGAGTTGATCTTTGCCTTTGCAAGTTTGGAAAGTGTTTTGGGGTTGATCTCTGGTTTAGAAACTGTCCTTGATTCATTGCAACCTCTGGTATGAGCTGATTCAATTCGTGGACAAGTTTTCTAACAGATTTGCAATTTTCACAAAACCCCAATTCAAGTTTGAGTTTTATAATCTGACCTTTGAAAAGTTTTGGTCGTTTGCGCTCAAACTTCTCGAGTGACTTCTCCTTCCCCTCCTCTTGTTATTCACTAAGAGTCGCTAAGAGAGAGGCGGTGAATAGGTGAACCCTAAAATTTATAATTTCAAACAAAAACTTCAAACTCGGGTTAGTGTTAGAACGGAAATAGAGCAATCAGAGTAAGGGAGAGGTATTCTTCTTTCTTAGATTTGGTCTAATAAATGCACAGTTACTTGAGAGCAACTCAAATTTATATAGAATCAAGCACAAGCAAGACAACAAGAGAGAGGGGAGAGAAAGAATCAATTCACAAATGAAGATCAAACACAAATAAAATTGATTTGTTTCTCGAGGTTCATCTCTGAAGAACCTATTTCCCTGTTGAGGAGTCCACTTAGGACAGGTCTCTTTCAACCCTTTCCATCTCTCAAACGGTCACCAAGACTGATGGAGTGTTCTTCCCAATCTCTAAGAACACTAAGTCTTTGCAAGGATCACCACACACTTCAGCGTCTCTTGCTAACTTTACAAGTGAAATAATGGGATCGGCAATGAGAATGAAACACAAATCAAGAGCACAAGAACTTGCAACAACTCAAGAACACAAGGCACTAAGTTTCTCTGACTTAAATCGATCGAATGCGACGCTTGTGTGGCTTTGAATGCTTGAGAGGTGTTATAATGAATGTATGAATGTTTGATGTAGCTCTTGTGACTTCAATGTAATGGTTAGGTGTATTTGTATCCCCCAACTGCCCAAATAGCTTTTGAAGTGGTTGGGCAAAATTTGCACTATTCTGAGTCACACCAGACCTTGCAAAGTGACGATTCGGTGGCGCAATGGACCCTTGTTAGTCTATTGTAGCACAGATCCATTCTGACAGGGCAGGTCTAGTCAGAAGCATTGGACCGATCCAACGTGCCACCGGACCTCCACCATGTCAGTATAACCGTTGGAAAAGTCAATCATTGAACTTGTTAGACGGTCTGGTGCGCCACCGGACTAGTCTGACACACCAACCTTCGAATAGCCCAAAAACAACCTCTCTGGAAAAGTAGTCCGACGACCCACCGAACCAGTCTGGTGCTCTAGTCGTCCAAGAGCAGTTCTAGATTCCTCTGCGCACTCGGTCTAGTGCGCCTGTATAGAGACTGAAAGTCGCCTAGAAGGGGGTGAATAGGCAAATCTGAAATTTATAAAGTTTAAGCACAACACAAGCCGGGGTTAGCGTTAGAAATAAAAGCGAGTCTGAAAGTGAGGGCGAAAACAAATCACAAGCGAATAAGAGCGGATGACACGGTGAATTGTTTTACCGAGGTTCGGTTCTTGCAAACCTACTCCCTGTTAAGGTGGTCACAAAGACCGGGTCTCTTTCAACCCTTTCCCTCTCTCAAACGGTCACTTAGACCGAGTGAGCTTCTCTTCTCAATCAATTGGGACACTTAGTCCCCGCAAGGACCACCACACAATTGGTGTCTCTTGCTTTGATTACAATGATCTTGGGAACAAGAATAGAGGAAGAAGAAAAGCAATCCAAGCGCAAGAGCTCAAAAGAACACAAAAGTCTCTCTCTCTAGTCACTAATTTGTTTGGAGTGATTCCGGACTTGGGAGAGGATTTGATCTCTTTGTTTGTGTCTTGGAATGAAGTCTAGAGCTCTTGTATGAGGTTTGATGGCTGAAAACTTGGATGCATTGAAGTGTGGTGGTTGGGGGTATTTATAGCCCCAACCACCAAAATGGTCGTTGGGGAAGGCCGCTGTCGTATGGCGCACCGGACACTGTCCGGTGCGCGAGCCACGTCACCCAACCGTTAGGGTTCGACTGTTGGAGCTTCTGACATGTGGGCCACCGGACAGTCCGGTGGTGCACCGGACAGGTCCTGTTCACTGTCCGGTGCGTCATCTAACGCTTGCTCTGATTCTGCCCGCGCAGTTGGCACTGTTCACTATTCACTGTAGCCATTGTAGACGACCGTTGGCATAGGCAGCCGTTGCTCCGCTTGGCACACCGGACAGTCCAGTGCTACACCGGAAAGTCTGGTGAATTATAGCGGAGTGACTCCCAGAATTCCTGAAGGTGGCAAGTTTGGAGTTGATCTCCCTAGTGCACCGGACACTTTCTAGTGGTGCACCGGACAGTCCGGTGCGCCAGACCAAGGCAGCCTTCGGTTGTCTTTTGCTCTTTTTATTTGAACCCTTTCTTGGACTTTTTATTGGTTTGTGTTGAACCTTTGGCACCTGTAGAACTTATAATCTAGAGCAAACTAGTTAGTCCAATTATTTGTGTTGGGCAATTCAACCACCAAAATCATTTAGGAAAAGGTGTGAGCCTATTTCCCTTTTAGGTAGTGTTTGGTTGAAGAGCCAAGTAGAACGGAACCGTTCTGTTCCAGTTTTGTTGTTGTTTGGTTACAAAGTAACTAGAACGGAATGGCTCCAATTAGGGAATATTCTCCTCAGATCCGGAACCATTCCGCTCCAAAAAATCAATGGGACAGAGCCGCTCCGTTCCAATCCCGCTCTCACAGTCACGCTCCGTTCCGTTCACTCTGCAACCAAACAAAAAACAGAACCGCTCCGTTCCAGATTACCAAACACAGAACAGAGCGGCTCCGTACCTAGAATCAGGGATGGAACGACTCCGTTCTATTTGGCTCCTCAACCAAACACTACCTTAATCTCCCCCTTTTTGGTGATTGATGCCAAAACAAACCAAAGCAAATATATAAGTGCAGAATTGAACTATTTTGCATAATGTAAGATCAAAGGTTACTTGGAATTAAACCAATATACATTTCATAAGATATGCATGGATGCTTTCTTCTAATTTAACATTTTGGACCACGCTTGCACCACTTGTTTTGTTTAGCAAATGTTTTGGAAATTCTTTTCAAAGTCTTTTGCAAATAGTCAAAGGTATTTGAGAAGCATTTTCAAGATTTGAAATTTTCTCCCCCTGTTTCAAATGCTTTTTCTTTGACTAAACAAAACTCCCCCTCAATGAAATTCTCCTCTTAGTGTTCAAGAGGGTTTTAGATATTAATTTTGAAGAGGTCAAACCAATTTGAAATTATAAAAAAATAAGATATCAATTGAAAAAACCTTTTTAATACAAATTGAAAGACTACAATTTTTTGAAATTGGTGGTGGTGCGGTCCTTTTGCTTTGGGCTAATACTTTCTCCCCCTTTGGCATGAATCGCCAAAAAAAGATACTTGTGAGTTAAATATAAGCCTTTTTTCAAACTTTCTCCCCCTTTGGTAAATAATATAGGAGTGAAGATTATACCAAATTAGAGAGCGGTGTGGAGCGACGGCGAAGGATGAATAATTCGATGGAGTGGAGTGGAAGCCTTGTCTTCGCCGAAGACTCCATTTCCCTTTCAATCTATAACTTAGCATAAAATACACTTGAAGACCACATTAGTCATAGCAAATGAAAGAGATATGATCAAAGGTATAAATGAGCTATGTGTGCAAAACATCAATCAAAATTCCTAGAATCAAGAATGTTTAGCTCATGCCTAAGTTTGGTAAAAGTTTTCTCATCCAATGGCTTGGTAAAGATATCGGCTAGTTGTTCTTTGGTGCTAACATATGCAATCTCGATATCCCCCTTTGTTGGTGATTCCTCAAAAAGTGATATCGAATGGCTATGTGCTTAGTGCGGCTGTGCTCAACGGGATTATCCGCCATGCGGATTGCACTCTCATTATCACATAGGAGAGGAACTTTGGTTAATTTGTAACCATAGTCCCTAAGGGTTTGCCTCATCCAAAGCAATTGCGTGCAACAATGACCTGCGGCAATGTACTCAGCTTCGGCGGTAGAAAGAGCTACAAAATTTTGTTTCTTAGAAGCCCAAGACACCAGGGATCTTCCCAAGAACTGACAAGTCCCTGATGTGCTTTTTCTATCAATTTTACACCCTGCCCAATCAGCATCGGAATAACCAATTAAATCAAATGTGGATCCCTTGGGGTACCAAAGGCCAAACTTAGGAGTATGAACTAAATATCTTAAGATTCGTTTTACGGCCCTAAGGTCAACTTCCTTAGGATCAGCTTGGAATCTTGCACACATGCATACGGAAAGCATAATGTCCGGTCGAGATGCACATAAATAGAGTAAATATCCTATCATCGACCGGTATACCTTTTGATCTACGGATTTACCTCCCGTGTCGAGGTCAAGATGCCCATTGGTTCCCATGGGTGTCTTGATGGGCTTGGCATCCTTCATTCCAAACTTGGTGAGTATGTCTTGAATGTACTTCGTTTGGCTAATGAAGGTGCCCTCTTGGAGTTGCTTGACTTGAAATCCTAAGAAATATTTCAACTCCCCCATCATAGACATCTCGAATTTTTGAACCATGATCCTACTAAATTCTTCACAAGTAGATTTGTTAGTAGACCCAAATATGATATCATCAACATAAATTTGGCATACAAACAAATCATTTGCAATTGTTTTAGTAAAGAGAGTAGGATCAGCTTTTCCGACTTTGAAGCCATTAGCGATAAGAAAATCTCTTAGGCATTCATACCATGCTCTTGGGGCTTGCTTGAGCCCATAAAGCGCCTTAGAGAGTTTGTAAACATGATTAGGGACTCACTATCTTCAAAGCCGGGAGGTTGCTCAACATAGACCTCCTCCTTGATTGGTCCATTGAGGAAAGCACTCTTCACGTCCATTTGATAAAGCTTGAAGCCATGGTAAGTAGCATAGGCAAGTAATATGCAAATTGACTCAAGCCTAGCTACGGGTGCATAGGTTTCATCGAAATCCAAACCTTCGACTTGGGAGTATCCCTTGGCCACAAGTCGAGCTTTGTTCCTAGTCACCACTCCATGCTCATCTTGCTTGTTGCGGAAGACCCACTTGGTTCCTACAACATTTTGATTAGGACGTGGAACTAAATGCCATACCTCATTCCTTGTGAAGTTGTTGAGTTCCTCTTGCATTGCCAACACCCAAACCGAATCCCTTAATGCGTCTTCCACCCTGTATGGCTCAATAGAAGACACAAAGGAGTAATGTTCACAAAAATGAGCGACACGAGATCGAGTGGTTACCCCCTTATGAATATCGCCGAGGATGGAGTTCACGGGGTGATCTCGTTGTATCGCTTGATGGACTCTTAGGTGCGGCGGTCTTGGACCCTCATCATCTTCATTGTCTTGATCATTAGCATCTCCCCCTTGATCATTGTCCTCCTCTTGAGGTGGCTCATCTTCTTGATCTTCATTTTCATCTTCTTGAGCTTGGTCCTCATCTTGAGTTGGTGGACATGCTTGATTTGAAGATGATGGTTGATCTTGTGCATGTGGAGGCTCTTCGGATTCCTTAGGACACACATCCCCATTGGACATGTTCCTTAGCGTGACGCATGGAGCCTCTTCATCATCTAGCTCATCAAGATCAACTTGCTCTACTTGAGAGCCGTTAGTCTCATCAAACACAATGTCACAAGAAACTTCAACTAGTCCAGTGGACTTGTTAAAGACTCTATATGCCCTTGTGTTTGAATCATAACCAACTAAAAAGTCTTCTACAGCCTTAGGAGCAAATTTAGATTTTCTACCTCTTTTAACAAGAATAAAGCATTTGCTGCCAAAGACTCTAAAATATGAAACATTGGGCTTTTTACCGGTGAGGAGTTCATAAGATGTCTTCTTGAGGATTCGGTGAAGGTAGAGACGGTTGATGGCGTAGCAAGCAGTGTTGATTGCTTCCGCCCAAAACCGATCCGAAGTCTTGTACTCATCAAGCATGGTCCTCGCCATGTCAAGTAGAGTTCTATTCTTCCTCTCCACTACACCATTTTGTTGAGGTGTGTAGGGAGAAGAGAACTCATGCTTGATGCCCTCATCCTCAAGTAAGCCTTCTATTTGTGAGTTATTGAACTCCGTCCCGTTGTCGCTTCTAATCTTTTTGTCCTTAAGTCGAACTCATTTTGAGCCCGTCTCAAGAATCCCTTTAAGGTCTCTTGGGTTTGAGATTTTTCCTGCAAAAAGAACACCCAATTAAAGCGAGAATAATCATCCACAATAACTAGACAGTACTTACTCCCGCCAATGCTTATGTAAGCGATCGGGCCGAATAGGTCCATGTGGAGTAGCTCAAGTGGTCTGTCAGTCGTCATGATGTTCTTGTGTGGATGATGAACACCAACTTGCTTCCCTGCTTGACATGCGCTACAAATCATGTCTTTCTCAAAATGAACATTTGTTAGTCCCAAAATGTGTTCTCCCTTTAGAAGTTTATGAAGATTCTTCATCCCAACATGGGCTAGTCGGCGATGCCAGAGCCAACCCATGTTAGTCTTATCAATTAAGCAAGTGTCGAGTTCAGCTCTATTAAAATCAACTAAGTATAGCTGACCCTCTAACACTCCCTTAAATGCTACTATATCATCACTTCTTTTAAAGACAATAACACCTATATCCGTAAAAAGACAATTGTAGCCCATTTTGCATAATTGAGAAACATAAAGCAAATTGTAATCTAAAGAATCTACAAGAAAAACATTGGAAATAGAATGGTCAGGAGATATAGCTATTTTACCAAGTCCTTTGACCAAACCTTGATTTCCATCCCCGAATGTGATAGCTCTTTGGGGATCATGGTTTTTCTCATATGAGGACAATATCCTTTTCTCCCATGTCATATGGTTTGTGCACCCGCTATCGATGATCCAACTTGAGCCCCCGGATGCATAAACCTACAAAACAATTTAGGCCTTGTTCTTAGGTACCCAAACGGTCTTGGGTCCTTTGACATTAGAAACAAGCACCTTGGGTACCCAAACACAAGTCTTTGAGCCCTTGTGTTTGCCCCCAACATATTTGGCAACTATTTTGCCTGATTTGTTAGTTAAAACATATGATGCATCAAAAGTCTTAAATGAAATGTTAGGCTCATTTGATGCAATAGGAGATTTCTTTTTAGGTAATTTAACATGTGTGGATTGCCTAGAGCTAGATGCCTCACTCTTATACATAAAAGCATGATGAGAGCCAGAGTGAGACTTCCTAGAATGAATTCTCCTAATTTTGTGTTCGGGATAACCGGCAGGGTATAAAATGTAACCCTCATTATCCTAAACCATGGGAGCTTTTCCCTTAACAAAGTTAGACAATTTCTTAGGGGCATTAAGCTTGGATTGCCTCCCTGTTGGAAGCCAATGCCATCCTTAATGCCAGGGCGTCTCCCACTATAGAGCATGCTTCTAGCAAATTTAAAATTTTCATTTTCTAAGTCTTGCTCATTAATCTTAGCACTAAGTTGAGCTATGTGATCATTTTGTTTTTTAATTAAAGCTAGGTGATCATGAATAGCATCAACAATAATATTTCTACATCTAGTGCAAATAGTAACATGGTCAATGGTAGATGTAGAGGGTTTGCAAGTATTTAATTCAACAATCTTAGCATGTAAAATAGCGTTCTCATCTCTAAGATTGGAAATAGAAACATTGCAAACATTTAAATCTTTAGCCTTAGTAATTAATTCTTCATTCTCAATTTTAAGGCTAGAGAGAGATGCATTCAACTTGTCAATCTTAGCAATTAAATTAGCATTATCATTTCTAAGATTAACAATTGAATCATCACAAATATCTAATTTCTCAACCTTAGCAAACAATTTAGCATTTTCACATCTAAGGTTGGAAATAGTGTCATGGCAAGTGCTTAGCTCACTAGTTAATTTCTCACATTTTTCTATCTCCTAAGCATAAGCATTTTTAACTTTAACATGCTTCTTATTTTCTTTGATTAGGAAGTCCTCTTGGCTATCCAAGAGTTCATCCTTCTCATGAATAGCACTAATCAATTCATTCAATTTTTCCTTTTGTTGCATGTTTAAGTTGGCAAAAAGGGTGAGCAAATCATCCTCGTCATCACTAGAGCTAGCCTCATCACTAGATGTTGCATATTTAGTGGAAGCTCTAGATTTTACCTTCTTATTTTTGTCGTCTTTTGCCATGAGACACTTGTGGCCGACGTTGGGGAAGAGAAGACCCTTGTTGACGGCGATGTTTGCGGCATCCTCGTCGGAGGAGGAGTCGGTGGAGCTCTCATCGGAGTCCCACTCCCGGCAAACATGGGCATCGCCGCCCTTCTTCTTGTAATATTTCTTCTTCTCCTTCCTTCTCCCCTTCTTGTCGTCGCCCCTGTCACTATCACTTGATAATGGACATTTAGCAATGAAATGACCGGGCTTACCACATTTGTAGAAAACCTTCTTGGAGCGGGGTTTGTAATCCTTCCCCCTCCTTTGCTTGAGGATTTGGCGAAAACTCTTGATGATGAGCGCCATCTCCTCGTTGTCGAGCTTGGAGGCGTCGATGGGGAGTCTACTTGAAGTAGACTCTTCTTCTTCTCCTCTGTGGCCTTGAATGCGACGGGTTGCACCTCGGGTGTGGAGGAGGCGTCTTGCTCGATGATTTTCTTGGAGCCTTTGATCATCAATTCAAAGCTCACAAATTTTCCTATTACTTCCTCGGGAGACATTAGTTTATATCTAGGATCACCACAAATTAATTGAACTTGAGTAGGGTTAAGAAAAAAGAGTGATCTAAGAATAACCTTGACCATTTCATGGTCATCCCACTTTGTGCTCCCGAGGTTGCGCACTTGGTTCACCAATGTCTTGAGCCGGTTGTACATTGCTTGTGGCTCCTCCCCTTGATGAAGCATGAAGCGACCGAGCTCCCCCTCGATTGTTTCTCGCTTGGTGATCTTGGTCACCTCATCTCCTTCGTGCGCGGTCTTGAGCACGTCCCAAATCTCTTTGACACTCTTCAACCCTTGCACCTTATTATACTCCTCTCGACTTAGAGAGGCAAGGAGTATAGTTGTGGCTTGGGAGTTGAAGTGCCGGATTTGAGCTACCTCGTCCGAGTCAGCCTTCATCCCCCACGGATGGTTCCTGCGCACCAAACTCAACAATGTCCCAAATACTAGCGTGGAGTGAGGTTAGATGGTGCCTCATTTTATCACTCCACATGCAATAATCTTCACCGTCAAAAACCGGTGGTTTGCCTAATGGGACGGAAAGTAAAGGGGTGTGTTTGGAAATACGAGGATAGCATAAGGGAATCTTACTAAACTTCTTGCGCTCATGGCGCTTAGAAGTGATGGAAGGCGTGTCAGAGACGGAGGTGGAGGGCGATGAAGAATCGGTCTCGTAGTAGACCACTTTCTTCATTTTCTTCTTCTTGTCGCCACTCCGGTGCGACTTGACGCGGGGAGGTGATTCCTCCCTCTTCTTGTTGCCGGACTCTCCCGATGGAGCCTTCCCGTGGCTTGTGGCGGGCTTCTCGCCGGTCACCATCTCCTTCTTGACGTGAGCTCCCGACATCACTTCGAGCGGTTAGGCTCTTAATGAAGTATCGGGCTCTGATACCAATTGAAAGTCGCCTAGAGGGGGGTGAATAGGCAAATCTGAAATTTATAAAGTTTAAGCACAACTACAAGCCGGGGTTAGCGTTAGAAATAAAAGTGGGTCCAAAAGTGAGGGCAAAAACAAATCACAAGCGAATAAGAGCGGATGACATGGTGATTTGTTTTACCGAGGTTTGGTTCTTGCAAACCTACTCCCTGTTGAGGTGGTCACAAAGACTGGGTCTCTTTCAACCCTTTCCCTCTCTCAAACGGTCACTTAGGTTGAGTGAGCTTCTCTTCTCAATCAATTGGGACACTTAGTCCCCGCAAGGACCACCACACAATTGGTGTCTCTTGCTTTGATTACAATGATCTTGGGAACAAGAATAGAGGAAGAAGAAAAGCGATCCAAGCGCAAGAGCTCAAAAGAACACAAAAGTCTCTCTTTGTAGTCACTAATTTGTTTGGAGTGATTCCAGACTTGGGAGAGGATTTGATCTCTTTGTTTGTGTCTTTGAATGAAGTCTAGAGCTCTTGTATGAGGTTTGATGGCTGAAAACTTGGATGCATTGAAGTGTGGTGGTTGGGGGTATTTATAGCCCCAACCACCAAAATGGTCGTTGGGGAAGGCTACTGTCGTATGGCGCACCGGACAGTCCGATGCGCCACCGGACACTGTCCCATGCGCCAGCCACGTCACCCAACCGTTAGGGTTCGACCATTGGAGCTTCTGACATGTGGGCCACCGGACAGTCCGGTGGTGCACCGGACAGGTCCTGTTCACTGTCCGGTGCGCCATCTGACGCCTGCTCTGACTCTGCGCGCGCAGTTGGCACTGTTCATTGTTCACTGTAGCCGTTGCAGACGACCGTTGGCGCAGGTAGCCGTTGCTCCGCTTGGCACACCGGACAGTCCGGTGAATTATAGCGGAGTGACTCCCAGAATTCCCGAAGGTGACAAGTTTGGAGTTGATCTCCCTGGTGCACCGGACAGTCCGGTGCGTCAGACCAGGGCAGCCTTCAGTTGTCTTTTGCTCTTTTTATTTGAACCCTTTCTTGGACTTTTTATTAGTTTGTGTTGAATCTTTGGCACCTGTAGAACTTATAATCTAGAGCAAACTAGTTAGTCCAATTATTTGTGTTGGGCAATTCAACCACCAAAATCATTTAGAAAAAGGTGTGAGCCTATTTCCCTTTCAGTTACCAAGATTGATAAACTCGAGCATATCTTCTTCAAACGACATATCTAGTGACGTTCAACTAGTATAAGTCATGAAACATGGTTATTTAATTTCCTTCAACTCATATTCCTTCTTTAGCTCAAATTGGCTCCAAAACAGTGAATTTTTGAAACTAAGCTATCCAATCTCTTTAGATGAATCAACTATGTTCCTAGGGGTATTCAGAACTTATCCAAAGTGTAGAACCACTGCTAGTTCATCTATTCCAAATTTTACTCCTTTTTGGTTGGATTTGAGCTATTTCTGACTTGGAAACTCTAAGTTTGATCATATGAACCTATGAATGAAAGACTTGGCAAACTAGTTAGTCCAAAAGATTGTGATGGTCATCAAGCACCAAAATTAATATAGAAAAATGGTTTAAGGCCATTTCCCTTTCAATCTCCCCTTTTTAGTGATTGATACCAACACACAAACAAAGCAAATTTGAAGAAGTAAATTGTAACTAGTTTGCAATATGGTCAAGTGTTCATAAGACACTAAGTAGAAGCAGTTCTAAGAGAATATGACATTTTTATATGATTAACATTTTGGACCACATTTGCACCACTTGCATTGATTTTGCAAACTTTTTGATAAAAAGTTTTCAAGGTCATTTGCTTTTGGCTAAAAGTATAAGAATTAAATTTTCACAACCATTTCTAAGTTTTGAAGAATTATCCCCTTTCTTAGATGCTTTTGCTTTGGCCAAATAAATGCTCCCCTGAATAAATTCTCCCCTTTTGGTACGAAAACATTTTTCCTACTCTTAGCTATCAAGAGGATTTTCTCAAATGAAAGAGTACCAATTTGGAAAACTAAAAAGTTTTGAAAACAAGGTGGTGGTGCGGCGTTGGGGGCCTATCTTTGCTGAAGGCCCTCATTTAACCTTCACTTCGACATGAAAATTGTGTTTCAGGTACACTTCAATCAATGGACGAAGCTAGCCTTCGACTGAAATAACATATAAAGAAGCTTCGCTTATGCACACAGATAATGAAGGTGTGAGCCGAAGATGATATCTTTGACGAGGTGAGAAAGGCTTCGAGCACAAGCCAACGGAGAAGTTTCCTTGCGACGAAGGCTGAGCCCTACACAGTGAAGGAAGGAGAAAATACACTAAAAATGGTTTAATGACATTTCCCTTTCATTCGCAAAATCTAAAGACAATCAAAGCACGTTTTGTGGAGCGACACTACCGCACCTAGGTACTAACAGACTTTAGTCCAGCACTGCTGAAAGGGAAATGTGCCCTTGGACCATTTCTATAAGTATTTTGGTGATTAGATGCCCAACACATTAATTGAGTTCTTATGTGCAAAATGTGTGAAGAGTGCAAATCAAAGCATAAGGTATGTTTCTAGACTTAGTATATTAGTTTGTATACTAATGTGTTTGTCTAAGTGCTGGAAACAGTGACAAAAGAAGAAGAAAAAAAAGGAAAAGAGTTGGCTGTGTGCAGCCAACACCAACTCTAGCCAGGCACACCGGACTGTCCGATGGTGCACCGGACAGTGTCCAGTGCGCCAGGCTGGCCGGCGGTGAATCGGCTGCTCTCGATAAAACATAGAGGCATACGACTATAATTCACCGGACTGTCCCGTGGTGCACCGGACTGTCCGGTGAGCCAACGGTCGCCAGCGCCAACGGTCGGCTGCGCAATCCGCGGGCGACGCGTGGCCCACAACAACGGTCGGTTGGGCACATCGAACTGTCCGGTGTGCACCGGACAGTGTCCGGTGCGCCAACCGACCCCGACGACCAAAGGTCGGATGCGCCACATATAGAAGGAGATCGCGCACCGAACAGCTACAGTGACTGTCCGGTGGTGCACCGGACTGTCCGGTGCACCATCCGACAGAAGGCAAGTTTGTCCTTCCAAGTTGGCCTCCAACGGCTCCTAGCTGCCTTGGGGCTATAAAAGGGACCCCTAGGCGCATGGAGGAGAATACCAAGCTTACAAGAAACATTCTAAAGCTCCCAGACTCCGACTCCACGCATTTGATTCTCTGTGTTAGCGATTTGAGCTCCATTTGAGTTGCGAACTCCGTGTGTTGTGTTTCGAGCTCAAGTTGTGACTTGTGTGCGTGGTTGTGCTGCGGATTTGAGTCTTGTGTGTGTTGCTCTCCCAACCTTACTCTGTGACTTCTTTGTGATCTCTATTGTAAGGGCGAGAGACTCCAAAAGATTCCTCGCAAACGGAAAAAATACTCTAAAGGAAAAGACCATGGTATTCAAGTTGATCATTGGATCTCTTGAAAGAGGTTGAGTGCAACCCTCGTCCATTGGGACGTCACAACGTGGGAGTAGGCAAGTGTTACTTGGCCGAACCACGAGATAAAAATCGTATGTCTCGTGCGTTGCTTATTGTGATTGCTTTGTTCGCACGAGCGCGTTCCTTAGCCACTTGATTTCAGTAACACCTTGATAATTAAGTTTATGGCTATTTAGTGTTTAATTTTACAGGATCACCTATTCACCCCCCCTCTAGGTGCTCTCAATTGGTATCAGAGTTGTACTCTTCATCTAAGGGACTAACCGACCGAAGAGATGGATCCTAAGGGAAAGGGGATGGTGGTCAATGACAAGGAGAAGGAGTCCCTCTTCAACGAGCCAAGAGACGACAAGCCTACCGACTCTGGCTCAAGTCACAAGAAGAGAGACCGGAAGAAGAAGAGACGCATCAAGAAGATCATCTACTACGACAGTGATGCATCATCTTCTTCACCAAGAGACGACGACGACGACTCTTCGTCAAAAAAGAAAACGGTTAATCAAAATTATTCTTTTGATTATTCCCGTATTCCGTACAATGCAAATGCACATCTACTTTCTATTCCTCTTGGAAAACCTCCACACTTTGATGGAGAAGACTATTCATTTT
Organism: Zea mays; assembly: GCF_902167145.1. Classification (NCBI taxonomy): domain Eukaryota; kingdom Viridiplantae; phylum Streptophyta; class Magnoliopsida; order Poales; family Poaceae; genus Zea; species Zea mays. The sequence goes on along the minus strand of NC_050098.1, from coordinate 131,662,453 downwards.
GGAGCCATAAAATGCGTAGTCATCTATTTTCTCTCCATTCTAGTATTTGGGAAATTGTCAGAAGTGGAATGCATTTTGATAGCACTGGTAACCCTATGATTATTAATGAGCAAATCCATAAAAATGTCCAAGCTACTATTGTGTTGTTAGCATCTCTTTTGGACAATGCCAAACAAACCCGGGATACCCTCAAGATATCACATGAGGGAAATGATGCCACTATGATCACAAAGATAGAACTAGTGGAAGGAGAGTTGGGGAGGTTCGTGATGATCAGGGGAGAGGAGCCAACTCAGACCTACAACAGGCTCAAGACCCTAGTCAACAAGATCCGAAGCTACGGAAGCACAAGATGAACGGATCATGATGTCGTCTGACTCATGCTAAGGTCATTTACTGTAATTGACCCCCATCTTATCAATCTTATTCGTGAAAACCCCAGGTACACCAAGATGACGCCCGAGGAGATCCTCGAAAAATTTGTGAGCGGGCGCATGATGGTGAAGGAGGCTCGATACATGGATGATGCACTAAATGGTCCACTACCCGTGTACGAGCCATAACTCGTTGTTGTCAAAGCAACAAGCAGCAGGGAGGGGCTACCAAGCAACGTGGCACAAGTGGAGGCTGCCGGGCTAAATGAAGATGAGATGGCCCTCATCATCAAACGCTTCAAGACCGCGCTTAAAGGACGCAAAGAGTACCCCTCCAAGAATAAAACAAGGGGAAAACGCTCCTGCTTCAAATGCGGTAAGACTGGTCATTTCATAGCACAGTGCCCCGATAACGATAATGACAGGGACAAGAAAAGTACGGGAAGAAGGAGAAGAAGAAAAACTACAAGAAGGCGATGGGCGAGGCACATCTTGGAAAGGAGTGGGATTCTGACTGCTCCTCATCTGACTCCGACGATGAAGGATTGGCTGCCTCGGCCTTCGACAAGTCTTCGCTCTTCCCCAATGAACGTCATACATGTCTTATGGCAAAGGAGAAGAAGGTACATATTCGAGACTCCCCAAAGTACTCTTCTTCTAGTGATGAAGATTCTTCCGATGATGAAGTAGATTACTCTGGTTTATTTAAAGGTTTAGATAGAGCCAAAGTAGAGAAAATTAATGAATTAATTGATGCTCTAAATGAAAAAGATAGACTATTAGAAATGCAAGAGGACATTCTGTATGAGGAACATGACAAATTTGTTAGTGTGCAAAAATCTCTTGCTTTAGAAACTAAGAGAAATGAAATGCTATCTTCTGAGTTATTTGCTTGCCATGAATCTATCAATAGTTTAAAGAGTTTAAATGATGAATTAAATGCTAAGCTAGAGGAAGTAAATAAAACTAGTTCATGTGTGGAACATGTAGTTATTTGCAATAGATGCAAGGACTTTGATGTTAATGCTTGTGATGAACATCTTATTTCTATTGCCAAATTAAACAATGAGGTGGCAAGTCTTAATGCTCAACTTAAGACTTGCAAAGTTGATTTTGAAAAATTAAAGTTTGCTAGGGATGCCTACACTATTGGTAGACACCCCTCGATTAAGGATGGACTTGGTTTTTGAAAGGAAACCAAGAACTTAACAAGCCAAAAGGCTCCCATTCTCAACAAGGAGAAAGGAAAGGCCCCAATGGCTAGTAGTCCTCAAAGGAACCATGCTTTTATTTATGATAAGAAAATTGCTAGTCATTCTAATAAGAGTTATGTTCATACTGCTTACAATGATTCACATGCTATGTTTGCCTCTAGCTCTACTTTTGTGCATGGTAGAAGTAGGCCTAGGAGAAATCATGTTGTCCCTCATGTGCCTAGGAAAATGTACAATGAACCTTCTACCATTTATCATGCTTGCAATACTTCATTTGTACTTTCATGTAAGAACACAAAAGTAGTTGCTAAGAAGTTGGGATCCAAATGCAAGGGAGACAAGACTTGTATTTGGGTTCCAAAAGTTATTGTGACTAACCTTGTAGGACCCAACAAGAGTTGGGTACCTAAAACCCAAGAGTAAATTGCCTTGCAGGTTTATGCGTCCGGGGGCTCAAGCTGGATTATCGACAGCGGATGCACAAACCACATGACGGGGGAGAAGAAAATGTTCACCTCCTACGTCAAGAACAAGAATTCTCAGGATTCGATCATCTTTGAAGATGGCAACCAAGGCAAGGTCAAAGGATTAGGAAAAATAGCTATTACATCCGAGCATTCTATCTCTAATGTATTTTTAGTTGAATCGCTCGGGTATAATCTGTTATCTGTGAGTCAATTGTGTAACATGGGTTACAATTGTCTATTTACAAATATAGATGTATCTGTGTTTATAAGGAGTGATGGTTCATTAGCGTTTAAGGGTGTATTAGACGGCAAACTCTATTTAGTAGATTTTTCAAAAGAGAATGCTGATCTAGATGCATGCTTAATAGCTAAGACTAATATGGGCTGGCTTTGGTATTGCCCTCTAGCACATGTTGGGATGAAGAACCTTCATAAACTTCTAAAGGGAGATCATGTGTTAGGACTAACTGATGTCTGCTTTGAGAAAGACAGACCTTGTGCAGCATGTCAGGCAGGGAAACAGGTGGGAAGCACTCATCACAGCAAGAATGTGATGACAACATCAAGACCACTGGAGCTTCTTCACATGGACCTCTTTGGACCCGTTGCCTACCTTAGCATCGGGGGAAGTAAGTATGATCTTGTAATTGTTGACGATTTTTCCCGCTTCACTTGGGTATTCTTTTTGCAGGACAAATCAGAAACCCAAGGGACCCTAAAGCGCTTTCTAAGGAGGGCTCAAAGTGAATTTGAGCTAAAGGTGAAGAAGATAAGAAGCGACGACGGGTCCGAGTTCAAGAATCTACAAGTTGAAGAGTTTCTTGAGGAGGAAGGCATAAAGCACGAGTTCTCGTCTCCCTACACACCACAGCAAAACGGTGTGGTAGAGAGGAAGAACAGGACGCTTATCAACATGGAGAGAATGATGCTTGGAGAGTTCAAGACGCCCGAGCGGTTTTGGTCGAAAGCTGTGAACACAGCCTGCCACGCCATAAACCGGCTCTATCTGCATCACCTTCTCAAGAAGACCTCCTACAAACTCCTTACCGGTAACAAACCCAATGTCTCTTACTTTTGTGTATTTGTGAGCAAATGCTACATTCTGGTGAAGAAAGGTAGACATTCTAAATTTGCTCCCAAGGTTGTAGAAGGGTTTTTACTAGGGTATGAATCAAATACAAAGACGTATAGGGTCTTCAACAAATCATCAGGATTAGTTGAAGTCTCTAGCGACGTTGTATTTGATGAGACTAATGGCTCTCCAAGAGAGCAAGTTGATCTTGATGATATAGATGAAGATGAAGTTCCAACGGCCGCAATGCACACGATGGCGATAGGTGATGTGCGACCACAGGAACTACAGGAACAAGATCAGCCTTCTTCCTCAATGCTGGTGCATCCCCCAACCCAAGATGATGGACAGGTACCTCAAGAAGAGGAGCGTGATCAAGGGGGAGCACAAGAGGAACAGGTTATGGACGAAGAAGCACCACGGGTCCCTCCAACTCAAGTCCGAGCAACTGTAACACCCCGGGGTCCACCAACACCCCGGAATGCTACTAAACAACACTTCTGACATCTATATATACAATTTCGGCAGCATCCCCCTTGCAAAATTGCATAAATGAGGGGGCAACAGTGTATAAACATATATCATGACAAAAACATACTAAGTATTATTAGTCGGCTAGCAAAGAGAAGTTAAACATACGACATGAAGTGAATTAACTAGTGCGCACGACTAGTTAAAAAAACAAACTTACTTTGACAATAAGTTTCTAATTAAATCATGGCTGCGCCTGGGCAGCGTTATTATGAGGGTGAAAGTGGACGTGCTGCTACTCCCCTCATTCCCAACATGTATCAAGTACCTGCATTGAGTAATACAAGAGTGAGATGACACATCTCAGCAAGTAAAATAATATCAAACTGTTTAACCACATAAGAACATTGTTTTACCACCACTTGATTCCACAACCTTCTTATTACGAAGGTGCAGCATGTATACAACGTACAACACACCTAGTCACCACACCTCGCAGGTAGAAACCACAATAGTAACATAGTAATGTCACACTTCATATATACCTCATGAGTGCAAATGTCTGCAAATGCAAGGATGACTTCTGCCTTCATACCTCTAAGGATATGAAGCCGCATCGTACCCCTCCTCGGGCAACGTACGATGCTAAAAAATATACCGGTACGGTCGGACCATAAGATCACGACATAACTTCAAAATGCAAGATGGATGATGCGATGAGCATGTCATGCCTACAACACTTCATATAACGTGATTCAAAAAAATACTTCAACTTCATCCAAGATGGGAATCAACCACATATATCATTACCAAATTATGATCATCCACAATATTAGACAATTGAGAATTAATACTTCCAAACAAATAAACTTCATCATAGAATTCAATGATTAACTAACTAAAACTTATGCATACTCAATGTCAGGGAATAGGATGCAACCCAAACGGTAGCAACCACCACTGTATTTACTTGCCTTTACCGGAAGTTCGGGCAAATCCCTAAGTACGATCCGGAAGTCCACCACCTGTTTTTGACACACAACTTAGTGCACCAATTTCACATAATCAGGCTCATAAACGACGCCGCACCTACGCACAAACTCAAACCCCGCCGCGGGTTACATCTCTCCCCACACCCACCAAACTGCAGCGGCGCTGCTTAATAATTTCATAACTTTAAAATTATGACAGCAGTGGTAACAAACAAAAACTCCAGAGGCATATACATGAAATTCTCCACAAGTTTTGTATACAATTTAATTAAATTCTAACATCTAATTAGCCCAAAACAGTCCACAAGATGAACCCTGTAATCTGTTTTTTTGTCTTTTGGACAGCGACATACCCGGATTCAAACAGCGATATCTTTTAAAATATAATTCCAAATCAAGCACATAAGTACTTATTGGAAAGATAAGACAAAGCCCTACATGATTATCATACTGGTTAACACTAATTACCCACGAAAAATTCCCAGAAACTGCTAATACTACTGCTGTTCATCCACCTGAAAAATCTGTTTTTTTTGGACAGCAACATAACCGGATTCAAACAACGATATCTCCTAAATTATAACTCCAAATCGAGCGCATAAGTACTCGTTGGAAAGGTATGACAAAGCTCTACATGATTCTCCCACTGATCCCTACTAATTGCCCACGAAAAATTCCTAGAAATCACTAGAACTACTGCTGTTCGTCCACCCACTAAATTTCTGGACGGCACCTCTACCAAATCGCATAGGTAAACATGTAACCAATTGGATTGCAGCACAAATACAACAAAATGATCACGAAAATCACCTTGGGTTCCTCCTTTCATCCTTATTTTCTTCCTTCTTTCTCCCTCCAAACTCCCATGGAAGACTCGCACCCACACGACGGACACCAAGCGGGGAGGCTCCACCTTGGAGGGGAAGAGGTGGGGGGGCTAGGGTTGAGGGGTGGCGCTGCAATCACTTGGGGAAGAAGGAGAGGGATTGGGGCGGCTGCAAGAGTGGAAGAGAGAGGGGAGGGGCGGCCAAAGGGGTGGGGGAGTGAGAGGGAAACTAATGGGCTCCCCACCGCCGGATCGAGATCCACGGCCCAAACTCGCTATCACGTCTGCTCCCGACCCCAACGCACAAATCCAACAAGTATTCTACTGTTTTATTGGTGAATGCTTCCTAAAAAACTCCAACCCCAACTACACAGATCACGAAAGAAAAGGGAAAAATACATTTAACTTCTTTTCAAAAAATTGGGTATCACACTCTACCCCCTTAAAAAGAATTCGACCTCGAATTCCGACGCTTCTATCAGAACGACAAGGAAAGATCAATAAATCAACAAAACTCACACATAAAGAAAGGTTCGGGTACTTCTGCCGCATCAGCTCCTCAAGCTCCTAGGATTCTAAGATACGCAGCAGACGACACTCTAGAGTCTGGTCTTGCTACACAGGAATCGACTCTAGCTCGATTTGATGGTCTGGATTCCGCAAATACTTCCTCAACATAAAGACATGGAATATATGGTGTACTCTGATCATAAACTCCGACAATTGTAGGTGCTAAGCCGAGCTGCCAACTCGGGCTAAGATAGTAGACGGTCCTATATAACTCGGACAAAGCTTTCCTAACACCAAATCAACATTGACACATGCAAGTACTTCAATAAATATATATATATATGAATGCAATAGATAATGTGCTCAAATAGCCTAAACCAAACCTATCCAAATAAGAGTAACTTCAAAAGATCAATTTAATGCTTGCATATTTCTAGACAGCAGCACAACGGTTATTTGTTTTCCTCATAACTCACAAAATATTCATCCAATAGAAGTAAACTAGGACTTTATGGAAAGCTTACAAAGTCCACTATACCCTTGGTATTATCATCACCACAAGATTTGACACTTAGAAAGGCCAAACAATGCGAAACGTAAATTTTGTCCAGACTTGAACAGAATTCAACTACTCACTTCAAAAATCCATAATTGGAGTCTCAGTCATCCCATTCAGGCGCTCCTAGACTTTTTAGAAAGCCAGTAAAATTGTCTATATTTCATTTATAAACCTATCAGGTTAATTCAATGCATATCAAGATCAAAAGACATAAGAAAGGCTTTGCTGTCCAAATTTGGACAGATTCAAAGATTCCAATTAAAACAGATGTAGCTTAACTTATAGGTCACCAAAAAGGGTGATCCAAAATTTATTGGAAAGCTTAAGGAAAGTACTACCACTTCTTTATAATTTATAAGAACTGATTCGAAGTTTAACTTAGGCAAACAAGGTCAGTTTCGAAATCTGTACAGAATCTGGACAGATTCCAAGACTAGACTTGAGAAAAAATCATAACTCCTAACTACTAGACCTATGGTCATGAAATTTTACACAAGTAAGATGAAGAAGTTGGCTACAACTTTTTATATACAACACCTCTACCGAAAACATGGTGTAATTCATTGAACTAGCGGCATAACCAAAACTGGTCATGTAGTCCAAAACAGCAAGCAATAGATTTATTCAGGTTCTATACTCTTCTAAGATTAAGCGTTCATCGAAGGACTAATAACTTTAGGTTCTTCATTACGAGACACTTAGAGCCTACATAAGGGTAGAAGCAATATGCTTACTTTTTAAATCATTTTAAGCCTGATCTCAATCATGCAAGCAAGAATCAATGTAAGTATACTATGCCTGCCCATATATCCATCCAATAACTCAGACAATCTGCATCTCCACCTAGACTTCACACGACGTAACTATTTCATACTTACGCAAACACGCCAAGACCAGAAAACATGGCTTCACAACAATACGTACTGGCCTATTTAAATATCCCTCGCTATCTCTCTGTTTTAGCCCACGCTCCACATATACAATAACAAGATAACTATCACAACCACTACATCTATTCCCTCCCACCATACAACATAATTAACATGGATTGCGAAAGAGCTCACCATAACTAAACCAAACTCCCAAAGAAATATCCCTAAATAGAAAATTGACAATCAACAGCACAAATGCTCATTCTGTCTCTACCTCTTTCACTATAAAAGCCATGATAACAAAGAAATATTGTAAAATCATCTAAACTTCATGACCTACAACTTTTGTATTCAAAGGATAAACAAAGCTTTTTTTATCTCCATTTTTTTTTAATTTGGCTTGTAAGGTGACATACATGATCTGCCACCAGAACCTGACGGAACATGACCCATAAATTCAAAACCTCATAACTCTCTGCATCTAACAAAATTTTACAAATATAAACTCATTGAAAAGATTATAACATTCCCTAAAACTTTTATTATAATGAGTGTCTCAGAATTGGTTTCCAAACCGATAAAACAATGCAACTGCTTTGTTGCAAAACTGATAGGTTAGAAACAATGGACAACTAAAATTCAAAATACTATAACTCCTGCTATACTCAACTTAAAACTACAATGAACACGCGTTGGAAAAGTTTGGAAATTGTCCACGACTTTTGCAATAAAGTTCCACCCAAATTTATCTTTATAGCCCTCAACTCTGCATGACCTACAGCTAAACTCAGCCTGAGATACTGCACATCAGAGATTCGACTTATATCCGGACAACCACCTCTCCCAATCTATTTAACAGACAATTACAAGTAAATACCCATTAAAAGGTACTAAGAAAACTAAAAGTTTTTCTTAAAGAGAATTCCCAAATTTGGGCTCTGAAACTATCAAAACGCGGTCGATTTATTAGTGGTTTTAACGACACCTAAAGTTCAGACACAACGGTGCAACAACTTCAGAGTAGCCTAACTCCAATTATATGCAATGAAAATTACAAACCAATACTCTTTGGGAAGATCATGAAATTACTAAAACTTTCATAATCCAACAAAACCCAAAATTTACCGTATTCAATGTCTTTACTTCCGTACAAAATTAAGGCTGCTATAGGAAACCCATAACTCTCAAATGTTTAGACCAAACTGGGTGATTGAGCATCCTATGCAAAGATGAAGAAACCTACTATAAAACATTCTAGATAAGTGAAGCCTGATTCAGCCTCCAACTAATTTAAAATGACTCACAAAACAAAACAACACCTTACCCATAATAAAAAAACAATATAAAATAAAACCCAAGGCATTGGCAGGTGCGACCAACATTAGGATTTTCCACTACCAAATGGGGATGCAACTCCCCAAAGCCTTTAAGCAACACTTTACCTAATAGGTTAGAACACTAAGCACCACAATCAACGAATTCAACAACCTCATTTGTTAATGCCACTAAGGTCAAACATCCATGTATCGACAATGTATGAAACACCTAACATACCCGTCTCTAGCACTATAAAACATGGTTGTTATTACACTAGAATCCAACTATTAGAGCTCTCCACAACTATTCTGTTGACGTGAAGCAAATGGTGCTCATGTCATGTAACGTCTTTTCCTCCTCTCAAAAGAGATAAAATTTGCAATACTCATAAAGCAATGGAGGGATAACAAGAAAAACTAATGTACTTCTTGACACAGACTCATGCAAAAGCTTCATAAATATTACTTTCAATACTAAAATAATAACACGATACTATGCTCAACAGGAGTAATTGGACGTCCATAAGACAATCCACATAACCAAACTACCTTGATTAACCTCACATACAACAAAACCTACTATTACTGCACTTGAACAATTTGTACTTCGTGATATCACAGGATGCATTCAAAGTAGTAGACATACATGATCTATCAAACCATCATTCATATAAGAAAAATCTCAATCCGATGCAACAACCCCATCATTAAAGAGATCGATGACTAACAAACATAAGCAACTCCCAGTTAAGCATTGACTTCGTTTAAGATAAAGCAGTTCAAATAATGATTCAACAAGCATGCGTAGAGAAACTGCTCATAAAAAAATCAAACTGCCATACAATGTTGGCAAATAGAAAAAATATAAAACGGGTTGTCAATATCGCCCACATGACTAGCCTGCAACAACTAAAAAAATATGCATAGCCTTTATGGCTATTGAAACAAGCCATAGAAGGAAAACATGCACGACATAAAATCCACTTGAAACCACCCTATTTATTGTTAAAAATAAGGTTGCACATAATAAGAAAACCTATCAGGTAGACATGGTTGGACTTATCAATCTACGTCATGTCACAAATTCACTCGAGTTTTACCAGTCTAAAGATTTCATAGACATTACAACGTTGCATCTGCTCTATAGAGACAAACCAATTTTATACTAAGATCAAGTTAGCAAGTAGCCACACTAGCCTAAAAAAAGTGAGGCGCAAAGCATTGCACCCATGGAAATATTACATTGATAAGTTGGGTTGTAACCCAACAGTCAATCAAACTCAACAACACCATAAAACTACATTATATAGTGTTTTCACACTACACCAAGTCGGATTAGACCCACTATACACAAGCTCAATAAACAATTGGTCATATAAGTACAAGAACCCAAGAATCCTTTTGGGAAAAAACATCCACAATCAAGCATATAGAAATATATGATGGTAATAGCTCAGAGATTTGAAAACATTGCATCCCAAAAAAACATCATGACGATATGCATATAAAACAAGTACATTAGTAGCTTCACTTGCATAATATCTTCAATAACAACCACATCAAGAAACCAATACTAAATAGAAGTAACATATCATATCAAGCATTACGTCGTTAACGAAATACCCCATCAAACCATAAAGGGATTTGGAGTAAGGAAGTTCTAGTCATCTATACAATAAAATACTAATATGAAAGAGATATGAACCCATACCCTTCCTATATGTGCAAGTGTGTCAAATTTATCTTCAAATTGCGTAGAATCTAAAGCCTATCCTCTGATACCAACTGTAACACCCCGGGGTCCACCAACACCCCGGAATGCTACTAAACAACACTTCTGACATCTATATATAAAATTTCAGCAGCATCCCCCTTGCAAAATTGCATAAATGAGGGGGCAACAGTGTATAAACATATATCATGACAAAAACATACTAAGTATTATTAATCGGCTAGCAAAGAGAAGTTAAACATACGACATGAAGTGAATTAACTAGTGCGCACGACTAGTTAAAAAAACAAACTTCCTTTGACAATAAGTTTCTAATTAAATCATGGCTGCGACAGGGCAGCGTTATTGTGAGAGTGAAAGTGGACGTGCTGCTACTCCCCTCATTCCCAACATGTATCAAGTACCTGCATTGAGTAATACAAGAGTGAGATGACACATCTCAGCAAGTAAAATAATATCAAACTATTTAACCACATAAGAACATTGTTTTACCACCACTTGATTCTACAACCTTCTTATTACGAAGGTGCAGCACGTATACAACGTACAACACACCTAGTCACCACACCTCGCAGGTAGAAACCACAATAGTAACATAGTAATGTCACACTTCATATATACCTCATGAGTGCAAATGTCTGCAAATGCAAGGATGACTTCTGCCTTAATACCTCTAAGGATATGAAGCCGCATCGTACCCCTCCTCGGGCAACGTACGATGCTAAAAAATGTACTGGTACGGTCGGACCATAATATCATGACATAACTTCAAAATGCAAGATGGATGATGCGATGAGCATGTCATGCCTACAACACTTCATATAACATGATTCAAAAAAATACTTCAACTTCATCCAAGATGGGAATCAACCACATATATCATTACCAAATTATGATCATCCACAATATTAGACAATTGAGAATTAATACTTCCAAACAAATAAAATTCATCATAGAATTCAATGATTAACATAATTAAAACTTATGCATACTCAATGTCAGGGAATAGGATGCAACCCAAACGGTAGCAACCACCACTGTATTTACTTGCCTTTACCGGAAGTTCGGGCAAATCCCTAAGTACAATCCGGAAGTCCACCACCTGTTTTTGACACACAACTTAGTGCACCAATTTCACATAATCAGGCTCATAAACGACGCCACACCTACGCACAAACTCAAACCTCGCCGCGGGTTACATCTCTCCCCACACCCACCAAACTGCAGCGGCGCTGCTTAATAATTTCATAACTTTAAAATTATGACAGCAGTGGTAACAAACAAAAACTCCAGAGGCATCTACATGAAATTCCCCACAAGTTTTGTATACAATTTATAATTAAATTCCAACATCTAATTAGCCCAAAACAGTCCACAAGATGAACCCTGTAATCTGTTTTTTTGTCTTTTGGACAGCGACATACCCGGATTCAAACAGCGATATCTTTTAAAATATAATTCCAAATCAAGCACATAAGTACTTATTGGAAAGATAAGACAAAGCCCTACATGATTATCATACTGGTTAACACTAATTACCCACGAAAAATTCCCAGAAACTGCTAATACTACTGCTGTTCATTCACCTGAAAAATCTGTTTTTTTGGACAGCAACATAACCAGATTCAAACAACGATATCTCCTAAATTATAACTCCAAATCGAGCGCATAAGTACTCGTTGGAAAGGTATGACAAAGCTCTACATGATTCTCCCACTGATCCCTACTAATTGCCCACGAAAAATTCTCAGAAATCACTAGAACTACTGCTGTTCGTCCACCCACTAAATTTCTGGACAGCACCTCTACCAAATCGCATAGGTAAACATGTAACCAATTGGATTGCAGCACAAATACAACAAAATGATCACGAAAATCACCTTGGGTTCCTCCTTTCATCCTTATTTTCTTCCTTCTTCCTCCCTCCAAACTCCCATGGAAGACTCGCACCCACACGACGGACACCAAGCGGGGAGGCTCCACCTTGGAGAGAAAGAGGTGGGGGGGGCTAGGGTTGAGGGGTGGCGCTGCAATCACTTGGGGAAGAAGGAGAGGGATTGGGACGGCTGCAAGAGTGGAAGAGAGAGGGGAGGGGCGGCCAAAGGGGTGGGGGAGTGAGAGGGAGGGGGCGGCTAGGGTTTAGGGGGGGAAACTAATGGGCTCCCCACCGCCGGATCGAGATCCACGGCCCAAACTCGCTCTCACGTCTGCTCCCGACCCCAACGCACAAATCCAACAAGTATTCTACTGTTTTATTGGTGAATGCTTCCTAAAAAACTCCAACCCCAACTACACAGATCACGAAAGAAAAGGGAAAAATACATTTAACTTCTTTTCAAAAAATTGGGTATCACAGCAACGATCCAAAGAAATCACCCCGTCGATCAAATATTGGGTGATATCAGCAATGGAGTAACGACTCACTCACGTTTAGCTAATTTTTGTGAGCATTACTCGTTTGTCTCTTCTATTGAGCCTTTCAGGGTAGAAGAGGCCTTGTAGGATCCGGACTGGGTGTTGGCCATGCAGGAAGAGCTCAACAACTTCAAAAGAAATGAAGTCTGGAGCCTGGTGCCATGTCCAAAGCAAAACGTTGTGGGAACCAAGTGGGTGTTTCGCAACAAGCAAGACGAGCACGGGGTGGTGACAAGAAACAAGGCTCGACTTGTGGTAAAAGGTTATGCCCAAGTCGCAGGTTTGGATTTCGAGGAGACTTTTTCTCCTGTGGCTAGGTTAGAGTCAATTCGAATTTTGCTAGCCTATGCCGCTCACCACTCTTTTAGGCTATTTCAAATGGACGTGAAGAGCGCTTTCCTCAATGGGCCAATCAAGGAGGAGGTATACGTGGAACAACCTCCTGGCTTTGAGGATGACAGGTATCCCGACCATGTGTATAAGCTCTCTAAGGCGCTCTATGGACTTAAGCAAGCCCCAAGAGCATGGTATGAATGCCTTAGAGATTTCTTAATTGCTAATGCTTTCAAGGTTGGGAAAGCTGATCCCACTCTTTTCACCAAGACTTGTGATGGTGATCTTTTTGTGTGCCAAATTTATGTTGATGACATAATATTTGGTTCTGCTAACCAAAAGTCTTGTGAGGAGTTTAGCAGGGTAATGATGCAAAAGTTTGAGATGTCAATGATGGGCGAGTTGACCTACTTCCTTGGATTCCAAGTGAAGCAACTCAAGGATGGTACCTTTTTCTCCCAAACGAAGTACACTCAAGATCTTCTCAAGAGGTTTGGGATGAAGGACGCCAAGCCCGCGAAGACACCGATGGGAACCGACGGGCATGTTGGCCTCAACAAAGGAGGTAAGTCCATTGATCAAAAGGCATACCGGTCGATGATAGGTTCATTACTTTATTTATGTGCTAGTAGACCAGACATTATGCTTAGTGTATGCATGTGTGCTCGATATCAATCCGACCCCAGGGAATGTCACCTTGTGGCCGTTAAGCGAATTCTTCGATATTTAGTTGCTACGCCGTGCTTCGGGATCTGGTATCCAAAGGGGTCTACCTTTGACTTAATTGGATACGCATACTCCGATTATGCCGGGTGCAAGGTTGATAGGAAGAGTACATTAGGGACATGCCAATTTCTAGTAAGGTCCCTGGTGTCCTGGAGTTCCAAGAAATAGACATTTGTTGCCCTATCCACCGCTGAGGGCGAGTATGTTGCCACAGGACAGTATTGCACGCAACTACTTTGGATGAGGCAAACCCTCCGGGACTTTGGCTACAATCTGAGCAAAGTCTCACTCATATGTGACAATGAGAGTGCAATCCGCTTGGCGGATAATCCTGTTGAACACAGCCGCACTAAGCACATAGACATCTGGCATCACTTCCTGAGGGATCACCAGCAAAAGGGAGATATTGATATTTTTCATATCAGCACCGAGAACCAGCTAGCCGATATCTTCACCAAGCCGTTGGATGAGAAAACATTTTGCAGATTGCGGAGTGAGCTAAATGTCTTAGATTCACGTAACTTGGATTAATCAATAGCATACATGTGTTCTATGCCTTTGATCATGTTACTTTAAGCACTTACATTATCCGTTGTATATTTATGGTGCTCAAAGTTGTACAAGACCTCCCCGAACCTCACAAGTCCATATGCAAATGGTGCACATATTTAGGGGGAGATGTGCTACAACTTGACCCTTTGAGACTAACCTGTTTGTTTGAGTATACTTGATGTAGTCTCAAAGGTGCGTTGAAAGGGAAAGGTGAACTTGGACGATGCAAAGTCTTCCACTGCACTCCGGTATTAGTGTATTTAATTCCAAGTTCATACTTATACTCTCATTGCCTTTTGCTCTTAATTGATATTTTTAGTGAGGCAATGGGGTTAAAGGGCCAAAAATGATCCCGTTTTGGTTCTTAATGCCAAAGGGGGAGAAATTAAGGCCAAAGCAACTGGATCAGCCAACCACTTGAGAATTTTGAAAATAGTAGAGTTAGAATTTGTAATTTGTTCAAAATACTCTTATTGCAAAATTTGGTCTCTTATGGGGGAGAATTTTGATTATGGGAAAAAGAGAGAGTTTTTGGCACTTGATCAATTTTACTCTTGGAATATCTCTCGATTTGCCCAAACAAGTGTGTTTGACTTAGAGATAGGAAAAAGAATTTGATTTGCAAAAACAAACCAAGTGGTGGCAAAGAGTGATCTAAATATGCCAAAATCATTAGCAAAAATAATTTGGTCTTCAATTGTGTTGATGTTGCACTTCTTTGGTTGCTTTTTGATGTGTTGGCATGAATCACCAAAAAGGGGGAGATTGAAAGGGAAATGTGCCCTTGGACCATTTCTATAAGTATTTTGGTGATTAGATGCCCAACACATTAATTGAGTTCTTATGTGCAAAATGTGTGAAGAGTGCAAATCAAAGCATAAGGTATGTTTCTAGACTTAGCATATTAGTTTGTATACTAATGTGTTTGTCTAAGTGCTAGAAACAGTGACAAAAGAAGAAGAAAAGAAAAGGAAAAGAGTTGGCTGTGTGCAGCCAACACCAACTCTGGCCAGGCACACCGGACAGTGTCCGGTGCGCCAGGCTGGCCGGCGGTGAACCGGCTGCTCACGGGAAAACGCAGAGGCATACTGCTATAATTCACTGGACTGTCCGGTGGTACACCGAACTGTCCGGTGAGCCAACGGTCGCCAGCGCCAACGGTCGGCTGCGCAATCCGCGAGCGACGCCTGTCCCGCAGCAACGGTCGGTTGGGCACACCGGACTGTCCGGTGTGCACCGGACAGTGTCCGGTGTGCACCGAACAGTGTCCGATGCGCCAGATATGGAAGGAGATCGCGCACCGAACAGCTACAGTGACTGTCTGGTGGTGCACCTGACTGTCCGGTGCACCATCCGACAGAAGGCAAGTTTGGCCTTCCAAGTTGGCCTCCAACGGCGCGCTCCTAGCTGCCTTGGGGCTATAAAAGGGACCCCTAGGCGCATGGAGGAGAATACCAAGCTTACAAGAAACATTCTAAAGCTCCCAGACTCCGACTCCACGCATTTGATTCTCTGTGTTAGCGATTTGAGCTCCATTTGAGTTGCGAACTCCGTGTGTTGTGTTTCGAGCTCAAGTTGTGACTTGTTTGCGTGGTTGTGCTGCGGATTTGAGTCTTGCGTGTATTGCTCTCCCAACCCTTACTCTGTGCCTTCTTTGTGATCTCTATTGTAAGGGCGAGAGACTCCAAACTGTGGAGATTCCTCGCAAACGGAAAAAATACTCTAAAGGAAAAGACCGTGGTATTCAAGTTGATCATTGGATCACTTGAAAGGGGTTGAGTGCAACCCTCGTCCATTGGGACACCACAACGTAGAAGTAGGCAAGTGTTACTTGGCCGAACCATAGGATAAAAATCACGTGTCTCGTGTGTTGCTTATTGTGATTGCTTTGTTCGCACGAGCGCGTTCCTTAGCCAGTTGATTTCACTAACACCTTGATAATTAAGTTTGTGTCTATTTAGTGTTTAATTTTACAGGATCACCTATTCATACCCCTCTAGGTGCTCTCAACTGCCTACTCGGCTCTAAGGGGTTCCCTTTTGGTATTTTCTCTAATTTTTTGGGTTTCAAATCAAGTTCTTTTTATTATTATGGGTTCATAAACCTTTTAGGAACTTGGTTAGAACATTCAATCGATAATTGATTGAAGTGTTTCTGTTTGAACTTTTCTTGGAGCATTTTGGTGCTCTTACGAGTTGGGGCTAAGATTAGGGATCAAGTCAAGAGTGTTTCAGTACATAAATTTTATTGGCTTCCATTCATTACCTCTAGTAGTCTATTCAATCCTTCAGTCTGGTCATCTCTTAACGTTGTTTTCTTACTTAAAAATACTTGATCATTGCTATTTTCTGATATATATTACTTTTTATTTAGAATTTCTATCAGCTAATCTTACCTTGATCGCGAATCTAAGTGTGTAGAAGCTGTGTATTAGTTAATGCTGGTAGGTTTGTGTAGATTTACAATAGAACTTTTAGAAATTAAGTGGAATAGGGAAAGAGAAATAGAATTTCCCTATCTCTAACTTCATTTTTCATTGTTCGAGTAGGGGATCAAATCTATCCCACCCGTTATTTTTGTATCCCAACCCCATTTTCCATTTCAAAATGTCACCTCAGCGATTTTCAGTAATAAGATTCTACATGAACACATAATTTTTCATGAAAGCTAGTACTACCTCCTTTTTTAATTATTTATCGTCATGTAGTTCAGTTTTATGCTAACAGACATCAAATAAAAAAGAATGGGGGAGTATGTATCAATCTTGCTCATAGATCATTACTCTAACTTCCATGTATGCAAATAATTAAATACTAAGCATTGATATAAACAAGTCTATGTTTTGCAGTCGACGAGTATCCCTCCTCAAACCAAAACAAAATACACAATAGATAAGTATATACATTGTCTTCTTCGTTGCCCTTTCTTGTAAAATCTTAAAATTAATTGCAAAGCTTAACGCGAATGGATTCTACTAGCAATATTTCATATCTAGATTCTCTTTGGAAACTTTTTCTCTGCAGAATTAGAATCACTTAGGGTTAGTTTGGAAACTTAAATCTCCTCGGGGTAGGGTCGTATCGACATATAATTCAAGGCCCTGTACTAATTTTTTTAAAAGTTCAATGATATAGACTAATCTTGCCTATTAACAATGATTGAATTGTTAACATTTGAAAGGGTGTATGTGGGAAGTGGTTTACTAACGGTAACGAATCATCCTAGTGTCCAGATGCATACGTTGGTTACACTTCGCTAGCCAAAATGAGTTGCATAAGATATTGGCATTCGACAAACATAAAAACACCATGTTTTTTATTATCGAGCTAACTTAGCTAGATTTTCTACTTGTTATTGGATTATACACTAGCTAAACTATTGCTATCTAGCATTTTGGGGTCTTTATAGGGTCGGGCCCTGTCACAAGTACAAAGAAGCTCTGTAGTGGCTGTTGAAAACCTATTTATACTGGTGTTTTTTTGGTACCACCAGTGAAAATCAACATTTCCACTGGCGGTTCTTGTAACCAACAGCCAGTGGAGATAGCATTCTAGTGGTAGTTTTCTTTTTTTGGCCGCCAGTGGTAGTTTTCCTGCCTTTTTTCAAATTTTCAAACCAAAACTGAATTATATATATTTACAGACACAAACAAATATATATATATATAGATATTCATATTGAAAGCAACATGGAATTAAATTCTATCATACATTTGTATACATCAAAGTCTTGTGTTTACATCCATCACACATTCTACACATCGAAGCTTTCACCTAAGCTCTAATAACTATCTCGGCTAAGAGATAGTCTACTAATTTCTGTGAGTACTCTAAACTCTGGCCTAGCTAATGTACTAATAGCATCATGATATTTTCCTTTAACTAGAATGGCCTCTTTCAATATGAATGTGCATAGATCCTCAATTATGCCATATAATACACCTTCGGTCATGTTCTCCAGCTTTCCTCATTGAAATTCATGTAAAGAAAGTTTATAAACATCATATATTTGCACTCAATAACACATTTGCATCTTTAATGACATAAATACATACATCATTATTACTAATAATACCTAGCTAGGGTTTGTGATGTATCGTCTGTTTTGTCTCATGAACTCGCACACATAGAATCCACATAGAACAGATCCAGGTGGTTGCTTGTGGCACTACATAAGGGAGATTGATTATTTAGTTCCAACATTGTATAGTGGATGTATTCATAAATTCACATACTTACCAGCCATTTATAATGGATTTCTAGTGGCATGCGTTGTTTTGACATATCATACTTTCCACCTCTCATTTTATAGAATCTATAAGCCCTGTGATCTCAAATAGAATCACCATGTTATTCTCAAATTTTCATTGATTAAAGTATGCATGCACAGAAAAGGCTTACAACTCTAATATGCTGATGAATTTTACATAGGTCGAAGAGCCTTAATCCAAGGAGTCGAGCACCATCACCTTCCCAACCTTAGGATAAATGAGGAAGCATATCCAATGATCCCTGTACGAATCAAAATTATGATAAATGTGTATTAAAATTATTAATTTTATTTATGCTAATTCACACTTACTTAAAGTTGTACGGGGCCACTATGGCTTCCCTGTCTTGAAATTGAAGCATTGCGTGTCCTATGTAGGTGGCGTATCGAGCTTCAAAATCTTTCTACATATCTTGTATATGCTTCTCAACTTCTTCGTCCATCTTTCCTTTTAATTCTTCATTGTCTTTTCCAATTATGAAAGTGTGATTTTGCTCGGATATCTTTATTGGGTTGTATTACCCGATCCGTTTACCAGCATTAGCATCAGGAATGGTACCATAAAGGATCTATTGCTGATCATGTTGCATTCTGCAAGACACACATGCATGTCAACTATTGAAAATTTATACAACTCACTAAATGACACATATATGTGGAAGTATGAGTGACACTTATAATGCAAACACCGTTATGAGTTGCATGTCGAGTCTTTCAAGGTTCATCATTAACCACATGTCCTCGAATGCAATAAACGTGTTATCGCTTAAACCATAAAAAACATTTCCTTGTACATGTACACTGATGGTGTCGATGCCAATTGAAGATGCCCGCATGTACCAGTCATGCAACCTTTTAATACCAGCCGGGAGCTTCCTTAGTTTCTCAAAAGTAAGTAGAGGTCTGCCCGACACATATTTTTAGGCACATATTTATAATCTACCTTAGTTGTCTTCTTTATATTTATGGCCATCGCCTTAGCCTTTTTTGCTGACTTTTCGTGCTCGTCCAAATCAACAGTATGTGACGTGAAGCTCCGTGCAATCCCTAACAAAAAACTCGTTGTGCCATCAGTAGTAGTTTTACTCTTCTTTTTCTCATGCGGGACACAATTTTAGTATAGAAAATTTAGATTTCTTTGATGGTCATAGATCCATTGATGGTTGTGGAGAAGCTGGATCCCTTTGTGATGGCGTAGACAGTGGGTCACCAGGAGGATGAGGAGAAGAAGGTGGTGGAGTCCTGAATGGCGATGCTTGTGGTGGAGACGGTGGGTCAGAAAGAGGATGAGCAACAACATGTGAAGTTTGAGGAGGTGATGATGGAT
This sequence comes from Zea mays, assembly GCF_902167145.1. Lineage (NCBI taxonomy): Eukaryota > Viridiplantae > Streptophyta > Magnoliopsida > Poales > Poaceae > Zea > Zea mays. The sequence goes on along the minus strand of NC_050098.1, from coordinate 131,642,426 downwards.
GTACAATAGGAACTGCAGGTGATGAAATATGATTTGTTCTTTGTCATCAAATACAACAACATTTTTGCAGTCCATGCATGGACAATATATGTGCTTTGTCTTTGTTCTCCAAGCATGGTTCGTAGCGACATCAATAAACTTATGGATCTCGGATATGTATGATAGATCTAACCTTGATAAGTTATACATCCAAGATGTCCTCTCTATCATCACATGTAAAAAAGTAATATAAACACACAAGAACACAAATTGGCAAGAGAAACATAAACCAACATTTCCTAACAACTAAATATATCATGGATAAACAAAAAATTGTCAAAAGAAACATAAATCAACCTTTCTTACCAACCTTCTTCCAAAAAATAAAGATCAAAATCTTCCCCTTGTATTTTATGAAATATGATCGTCCAATGGAAGTTGGGCTGCGAGCTACAGCTCCTGTCGGGAAGGTTGAAGAGATGAAACCCTGTATCCAAAATATGGCTAAAATTGAGGAAAAATAAACAAAAGATGGCAAGAGAAACATAAACCAAACTTTCCTAGCTATACTCTTCTCTCTAACACATGGTGAAGACCTAGTTCCAAATGTAGCTAAAATTAAGCAAAAAATGAACAATAATTGACAATTGAAACATAATTAAACCAACCTTTCATAGCAACTAATAAAAACAATATTAATTACTAAACCTATCTTCCTCTCTCTCTCTCCATACAATATTCATTAAACAACTTAATATGTCATGGATAAACTGATTTGAGAACTAAACATGAAATGGGAGAGTGGATAGACAAAATCTAACCATATTAAACAACCTCATTTGAGGAAATATAGAAAATAACCTAGCTACACTCTTTCTCTCAAATGGTGTAACCCTAGATCCAAAATGTGGCTAAAATTGAGCTCTTGAACAAAAATTGATATTAGAAACATAAACCAACCTTTCTTAGCAACCTTCATCCAAAAAATGAAGATCAAAACCTCTTCCCTTGTATTTTGTGAAATCTGGACCTCCGGAATCATCTTCAATGGAAGTTGGTTGCGAGCTACAGCTCCTATCGGGGAGGAATAAGGGGTATTTATAGTACTAATGTCACTGGCGGTTAGCTTAAGGAACCGCCAGTGGAAGCCTATTTCTATTACACAACCGTCAGTGGAAATAGAGTATTTCCACTAGAGGTTGGTGTAACAGAACCACCAGTGGAAATTAAGAATCGCTAGTGGAAATGGAGTATTTTCACTGGCGGTTGGTGTAACAGAACCGCCAGTGGAAATAAGATTATCACTGGCGGTTCTGTTACACCAACCACCAGTGAAAATGAAGTATTTTCACTGGCGGTTGCGTTAAGAGAACCGCCAGTGGAAATATGTTTCCACTGGCGGTTTCTTAAGTCGGCCCCACCTAGCTATTTTCTTCGCTGACGTTTAATAACTGAAACCACTATTGGAAATTTGAACGTACCGACGGCTTTAGCTCTTTTCTACTAGTGTGTTATTGTGCACCGCCTGCACGTGCCCTCGCCCGGGCCTGCCTTTGGGATTCTCGGTGATTGAGTGGAAAGTGAGCTAATTTCCCCCCACAATCTCACGAATCCCGAAAGAGATTTAAGTTTCCAAACTAGGCATTAAGAGCTATTTGAATCCTATGAATTAAAATCAATATCTACAAAGTCTTTCCATTTTATTAAACTAGATTACTTTCGAATTCCTCTAGGAGCCAAACAAGGCTTTGTGGAATCGTTTGGCTAGCTCGCTGAATTCTTGAAACTAGAATTAAAATTAAGAAATCTCTAGAGTAGTAAAAACTAAAGTTGATTATAAGTAATTCTTTCTGAAATATTCCCATTCTTGTGGCATTTGGTTGCGATGGTAATGGTCTTTTGCACAATCCGAAACATTTCTTGCCGCCAAATACACTATAAATCAACAAGACAATAAATTTAATAAATACACTACAAATGAGTGAAAATATATGTCGACCTATGACATATAGTACTAGTTGGACTAGCAACCTTTTGGAAAGAGTTGCTCTAAGTACAACTATTTTATTGTGGTTTACATACGAAGGCCCATGTGTACAGTACGCCCGCTTACCTAAGGCCATGTTAACATGAAATCCACGATAAGCATGATGGAGTTAGTTAATGCTATTGTATGTCTTATTATAAGATATGCAATTTTAGAGTTTTAAGTTTTTATATTTAAAGTTGTTAATATGCTAAAAAAATATAAAATTTTTATTAGCATATTAATTGTGCACTAATGATGAAAATTATATCTTTCTTGTATGATATCAAATGAAGATATTTTCATATTAAAGTTATAACTATTAATGAGATTTACCATTTTTAGGATGTGTTTGAATGCACTAGAGCTAACCGTTAGCTTAAAAAACAGCAGGTGGAATTAGCTGGCTAACAAATAGGTAGCTAACTATTAGCTAATTTATTGAAAACAACTAATAGATAACTATTAGCTAGATTGTTTGGATGTCTTCAACTAGTTTTAGATGTTAACTATTAGTTCTATTGCATTCAAACATGGCCTTAGGTATGAGGTTTTTCATTTAAAATCATTAAGATGATAAAGAAAATAATATAAATTTTCAGGGGCATAGTTATGTATCAGCTTTATCTTTTTTTCTTATATGCTATTGAACAAATATACTTTCATATAAAACATGTAGCTTATCTATACCTTTCATTTAGAAGCATCTTTATCTGATATCATGCATCATCTCTTTGATTTATGACATCCTTGAGTTTTAGATGTTACTTTATAATAATTTTTAACCATCTTAACAACCTTGAATGAAAAAACTCAAAAACTCCAAGGTCGCACATCTCATTAAGAGTTATTAAGTCCATACAAAAAATATCTTCATTTAATAATGTATGGAAAATATTATTTTTTAAGACAACAAGCGCTTGTACAGTTGTACACGTGCTTTTTTACCATTTTAAAGATCTCAATTGGAAAAAGTTAAAATTGCAAAGCTTTAATTTTTTTCGAGATCTCCAATTAAAAAGAATCATATTTATCCAATTTTATAGGAAAAATATATAATCTTTTTTTCAAAGTTAAGTCTTGGCATGTTATTTTAGTTGGCGCGATAAAAGAGTGCTGCCATGCCAACAAGCGTAGCATGACAGGTTTTTCCACGTAGAGATCATCATCTAAAGCAAACAAGAAGGCATATATTTAAGTCCTCAAAATTAAAATAAGACCTAATTTAAAGTGTTTAGAGAAAAAAAATGTTTGCAGTTCCAACAATTGAGCCATATACCATATCATTAAAAAAATCATGTTATTTAAGAAATAAAATGTTAGAAGTAGTTACAAAATGAGGATAAGGCTCCGTGTTGGAATATGCCTCTAATTCCTTTTATATATTTGGAATATGTCTTGTAATATGCCTTGGAATATTTTTTCCTATACGCCTATAAATATAGTCCCTCTCTGTAACTTGTACTCTACGGTTAATAATGTATTTGTTTCCTCGTGGTTGTTTGCTCCTCCATATGGGAGGAGATTTTTTCACATAAATCTTTGTGTCTATTTTATTTCCTAACAAGTGGTATTAGAGCTAGGGTTAGACACATTTTTTTATCCACATTGTGGCCGCCGTCGGGTCGTTAACTTCAAAAAATTTTATTTCGATTTGATATTCCGAAGTTTGATGACAAAATTAGTTTTGCTATTTGGCAGATTCAGATGAAGGTTGTTCTTACCCAGTTGGTTGTTCAAAAGGCGTTGAAGACGCGACCTGCTGACATGACTGATGGTAAGTGGCAAGATATTGATGAGAGAGCTTTGTCCACCATACAGCAGAGTTTATCTTTTGATGTTCTGCGTGGATGTATCTTCTGACATGTGAATAGTGTAAGAAAAATCCGCAGCAACATTGTGTAAGAAATTGAAGGAGTTGTATATGACCAAGTGAAAGAGAAATAGGCTTACACCTTTTCCCATATGAATTTTGGTTGTTGAATTGCCCAACATAAACTAATTGGACTAACTAGTTTGCTCTAAATTATGAGTTATACAGGTGCCAAAGGTTCAACACAAACCAATATAAAGTTCAAGAAAGGGTTCAAACAAAAAGAGCAAAAGGCAACCGAAGTGTGCCCTGGTCTGGCGCACCGGACTGTCCGGTGTGCCACCGGACAGTGTCCGGTGCACCAGGGAACCCAACTCCGAACTCGCCACCTTTGGGAATTCTGGGAGCTGCTCCGCTACAATTCACCGGACTGTCCGGTGTAGCACCGGACTGTCCGGTGTGCCAGCGGAGTAACGGCCACAAAGCGCCAACGGTCGTCTGCAACAGTACAGTAAAAGTGAACAGTGCGCGCCTGCGCGCAGAAGTCAGAGCAGCGCCAGAAGGCGCACCGGACAGTGAATAGTGACTGTCCAGTGCAGCACCGGACTTTCCGGTGACCCAATTGTCAGAAGCTCTAACGGTCAGAACCCAACGGCCTGGTGACGTGACTGGCGCACCGGACAGTGTCCGGTGGCGCACCAGACTGTCTGGTGCGCCACGACAGCAGTCTCCACCAACGGTTCTTTTGGTGGTTGGGGCTATAAATACCCCCCAACCACCACACTTCAATGCATCCAAGTTTCAGCCATTTGCATTCAATACAAGAGCTCTAGACTTCATTCCAAGACACAAACAAGAGATCAAATCCTCTCCCAAGTCCAAAGTTCATTCCAATCAAATAGTGACTAGAGAGAGTGACATTTGTGTCCCTTTGAGTTCTTGCGCTTGGATTGTTTTTCTTCTTCCTTCTTTCTTGTTTCCAACTCAATTGTAATCAAGGCAAGAGACACCAATTGTGTGGTGGTCCTTGCGGGGACTTTGTGTCCCGATTGATTGAGAAGAGAAGCTCACTCGGTCTAGGTGACCGTTTGAGAGAGTGAAAGGGTTGAAAGAGACCCGGTCTTTGTGACCACCTCAACGGGGAGTAGGTTTGCAAGAACCGAACCTCGGTAAAACAAATCATCGTGTCACACTCTTTATTTGCTTGTGATTTGTTTTCACCCTCTCTTTTCGGACTCGATTTTAATTCTAACGCTAACCTCGGCTTGTAGTGTGTGCTTAACTTTATAAATTTCAGAGTCCGCCTATTCACCCCCCCTCTAGGCAACTTTCAATTGGTATCAGACCTCGGTACTTCATTAGAGCCTAACCGCTCGAAGTAATGTCGGGAGCATCCGCCAAGAGGGAGATCGGGACCGGCGACAAGTCCGCAAGCTCGGGGAGAACGCACTCAAGGGAGTCCGCCCACAAGCACAAGGAGGAATCCTCTTCCTCCATCAAGTCCCAATGGAAGGGTGACAAGAAGAAGAAGATGAAGAAGGTGATCTACTACGAGATCGACTCTTTGTTACCCTCCACCTCCGGCTCAGAATCGGCATCCGCCACTTCTAAGCGCCATGAGTGCAAGAAGTATAGTAAGATGCCCCTTCGCTATCCTCGCATTTCAAAACGCACTCCATTACTTTTCGTCCCATTAGGCAAACCACCTATGTTTGATGGTGAAGATTATTCTATGTGGAGTGATAAAATGAGGCATCACCTAACCTCACTCCACAAAAGCATATGGGATATTGTTGAGTATGGAGCGCAGGTACCAAAGGAAGGGGACAAGGATTATGATTCGGAGGAGGTCGAACAAATCCAATACTTCAACTCCCAAGCCACTACTATACCCCTCGCCTCTCTAAGTCGAGAGGAGTATAATAAGATGCAAGGGTTGAAGAGTTCAAAGGAGATTTGGGACGTGCTCAAGACCGCGCACGAAGGAGACGAGGTGACCAAGATCACCAAAAGGGAGACGATCAAGGGGGAGCTCGGTCGATTCATGCTTCACCAAGGGGAGGATCCACAAGAGATGTACAATCGGCTCAAGACCTTGGTGAACTAAGTGCGCGACCTCGGGAGCACCAAATGGGATGACCATGAGATGGTCAAGGTTATTCTTAGATCACTCGTTTTTCTTAACCCTACACAAGTTCAATTAATTCATGGTGATCCACGGATAAACTAATGTCTCCCAAGTAAGTGATAGGAAAATTTGTGAGCTTTGAATTGATGATCAAAGGCTCCAAGAAAATCATCGAGCAAGGCGCCACCTCCACACCCGAGGTGCAACCCATCGCATTCAAGGCGACAGAAGAAGAAAAGAAGGATTCTACACCAAGTAGGATTCCCGTCGACGCCTCCAAGCTCGACAACGAGGAAATGGCGCTCATCATCAAGAGCTTCCGCCAAATCCTCAAGCAAAGGAGGGGGAAGGATTACAAACCCCGCTCCAAGAAGGTTTGCTACAAATGTGGTAAGCCCGTTCGTTTTATCGCTAAATGTCCTTTGTCTAGTGATAGTGACAGGGGCGACGACAAGAAGGGAAAGAGAAGAGAAAAGAAGATGTACTACAAGAAGAAGGGCGGCGATGCCCATGTTTGCCGGGAGTGGGACTCCGACGAGAGCTCCACCGACTCCTCCTCCGACGAGGACGCCGCAAACATCGCTGTCACCAAAGGCCTTCTCTTCCCCAACGTCGGCCGCAAGTGCCTCATGGCAAAGGACGGCAAGAAGAAGAAGGTAAAATCAAGATCCTCCACTAAGTATGCAACCTCTAGTGATGAGGATAATTCTAGTGATGAGGAGGATAACTTGCTCACTCTTTTTGCCAATCTTAACGTGCAACAAAAGGAGAAATTAAATGAATTGATTAATGCTATTCATGAGAAGGATGAACTCTTGGATAACCAAGAGGACTTCCTTATTAAGAAAAATAAAAAGCATGTTAAGGTTAAAAATGCTTATGCTCTAGAGGTAGAAAAATGTGAAAAATTAACTAGTGAGCTAAGCACTTGCCATGATACTATTTCTAGCCTTAGAAATGAAAATGCCAAAATGATTGCTAAGGTTGAGAAATCAAATGTTTGTGATGATTCTATTGTTAATCTTAGGAATAATAATGCTAGTCTAATTGCTAAGATTGACATGTTGAATGAATCTCTTGCTAGCCTTAAGAATGAGAATGAAAAATTAATTACTAAGGCTAAGGAACTAGATGTTTGCAATATTTCTATTACCAATCTTAGAGATGAGAATGCTATTTTACATGCTAATATTATTGAATTAAATGATTGCAAGCCCTCTACATCTACGGTTGATCATGTTTCTATTTGCACTAGATGTAGAGATGTTAACATTGATGCTATTCATGATCACATTGCTATGATTAAACGACAAAATGATCATATAGCTAAATTAGATGCTAAAATTGCCGAGCATGAACTAGAAAATGAGAAATTTAAATTTGCTCGTAGCATGCTTTATAGTGGGAGACGCCCTAGCATTAAGAATGGCATTGGCTTCCAACAGGGAGACAATGTCAAGCTTAATGCCCCTCCTAAAAGATTGTCTAATTTTGTTAAGGGCAAGGCTCCCATGCCTCAGGATAACGAGGGCTATATTTTATATCCTGCTGGTTATCCAAAGGATAAGATTAGGAGAATTCATGCTAAGAAGACTCATTCTGTTTCTCACCATGCTTTTATTTATAAGAATGAGGCTTCTAGCTCTAGGCGTTCTACCCATGTTAAAATGCCTAAAAAGAAAACTCCTATTGCATCAAATGATCATAATGTTTCATTCAAAACTTTTGATGCTTCTTATGTGCTCACTAACAAATCAGGCAAGGTAGTTGCCAAATATGTTGGAGGCAAGCACAAGGAGTCAAAGACTTGTGTTTGGGTACCCAAGGTGCTTGTTTCTAATGTCATAGGACCCAAGACCGTTTGGGTACCTAAGAACAAGACCTAAATTTGTTTTGTAGTTTTATGCATCCGGGGGCTCAAGTTGGATCATTGACAGCAGGTGCACAAACCACATGACTAGGGAGAAAAGGATGTTCTCCTCCTATGAGAAAAACCAAGATCCCCAAAGAGCTATCACATTCGGGGATGGAAATCAAGGTTTGGTCAAATGATTGGGTAAAATTGCTATATCACCTGACCATTCCATTTCCAATGTTTTTCTTGTAGATTCTTTAGATTACAACTTGCTTTCTGTTTCTCAATTATGCAAAATGGGTTACAACTGTCTTTTTACGGATACATGTGTTATTGTCTTTAGAAGAAGTGACGATTCAGTAGCTTTTAAGGGAGTATTAGAGGGTCAGCTATACTTAGTTGATTTCAATAGAGCTGAACTCGATACTTGCTTAATTGCTAAGACTAACATGGGTTGGCTCTGGCACCGCCGACTAGCCCATGTTGGAATGAAGAATCTTCACAAGCTTCTAAAGGGAGAACACATTTTGGGACTAACCAATGTTCATTTTGAGAAAGACAGAATTTGTAGCGCATGCCAAGCAGGGAAGCAAGTTGGTGTTCATCATCCACACAAGAACATCATGACGACTGACAGGCCACTAGAGCTGCTCCACATGGACTTATTCGGCCCGATAGCTTACATAAGCATCGACGGGAGTAAGTATTGTCTAGTTATTGTGGATGATTATTCTCGCTTCACTTGGGTATTCTTTTTGCAGGAAAAAACTCAAACCCAATAGACTTTGAAAGGATTCTTGAGATGGGTTCAAAATGAGTTCGGCTTAAGGAGCAAGAAGATAAGAAGCGACAATGGAACAGAGTTCAAGAATTCTCAAATTGAAGGCTTTCTTGAGGAGGAGGGCATCAAGCATGAGTTCTCTTCTCCCTACACTCCACAACAAAATGGTGTAGTGGAGAGGAAGAATAGAACTCTATTGGACATGGCAAGGACCATGCTTGATGAGTACAAGACTTTGGATCGGTTTTGGGCCGAGGTGGTAAACACCGCCTGCTACGCCATCAACCGGTTATATCTACACCAAATCCTCAAGAAGACATCTTATGAACTCCTCACTGGTAAAAAGCCCAATGTTTCATATTTTAGAGTTTTTGGTAGCAAATGCTTTATTCTTGTTAAAAGAGGTAGAAAATCTAAATTTGCTCCTAAGGTTGTAGAAGGCTTTTTACTTGGTTATGATTCAAACACAAGGGCATATAGAGTCTTTAACAAGTCCACTGGACTAGTTGAAGTTTCTTGTGACATTATGTTTGATGAGACTAACGGCTCTCAAGTAGAGCAAGTTGATCTTGATGAACTAGATGATGAAGAGGCTCTGTGTATCGCGCTAAGAAACATGTCCATTAGGGATGTGTGTCCTAAGAAATCTAAAGAGCCTCCACAAGCACAAGATCAACCATATTCCTCCATGCAAGCATCTCCACCAACTCAAGACGAGGATGAGGCTCAAGATGATGAAGGAGAAGATCAAGAAGATGAGCCACCTCAAGAAGACGACAATGATCAAGGGGAAGATGCAAATGATCAAGACAAGGAGGATGAACAAGATCCAAGGCTACCACACCCAAGAGTCCACCAAGCAATCTAACGAGATCACCCCGTGAACACCATCCTCGGCGACATTCATAAGGGGGTAACCACTCGATCTCGTGTTGCTCATTTTTGTGAACATTACTCTTTTGTTTCCTCTATTGAGCCACACAGGGTAGAGGAAGCACTTCAAGATTCGGATTGGGTGCTGGCAATGCAAGAGGAGCTCAACAACTTCACGAGGAATGAGGTATGACATTTAGTTCCACGTCCTAACCAAAATGTTGTAGGAACCAAGTGGGTCTTCCGCAACAAGCAAGACGAGCATGGTGTGGTGACAAGGAACAAAGCCCGACTTGTGGCCAAGGGATATTCACAAGTCGAATGTTTGGATTTTGGTGAAACCTATGCACCCGTAGCTAGGCTTGAGTCAATTCGTATATTACTTGCCTATGCTACTTACCATGGCTTCAAGCTTTATCAAATGGACATGAAGAGTGCCTTCCTCAATGGACCAATCAAGGAGGAGGTCTATGTTGAGCAACCTCCCGGCTTTGAAGATAGTGAGTATCCTAACCATGTCTATAAACTCTCTAAGGCGCTTTATGGGCTCAAGCAAGCCCCGAGAGCATGATATGAATGCCTAAGAGTTTTCCTTATCACTAATAGCTTCAAAGTCGGCAAGGCCGATCCTACTCTCTTTACTAAAACTATTGAAAATTATTTGTTTGTATGCCAAATTTATGTTGATGATATCATATTTGGGTCTACTAACAAATCCATTTGTGAAGAGTTTAGTAGGATCATGACTCAAAAATTCGAGATGTCTATGATGGGGGAGTTGAAGTATTTCTTAGGATTTCAAGTCAAGCAACTCCAAGAAGGCACCTTCATTAGCCAAACGAAGTACATTCAAGATATTCTTACCAAGTTTGGGATGAAGGATGCCAAGCCCATCAAGACACCCATGGGAACCAATGGGCATCTCGACCTCGACACGGGAGGTAAATCCGTAGATCAAAAGGTATACCGGTCGATGATAGGATCTTTACTCTATTTATGTGCTTCACGACCGGATATAATGCTTTCCGTATGCATATGTGCAAGATTCCAAGCCGATCCTAAGGAAGTTCACCTTAGGGCCATGAAACGAATCTTGAGATATTTAGTTTATACTCCTAAGTTTGGCCTTTGGTACCCCAGGGGATCTACTTTTGATTTAATTGGTTATTCAGATGCTGATTGGGCAGGGTGTAAGATTGATAGAAAGAGCACATCAGGGACTTGCCAGTTCTTGGGAAGATCTCTGGTGTCTTGGGCTTCTAAGAAACAAAATTATGTAGCTCTTTCTACCGCCGAAGCCGAGTATATTTCCGCAGGTCATTGTTGCGCGCAATTACTTTGGATGAGGCAAACCCTTAGGGACTATGGTTACAAATTAACCAAAGTTCCTCTCCTATGTGATAATGAGAGTGCAATTCGCATGGCGGATAATCCCGTTGAGCACAGCCGCACTAAACACATAGCCATTCGGTATCACTTTTTGAGGGATCACCAACAAAAGGGGGATATCGAGATTGCATATATTAACACCAAGGATCAATTAACCGATATCTTTACCAAGCCATTAGATGAGAAATCTTTTACCAAACTTAGGCATGAGCTAAATATTCTTGATTCTAGGAATTTTGATTGATATTTTGCTCACATAGCTCATTTATATACCTTTGATCATATCTCTTTCATGTTATATGACTAATGTGTTTTTCAAGTGAATATTATGATAAGTCATAGATTGAAAGGGAAATGGAGTCCTCGGCGAAGACAAAAGGCTTCCACTCCACTCCATCGAATTATTCATCCTTCGCCGTCGCTCCACAACGCTCTCCAATTTGGTATGATCTTCCCTCCTACATTATCTACCAAAGGGGGAGAAAGTTTAAAAAAAGGGCTTATATTTCACTCACAAGTGTCCGCTTTTGGCGATTCATGCCAAAGGGGGAGAAAGTATTAGCCCAAAGCAAAAGGACCACACCACCAACCAATTTCAAAAATGTAGTCTTTCAAATTTGTGTTAAGAGAAGATTTTTCAAATTGGTATCTTATTTTTGATATCATTTCAAATTGGTATAACCTCTTCAAAATTAATAGCTAAAACCCTCTTGAACACTAAGAGCAGAATTTTATTAAGGGGGAGTTTTGTTTAGTCAAAGGAAAAGCATTTGAAACAGGGGAAAAAATTTCATACCTTGAAAATGCTTCTCAAATTCTTATTCATATACCTTTTGACTAGTTTGCAAAAGACTTTGAAAAGAATTTCCAAAACATATGCAAAACAAAACAAGTGGTGCAAGCGTGGTCCAAAATTTTAAATAAGAAGAAAACCTTCCATGCATATCTTATGAAATGAATATTGGTTTAATTCCAAGTAACCTTTGAACTTACATTATGCAAACTAGTTCAATTTTGCACTTTTATATTTGCTTTGGTTTGTGTTGGCATCAATCACCAAAAAGGGGGAGATTGAAAGGGAAATAGGCTTACACCTTTTCCTATATGAATTTTGGTGGTTGAATTGCCCAACACAAATTAATTGGACTAACTAGTTTGCTCTAGATTATGAGTTATACAGGTGCCAAAGGTTCAACACAAACCAATATAAAGTTCAAGAAAGGGTTCAAATAAAAAGAGCAAAAGGCAACCGAAGTGTGCCCTGGTCTGGCGCACCGGACTGTCCGGTGTGCCATCGGACAGTGTCCGGTGCACCAGGGAACCCAACTCCGAACTCGCCACCTTTGGGAATTCTGGGAGCCGCTCCGCTATAATTCACCGGACTGTCCGGTGTAGCACCGGACTGTCCGGTGTGCCAGCGGAGTAACGGCTACAAAGTTCCAACGATCGTCTGCAACGGTACAATAAAAGTGAACAGTGTGCGCCTGCGCGTGCAGAAGTCAGAGCAGCGCCATAAGGCGTACCGGACAGTGAATAGTGACTGTCCGGTGCACCACCGGACTGTCCGGTGACACAGTTGTCAGAAGCTCTAACGGTCAGAACCCAACGGCCTGGTGACATGGCTGGCGCACCGGACAGTGTCCGATGGTGCACCGGACTGTCCGGTGCGCCATATGATAGCAGTCTCCACCAACGGTTCTTTTGGTGGTTGGGGCTATAAATACCCCCCAACCACCACACCTCAATGCATCCAAGTTTCAGCCATTTGCATTCAATACAAGAGCTCTAGACTTCATTCCAAGACACAAACAAGAGATCAAATCCTCTCCCAAGTCCAAAGTTCATTCCAATCAAATAGTGACTAGAGAGAGTGACATTTGTGTCCCTTTGAGTTCTTGCTCTTGGATTGCTTTTCTTCTTCCTTCTTTCTTGTTTCCAACTCAATTGTAATCAAGGCAAGAGACACCAATTGTGTGGTGGTCCTTGTGGGGACTTTGTGTCCCGATTGATTGAGAAGAGAAGCTCACTCGGTCTAGGTGACCGTTTGAGAGAGGGAAAGGGTTGAAAGAGACCCGGTCTTTGTGACCACCTCAACAGGGAGTAGGTTTGCAAGAACCAAACATCGGTAAAACAAATCACCGCGTCACACTCTTTATTTGCTTGTGATTTGTTTTCACCCTCTCTTTTTGGACTCGATTTTAATTCTAACGCTAACCCCGTCTTGTAGTGTGTGCTTAACTTTATAAATTTTAGATTCCGCCTATTCACCCTCCCTCTAGGCAACTTTCACCAAGAGTCTTGCAAATAAGCTACGTCTCAAGGAGTGTCTTTACACTATTCGTATGTCATAAGGTATATCTATGCAGTCACATCTTAATGAATTTAATTCAATTATTATGGACCTTGAGAGTCTTGATGTGAAGATAGAAGATGAAGATAAGGCAATTTTGTTGGTAGTCTTATTGCCCCCTTCTTTTATGCATTTTAAGGAAATTATGCTTTATGGTAATCATACTTCACTGTCCTTTGAGAATGTTAAGTCAAATTTGTTGTCTAAGGAAAAATTTGATGTTGATTCTCGTTCTAAACCCAAAGGTGAATGTTTAATTTCTCGGCGTTTCGAAATCCGGGGGTCCCTGGACCGACGAGTAAATTGTCGCCGCGTGCCCCAGCCCAGATGGGTCGGCGCGAGACGGAGCGCGAAGGGGGAGGCAGCCGGGGGAGACGGGCGTGAGAGGTGGAATCCCGCGGCCTTCGTGTTTGTCCCGCACCCAGGTCGGGTGCGCTTGCAGTAGGGGGTTACAAGCGTCCACGCGGGAGGGAGCGAGCGGCCTCGCGCGAGCGCCGTCCCGTCCTTCCCCGCGCGGCCAACCCTCTGTAAGAGGGCCCTGGTCCTTCCTTTTATAGGCGCAAGGGGAGGATCTAGGTGTACAATGGGGGTGTAGCAGTGTGCTAACGTGTCTAGCGGAGGAGAGCTAGCGCCCTAAATACATGCCATCGTGGCAGCCGGAGAGGTTTTGGCACCCGGTTCGTGTGGTGTCGTGGCCGTCGGAGGAGCGATGGAGCCCGGCGGAAGGACAGCTGTCGGGGATGTCGAGTCCTTGCTGACGTCCTCTTGCTTCCGTAAGGGGGCTGAGAGCCGCCGTCGTCATGGAGCGCGCGGGGCGCCATCATTACTTGTCTAGCGGAGCGAGCCAGATGGGACGCCGGTCTTGTTCCCCGTAGCCTGAGTCAGCTTGGGGTAGGGTAATGATGGCGCCTCCAGTTGACTTGGTCGGTCCGTGCCCTAGGTTGGGCGATGTGGAGGCTCCTCCGAGGTCGAGGTCGAATCTGTCTTCCGAGGTCGAGGTCGAGTCCGAGCCCTCGGGTCGGACGAGGCGGAGACCATCGGCTGATGCCAGGGCTGAGTCCGAGCCTCGGGGGTCGGGCGAAGCGGAGTTCGTCGTCCTTCGGGGCTGAGCCCGAGTCCGAGCCCTGGGGTCGAGCGAAGTGGAGTTTGTCGTCTTCCAGGGCTGAGCCCGAGTCCGAGCCCTGGGGTCGGGCGGAGCGGAGTTCGTCGTCTTCCGGGGCTGAGCCCGAGTCCGAGCCCTGGGGTCGGGCGGAGTAGAGTTCGTCGTCTTCCGGGGCTGAGCCCGAGTCCGAGCTCTGGGGTCGGGCGGAGCGGAGTTCGTCGTCTTCCGGGGCTGAGTCCGAGCCCTGGGGTCGGGCGAAGCGGAGTTCGTCGTCTTCCGGGGCTGAGCCCGAGTCCGAGCCCTGGGGTCGGGCGAAGCGGAGTTTCCTATGGCGCCTGAGGCCGGACTTGGCTGCTGTCAGCCTCACTCTGTCGAGTGGCACAGCAGTCGGAGCGGCCCAGGCGGCGCTGTCCCTCTGTCAGACCGGTCAGTGGAGCGGCGAAGTGACCACGGTCACTTCGGCTCTGTCGACTGGACAGCGGGCGTTAGGATAAAGGTGTCAGGCCACCTTTGCATTAAATGCCCCCGTGATTTGGTCGATTGGCGTGGCGATTTGGTCAAGGTTGCTTCTTGGCGAAGACTGGGCCTCGGGCGAGCCGAAGGCGTGTCTGTTGATGGAGGGGGGGCCTCGGGCGAGACGTAGATCCTACGGGGTCGGCTGCCCTTGCCCGAGGCTGGGCTCGGGTGAGGCGTGATCGCGTCCCTCGAACGGACCGATCCTTGACTTAATCGCACCCATCAGGCCTTTGCATCTTTGTGCTGATGGGGGTTACCAGCTGAGATTTAGGAGCCTTGAGGGTACCCCTAATTATGGTCCCCGACAGTAGCCCCCGAGCCTCGAAGGGAGTGTTAATACTCGCTTGGAGGCTTTTGTCGCACTTTTTTGCAAGGGGACCAGCCTTTCTCGGTTGCGTTTTGTTTCGGAGGGTGCGCGCGAGCGCACCCGCCGGGTGTAGCCCCCGAGGCCTCGGAGGAGTGGTTTGACTCCTCCGAGGTCTTAATGCCTCGCGCAATGCTTCGGCTGGTCTGGTCGTTCCCTCATGCGAGCTTGCCGTAGCCCGGGTGCACAGTCGGGTCCCAAGTTCTCCGGAAGGTATGTTGACGCTGTCAACGGTTTGGCCGGAGCCGGGTTTGCGAGAGCAGCCCCCGAGCCTCTGCACAGGGCGAGAGGACGGTCAAGGACAGACTCGACTTTTTTACATACGCCCCTGCGTCGCCTTTCCGCAAGGAGGAGGGGGGAAAGCACCATGTTGCCCTCGGAGGGCGCCGAACATGGTGTCTTCGGTGAGCTGCTGGCGGGTAATCCGAGTGGACGCCCGTGCCCCATTTGTTAGAGGTCGGCTAGAGGCCCGGAGGCGCGCTCAAAAGTACCTGCGGGTGATCTGTCGGACCCAGTCCCCTTTCGACGGGGTCTGAGGGCTCGATGCCTCCCTCTGATGGGATTCCGTTACAAGATCGTTCCCGCTGGTCTCGGAAATGTCCTAGGGTACCTCGGGAGCGTAGACCGAGCCTTGGTTATGTATCGAACGTACCCAGGGTCATCCCTCGCTCTGTGTCTGAGGTGGCTGTGAACCCTTCGAGGGCCAGCCTACGAACCCTTGATCAGTAGTGGGCGCGGAGTCCGAGTGGCCTGAGGCGGGCGTTGAACCCTTCCGAGGGGCCGGCCTTCGAACTTCTGACCAGTAGTGGGTGCGGAGCCCACGCGCTCTGAGGCGGCTGTTAAACCCTTCCGAGGGGCCAGCCTTTGAACCTCTGATCAGTAGGGAGGCTCGGGGCCTGTTTCCTTCACGGAGAAGGATCCTTTTCGGGGTATCCCCCTTTCCCGGTCCCCGTTGTAAGAGAGAGAAAGAGGAAAAGGATACGAAATCAAATGACGTGGCGTACCTTTTTTGACGCGGTCATTATGGCGAAGGCGAAGCGTCGCTCGCTTCTCCTGCCTGAGGCGCCGCTTGTCCCGCCATGGAGTTAATGCGACGGGGCGAGTGGTTCGCGAGGCGGCCGTTGCGCGTGCGCGAGCCATTCGAGGAACGGTCGTTTTGCTTTGAGTCTTTGAATCCCGCGGCGGGTTCGGGCGACGCGTTGAACGGGTCTCGCCTTGGTCTTTATATACTCGGGGGAGGGTCTGGTGGTGGTTCTTTGCTCCGCTCCTTGCTTCCTTCTTAGGTTTTCGCAACCTGAGAGTTTTAGCCAGAGAAAAGGAAACCGCCCACCCAGTCCTTTCCGCCGCCACCCCTTCTGCTCGGTGATGGCCGACCGGGTGACCATTGTCTCGCCGCGTGACCCATGGCCTTTCTCCACAGTCACGGCGGATGACCTGGAGGACCTCGTTGCTGAGGGTTTACTTCGCCCTCTCTCTGATGAGAGGCAGCCGGAGTGGATTCCCCCCCCCCGAGCGGAGCCGTCCCGTCCCCGCCGCCGGGGTACGTCGTGAGCTTCGTCTCCTTCCACGAGCGGGGATTCGGTGTGCCGGCAAGCCGCTTCATGCGGGCGATCCTGCACAACTATGGGGGTGGAGTTGCACAACCTCAGCCCCAACTCCATCTCGCAAGCCGCCATCTTCGTAGCGGTGTGCGAAGGATACTTGGGGATCGACCCCCACTGGGACTTGTGGACTCATTTCTTCTCCGTGGAGCTTTTTGCTTCGTCGACGGGGGAGAGAAGGGTCCGCGCGGCAGTGCGGGCCGGCGGCTGCATCCTCCAGCTGAGGCAGTCGCGGGCGTCGCAGTATATTCCCGCCGTCCTTGCGTCCTCGAATAAAGGGTGGCAGCGCCGGTGGTTCTACCTCCGGAATGACGACGAGATGCTCCCGCCGTTTTCTCAGCGAGTGGTCACCGTCGCCGTCGATGCTTGGCGCTATGGGACCCCGCACGACAGACAGAAGAATCTCGAGCCCCTTCTCAAGGCCTTGGAGGCGTTGCGGAAAGGAGGGCTCACCGCCGCGGGAGTGATTGCCGCCATTCACCGCCGGAGGGTGCTTCCCTTGGCGGAGCGGCGGTTGCCGCTTTGGGAGATGACGCCGGAGGCCGACTTGGAGGGCTCGCGGATGTCCTCGGATCCCCTTCCCATCGACGTTCTCCACGGGCGGGTGGCCGTCGCGTTGGGAAAACTGGACGCCAGCGCCTTCTCCCAGCCCTTGATGCGCCCCGACCGCGGGTGTGTGACCCTGGTGAGTGTCCGCTCCTTCTTTCTCCTCGCGTCGGATTGCCCTTGGTCCTTACGGTCGAGACTTTTCATCTGTCTCCAGGAGGTAGGGTGGCACAAGCCTTCCCGGCCACGGGTCCCGGAGGACGCGGTGGACCGAGTAGCGCGGCGGGTTGCTGCGGAGGAGAAGAAGAAGAAGAAGGACGCGAAGAAGGCTCGGGCCCGCAAGCGGACGCGGGCCCTAGACGCCTTGGAAAAGCTCCGTCGTCGGCAGGAGAGGGATGGACTCCCGAGGGAGCCGTCGCCGGAAACGCCTGACGACGACGACGATGATGAGGACGATGACGAGGATGACGACATGGCTGCCCGCCTCGGCCTCAGCCCGGGTTTGAGGCTAGGCCAGGAGTCATCAAGCCAGCCCCCGAGCGGGCTGGCGCCGTCAG
Organism: Zea mays; assembly: GCF_902167145.1. Lineage (NCBI taxonomy): Eukaryota > Viridiplantae > Streptophyta > Magnoliopsida > Poales > Poaceae > Zea > Zea mays. The sequence goes on along the minus strand of NC_050098.1, from coordinate 131,624,546 downwards.
TTCCCGGGGTCGGGACACCGAGGTCCCGGCCCGAAGAGCGGGGGCAAACCGAGGGGGTACTCGACCCCTCGGCTGGGGAAGTTGAGGTGACCCCGGGGAGTCAGGCCGAGGCGCCTGTTCCCTAAGAGCCGTCGCCCACGCCGGCAGCGTAGGAGAGCGACCCTCAGGTCGTCGTGGCAGCGCCTGGGCATTCCGTCTCCCGGGCGTCCAAGGTGCCTAAGGCGAGGATGGTACCGAAGCTGGCGGTGAGGCGGACCTCGGCGGTACCTTCGGGGGTCGAGATCCGAGAGACCTCTCCTCAGGCACGGTTGATCATGGCCCGGAGCGGGTAAGTACCTTAGAACGTCTTTGTCCAGGCTCCTTATTCGTATGTCCCGACCGCGACTTTCCTTTCCTCCTCAGCAAGCGAAGCCATGGCCTGACCGATCTGGCTCCCCGGAAAGTCCTTAAGACGGCGCCGGCTTCCGCGGCCGGTGCCGCGCCGGGCCTCGCCGTTCAGCTGACCTTCTCGCAAGGCGCTCCACAGCGGGGGGCTCAGGCGGCACCAGTCGCCGTGGAGCGAGTTCCCGAGGCTGGCTCTTCTGTCAAGGTGGCTGTCGCGCCCGGGGAGGCGGCTGGCGCGGACGTGGCCTCGGTCCCACCGGACATGCCGCCGGCGCTGGCGCCAGCTGCTGCTGAAGCCGTTGCCGTCCCAGTCGGGGAGCGACCTGTCGCCGCCGACGCTGAGATGGCCGAGGCGTCGGCGCTCGGTGCCTCGGAGGAGGGGGCGTGGAAACGCGATCCGTCCCGCCGAGCGGCAACCTTGTCCCTGCGTGGCGGAGCTCCGAGAGGCGGCGCCAGTTGCTCCGGTTCCGGACCCGTGAGGCTTCGGATCCCTTCTTCGTTCTTGACGATGAGCGGGAGGAGCAGTCTTGGGACGAGCTCCGCGAGTGTGCCGAAGCAACGGTGGGGTCGCTCCGGTCATCCTTGGAGGTCTCTTGCCGGGACGTCCCCAAGATCCTCCAGGTAATGATTTTAGGCATACCTTTTTTGTGACCAAGGCGTCCTTTATGATGCCCCGCTTCCTTCCCTCAGGATCTGACGGATCTGAGCGCCGCCAAGTCGTCGTTCATCCGCCACGAGGTCGATATCTGGGGCTCGCTGCGATCCCTGAGGACCTCGCTCGCCGGGGCTACTGCGCGCCTCTCCCAGCAGGGCGCCGAGGTGGCGGACCTTCGGTTGCTCTGCGCCGATCTGAGAGCAGAGGCGGCAGAGGCACGCGCAGAGGTGCAGCGACGGCAGTCGGAGTTCGACCAGGTCGTCGATGAGCGAGATCAATCTCGGGGCCGGGCTGTCGAGGCCGAAAGCCGGGCCGGAGCCCTTGCAGCAGACCTAGCCGTAGCCCAGGCCGCAGCCTCGGAGCAGTGTGCCCGAACCGGAGGTATGTCCTGGTTGTTTTCGGTTTTCGTTTCAGCTTGTTTCCTCCACTTGTGTTTGAAGCTTTGCGCTCTGGCTGTTCGCAGAGCTCGAGTCTGCCCTTGATGAGTCCACCAGGGCGCTTGCCCAGGCGGCCGAGCAGAGGGAGGCCGACCACGCGGCCATGTCCGAGGCCATCTCGGACTTCTGCCGGGTCTTTGGCTTCGGCGACGTCCCCTCAGGAAGCTCCCCTCAAAGTCGCCTGCAGGCCTTGGGTGACCACGTGTGCGGTAGACTCCGTGAGGCGCTACACCACGGCGTCAGGCGGGCCTTCGCCGTGCTCGCTTCCCACTACGTCGTGGATCTGGAGCGGGTCAGTGAGGGGTATTGCCTCCCTGACGAAGATGAAGCCGCCCTGGCTGAAGTCCAGAGGCTCGACGCGGCCGCCGCGGGCCCGAGCGCAGTGCTGGCGACCACCTTCGAAGCAGAGATCCTCCCACCTGCGCCGTCGTCCGAAGCCGGGGTGGACTCTGCCGAAGGCGGGGACGAAGCCGAAGGCGCGACTCCTTCCCCGGGCGACGCCCAACTCTGCCGGAGCAGTTTCCTTTGAATGCACGTGTGTCTTTTGCGGCCGTGGAGGCCCAAACACTTTATTATCGTAACATAAAGTCGTGCCCCTTTTCCTTTCATTTTGCGTGTCCGGCCCCGTTCGTCAGTAGCAGGGTTGCTTGCCCAAGTAGGAGTCATATTTCGTGGTAGGTGACGAGTGAGGTATCCGTAACCTAGAGGCGTAGGAGTCCCTCGGCTCAGTCAGCCTTGCCACTTACATGCACCTGCGTTCGCTTCTTGGGGTTCTGCTACCGACATAGCCGAGGGAACGCGGAAGCCTTTTTGATTGAAAATTTTGACGCAGAGGGGGTTCCCCCCTTTTAGCCCCCGAGGGAGGGTCGGGCTTTGCCGAGGCAAGGCTGACCCTTCCTTGATGACTAAACTTTGCATAGGAACGAGGCATACGAACAACTTGAAAGCATCTTAAGGGTAGAAGCGACGTAGCTGTTGAATGTTCCAAGCGTTGTTGTAGACCTCGCCTTGACTGTTGGCCAGCTTGTATGTTCCGGGCTTCAGAACTTTGGCGATGACGAACGGCCCTTCCCAGGGAGGCGTAAGCTTGTGCCTCCCTCGGGCGTCTTGTCGCAGCCGAAGCACCAGGTCGCCCACCTGGAGGTCTCGGGACCGAACCCCTCGGGCGTGGTAGCGTCGCAGGGACTGCTGGTACTGCACCGAGTGTAGTAAGGCCATGTCCCGAGCCTCTTCCAGCTGGTCCAGTGAGTCTTCTCGATTAGCTTGATTGCTTTGGTCGGCGTAGGTCCTCGTCCTCGGGGAACCGTATTCTAAGTCTGTGGGCAAGATGGCCTCGACCCCATAGACTAGAAAGAACGGCGTGAAGCCCGTGGCTCGGCTCGGCGTTGTCCTTGGACTCCAGACCACCGAGGGGAGTTCCTTCATCCATCGCTTGCCGAACTTGTTGAGGTCGTTGTAGATCCGAGGCTTGAGTCCTTGTAGAATCATGCCGTTGGCACGCTCTACTTGCCCATTCGTCATGGGGTGAGCCACGGCGGCCCAGTCCACCCGGATGTGGTGATCCTTGCAGAAGTCCAGAAACTTTCTGCCGGTGAACTGGGTGCCGTTGTCGGTGATGATGGAGTTCGGGACCCCAAAGCGATGGATGATGTTGGTGAAGAACGCCACCGCCTGTTCAGACCTGATGCTGTTTAGGGGTCGGACCTCGATCCACTTGGAGAATTTGTCGATGGCGACCAACAGGTGCGTGTAGCCCCCGGGTGCCTTCTGCAAGGGGCCGACGAGGTCTAGACCCCACACAGCGAAAGGCCAGGTGATGGGTGTCGTCTGTAGGGCCTAAGCGGGCAGGTGGGTCTGCCTTGCGTAGAACTGACACCCTTCGCAGGCGCGGACAATTCTAGTGGCGTCGGCCACCGCCGTCGGCCAGTAGAAACCTTGTCGGAAGGCGTTTCCAACAAGGGCTCGAGGTGCTGCGTGATGGCCGCAAGCCCCCGAGTGTATCTCTTGTAGGAGCTCCTGGCCTTCGGTGATGGAAATGCATCGCTGGAGGATGCCTGAGGGGCTGCGGTGGTAGAGTTCCTTCCCGTCCCCCAGCAAGACAAACGACTTGGCGCGCCGCGCCAACCGCCGAGCTTCGGCTCGGTCGAGGGGTAGCTCTCCTCGGCGGAGATATTGCAGGTACGGGGTCTGCCAGTTTCGATTAGGCGTGACCCCGCTTCGCTCCTCCTCGATGCGTAGTGCCTCACCCTCGGGGGCCGAGGGTACCTCGGGCTGGGCCGAGGGTGCCTCGGGCTGAGCCGAGGGTGCCTCGGGTTGGGCTGAGGGTGCCTCGGGCCGAGCCGAGGGTACCTCGGACTGAGCCGAGGGTACCTCGGACTGAGCCGAGGGTGCCTCAGGCTCGGCCGAGGCCTTCTCGGGCTCGGGCGTGTCGTCGGTCTTGATGGAGGGTTGATGCAGGTCTCGGGAGAAGACGTCCGGGGGAACCGTTGTTCGCCCCGAGGCTATTTTAGCCAGCTCGTCTGCAGTCTCGTTGTAGTGTCGGGCGATGTGGTTGAGCTCGAGCCCGTAGAACTTGTCTTCCAGGCGCCGAACCTCATCGCAGTAGGCTTCCATCTTCGGGTCGCGGCAGAGGGAGTTCTTCATGACTTGGTCGATGACGAGTTGCGAGTCACCGCGAGCGTCGAGGCGTCGGACCCCTAGCTCGATGGCGATGCGCAAACCATTGACCAGAGCCTCATACTCAGCCACATTGTTGGACGCCGGGAAATGGAGGTGTAGCACGTAGCGTAGGTGCTTTCCGAGGGGCGAGATGAAGAGCAGGCCTGCGCCTGCTCCTGTCTTCATCAGCGACCCATCGAAGAACATGGTCCAGAGTTCCGGTTGGACCGGAACTGTTGGGAGCTGGATGTCGACCCATTCAGCCACGAAGTCGCCAAGACCTGGGACTTGATGGCCTTCCGAGGGGCGAACGAGACCGTTTCGCCCATGATTTCCACCGCCCACTTTGCAATTCTACCCGAGGCCTCTCGGCACTGGATGATCTCCTCCAGGGGGAAGGATGACACCACAGTTACCGGATGAGACTCGAAGTAGTGTCGCAACTTCCGCCGCGTCAGGATCACCGTGTATAGCAGCTTCTGAACTTGTGGGTAGCGGATCTTGGTCTCAGACAGTACCTTGCTGATGAAGTAGACAGGCCTCTGGACGGGCAATTCATGCCCCTCTTCTCGTCTCTCAACCACAATCGTGGCGCTAACCACCTGAGTGGTCGCGGCGACGTAGATCAAGAGGGCTTCTCCGACAGCGGGAGGCACCAAGATGGGCGCATTCGTGAGGAGCGCCTTCAGGTTCCCGAGGGCTTCCTCGGCCTCAGGGGTCCAAGTGAAGCACTCGGCCTTCCTTAAGAGGCGGTACAGAGGCAGGCCTCTTTCGCCGAGGCGCGAGATGAAGCGGCCCAGAGCCGCAAGGCATCCCGTGACTCTCTGTACGCCTTTCAAGTCCTTGATGGGCCCCATGCTGGTGATGGCCGCGATCTTCTCCGGGTTGGCCTCGATGCCCCGCTCGGAGACGATGAACCCCAAGAGCATGCCTCGGGGAACCCCGAAGACACACTTCTCGGGATTGAGCTTCACGCCTTTCGCCTTGAGACATCGGAATGTCACTTCAAGGTCGGAAAGGAGGTCGGAGGCTTTCCTCGTCTTGACTACGATGTCATCGACATAGGCCTCGACCGTTCGGCCAATGTGTTCACCGAACACATGGTTCATGCACCGTTGGTACGTAGCACCCGCATTCCTCAAGCCGAACGACATGGTGACATAGCAGTACATGCCGAAGGGTGTGATGAAAGAAGTCGCGAGCCGGTCGGACTTTCATCCTGATTTGGTGATACCCTAAGTATGCATCGAGGAAAGACAGGGTTTCGCACCCAGCAGTGGAATCCACGATTTGGTCGATGCGAGGCAGAGGGTAGGGAACCTTCGGACATGCTTTGTTTAGACCAGTGTAGTCTACACACATCCGCCATTTCCCTCCTTTCTTTCTCACAAGCACAGGGTTGGCAAGCCATTCGGGATGGAATATCTCTTTGATGAACCCTGCCGCCATTAGCTTGTGGATTTCCTCGTCTATGGCTCTGCGCTTTTCTTCGTCGAATCGGCGCAGAGGCCGCTTCACGGGTCGAGCTCCAGCTCGGATATCCAGCGAGTGCTCGGCGACATCCCTCGGTATGTCGGGCATGTCCGAGGGACTCCACGCGAAAACGTCGGCATTTGCGTGGAGAAAGTCGACGAGCACTGCTTCCTATTTGGGATCGAGCTCGGAGCCGATCCGGATCTGCTTGGAGGCATCGCTGCTGGGGTCGAGGGGGACAGATTTAACCGTCTCCGCTGGCTCAAAGTTGCCGGCGTGGCGCTTCACGTCTGACACCTCCTTAGAGAGGCTCTCCAGGTCGGCGATGAGGGCCTCGGATTCGGCGAGGGCCTCGGCGTACTCCACGCACTCCACGTCGCATTCGAATGCGTGTCGGTACGTAGGGCCGACGTTGATGACCCCGTTGGGGCCCGGCATCTTGAGCTTGAGGTAGGTATAGTTGGGGACGGCCATGAACTTCGCGTAGCATGGCCTCCCCAGTACTGCGTGGTAGGTTCCTCGGAACCCGACCACCTCGAACGTGAGGGTCTCCCTTCGGAAGTTGGAGGGCGTCCCAAAGCAGACGGGAAGGTCGAGTTGTCCGAGGGGCTGGACGCGCTTACCAGGGATGATCCCGTGGAAAGGCGCAGCGCCTTCCCGGACCGAGGACAGATCAACACGCAGGAGCCCGAGGGTCTCGGCGTAGATGATATTGAGGCTGCTGCCTCCGTCCATGAGGACCTTGGTGAGCCTGACATCGCCAATGACGAGGTCGACAACGAGTGGGTATATCCCCGGGCTCGGCACGCGGTCGGGGTGGTCGGCTTGGTCGAAGGTGATGGGCTTGTCGGACCAGTCTAGGTAGACTGGCGCCGCCACCTTTACCGAATAGACCTCCCGACGCTCTTGCTTGCGGTGCCGAGCCGAGGCGTTCGCCGCTTGCCCACCGTAGATCATGAAGCAGTCGCGGACCTCGGGGAACTCTCCTGCCTGGTGATCTTCCTTCTTATCGTCGTCGCGAGCCCTGCCACCCTCCGCGGGTGGCCCGACCTTGTGAAAATGGCGCCGAAGCATGGCGCACTCCTCAAGGGTGTGCTTGACGGGCCCCTGATGATAGGGGCACGGCTCCTTGAGCATCTTGTCGAAGAGGTTGGCACCTCCGGGGGGGTTCCGAGGGTTCTTGTACTCGGCGGCGGCGACAAGGTCCGCGTCGGCGGCGTCGCGTTTCGCTTGCGACTTCTTCTTGCCTTTCTTCTTGGCGCCGCGCTGAGTTGACGCCTCAGGGGCATCTTCCGGTGGGCGGCCCTGGGGTTGCTTGTCCTTCCGGAAGATAGCCTCAACCGCCTCCTGGCCAGAGGCGAACTTGGTGGCGATGTCCATCAGCTCGCTCACCCTGGTGGGGGTCTTGCGACCCAGTTTGCTCACCAGGTCGCGGCAGGTGGTGCCGGCGAGGAACGCGCCGATGACATCTGAATCGGTGATGTTGGGCAGCTCGGTGCGCTGTTTCGAGAATCGCCGGATGTAGTCCCAGAGAGACTTTCCCGGCTGCTGTCGGCAGCTTCGGAGGTCCCATGAGTTCCAGGGCGCACGTACGTGCCCTGGAAATTGCCGGCGAAGGCTTGGACCAGGTCGTCCCAGTTGGAGATCTGCCCCAGAGGCAGGTGCTCCAACCAGGCGCGAGCGGTGTCGGAGAGGAACAGGGGGAGGTTGCGGATGATGAGGTTGTCATCGTCCGTTCCACCCAGTTGGCAGGCCAGCCGGTAGTCCGCGAGCCACAGTTCCGGTCTCGTCTCCCCCGAGTACTTTGTGATAGTAGTCGGGGTTCGGAACCGGGTCGGGAACGGCGCCCGTCGTATGGCGCGGCTGAAAGCCTACGGACCGGGTGGTTCGGGCGAGGGACTCCGATCCTCCCCACTGTCGTAGCGTCCCCCACGCCTGGGGTGGTAGCCTCGGCGCACCCTCTCGTCGAGGTGGGCCCAACAGTTGCGGTTATGGTGCTCGTTGCCGAGGCGACCCAGGGCCGCAGGCGCTGTGTTGCGCGTGCGCCCGGTGTGGACCGAGGCTTCCCGCTTGAATCGGGAAGTCGCGGCGCGATGTTCCGAGGGGTACCCCTGCCTTCGGGAGGCGGAGCTTTCGGCCCGTCGGACCGCGGCGTCTTCCAGGAGATTCTTGAGCTCTCCCTGAATTCGCCGCCCCTCGGTGGTTGATGGCTCCGGCATCGCGCGGAGAAGCATTGCCGCTGCGACCAGGTTCTGGCCGACTCCACTGGAAGTGGGTGGCGGCCTTACCCTGACATCGTCGGTGATGCGGTGCTGGATACCCTGGGGTAGATGACGCACTTCTCCGGCCGGAGGTTGACCCGCCCATTCCTGCCCGACGTCCTGGCGGATCGGCTCAAGTGTTCCTGCTCCCTCGTTGAACCTGGCCTGCACCCCGCGGATTTGCTCGAGCTGTGGGTCATGACCCCCCGCCGGAACGGGGACCACAGCTAGCTCCCGTAGGATGTCAACGCGAGGCACAGGCCTAGGGAGATCACCGTTCTCCGGCATTCCAAGATGGTTGCCTTAGGAGGGACCCCCTAGATCGACGTGGAAACATTCACGACTTGGGCCGCAGTCCTCGTCGCCGAGGCCGTGGCTACCGTCAGAATAGTCGGAAAGGCAGTAGTCGCATGCGGTCATGAAGTCCCGCATGGCATTGGGGTTACCAAGTCCGGAGAAATCCCAACAGAAGTCGGGCGCGTCATCTTCCTCGGACCCCGAGGGCCCGTAGGTCGAGACGTCCGTCAGCCGGTCCTAGGGTGATCGCATACGATACCCCAGAGGGTTTGGACTCGCCTCTACGAGAGCGTCCACCAAAGCGAAGTCGCTTGGCGGGTCGAGGCTGAATCCAAAAGGCGTGAGATGGGAATCGGTTGGTACCTCTCGGTCGACGGGCGGTGACGAAGTCACGTCAGGGACTGAGTGCACCATCGTCTCAGGTACGAGGGTGATGCCCAGCAAGTCCTTCGCGAGCGTGCTGGCGTCGTCCGTTTGCTTGGGATTGGCGTGTTGCGGGGAGACGGCGCTCGTCTTTGTCTCAGACGCGAGGTCGATGCCCGACGTGCCTCCCGTTGGGGCGCCGGCGCCGTCGACTCGCTCGACAGCCGACGAGGTGCCGCCTCCTGCTTGGCCTTGGTTGCCCCGCCTCCTCCTCCGTCAGTGGGGGAGGAGACGGGGCGAGCTCGAATGTTGTTCTTCCACCACGCGAGGAAGACGTCGTCGATTCCGCCGCCGGCGGGCAGACTGTCGGCCGCCATTGTCGCAGTCGCACGGCGGGGGAAGGAGTATCATGTCGTAGGTGCCGTCGAGGGACATGAACTCAAGACTCCCGAGACGGAGCACCGTCCCGGGCTAGAAAGGTTGCTGGAGACTGCCCATCTGGAGCTTGACGGGAAGCTGTTCGTCAACACGCAGCAGGCCCCTACCTGGCGCGCCAACTGTCGGCGTTTCGAAACCCGGGGGTCCCTGGACCGACGAGTAAATTGTCGTCGCGTGCCCCAGCCCAGATGGGTCGGCGCGAAGGGGGGAGGCAGCCGGGGGAGACGGGCGTGAGAGGTGGAATCCCGCGGCCTTCGTGTTTGTCCCGCGCCCAGGTCGGGTGCGCTTGCAGTAGGGGGTTACAAGCATCCACGCGGGAGGGAGCGAGCGGCCTCGCACGAGCGCCGTCCCGTCCTTCCCCGCGCGGCCAACCCTCTGTAAGAGGGCCCTGGTCCTTCCTTTTATAGGCGCAAGGGGAGGATCCAGGTGTACAATGGGGGGTGTAGCAGTGTGCTAACGTGTCTAGCGGAGGAGAGCTAGCGCCCTAAGTACATGCCATCGTGGCAGCCGGAGAGGTTTTGGCACCCGGTTCGTGTGGTGTCGTGGCCGTCGGAGGAGCGCTGGAGCCCGGCGGAAGGACAGCTGTCGGGGCTGTCGAGTCCTTGCTGACGTCCTCTTGCTTCCGTAAGGGGGCTGAGAGCCGTCGTCGTCATGGAGCGTGCGGGGCGCCATCATTACTTGTCTGGCGGAGCGAGCCAGATGGGACGCCAGTCTTGTTCCCCGTAGCCTGAGTCAGCTTGGGGTAGGGTAATGATGGCGCCTCCAGTTGACGTGGTCGGTCCGTGCCCTAGGTTGGGCGATGTGGAGGCTCCTCCGAGGTCGAGGTCGAATCTGTCTTCCGAGGTCGAGGTCGAGTCCGAGCCCCCGGGTCGGACGAGGCGGAGACCATCGGCTGATGCCAGGGCTGAGTCCGAGCCTCGGGGGTCGGGCGAAGCGGAGTTCGTCGTCCTTCGGGGCTGAGCCCAAGTCCGAGCCCTGGGGTCGGGCAAAGCAGAGTTCGTCGTCTTCCGGGGCTGAGCCCGAGTCCGAGCCCTGGGGTCGGGCAGAGCGGAGTTCGTCGTCTTCCGGGGCTGAGCCCGAGTCCAAGCCCTGGGGTCGGGCGGAGCGGAGTTCGTCGTCTTCCGGGGCTGAGCCCGAGTCCGAGCCCTGGGGTCGGGCGGAGCGGAGTTCGTCGTCTTCCGGGGCTGAGCCCGAGTCCGAGCCCTGGGTCGGGCGAAGCGGAGTTTCCTATGGCGCTTGAGGCCGGACTTGGCTGCTGTCAGCCTCACTCTGTCGAGTGGCACAGTAGTCGGAGCGGCGCAGGCGGCGCTGTCCCCCTGTCAGACCGGTCAGTGGAGCGGCGAAGTGACCACAGTCACTTCGGCTCTGTCGACTGGAGAGCGGGCGTCAGGATAAAGGTGTCAGGCCACCTTTGCATTAAATGCCTCCGCGATTTGGTCGGTTGGCGTGGCGATTTGGTCAAGGTTGCTTCTTGGCGAAGACTGGGCCTCGGGCGAGCCGAAGGCGTGTCTGTTGATGGAAAGGGGGCCTCGGGCGAGACGTAGATCTTCCGGGGTCGGCTGCCCTTGCTCGAGGCTGGGCTCGGGCGAGGCGTGATCGCGCCCCTCGAATGGACCGATCCTTGACTTAATCGCACCCATCAGGCCTTTGCAGCTTTGTGCTGATGGGGGTTACCAGCTGAGATTTAGGAGCCTTGAGGGGTACCCCTAATTATGGTCCCCGACATAATTGTTTGGGGATCTGGAGATCATAAATCCAACCTTTATTGCCGTTATTGCAGAAAAAATAATCATCATATTTCTCAGTGCCCCTAAAGTGAGAAATAAAGAGGTGAGAAAGAAAAGGTAATTGGATAAGTCTTCTGCTGAAGCCAATTTTGTTGAAACTTTAGATAGTGGAGAAGCTCTGTTTGTTGCCTTTGTTGAAAAGTGCTCTTCTTGGATTCTCGATCCCGCTTGCACTTTTCATATTTGTTCGCGTAGAGATTAGTTTTCTGATTATGTTCAGTCTCATGTTGGTGAAGTTGTTATTGGAGATGCATCCACATGTGAGATTATTGGAATCGGCTCTATTTATATCCAAGTTCAGATGGAAGTATTAAGAAACTTATCGATGACCGTTTTGTTCCAAAATTGAAGAGAAATCTTATTTCTTTGAGCACTTTAGAAGCATTGGGATTCAATTTTCCTTCTATTGATGGTGTTCTTATGGTTTCTCGTGGCAATCGTATTATCTTGAAGGGCAACCATTTGAATAATCTTTATTATTTGCAATGTTCAACAGTTGATGTTGAATCTGTTTCTATTGCGTTCCAGAAGAGAGGTGATTTTGATGATACCAAGTCGTGCTCTAGTTTTAAGTGTAATATTTCCTTAGACTTGGTTGATATTCAAATTTAGCATCCTAGTAGTGTTTGGGAAACAGTTCTATGTATTTAGAGTCAAGGGGAGATTTGTTGGAATATGCCTCTAATTCCTTTTATATATTTGGAATATGCCTTGGAATATTCTTTCCTGTACGCCTATAAATATAGGCCCTCCATGTAACTTGTATTCTGCGGTTAATAGTGGTTTTATTTTCTCGTGGTTGTTTGCTCCTCTATATGTGGGATGGTTTTTCCACATAAATCTTTGTGTCTATTTTATTCTCTAACACTCCGGTATATGAGGTACTATATTTAGAATTCAATAGACCGAAGTTATATTCGTTGATAATTTTTTGTAAAATAATGATAATGCTAGAGCATGTTTTTATGTTAAAGTCATATCCTTTAAAATAGGACCCTGTTTATCTTGTTGGAGATGCTCCGTGACAAATCTAGCTATTCCAACGTACATAACATGGAAGCGTGATTTTATCGTGTCAGGATGTTTTGGGGTGACTAAAAAAATTTTAAATAGAAAATAATTAAGAATGATTAAAAATGATTTTTTTGAGTAGTTGTGCCACACCACATAGTCAGATTGCTCTTGGATCATCGAAAACTTCCCGACCAATCTCTACTGAAATCAGATTACTATACGCAATCATTTTACTATGTAACAGATTAATAGTAGAATGATTACGTATTATATTGTAGTATCAAGAAAAAGAATGAAATAATGAGACTATAGCGACATCCATTCAGTTGGGAATGTGATCCCTGCCATGATAACTTCTTTTCTTCACATTGTTTACCTATCGAGCTATCACGAGAGTTTCTTCCTTTTTCTTAATTTCTTCTTCTAAAGAGAAAAGGAAGAGTAGCAACTCGCGGCGGGCACGGGTCATCACTGGCCTGTCGACATCAGTACTGGTCCGAGAGTAGGGGTATTTTAGTCATCTTCTCCATCGCACTACCGTGGACTGATCAGGTGCCACCTTCGACCCTCACCTGAGGCAGGCGGTATTCCGACCGGCTTCACCTATCCACATCTCTCTCTCTCTCTCCCTCCCTCTTCCGTCTCTCTCCTATGCTCCACACCTCCACGCCTCTCCTCACCTGTGGAGCTCCCCACAGCCCGTAACTACCTGCCCCCAGTCCCCGCCGCCCCGCCTCGCCTGACCCCAGTCCCCGCGGTTTATCCACCACGACACCACCACCTCTCCACCGCTGGGCCGGATCGATCGGGATCGCGCCGCCGCCGCCGCCCTCCGCACTCGCGGGATCCTGCTCCTACCATGCAGCAGCGCTGCGCCCTTGCCCGACCGCGCCGGCCCGCCGAACCGCGCGTCCCGCTCCCCGACGACCACCCCTTCGTCGCCGTCTTCTCCTTCCTTTTCATCCCCACCTAAACCAACCTCCTCGCAGCGTAATTCTGCCAGTATCTCCTCATCTTCTCTCGTCGCCGGGAGAGCGAACGGATCGCCGCGTGCTCGGCCGACGGGATGAGCCGGGAGGCGCAGAAACTCGATTGCGCCACCGGCGGCGGCGGCGGCGTCGGGATAGGGGTCTTGTCGCTGGACCTGCTGGGCCAGGTGCTGGACCGCCTACGGGAGCCGCGGGACCGCAAGGCGTGCCGCCTCGTCAGCCGCGCCTTCGAGCGCTCCGAGGCCGCGCACCGACGCGCGCTGCGGGTGCTCCGACGCGAGCCGCTCCCGCGCCTGCTCCGCGCGTTCCCGGCGCTCGAGCGGCTCGACCTCTCTGCCTGCGCTTCGCTCGACGACGCCTCCCTCGCCGCGGCTGTTGCCGGTGCCGGTGGGGGCCTCGCCGGCCTCCGCAGCGTGTGCCTCGCGCGGGCCAATGGGGTTGGCTGGCGCGGCCTCGAGGCGCTCGTGGCTGCCTGCCCCAAGCTGGAGGCGGTCGATTTGTCGCACTGCGTCAGCGCCGGGGACCGCGAGGCCGCTGCGCTGGCGGCGGCGGCCGGGCTCAGGGAGCTGAGGCTGGACAAATGCCTTGCTGTCACCGACATGGGGCTCGCCAAGGTGGCTGTTGGCTGCCCCAGGCTGGAGAAGCTCAGCCTCAAGTGGTGCCGTGAGATCTCTGATATCGGAATTGATCTGCTGGCCAAGAAGTGCCCCGAGCTCCGCAGCCTCAACATATCCTACCTCAAGGTTACTAGTCCCATTTAATTTATTGAACTGTTCATTGCTTTGGTAGTGGTAGTGGACTGATGAAAGATGATCACATGTGGGTAGGTGGTAGGACTAGCAATTGTCCAATTGACACGCTGTTTAGAGAAATGGTGAAAATTTCGTATGTAGCAACACACCTATAATAGGCATCTTTGCCCCAAGAAAGTTTGGGCAGTCTAGTTAATTAGTTGTTTTGATACCCAAGTACCCAACAAGAGCTGCACAAACCAAATTTCAGATGCAACATGGCGTCAATACAGAAGTGGTTTGGTACCATGATATGCTAAATCTCAACTTTACTCTGGAAATTGTCATAAATCTTGTGAAGTTGGACTTAAGATGGAAGCTAATGCATATGGGTGCAAAGGTGCTATTCCAAACATTATGAGTCATAAAGGAAGGCCTGGTGCAGTGGTGAGAGCTCAGTCATTGAGTCACGAGGTCGCAGGTTTGAACCAGATATCTAAAGGGAAAGGCATTTGCGGGTCAGTGGGCAGACAACACTGAGTCACCTGGTGCAGTGGTGCATTTGCGGGGGAAAGGCTTCTCTCGGTTTATCCCTTCCAGACCTCACTCATGTGGGAGCGTCCGACACTGGGTTTTCCCTTTTTTATTGTCGGTGGCTGTTTTTTTGTAAATGCACATGCTGTAGGAAATGGTTGCATCTTCACTTCTCTTTTCCTGTCTGTTGGTAGTGACAGCTTAGAGTGTACAGTAGTTATGTGTAACACTAAGAGCCAATCCCTTACAAGCCATTGAAAACTGCACTCATCCCTTCTCCGCCACCCAAAAGTTAGCCATCCCTTCATTGCCACTAGTATAGGATTTTCATTCCCTTTGTGCCATCACAGTTAGATTTAACACCCATGGCTATTAGTGGGTGCTAGAAATTAGAGCAGATCCCTTATGTGCCATTGGAAACTATATTCATTCTTTCTTTGCCATCTAAAAATTAGACGGCTGATTTCTTTCAAAAAGTACAACATCATTACATTTAAAAAAAGGAAAAAAAAATCCACATTACTCCCCCCACAGTTAGCTTAAAATGGCTTGTAAGGAATTTGCTCTAACACTAACACCTGGCCTGTTTGGACTTTTCTGCAAGGTTCTGAAAATCAGTAATAAGTGCTTGACCGGTCATGCTACCTAGTATTGGTTAGATTTAGAAGGTATATTTATGGTAGAACCAGGCAATATGCTACCTAGTAGTGATTAGAAGGTGTGATTAAAAGCTGGTTGTACAGTAACACATAGGGACATCCATTATTTGTACATAACATGGCTGAGAGAACTGCCTAATAGACCCATTTTATAAGCGATCCATGTCATGCAAATGGTGTGTTGTGATACTGGATAATCCCAGATTGGAAGTTTGAAGTTGAGTTGTACTTGGCATACAAAACCTTATGATCCAATGTTCCATACATTTTGCCATCCACTGAGGTGTTAGGTGTGTGACTATTAGGGGCCTAGGTGCTGAATAGATTTTTGGCCCAGGTCTTGCATTATTTAATTTTTCTTGTTGATAGTAATGGTGCCATTGCATTATACTATTTGTTTATATTATATGCTTATTTTTCTTGTGTTGCAGGTGGGTAATGGATCCCTTAGATCAATTTCCTCACTTGAGAGGCTTGAGGAATTGGCAATGGTTTGTTGTTCATGTATTGATGATGAAGGCCTGGAATTGCTGAGCAAGGGGAGTGATTCGCTGCAGGTAATCACTTGAGATGTTAAACATTTATAGACTTTTAATGTCTGATGCACAACATTGTCAATTTGATTATTTAAAATTCGAACAACTTACATTATTGGTCTCCTTACTGTGACTTCGCTTACTGAAATCTGGAAATCGGCAACTTTATGTTTTTAAATGGTGATTTTTATCTTTTTTTTTATTTCAGAGTGTTGATGTGTCAAGATGTGATCATGTGACTTCCCATGGGTTAGCTTCACTCATAGACGGTCGCAATTTTCTCCAGAAGTTATATGCTGCAGATTGTTTGCATGTGAGTTGGTCTTCCCCACATTACTCGCCCCTCGCAGCCATTGGCTCTTCTTTTCTGTACAATCCGAAATGCCATATTTTTTATGTTTGAAACAAAATGGTTATTTAACTAACATATTCAGAGGGACTCATCCTCATGGAGAGTTGATGAGTAATCAGAAGTGGTAAATATCTGACTACCTGTAATTTGTTGATGTTATACTTATAGGAGATAGGACAGCGTTTTGTATCCAAGTTGGCAACACTGAAGGAAACCTTGACAACATTGAAACTCGACGGTCTTGAAGTCTCGGACTCTCTTCTTGAAGCCATTGGTGAAAGCTGTAACAAATTGGTTGAGATTGGACTTAGCAAATGCAGTGGTGTTACAGATGAAGGAATCTCATCTCTTGTAGCTCGGTGTAGTGACCTAAGAACAATTGATCTCACATGCTGCAACCTCAGTACCAACAATGCTCTTGATTCAATAGCTGGCAACTGTAAGATGCTTGAATGTTTGCGGTTGGAATCCTGCTCTTTGATAAATGAGAAGGGACTAAAACGAATTGCAACTTGTTGCCCCAATCTTAAGGAGATAGACCTCACTGACTGCGGAGTGGATGATGCAGGTTTGTGATCACTACATTTGCGTCTATGTTTTTAGTCAAAAAATCTGTTATTTTAAAAGTGAGCATGACATCTCTTGTTTTGCAGCATTGGAGCACTTGGCTAAATGCTCTGAATTGAGAGTATTGAAATTAGGCCTATGCTCAAGTATTTCTGACAAAGGCATTGCGTTTATTAGTTCAAATTGTGGAAAACTTGTGGAGCTTGATCTCTACCGGTAATTCAGATCTTCTTATTTATTCTTTTATCATGATTTTTATAGCCATATACATGAAATAATATGTCTGCAATGTCCTTTGCATCAGGTGCAGCTCTATTACCGATGATGGGTTGGCAGCTTTAGCAAATGGATGCAAGAGGATCAAGTTACTGAACTTGTGTTACTGCAACAAGATCACTGATACTGGTTTGGGTCACTTAGGCTCCCTGGAGGAGCTCACAAACCTTGAACTGAGGTGCTTGGTCCGCATAACAGGCATTGGGATTTCCTCAGTTGCAATCGGATGCAAGAACCTGATAGAGCTGGACTTGAAACGATGCTATTCGGTTGATGACGCTGGCCTGTGGGCTCTTGCTCGTTATGCTTTGAACCTTAGACAGGTAACCTTATGGTAGAGTTTACCTTCTACCCTTGCAAACTCATAAGCTGCTGGAACCATATAAAACGTGTACTTTGTTTTGCAGCTTACGATATCGTACTGCCAAGTCACGGGGCTGGGCCTGTGCCACCTGCTGAGCTCCCTGCGGTGCCTCCAGGACATTAAGATGGTGCACCTCTCATGGGTCTCCATAGAAGGGTTCGAGATCGCGTTGCGAGCAGCCTGCGGGAGGTTGAAGAAGCTGAAGATGCTCTGTGGGCTGAAGACCGTGCTGTCCCCTGAACTCATCCAGATGCTGCAGGCGTGTGGCTGCCGAATAAGATGGGTCAACAAGCCTCTTGTCTACAAGGACTAGACCACCTGTTCCTCATCGTTTGTGAAGTTTCAGCGCTGCCATGGATTGCCAAGAGCCCAAGACCTACCAGGTTTGCCCTGTGAGCCATGTGAGATGTTCTGCAATAGTCCTTGTGAGATATTCCGCAATAATCGTTGGGGGCGTAACATATCTAGCGGCGATTATCGGCTCTGCTCCAGTGTATGTACACTGAGGCATCGGTTATGTTCATGTGTATAGCCTGCAGTGGGATGATCCACTTCCTGGGATTACTTTAGTGTGTTTGTTACTTCATTCCGCATGGTTTGGGCCTTTGAAGTTAAAAGAATCATAAGACCTTGTTCGGTTATTGATATTACATGTGTATTGGAGTGTATTAGGTGGGATTAGGATGGATTTTGACTTGTTATGGATTTAAACCGGCTCAATCCTATTCAATACATGTGGATTATCACCAAAACGAACAAGCCCAGGGATATGATCCATGCTTTGGTTCTTTCTTACTTTTGGCTGACACTACCTTATCTGATAATATGTATATGGTGTTCTGTTTCATGTTATGAGGTGTTCAAACAGTGGGTCTATGAAGACATTGTAGTCTCTGTCGAATGGCCCACTTGTACCATTTGCAAGAATCTGTCACAATTGCCTCGCTATCTTGATTGATGATTAGATTTGGCACGAGTCAGGTTCAGCCATCCGTGCACACAGTGGCTACTGGTATTACTTTCTGCATCGCGCTTCGCTTTGACTGAAACATACAACGAAAGAGTTACCGCTAGTTTGGCAACTCATTTTTTATAAGGGGTTCTCATTTTTCCCAAAAAAAACTAATTTCTTTTAGAAAAATAGAAATTATTTGAAAACATGGGGTTGCCCGAATAAAACCTCACAATTTTTACTCGTTATAATTTTTTCGGTTGGAATTGTAAAGCGGGAAAACTGAAAACGGATTATAGCTGGTAAATTTTGGTATATTGAAAACAGATAAATCCGAACAAAATAAGTTGGAAACGATCAAGAAATGGTAACTTAAAACGAAAAAACAGAGAAGCTCATGATAAATAAGTTCTAACCACACAATTGTTCATTTACAGGGATGACAATTTAACCCGTAAAAATCCGAAATATGATGGATCCAAGTACAGGTGGACATTTTAACCCATGAGTGCACTCACATGTGACCACTTCGTAGGTGTGGGTGCAAGTTTTTAATTCAACCCATGCTATCCCGTACCTGACTCGAAATTTGATTCATTCTCTATTTTGCGCAAAAATGATTAAGATATAATAGTAATTGTTTTGAATAAAAAACTTGGCTATCGATTCATGAAATGTTTTGTTGTTGCTCAGGGTGAGAAAGCTTAAAATCTATAAATATAATTTAATTATTATTAATACTTAATTTTTTCTCTCGAACGCGCAGGAGAACCGTGCCTCATTATATTAGCAGACCAGACAACAACAAACAGAAAACAAGGGAAAGAGAGGGGGTGTGCTGGCAGCAACAACTATGCACACGGGTGGTGAGAGCAGCACCAACTACTTCCAATCCTAGGGCCACAACCTCCTTAGATCCTTTGCACCAGCCATTCCCCAAAACTTGATATTATCTTGAATCTATGTGAGGATCTTATTGATGTTTGGGGAGGCCCCCCTCAAAGACACAAGCATTCATGTGTTTCCATAGCCACCATGCCACTAGAATCACCAAGGAATTAAAGCCTTTTTTTGAGTTTTGAGCACTTGTAATTCTGATGCCCTTCACCAGTTCTGAAACACTTCATATGTACTATCTGGAGCCAGAGGCAGTAAACCAACCATCAGGACCTTTGTCCAAGTTTCTCTAGCAAAAACACAAGACACAAGGATATGTTGGATTGTTTCATCCTGCTGGTCACAGAGAGGACATTTATCAGGATGATCTAGCCCCCTCCGGGCCAAACAGTCTGTTGTCTAACATTAGTTCAAAGTTGTCAACCAAATGAAAAATTTGCATTTCTGAGGGGCCTAGGTCTTCCAAATGCTCTCAGCTGGATCAAAACAAATGGAACCAAATAGAAAGGGATCATAGGCTGATTTGAAGAGTACTCTCCTGGGCCGAAGGCAACCACTGGTGTTGATCTATAACCTCCGATTGCAATTGCACATCTTGAATTAAATCCCATACCAAGAAAATAGTTAATACTTAATTGCTTATAGCTGAATTATTGTTAAAAGTATATACTAAGTATAAAATTGTGGTGACTCGAAACCCGATGAGTTTTGGTGCGGGTTTGGAATGACACATGCGGGTATGATCGTGGACAGGTTTTTGCTCCACCCAATCCGAACCTTAACCATTGCCATCCCTATTCATTCACAACCACATACAAGTCTCAATCAAATAAAAACACAATACATAGTCTTGTCCACACATAATTGATCATACAATACATGAGTTTTAAAACAAATGATTATTCGATCACATCCACATACATGTCTCAACCACACAAATACATAATACTATTAATACATAGTATTTACCATACATAATTGATCATATATGTCCACTCATAAATTTTAAACATACAATATATAAGTTTTAAACACACAATTGTTCATTCACAAACAAGTAACATTAGCTCTTCAACTGTGAGTTCTAGCTTCAAATTAGAACGTAGTCGAACAACCTGAATTGTTCTTGTCCGAATACAAAAAACTTATAAAAAGCAAAAGCAAACCCGACAAGAAACAAAGAAAATGTGCAACGAGCAGTAGTCCGAATACATAACTTACATTAGTGATTAGTGTTTGAGTGCTAGATTTTGCATAGGAGATGAAGACGTTCTGGTGGCGCAGATGGCGGACGTACCTTTTTGACAAAATTATTGTAGGGGACCCTACAATGTATTTTTATTATTTTGAGGGAAACTGCATATGTTACAAAACAATATATACAACAAAGAAAGGAGAACATTTCTACATGATTTGTCATAAGCTTTGAACCCATTGTCTAAAGGGGTCAGCTCTCGACCTTTTTAGTCTATGGCCTACAAGGATCATTTCTTTCTTGAAAGCCTCTTTGCAATTGATTATCGTGGGCAGGATTTTTTTAAAGATTCAGCCATTCCAGCACTTACATATACACCATGAAATAGTGATGATAGTTTCCATCCTCCAACTGTTACGTAGTTGTTGCTTCATCTGCAGGGCGACTAACTGAATGTTGGAGGTATTTGGAGGGGAGATACCAATCATACTTGAAAGGGAAATAGGCTCACACCTTTTCCTAAATGATTTTGGTGGTTGAATTGCCCAACACAAATAATTGGACTAACTAGTTTGCTCTAGATTATAAGTTCTACAGGTGCCAAAGGTTCAACACAAACCAATAAAAAAGTCCAAGAAAGGGTTCAAATAAAAAGAGCAAAAGACAACCGAAGGCTGTCCTGGTCTGGCGCACCGGACAGTGTCTGGTGCACCAGGGAGAATCACTCCGAACTTGCCACCTTCGGGTTTTTGGAATTGCCCTCCGCTATAATTCACCGGACTGTTCGGTGTAGCACCAGACTGTCCGGTGTGCCAAGCGGAGTAACGGCTACAGCGCCAACGGTCGACTGCAAAAGTGAACAGTGAACAGTGCCGATTGCGCGCGTAGAGTCAGAGCAGGCGCCAGATGGTGCACCGGACAGTGAACAAGACCTGTCCGGTGGCCCACATGTCAGAAGCTCCAACGGTCGAACCCTAATGGTTGGAAAGTTTGTGAGCTTTGAACTCATGATCAAAGGCTCCAAGCAAATCATCGAGCGAGGCGCCACCTCCACACCTGAAAGCACCTAGAGGGGGGGTGAATAGGTGATCCTGTAAAAACTTAAGACTTAAAGCCACAAAACTTGATTAAGTGTTAGCACAATGAAATCAAGTGTCTAAGGACCGAGCTCTTGTGAAACACAATGGTCACAGTGAGAACAAGCACAAGAGACACGATGGTTTATCCCGTGGTTCGGCCAAGTACAACACTTGCCTACTCCACGTTGTGGCGTCCCAATGGACTAGGGTTGCACTCAACCCCTTTCAAGTGATCCAAAGATCCACTTGAATACTACGGTGTTTTTCTTTCTTTCACTATATTCCGTTTGCGAGGAATCTCCACAACTTGGAGCCTCTCGCCCTTACAAATGATTATCACAAAGAAGCACGGATGTAAGGGAGGGAAAAGCAACACACACAAGTCTCAAAAGCAACAACACAAACACGCACACTAGTCACAACTTGAGCTCTAAGTTCACACACGGAGTTCTCAACTCAAGAGGAGCTCAAATTGCTATCACAAAAAATCAAATGCGCTAGAATGAAGTCTTGGTGCTTAGAGATGATCAAAGAATGCTTGTGTATCTCCTCCATGCGCCTAGGGGTCCCTTTTATAGCCCCAAGGCAGCTAGGAGTCGTTGGTGCACTGGATGGTCCGGTGCCCCCATCAGACCGTTGGCTCGGCCACACGTCACGCGCGGATTGCGCGGCCGACCGTTGGCGCGGCCGACCGTTGGCTCACCGGACAGTCCGGTGCACCACCGGACAGTCCGATGAATTTTAGTCGTACACCGCTAACGAATTCCCGAGAGTGGCCAGTTGACCAGACGCCAGCCTGGCGCACCGGACACTGTCCGGTGCACCACCGGACAGTCCGGTGCACCACCGGACAGTCCGGTGAATTTTAGTCGTACACCGCTAACGAATTCCCGAGAGTGGCCAGTTGACCAGACGCCAGCCTGGCGCACCGGACACTGTCCGGTGCACCACCGGACACTGTCCGGTGTACCCAGACTGCGCAGAGTCTTGGCTGCTCCAGCCAAGTCTTTTTCCTTTTGTATTTTCTCTGATTCTAGCACTTAGACAAATATGTTAGTACACAAAAACCAATGTACTAAGTCTAGAATCATACCTTTGTGTTGATTTACACTTCATCCACCATTTGGCACAATTTAATACTTAAAACATTTGTGTTGGGCACTTAATCACCAAAATACTTAGAAATGGCCCAAGGGCACATTTCCCTTTCAATCTCCCCCTTTTTGGTGATTTATGCCAACACAACACAAAGCAACACATAGAAGTGCAACATTAATGCAAATAAGAACAAGAATTGTTTTTGATTCAAATTTGGCATATTTGGATCATTCTTTGCCACCACTTGGTTTGTTTTTGCAAATCAACTTCAATTTCCTATCTCTAAGTCAAACACACTTGTTGAGGCATAAAGAGAGGTATTCCAAGAGAAATTGATCAAAGATTCAAAAACTCCCCCTTTTTCCCATAATCAAACATTCTCCCCACAAGAGACCAACTTTTGACAATAAGAGACAATAAGAGTATTTTGACAAAACAAAAGCTCTAACTCTCTATTTTCAAAATTCTCAAGTGGTAGCTGATCCATTTGTTTTAGCCTTAATTTCTCCCCCTTTGGCATCAAGCACCAAAACGGGATCATTTTTGGCCCTTTAACCTCATTGCCTTACCAAAATCTTCAATTAGGAGTAAAAAGGCAATAAGAGGATGGAGATGAACTTGGAGTAAATTACCCTCTCATCGGAGTGCAGTGGAAGTCTTTCATGGTCCAAGTCCACCTTTCCCTTTCAATCCACTTTTGAGACTAAAACAAGTAAACTCAAACACAAGATTAGTCTCAAAGTGTCAAGTTGTAGCATGCCTCCCCCTAAATAAGTGCATCACTTGCAAATGGACTTGTGAGGTCCGGGGATCATGTGTACAACCTGAGCACCATAAATAAGCAACAATATGCATAAAAGAACATGATCAAAGGCATAAACACATGTATGTTATAGATCAATCCAAGTTACGCGAATCTAAGACATTTAGCTCACTACGCAGCGTGCAAAAGGTTGACTCATCTAGAGGCTTGGTAAAGATATCGACTAGTTGGTTCTCGATGCTAACATAAAACACTTCGATATCTCCCTTTTGCTAGTGGTCTCTCAAAAAGTGATGCCGGATGTCTATGTGCTTTGTGCGGCTGTGTTCAACAGGATTATCCGCCATGCGGATTGCACTCTCATTGTCACATAGGAGTGGGACTTTGCTCAGATTGTAGCCAAAGTCCCTAAGGGTTTGCCTCATCCAAAGTAGTTGCGCGCAACACTGTCCTGCGGCAACATACTCGGCCTCAGCGGTGGATAGGGCAACAGAAGTTTGTTTCTTAGAACTCCAAGACACCAGGGACCTTCCTAAGAATTGGCACGTCCCTGATGTACTCTTCCTATCAACCTTGCATCCAGCATAATCGGAGTCTGAATATCCAATTAAGCAAAGGTAGACCCCTTTGGATACCAGATCCTGAAGCAAGGCGTAGCAACTAAATATCTAAGTATTCGCTTAACGGCCACAAGGTGGCACTCCCTTGGATCAGATTGAAATCTAGCACACATGCATACACTTAGCATAATATCCGGTCTACTAGCACATAAGTAAAGCAAGGAACCTATCATCGACCGGTATGCCTTTTGATCAACGGACTTACCTCCTTTGTTGAGGTCGACATGTCCGTCGGTTCCCATTGGAGTCTTTGCGGGCTTGGCGTCCTTCATCCCAAACCGCTTGATCAAGTCTTGCGTGTACTTCGTTTGGGAGATGAAGGTGTCGTCCTTGAGTTGCTTCACTTGGAACCCAAGGAAGTAGTTCAACTCGCCCATCATCGACATCTCAATTTTTTGAGTCATCACCCTGCTAAACTCTTCACAAGACTTTTGGTTAGTAGAACCAAATATTATGTCATCGACATAAATTTGGCATACAAATAAGTCACCATTACAAGTCTTAGTGAATAAAGTTGGATCGGCTTTCCCAACCTTGAAAGCATTAGCAATTAGAAAGTCTCTAAGGCATTCATACCATGCTCTTGGGGCTTGCTTAAGTCCATAAAGCGCCTTAGAGAGCTTACACACGTGGTCGGGGTACCGTTCATCCTCAAAGCCAGGGGGTTGCTCTACGTACACCTCATCCTTGATTGGCCCGTTGAGGAAAGCGCTCTTTACATCCATTTGGAACAACCTGAAAGAATGGTGAGCGGCATAGGCTAACAGAATGCGAATAGACTCTAGCCTAGCCACAGGAGCAAAAGTCTCCTCAAAGTCCAAACCTGTGACTTGGGCATAACCTTTTGCCACAAGTCTAGCCTTGTTCCTTGTCACCACCCCGTGCTCGTCCTGTTTGTTGCGGAACATCCACTTGGTTCCCACAACGTTTTGCTTGGGATGTGGCACCAGTGTCCAAACTTCATTTCGCTTGAAGTTATTAAGCTCTTCCTGCATGGCCAACACCCAGTCCGGATCTAGCAAGGCTTCTTCTACCCTGAAAGGCTCAATAGAAGAGTCAAACGAGTAATGCTCACAGAAATTAGCTAATCTAGAGCGAGTAGTTACTCCCTTGCTTATATCACCCAATATCTAGTCGACGGAATGATTCCTTTGAATCGACGCTCAGACTTGAGTTGGAGGGGCCTGTGGTGCTTCTTCCTCCATAACATGAACATCTTGTGCTCCCCTTTGATCACACGCCTCTTCTTGATGAACCTGTTCATCATCTTGAGGTGAGGGGTGCACCATTGTTGAGAAAGAAGGTTGATCCTGCTCTTTGTGTTCCTGTGGTCGCACATCCCCAATCGCCATGGTGCGTATTGCGGTCGTTGGAACATCTTCTTCATCTACATCATCAAGATCAACTTGCTCTCTTGGAGAGCCATTAGTCTCATCAAATACAACGTCGCTAGAGACTTCAACCAAACCCGATGATTTGTTGAAGACTCTATACGCCTTTGTATTTGAGTCATAACCTAACAAAAACCCTTCTACAGCTTTGGGAGCAAATTTAGAATTCCTACCTTTCTTCACTAGAATGTAGCATTTACTCCCAAATACACGAAAATATCAAACATTGGGTTTGTTACTGGTTAGGAGTTCGTACGATGTCTTCTTGAGGAGGCGATGAAGGTAGACCCGGTTTATGGCGTGGCAAGCCGTGTTCACGGCTTCCGACCAAAACCGCTCGGGCGTCTTGAACTCTCCAAGCATCGTCCTCTCCATGTCTATGAGCGTCCTGTTCTTCCTCTCTACCACACTGTTTTGTTGTGGTGTGTAGGGAGCAGAGAACTCGTGCTTGATTCCTTCCTCCTCAAGGTACTCCTCCACTTGAAGGTTCTTGAATTCGGACCCATTGTCGCTTCTTATCTTTTCACCTTGAGCTCAAATTCGTTTTGAGCTCTTCTTAGGAAGCGCTTTAGGGTCCCTTGGGTTTCTGTTTTATCCTGCAAAAAGAATACCCAAGTGAAGCGGGGAAAATCATCAACAATAACAAGACCATACTTACTTCCCCCGATGCTTAGGTAGGCGACGGGTCCGAAGAGGTCCATATGAAGTAGCTCCAAAGGTCTTGATGTGGTCATCACATTTTTGCTATGATGAGTACTTCCCACCTGTTTACCTGCTTGACAAGCTGCACAAGGTCTATCTTTTTCGAAAGTTACATTTGTTAGACCTAACACATGTTCTCCCTTTAGAAGTTTGTGAAGGTTCTTCATCCCTACATGTGCTAGACGTCGATGCCACAGCCAGCCCATGCTAGTCTTAGTGATTAAGCATGCATCTAGATCGGCCTCCTCCTTCGAAAAATCAACTAAATAGAGTTTTCCATCTAGTACACCCTTAAAAGCTAATGAACCATCACTCCTTCTAAAGACAGACACATCTACATTTGTAAATAAGCAATTATAACCCATATTACATAATTGACTAACGGACAACAGGTTATACCCGAGCGATTCAACTAAAAACACATTAGATATGGAATGCTCGAATGAAATAGCTATCTTTCCTAGTCCTTTAACCTTGCCTTGATTCCCGTCACCGAATATGATTGAATCTTGGGAATCTTTGTTCTTGACGTAGGAGGTGAACATCTTCTTCTCCTCCGTCATGTGGTTTGTGCATCCGCTGTCGATAATCCAGCTTGACCCCCCGGATGCATAAACCTGCAAGGCAAAGTAGGCTTGGGTTTTAGGTACCCAACTCTTGTTGGGTCCTACAAGGTTAGTAACAATAGCCTTAGGGACCCAAATGCAAGTTTTGTCTCCCTTGCATTTTGCCCCTAATTTCCTAGCAACCACTTTCTTATCTTTGCATGTGAGTACAAAATCAGTGTTGCAGGCATGAATAACAGTAGCATTTTCATTATGCATTTTCCTAGGCACATCTTTACCATGCACAAAGGAAGAACTTGAAGCAATCATGGCATGTGAATCATTACAACTCCTATTATGATAAGTATTTCTAGAAAATTTCCTATCATAAATAAATGCATGATTCTTTTGACTACTATTAGCCATAGGAGCCTTTCCCTTTTCCTTGTTGAAAATGGGAGCTCTTTGGCTTGTTAAGTTCTTGGCTTCCCTTTTACAGCCAAGCCCATCCTTAATTGAGGGGTGTCTACCAATAGTGTAGGCATCCTTTTCAAATTTTAGTTTATCAAAGTCATTCTTGCTAGTCTTAAGTTGGGCATTAAGACTAGCCACTTCACCATTTAATTTTGCAATAGAAGTAAGGTGCTCAACGCATGCATCAACATTAAAATCCTTACACCTATTACAAATTACTACATGTTCAATACATGAGCTAGATTTATTTGCTACTTCTAACTTAGCATTTAAGTAGATAATTCATGACAAGTAGATAATTCACATGAAAGCATTTCATTTCTTTTAACTTCTAAAGCAAGAGACTTTTGCACGCTTACAAATTTATCATGCTCTTCATATAAAAGATCCTCTTGATTTTCTAGCAATCTATTCTTCTCATTCAACGCATCAATTAATTCATTGATCTTATCAATTTAGTTCTATCTAAGCCTTTGAATAAACTTGCGTAGTCTACTTCATCATCACTAGATTCATCATCACTTGAAGAAGCATATGCAATAGTATTTCGAGTGCTTACCTTCTTCTCCTTTGCCATGAGGCAGGTGTGATGCTCGTTGGGGAAGAGAGACGATTTGTTGAAGGCCGTGGCGGCGAGTCCTTCGTCGTCGGAGTCGGACGAAGAACAATCCGAGTCCCATTCTTTTCCAAGGTGTGCTTCGCCCTTAGCCTTCTTGTAAACCTTCTTGTTCTCTCTCTTCCCATTCTTTCCTTGTTCCTGGTCACTATAATTATCGGGATAGTTAGCAATAAAGTGACCAATCTTATCACACTTGAAGCAGGAGCGCTTTCCCTTCGTCTTGCTCTTGTTGGGATGCTCCTTGCGACCTATGAGCGCCGTCTTGAAGCGCTTGATGATGAGGGCCATTTCATCCTCATTTAGCCCGCCCGCTTCAACTTGTTCCACCTTGCTAGGTAGCCCCTCCCTGCTGCTTGTTGCTTTGAGAGCAACGGTTTGAGGCTCGTGGATCGGCATTGGGCCATTCAACGCCTCATCAACATATCTTGCCTCCTTGATCATCATTCGCCTGCTTACAAACTTTCCGAGTATTTCCTCTGGCGTCATCTTGGTGTACCTAGGATTTTCACGAATAGAGTTTACAAGATAAGGATCAAGGACAGTGAAGGACCTTAGCATAAGCCGGACGACGTCGTGGTCCGTCCATCTCGTGCTTCCATAGCTCCTGATTTTGTTGACTAGGGTCTTGAGCCTGTTGTACGTTTGAGTTGGCTCCTCCCCACTGATCATTGTGAACCTTCCTAGTTCGCCTTCCACCAACTCCATCTTGGTGATCATGGTGGCGTCGTTCCCCTCATGTGAGATCTTGAGGGTGTCCCAAATTTGCTTGGCATTATCCAAGCCGCCCACCTTATGATAATCTTCCCTGCACAAGGATGCTAAAAGAACAGTGGTAGCTTGTGCATTTTTGTGAATTTGTTCATTGATAAACATGGGATAATCCGTACTATCAAATTGCATTCCATTTTCTACTATCTCCCATATACTTGGATGAAGAGAGAACAAGTGGCTACGCATTTTGTGACTCCAAAATCCGTAGTCCTCTCCATCAAAGTATGGAGGTTTACCAAGAGGAATGGAAAGCAAATGAGCATTGGAATTTTGCGGAATACGAGAATAATCAAAAGAAAAGTTTGAGTTGACCGTTTTCTTTTTCTCGCTGTCGTAGTAGACTATCTTCTTGATGCGCCTCTTCTTCTTCCCAGCCTTCTTGTGACTTGAGCCCGAGTCAGTGGGCTTGTCGTCTTTTGGCTCATTGATGAAGGACTCCTTCTCCTTGTCGTTGATCACCATCCCCTTCCCCTTAGGATCCATCCCTTCGGGCGATTAGTCCCTTTCGTGAAGAGAACGACTCTGATACCAATTGAAAGCACCTAGAGGGGGGGTGAATAGGTGATCCTGTAAAAACTTAAGACTTAAAGCCATTGATTAAGTGTTAGCACAATGAAATCAAGTGGCTAAGGACCGAGCTCTTGTGAAACACAATGGTCACAGTGAGAACAAGCACAAGAGACACGCTGGTTTATCCCGTGGTTTGGCCAAGTACAACACTTGCCTACTTCACGTTGCGGTGTCCCAATGGACGAGGGTTGCACTCAACCCCTTTCAAGTGATCCAAAGATCCACTTGAATACTACGGTGTTTTTCTTTCTTTCACTATATCCCGTTTGCGAGGAATCTCCACAACTTGGAGCCTCTCGCCCTTACAAATGATGATCACAAACAAGCACAGATGTAAGGGAGGGAAAAGCAACACACACAAGTCTCAAAAGCAACAGCACAAACACGCACACTAGTCACAACTTGAGCTCTAAGTTCACACACGGAGTTCTCAACTCAAGAGGAGCTCAAATTGCTATCACAAAAAATCAAATGCGCTAGAATGAAGTCTTGGTGCTTAGAGATGATCAAAGAATGCTTGTGTATCTCCTCCATGCGCCTAGGGGTCCCTTTTATAGCCCCAAGGCAGCTAGGAGCCGTTGGCGCACCGGACACTGTCCGGTGCACACCGGACGGTCCGGTGCCCCCGTCAGACCGTTGGCTCGGCCACGCGTCACGCGCGGATTGCGCGGCCGACCGTTGGCGCGGTCGATCGTTGGCTCACCGGACAGTTCGGTGAATTTTAGTCGTACACCGCCGACAAATTCCCGAGAGCGGCCAGTTGACCAGACGCTAGCCTAGCGCACCGAACACTGTCCGGTGCACCACCGGATAGTCCGGTGTACCCAGACTGCACAGAGTCTTGGCTGCTCCAGCCAAGTCTTTTTCCTTTTGTATTTTCTCTGATTCTAGCACTTAGACAAATATGTTAGTACACAAAAACCAATGTACTAAGTCTAGAATCATACCTTTGTGTTGATTTACACTTCATCCACCATTTGGCACAATTTAATACTTAAACCATTTGTGTTGGGCACTTAATCACCAAAATACTTAGAAATGGCCCAAGGGCACATTTCCATTTCAACACCCGAGGTGCAACCCGTTGCCTTCAAAGCAATGGAGGAGAAGAAAGAAGAGTCTACATCAAGTAGGCTCCCCATCGACGCCTCCAAGCTCGACAATGAGGAGATGACTTTAATCATCAAAAGCTTTCGCCAAATCCTCAAGCAAAGGAGGAGGAAGGACTACAAGCCCCGCTCCAAGAAAGTTTGCTACAAGTGTGGTAAGCCCGGTCATTTCATTGCTAAATGTCCATTATCAAGTGATAGTGACAGGGGCGACGACAAGAAGGGAAGAAGGAAGGAGAAGAAGAAGTATTACAAGAAGAAGGGCGGCGATGCCCATGTTTGTCAGGAGTGGGACTCCGATGAGAGCTCCACCAACTCCTCCTCCGACGAGGACGCCGCCAACATCGCCGTCAACAGGGGCCTTCTCTTCCCCAACGTCGGCCAAAAGTGCCTCATGGCAAGGGATGACAAAAAGAAGGTAAAATCTAGAGCATCCACTAAATATGCAACATCTAGCGATGAGGATAACTCTAGTGATGATGAGGATAATTTACTTGCCCTTTTTGCCAACCTAAACATGCAACAAAAGGAAAAATTAAATGAGTTAATAGGTGCTATTCATGAGAAGGATGAACTCTTGGATAGCCAAGAGGACTTCCTAATTAAGGAAAACAAGAAGCATGTTAAGGTTAAAAATGCTTATGCTCAGGAAGTAGAAAAATGTGAAAAATTAACTAGTGAGCTAAGCACTTGCCATGATATTATCTCAAACCTTAGAAATGAAAATGCAAAATTAATTGCTAAGGTTGAGAAGTTTGATGTTTGTGATGATTCCATTGTTAGTCTTAGAAATGATAATGCTAATTTGATTGCTAAGATTGACAAATTGAATGCATCGCTCTCTAGCCTTAAAATTGGGAATGAAAAATTAATTGCTAAGGCTAAAGATCTAAATGTTTGCAATATTTCTATTTCCAATCTTAGAGATGAGAATGCTATTTTACATGCTAAGATTGATGAACTAAATGCGTGCAAACCCTCTACATCTTCTGTTAGTCATGTCTCTATTTGCACTAGATGTAGAGATGTTAATGTTGATGCTATTCATGATCACATTGCTATGATTAAACAACAAAATGATCATACAGCAAAATTAGATGCTAATATTGTCGAGTATGAATTAGAGAATGAAAAATTTAAATTTACTCATAGTATGCTTTAAAGTGGGAGACGCCCTGACATTAAGGATGGCATTGGCTTCCAACAGGGAGGCAATGTCAAGCTTAATGCCCCTAAGAAATTGTCTAACTTTGTTAAGAGCAAAGCTCCCATGGCTCAGGATAACGAGGGTTACATTTTATATTCTGCTGGTTATCCCGAGCACAAAATTAGGAGAATTCATTCTAGGAAGTCTCATTCTGGCTCTCATCATGCTTTTATGTATAAGAGTGAGACATCTAGTTCTAGGCAATCCACTCATGTTAAATTGCCTAAAAACAAAACTCCTATTGCATCAAATGAGCCTATTATTTCATTTAAGACTTTTGATGCTTCATATGTTTTAACTAACAAATCAGGCAAAATAGTTGCCAAATATGTTGGGGGCAAACACAAGGGGTCAAAGACTCGTGTTTGGGTACCCAAGGTGCTTGTTTCTAATGTGAAAGGACCCAAGACCGTTTGGGTACCTAAGAACAAGGCCTAAACTTGTTTTGTAGGTTTATGCATTCGGGGGCTCAAGTTGGATAATTGATAGCGGGTGCACAAACCAAATGACTAGGGAGAAAAGGATGTTCTCCTCCTACGAGAAAAAAACATGATCCCCAAAGAGCTATCACATTCGGGGATGGAAATCAAGGTTTGGTCAAAGGACTTGGTAAAATTGCTATATCTTCTGACCATTCTATTTCCAATGTTTTTCTTGTAGATTCTTTAGATTACAATTTGCTTTCTGTTTCTCAATTATGCAAAATGGGTTACAACTGTCTTTTTACGGATATAGGTGTTACTGTCTTTAGAAGAAGTGATGATTCAATAGCATTTAAGGGAGTGTTAGAGGGTCAGCTATACTTAGTTGATTTTAATAGAGCTGAACTCGACACTTGCTTAATTGCTAAGACTAACATGAGTTGGCTCTGGCATCGCCGACTAGCCCACGTTGGGATGAAGAATCTTCACAAGCTTCTAAAGTGAGAGCACATTTTGGGACTAACCAATGTTCATTTTGAGAAAGATTGGGTTTGTAGCGCATGTCAAGCAGGGAAGTAAGTTGGTGTTCACCATCCACACAAGAACATCATAACGACCGACAGGCCGCTTGAGCTACTCCACATGGACCTATTCGGCCCGATAGCTTACATAAGCATCGGCGGGAGTAAGTATTGTCTTGTTATTATAGATGATTATTCTTGCTTCACTTGGGTATTCTTTTTGCAGGATAAATCTCAAACCCAAGAGACCTTAAAGGGATTCTTGAGACGGGCTCAAAATGAGTTCGGCTTAAGGATCAAAAAGATTAGAAGCGACAATGGGACGGAGTTTAAGAACTCACAAATAGAAAGCTTCCTTGAGGATGAGGGCATCAAGCATGAGTTCTCTTCTCCCTACACGCCACAACAAAATGGTGTAGTGGAGAGGAAGAATAAAACTCTACTTGACATGGCGAGGACCATGCTTGATGAGTACAAGACTTCGGACCGGTTTTGGGTGGAAGCAATCAACACTGCTTGCTACACCATCAACCGTCTCTACCTTCACCGAATCCTCAAGAAGACATCGTATGAACACCTCACCGGTAAAAAGCCCAATGTTTCATATTTTAGAGTCTTTGGTAGCAAATGCTTTATTCTTGTTAAAAGAGGTAGAAAATCCAAATTTGCTCCTAAGGCTGTAGAAGGCTTTTTACTTGGTTATGATTCAAACACAAGGGCATATAGAGTCTTTAACAAGTCCACTGGACTAGTTGAAGTTTCTTGTGACATTGTGTTTGATGAGACTAACGGCTCTCAAGTAGAGCAAGTTGATCTTGATGAGCTAGATGATGAAGAGGCTCCGTACGTCGCGCTAAGGAACATATCCATTGGGGATGTATGTCCTAAGGAATCCGAAGAGCCTCCACATGAACAAGATCAACCATCTTCCTCCATGCAAGCATCTCCACCAACCCAAGATGAGGATCAAGCTCAAGATGATGAAAATGAAGATCAAGAAGAGCCACCTCAAGAGGAGGACAATGATCGAGGGGGAGATGCTAATGATCAAGACAAGGAAGATGATGAGGGTCCAAGACCGCCTCACCCAAGAGTCCACCAAGCGATACAACGAGATCACCCCGTGAACTCCATCCTCGACGATATTCATAAGGGGGTAACCACTCGGTCTCGTGTCGCTCATTTTTGTGAACATTACTCTTTGTGTCTTCTATTGAACCATACAGGGTGGAAGATGCATTAAAAGATTCGGATTGGATGTTGGCGATGCAAGAGGAACTCAACAATTTCACGAGGAATGAGGTATGTCATTTAGTTCCATGTCCTAATCAAAATGTTGTAGGAACCAAGTGGGTCTTCCGCAACAAACAAGATGAGCATGGTGTGGTGACAAGGAACAAAGCCCGACTTGTGGCCAAGGGATATTCACAAGTCGAAGGTTTGGATTTCGGTGAAACCTATGCATCCGTAGCTAGGCTTGAGTCAATTCGTATATTACTTGCCTATGCTACTTACCATGGCTTTAAGCTCTATCAAATGGACGTGAAAAGTGCCTTCCTCAATGGACCAATCAAGGAAGAGGTCTATGTTGAGCAACCTACCGGCTTTGAAGATAGTGAGTACCCTAACCATGTATATAAACTCTCTAAGGCGCTTTATGGGCTCAAGCAAGCCCCAAGAGCATGGTATGAATGCCTAAGAGATTTTCTTATCGCTAATGGCTTCAAAGTCGGAAAAGCTGATCCTACTCTCTTTACTAAAACAATTGCAAATGATTTGTTTGTATGCCAAATATATGTTGATGATATCATATTTGGGTCTACTAACAAATCTACTTGTGAAGAGTTTAGTATGATTATGGTTCAAAAATTCGAGATGTCTATGATGGGGGAGTTGAAGTATTTTCTAGGATCTCAAGTCAAGCAACTCCAGGAGGGCACCTTCATCAGCCAAACGAAGTACACTCAAGACATACTCACCAAGTTTGGGATGAAGGATGCCAAGCCCATCAAGACACCCATGGGAACTAATGGGCATCTCGACCTCGACACGGGAGGTAAATCCGTAGATCAAAAGGTATATCGGTCGATGATAGGTTCTCTACTCTATTTATGTGCATCTCGACCGGATATTATGCTTTCCGTAAGCATGTGTGCAAGATTCCAAGCCGATCCTAAGGAAGTTCACCTTAGGGCCGTGAAACAAATCTTGAGATATTTAGTTCATACACCTAAGTTTGGCCTTTGGTACCCCAAGGGATCCACTTTTGATTTAATAGGATATTCAGATGCTGATTGGGCAGGGTGTAAGATTGATAGGAAGAGCACATTAGGGACTTGTTAGTTCTTGGGAAGATCCCTGGTGTCTTGGGCTTCAAAAAACAAAATTATGTAGCTCTTTCTACCGCCGAAGCCGAGTACATTGCCGCAGGCCATTGTTGCGCGCAATTGCTTTGGATGAGGCAAACCCTTAGGAACTATGGTTAAAAATTAACCAAAGTCCCTCTCCTATGTGATAATGAGAGTGCAATCCGCATGGCGGATAATCCCGTTGAGCACAGCCGCACTAAGCACATAGCCATTCGGTATCACTTTTTGAGGGATCACTAACAAAGGGGGGATACCGAGATTGCTTATGTTAGCACCAAAGAACAATTAGCCGATATCTTTACCAAGCAATTAGATGAGAAAACTTTTACCAAACTTAGGTATGATCTAAACATTCTTGATTCTAGGAATTTTGATTGATATTTTGCACACATAGCTCATTTATATACCTTTGATCATCTCTCTTTCATGTACTATGCCTAATGTGGTTTTCAAGTGTATTTCATGCTAAGTCATAGATTGAAAGGGAAATGGGTCTTCGGCGAAGACAAGGCTTCCACTCCACTCCATCGAATTATTCATGCTTCGCCGTCGCTCCACACCGCTCTCCAATTTGGTATAATCTTCACTCCTATATTATTTACCAAAGGGGGAGAAAGTTTGAAAAAGGGCTTATATTTCACTCACAAGTATCCGTTCATGCCAAAGGGGGAGAAAGTATTAGCCCAAAGCAAAAGGACTGCACCACCACCAATTTCAGAAATTGTGTTCTTTCAATTTGTATTAAAAGAAGTTTTTCAATTGATATCTTATTTTTGATATAATTTCAAATTGGTATGACCCCTTTCAAAATTAATATCTAAAACCCTCTTGAACACTAAGAGGAGAATTTCATTGAGGGGGAGTTTTGTTTAGTCAAAAAAAAAACATTTGAAACAGGGGAGAACATTTCAAATCTTGAGAATGCTTCTCGAAATCTTATTCACATACCTTTGACTATTTGCAAAAATACTTTGAAGAATTTCCAAAACATTTGCAAAAACAAAACAAGTGGTGCAAGCGTGGTCCAAAATGTTAAAATAGAAGAAAGCATCCATGCATATCTTATGAAATGTAAATTGGTTTAATTCCGTGTAACCTTTGCACTTACCTTATACAAACTAGTTTAATTCTGCACTTATATATTTGCTTTTGTTTGTGTTGGCATCAATCACCAAAAAGGGGGAGATTGAAAGGGAAATAGGCTCACACCTTTTCAAAAATGATTTTGGTGGTTGAATTGCCCAACCCAAATAATTGGACTAACTAGTTTGCTCTAGATTATAAGTTCTACAGGTGCCAAAGGTTCAACACAAACCAATAAAAAGTACAAGAAAGGGTTCAAATAAAAAGAGCAAAAGATAACCGAAGGCTGCCCTGGTCTGGCGCACCGGACTGTCCAGTGTGCCACCGGACAGTGTCCGGTGCACCAGGGAGAATCACTCCGAACTTGCCACCTTCGGGTTTCTGGAATTGCCCTCCGTTATAATTCACCGAACTGTCCGGTGTGCCAAGCGGAGTAACGGCTACAGCGCCAACGGTCGACTGCAAAAGTGAACAGTGAACAGTGCCGACTGCGCGCGCAGAGTCAGAGCAGGCGCCAGATGGTGCACCGGACAGTGAACAGGACCTGTCCGGTGCACCACCGGACTGTCCGGTGGCCCACATGTCAGAAGCTCCAACGGTCGAACCCTAACGGTTGGGTGATGTGGCTGGCGCACCAGACTGTCCGGTGCGCCCTTCGACAGCAGCCTTCCCTAACGACCACTTTGGTGGTTGGGGCTATAAATACCCCCAACCACCAACACTTCAAGGCATCCAAGTTTTTAGCCAACACATTCAATACAAGAGCTAGTGCATTCAATACAAGACACAATTAGAGTGAATCAAAATCTCTCCAAGTCCCAATTCCACTCAAAACAATAGTGACTAGAAGAGAGAGTTTTGACATGTTCTTTTGAGCTCTTGCGCTTGGATCGCTTTTCTTCTTCCTCTATTCTTGCTTCCAAGTTCTTTGTAATCAAAGCAAGAGACACCAATTGTGTGGTGGTCCTTGTGGGGACTAAGTGTCCCAATTGATTGAGAAGAGAAGCTCACTCGGTCTAAGTGACCGTTTGAGAGAGGGAAAGGGTTGAAAGAGACCCGGTCTTTGTGACCACCTCAACGGGGAGTAGGTTTGCAAGAACCGAACCTTGGTAAAACAAATCATCGTGTTACTCTCGCTATTTGCTTGTGATTTGTTTTTCGCCCTCTCTTTCGGACTCGACTTTATTTCTAACGCTAACCCCGGCTTGTAGTTGTGCTTAAACTTTATAAATTTCAGATTTCCCTATTCACCCCCCTCTAGGCGACTTTCAATACCCAACACCTTTTTTTGTGAAATCGCACCTAAGGAACAATGGGTTGTGGTTTCATCTCTTTGAAGTATCCAATTCTCGCATGTGCATGATTCAAGCTCCATGTGTCTTTTCCTTAGCATTGATCTTGTGTTTAACATTCCTTGCAGGAGCAACCAAAAGAATTTTTTGCTTTGTTTGACATTTAAAGTTCCACATAAACATGAATAGCGGGTTAGAGTTTGAGGGCCCCATCATATGAGTGTACATTTTGCTCGAAGAGTAGTCTTTGGATTCCTAAGCATACTTCCATTGGTCATGTCCCTCAAGGAGTTGTTGATAATGGAGCACCTCCGATAGATAATGGAACTGCTGGTATGCTTCCATCGATAATGACATCATAAACATGTCCATGGGGTTAGGGAGAGCTTTGGCTTGTGTGGGAGTGATGTCCTTGTTGCGCACATAAGAGTATAATTCTGGGAGAAGAAGCATTTGGACGCCAACATTCCAAGTGTCCTGCCACATTCTGGTTGAGCAACCATTTCCAACTTGTATGCTAGCGACGTCCCTGAATTTCTGGATCAGTTTTAGCATACTCTTCCACCAGAAAGACCCCCATTTTCTGTCCATCAATGTAAGGGTACCCTGCCTATAGTGATTGTTCTAGACTAAGTCCACCCAAGGGAGATTATGCATGTTGAAATATTTATCCAAGTTTTTAAGAGCCTCAGTTTGTATTGCGAGGTTAAGGATTCCAAGACCTCCCTGGTTCTTTGGCTTGCATGCAAGCTCCCAAGTTGCGTGCGGGTGTACCTGGTGGCTGGTGGCGCATAGCCACAGAAGGTGAGCAACTTGTGGAGCTTGGCAACACACCTAGAGTTGGAGGGCTACGGTGGCGATGAGCCTAGCTCTCATGGCTTGGTCTAGGTCGGGGCTCATGTAAGGGGATGATCGGAAGAAGATGAAGGCTAGGGGCCTCACTGGTGCGGGCCTATGAAAGGGAAATGTGCCCTTGGGCCATTTCTAAGTATTTTGGTGATTGAGTGCCAACGCAAGTGCTTTTATGTTAATCTATGCAAAGTGGTGGACAAAGTGCAAATCATGTCAAAAAGGTATGTTTCTAGACTTAGTACATTGTTTTATGGACTAATGTATTGTGTCTAAGTGCTGGAAACAGGAAAGATTGAATTGGAGCAGAGGTGGCTAAGTTCTGCCAAAATCAGCGCAGTCTGGGTGCACCGGACTGTCCGGTGGTGCACCGGACAGTGTCCGGTGCACCAGGCTGGCTCAGGTGAACTTGCCGCTCTCGGGAATGAATTAGCGGCATACGGCTATAATTCACCGGACTGTCCGGTGTGCACCGGACTGTCCGGTGAGCCAACGGTCGGCCGGGCCAACGGTCGGCTGCGCGAGACACGTGGCCGAGCCAACGGTCGGGAGGGGGCACCGGACTGTCCAGTGTGCACCGGACAGTGTCCGGTGCGCCAACGGCTTCCAGGCACCAACGGTCGGCTTCGCAACAGAAGGAAAGAAATCCGCACCGGACAGTGTCCGGTGTGCACCGGACTGTCCGGTGCGCCAGGCGACAGAAGGCAAGATTTGCCTTCTTGGAATGCTCTCAACGGCTCCTAGCTGCCTTGGGGCTATAAAAGGGACCCCTAGGCACATGGAGGAGCACACCAAGCATTCTCAAAGCATTCCTAAGCACTAAGACATCGATTCCGCGCCTTTGATTCTTTGCGATAGCAATTAGAGCTCTAGTTGAGTTGTGAACTTATTGAGTTGTGTTGTGAGCTCTTATTGCGATTTGTGTGCGTGGTGTTGCTGTGATTTCTTGTCTTGAGTGTGTTGCTCATCCCTCCCTTACTCCGTGCTTCTTTGTGATCATCTAAAGTGTAAGGGCGAGAGGCTCCAAAGTGTGGAGATTCCTCGCAAACGGGATATAGTAAAGCAAGCAAAACACCGTGGTATTCAAGTGGGTCTTTGGACCGCTTGAGAGGGGTTGATTGCAACCCTCGTCCGTTGGGACGCCACAACATGGAGTAGGCAAGCGTTGGTCTTGGCCGAACCACGGGATAACCACCGTGCCATCTCTGTGATTGATATCTTTGTGGTTGTTGTGTTTTGTTGAGACTCCTCTCTAGCCACTTGGCATTATTTGTGCTAACTTCTAATCAAGTTTTGTGGCATTAAGTTCAAGTTTTACAGGATCACCTATTCACCCCCCCCTCTAGGTGCTCTCAATTGGTATCGGAGCCGTTCTCTTCAAGAAGGGACTAATCGCCCGAAGAGATGGATCCTAAGGGAAAGGGGATGGTGGTCAACAACAACGAGAATGAGTCTATCTTCAATGAGTCGAAAGATGACAAGCCTACGGACTCGGGCTCAAGCCACAAAAGAAGAGACGGGAAGAAGAAGAAGACAAGGCGCATCAAGGAGATAGTCTACTACGACAGTGACGAATCTTCCTCTTCCCAAAAGGAC
The DNA here is from genome assembly GCF_902167145.1 of Zea mays. Classification (NCBI taxonomy): domain Eukaryota; kingdom Viridiplantae; phylum Streptophyta; class Magnoliopsida; order Poales; family Poaceae; genus Zea; species Zea mays. Next base: position 131,585,647 of record NC_050098.1, on the reverse strand, counting down.
GACGACGACTACGAGAAAAAGAAAACGGTCAATTCGAACTTTTCTTTTGATTACTCTCGTATTCCTCAAAGTACAAATGCTCATTTGTTATCCATTCCACTTGGTAAACCTCCTCATTTTGATGGAGAAGACTACGGATTTTGGAGTCACAAAATGCGTAGTCACTTGTTCTCTCTCCATCCTAGCATATGGGAGATAGTAGAGAGTGGAATGAAATTTGATAGCTCGGATAGCCCTTTGTTTATCAATGAACAAATTCATAAAAACACACAAGCTACTACTGTGTTGCTAGCTTCATTGTGCAGGGATGAGTACCATAAGGTGAGCGGCTTGGACAATGCCAAGCAGATCTGGGACACCCTCAAGATCTCACATGAGGGCAACGATGTCACCATGCTCACCAAGATGGAGTTGGTGGAGGGCAAACTTGGGAGATTCGCTATGATAAGGGGGGATGAGCCAACCCAAACATACAACCGGCTCAAGACCCTTGTCAACAAGATAAGGAGATATGGAAGCACGCGATGGACGGACCACGACGTCGTCCGCCTAATGCTAAGGTCCTTTACTGTTCTTGATCCTCATCTTGTGAACAATATTCGTGAGAATCCTAGGTACACCAAGATGACGCCCGAAGAGATACTTGGAAAGTTCGTAAGCGGGCGGATGATGATCAAGGAGGCTAGATACGTGGATGATGCATTGAATGGCCCAATCCAAGAGCCTCAAACTATCGCTCTCAAAGCAACGAGAAGCAAGGAGGCGCTACCAAGCAAGGTGGCGCAAATTGAGGCGGCCGGGCTTAATGATGAAGAAATGGCCCTCATCATCAAGCGCTTCAAGACAGCGCTAAGGGGTCGCAAGGAGCATCCCAACAAGACCAAGACGAAGGGGAAGCGCTCATGCTTCAAATGTGGTAAGATTGGTCACTTTATCGCTAACTGTCCCGATAATGATAGTGACCAGGAAAAGAAGAGTGGAAAATGGGAAAAGAAGAAGAATTACAAGAAGGCAAAGGGCGAGGCACATATTGGAAAGGAGTGGGATTCGGATTGCTCCACGTCCAACTCCGACAACGAAGGACTCGCCGCCACCGCCTTCAACAAGTCATCCCTCTTTCCCAATGAGCATCACACATGCCTCATGGCTAAGGAGAAGAAAGTAAGTACTCGTAACTCTACTTATGCTTCTTCTAGTGAGGATGAGTCTAGTGATGATGATGAAATAGACTATTCATGCTTATTTAAGGGCTTAGATAGATCTAAGATTGACAAGATTAATGAATTGATTGATGCTTTAAATGATAAGAATAGGCTACTAGAAAAGCAAGAGGATCTTTTGTATGAAGAACATGATAAGTTTGTAGAGGCTCAAAAATCCCTTGCATTAGAAATTAAGAGGAATGAAATGCTTGCTTGTGAGTTATCCTCTTGCCATGAGACAATTTCTAGCTTAAGAAGCATAAATGATGATTTGAATGCTAAGGTAGAGATAGCTAGTAAATCTAACTCATGTGTAGAAAATGATGTTATTTGCAATAGGTGTAAAGATTTTGATATTGATGCTTGTAGTAAACACCTAGTTTCAATTTCTAATTTGAATGATGAAGTGGCTAGTCTTAATGCCCAACTTAAGACTAGCAAAAGTGAATTTGACAAATTAAAATTTGCAAGGGATGCCTACACAATTGGTAGACACCCCTCAATTAAGGATGGTCTTGGCTTCAAGAGGGAAGTCAAGAACTTAACAAGCCATAAGGCTTCCATCTCCGCAAAGGAGAAAGGGAAGGCCCCTGTGGCTAGTAGTGTGCAAAAGAACCATGCCTTCATATACCATGATAGGAAATTTTCTAGAAATGATCATTATGATAGGAGTTGTAATGCTTACAATTCAAATGCCATGGTTGCTTCTAGTTCTTCTATTATGCATGATAGAAATTTGGCTAGGAGAAATGTTATTAATCACATGCCTAGAAGAAATGTTATTCATGTTTCTAGGAAAATAATTAATGAACCTTCTACAATTTATCATGCTTGTAATGCTTCATTTGCAATTTGTAGAAAGGATAGAAAGGTGATTGCTAGGAAATTAGGGGCAAAATGCAAGGGAGATAAAACATGCATTTGGGTCCCTAAGACAACTGTGACTAACCTTGTAGGACCCAACAAGAGTTGGGTACCTAAGACCCAAGCCTAAAATTGCCTTGCAGGTTTATGCATCCGGGGGTTCAAGCTGGATTATCGACAGCGGATGCACAAGCCACATGACGGGGGAGAAGAAGATGTTTACCTCCTACGTCAAGAACAAGGATCCCCAAGATTCAATCATATTCGGTGATGGGAATCAAGGCAAGGTGAAAGGCTTAGGCAAAATTGCAATATCAAATGAGCACTCTATTTCTAATGTGTTTTTAGTTGAGTCTCTTGGATATAATTTGTTATCTGTTAGTCAATTATGCAATATGGGATATAACTGTCTATTCACAAATGTAGATGTGTCTGTCTTTAGAAGAAGTGATGGTTCACTACCTTTTAAAGGTGTATTAGACGGCAAACTTTATTTAGTTGATTTTGCAAAAGAGGAGGCCGGTCTAGATGCATGCTTAATTGCTAAAACTAGCATGGGCTGGCTGTGGCATCGCCGCTTAGCACATGTGGGGATGAAGAACCTTCACAAGCTTCTAAAGGGAGAACACGTGATAGGTTTAACTAATGTGCAATTCGAAAAAGATAGACCTTGTGCAGCTTGTCAAGCAGGTAAACAAGTGGGAGGAGCACATCACACCAAAAATGTGATGACCACATCAAGACCTTTGGAGATGCTTCACATGGACCTCTTCGGACCCGTCGCCTATCTAAGTATAGGAGGAAGTAAGTATGGTCTTGTTATAGTTGATGACTTTTCCCGCTTCACTTGGGTATTCTTTTTGCAGGATAAATCTGAAACCCAAGGGACCCTCAAGCGCTTCCTAAGAAGAGCTCAAAACGAGTTTGAGCTCAAGGTGAAGAAGATAAGGAGCGACAATGGGTCCGAATTCAAGAACCTTCAAGTGGAGGAATATCTTGAGGAGGAAGGGATCAAGCACGAGTTCTCCGCTCCCTACACACCACAGCAAAATGGTGTGGTAGAGAGGAAGAACAGGACGCTAATTGATATGGCGAGGACGATGCTTGGAGAGTTCAAGACCCCCGAGCGCTTTTGGTCGGAAGCCGTGAACACGGCTTGCCACACCATCAACAGGGTCTACCTTCATCGCCTCCTCAAGAAGACGTCGTATGAGCTACTAACCGGTAACAAACCCAATGTTTCGTATTTTTGAGTTTTTGGGAGTAAATGCTACATTCTAGTGAAGAAAGGTAGGAATTCCAAATTTGCTCCCAAAGTCGTAGAAGGGTTTTTGTTAGGTTATGACTCAAATACAAAGGCGTATAGAGTCTTCAACAAATCATCGGGTTTGGTTGAAGTCTCTAGCGATGTTGTATTTGATGAGACTAATGGCTCTCCAAGAGAGCAAGTTGTTGATTTTGATGATGTAGATGAAGAAGAAGTTCCAACGGCCGCAATACGCACCATGGCGATTGGAGATGTGCGGCCACAGGAACAAGATGAACGAGATCAACCTTCTTCCTCAACAATGGTGCATCCCCCAACTCAAGATGATGAGCAGGAGACGTGTGGTCAAGGGGGAGTACAAGATGATCTTGAAATGGAGGAAGAAGCACAACCGGCACCTCCAACCCAAGTTCGAGCGATGATTCAAAGGGATCATCCCGTCGACCAAATTTTGGGTGACATTAGCAAGGGAGTAACTACTCGATCTCGATTAGTTAATTTTTGTGAGCATTACTCATTTGTCTCTTCTATTGAGCCTTTCAGGGTAGAAGAGGCCTTGCTAGATCCGGACTGGGTGTTGGCCATGCAGGAGGAGCTCAACAACTTCAAAAGAAATGAAGTTTGGACACTGGTGCGTCGTCCCAAGCAAAATGTTGTGGGAACCAAGTGGGTGTTCCGCAACAAACAAGACGAGCACGGGGTGGTGACAAGGAACAAGGCACGACTTGTGGCAAAAGGTTATGCCCAAGTCGCAGGTTTGGACTTTGAGGAGACTTTTGCTCCTGTGGCTAGGCTAGAGTCCATTCGCATTTTGCTAGCATATGCCGCTCACCATTCTTTCAGGTTGTTCCAAATGGATGTGAAGAGCGCTTTCCTCAACGGGCCAATCAAGGAGGAGGTGTATGTGGAGCAACCCCCTGGCTTCGAGGATGAACGGTACCCCGACCACGTGTGTAAGCTCTCTAAGGCGCTCTATGGACTTAAGCAAGCCCCAAGAGCATGGTATGAATGCCTTAGATACTTTTTAATTGCTAATGCTTTCAAGGTTGGGAAAGCCGATCCAACTCTGTTTACTAAGACTTGTGATGGTGATCTTTTTGTGTGCCAAATTTATGTCGATGACATAATATTTGGTTCTACTAATCAAAAGTCTTGTGAAGAGTTTAGCAGGGTGATGACTCAGAAATTCGAGATGTCGATGATGGGCGAGTTAAGCTACTTCCTTGGGTTCCAAGTGAGGCAACTCAAGGATGGAACCTTCATCTTTCAAACCAAGTACACGCAAGACTTGATCAAGCGGTTTGGGATGAAGGACGCCAAGCCCACAAAGACTCCGATGGGAACCGACGGACACACCGACCTCAGCAAAGGAGGTAAGTCCGTTGATCAAAAAGCATACCGGTCTATGATAGGGTCTTTACTTTATTTATGTGCTAGTAGACCGGATAATATGCTTAGTGTATGCATGTGTGCTAGATTTCAATCCGATCCTAAGGAGTGTCACTTAGTGGCTGTGAAGCGAATTCTTAGATATTTAGTCACTACGCCTTGTTTCGGGATCTGGTATCCAAAGGGGTCTACCTTTGACTTGATTGAATATTCAGATTCCGACTATGCTGGATGTAAGGTCGATAGGAAGAGTACATCGGGGACGTGCCAATTCTTAGGAAGGTCCCTGGTGTCATGGAGTTCTAAGAAACAAACCTCCATTGCCCTATCCACAGCTGAGGCCGAGTATGTTGCCGCAGGACAGTGTTGCACGCAACTACTTTGGATGAGGCAAACCCTCAGGGACTTTTCCTACAATTTGAGCAAATTCCCACTCCTATGTGATAATGAGAGTGCTATCCGCATGGCGGATAATCCTGTTGAACACAGCCGCACAAAGCACATTGACATCCGGCATCACTTTTTGAGAGACCACCAGCAAAAGGGAGATATCGAAGTGTTTCATGTTAGCTCCGAGAACCAGCTAGCCGATATCTTTACCAAGCCTTTAGATGAGCAGACCTTTTGCAAGTTGCGTAGTGAGCTAAATGTCTTAGATTCGTGGAACTTGGATTGATTTATAGCATACATGTGTTTATGCCTTTGATCATGTTTCTTATGCATTTTGTTGCTTACTTGTGGTGCTCAAGTTGTACAAACACTCCCCGGACCTCACAAGTCTGTCGCAAAGTGATGCACATATTTAGGGGAAGATGTGTTACAACTTGACCCTTTGAGACTAACCATGTGCTTGAGTTTGCTTGATTTAGTCTCTAAGGAGGATTGAAAGGGAAAAAGTGGACTTGGACCATGCAAGACTTCCACTGCACTCCGATGAGAGGGTAATTTATTCCAAGTTCATCTTTATGATCTTATTGCCTTTTACTCTTAGTTGAAGATTCTGGTAAGGCAATGGGGTTAAAGGGCCAAGATTGATCCCATTTTGGTGCTTGATGCCAAAGGGGGAGAAAACAAAGGCCAAAGCAATAAATGGATCAGCTACCACTTGTGAATTTTGAAAATAGTAGAGTTAGAGTTTTTGTTTGTCAAAATACTCTTATTGGCTTATTTTTCAACTTATTGGCTTCTTGTGGGGAGAAGTGTTGATTATGGGAAAAAGGGGGAGTTTTTGAAATCTTGAATCAATTTCTCTTGGAACGACTCTCTTCGTGTCTTAACAAGTGTGTTTAACTTAGAGATAGAAATTTGAGTCTGATTTGCAAAAATAAACCAAGTGGTGGCAAAGAATGATCCATATATGCCAAATATGAATCAAAACAATTTTGAGTTCTCATTTGCATTGATATTGCACTTGTTCTAGTTGCTTTATGTTGTGTTGGCATAAATCACCAAAAAGGGGGAGATTGAAAGGGAAATGTGCCCTTGGGCCATTTCTAAGTATTTTGGTGATTGAGTGCCAACGCAAGTGCTTTTATGTTAATCTATGCAAAGGGGTGGACAAAGTGCAAATCATGTCAAAAAGGTATGTTTCTAGACTTAGTACATTGTTTTATGGACTAATGTATTGTGTCTAAGCTATAGTGCTGGAAACATGAAAGATTGAATTGGAGCAGAGGTGGCTAAGTTCTGCCAAAATCAGCGCAATCTGGGTGCACCGGACTGTCCGGTGGTGCACCGGACAGTGTCCGGTGCGCCAGGCTGGCTCAGGTGAACTTGTCGCTCTCGGGAATGAATTAGCGGCGTACGGCTATAATTCACCGGACTGTCCGGTGTGCACCGGACAGTGCCCAGTGCGCCAACGGCTTCCAGGCGCCAACGGTCGGCTTCGCCACAGAAGGAAAGAAATCCGCACCGGACAGTGTCCGGTGTGCACCGGACTGTCCGGTGCGCCAGGCGTCAGAAGGCAAGATTTGCCTTCTTGGAATGCTCTCAACGGCTCCTAGCTGCCTTGGGGCTATAAAAGGGACCCCTAGGCGCATGGAGGAGCACACCAAGCATTCTCAAAGCATTCCTAAGCACTAAGACATCGATTCCGCGCCTTTGATTCTTTGCGATAGCAATTAGAGCTCTAGTTGAGTTGTGAATTCATTGAGTTGTGTTGTGAGCTCTTGTTGCGATTTGTGTGCGTGGTGTTGCTGTGATTTCTTGTCTTGAGTGTGTTGCTCATCCCTCCCTTACTCCGTGCTTCTTTGTGATCATCTAAAGTGTAAGGGCGAGAGGCTCCAAAGTGTGGAGATTCCTCGCAAACGGGATATAGTAAAGCAAGCAAAACACCGTGGTATTCAAGTGGGTCTTTGGACCGCTTGAGAGGGGTTGATTGCAACCCTCGTCCGTTGGGACGCCACAACGTGGAGTAGGCAAGCGTTGGTCTTGGCCGAACCACGGGATAACCACCATGCCATCTCTGTGATTTATATCTTTGTGGTTGTTGTGTTTTGTTGAGACTCCTCTCTAGCCACTTGGCATTATTTGTGCTAACTCCTAATCAAGTTTTGTGGCATTAAGTTCAAGTTTTACAGGATCACCTATTCACCCCCCCTCTAGGTGCTCTCAGCCTAGTGGTTGACACAACCACAGTCAACAGTGGCAGTGCCCAATCGTTGTCTCGTGTCTCGAGTGTGGTCGTTGGGCGTCGGGACTCTTCTCTCTTGTTTGCTCGACTGTGACTGGTGACAAGTTCTGTTTGGTTTGGCTTTTTTCTGAAAAGCTATAGGGAGAAGATGATATAGGGAGAAGTTGATTGGTTAAAATATGGGTGTTTGGAAAGATAGGTGTAGAAACCGGTAAAAAATGTGTATACTCATCATGCATCTAATTAATGTGCATTCAATCAGCATGGGGACCGAATGGGTACTCAAGTAGTGCGGGAATTGGCCAGAGAGCTTGGATGCTAAGTTGCTAATGGATTAAATTGGGCCAGTGTGGTACGGTAAACAACGCGAAAATATCGAATTTTCCAGAGAAATCTAGAAATGGACGGTAAACATCCGTTTACCGTATCATTTTTAACATGTTATCCTACTTCATATTGTTGGGGACTTGTTCTCAAATGCTATGAATTAAGAACAAGGCAACATAAAATGTTAAATATCAAAGCCCTTCGTCCTTCGAAGCATTATTTCCCTTGGGATATAATGGATTTCGGACGAAGGTTATGAAGGTCACACCTTCATAATCGTAATGAAAGGTAAGAGAAGTTCATACATAAAATAATATGATTACTTTGAACATTAATTCATTTCTATTTATTTTACTTACATAAACGACAACAAATTACAAATGTACGTTCGACTTGAAGGAAAGTAAGGGTACAAGCGTGATGCCAATGCCAAGTCAGCGTGAACAGTACGGGAGTACTGTTCATCTATTTATAGGCACGGGACGCAGCCCATGTAAAATTACATTAATGCCCTTTGCTTTTATCAATAACTCTATAGTAATTCTCCGAGGACTAATTTGGCTTTTCATCTTTAAGTCGGTTCCCCTTTTCTGCTGTCATGCCGAAGCTTTTCTGCACATAGCTTCGTGATCGTTTCATCCTTCGTCACGATCGTCTTCCATTTCAGTCAAGCTTCGTCTTGACCATGCTTTTGTATATCCGCGACCTGATTCTGAAGATACCTGCTCGCATACTTGGAAAACATTGTCAAATTATGTTTTTGAGGACCTTCGGAAGCCGAAGGCCCCCAACAGTAGCCCCTCGCAATATTAATTTGCTGCAATGATAAATTCATATTGCGATATGGATGAAGGCCTTAAGCCGAAGGTCAGAAAAAACACCTTCTCTTTGCTAGAATAGCAACAGTCTTTGACAAGCGGGACCCTCCAGTTTTCAACGCACTGGGTGTATAAATAAGAGCTCATCCCGAGTTTATTTGGCACGCTCTCTTGCCAACTGCTTTTACTCACCGAACTATTAGCCTGCGCGCAACTACACTTGCTTGGCCTTTTGGATTTTTAAGCTTCGATTTCGAGAGCACTTTCTCAGAGTTTGCAAGGTTGTCTGAGGATAAAAAAGCTGTTAGTGATTCGAAGCTAAGTCTTTCTGGGGAGATGCATCTGGGCTTTCTTCAATCAATGTCGAAGACTAATACAGAGAAGATTACTAAAGAAACTTTGGAAGGTTTGTCTGAATATACTGGTGAGAGTGACAATTATGATGTAGAAAGTGGAGGCGAAGACTCCGAAGATCGACCGTGGCGACCAAGTCACACAGTCTTCGGAAAATCGAGCATTAAGCAGAGTCATCTTGATACCATGAAAGGAAGGTATTTTCGAGACATGTCTATTGTGAGGGCGGATATTGGGGAGAAAACTGTGCCTACTCCCGAAGAAAATGAAGTCGTGGTATTCCGAAGCTTCTTGAAAGCTGGACTACGATTTCTCTTAAGCAGTTTTATTGTGGAAGTACTGAAGATATTTGAAGTCTACCTTCATCCACTCACTCCCGAATCAATCATAAGGATGGGCATCTTCGTCTGGGCCGTGAGGAGCCAAGGTTTGGAACCAAATGCTAAAAGTTTTTGCAACATACATGAGTTGTTGTACGAGACGAAACCTTGGGGCAAAGAGCAGTATCACAATAATTTTGGCTGCTACAGCTTTGGCGCCCGATCTGGGTCAAGTTGCCCCGTGCCAACCTTTCGAAAAAGATGGCCCGGCAACTGGATGACACAATGGTTTTATGTGAAGAATGATTTAAAAATCCGGGAAGATATTAAAGGTATCATTATGCGCCCTGTTTGGCAACGCTTCGGCCTTCGGAGGCCGAAGGTGGTGATGGATGAAACAGCCGAAGAATGCCAAAGAGCCTTCGACGCAGTATGTTCTTTTATTGGGACAAGGGATTTAGTGCAAGAACATATTGCCTTCAGAGTATGGCCACTTGCAGATAACTGGGAAATGCCGCAGGAAACTGTTAAAGAACCTGACAAAGGTGGGCTAGTCAGGCTAAAATACACATTCAAGTATGGAGATAAATTCGTTGAGCCAGATGATGACTGGCTAAAAAGAATTGAGACTGTAAGTGATGAACTGCTTGGGGTATACTCAAAGGCCAAAGATACTGCATTATCAGCGGCCTTCGGAGGCCGAAAGAAGAAGAGGCTCAACCGAGTATTTGACGCAATTGGGTTTGTCTACCCTGACTACCATTATCCAGTGCGGGGTCAAAAAAGAAAGAATACTTCCTCTGCGAAGGAAACTACTTCAGCCGCTCCTAGTGAGCCGGTGCCGAAGAGGAAAAGGGTAAAGGTTCTCACACATCGGCCACGTTATATTGAACTGGCCACAGTGCCTGAGTTCGCCGGTGAGACCTCTTCGGCCACCGAAGCTAAAGAATCAACACTACTGCCAGAAATCGAAGAGTTGGCCAAAATGCCAGCAACAGAAAAGATAGAAGAACCAAGGACTGAAGAAGCAAAAACATTAGAAGTTTTAAGTCCTTCAGCAAAAATTGAGACAGGAAAAAGCCAGAAGGGTCCAACAGTGACCCCGAAAAGAAAAAGGATGGTTAATGTGTTAGATGTTTTGGAGACAATTAAATCTTCAAGCATAACTCCAAAGAAAACTGTTGAAACTTCTGAAGTGTCTACTGAAGCCTTTGTTGCTGAAGCTTCGAAGCAACAATTTGAAACTGAAGCTGGGCCTTCAGAGCCCACCAAGGTAAAACCTTTGGAAACCGAAGAAACAAAAATTACAAAGGCAGCTTTGGAAGCCGAAAAAATAAAAATGTCAGAGCCAATTTTGGTTGAAGAAATTGACACTGCTGCCCCCGAAGCACCTTCCAAAATATGCGATTATATTGTGCGACATGCTTCGGGGAAGAAATTATCTGAAGAAGAGATTTTTGAAGCTAATCACTATGCCAGAGAACTGAAATATCCGAAGGGGGCACTAGTGTTCAATGGGACAGATGAAGATGACTTCCTATACTGCCTCCCTGACAACAAAGAATTATCTGTCTGCCGGGAGATGGCTAGAAGTATGGGGTTTCCGAAGCTTGAAGCGGGACTCTGCGCTATGACGAAGGACGATCTTGCGGATAGCCTTGCATATAATAGTCTGAAGGTGTGAGAATTGTATATTTGGAAATTTACAATTTTTGAATCATTCTTTTATTCTTATACTAATTCTTTTTTCATATAGGGTTTAATACTGAGCAACGCTTTGAGAGCGCAAAAGAATGCCGAAGACGAGAGCTATAATATTGCTTTCAACAACCTACGAGCAGAGGTTATCAAGCTGAGGAACGAAGCTTTGGAAAAAGATAAAATTCTGCTTACACTAGTGGATAAAATAAAGGAAGACGAAGCTACCTCTAAGGCTCAAGCTGAAGCCCAAAAACGCGAAATTCAGGATCTTCATAAACAATTGGCCAGAGCTAAAGAAGAACGCATACTAGAAGAAACAAAACGAGAACTTAGTGATCAATGGGCAAATCATTTGGAAATAAATGTTGAAGAGCTTCGTGCTTCCAAGAAAAGGTACTTTGATAAATCCATAGAGTGTGTTAAGAAGATAAAATCCAGCTTCGCCAGCGTTGGCGCATTCTCTAGCGAAGAAAATTTCACAAGGGGGAATCCAGAAGGCCCGATTGAATGGATTAGTCACGAAGCTGAGGCCTTCGAGGAAATCTTGAATAGCCGCGGAGACATATGTGCTTTTTCAGGCGCCAGAGGGATTGCTACTGTTTTGGAAAGAAAAGGCTGTAATCATGTGAAATCTTTAGCGCAATCCGAAACCGCCTTGTCTTCCGAAGATATGAAGGACCCTTCGGCCGAAGCAAGCCTGGTTGGTGGAAAATTTTTCACCGACATTTGGGACAATGGCGGCCGAGAAATGGCTCAAGAAATCATTCAAAGAAGCGAAAAAGGCATCCATGATGCTAGGAAGATAGCAGAGGCTGCTGAGGAAAGCGCAGAGTCCAAAGGGCAAATATGTATTAACTAGTGGTTTTTATTCTGTTGTAATTTTTGATTTCAGACTTTGTTCGCGGTTTGTAATAGTAATATAGCCGTATCTTCTCCTCCCTCAGAACCTGCTGAGGCATCTCCGGGCCCCCACCTGAAGGGGGACGACGAAATTAGAAAAATGGCCGAAGCCATCATGGACAAGGTTGTCGATCAGCTACTGAACGAAGCTGCAGAAGTAGTTCTTAGGGAAGATTAGATGCTATTGTAAAAATATTTGGAATGTGACATGTGTAATACATTGTAACTTTGAATGTAATATATAATCTATTTATAGTTCAATTCTTTACGATGCATGAAATTTTGCATACATACCGTTTTTTGAGCCTTCGGCAAAAAAACACCTTCCCTTCTTTTCATGCTTCGTGAATAAAATCTTTTATATATCACAAGAATTTCCATACCTCTCTGATGAGGAATACCCAAGCTTCGTGAAACTATTCTCCGAAGCTATAAAAAAGTTTTATGTTGTCTCTCTAATGAAGCTACACTTCTTCTCAATTTATCCTGTGCCTTAGCACGATTTCCTCTTTTTCAAAACATTCTCCGAAGAGCAATACTGTATCCCCTTCTTGTTCCACATGCAATATGTTGTATGATGCTTATGTTATGCAAAATGATGTGATGATGTTATGTTATGCAAAATGATATTTGTGCCGAAGATACACACATCCCTGCAATAGAGCACACAGTCTTTTTATATCAGCGCTGACTTTTCGCTGTAAGCCTCCCTTAGGAGCTTCTTTGCCTTTTACTTTCAGCGGAATCAGCGTTTATTTTTCGCTGTAAGCCTCCCTTAGGAGCTTCTTCGCCTTTTACTTTCAGCGGAATCAGCGTTTATTTTTCGCTGTAAGCCTCCCTTAGGAGCTTCTTCGCCTTTTACTTTCGGCAGAATCAGCGCTTATTTTTCGCTGTAGGCTTAGAAAACTTACACTGCGCTCCCTTAGGAACGACTTTTTACTGCTTCGAATAAATTGCACTGTGTCCCTTAGAACAAATTTTTGATAATTCAAAGGTCCTTCGTGCCACCATAAATTCGTATGCTTCGGTAACTCAAGCCTATGGAGAAGATATATTTTCATTATGGCAAAAGGCGAAACTATTACAAGGAATTGAAAAACAATAAAAAACACTTAGACTTCCCATAATTGTTCCTTATTAACAAAAAAGTAATACTGAATGTAAAAATGCGAAAAAAAACTGCTGTCGAGGTAGGATATTTGTCAGTAAATATGCTTCGACTCTGGCACAGTGCTATTGACTGTGTGAGCTTCGGACTCCTCTCTGAAGTCTCTCTGAAGGTGAGTGTGCTGACTCCCTTCTGGCTGCTGTCCTCGCTGCGTTGGTGGTGGCGGTGGAGGCTGTTGCCAAGATGCTTGGGGTTGACTAGCCGAAGCAACAGAAGCTGTAGAGTGATTGCCTACATATTCTGGAATGTAAGGCGAATGGTACGAAGCAGTGTGCATGACCTGCTTCGGCTGACTCTGTTGTGCTGCAGCTTCTGCTATCTCCTTTTGCTTCTGGATGGTGACGTGGCACATCCTGGTGGTATGGCCCTTGTCTTCACCACGGAATAGACAGTAAATTCTTCTTGGCTGATCCCCAAATCTTCCCCCGAAGCCCCTGGCGCCTCTGCCCCTTGGCGCTGGCGGCCGAACAGAGCTTTGCTGTTGCCCCGAAGCTTGCGAAGAGTATTGTGGCCTTTGCTGTTGGCTCCCTCTATCATCACTTTGAGTGGAGTTATGAATTGACCTGACGTGCCTCGGATGAAATCTTCCTCCGAAGCTCATTGTCATTTCAGAGAACCTGAATGCCTCCTCCCTTCTTTGGCGGAAGTCATTGTCAGCTCGGATATACTCGTCCATCTTCTGGAGCAGCTTCTCCAAAGTTTGTGGTGGCTTCCTGGCAAAGTATTGCGCTGAACGTCCCGACCGAAGTCCCTTAATCATGGCCTCAATAACAATTTCATTGGGCACTGTTGGCGCCTGTGCCCTCAGACGCAGAAACCTTCGAACATACGCCTGGAGGTATTCTTCATGGTCCTGGGTACACTGGAATAAAGCTTGAGCAGTAACTGGCTTCGTCTGAAACCCTTGGAAGCTGGTTATCAACATATCCTTCAGCTTCTGCCAAGAGGTGATTGTCCCTGGCCGAAGAGAGGAGTACCAGGTTTGAGCGACACTGTTGACGGCCATGACAAAAGACTTTGTCATGACTGCAGTATTGCCACCATACGAAGATATGGTTGCTTCATAGCTCATCAAGAATTGCTTCGGGTCTGTATGACCGTCGTACATGGGGAGCCGAGGTGGCTTGTAAGACTGGGGCCATGGTGTAGCCTACAATTCTGTTGATAGAGGAGAAGCATCATCAAAAGCAAAATTTCCATGATGGAAATCTTCATACCAGTCATCATCATTGTAGAGGCCTTCCTGATGAAGCTCTCTGCGCGGAGGCCTTCGGTTCTGGTCATCTTGAACAAGATGACGAACCTCTTCTGAAGCTTCATCTATCTGTCTCTGAAGATCAGCTAAACGAGCCATCTTCTCCTTCTTTCGTTGCACCTGTTGCTGAAGGATCTCCAGGTTTTGGATCTCCTGATCCAAGTCGTCCTCCGGAGGCGTTGGACTAGTGGCCTTCCTCTTCTGGCTTCGGGCCTCCCTAAGAGAAATGACGTCCTGATTGGGGTCCAACGGCTGCAGAGTGGCAGCCCCTGTCGCTGAAGCTTTTTTCGGCGGCATGACGAAAGTGATGCTTGCCGAAGGTGTTCAAAGCAAAAGAAATGGAAGTGAGTTCACCGGAGGTGGGCGCCAATGTTGGGGACTTAATCTCAAATGCTATGAATTAAGAACAAGGCAACATAAAATGTTAAATATCAAAGCCCTTCGTCCTTCGAAGCATTATTTCCCTTGGGATATAATGGATTTCGAACGAAGGTTATGAAGGTCACACCTTCATAATCGTAATGAAAGGTAAGAGAAGTTCATACATAAAATAATATGATTACTTTGAACATTAATTCATTTCTATTTATTTTACTTACATAAACGACAACAAATTACAAATGTACCTTCGGCTTGAAGGAAAGTAAGGGTACAAGCGTGATGCCAATGCCAAGTCAGCGTGAACAGTACGGGAGTACTGTTCATCTATTTATAGGCACGGGACATAGCCCATGTAAAATTACATTAATGCCCTTTGCTTTTATCAATAACTCTATAGTAATTCTCCGAGGTCTAATTTGGCTTTTCATCTTTAAGTCGGTTCCCCTTTTCTGCTGTCATGCCGAAGCTTTTCTGCACATAGCTTCGTGATCGTTTCATCCTTCGTCACGATCGTCTTCCATTTCAGTCAAGCTTCGTCTTGACCATGTTTTTGTATATCCGCGACCTGATTCCGAAGATACCTGCTCGCATACTTGGAAAACATTGTCAAATTATGTTTTTGAGGACCTTCGGAAGCCGAAGGCCCCCAACACATATATTTTGATAAATCTGAAAACGAACGAAAAACTCGGCGAATGGTGAAAATTATCGAATTTTACCGATAGCCCTAACCTCTAGCTAAAACTGGTTTTTCAATTACGTACTGCCCTCATCATTCTAGAAAATATTATAGAAATTGACATCGTTTTCACGCACAAATTTACGACCACGAGCAGACACTTTGATGGTTTTCTTCTGAGACCGTGCTGGTGTCCATCAGTGTATCCATATGATACTCAAAATATTGTTTTGTGCTCATAGAGTGGAGTTTGAAATAAGAGCAGAAATTTGGAATTATACCAATATGAAAAGTAGGTTTCGTTCAATGCCATCATAAGAATGGTCTTCGCTAATACACCATTTTCAACGGTTGTCTAAGTTATTTGTAATATAAATTAATTTATCTAAGTTTCAGGCCTTGGTTAGACTTTCTTGCCCCTGGCCCAAATCTTTTCTTTTATGGCTAAGACAACTCCCTCTCTCATCCTCATCCTGCTCAGACACAATGTCGTCGTTCTCTCCTGCCTCCTCTCATCCTCATCTTGCTCAGTCCTTCGTCGCCGCTGCCGTTGAGAGCACCTAGTGGGGGGTGAATAGGTGATCCTGCAAAAATAGCTTAAAATAACACAAACTTGGTCTAATAATTGAGTTAGAGTTAATAAAACCAAGTTTGAGGGGAGAGAAAAGTTCCGTTCACTTGATTGCTCTTTCAAGATATGAAAGATTCTAAGAGCAATAATACAAGTGAGTAGAGAGAAGTAGGAAGAAGAAAAAATCATGATAAAGTAAATGACACAAGAGACACATTGATTTTTATCTCATGGTTCGGCCAAAGCCTACCTCCACGTCGTGCTGTACTCCTTTGGACAAGGGTTGCAATTAATCCCTTTCAAGTGATCAAAAGATCAAACTTGAGCGCCACGATTTCTTCCTTATATCAATATTCCCGTTTGTGAGAAATCTCCACAATTTGGAGTCTCAAACAACCTTACAAAATGATCATAATCACAACTTATAGTAAGGGAGGGAGATAGAATATGGACACAAAAGCACAATACATCAACACACACAAGAAAGCCAAAGATCAAGCGCAAGAACACAGTATCACAATTATAACTCAAAACTGGCGCTCGAATCTCACTAAATCACTGGAATATGTGGTTGCAAAGTTTCAGAGTGTTGGTGTGCTCTTAAGATGCTTGGGTACTGGTTGAAGGCACATACAGGTCCCTTTTATAGCCCTAAGGGGCCTAGGAGTCGTTGGCTTCTCCATTTGGAAGCTCCAAAAGTTTCCTATCTACGGGAACACTGGACTATCCGGTGAGCCACACAACAGTGCACAGTAACAGTTCTCAAATCCACTGATTGGCACCCTTCCTTTCCTGGGTGGCACCAGAGTATTCAGTAACGACATTGAATAGTTTGTGACTCAAACTAGCCGTTGGATGCCTGTGCGAAGGTCAAAGTAGCCGTTGGAGAGGTTGTCCGGTGCATGCCAGACCACCTGATGAATTTTAATTATAAGATTCTTGAGACCGAAGACTTCATCCGTACGGGTCACTAGATTGTCCGGCGCACCACCAGACCGTCCAATGAGTTCCATACTTGCCTAGATTTTGCTTTCTTGAGCCAAACTTCTCCAACTTCTTTTGTCTTTCTTTGGTAGATTCCCTATGATTTAGATAAACATAGTCAGCACTGAATCTAATTAACTAAGTGTAGGAAATATACCTTTTTGCCATAGTTTCACTAGGATTTGTAATATGCTCAAAACCAAGTCCAAAAGCTACATTTCTTTCATAAAGGAGTTAGTAGCCAAAGCAAGGTGCAAGAAACATAGTATAAGGTATGTGCAACTTATTTAGACACTCAAAACTCATGTTTGCATTGTTTTACCCAAATTTGCACTTTTGTCCCTCCATTTTGGCTCATTTGGACTTGGTTTATTCAACTTGTCTTTTATGAACCTGTGCTGATACTCATTTGAAGATAGTTAGCTCAAGATGGTGCGTTGAGCACTTAATCACCAAAACAAGTAGAAATGACCCTATGGCACATTTCTCTTTCAGTCGTCGCTCAAGTAACCTTTGGACTATGCGCCGCTAGGATAGACCATCAGCAACAGGTAAGTCCATCCTTGCTCCATCGCCTTGTTACTAGTGGATTGAGAGCTTACTATACATGTTGATTGATGATTACTAAAGACTGATTGATTTAAATATTTGGTATGTTCTAAAAAACGTGGTTTTGTACAAGTAATGTTCCAAATCTACCATTCATTTTTGTACTAGTAATGTTAGCACCTTTTTTTAATGATTTGTAAAATGCACTTCTTATTATTTCTTTAATAGAATGAAGAGGCATCATTTGATAGAGTTGAATAATGGATACTGGAAATTGAATGACGAATACTAAAAATGATGTCATTTTTCTATAAACTTTCTGTTGAGGAAACCTTGACCAGAAATCACAGCAATTGATCTATGGCTAGTAGGGGTTATAAGAACATACAACCAAGTTTGAACTAATTAGAGGATACAACACTCTAAGACACAATTAAAGAACAGGTGGGAAAGCTTGAAACGTATATTATCATTTTGGTTGTGGTTGAACAAACAAACGAGATTGGGCATGTTATTTGGTTGTGGTTGAACAAACAAACGGGATTGGGACATGCTAATGGGACAGTGGTGGCGAGTGATGCTTTTTGAAATTACACACCAAGGTATTGTTTTTTTATCTTAACGTGTTCATTATTCAATCTTTTTGTGTTGATGTATTTTAATTGTAGTGTTAATTTGTTATTTAGGGACATGATGAGTGGAGGAAGCTAAAGGATGGTCCACCCGAAAACCTTACTGATCTTGAAATTATGTTTGAACATACTGCTATGGATGGATTAGCTTCTTATATGCCAGGTTACGCCGCCGGAATCTGGCTCTTTGTCGTGTGCTCGGTGCTTTGCCGAGTGCTTTTTATCGGACACTCGGCAAAGTCCTACTCTCGGTAACGACAGCGTTTACCGAGAGCAGGACTCTCGGCACAGGCAAACACTCATCAAAGACCGGTTTCCTGAGTGCCTAACACTCGGTGAACAGAGACACTCGGCAAAGGGCCGTCAGCAGCCGTCTATATCTGACGGCTGTTAACTTTGTCGAGCGTCGGTCTTTAGCACTCAACAAAGAAGACTCTTTGTTGAGTGTCTCCAGACTGACACTCGACAAAATATGCTTTGCCGAGTGTTTATTTTTATCCAGACTGGTACTCTTTGCCGAGTGTCACCTAGTACACTCGACAAAGGCTCCATCGCCGTTACCAGCTTCTGTGACGACGACTTTTCTTTGCCGACTACCTGGTGACACTCGACAAAGCATTCGCCGAGTGTTTTATAGGCTTTGCCGACAAAGCAGCTGATTCCGGTAGTGTTAGAAGATGGACGTGGAAGGTGATGGTGACGAAGAAGGCGATGCAGATGACAGTCCCATTAGTGTGAGCAACATGAAAATAGGTGCTACTAGCTCTACAAGTGTTAATAGTCCGAAGAAGAGAATCAAGAGATATGTGGTGAGAATAAATAGAGGCATGTGGGACTCCACAAAAGAAAACAATGGCGTAGCACAGAAGGCAATGCATGGAGACTAATTAAAAGAATCCATCAAACAATGCATGTCTTTGGTAAGGATTGTGGGACACTTATAGGAAGTGCATAGCACTTCATGGCAAGTAAACTTTTTGTGAAGGTTGCACATCAAAAGGTGTTCCTCACCACAGAAACGTGTGAAGAAAGGCTAGTTTGGCTGAAGATGTGGTGCTAGGACAAGAATGTCTACTAGCCCTCGATGATGAAATAATTTCATTTTAGTGTCATTTTGCGTCATGTGATACTATCACAATCTTATTCATGAAAAAGTGTTATATGTCATGAATAAATTTATTTTAGTTACAATTCTAGGTCATGTGATATTGGAACGGTCTTAGTTTTTTGTCGCTTGTGATATTGTTTGGTGTTGAACTATTTGGTGCTATAATTATAATTTATTTCTTTTCACATCTGGGTGCAATATTTGACTCTCAATTGTTTTTCAATGACATATAGATGGACCCACCTTGGAATACTCTTCTTCAAGTGCTGATGGTTTGGATTCACTAGACAACTTGTCTCCAAGTGATGTGGAGGATGAAATAATTCAAATCACACGGAACACTTTGAAGTGCGATGGATCCACATCATCCATCTACGAAACGTACTATGAAGCTACATTCATAAGTAATAGTAAAAGGACTAGACTAGATTGAGATGAAGATGATGGTTATGATCAGGTTATTAGAACACTTAACAACCCAAATGATTGCTATGACATGTACAGGATGAGTAAAGATGTTTTTCAAGCTGCATGATCTACTGGTGAGTTCTTATGGCCCAACGTAAAAAAGAATGAACTACATAGAATCTTTAGCAATGTTCTAATGAATTATTGGTGCCCCACAATCTATAAGGCACACAGGGAATATATTTAGAAGGTCCACTAAGTCAATAAGTAGAGTTTGAGGAAGTTTTGAAATGTGTGTACGAACTCTCTGCTGACATAATCAAAGTAAAAGATCTAGAGTACAGGTTAGTGCATCCTAGATTGCAGCAAACACATTTCTCACCACACTTTGATAACTGTATTAGAGCAATATATGAGACACATATACCTATTAAAGTTCCAGCAGCAAATGTTCTCTAATATGTGGGTCGTCATGGTTACTCAAGTCAGAATATGTGGCAATATGTGACTTTGATATAAGATTTACATTTGTGGTTGTGGGATGGACATGAGGGTATTCGGTGATGCTTTAGACAAATATGGTGACAAGTTTCCTCATCCACCGAAAGGTAAATTCATATGACAAGTGTTTATTCTTAAAATATCACTATATGGTTCGTATGTGCTCATTGCATATTAATATGCTGCAGGTAAGTTTGATGTTGTTGACTCAGGGTACCCCAACCACGAAGGATACTTTGCACCATATAAGGGGGCGAAGTATCAATGCTCAAGATCGAGAGGCAAGAAGAACTACTCAACTACCATCATTAATCACTTCTCAATGTTATTGAAAGGTCTTTTGGAGTTTAGAAGATGAAATGGTGGATTTTGTTAGGCATACCAAGTTATTCGTTAGAAAAGCAAAGTAATATCATCCTAGCTTACATGGCCCTTCATACTTTTATAGAGATAGTGCAATGAGTGATGGGGACTTTATGATAAGTGTGATGAAGATGAGAGCTACATGCCGGTGACATGAATGTTCATATTGGAAATGACGGTGACATGAATATCTTCTGCGATTTCATATGTATTGCTTTGATGGCCGAAGGAGAGTAGAATGAGTGACTTGATAAATTAGAATTTATTTTGAATTTGCATGAACTATGATTCGCACTTAGAATTTATATTAACATTTGAAATAAAAGAATTCAAAAATGGATTAATGAGATGTCCACAATTGGCGACAAGTCAAGGGAAATGGTGGGAACCATGTCAAAAACTTTTTAAATAGAGGAGGTGTAGGATGGTCATTGTCTTAAAAAGTTAGAAACTAGCCTCCATCCAGTTAGAAACCAATTTTTGGAAACCAAATCTAAAAACTGGGACCTAATATGCTAGTTAAAAAGTAGTTTTTATGAACGACAACTCAAAAAAGTTTTGGCTACAAAAGTTAAATCATGCTAAATAGGATCGAGGTGTTGTCTCTATGTTGCTATCAGGATTTTCATTTTGGCATTTTGGAAGGGTCTCATGATGCGTCGTACATCTCCGTATCACGTGTCACGACGCAGACGGCACAGTCTTGTCTTCACCTCTCCTTTATGCCGGCGGTCAGAAACACGTGTGCCAGCTCGTGACCCTCTGAGAGGTTTTCCTCGAAAGTTTGATTAAAAAAAACACAGCTTTGATCACAATTTATGTCCACAAAACTACGGATAACAAAAACTTTACCGCGGTCCATGGAGCAATTAAGAGCACACGCAGGCAGGTTAGCCTTGATTTCGGCAGTCCAACGACACTTTCCCTCCCTCCCAGTTCGTTGAGGATCCGAGAGTTCTGGGTCCGAGCGGCTGACTCTGCGAGCTGCGATGCATCGACGAGTGGCCATGCGACCCGACCGGCCCTTCTCCCACCCACGCACCCTAAAACCTGGACACCTCCTCCTCTCTCTCCTCTAGAACGCGCGCAAGAACACACGTAGGAGAAACTGGACCGGCGCGCACCAACCCCGAACCACATAACTAGGACGAGGCGAAGGATTGTCATCCAAGCCGCGTGATCTTTAATTCGCCGCCGCACGCCCTTGTCATGGAAGGTGGCGGCTGGGCTGTCGGAGGCCACGCACTTGGCGCCGCCCAAGAACCGCGGGGGCAGCAGCAGCATCGGGAGGAGGAGAAGGCAGCCGGAGCTGCCGCCGAGAGGAAGGGCGCTGGCGCCGGCGGCGGCGGCGGCATGAAGTTCCGCGTGCGCGCGCGGGCGCCGCACGGTGTCGGGGCGCTGCTGCTCATCGGCGGAGCGGCCGTCGTCGGGGCCGCCGTCCTCGCGTGGCGCCGCTCACGCCACGGCAACAAGGGTGGCTCCGTGGACCAGCCTGATCGCCGGCTGCCAGCGTACATCTCGCATCTGTTCAGAGCCGCTTTGAAATTCGTTAACTTTTATAAGAATGAATATAAGATGGGCTGTATTGTTTCCTGGGCGTTGGAGCTGAAAAGAACGGCTTGTTTGGGGTCAATTCTTTGCAGGAAAGTAGAGGGTTTGGATGGCGGAATTGTCGAGGATGGGAAGGTGAGGAGTCATCTGTCGCATTCATTGATGGAAAGTGAATCTTTTTACATGCAAAAAAAATTGGTTCGAATTTGTAGGTTCAGGGTGGCTCATTGGTGCAGAAGCTTAGTCAGTCTAATGAGATCTTGAGCGTGGGCAACACAGATATTGGATCCGGTAGATTGGTTAGTATGCATAATTGTTGATAACTTTGTTTATTGGGGTATTGTCATATACTACATGTTTTGTCATTGTAGTGACCTCTCTTTAAAATCTTCTGAATAATGGTGTCAGGATGGCAACGCGTCAGAGGAAAGCCATCAGATTCACAAGGATGGTGAAATCACTGCAGATCAATCGGTGTGTTTCTGTGTGCGAACGTTTCAATGAACTTCCCTCGAATCAATATTGTATTTTACATGCGCTGTGATTATTTAAATGGCTTCATTTGGGGGTATGGTTTCAGGAGAGCAAGCATGACGGGAAAATTGATGAGAATTCAGGTATCAATCCTGCCGAGGTCCAAATGCACGATCAGGTTAGTGTTTGTTTGCTATGCAACTTTGGGAAAACTGAAACATTTATGCTATTTTGCATGCACTGCGATTATTTAATGGCTTAATTGGGATTATTTAAGTGACTTAATTGGGTTTTAGGAGAGCAAGCATGAAGAGAAAAACGATGAGAATTCAGGCAGCAATCCTGTCGAGGTTCACAAACACGATCTGGTTAGCATTTGTTTGCTATGCAACATTGGGAAAACTGAAACGTCTTATGCTATTTATGCTGTGATTGTCATAGCCTTCTGTTCATTATTTCTTCTGAATTTGAGTTTCAGGACAAAGAACATGTCGAAGAAGTTGACCAGAAGTCAAGCAGCAACCATGTTGAGATCAGTGCGCATGATATGGTTAGTTCTTGTTTGCAAAGCATAACTGTGAACGTTGAAACCCTATTGTCATAGCCTTCTTGTTTGCTAAGCATGCCGAGATCAGTGCGCAGTGGTTGTTGCAAGTGCCTTATATTAATTTATTTTCATTCTTTTGGGTTTTAGTGTGAGGACAATGAACATGTTGAGAAAATTGATCACGTTGAAAGAATCGATCAGAATTCGAGCAGGGACCCTGTCAAAGCCATCATGCAGGAAATGATCAAAGTTTGTTTGGTATGTAACACTCTGAAAGCTGAAACCTGTGTGCTGTAGTGCTTGCATAGTTGCATGGGCATTCTCTGGAAGTCTGGAGCCTCACTGCTGCATTCTTATCTTTGCATGTCCTTGTAATTTTTTTTGCTACAACAGGTCAGTGGAAGCGTGGAGAAGGTGGAGGAAGAGGACTCAAGCAAGAAGGACTTGGAGAAAGAGATAGCCCCAAAAGTATTTGTTTCTCGGTCAAAATTTTGGAACCTGCTGCAATGCCTGGTCAAAATTTTGGTCATCAATGCCATGTCATGCATCCTTATTTTTTGTGCTTGTGTGGTTTTTTTAGGATAATAAAGATATGGAGGCCTCTGATGGAAGCAAGCTCGGCGTCAACGGTCCAGGTATCATCCTCAGCAAGCATAATGATGAGTGTGGTGGTGGTGCCCAAGAGGCTGAATCGATGGAGAACACGCCGACGGCACAGCTGATGATGCATCAAGACCAACTCTTAGATGACATGGTTACTGATACTGTTACAGAAACTGGAGGTGCTGTTGCAGACACTGAAGAAGATGATACTGTTGCAGAGACAGAAGATGTTGTTACAGACACTGAAGATACTGTTACAGACACCGAAGATGCTCTTGCAGAAACAGAAGCAGAGAAAGGTGAAAGAGCAATCGCGGACAAGGGTGAGCTCGAGCAGGACGAAAAGAAAGATCTGGTAGCACTCCCTGAACTTGCCAGCTCACCAGCACTGTCATCGTTGGTTAAGCCAACAGTAGTGAAGAAAGAGCTGGACTTTCCGAGACCCAACGAAACGGGGATGAAGACAGAGCAAGATTACACTAACGGTGAGCTGAGGGAGCACAATGACCTGGTCAGCAAAGTGCAGGGAGAAGGTGGCGTCGCGACGACCATGGAGTCCAGGAGCTCTGCTCTGATGATCATTCTCGCTCTGATATTCGCGCTGGCCACGGGAATAACGATCGTCGTGCGCCTCTACTCCCCTTCCCGAGCAACGAAACTCCAGATGGATCTGCCATAAGCCTGCAATCGGTCATCAAGTACGATTTCTGAGGCTGCAAAGTTCCATTGGGATTTTTCGTGGCCTCGTACGCGCGCGCGCATGAACGGCGAAGTTAGGAGCTGCTGGAGTGTGTGCAAGTACAAGATAGGAAGAGAAGTCTACCATGGTCATGAACGAATTCATATGGCCATTGTGCAGCACGATCTGTCTGTGCTGGAGAAGTTACACGTGTGGTGCCAGCTACCAAAAGAAAGAACCGAGGTCCGAGAGCAGTAGAGTAGGTTTCTTCCGGCTGAGGAGCGCTTGTTTTTCTTTTTTCTTCTTTTAAAAGAAATATATATTATTTTGCAAGCCATGTTAGTGCTGATAGTCTATGGAAATGCCTAAACCATGTTGAAGTTCGTGCTTGGTTTTGTTTGATTTGATCGCCTGTCTCGTCAACCTTTTAATTTATTTACCCTCTCGTCAACCATGCACGTCTTGCTGCCCATCTATGATAGAACGACCCTTGCTTGTGTAAACATGCGTAGTGCTACCATCGTGAGCACCAATTTTTTTCTTTTTAACATTTTTTCGACCAAAATATATATTTAAACCTATTTCAGGATTTATACCCTTAGCTCGCCGTCATAGACGATGACGCCGAGCTAACACAACTCAGCGTCATAGGCTATGGGCTATGGCGCCGAGCTCTGACGTGGCGTTGGCGGCCAGCGCCGGTTAGGGCTGGCGTGGCGCCGACGTGGTCTCCTAGCTCGACGTCATATATCTTGGCGCTGAGCTAGAAAGTCCTATAAATCGGCCGTTCCGCTGGCCGAGAGCTGCGCCCTCCTCATTTCTCAACTTTATCTCCATTCAAATCCTCTTCAAAAACGACCAGATTAGAGTTGGAATACTTTGTATACTAAGGTACGATGTCTTGCCTATTCGTTTTGTATATTAGGTTGTAATTTTTCGATTATTAGTTTTGATTGTTGCTCCTAGGATATATAGTTCATATGATGACTACAATTTATTAGATAGTTTTTGAAATACGATTATACAGTTTATGAGATACTTGTGTTAAAGACACTTACTAGGATTATCCTGGGTTAGATCCTGGGTCAATGGGATCTCCTGGGGGTGTACCACCGGATTCGATGCCCCACAAACGCCACGAACAGGACGAGAAATCTCAACCTCGTTCGTGGTCGATTGAGCATCCGGCACAACAACCACTTCTTCCAGAAGCTCGGACAAAGGTGCTTCACAAGGAGAAGCATTTGGTATTTGTGGAGATAACCCGACTCGCGCATCGCAATGATCAAATGATAACTTTCGAACAACCACATCCAAACATGGAGGAACAATCGTCTTCACAATTTTGACATATTTGACCCAGTCATCTTCAGAGCCAATGGAGGATCAACCGTCGGACAACTGTCCCAGATGCAACATGGGACAACAAACCCTCAAGCGATATACCAGGGTCATTTAAATTGTAACTAATCTCCTTACAAGCCCTAGCGAAAATCTGGGCAAAAGAGGGCCTTTCATCAAACAAATTGTCACCTTCATTCTATCAAAACTAACATTCGTATAAACATCTTCCTCCACGCTTCCTCCATGGTATAGTGTCACTAGGGTGTCCATCTATTACAAACACGGATTCATAACTGAATAACCATTAAAGATGGTATTTGACTAACACTATCAACTAATGCCTAACTTATTACTATACCCATCTACTAATACCTAAATATTACTAAGTAATAAATAAGAAATTCGACATCACTTCCCCTATACGGTGAGGTTTCTGAAACATGCAGAGAATCGAACAACACGATGGCTGACATGCACACTCAACAACTGAGATAACAACGCGATGGCTGACATATACAAGGACTAAATATACTCACATATAAATACCTAGCTAATTATATACTAACAAGTAAATAGCTAACTAACTATGCATTAACCAAAGAGAACATGTGCTAACTAAATATTGAAATACTAAACACTAAATAGTTAACAAAGTAAATACTAACTAAATACTAAACACTACTTAACCACTAAATAATTACTACAGAAATACTAATTCATTACCTTGTAGTGGCGGCGTGTAGGACGGACGGGCAATGAAGTGGTTGGGGCGGAGCGATCGGGGCCGGCGGAGGTCGGGCCGACGCGGGGGTGGGGGCGTCGGCGGTCGGGCTGGGTGCACGGCGCTTGGCTCGGCGTCGGCGTTCGCTGGGCTCGGCGTCGGCGTCCGGGTCGGTGGCGCTGGGCGGTCGCGCTAGAGGTGGGCGTGGGCGGCGGCGCGAAGAAGAAGATGACGCGGGCGTGAGAGAAATGAGAGGAAGGTGACGACCAAGCGCTTAAGTCCTAGCTCGGCGCCAAGATCTGCGGCGCCGAGCTAGGCGCCACGTCAGCTGCCGTGTCATCCTACCTCGGCGCCAAGACCTGTGGTGCCGAGCATTGGGTCCAAAAGTCAAAATAAGTCATCCAGAGGTCTAGATGTTATTTTTTGTTGAAAAAAAGATTAAAAACAAAAAATTCAGTCGTGAGCATGCATATAATTTACCGTTAGAACTATATAAGATTGTATTTGATGGATAGTAGTATAATATAGGGGACATGGAATTGTATATGATATTGTTTACATAGTGATGTTTCAAATAGGGATAAGATAGGGAAGATAGGGGATAGGATAGAGAATCGGCTGGAGTTGGCCTAAGGGTCTATTTAGACCCTCCTTGGTAGGGTACCAAACGAGAGGCTCTTTGATGGGCTTTTACTAGAAAAGAGTGAAGAGCTTCTTCAAAAACCAGCAGGAGTTGGGAGCTAGAAAAAGGAGCTTCTACGGACTTCTCTCCCATGTTTTCTCTTCATCGACGCTACATCATAGGAAAAGGTGTAAAAGGAGCTATATTTCAACCAAATAGGGTGCTCTTTCTAAAGCTCTTCCTAATAACAAGGAGGGAGTTGTTTCCTTAGAGGAGCTAGAGCCAGAGTTGAA
This sequence comes from Zea mays, assembly GCF_902167145.1. Classification (NCBI taxonomy): domain Eukaryota; kingdom Viridiplantae; phylum Streptophyta; class Magnoliopsida; order Poales; family Poaceae; genus Zea; species Zea mays. The sequence continues at coordinate 131,558,440 of NC_050098.1, read as the reverse complement.
GCTGTCAGAGCTGTCTTCCTAAAATTGATTTCATTGGTTTGCAAGAAACCAACAAGAAAATCTTTAACCATAAGTGGCTAGAGGCTCTGTGCTTTAATAGGAAGTTTGTGTGGTTTCATTCTGCTCCTAGGGGGGAGATTGGGGGTCTCCTTGTGGGTTTTAATTCTGATATGTTTGATACTGAAAGGATCACAGTGCCTAAGAAGGGGGTGAATTGGACTTTTATAAAATTCTTACAAGAGATTAAACCTTAAACATGAGCTCAACTTCACCGAATCTACTAGCAAGAAGTAAAAGCTATGAAATGGAGAACAACACTAAGTCATTATTGCAAATACACAAAGTAAAATGCTCAAAGTAAATGCAGAAAGTATAGTAGGGACAAGAAGACTCCTCTAATTTTTCCCGAGGTATCGAAGAGTCTGCACTCTCCACTAGTCCTCATTGGAGCACCCGCTCAAGGGTATCACTCCCCTTTAGTCCTCGCAAGAACCAAGTGGTCACTATGAGATGATCATTTGCCTCTCCAGCACGGTGGATCCCTCACGACCGCGTACAACCATCAAGTCGGGTCACCAACAAATCATCCAGAGTGATCTCCGGACTTCAATCGCCACCGAGCCGTCTAGGTGATGTTGATCACCAAGAGTAATAAGTCATACACTTTCACTTGACCAAGAGAAGCCTAATGCATGTGGTGTGTGCTTTAGGTGGTTCTCATGCACACTAATGAGGTTCTAACATGGGATTATGATTTTGCTAATCACCTCACTAGGCTTTATAGACTTGCAATGCTCTAGCAATAACTTCTAGGTGGTTGGCGCAGCAACACAATTAATATGGCTGGTGGAGGGGATATAAATACTCCCACTCACCAAAACTAGTCGTTGCACAGTTCTGCTGCGCATGGGCATACCAAACAGTCAAGTGCACCAACTATGCACTCCCAATGGCTAGTTTTGACAACTAGCTGTTGTTGTGGAGTTGCACTGAACACTGAACAATGTCTGTCCGGTGCACACCGGACAGTCTGGTGCTGGCTAAAATTCAACTGTTCAGAATTGATTGCTCTCGGGTTTTCGGGTGCTAGGGTTAGCTCACGGACGCTCTCGTGCCCGCTGTTTAGGGGACCACCCGACAGTCCGGTGCACCTAGGTCAGCAACTAACTTTATTTTCATGAGTTTTTCTATCATGTTTTCAATTCTAACTTGCGTGTGAGTTCTAGAGTGACTCCTAGCAATAGTTGTGAGTGTGAACATGCACCAACACTACACTAGATTTCTCTTGGTCAAACTACGCATCCACAACCCCTCTTTATAGTACGGCTAAAATAAAAATAGAAGTCCTAACTCTATACCAAGTGTCCGACAACTCCTTCGACACTTAGGATATGAAGTCTTTCATCTTTTGATTTGCCTTTTTCAGCCGTTGCTTCAAGTTCTCATCAAAGGGATTGTTTCCACTGTTGTAGCGTAACTCCCTGCAATGTGACCTAACTAACAATTTGCTCTGTAAAACACACGTTAGTCACATGTAATCTTACATTGTCATTAATCAATAAAACCAACCAGGGGTCTAGATGCTTTCAATGTGATTGAGCATTCTGAAGGGTATTTTATGCTTGGTTGTTCAGTTATCATAAAAGTAAAGATTTCCTTTGGAATTTTATTAATATCTATGGTGCTGCTCAGGCTGGAAATACACATAGTTCCTTGAGTGAATTTTTGTCTTTTGCTCTAGAAGTAAGGGTCGTATGATCTTTGGGGTGACTTTAATATTTTGAGGAGATCTAATGATAAATAAACCTGGTACCTTGAGTAGGTGGAGCTTTCTTTTTAATTATATTATTGAACATCATGGTTTGATTGAGTTGGAGCTTTCAGATAGGCTTTATGCCTTACCCAGTAATAGAGCTAACCCTACTTTTGAAATGCTTGATAGGTTTCTGGTTAGTTCGGATTGGGAATTGATGTATAACAATGTTGTTGTTAAAGGCTTAAACATATTTCTTTCTGATCATGTCTCTCTTATGCTCTGTACTGCTGATGTATGTGATTTTAGATATGAGTTGTGCTAGAGAAAGAAACCTAACTTTAGCAAAATTGTTAGGGATAATTGGCCCCTTCCTATGAGGAGCAGAAGTAGCTTAGATATCTAGAAGGAGAAGGTGAAAAGACTTAAGAAAACTTTGAAAGGCTAGAACATTAATGAAGAAGGGAGAAATAGAAAAATGAAAGCCAATCTTAATGAGAGAATTAAGGAGCTTGATATCAAAAGTGAGGTGATGGATTTTCTTAATGTTGAAAAAGAACAAAAATGAGTGTTAACTCAAATTAAAGTGCATCCTTATGGAGGAGGAAGTTAAAATGAAGTAGATAGCCAGAGAAAGATTCATTGTTGAATGGGATGAAAACACTAAGTATTTTTCACTTAAAAGCAAATGGGAATAGGAGAAGGTTGAAGATTCAATCCTTAATGGATAATGGAGGTTTGGTGGAAGACGAGGAGGGAATTAACTTGGTTGCCGCAAATTTGTACAGAAATTTGTTTGGGCCTCCAGTTAGTTATTTTGTTAACATCAATGATCTTGAGATGGAAAAGTTGAATGATGATGATAGGGATAGCCTCACTACTCCCTTTTCGGTTAGCGAGATTAAAGTGGTGGACAACCTAAAACACAGTGCTCCCGTCCTGATGGCTTATCTGTAGAGATTTTTTAGGAATTCTAGAATACTATTAAGGTTGAGATTGTAAACATATTCAAGGATTTTTTTAATGGCAATTTGGGAATTGAGAGGCTTAAATATGGAGTTATTACTTTACTTCCTAAAGTAAACAAGGGTATGAAAATGAAAAAAAATATAGGCCTTTGTTGGAACCTGCCTTCCTGGGCAAGTTGATCCAACGGGGAAGTGGAAAGTGTGTTTGCAAAGTTTAGCACAGAATGCCAAAAGCTTCGTTAATCTTCTCGTGTATGGGCACTGTACGGGGGCATTCATAGGTACTCGAGGGGCTGCCTGCCCCTGTCAAAGACGTTTAGACCCTCGAGTACCCAGTTTATCCCCAAAATATTCCCCCGAGGGGAGGTTACAGATAGTCATTAAGGTAAACCTTATTACAGACACGACCCTTATCGCACTTGTCCTTGCGAGACCCATGACTATGGGTTGAATCACACATGGGCCTCCCCCGGTGATGAGGGCGCGGGAGGTCCGTAGTCATCGGCAGGGCCTTCGTCTTGCAACACGAGAGCGAAGGGGGTCGCACAAGCCTCCGTCCGGTCAGCGCCCTCGGCTTGTTCTGGTGTGTTATGTGGATGTAGCTTTCGTCTGCACGATGAGAGGACGAAGTCAAAGAGCGAAGGGTGACGTGTTCGTCTTCGCCCCAACATTTGTCCTCCGAGGGACCAATTCGACTAAGTCAGCTGGTGCCGAAGACCGCCGCTAGATGGTGAAGACGCTGCCCTCGCTCGAAGTGGTCCCGCGGGGGTTTTTTGAAATGTGACCGTAGATGGATGTGTTACTGTTGGACTGCATGTTTCCCGAGGCGTCGCGTCTTGCCTATAAAAAGCCGACCGCGGCCGGGCCTGTTTCCAGCTTGCGTTTGCGCAGTAGAAACCCTAGCTTTTGTAAACTGCTCGCTTGCCCTCCTTGCTCTCCCACTTCGGAAATTTGGCCCGTATCAAGCAGACCGCGCGCCGCCGTCGACGGTACGTTGCAATGTCTTCTTCTTCGTCTGTTGCGAGTGCGTCAAACGACCGTGCCGTCGTCTGAGGATACTTTGAGCGATTTGGCGGTGATGGAGTTGCAGCCTAGCCATACCATGGAGTTCGGTACTTCGAGGATTTCCTCGGTCTGCATGCTGGAGATGCAGCGGCTTGGTTACTTTGGTGACGGCATCGGGCGGGCACCGGGTGTAGAGGACATCCTTAAGCCTGAAGGCGAGTTGGCTGTTTTTGAGGCCTTTTTTGTCGCCGGTCTTCGCCTCCCGGCACATCGCTTCGTGGCGGAGGTGTTGCGAAGGTTCGAAGTGCAGGTCCACCAGTTGACGCCTAACGCCATGGTTGTGCTGGCGAAGTATGTTTGGTCCATTACATCCTACGGCGGGTAGCCGTCTGTGGAGGTCTTCACCAAGAATTATTGCCTGCATTGGCAGAAAAGGAGAATAGGAAATAAGATAGCACAATTTGGATCATGCACCTTCACGCCGAGGACTGGGAAGACTTCGGCTGAAGTCGTGGAGATAGTCCCTTGTGCCAGGAACAAATGGGGCAACTAGTGGGAGTTTTGGTTCTATGTGGCTCCTAGTGATGTCGAAGACCTGCCTGGCCTCCCTCCAGCCATTCTATGCTCACACTGTTATGTGGCGTTCCCTCGATTCGAGGTGGCGGAGGAAGACAAGGACGAAGGGGCCCTTCGGTATGCTGCCCGCTTGAGTAGCGGGCGCGACTTGGTTGAGGAATTTATCGGCTATGGAGTGTGGCCCTTGGCACACGGCTGGGTACTGGGCGAAGTGTGCCCCCATCGGATGCCGACCCTGGGCGACCAGTTGGTGCAAAGTCCTGCCTTTGCGGCGGATTTACGCGGTCAGAACCCGGCCGCATTTGTGCGTGAAGTGGAGGCCGAGACCGCGAAGATTGTAGGAAAGTATGTGCCGAAGACGGAGAACCCAAGGAGTTGGGATATTCGCGGTTCAACTGTTAGGTTGAACCGCGTTTTTGAGTTGAACCATTTGCCATATGCCGGCTACCCGGGGGACGACGATGTCGATGCTGTTGTCCGCCGGGGAAAAAAAGGTGGTGACAACGGCCGACGTGGGCCCTTTGCGGGGAATAGCGCCGAGCGCGGCCACCAAGAAGAGGAAATTAGGTACAACAGGTGAGGGGTCGAGGGCTTCTAAACGTTTTGCTGCGGATTTGTTGGAGACCTGCGCGGTTCCCGAGGAGACGATGTCTTCGTCGGAGCTCCGGGAATCTTCCGCGCGAATGTTGAAGGTTATCGGGGGTCACTGGCCTAGGAATGTTCCGATTACCTGGGCGGCCAGCAAGGACATGTTTACATCTCGATTAGCTCGTGAGATGAAAATTTTCCCTTACGGACGGAATGTTATTGCTGTTGTATCGGCAGTGATGGAGAAGGATCGTCAAGATGCGCCGTGGAAACGCCGGGCGTTCGCCAGGGTTGGGGACCCGCGGCACGAAGTCAAAATGGTGCAGGCGAGCGAGAAGCCTGCCACCCCCGGCGCCAGCATGCCTCCGCCTGGCGCGCCCGGCGCCAGCATGCCGCTGCCTGCTGCGCCCAGACAAGAGCGAAGGCCTCCCTCGCCACCGCGCGCTGCTGAGACGGCGGTGGGTGGCGCCAAAGTCTCCATGGATATTTTTGTGGAAGACTACCTTGTGGGCGGGGTCGCGATATTCGACGCCCATACAGGGCGGGGACCTGCTGGTGAGTTTTTTTCCTTTTTTTAACAGAGTCTAGGTTTCTGACATGACCATGGTGCAGGAGCATAGTCCGGGCAACTGGCTGTTGTCCCAGCGCCGATGGCGGCTGGCCCGGTGATCGTGGCAACCGGGGCGAAGGGGGTTTCGCAGGACCCATGGTCCAGGTTTTGCGCCAGCGGCGAAATTGGTTCGGCCACCACCGCGAAGGACGTGGCTGGCTCAGTTGCGCAGCAGCTAAAACACGTGAGTAATCTTTGCCTCTTGGAGTTTGTTTTTCTTCTATGGCTTCGAATTTGACAGTCTTTTGTGCCAGGCGGCCGCCTTCGCCGAGCACATTGCATCGGGGGCGTTGACCTCGGAGTTTGCTGCCGAAAAAGAGGACCTCGGCCGCCGGCTTGCGGCGGAAAAGGAAGATGCGGACAAGGCCCGTGCGGAGGCCCAGGCTACCCGTGCCGAGGCCAATCTTGCCCTCAAGTGCGCTACCGACACGAAGTCGGGGCACAGGAGTTTGCGCGGCTATCTGGACAAAGAGGAGGCCTCCACCCGCACTGGGGTCGACCGAGCACACGCGTTCCTGGTGGACGTGTATCGACAGCTTGGTGCACGTACCACCCCCTTTGATACGTCTAGTGAGGAGGTGGGCCTCCGCTTCCTTGGGTGGCTGCAGGAGGAACTGGAGCTACTCCCGTCCATCGTGACGGGCCTCATGTCCTTTGCCTCGCTCATTACTTGCGAGGGGGCTGCGAATGCTTTGTCTCGTGAGGGATGCAGGCACTTTAAAGTTTTTGACCGGGCCAACGAGAACTTCAACCGTGGAATCTTCCAGGTCAAAGACGAGGTGCTAAAGCGATCCAATGGTGCGCTTTATGACAGGATGTGGGGCCCTCATGGCCGTGATACTGTCCGGGAGAGGTCTGACCGGGCGCTAGAGTAGGTGTGTGACGTTGTTTTTTTAATATATACTAGGTAGGTGCCCGTGCGTTGCGACAACACATAAGTTGTTGAGGGAGATCTATGGCTAGTCGTCTAAGTCCATGGCAGGCTATCATTGTTGCTAGGCACCATCATCCGAATAAGGATATAAGTATCAGGATATGAAGGAGCGTGAAGTTCTACACAAAACCGAACAGGTGCTTGGCGGCTTCTATCTTGTGAAACACAATAGAGATCCTCTTGCATGGACGACAAAGATAACATTAATTAATTAAAAAACTATAAGATTGATTAAGCTAAAGTAAACGCTCAACATCCACAAACAAGTATTGTAGTGCAGTGCACTTTAATACGCAAACGCTCCCACTGCTCACCTCTGCCTGCAGTTCATAACACATCATGCAAATTCGTCCCCTATCAAAGAACGTGCTGAAGTAAAAAAAGGCTCGTATGATTCATCATCATTGACTGATCAGTTTTCATAACTACAGTGAAATTGTAGGCTCATGCCACATAATCGCTTAGTCATTCACACATGTGGACATGGCTTGCTCGTATGGGTTCGGAGTGTTTCCCATTGCTGAGGCAAGGTCGTTCTTGAATATCTTGAGGATATGAAGGCCTTGTTCAAGGCATATCTACATTGTTGTCAAAGGGTGTAAGGAGGCAAGCCAACATTTTTTTGCAAATCAGAGAAGCTGAAAACAAAAATCATGGACTATGTTTACCTCCTGAGTGTCACTGTTGTTCGCGAGGAGGGCTATTTGTTGAGAATGTTGTTAGACACACCATTGACAATGTGCCTCTAACAGAGAAGAAACTGTTCCATCGGTATTGTTCTGCATACCCTGCTTGAAGACAATACAATGAGCAAAACCCAAGTATGAACTGAATCTTGTAACTGTTAAAGTGAAAGCAGACAACACGCTCGCAACAATGAACTATGGCAAATATTTTCTCTTTCATCTTATCACATAGGTCAACCATGCATACAGAACAAAATGGCTGGCCATGGCGATGGACGATGAGCAGCGCAACAACGATGAACTTACGAAAGCGATGGTTGATGACCTTGAGCGGCTTGTGAAATTCAAGCTAAAACATGTAAACCAGTTTGTCAGTTTGACTTCTTACGAAGTAAAGTTTTATAAAATTAAATAAAAAGGCAAATACCTTGCTCAAAAGATTATAGCACGTGGTAACTTTTAATGTTGATCTCAAAAGAGTAATAATGAAAATTAGAAAATAATTACAATTTCGGTTCTTTTAAGAGTTCCCAAGTCCCAATGGTGTAGTTTCCATAGTCCAATCCTAGCTGTACAATTGGATAATATTGGTTTGCAATGGATAATAGTTGTAAGAAAATGAACAGAAGACAGAATCCGGAATCCAGGACTTAAACAGAGCTCATAAATTCTAATTAAGTGGAATAGCTGTACTGAACCCTACAAGATGCATAACAAGGTTGCTTCAGCTGTTATTTTTCCATATAGGTATTACCATACGCGTCTCTGAAGATCAAACCTCCTTTCCTCCTGATTATTCTTAATAGCAGCATCTAATGACATAGGTTACTCATTAGGACTATTTGGAACAAATTTTGGTTTGTTCAATCAAGCCAGGACTACCATATCTACACAAAACAAGCATGCTCTCATGAAGTTGTGATGTAATAGGTCACATGATTTTAATGTATAAGATTGCGAAGAGTAAATTAATTCAAATGAATTCATGGACATGGGACAGCTATGTGTTAAAAAAACAGAATCTCCTATGTATACTAACCATGTGTAATGACATGACAAAATGACACTTGTATATGAGCAATTGAGCATCATACTACCTTGTAGAGTTCTCTTCGGCGAATACATTGAATGATTTCTTTTGCTTTCTTCAGTTCATTGTTAGGAGCAGTCTTAATTGTTTTAATGATTGTGTCATCCAACTGTAATTTCAAGGAATGTAAGATAGTCTGAAAAACTATGAATATAAAAACATTAATGGACACCAAACCTTCCAAAAATCTTCTGGGTCATGTGCTTGCAATGATATCCCCAAGTAATCATTAGCCTCAACAAGGGCATTCACGAGCATGAGTTCAACAGCCTAAAAATTGAGGAATGTCAGATAATGAACCGGCCAGACCCCTAATCGAGTTTTTTTAATAATGTACCGGATGCATAAAAAGTTAATCACTATAGAGGCCAAGAGATTGAACTCATGCTCAATGGATTCAACTTGCCATTTACTTGAAATCTTCATTATCTGTTCACCTCCTCTTGCACCTACTTGAAACTCATCATTATCTGTTCAATGGATTCAACTCCAAAAAAATGGTACTTGTTACACTAAAATATTCTAGTAACTAAAACTCTCATAGCCTACAATCCAACACCGGACGAGAGCGGACACCATGAATCCATGATAGAGAAACATGCCTCTGGCCCAGCAAGCACACACGCACACAAGCCATGTCAACCGATCAAATCACAAAAACAAACTCCTAGCACTCTAGCAGCAGCATCACAACAACGAATCTCAGTTTCCTGCAGTTACTGTCATTTATTTACCTACTACACTGCTGGCAGAAGTATATATATTAAACAGGATCCAATTCCTAGCAAAATTGTGTACACAAACACTTGGTATCAGCTTCCGATCTTAAAACTGAAAAAATGATAGAATGAATGCGCAGAGCAGTTAATTCACAAACAAATCACAGAGGCCCTACAATTATTTGCAGCTGCTAAAGGAGAGGCCACGGTACATGGAAGGAAGACAAAAACTCTCGGACACGCTCGACAACTACAGTCATCCTGAGTACAACTTGTGAAGAAGGGTTTAAATCGCCATCTATTACCATGCCTAAACATAACGTGTCCTGAGCACCAAAAATGTCGAAATGACATTAAGTACCAAACAAATTGGAAGCACCTGGATTCCAATCTGAAAGCAATAAGACAGAGGCCCTACAATTATTTGCAGCTGCTAAAGGAGAGGCCACGGTACATGGAAGGAAGACAAAAACTCTCGGACACGCTCGACAACTACAGTCATCCTGAGTACAGCTTGTGAAGAAGGGTTTAAATCACCATCTATTACCACGCCTAAACATAACGTGTCCTGAGCACCAAAAATGTCGAAATGACATTAAGACCTCATCCCGGTTGGGGCATTTGACCTGGATAAAATAGGCCTCCATGGCTTCACGAGACATGGCCAAAACTCCATGGAGTTGGCAGCGGTGAAAGGTAGAAGACGAAACTGTTCGGATAAAGAAAGATAGGACATGAATTCAGATTCAGACATGAATTCAGATTCAGATTCAGACTTGAATTCAGATACAGTCCAATTTAATACACGGCCACTTGCCTCAGTAGCAACATGTCAAGTATCAGAATTTGAAATTTTGGTGATTCAAAGTCACCTAATCAAGTCAACAATATATGTAACCTTCAAATTTTCCCTTTCAACAAAGACATGCAAATTTGGCAGACGAGCCATGAAATCATCTATATCATCCACAATATCACAAAGGACAACAACAGCAAGTAATCCAGCCAGCATGGCAAGGTTAACAGATGCCTCGGTGTGGTGATGTTGATGCACCTGCTAACCAGTGAAGAAAAAGCATGTGGTCTGAGAGTGAATGCTGCACATGCTGGACCACGCCAGCCTACATAGGGGAGCAGCACCACACTCACGCACGCACACACTAATCAGGCGGCTGGAGGTAGAAAAGGAACTGAGTTGAGTTGAGCACAACACACTCAAGCACAACAAGTGCAGCAACTAAAAATGAAATGAACTAAACTAATTTTAGACAGGTCCATTTCATGGTATGTATACAACTCTAGTCAACTATAGGTACATTTCGTACACATGCTACTAATATAGCATCTGTTAACCTATTGTGCTAAAATTAGTTGCTGCACTTGGCACTTGCTGCAGTTGGCCACTATTGGGCTGAGATAAGCCACTACTTGGCACTATTGACATACCACTGCCATGCTGTTACTATAGATATAAAAAACAGCAACTGCATAGCAAAACAAGAGAACACTTAAACAGTTGGGCTATTTAAACATGTTAAAACCATCTGACATTAGAATGGTAGCTCACTTGATGAGTCATAGTACATCAGCTCCAAGAATAATGTCAAGATGTAAATCAAATATCGGATCATCCTAGTCTCCCCATGTAAGTCATGAAACCTGCATGGTTATGGATAATCATAAGCTCTCTGAATTCAATATGATGCAACATGTAAAGCTCTGTACGTAAGATCAAACCATACAGTACAATTGACGTCATTGAGAGCACATATGTTTCCGATGTTGTTTAGTATCTACAGTCAGGAAAAACAAGGATGAAATCAACCATACTGAAACAATGACAAGGACCAAACAATAAGGATTCCAAAGACAGATTGGAACTCACTTCTGCATTCTACGCATTGTTTGTTAGTGTTACATATGCCCTAACCTTTGTAGCTACTAATCCTGGCAGTGAGGTCTCAGCATCAGGTAATTGGCAGCCTGGACTTTATATATAAATCATACGCTAAGGTCAGAGCATACATGATTTGTGAAGGTACGTGGAACCATTTTGATCTCTAATCCCACTCATAGCAAATAACTAGATCCAGAGCCCAGCAGAAGAGAGAGAAACAGAAGCCAGAAATCTGCCTTGATGAGCGCTGGCATCAGTGTGAAATCCTCTCCTCTACGAAAGAGCGAGGAGGAGCTGAGCGGAGGGGGAGGAGGGCGTTGATGGCAGCTTCGTAGCAGATCACGGGATCTGGGAGGGGAGGAGGGGGAGGAGGGCGTTGATGGCGGCAGCGGATCACGGCGGACATCACCGGGTCACGCAGATCCATGGCGGAGAGGGTCTGGCAAGGCCAGGACGCGAGCAACTTGCAATGGGTATTCATAGCTACAACACAAACACAAATAAAATATGGCACGAATTGGAATCGAGAGGGGCGACGAGCTAAACCCTAGCCGTTGTTGAGAACGAACCACGTCCGGAGAAACCAAACCACCAGTCCTCAAACCCTCCCTTCAACGGGCGGCTGGTGAACTTACACCGCTAACCTAGGCATGAGGAGGGGGAAGGGGAGCGGCGCCAGCGGAGAGGGGTACCTAGTCGTAGGTCTTGACAAGGCGGCATCGGAGGCAGGCGTGCAGTTTGGGACGAAGCTGGTCAAAATCTTCGCGTGGACCACCCGCTCTTCATCCTCCCCCCGCCGACACCGCCCCTCATCCTCCGTTGCCTTACGAGCAGGATACGGCGGCTCCGTCTCATGGGAATGTAGAGGATGAACGACGGTTGTCCTCCCGCGGGCACGAATCACGTTTGGAAGGGAGGGTGTGCGGAGCCATGGCCGAGCAGTTTCCGCGCTAGATCTACGCGGTGCGGAGAAGGGGGTGGGAGGCGGGCATCACGTCAGGGGAGAGGGGGCGCAGTGTCAGGGTGGGGTACAATCGCAGGCGGCGACAGGCAGGCGCGGATCGGCCGGGGCGTGGCTGCGAGATTAACGGCGCGTTGTGGGCGAGGATGTCGGGGTGGGAGGCAGAACATGCACCACACCTATGCGTGGACGCCTACGGTCCTCTCTTAAGAAGTAGTAGAGATTTGTAGTTTGTGCTATTTCTGTAGATGATGAACGATGAAGAAGTCGACGACTTCGGTGGCCTAGAAAGCTCGGTGACCCAGGCAGAAGATGCGAGGATGGGGGTTGAAGAGCAACCGGCGCCACTGACCGGCCCTGGCGAGGACCCTACGGTGGCCGCTGTGCCGGCTGGTGAAGACACTCCAGCGGCAGCTGCGTCGACTGACGAAGACCCTGCAGCGTCGGCTGCTCCTTCGCAGGTGGCGGGGTCGTGTTAGGGGCATTGGGTTTAGGACTTTATTTTTGTGATACTGAAAGTCGGTTGCTACGCAGGTTCTGATGTCTGGGCCTACGCAAGCAACCCCTACTGATGATATTAATTTTGTGGTGGCTGCGAATGCAGTGCCTGTTAATGAAAATTTGTCTGGTTCTGAAACTAGGTCTTGGTCATCTGATGGGGGTGAGTTTGGGATCCCGTTTTCATGAATAGAGGAGTCTTCGGATGAGGATTTGGATTATTTTGCTGCGTTGGATGTGGCCACGGCGGAGTCCGTGCCGCAGCTTGAAGTGCGCGAAGCGTCTGATCCCCCGGCTGGTGCGATGACCGAGAAGCACCGCCGACGAAAGGTGGTGTCAAAGCATAATGTTGGCGAGATGTCGTGAAGTGGTCGGCGTCGACGGATGGGGATGGAACGAACCCGTCTTCGGGTAGATCGGGGTGGCCAACGAGATTTGATGTCCTCGACGTCTGGGACGTGTATTGGGGAGGGGGATCTGCGGAATCTTTTTGAGGGTGAGGAGTTGAAGATGATGTTGTTTAATTTTCGTGAGGCAGGCCTTATCCCGAAGGTTGAGCCGATGTAGCATGTTTGCCCTCACTCTCGTGTTGCGGTAGTGAGCGAAAATGCTGCCCTCCCTCGGCTCGCAATGGAGAGGGAGGGCAACAAAATGCGATGTGTTATTTGTGCAATGTGGCCGGTGGCCCTTCGCTGTGTGTATGTAAACTATGACGACATTGCTTGTTGTGAAATGAGATGGGGACTTCGCTTGCCATGGCAGTGTGTGGGTGCTTATGACACGTACTTGGTTGCGTTCGTAGGCAGTTTTTGTTCGACCGTGTCAGATAGCAGAGACTTCACACCTTTAAGGTGATTGTAACAGACTTTGCGCCATTAGGGTGGTGTTTGCGTGTTTGCATGTCCAGTTGCACCCTTAGGGGGCCTTTGCTCGGATGGCTTGTCGTGAAGACTTCGTATGGCGCACTTGTAGTGCATATCCGGTTGCACCCTTGGGCGGCTTTTTGCTCGGATTTGTCTTTTAGTAAAGACTTCGTATCGTGCACTTGTTGTGCTTATCCGACTGCACCCTTAGGCGGCTTTTGCACGGATTTGTCTTTTAGTAAAGACTTTGTATCGTGCACTTGTTGTGCTTATCTGGCTGCACCCTTAGGCGGCTTTTGCATGGATTTATCTTTTAGTAAAGACTTCGTATCGTGGACTTGTTGTGCTTATCCGACTGCACCCTTAGGTGGCTTTTGCACGGATTTGTCTTTTAGTAAAGACTTCGTATCGTGCACTTGTTGTGCTTATCCGGCTGCACCCTTAGGCTGCTTTTGCACGGATTTGTCGCACGCGAGGGTAGTCTAGGCTACCTATCGCGGTGACTGCGTATATGTTGAATGTCGAAGACCGTCGAAGCGGTCTTTTTCGACACTTATAGTAATGATGCTTGCTGGAGTTTTTTGCGGGGGCTTTTCATTGGTATATTACATGGCACCGCCTCGTTAAAAACCTCACCCCCCGGGAGGAAAAGAGTGCAGGCCTGAATGACATTGTTTGAAGAATTACAAAGGCACTTGGGCCTTGGATCTTAAATGAAAAATTTTCGGAGATTGTCGATGTTCCATGAGTGTTCTAGGTCTTTGTCGGATGACGTTGCTAGTCTGTAAGCATTTGGGGATGCCTTTGTCTTGACTATGTACGGCCCTTCCCACTTCGGCTCTAGCTTGCCCGGGACTCTGTCCTGGTAGTCCTTACAAGTACTAGGTCCCCTTCGTTGAATTCCCTTGGGACGACGGTGTTGTCACGCCATGCTTTGGTCTGGACCTGATACTTGTTGAGGGCCTACAGGGCGAGGACGCAGTCTCCGTCGATGAGGTCTTTGGAGGTCGATTCGTCGACGTCCGGGATGGCTGATTCGTTTGTTCAGGGGGACCCGTGCTTTAACTCTTGCGGTGTCATTGCTTCGGATCCGTACATCAGGCAGAAAGGTGTGAACCCGGTTGCCCGGCACTCTGTCGTGTTCAGCGCCCATGAGACCTCGGGTAATTGGTCTGCCCATTTGCCTTTTCTGTCGTCAAGGAGCCTTTTCTTAATGGCGCTAAAAATCTTGCCATTGGCGCGTTCGACGACGCCGTTGGACTATGGGTGGTAGACGAAGGCGAAGATTGGCTTTGTGCTGATGGAGCTGCAGAATTCCCTGAAGTCTTGGCTGTCAAACTGCTTGCCGTTCTTGACTGTTAGTTCGGACGGGACTCCGAAGCGGCAGACAATGTTTTGCCAGAAAAAATTTTGGGCGGCCTTCGCCGTTATCGTGGAGACTGCCCTTGCCTCAATCCACTTTGTAAAATATTCGACGGCGACGAAGGTGAACTTTAAGTTTCCTTGAGTCGTAGGCAGTGGTCCGACTATGTCCAGCCCCGAACGCTGAAGTGGCCTTGTGTGGGCAATGAGCTTAGTGAATTGCGAAGGGTTGCCTGAGTGAGGATAAAACTTTTGACATGCCTCGCATGACCTGGTGACTCGGTTGGCCATGCAAACTATCGCGGGCCAATAAAATCCCTGACGAATCACCTTGGCTGTGAGGGCCCGGGGTCCTGAGTGTGAGCCACAGGTTCCACCGTGGACTTCGCGGAGGATTTCTAGGCCCTCGGTTTCGGTTATGCACTTCAGCATAGGCTGGCTGATGCCCTTTTTGTACAGTTGGCCCCTGGCTATTGCAAAATCCCTGCTCCTGTGTTTCAGTCGTTTGGCCTCATTGCGATCGGTTGGGTGGTAGTGGCCTTGTAAGTATAGTGTTATTGGGGCCCGCCAGTCTTCGGCCATGATGAGGTTGACGATTCGGTGGCCTTCGACGTCTTGAGTTATTTGCATGCCTTTGGGGTTACGGACGGCTGGTGTGCCGATGACGTGGTAGAACACGTCGGAGGGTAGGTCCTCACCCTTGGCTGCTGCCTTGGCCAACACATCGGCCTCTTCGTTCTTGTTGTGGTCGACATGTTGCAGGGTGAAGCCCTTGAATTGTTTTTCGAGGTCGTGGACGGCGGTGAGGTATTGCATGAGCACAGGCTCTTTTGCTGAATAGTCTTTTTCAATCTGGCCAGCGATGACCTTGGAGTCTGTCCTGATAATGCAGGTGGTAACGTTGAGGGCCCGTAGTTTGCGAAGTCCCAGGATGATGGCCTCGTATTCTGCAATGTTGTTGGTGCACCTGTCAGACTCTAGAGCAAAGCTGAGGCGCGCGACGTATCTGTACTTGACGTCGGCGGGTGATGTGATGATCGCCGTGGCGCCTGCCCCCGCATGGCACCATGCACCGTCGCAGTGGATGGTCCAGACTTTTCCGAGTGCTCTTGCTGTGGCCCCACGGGTCCTGTCCAGTCGACAATGAAGTCCGCCAAGACTTGTGACTTGATTGTCGTTCTGGGCTCAAAGGTGATGTGGTACCCGGAGAGTTTGGCTGCCCATTTTGCAATTCTGGCGGATGCCTTCGGGTTCCTGAACAATTCTCCTAGACCCCTATCTGAAGTGACCCGTACTTTGAATGCCTCGAAGTAGTGTCGTAGTTTGCACGAAGCCATGACCACTGCTTATGAAATTTTCTCGAGTTCGGTCATGTTGCACTTGGAAGCGGTGAGGACTTCGGAAACGTAATACACTAGGCATTGCTGATTTTTTTTCCATTTTTGTCCTGCTCTTGGACTAATGCTGCGCTGACTGCGCATGGTGAAGCCGCAATGTAGAGAAGCAGTGGCAGGAAGGGTCGGGGCTTGTCAGAGTTGCTAAGTCAGACAGGTGATGTTTGAGCGATTCGAAGGCCGCTGCCTGCTCTAGGCCCCAGGAAGGGTAGGCTTCACTCAGCGTACTTAGAGATAAATCTGTTCAGAGCCGTCAATCTTCCTGTGAGCCGCTGGACGTCCCGGGTGGACTACGGAGGTGCAATGTTGATGATCGCTTGGATCTTGGTTGGGTTGGCCTCAATCCCTCGGTGTGATACTAGGTAACCAAGTATTTTCCCCTGGCGAACTCCGAAGACGCACTTCTTAGGGTTGATCTAGAGTCGTGCATCGCACATGTTTGTGAATGTTTCTGCGAGGTTGGTCAGGTGGTCCTCTTTGCTTTTGCTTGCGACGACAATGTCATCGACGTAAGTGAAAATGTTGCGGACGACTTGGTTTTCGAGAACCTTCTTTGTGAGGCGAGAAAAGGTGGAGCCGACGTTCTTGAGTCCCTCGGGCATTTGTACGAAGCAGTACGTGTCGAAGGGTGTAATGAAGCTTGTGCTTGCCTTGTCCTCCTCTTTCATGTAAATTTGGTGGTACCCCGAGAAGCAATCAAGGAGGGACATAACTTCGCAGCCTGCTGCGCTATCGACAATTTTGTTGATTCGTGGCAAGGGAAAATTGTCCTTGGGACAAGCCTTATTGAGGCTTGTGAAGTCGATGCACATGCGCCACTTTCCACTCTTCTTCTGCACCATGACCACGTTGGCGAGCCATGTTGGATAAGCAATTGGCTCGATGAACCTGGCTTCTAGCAGGTGATGCACCTCGGCCTTGGCTGCCTCAGTTTTCTCATCAGACATTTTCCGCAGTCGCTGCTTTTTCGGGCGCACCGAGGGGTCGATGCCTAGGCTATGCTCGATGATAGAGCGGCTGACCCCAACCAGATCGAGGGCGGACCAAGCGAAGACATCATTGTTTCGGGAGAGACATGAAAGGAGTTTTTCCTCGTCTCGTGAGGTCAGGTCTTCGCTTATTATAACTGTTTGTCTTAGTGTTGCCGGGTCGAGGGGTACCGCCTTCGTTCTGTCGTTGCTTTGGAGCTGCGCTTTGACTTTTTCGTCTTCGACCGGGGCAATTGCTTTCGAAGCCTTCGCGCTCTGCCGTGAGGCAGTGTACGTTCCGTTGCCCTGGAACAAAGTCCCTTTCAATGTTGCACGCTGTCTGCTGGTCGTCTACGGTGATCACGCCTTGCGGGCCTGGGATTTTCATATAGAGGTAGAGTCCATGAATGGCCGCCTCAAACTTGTTGATCGAGCCCCGACCCATTATGGCATTGTATGGGTAGACAATGTCAAAAGTGACCTGCTCACTTCGTGCATTGGGTGCTACACCAAATGATAGGGGGGCTCTATCTTGCCAACAGGGAAGGTGCCCTTGCCGCCAAAGCCGTAGAGGGGATTGTCTACAGGCTTGAGTAGGCTGTGGCTTATTCCCATGCGATCGAAGGCGTGTAGAAAAATGATGTCAGTTTGACTGCCATTGTTGACCAGCACTTTGTGTAGGTCCCAGCCTGCTACTCTGTAGTTGATCACCATGGCGTCTGCGTGAGGAGTGCTGCGCAAGTCAACGTCTCTGGCATCGAAAGTGAGTGGTACATGGGACCACTTTGTTTACACCACTGGGCCAGTGAGGGCGACATGGTTCACACTTCGGTAATGGTCCCTTTTCTGCCGCTTTGTGTCGAAGTCCACGCTTGATCCCCCAGTGATCATGTGGATGACTTCGCGATATGGTGGTTCAGCGAAGTCTTCTTGTTTGATTGCTTGTGGGGGTGGTTGTGGTGCGGAGGATTTGGGTGATGCGGAGGCGGTGGTGGTAGAACCTGCACCTCTTGATGGTGCTGGTAAGCGTGGTTGGGTGGATGTTGGATTTGCTCTTTGTGGTAGGGTTGCTGATGATGGTATATGTGCACGACGACCCTCTAGTTGTCGGTTGGTTGTGCTCTAGACATTCTATCCCTGGTGGCCTTGGTTTCCGAACAATCCCTTGTTGGGTGTGCGCAGTCTTCGCCGTGAAACAAGCAATAGAATCTGTGCGGCTGTTGTGTCCGTCCGCGGCCACTTCCTCTTTGCGCTGTTGCCGCAGCCTTGGGGGGTATTCCTGACGACGGGTGGTCTCTCTGGCTGGGTGCTGATTGGCTATATTGTGCACCTGTTGATGATTGCGATTGTTCCGGACGGAGTCTGGCTGCGCTGGCCTGGTCCAGGTTCTGCTAGACTGCGGAGGGTCCTTGGGCTTCCTCTGAGATTCAACCTTGCGTTGATGGATCTCCTCAGACATGGCATACTTCTCAAATAATTGGTATAGCTCTTGTAGATTCTTGGGTGGGTCCCTGATGCAATGACTGTACAGGTGGCCTGCCCGAAGACCGCTGATGGCGTAGTGAATTGCGATGTGGTCGTCAACTGACGGCAGTTGCGATTTGAGCGTCAGGAATTTCCTGTAGTACTTGCGAAGGGTTTCCTTCTCTTGCTTCTTGTAGAGGGACAACTCGGCCAGGGCATCTGTATTGGGTCGGTACCATTGGAAGTTGAGCAGGAACTTGTCGCGAAGCCCTTTCCAAGAGTCAATGGACAGTGGCGGTAACTTGGTGTACCAAGTCAAGGTAAGGCCTTCGAGTGCGATGATGAAGGATTTGGCCATGGTGGTGTCGTCCCCTCCGGACGATGTGACAACTATCTATTAGCTCATGATGTACTGAGCCGGGTCGGTGCTACCGTTGTATTTGGGGTAGGTGCCAGCCTTGAAGTTGGCGGGCCAGGGCGATGCTTGGAGTTGCGGAGCCAGGGGGCTTCGCTCATCGAGATAGTTGATCCCCTGGAAAGCTGCGAAGGGTGGGATGAAGGGGCCGCGTTGTGGTATGAATGGGTCTCCGGCTTGGTTGTACTGCTGGAGGGGCGCTGGTGGTGCGAGGGGTCCGCGCTGCAGGTTATATTGGTCGTTGCCTTGCATGAGCGTGATCTCTTGCTCTAGCTCCTGAGCTCTCTGCTCCTCATCTTGTATCATTTGACGCACCTTGGATTGCATGGTGACTTGTTGGCGCTTGGCTTCGAGGATTTCTTTCTGCTTCTGGAGGTGGTTGTTTTTTATGCGTAGAGATCGCAGCTTTAGTTGGTCTTCGGCTGAGATGACGATGACTTCTCCGTCCTCTATGGGGTCTTCACCCTCTGGTGGAGTGAAGCCTGGTGGTGGTGCTTGTGGTGCGCCTTCAGAACTGTAGGTGCGTACAGTGCCATCGGGGGTGGGGTGGTCTTGGCGCTGTCTTTTGCTGTTGACAGCGTCATCTTCGAAGGCTTCTTGGGGGATGGTGTCCGCGAGGGCCTTGCCTTTCTTTTACACCAGTAGATGGGGCAGTCTTTGAATTTGCTCTCTTGGGGGCCATCACGGGTTGTTTTTCGTAGCACGAACGGTGGGCGCCAAATGTTGGAACCTGCCTTCCTGGGCAAGTTGATCCAACGGGGAAGTGGAAAGTGTGTTTGCAAAGTTTAGCACGGAATGCCAAAAGCTTCATTAATCTCCTCGTGTATGGGCATTGTACGGTGGTATTTATAGGTACTCGAGGGACCGCCTGCCCCTGTCAAAGACGTTTAGACCCTCGAGTACCCGGTTTATCCCCAGAATATTCCCCCGAGGGAAGGTTACAGATAGTCATTAAGGTAAACCTTATTACAGACACAACCCTTATCGCACTTGTCCTCGTGGGGCCCATCACTATGGGCCGAGTCACACATGGGCCTTTCCCGGTGGTGAGGGCGCGGGAGGTCCGTAGTCATCGGCAGGGCCTTTGTCTTGCAACACGAGAGCGAAGGGGGTCGCACAGGCCTCCGTCCGGTCGGCGCCCTCGGCTTGTTCTGGTGTGTTCCGTGGATGTAGCCTTCGTCTGCGCGATGAGAGGACGAAGTCGAAGAGCGAAGGGTGGCGTGTTTGCCTTTGCCCCAACAACCTTTTTGTTTGTTAAATGTTTGTTATAAAATTATAACAAATGTTCTCAATAGTAGGCTTTTGACTTGCATTACTAAAGTGATGAGTGATTGCTAGTTTGGTTTTATCAAAGGCAAATTTATCTTGGATAGTGTGGTGGCTCTCCATGAAATTGTGCATGAAGCCAAGAGGAAAAAGTAGACTGGTATTATGCTTAAAGTGAATTTTGAAAAGGCTTATGATAAGGTGAATTGGCACTTCCTCTATAAAATGTTGGAGAACAAAGGTTTTGGCCCTAAATGGGGTGACTGGGTGATGAAGACAGTGAGAGGTGGCAAAGTTACTATCAGAACCAATGATTTAACTAGGCCTTTCTTCTCAACCTTTATGGGGGTTAAACAAGGGGATCCCTTTCCCCTACTATATTGTTTAACATATCTGATGATGGCCTTGCATGTTTGATTAAAAAGGCCCAAGAGGTTGGTCTCATTTTGGGTCTAATTCCCCATATTATTGAGAGGGGATGTGCTTGTCTTCAGTATGTTGATGACATTGTGTTTCTCATCCAAGACAACTTAGAGAATGCTAGGAACCTTAAATTTATCCTGATTATCTTTAAGCTTTTGTGTGGGCTCAAAATTAACTTTTAAAAAATGAGGTATATTGCTTTGGGGAGGCTTCTAGCATGAGTGATGTTTATTCTGAAATCTTCACTTGCCCTGTTAAAAAACTTCCTATGAACTATCTGGGGTCCCCATCGATTGCAAGAATTTGAGTGTCTCCCAATGGTCTTGGTTAGAAGAAAAAATGGAAAAGAAATTGGGAGTCTCGCATGGGAGGTTCCTGAGTATGGGAGAGAGACTGATTTTAGTTAAGAGTAGTTTATCTAACATTCCACTTTACATGCTCTCCCTACATTATGCTCCCAAGATGGTTATTAAGAAAATGGATATGTTCAAAAAGAGGTTGTTAGGGCATGGAGGGAGTGGTTCTAACAAATATCATCTAGTGAATTGGGATAATGTTTGTATTCCAAAGGTCTAGGGGGCTTGGGGTGTTGAATTTGAGGTTAATGAATATTGGCTTGTTAACTAAATGGATGTGGAAATTGGAAAGCCAAGATGGCCTTTGGCAAAAGAATGTGAAGGAAAAATATGTTAAAGGGAAGCATCTGATTTTCATTAAGAAATGGCAGGGGATTCTCAGTTATGGAGAGGCATTCTTGAAACAAAGGAAATCTTTTACAAAAAAACTGCCAAAAATAGGTGATGGCTTATCTACCAGCTTCTAATATGACTCCTGGTGTGGAGACTTCCCCTTACCTTAGAAATTTAGTAGATTGTTTGACTTATCTTTGAATAAATAGATCAATATCAACTCAGTTTTGATGGCCAACGTCAATACTTTAACTTTCAGAAGAAGGTTATTTGGGGAAGGGGCCTAGAGCTTTGAAAAATTGAAACTGCTATGCAACAGATTTTGCTTGACTAAATCGAAAGACAAAGTGATTTCGTTGTTGAACAAAAATAGGTTTTATTGTCAAATATGTATACAAGAAATGCAGATGCAACCTAGACAAAGTCCCTTACATGATAATCTAGAAGGCTAAGATCCCATAAAGGATTAGAGTCTTTTTGTGGCTTGTTCTTAAAGATAGGGTCTTATCTAATGTGAATTTGAGGATAAAAAATTGGCAAGGAAACACTAGTTGTTCTTGGTGTGGCCATCTTCAATCAACAGAACATATCTTTTTTGAGTGCCAGGTGGCTGCTCTCACTTGGTGTGTGATAAAAATTGCTTAAATTCTTTTGATATGCCAAAAAACTCTTAAAATATGTTTGGAGATTGGCTATGTAGTTTTAGTAAGAGTAACAGAAACCTAATTATTGTTGGTTGTGGCGCAGTCTTGCGGGCTCTGTGGAGATCTATAAATGAAATTTGCTTTAGCGATAAAATGGTTATTAACCCGTATAATATTTTATTCCTTTGCTGTTTCTGGATGGTCTCATGGAACATTATTCAGAAAAAAGCAAAAAAGATGCTAGAGGCAGGAAGAAACCTCGTTAGAAGATTGGCAAAAGAATTCTTCAAACGAGTATTGGGTTGGGCGGTGGTTGATAGACGTATTATGGAGAAATAAAATCTTGAAGACTCTGCTAGCTGGGCTCTTTTGTGTGGTTGCTCCTTCATATTCGCTTTCGATTTCTATCGAAGGGTTGCGCTTGTTTGGTGATCTATATGTGATATTGACTTAGCTTGTGGGACCCATATGTGTGATGTATGTGTTTTCCTTTTCAGATAGTTGCTCTAAATAGGTTATCATCTATTGGGGTCGCTTGTCCTTTAGCTAAGTCAGAACTTCTATGTGAGTTGTGGTAGTCGTGTTTGTTTGAGGCCTACCTTGTCGAAGGTCCTCAAAATACCTTTACTTTGGCATAAGTAAATGTGTTTCATGTGTATAGAGAAGGGCAACAAAGCTGGCCATCAACCGAAGGGAGTGTAGATAATCTTCGTTAAATACACACAAGAGGCGAAGGTGTGAGCCGAGGCTGTTGGCTTCAACATGGAGAAAACTTTGGGCGCAAAGTGGCGAAGGAGAAGAAGTCCAAAACTTGTGCAGCAAGAAAGAAAGAGAAAATACAGTGATGTTCTTGCTTCATTTGTAAATCATATATGTAAATTTTGTGGGCATGTTTGTAATTTTCTACGAAGCTTTTCACCTTCCCTATAAATAGGTGAACAATGCCCTACATAAATCGACCTTTTGAGGGCCTTAGCTTTGTCTTGCTTAGCCTTCGATGTATCTTCGAGCTATCTTGTGCGAAGAAGCCGAAGGTATGTTTGTAAACTTATTTTATACGAAGCGAAATGGAATGATAATGCTAAGGCATAAAAGATGAGTCTTATACTTCATTTTTCATTACACTGTCATTTAATATTCTTTTGTTCACATTTCCTCTTGAGAATCTTCGCCTTCAATTTGTTACTTCGAACAAGTAACTACATCTGGACGAAGGTTCATATTCTTAACTTATGTTGTCTTGTTTTTGATGCCATGTAGCAATCAAAAACAAGTGACCAACATTGGTGCCCACCTCCACTGATTCCACAACCACAACAACTTAAACCACGACTAAGAGGATGACAAACCATCAAGCTTCGTCATCGTCCTTGGAGAAGCTTGAGCTCCCCATTACTGGGGGCTTGAGCTTCTCACCCAGCAATAAGAAAAAAAGAAAGAGGTCCAAAGAAGGGTGCATCATGTAGGTGTCCAAGGACCCTACATTAGGACCAAGTGCTCCCATATTACTATCACATTTTCTCAAGATAATCTTCATCTCAAGGATTATCCACATAGAGATTCCATGGTTATCTCATGTGTCATAAAAGGCTTCATGGTGCACAACGTCTTGGTTGACACATGCAGTGCAACAGATATCATATTTGCCAAGGCCTTCAAGCAAATGCAAGAGCCCGAAGACAAGATTCAGGATTGAGCTTTTCCCCTCTGTATTCGGAGAACAGTAACTGATGGCACTAGGAAAGCTGGCTATGCTCATTACCTTCGGCTATGTCAACAATACAAGAACAAACGAGGTCATGTTTGAAATAGTTGATATAGATTTCCCATACAATGCAATCATTGGGAGGGGAACCCTCAACATATTCGAAGCAGTTTTACATTCAGCTTACCTCTGCATGAACATACCTAGCAATCAAGGGGTCATATCAGTTTATGGTAGCCAAGAAGTAGCAAAAAGGACAGAAGGGACCCAACAAGAACCTAAGATTGTCTATAACATAGACGAAGCTAAAGCAAAGGCCCAGGAATCTCAGAAGAAAGTAAAAGAGAAAGCATCTTTGGTGGATCAGCTGAAGCCAGTGCTCCTATGTGAAGATGTTGTAGACCAAATGATTTTGTTCGGTAAAAATCTAACTTTGGAGCAGGAATCCAATCTCAGAAGGTTTCTGTTTCACAATAAGGATGTCTTTGTTTGGTCAGAAAATGACTTGTGTGGAGTCAATAGAAGCATAATAGAGCTTGCTCTAAATGTTCACCTAAGAACCAGGCCACAAAAGTAGAAGCTTCGCAAGATGTCTAAAGATAAGGCCGAAGGTGCAAAGGCCGAAGTTAAAAGATTGCTTAGTGCCGGAGTCATAAGAGAAGTTTCATATCTAGAGTGGTTGGCCAACACAGTCATGGTCAAGAAATCCAATGGCAAGTGGAGGATGTGTATCAACTTCATAGACCTCAACAAAGCATGCTCAAAGGATGAATTCCCACTACCAAGAATTGATTCTCTAGTGGATGCAACTGTCACTTCGGAGCTCTTTAGTTTACTGAATTGTTTCTCTAGAAGTAAGATGAGCTAAAGACTAGCTTCATAACCCCCAATGGTACTTACTGCTACCTTCGGATGCCTAAGGGGCAAAAGAACGCTGGTGGAAGCTTCGGCAGAATGACAACCAAGCTGCTGATTTCATAGCTAGGTGGAAATGTCTTAACTTATGTTGATGATATCATTATGAGAAGCACGAAGCAACAAAATCATATTTCAGTTCTCCAAGAAACCTTTGCTCATTTCCGAAGGGCGGAGTTAAAGTTGAACCCTGAGAAGTGTGTCTTCGGGGTAAAAAGGGGCAAATTTCTGGGATGCCTTGTGTCAATAAATGGAATCGAAGCAAACCTGCATAAAATCGAGGCAATACTTTGGATGAAGCCACCGAAGTCAAGAAAAGGGGCTAAGATGCTAGCAGGAAGAGTTGCTTATCTTAACATGTTCATTTCGTGATCTACAGAACAAAGCTTGCCATTCTTTGAAGTCCTAAAATCAGCAAAGGTATTTTAGTGGGGACCTTCTCATAAGCAAGCTTTTGAAGAGCTGAAGAGTTATCTGATAAAGTTGACAACGCTCTCCCCACCTTTGCCAAGGGCTCCTCTATTGCTTTATGTATCAGCTTCACAGTCGATTGTGAGCGCTGCTTTGGTTCAAGAGGTGGAGGAGGAAAGTGTAAAAAAGCAAAAGTCTACTTTGTGTTCAAAGTATTAGGCCCATCAAAAAGAAACTACACAGAAATGGAAAAGGTCCTATTTGCAGTCTTGATGGCTTGAGGGAAGCTTCATCACTATTTTCAATCCCACAACATCATTGTACCATCGTCTCAGCCACTTAAGGATTTTATAAGAAATAGAGAGGCTTCGGTCCAAATCGGAAAATGAGCAGTAGAGCTCAACGAGTTTGTCATCGATTTTGTTCATAGATCATCTAACTAATCCCAAGCACTAGCAGACTTCATTGCTAATTGGACTCCTAGCCCACAGGACGAAGCTATCTCATCAGACGAAGCTGTTTGGACAGTCTTTTATGACGGTTCATGGGGACCCTTTAGGGTTGGTGCTACAACTATCATTGTTTCTTCATCTAAAGTAAGAACTTCATATGTTGCCAAGATGTAGTTTCAGTGTTCAAACAATATAGCAGAATACGAAGCTCTACTCCTAGGATTGAGGAAACTAAAAACAATGGGTGTAAGAAGGGCGGTCTTGAAATGAGACTCCCAAGTCATCACATGCCAGGTGGACAAGTCAAGCAAAGCAAATAACTCAGGCCTAGAAAAGTATCTTGACATGGTCCGAAGGATGGAATCTTCCTTTGAAGGATTCAATGGTTGTAAGAAGGGCGGTCTTGAAATTAGACTCCAAAGTCATCAAAGGCTAGGTGGTCAAGTCAAGCAAAGCAAAGAACTCAGGCCTACAAAAGTAGCTTGACATGGTCTGAAGGATGGAATCTTCCTTTGAAGGATTCTCTATGAAAAATTTCCCAAGGCCAGACAATGATCATGCTGACATGTTGGCCAAATTTACCGCTCAAGGTCTCCCCTTGCCCCCCTGAAGTGTTCTTTGAATTACTAAAAGCACCTTCAGTGGATTTGATGGAAAGAGCCATCTTAATTGTGTCTCCTACACACAGTGAAGACTGGAGAACGAAGATTATAACCTTCCTTTAGGGAAATCATCCAGTTGATGACAAAGCATACATTAAGAGGATGCAGGCAAGGACAAGACCGTATAAGATTATAGAAGGGGAATTATACAAGGAAGGTGTCTGCTCATCTTTGATAAAGTGTGTTTCCATAGACAAAGGTCAAGAACTAATAAGGGAAATCCATTCCGGTCTATGTGGATCACATATCGGTCCTAGAACTCTATTAGGGAAAAATCTTTCTTTAAGGTTTCTACTGGCCAAAAGTAGTTTCAGATATAACCGAATTTGTGTAGAAGTGCGACAATTGCCAAAGGTGTGCAAAAACCTTTGTCTTTGACCTAACTGATACAACCTACATGGCCCTTGCAAATATAGACAATGGACATAATAGTCCAATGCTAGCAGCACAATGAAAATTGAAATATGTAGTGGTGACAGTGGAATACTTCTCCAAATGGATCGAAGCGAAGGCCTTAGCAACAATAACTTTGGCAACCATTCAAAAGTTTTTCTGGCAAAACATCATTTGTCGCTTCGGAGTCCCAGAGTCTATCACTGTCGATAATGGCACTCAGTTCAGCTTCGAAGCATTAAGAGCATTCTGCAATCAAGTGGGGACAAACACACATTTTGCTTCGGTTAGGGATCCAGAGTCCAATGGGCTGGTTGAAAGAGTGAACAACATAATTTTGTTGGGAATTAAAAACTCTCTGGTTAGATTGCCCAAGGGAAAAAGGACAAAAGAGTTCATTAAGGTTGTGTGGAATCATAACATATCTATATCAAGATCTACCGGTTTTACACCGTTCAAGCTCCTCTTCGAGGATGAAGTAGTTACCCCCGAAGGAGTTAAGTTTGTTCGAAATATGCCCTAGAGATAATCATAGAGATGAGCATATTTCTTTGTATCCATGATATATATATTGCTTAATTGAATATCCATGGAAGGCACCTTGTATTGATTAGCAATTATGTGAATTGTTTGTGAGATTCTTTACTTATATGGTTATTCTAAATGATGTCCCTAGTCAGAGTCGATGACTAGCACATGTATTAGTTGATGACTACATTTCACAAGTCATGAACATGGAGATGTTAAACTAATAATGTGGGCGCATGTATGACATGAGGCTGGACCGACCCAACGTGAGATATTGTAATATAGTTCTCTTTTTCAACATGAATAATGTATCCTTAGACCTGAGATTGTCGCATGTTCTCAAGATGTGAATTGACTTACTTAGGGACTATCAAACGCTATTCCATAACTGGGTAGTTATAAAGGTAGTTTTGGGTTTGTCAGGAAGCATGCTGTGAGGCATGGTCAGTCAAGATGGAATTTGTCCCTCTCTTTGTGAGAGAGATATCTCTGGGCCCCTCGAGTGATTGGAT
Organism: Zea mays; assembly: GCF_902167145.1. NCBI lineage: Eukaryota > Viridiplantae > Streptophyta > Magnoliopsida > Poales > Poaceae > Zea > Zea mays. The sequence goes on along the minus strand of NC_050098.1, from coordinate 131,531,089 downwards.
CAAGAAATGCATGGCCGTGCTAGGGTTAAGAGTTAACCATTGAAAGGATTCCAATTCACAGTATCGAGAAAGAGAGGTCAGCTTAGAGCCAGACCAAATATCGTGAGACAAAGGGAACAGCATGTACGTAATGTCGCAATGGTTCGTCTGATATGATCTTTGCGTGCACATAGGAGTTGACATGTCTTGCTAGAGGCCGCTGTCAATTATTGGGCCAAGTAAGAGTACTCGGGCTATGTCTATTTGTACGTGAACCTATAGGGTCACACACTTAAGGGGAAGGAAGCCTAATTCGGATTAGATCCAAAATTAGACTGTGCTTTAGGGTTAATGATGGGCCTCGGTGTCAGAAGCCCACCATAACGCCTATATAATGAGGGGCGGGGGCGCGGTTAGGCTTAACCTAATTCGCCACCTGCAAACGAGCAGCCGCCGCTCACCTCTCGCCCTCGCCAAGCCGCCGTCGCGAACCTAGCAGTTCGGTACGCGGCGCTTCCTCCCTGTGCGTGTGGATACCTCGGAGGTGCTGCATTTGGAGCACTGGGACGAACCGTGCGAGGACGTGAAGGACACCGACGACTGCATGGCACTGCTCGACGCGTTCGTCTACATCGAGACGTCTTCCGCTGCTCTGCGCGTCTAGTGGTAATTCCATGACCTATAACCGCAGTAGTTCTTGGTATTATGGGGTTGAAAATTTTGTTTTGCGCTAGTGTAGCCTCCCCGTAATCCTACAAAGTTGGGTTCAGCAAGAGTTATAGCTTTGACTCAAGATTAGGACAATGAAAAAGTTTCGAAGGATGCAGGACATCTTGTGATCTGTATGGCTATTGTGTATATGATGCATGTTAATAAATTATTCATGACCTGCGTGTCGTGACCAGGGCAATACGGGTGGAGCCACATGTATTGTCCAAATTTAATGTAATGACCTGCGAGTCAACATGTGATGATCCAAAGCATATATGTAATTTGTTTACCAGCATACGTTAGATAGGTCTTGAAGGACTCATCACCTGGAGGATGGCATACCTATATCATGGAGATGGAGATCATCGTGATGGATAGATTATTGGAGATGGGGATCACCATGTGACAGCAAGCCATATCGAATCACAACTGTTGTGTGAATGCCATTCTTTATGTTCTACTTGTTCATATTGCATATATGTCCTTGCGTGCGATGATATAAGTAGGATGATCCCTCATAAATGTTTAAGCTTTAATGCCTCTCCAAACCTTGCACTATCATAAGTCTTGTACATTTGGTGGTGGGTCTATGAAATTAGGGTGCCACCAGTTTTCCTTGACTAGATAGGTTTGTATCGGATACGAACTGCAGAAAGGGTTGGTTAACTTAAACAAAGTCAGCTTAATGGTTAAGGACTTTGGGGCATAAGGTTGGGAGCCGAGACATAGAGATGTCACCCAACAACAGAAGTCATATATATGATATGATTAGCAAGGAGTTGCTTACCGATCTACCTTATCTTCTAGCGGTGATGCTAAAGCTCACTAGTAGACTTGTTAGTTGTGGGTTCTGAATCACTAAGTATCAATAGAGGGATATTGATTTTAGTGGGAGTAGACTATTAAATGTTTAATATGATTTACTCTGTCATGAATATTTTTGTCTTAGTGTTTTGCATTATTTTGTTGTAGATAAATGGCACCTAGCACACCAACATTTACTTTGCGATCAATTCTTGAAAAGGATAAGTTAAATGGAACAAACTATACGGATTGGATCCGTAACCTGAGAATTGTTCTCAGGGCTGAAAAAAAGGAAGACGTTCTAGACACCCCACTACCAGAGGATCCTGGTGAAAATGCAACTGCTGCAGCTAAAACCGCTTACAAGAAAGCAATGGATACTAATCTTGAAGTGAGTTGCCTAATGCTTGCTTGCATGGAGCCTGAGCTGCAGATGCAGTTTGAGACAAACCATGAGGTGCACGATATGATCGTGGCGCTCAAGGATATGTTCCAGACTCAGGCTAGGACTGAAAGGTTCAATGTGTCCAAAGCCTTTCTGGAATGCAAGCTAGCAGAAGGCGCAGCAGTTGGGCCACGCGTAATCAAAATGGTTGGTTACAGTCAGAGGTTGGAGAAGCTAGGTTTCCCAATAAGCCAAGAGTTGGCCACTGACTTCATTTTGGCATCTCTTCTGCCCAGCTATGGAAACTTCATCACGAACTACCATATGCATGGGGCGGAGAGGGGCCTCAATGAACTATGTGGCATGCTGAAAACTGCAGAGGGGGACATAAAGAAAAGCGCTGGCAGCAGCGGCTATGTGATGGCGGTCCAAAACAAACCCAACTTTAAGAAGAAGGGTAAAACTCAAAAGAAGAAGGGCAAGGCAAAGGATACAGTATCCAAGCCAAATCAAAAGCCCAAGGCTGGACCAGCTGCAGATGCAGAGTGCTTTTATTGCAAAGAACTTGGTCACTGGAAAAGGAATTGCAAGCAGTACTTGGCCTCTATTAAGGATCGTGGCGGTAAGGGTACATCCGCAGCAGGTACACTTGCTATTCACATTACAGAAATTTTTCTTGCTGATTCTTATATTAATTCTTGGGTATTTGATACCGGATCGGTTGCCCATATTTGCAATTCGATGCAGGGAATGATAAGAAGTAGAAGCATGAAAAGAGGAGAAGTTGATTTCCGGGTAGGCAATAATGCAAGAGTTGCTACGTTGACCGTCGGGACGATGCAACTCCACCTCCCATCAGGATTTATTTTGGAGTTAAATAATTGTTATCTAGTTCCTAGTATGAGTCGAAACATTATGTCTCCTTCATGTTTGATGAAGGATGGTTATTCATTTGCGAGTAAAAACAATGGTTGTGTGATCTCTAAGAATGGCATGTTTGTGGCTTTTGCATCCATTATGAATGGGTTATTCATTTTAAATCTTGATGATGCACCTATCTGTAATATTAGTGCTAAAAGGCCTCGGCCTAATGATTTAAGTCCTACCTACATGTGGCACTGTCGTTTGGGTCATATAAGTGAGAATTGCATGAAGAAGCTTCATTCTGATGGGCTTTTAACTTCGTTTGATTTTGAATCATACGAGACATGTGAAGCTTGCTTACTTGGTAAGATGACCAAGGCGCCCTTCACGGGTTTACCGGAGAGGACGTTAGATTTATTGGAACTCATACATACTGATGTGTGCGGACCAATGAGTACGACAGCTAGGGGAGGATTCCAATACTTCATAACCTTCACTGATGATTTTAGTAGATATGGGTATGTCTACTTAATGAAACACAAGTCTGAATCCTTAGAAAAGTTCAAAGAGTTTCAGAATGAAGTAGAAAATCAGCGTGGCAAGAAAATTAAAGCACTGCGATCAGATCGTGGTGGTGAATATTTGAGTCATGAGTTTAGCAATCATCTAAAGAGTTGTGGAATTGTTCCACAGCTTACGCCGCCTGGAACGCCTCAGAGGAATGGCGTGTCTGAGCGACGTAATCGGACTTTATTGGATATGGTTCGATCAATGATGAGCCAGTCAGACCTACCTTTGTCGTTTTGGGGATACGCTCTAGAAACAGCAGCTTTCACACTAAATAGGGTACCGTCTAAGTCCGTAGTTAAGACACCATATGAGATGTGGACTGGGAAGACTCCCAGTTTGTCTTTTCTGAAGATTTGGGGTTGTGAGGTTTACGTCAAGCGACTACAGTCGGATAAACTCACTCCAAAATCAGACAAGTGCATGTTCGTGGGATATCCAAAGGAAACTTTAGGATATTACTTTTACCACCGGTCAGAGGGCAAAGTGTTTGTCGCCCGGAACGGTGTGTTCTTAGAGAAAGAGTTTCTCAAAAGAGAGAAAAGTAAACAAAAGGTGTATCTTGAAGAAGTTCAGGATGAGCCAGTGGGACAAGATTCAACAAGTGATGCTAATGTAGCAGAACAAGTTGAGACGTCTATGGCAAGAGAATCACCACCACAACCATGAAGGTCAGCAAGGCTTCGCGAGGCACGAGGAGAAGTGCTATTGTTGGGCAATGGGGAAGTGTTGTTGTTAGACAACGACGAACCTGCAACATATTCAGAAGCAATGATGGACCCAGATTCCGAGAAATGGCATGTCGCCATGAAATCCGAGATAGATTCCATGGGAGAAAATCAAGTTTGGAACTTGGTTGACCCGCCTGATGGTGTTAGACCTATAGAATGCAAATGGATCTATAAGAAGAAGAAAGACATGGATGGAAATGTTCACATCTATAAGGCTCGACTTGTTGCAAAGGGTTTTCGACAAGTTCAAGGAGTTGACTATGACAAGACATTCTCGCCAGTAGCGATGCTTAAATCTATTCGGATCATTCTAGCTATTGCCGCATATTTCGATTATGAGATTTGGCAGATGGATGTCAAAACAGCTTTCCTTAATGGAAACCTAGATGAGGACGTGTATATGATACAGCCCGAGGGTTTTGTCGATCCGATCAATGCTGGAAAGATATGCAAACTTCAGAAATCCATTTATGGGTTAAAGCAAACATCTCGGAGTTGGAACATTCGTTTTGATGAAGTGATCAAAGGGCTTGGTTTTCATCAGAATGAAGAAGAAGCTTGTGTTTACAAGAAGGAAAGTGGGAGCGCTGTTGTATTTCTGATCTTGTATGTGGATGACATATTATTGATTGGGAATGACATTCCTATGCTGGAGTCCGTCAAGGCTTCACTGAAAAAGAGTTTTTCTATGAAGGACTTAGGGGAAGCAGCATATATTTTGGGCATAAGGATCTATAGAGATAGGTCGAAGAGGCTTATAGGATTAAGTCAAGATACGTACATTGACAAGGTTTTGAAACGGTTCAACATGGAACAGTCCAAGAAAGGTTTCATACCTATGTCACATGGTAAACACCTTAGCCAGATGCAATGTCCTGCGACGGCTAATGAGCGGGAGCGCATGAGTAAGGTACCATACGCCTCAGCGATTGGATCAATCATGTATGCCATGATAAGTACACGCCCAGATGTTTCATCTATAAGTGCTACGAGTAGGTACCAGGCTGATCCAGGTGAGGATCACTGGACAGCGGTAAAAGGCATTCTTAAGTACTTAAGAAGGACTAAAGATATGTTCCTGGTATATGGGGGTAAGGAGGAGCTCGTTGTAACTGGTTACACCGATGCTAGCTTCCAAACTGACCCAGACGAGTTAAAATCGCAATCAGGTTTTGTGTTCACAATAAATGGTGGTGCTGTTAGTTGGAAGAGTTCCAAACAGGAGACTGTGACTGATTCTACAACAGAAGCCGAGTACATTGCAGCTTCTGAATCTGCGAAGGAAGGTGTTTGGATAAGGAAGTTCCTCATCGAGCTTGGTGTGTTTCCTAATGCTTGTAGTCCATTGAACCTCTACTGTGACAACAATGGGACTATTGCGCAAGCTAAGGAGCCAAGGAACCACCAGAAAAACAAACACGTACTGCGGAAGTTTCACCTCATACGGGAATTCATTAGGCGGGGTGAGATAAATATATGCAAAATACATACGGATTTGAATGTTGCTGATCCTTTGACAAAACCTCTTCCACAACCTAAGCATGAGGCACACATGAGATCGATGGGTATTAGATATCTTCTAGATTAACTCTAGTGCAAGTGGGAGACTGTTAGAAATATGCCCTAGAGATAATCATAGAGATGAGCATATTTCTTTGTATCCATGATATATATATTGCTTAATTGAATATCCATGGAAGGCACCTTGTATTGATTAGCAATTATGTGAATTGTTTGTGAGATTCTTTACTTATATGGTTATTCTAAATGATGTCCCTAGTCAGAGTCGATGACTAGCACATGTATTAGTTGATGACTACATTTCACAAGTCATGAACATGGAGATGTTAAACTAATAATGTGGGTGCATGTATGACATGAGGCTGGACCGACCCAACGTGAGATATTGTAATATAGTTCTCTTTTTGTAACATGAATACTGTATCCTTAGACCTGAGATTGTCGCATGTTCTCAAGATGTGAATTGACTTACTTAGGGACTATCAAACGCTATTCCATAACTGGGTAGTTATAAAGGTAGTTTTGGGTTTGTCAGGAAGCATGCTGTGAGGCATGGTCAGTCAAGATGGAATTTGTCCCTCTCTTTGTGAGAGAGATATCTCTGGGCCCCTCGAGTGATTGGATCAAGAAATGCATGGCCGTGCTAGGGTTAAGAGTTAACCATTGAAAGGATTCCAATTCACAGTATCGAGAAAGAGAGGTCAGCTTAGAGCCAGACCAAATATCGTGAGACAAAGGGAACAGCATGTACGTAATGTCGCAATGGTTCGTCTGATATGATCTTTGCGTGCACATAGGAGTTGACATGTCTTGCTAGAGGCCGCTGTCAATTATTGGGCCAAGTAAGAGTACTAGGGCTATGTCTATTTGTACGTGAACCTATAGGGTCACACACTTAAGGGGAAGGAAGCCTAATTCGGATTAGATCCGAAATTAGACTGGGCTTTAGGGTTAATGATGGGCCTCGGTGTCAGAAGCCCACCATAACGCCTATATAATGAGGGGCGGGGCGCGGTTAGGCTTAACCTAATTCGCCACCTGCAAACGAGCAGCCGCCGCTCACCTCTCGCCCTCGCCAAGACGCCGTCGCGAACCTAGCAGTTCGGTACGCGGCGCTTCCTCCCTGTACGTGTGGATACCTCGGAGGTGCTGCATTTGGAGCACTGGGACGAACCGTGCGAGGACGTGAAGGACGCCGACGACTGCACGGCACTGCTCGACGCGTTCGTCTACATCGAGACGTCTTCCGCTGCTCTGCGCGTCTAGTGGTAATTCCATGACCTATAACCGCAGTAGTTCTTGGTATTATGGGGTTGAAAAATTTGTTTTGCGCTAGTGTAGCCTCCCCGTAATCCTACAAAGTTGGGTTCAGCAAGAGTTATAGCTTTGACTCAAGATCAGGACAATGAAAAAGTTTCGAAGGATGCAATAGAACAGTCAAGGTTTGATGCAATAGAGCATATAAGAAAGTATCAAGTAGAAACCATAAGATGGAGTGACAGGAAAGTGAAACTCAAGAACATAGCATCAGGTCATCTCGTGCTCCGAAGGGTAACTGTTAGAATACTTGTCCCCTCTGTAATGGGCCTATCCCAGTTTACTCGCATCTATTAATACATCACCCAACCCATGTTAGGGTTAGGGTTTTCACCAGTCAACATGGTACCAGAGCCAACTTAATACTTTTTTTCTAGCCCCCATCTCCCTCTCGAGCGCCGCCACCCCCAGCCGCTGTCGGCCGCTTCCCCTTGGCCCGGCCGCCGCCTCCTGCTCTCCCTCTCGGGCGCCGCCCCCTCTCCTCCCTCCAGCCGCCACCGGCCGCTTCCCTTGGCCCGGCCGCCGCCTCCTGCTCCTCCGTCGCCCACTTCTCGCCTCTGCTCCGCGCCTCTCTGCAGTCGTGACGCCCGCTGCAAAGGTGCAACCCGCTGCAGCCAAGCCCATGGTGGCTGCCAAGCCACAGGCCAAGCCAGTTGCCAAGGCGCCGCAAAGCCCAAGGCAGCCACGAAGCCCGCCGGACGTGGCCCCTTGTGCCTTCGCCGAGCCGACCCCTGCCTCTCGTCGCCGGTGAAGAGCACCACCAGACTCACCTTCGACTCCTCTCCCTGGTCCCCTGCTCTATTTCCATCCTCGCTGCCCCAATGCCAAGCTCGTGTGTCAACCGAGCCCCTGCACGTCGCTGACCGTGAGCAGACCACCATGGACCCCCTGCAGACTATCGTGGCCACCGCAGTCAGCAACCAGTCCATCATCCCCGACCCCACCGTGACCAGCGCTACTACAGCGATGCACTCCACCTCTGTGCTCATGCCCAGTGCCGTCACCACGGCAGTCAGCGCGCATGTCGTCGGCCTCGTCCCCTCCGGACTTGGCTTACCAGGCTACCCGACGAGCGCTGGCAACCTTGTCGGGCTTCTCTCGCCGACCCGCCTTCTCCGACACCCGCCCCCTGGGTTCTCCACCACTCGGCCGCTCGTAGCCGACACCACCTGGGCTTCCACGATGCTCTCCACCGACTCCACCATGGCATCGACCATCGTGGCCATCCAGGCTGCTCTGGCTGCCTCTCAGGAGTGTGAGCGCGCCGCGTCCCGCGCATTGGAACAGGAGCACGCCCTGGCCGCCACACTGACCGCTCAGATGGCCACTGCGCAGCGTCTCATCATCGGCCCTCCTCCGGTCGACCAGGCGACACCCCCGCCCACCCCAGAGGCTCTCCACACCTCTAGACTCAATGCTGACCACATCGCCGCTCTCCATGCCCATGCGACTAGACTTCAGAACATTCGGTCCCTCGTGTCCGTCGTTCTGGACCCAGTGTCCTCCCACTACCCTTGCTGGAGGGGGCAGGTCCTCCTCACCTTGCGGCGCTACGCCCTCGACGACCACGTCCTCGACGACATCGCCACCCCGCTGTCCCTGGCCTGGTCCCTGATGGACTCTGTGGTCCTCTCCTGGCTCCATGGAACCATCACCGTCGAGCTCCAGGACATCATCCGCGACCAGGCGGACACGGGCCATCAGGCGTGGCTCACCCTCGAAGAACAGTTCCTCGGGAACCGGGACGCTCCTGCCCTGCGCCTCGACGCTCAGTTCCACCTGTTCTCTTAGGGGGACCTCTCCGTGGACGAGTACTGCCGCCAGATGAAGGGCATGGCGGACTCTCTCCGCGACCTCGGCGAGCCTGTCGCCGACCGGACCTTGGTGTTGAAACTTCTGTGTGGCCTCAGCCCCCGCTATGGCCACCTAAAGGCTCTCATTAAGTGAACCGTTCCCTTTCCCACATTCCATGTCGTCCGAAATGAGCTTCTCCTCGAGGAGCTCACCATGGCGTCTGAGGCCGCTGCTCCGGCTCCAGCGCTCTACAGCGCTCCTCCAGGTGGTCAGGCACCATCAGGGGGCTAGGCCCCTCGCCCTCCATCGACCGGGGCCCCTACCCGCCTCACACCTGTCGTCCCTGCGGCCCCTCGTCAGGCGTCCGCTGCCGACGGAGGTCGTCGTTCCCGCAAGGGCGGCCATGGGGGTGGCAGCTCCTCTCGTGGCCGGCGTGGTGGCCAGGCGTGGCCGTCACTCTATAACCCCTGGACCGGGACCATCGCTATGTGGCCGAGCTCGGCCCCACGTGCCTCCCACCCCCCGGCACTGGCCCTCCTGACTGCGCCACCCTACGGCGTGCCTCCCATGCCTCCCTACGGCGTGCCTGCATCGCATCCGGCTCCTCCCCAACTCCTGCTCCCGGGGACCCCCACGACGACTTGGTCCCCGCTGTCTGGAGGCTGGGACAACGCCTCCCTCGTTGCCGCTTTCAGCACCATGGCGATGACCCCTCCTTCCTCCGACTGGGTGATCAACTCTGGTGCCTCCTACCACACCACTCCCACTACAGGCACGCTCTCCTGCTCCCTTCCCCCCATTCCTCTCATCCTTCATCGATCATCGTTGGGAACGGTTCCACTCTGCCCGTCACCTCAGTAGGTGCCTCGGTTCTCCCTGGACCGTTCTACCTCAACTACGTTCTCGTAGCCCCCCACATCACTCATAATTTCCTTTTTGTTCGTCGTTTCACCACTGACAACTCTTGTTCCATTGAGTTTGACCCCTCTGGTTTCTCTGTGAAGGACTTGGCCACCAGGACTCTCCTCGCCCGCTGTGACAGCTCGGGGCCCCACTACACGCTCCGGCCATCCACCCCCGGCGCGTCTCCGCCTCCTACCCTGGTCTCCACCACCTCCTCCACCACTTGGCATCGTCGTCTCGGACATACCGGACCTGACGTCATAACCAAGATTACTAGTTGCCTAGATCTTTCATGTAGTAGGGGACATTTTGAGGGCCTCTGTCATGCTTGTTAGTTAGGCCGGCATACTCGTCTCCCATTCACCACTTCTTCTTCTCGAGCTGAGAAGGCTTTTGACCTGGTTCATTGTGATCTCTAGACCTCTCCTATACTCAGTCTTTCTGGTTATAAATACTATTTGGTGATTTTGGATGACTTTTCCCATTTTCTTTGGACTTTTCCTCTTAGATTAAAGTCCGACACGTTCACCACCATCACACACTTCTTCGTGTGGGTCTCCACCCAGTTTCAACGCTCGGTCCGTGCCCTGCAGTGTGACAACGGTCGCGAGTTCGACAATCACGCCTCCTGCTCTTTCTTTCTCACTCATGGCGTCCAGTTGCGTCTCTCGTGCCCTTACACCTCTGCCCAAAACGGCCGTGTCGAACGCATAATTCGCACCACCACCAATATCATTCGTTGCCTTCTCTTCCAGGTGTCTCTCCTGCCAGCTATTGGGCAGAGGCCCTGCACACCACCACACACCTTCTCAACTGTCTTCCCTCCAAGGCGGTGAGCCACCCTACTCCCTACTTTGCCCTATACGGCACAGCCCCCACCTACGACCACCTTCACGTGTTCGGTTGTGCCTACTACCCTAACACTTCCGCTACTGCCCCCCATAAGCTTTCTCCTCGCTCCACCTGATGTCTCTTCCTTGGCTACTCCTCTGACCACAAGGGGTATCGGTGTCTGGACCTCGCCTCCCACCGCATCATCATCTCTCGTCACGTCATCTTCAATGAGGATGTGTTTCCCCTTGCTGGCCCCTCCCGACCCACTGATCTCGACTCCCTCCTCGAGTCCGATCTGGTCTCCCCCTCCTCCCAGGCGCCCCACCTCGCGCTGTTACCCACACCCCATGCGGCCTCAACGCCGCGGCTCGTGCCTATTCCCGTGCCATGCGCGGCCCCGTCGATCACGCCTGCGCCACGCGCGGCCCCGTCGACCATGCTTGCGCCACGTGCGGCCCCCGTCGACCATGCCTGCGCCACGTGCGGCCGTGTCGACCCTGCCTATGCCATGCGCGGCCCCGTCGACCACGACTACGCCACGCGCGGCCCCGTCGACCCCTCCCGCACCATGCGCGGCCTCGTCGACGCCCACGGCTCGCTTCGCTGACCCCGCGCGCGTCTACCTCCGCTGCCGCCACGTCACTACCTCGGCTCCTGCTGACCCGGGCCTGTCGACGAGCCTAGTGCGCTTCGCTAACCCCGCCGTCGTCTTTCACTGCCGTGAGTCGGCCACGCCCACGGCCCCCGACGTCCCGGTAGACCGCACCGAGCCACTGGTGTACCACCCGGTCATCATCCACCGCGACCCTGGGCACGTCCACCCGATGGTGACCCAGCGAGCCGCAGGTGTTCTTCGACCCATCGACCGGCTGATCTTGGCAGCCGATATGACTACCACTCCACCGGACGCCTCCCCGGTCCCCTCCTCCGTTCGCACCGCTCTCACCGACCCGCACTGGCGACGCGCTATGGAGGAGGAGTACGCGGCCCTCCTGGCCAACCACACCTGGGACCTGGTGCTGTGTCCACCAGGCACCAATGTGGTCACTAGCAAGTGGCTATTTCGCCACAAGCTTACCTCGGACAGCTCCCTTGACCGCTACAAGGCCCGTTAGGTCCTTCGGGGCTTCACCCAACGCCCCGGAGTGGACTACGACGAGACCTTCAGCCCCGTCGTCAAGTTCGCCACTTTTCGCACCGTCCTCTCCCTTGCTCTCTCCCGTGACAGGGCGATCCATCAGCTCGACGTCAAGAATGCCTTCCTCCATGGCACTCTGACGGAGACTGTCTACTGCAGCCAGCCCACCGGTTTCATCGACGAAGCTCGTCCGAACCTGGTCTGCCGACTGAACTGCTCCCTCTATAGCCTCAAGAAGGTGTCGCGGGCCTGGTACAGTCGCTTCGCTTCCTACTTGGCCTCCATCGGCTTCGTCGAGGCCAAGTCGAACACATCCCTCTTCATCTATCGCCGCGGCGATGACACCGTCTTCCTTCTGCTCTACGTCAACGACATTGTGCTCACAGCATCCACCGTCGACCTTCTACAGCGCACGATCGTCGCCCTGTAGCGCGAGTTCGCGATGAAGGACCTAGGGTCCCTCCACCACTTCCTCGGCATCACCGCCGAGCGCCGCCCCAGGGTCTCTTCCTCCATCAGCGGCAGTACACCATCGACATACTGGAGCGGGCTAGCATGTTCGACTGCAAGCCCTGCTCCACGCCTGTCAACACTCTAGCGAAGCTCTTAGAGGACGACGGGCTCCCGGTCGCCGATGCGACGTTCTACCGGAGCCTGACCGGCGCGCTCCAGTACCTCACCTTCTCTAGGCCTGACATCGCCTACGTCGTCCAGCAGGTGTGCCTACATATGCACACCCCGCGGGAGCCTCATCTCACTGCCCTCAAGCGGATCCTGCGCTACCTCCGCGGCTCCCTCGACTATGGCCTCCTACTCCGACCATCCCCGACGTCGGAACTCGTGGTCTACACTGACGCCGACTGGGTTGGCTGTCCAGACACGCGTCGATCCACCTCCGGTTACACTGTGTTCCTGGGCGCCAACCTCGTCTCTTGGGCCGCCAAGCGGCAGCCCGTCGTCTCTCGCTCCAGTGCTGAGGCCGAGTACTGCGTCGTGGCCAACGGCGTGGCAGAGGCCTCCTGGCTGCGACAGCTCCTCCACGAGCTCCACAGTTCCCTCCAGCGCGCCACCCTCGTCTACTGCAACAACGTCAGCGCAGTCTACCTCTCCACCAATCCCGTGCAGCATTAGCGCATGAAGCACGTGGAGATCGACCTGCACTTCGTCCGCGAGCGTGTCGCAGCCGGTGACGTACGGGTTCTCAGCGTCCCCACCACGCTACAGTTCGCCGACATCTTCACCAAGGGGTTACCGTCGAGTGTATTTTTAGACTTTCGCTCTAGTCTCAACATCTATATAGGATAGAGTTGTGACTGCGGGGGTGTGTTAGAATACATGTCCCCTCTGTAATGGGCCTGGCCCAGTTTACTTGCATCTATTAATACATCACCCAACCCCTGTTAGGGTTAGGGTTTTCACCAGTCAACAGTATCTAACCCAAATACAGCAAGAAAATTGCAAGTGAAGTGGGAAGGCCCCTTCCTGGTCTCAGCTTCGAACAGACCATGCTCATATAGATTGAAGAACATGGAAAGAAACAACATTCCAAGATCATGGAATGCCGACGAGCTTTGAAGATATTACATCTAGCATATAGCTTTGGCACCCTTTTTCTCATATAGGGGATAAGGTTTTTTAATGGGGCCAATGATGTAATATTTGTACAAAGAGTACCTAAAGTCAATAAAGGTACATTCCCAAGAAAAAGTGATTATACCGAAGCAATATCTTCGGGTGCAAAAAATAAAAAAACATCGAAGGGTTTGTTTTCCATGTTTCCAATACGGAGGTAAGTATCATCACCAAGTAAAGGTGAGAAAGCTCCGAAGTCGTTCCTAAGGGAATGCATAGCTAAATTATCATCACCAAGTAATAGTGAGAAACTTTAAAGTTGTTCCTGAAGGAATGCAAAGCTAAAGTATCATCGCCAAGTAAAAGTGAGAAAGCTCTGAAGTCGTTCCTAAGAGAATGCAGAGCTAAAGTATCATCATCAAGTAAAGGTGAAAAAAGTGCTCCAAAGTCGTTCCTAAGGGAATGCAGATCTTAATCACAACCATTTACTATCAGCAAGCACGAAGGTGCTAAGTTGAAAGTACCAGGAAAACATAATGCAGAAGGCCATTAAGTGTAAGCTTTGGGGGCTTTTTTCGAGTGAAAAGAAGGCAAGGTGTTTTTCGCCTTCGCCTCAAAATACTAGAAATACTTGGTTTCACACACAACAAAAGCATTTAGAGTAAAAAAGGGAAAACACTACAAAGAGTAAAATGCTATATTACAATAAGCAGTAGTTTAACTGCATAAGTGTTCATTCCAAAATACGAAAGTCCCTTCGGCCTAATGGTTCACCTAAGCTTCAGCCTTTTCTCATTTCTTCGCTTTCTTCGTCTTCTTCTTTACTCTACAGAAACAAAGGCAAAGTAAGTATTAAAGAAAGTTCATGGTTTAAAGCTTCAGCAGTGCAAGCTTGAAGACCTACCTTCTTAGTATACTAGTCACCGGCTCGCGCCAGCGCGCGCATATAATCATTGTAATATTAATAGAAATAATATTATAGAAATACTCTTTTAAAAGAAAATTGGTTGAATAAAAATAGTTGATAACCATGTGTTTTTTCTTTATTAATTACTTGACAAATGTTGCCGATCAGCGGGAACAAAAAAATGTATCTAAATTTAGGGTGTGGCAGATAAGGATTGATCATGGATAGTTTACCAATATATGAGATATATACATAGATATATAGGTAGAAAAGATTGTCCGATGTAGCCATGATCTAAATGAACATATAAGCGTAGCATAATATTCATGAGATAAACACTGTGTTGTCACATTGGTACATCTAAGTAGGTTGCTTATCAAAGCATAATAACAAAAGGTGGTTGTCACATATTTACATCTAAGTTGGTCGCACATGACTACATATTAGCAAAAGGTTCGTAGTTGATGGTATGTTATTTATTGAATGGAGCAACCATGGAGTATTGGTAGCATCCTAGTCATCCAAATTGCAGCTTGAACTAAGGTCCTTGCGTCTACAATAGATAATTAGAGTTAAATATTGTAAGATTAAATGGTACAAAATAGGATATTACTTTACTGATGTAAGGGAAAATGTGTTCGGTACCTATTGGCAAATTGTAAGCATGATAATGTGATTTGTATTTGAGCAGTTTTGTTGGTAGTAGTAATGCATTAGAAAAATTATAGTTGTTTAGTAAGGAGGGACAATAAGATATATAGTTATGTAATAAAAGGATATCTAGTTTGCAAAAAACAATCAATAACTGGTGTATACCCGTTATGTGTTTCATACTGCTTTGGTAATGCATGTTGTCGTATTTCAATGGTGAGCACAGGTAGAAGCAAAGGTGAAGTTATAGGAAGTATATAATCAAAACTCCACTGCAACAAAAAATTAGGCGATAAATATTTTTCGTCTCAAAACAAAATCATATAACTGATTATTAAGGGCTAGGCGTTCTCTTTGCACATATTCACAACGAAACCGATGCTAAGATGTAACCCCGACCCATAATTAAGTAAGGGAGAAATATCACAATGTAATTATACTTGTGATTCGTACCAACCATTAACTTACAAAGTTTTACCATAATTTACTCGAGCTGCACTATCACAAATTTAGCTCCTATTTATTTAAGCCAACTATTAAGCAATCATATGTGATACATAAGACACGTTTTAGCGAATAACCAGGAGGGCACTATTAGGAAAAAATAGTAAAAATAGAGCACAATGTTATGAAAATGAATGTGTAATGAGATGTACTTTGGTCAAGTAGCTTTTTTCCCTATGTAGATATGTATAAGTTGACAAAGCTCATGTTTCGAAACCAAATATTAGGATTTACTGTCAATTTGAAAATACCAAAACAGTAAGCAGTCAATGCACTGACGTTTCTGTGCGAAACTGCTAAGGTACTATAAATACTAAATGAATGTTGTGTTTAGAGGTAATGTAGCAAACCTGTGAAATGTTTTGAATAAATGTATCAAGTAATACATATAGATATTAAATGAACGTTGTGTTTAGAGGTAATGTACCAAACTTGTGAAATATTTTGAGTAAAAGTACCAAGCAATAGATAGTTATGCAAAGAAGAAGTACGTACAGAAATGGTTATGCAAAGAATAAATACGTAATAGTACCACCACTGAAGAGAAATTGTTAAATTGGAAGACACTGTTAGGGATAGGATTGCGTAATGAAATGTACCTTAATCAAGCAGCCTTTTTTCCCTTGAGTAAATATGTTGAAGTTGATGAAGCCTGTGTTTCCAAAACTAAGATTAGAATTTACTGGAAAATTAAAAAGAAGGAAACCATAAGAAGCGAATGCATGGATAATTCAATGATGAGATACCATGAACATCATGTATACAGAAAATGTAGCTACCACTTGTATTGTTTAGAGTAATTGTAGCAAGCATATGGTCTATACGTAGCACGACACAACAAAATTAGTATCACTACACACCAAAAGTATGTTTTCCGACAAAATGTAACTAAAGTTCAAGAGGTTGATGATGGTATAGCAAACTTATTTGTGACTGACCACCATTAACAATGTGGAACCACAAAAACCTCGTACGCGAACTCAATGGAAGACTGATACTTGCAATGAGAAATTACCAATTTCGAGCAGGTGTATGGAGCTCTGATAAGGAAAAAGACATCCGTACATGTGGACCCTAACAGCGAGGACACTCGCATGTACGGAGCTCCGAGGGTGAGGATGGTATAGCTAACTTATTTTTGACCGGACGCCATTAACAATCTGGAAGCACAGGAAGGTCCTACGTGAAATGAACGGACGACTGATAGCTGCAATGAGAAATAATCAAGTGCGAGCAGGTGTACGGAGTTCCAATTGAGAAAAGGCATATGTATTTGCAAACCCTATCAGTGAGGACACTCGGATGTACTCAGCTCCGATGGGGGAAAAGACATTTGTATCTATGTCGAACGTGGAGGAGATGACGAAGTAGTCAGAGAAGTGGTGGAGATTTTAGCAGGCCTCAGCCCGGATGGTCCTTGTCGGCGACGGCGCGGCGAGTATGCGGCGAAGCAGGAACGATGATGCGGCGGACGACACTGGTGTAGTGCCAAGGGCAGTGGACGACGGAGGAGGGGGGACGTCGAGAGCGGCGACTAGCGACCGGCGTCAACTTAGTGGAGAAGATGGCGGCACGACGGAGACGATTCCTCCCCTGACTTCTCTCATTCTCTCCGGTCGATTCGTCCCCTGACTTCTCTCATTCTCTCCGGTCGATTCATCCCCGGTCCAGAAGGCTCTGGTAGCGGCTGCAAAGAAAAGAGCACTCGGAGGGTAGAGTGAAGGAAACAGACTTGCTTTTGATGGTTGGATTTGCATTGTTGCAGGCCATCGGACGGCTGATTTTTTTGGGAAACGTGGACACTTTCAATGAGCACGGAAGGGTCCTGCTTCAATATATAGTAAAGTAATTCTTCGTCTTCTAAGGCAGCTAGTGTCGGCCACCTATGTCCCACAACTCGTAGAGAAATCTTTTCGCAACGCCGAGTACGCTCTTCAAAGGAGCCTTAATATCTTCTACGGCTATGCCGAAGTTAGCTTCTCCTACGACTTTAGCATGATTACAGACAACCTTCTAGAGCACCGAATCCATGCCGTGTGACCCAATCATTTCGCAATAATCACTGCGGGCATTGATTATTGCTTCGACTTCGCCCAACTCCTTTTCTATCCAACCAAGCGCTCTGTCGGTGTCCCTGTTGGCATGTGAAATTGCCATTGAGACTGCACCAACCGAGGAGAAGATTTTCTTCATAACATCACAACACAAGAAGGCAATGGCAAAGGAGTTATCCCAAAGCTAGTTTAAAGTTTCCAATAATTTCTAATTTTCTTTGTCTTTGCTAGTAACGTTTTCTTCCGTAGCCTCAAGACTGGTTCAAAGTTCATTTATGGATTTGTTTTGTTCTTTCATCTTTGTCATATCAACGTTACGAACTTTTACTGCTTCCTCTTTCTCCCTTTTGGCCTCGGCTACCTTCTCCTTCAAGGATATTACTTTGGTCTCTTTTTCTTCTAGAGACTTCTGAATTTTTTCAACTTTGTCTTGAAGCTTAGATAGTTCATATTCTTCTTTCTCTTGTTGTATTTTTAAGGTCTTGCTTACCATTAGTCCTTGCATTACAAAGACAAAATAGTTTAATTGAATATAACTTTTCCCCAAATTTCAATCAAAACAAAAAAGTTTTCTCTTACCTTGACGCTACTGTAAGGCAAGCATGAAAAAAGTTTCCTCTTCTTAACCTGGCTAAGTCGGTCTTCAATTTATGGGAATCCAATACTTCAGGTGATATTCCTTAGATTTTTTTACTCATCTGGATCAGGTACACACATAAGCATTTGATCTCCCCCGTCAAAGAGCATAACTCTAGGTCCATACCCCATGGTTTCGCTCTTGTTTTCTAGCTCCGAATCTTACTTGTCACTCGGCTCACCCCCGCCAAGATGTCTCACAAAGAACCCAAGCTCATCTATTTCTTCACCAGTAGTGTAAACCCTAGAGTGGGATTATAAGACTTGAGTTATTCAAGAAATTATACTAGAGTGATTTTGAATATGTGTTTCATTATTGGATCATATCTCTTTTTGATAAGATAAATACAATATGAAATAAAATATATATATTGCATCATGCTGGTATTTTTTTGTGTACTAAATGTGTGTGTGGAATTAAAAAAACAAACTTGAACTTGGAAGTTGAGAACTTAAAGAAAAAATGAGATATGGAATCAGGAGATGAAAAGAGAAGATAAAAGAAAAGAAAGGAGAAAAGGACTCCTTCTGATAGAGGGGGAGGTCCAATCTTCCGTCAGGTATGATAACTTGATTGGGTGAAGATCTTGACATTGATGATCTAAGGCTCAGAACGAACAGATCCTCGCAATCACTACACCACGGCTCCGTTGGTTATCACTCATTACACACGAGTGACCTCGCGACGAAGGCTTATCCCAACAAGTGCAATAAAGAACACAAGCATGAACAGTTAGAACACAACCAAGACTGTGTTGATTACGAGTTGGGGTCTCACAAAACGATGAATGACGACACTCTTCGATGACAGATATGTTCTAAGAAAAACCCAAACCTTATTATGGCAATGGCTTATGCTAAAATAGAGGTTAGGGGGCATGCACAATCCCTAAAGGTACCCCTAATGGGCTCCAACACGATACACGACTCAACGTCACAACAGACGATGTCGCAGCACCAAAACATAATCTAAGCGCAGGCGTGTTTTGACGATTCCTATTGACTCCAAATGAATTTTAAGGTGGGACCAGTTGGTAATAAAGTCTGTGACATTCATCTCTATACATTGAGTCATTGTATGTGTTGATCTTCTTTGGCGCACATATGAGATGAACCCGTGTTTGCACTTAAAACCAGGTGTGACAGGTAGATTGAGTAGGGTCAGACGTATCTATTTTAAGTGTAAGGCTTGGCTCTTTTGGCACTTCTTCTACCTTCTCATGCCCTAAAGATCTGCCGCCTTCAGCGGTCTTCTTTTCATCTTCCTCTTCGAAGGATGATGAATCTCCGAAGGCATCACCTCCAAGACCCTGAATATGCGGGCTCTCTACTTCCTCTTTAGACAAAACATCTTTTCCTTTCAAATATTGTCGACTATCATCAGTACCCTTCGTGGTTGGCATAAATCGAGTCAGTATCGGTCCCAAGGGATTTAGAGTGGAGAATGGTAATGGTTGGGTCGTAACCTCAAGAATCCGCGTACAACCAAAAGATGAAGTGGTTGTAGCACTCCCTTTCCCTTGCTCTTGCGTAGCAAAAGTCTTCTTCATAGAAGTCTTAGATCTCTTCTTTTCTAGGCCCGAAGGTGTCTCTTCATCATTCTTGGACTCATCATCACTCTTTGTATCAGCGTCGATAGTTTTCTTCGATGTTTTACCAGCACCCTTAGCAGCCTTTTTTCTCTTCTCTCCAGCTTCGGTGTTGGCTATGGGATCTACGTAGTGTTACTCAGACCCTACAGCATTCATAACTCTGTTAAGCTAAATCTTTCCTTGGCTCCCGAAGTTGGATGACATATCTTCGTGCACCCTAGTCAGACAATTCCCACAAATCTCATTGCTTTTCTCCTCTATCAATCTCAGCCACCCGACCGAAGGAGATTTATATGAATATTGCTCTTTAAAGTCAATAGCTAGTGTGACAAGTTCATCATCCTTCAATTTCACTTCCTTTGGGAGTTTCCACCCAATCCAAGTAGGGAAGATGTTATAAGCAAGTGCCTCTTGAATCAAATCTTGAGATCCA
This sequence comes from Zea mays, assembly GCF_902167145.1. NCBI lineage: Eukaryota > Viridiplantae > Streptophyta > Magnoliopsida > Poales > Poaceae > Zea > Zea mays. The sequence goes on along the minus strand of NC_050098.1, from coordinate 131,511,192 downwards.
ATCTTTTTGATGATTGTATTAAAGGTTTTCTAGCACTCATTAGTAGCTTCTGTCAGTTCACACTTTGTCCGCTTTAGATCGAAGCTAATCTTGCATACCCTTGAACTCTTTGTGATGTTTAGAATCCACTTTAGCATAAAACCACTCCTTCGTTCAATCCCAATGCCACTTAGTTCGGTATGCAAGAACTGGACCAGCTATGTCCTTGTGATACATGAAGTTGTAGCATCCAAAGTTGTTATGGAGGCTTGTCTGATCCTTAGCCTTTGTCTGATAATGTAAATCATGAACCCCGCAGAATGCATCAGCATCGGTGCGACCTCTCTGGCTTCACAGAGCCCAAATAAAAACGCCAAAGCAAACTATTGCATTTGGTGTTAGCTAATGCATGTATACCTCATACCGCTGCAGTATGCAATCATCTTGTATAAAGGAAGTCGAAGTCCTGCCATGAAAAAGCTCTTGTAGATGGCAACTTCATCTTTCCTTGGGCTCGAGGTTGTTTCCTCCCTAGGGAGGCACATATTGACCTTGTTGCTAAAGTAATTAAGCTTTTTCATCGGCTGCAAGTCTTTTTCTTTCAGAATACAACGACCAATCTCAATGTAGCTCGGCTTCGACGACATATCCTTTGGAAGCTCTTGGGCAAGTTTTGATGATGGTGAAGCCTTCATGGCTTCAAAGATTGCCACGATATCTTTACGCGCCTCCGAAGAAGTAGGCGTGATCAGCTTAGTAGTCGAACGAATCCTAGCCATCTAAGGGAATTTTACCCGAAGATGTTTTTGTTGAAACTGGTTTTCGAAGTAGCAGTGGATGAAAAGCTTTAGAGGCATAGAAAATTTTGGCAACATGTGGTTGATGGCAGTAAATATGGCCCGCTCTCACCCACTCCACCGCTTTTATATTGACGAGCAGGTGCGTAGAGGCGCGAAGAGGCGCGAGTCGCGAAAAAAGATTCACACGCACAATCAACACTGCCTTTACCTTCTCCCTGTCTGTTGAACAGCCAGTCTAACTGATAGTCGCCTAGAGGGGGGGTGAATAGGGCGAAACTGAAATTTACAAAATTAATCACAACTACAAGTCGGGTTGGTGTTAGAAACAATAACGAGTCCGAAAGAGAGGGCGCAAAACAAATCGCAAGCAAATGAAGAGTGTGACACGCGGATTTGTTTTACCGAGGTTCGGTTCTCGCAAACCTACTCCCCGTTGAGGAGGCCACAAAGGTCGGGTCTCTTTCAACCCTTACCCTCTCTCAAACGGTCCCTCCGACCGAGTGAGCTTCTCTTCTCAAATCAAAACCGGGAACAAAACTTCCCCGCAAGGGCCACCACACAATTGGTGCCTCTTGCCTTGATTACAATGGAGTTTTGATCACAAGAACAAGTGAGAAAGAAAAGAAGCAATCCAAGCGCAAGAGCTCAAAAGAACACGGCAAATCTCTCTCGCTAATCACTAAAGCCTTGTGTGGAATTGGAGAGGATTTGATCTCTTTGATGTGTCTAGAATTGAATGCCTAGCTCTTGTAAGTGGTTGAGAAGTGGAAAACTTGGATTTCTTGAATGTGGGGTGGTTGGGGGTATTTATAGCCCCAACCACCAAACTAGCCGTTTGGTGGGGCTGACTGTCGTATGGTGCACCGGACAGTCCGGTGCACACCGGACATGTCCGATGCGCTAGCCACGTCACCAAAGCCGTTGGGTTCTGACCGTTGGAGCTCTATCTTCTAGGCCCGCCTGGATGTCCGGTGGCGCACCGGACATGCACTGTAGAGTGTCCGGTGCGCCAGTATGGGCACGCCTGACTTCTGCGCACGCTGGCGCGCAATAAATGCGCTGCAGGTAGCCGTTGGCGCCGAAATAGTCGTTGCCCCGCTGTTACACCGGACAGTCCGGTGTACACCGGACATGTCCGGTGAATTATAGCGGAGCAGCCGTTGCAGTTTCCCGAAGCTGGCGAGTTCCTGAGCCCACTCTTCCTTGGAGCACTAGACACTGTCCGGTTTACACCGGACAGTCCGGTGAATTATAGCGGAGTTGCCTCTGGAAATTCCCGAAGGTGACGAGTTAGAGTTGGAGTCCTCTGGTGCACCGGACATGTCCGGTGGTGCACCGGACACTGTCCGGTGGCACACCGAACAGTCCGGTGCGCCAGAACAGAGGTGCCTTCGGTTGTCCCTTTGCTCTTTTGTTGAACCCAATACTTGGTCTTTTTATTGGCTAAGTGTGAACCTTTGGCACCTGTATAACTTATACACTAGAGCAAACTAGTTAGTCCAATTATTTGTGTTGGGCAGTTCGACCACAAAAATTAATTAGGGACTAGGTGTAAGCCTAATTCCCTTTCAATCTCCCCCTTTTTGGTGATTGATGCCAACACAAACCAAAGCAAGTATAAAAGTGCATAATTGAACTAGTTTGCATAATGTAAGTGCAGAGGTTGCTTGGAATTGAGCCAATATAAATACTTACAGGATATGCATGGATTGTTCCTTTGTTTTTAACATTTTGGACCACGCTTGCACCACATGTTTTGTTTTTGCAAATAGTCAGAGGTAAATGAATACGATTTTATGAAGCATTTTCAAGATTTGAAATTTTCTCCCCTGTTTCAAATGCTTTTCCTTTGACTAAACAAAACTCCCCCTAAATGAGATCCTCCTCTTAGTGTTCAAGAGGGTTTTGATATATCATTTTTGAAATACTACTTTCTCCCCCTTTTGAACACAATAAGATACCAATTGAAAATACTCTTTGAAAAACTAAGTTTTTGAAATTGGTGGTGGTGCGGTCCTTTTGCTTTGGGCTCATACTTTCTCCCCCTTTGGCATGAATCGCCAAAAACGGAATCATTAGAGCCCTTTAAATACTCTCTCTCCCTTTGGTCATAAATAAATAAGTGAAGATTATACTAAAGACGAGGTCCTTTTGCTCTCTCCCCCAAAGATGGAGAGTGGCGCGGAGCGACGACGAAGGATGAGTTACGGAGTGGAAGCCTTTGTCTTCGCCGAAGACTCCAATTTCCTTTCAATATACCTATGACTTGATTTGAAATAGACTTGAAAAACACATTAGTCATGGCATATGAAGGAGATATAATCAAAGGTATATAAATGAGCTATGTGTGCAAATTAACAAAAGAAGTTCCTAGAATCAAGAATATTTAGCTCATGCCTAAGTTTGGTAAAAGTTTGTTCATCTAGTGGCTTGGTAAAAATATCGGCTAATTGATCTTTAGTATTAATATATGCAATCTCGATATCCCCTTTTTGTTAGTGATCCCTAAGAAAATGATACTGAATGGCTATGTGTTTAGTGCGGCTATGCTCGACGGGATTGTCGGCCATTTTGATTGCACTCTCGTTATCACATAGCAAAGGGACTTTGGTTAATTTGTAACCGTAGTCCCGCAGGGTTTGCCTCATCCAAAGCAATTGCGCGCAACAATGGCCTGCGGCAATATACTCGGCTTCGGCGGTAGAAAGAGCGACCGAATTTTGCTTCTTTGAAGCCCAAGACACCAAGGATCTTCCCAAGAATTGGCAAGTCCCTGATGTGCTCTTCCTATTGATTTTACACCCCGCCCAATCGGCATCCGAATAACCAATCAAAGCAAATGTGGATCCCCGAGGGTACCAAAGCCCAAACTTAGGAGTATAAGCCAAATATCTCAAGATTCGTTTTACGGCCGTAAGGTGAGATTCCTTAGGGTCGGATTGGAATCTTGCACACATGCAAATGGAAAGCATAATGTCCGGTCGAGATGCACATAAATAGAGTAATGAACCTATCATCGACCGATATACCTTTTGATCGACGGATTTACCTCCCGTGTCGAGGTCGAGATGCCCATTGGTTCCCATGGGTGTCTTGATGGGCTTAGCATCCTTCATTCCAAACTTAGTTAGAATGTCTTGAGTATATTTCGTTTGGCTAATGAAGGTGCCTTCTTGGAGTTGCTTGACTTGGAATCCTAGAAAATACTGCAACTCCCCCATCATAGACATCTCGAAATTTTGTGTCATGATCCTACTAAATTCTGCACATGTAGATTCGTTAGTAGACCCAAATATAATATCATCAACATAAATTTGGCATACAAACAAATCATTGTCAAGAGTTTTAGTGAATAAGGTAGGATCGGCCTTGCCAACTTTGAAGCCATTAGCAATAAGGAAATTCCTAAGGCATTCATACCATGCTCTTGGGGCTTGCTTGAGCCTATAAAGCGCCTTAGAGAGCCTATAGACATGGTTAGGGTACTCACTGTCTTCAAAGCCGGGAGGTTGCTCAACATAGACCTCTTCCTTGATTGGTCCATTGAGGAAGGCACTTTTCACGTCCATTTGATAAAGCTTAAAGCCATGGTAAGTAGCATAGGCCAATAATATGCGAATTGACTCAAGCCTAGCTACGGGTGCATAGGTTTCACCGAAATCCAAACCTTCGACTTGAGAGTATCCCTTGGCCACAAGTCGAGCTTTGTTCCTTGTCACCACACCATGCTCATCTTGCTTGTTGCGGAAGACCCATTTGGTTCCTACAACATTTTGATTAGGACGTGGAACTAAATGCCATACCTTATTCCTAGTGAAGTTGTTGAGCTCCTCTTGCATCGCCACCACCCAATCCGAATCTTGGAGTGCTTCCTCTACCCTGTGTGGCTCAATAGAGGAAACAAAAGAGTAATACTCACAAAAATGTGCAACACGAGATCTAGTAGTTACCCCCTTATGAATGTCGCCGAGGATGGTGTCGACGGGGTGATCTCGTTGGATTGCTTGGTGGACTCTTGGGTGTGGCGGCCTTTGTTCTTCATCCTCCTTGTCTTGATCATTTGCATCTCCCCCTTGATCATTGCCGTCATCTTGAGGTGGCTCATTTGCTTGATCTTCTATTTCATCAACTTGAGCTTCATCCTCATTTTGAGTCGGTGGAGATGCTTGCGTGGAGGAGGATGGTTGATCTTGTGCATTTGGAGGTTCTTCGGATTCCTTAGGACACACATCCCCAATGGACATGTTCCTTAGCGCGATGCATGGAGCCTCTTCATTACCTATCTCATCAAGATCAACTTGCTCTACTTGAGAGCCGTTAGTCTCATCAAACACAACGTCACAAGAAACTTCAACTTGTCCAGTGGACTTGTTAAAGACTCTGTATGCCCTTGTGTTTGAATCATATCCTAGTAAAAAGCCTTCTACAGTTTTAGGAGCAAATTTAGATTTTCTACCTCTTTTGATAAGAATAAAGCATTTGCTACCAAAAACTCTAAAATATGAAATATTAGGCTTTTTACCGGTTAGGAGTTCATAGGATGTCTTCTTGAGGATTCGGTGAAGATATAACCGGTTGATGGCGTAGCAAGCGGCGTTGATCGCCTCGGCCCAAAACCGATCCGAAGTTTTGTACTCATCAAGCATGGTTCTTGCCATGTCCAATAGAGTTCTATTCTTCCTTTCCGCTACACCATTTTGTTGTGGCGTGTAGGGAGAGGAGAACTCATGCTTGATGCCCTCCTTCTCAAGGAAGCCTTCAATTTGAGAGTTCTTGAACTCCGTCCCGTTGTCGCTTCTTATTTTCTTGATCCTTAAGTCGAACTCATTTTGAGCCCGTCTCAAGAATCCCTTTAAGGTCTCTTGGGTTTGAGATTTTTCCTGCAAAAAGAATACCCAAGTGAAGCGAGAATAATCATCCACTATTACAAGACAATACTTACTCCCGCCGATGCTTATGTAAGCAATCGGGTCGAATAGATCCATGTGGAGTAACTCAAGCGGCCTGTCGGTCGTCATGATGTTCTTGTGTGGATGATGGGCACCAACTTGCTTTCCTGCTTGGCATGCGCTACAAACCCTGTCTTTCTCAAAATGAACATTGGTTAGTCCTAAAATGTGCTCTCCCTTTAGAAGCTTATGAAGATTCTTCATCCCAACATGGGCTAGTCGGCGGTGCCAGAGCCAACCCATGTTAGTCTTAGCAATTAAGCATGTGTCGAGTTCAGCTCTATCAAAATCTACTAAGTATAGCTGACCCTCTAACACACCCTTAAATGCTATTGAATCATCACTTCTTCTAAAGACAGTGACACCTACATCAGTAAAGAGACAGTTGTAGCCCATTTTGCATAATTGAGATACAGAAAGCAAGTTGTAATCTAATAAATCTACAAGAAAAACATTGGAAATAGAGTGGTCAGGTGATATAGCAATTTTACCCAATCCTTTGACCAAACCTTGATTTCCATCCCCGAATGTGATAGCTCGTTGGGGATCTTGGTTTTTCTTGTAGGAGGAGAACATTCTTTTCTCCCCAGTCATGTGGTTTGTGCACCCGCTATCGATGATCCAACTTGAGCCCCCGGATGCATAAACCTACAAAACAAGTTTAGTTCTTGACTTTAGGTACCCAAACGATTTTGGGTCCTTTGGCATTAGAAACAAGAACTTTGGGTACCCAAACACAAGTCTTGGAGCCCTTGTGCTTGCCCCCAACAAACTTGGCAACTACCTTGCCGGATTTGTTAGTTAAAACATATGATGCATCAAAAGTTTTGAATGAAATGTCATGATCATTTGATGCATTAGGAGTTCTCTTTTTAGGCAACTTAGCACGGGTTGGTTGCCTAGAACTAGATGTCTCACTCTTATACATAAAAGCATGATTTGGGCCAGAGTGAGATTTCCTAGAGTGAATTTTCCTAATCTTGCTCTCAGGATAACTGGCAGGGTACAAAATGTAACCCTCGTTATCCTGAGGCATGAGAGCCTTGCCCTTAACAAAATTAGACAATCTTTTAGGAGGGGCATTAAGTTTGACATTGTCTCCCCTTTGGAAGCCAATGTCATCCTTGATGCCGGGGCGTCTCCCACTATAGAGCATACTTCTAGCAAATTTAAATTTTTCATTTTCTAAGTTATGCTTGGCAATTTTAGCATTTAATTTTGCTATATGATCATTTTGCTGTTTAATTAAAGACATGTGATCATGAATAGCATTAATATCAACATCTCTACATCTAGTACAAATAGAAACATGCTCAACAATAGATGTAGAGGGTTTGCAAGATTTTAACTCTATAACCTTAGCATGTAATATGTCATTTTCACTTCTAAGGTTAGAAATAGTAATATTGCAAACATCAAAATCTTTAGCCTTAGCAAGCAATTTTTCATTCTCAATTCTAAGGCTATCAAGTGAAATATTCAATTCTTCAATCCTAGCAAGTAAATCATTATTATTATCTCTAGGATTGGAAATTGAAACATTACAAACATGAGAATCAACCTTAGCTAATAAATTAGCATTTTCATTTCTAAGGTTGGAAATAGTGTCATGGCATGTGCTTAGCTCATTAGACAATTTCTCACATTTTTCTATTTCTAGAGCATAAACATTTTTAACCTTAACATGTTTCTTATTTTCTTTAATTAGGAAGTCCTCTTGGGAATCCAAAAGGTCATCCTTTTCATGAATAGCACTAATTAATTCATTTAATTTTCTTTTTGATCCATGTTAAGATTGGCAAAAAGGGTACGCAAGTTATCCTCCTCATCACTAGCATTATCCTCACTAGAAGATTCATATTTAGTGGATGATTTGGATTTAACCTTCTTCCTCTTGCCGTCCTTTGCCATGAGGCACTTGTGGCCGACGTTGGGGAAGAGGAGTCCCTTGGTGACGGCGATGTTGGCGGCGTCCTCGTCGTCGGAGGAGTCAGTGGAGCTCTCGTCGGAGTCCCATTCGCGGCACACGTGGGCATCGCCGCCCCTCTTCTTGTGGTACCTCTTCTTTTCTCTCCTCTTGCCCTTCTTGTCGTTATCCCTGTCACTGTCACTTGATAATAGACATTTAGCAATAAAGTGATCGGGCTTACCACACTTGTAGCAAACCTTCTTGGAACGGGATTTGTAATCCTTCCCCTTCCGTTGCTTGAGGATTTGACGAAAGCTTTTGATGATTAAAGCCATTTCCTCGTTGTCGAGCTTTGAAGCGTCGATTGGTTGTCTACTTGGTGTAGACTCCTCCTTCTTCTCCTCCGTTGCCTTGAATGCCACCGGTTGTGTTTCGGTTGTGGAGGGATCATCAAGCTCGTTGATCTTCTTTGAGCCCTTGATCATACATTCAAAGCTCACAAAATTCCCGATTACTTCCTCGGGGGTCATTAGTGTATATCTTGGGTTGCCACGAATTAATTGAACTTGAGTAGGGTTAAGGAAAATAAGAGATCTTAGAATAACCTTAACCACCTCGTGGTCATCCCACTTTTTGCTCCCGAGGTTGCGCACTTGGTTCACCAAGGTTTTGAGCCGGTTGTACATATCTTGTGGCTCCTCCCCTTGGCGAAGACGGAAGCAACCGAGCTCCCCCTCGATCGTTTCCCGCTTGGTGATCTTGGTGAGTTCATCACCCTCGTGCGCGGTCTTGAGTAGATCCCAAATCTCCTTTGCATTCTTCAACCCTTGCACCTTGTTATATTCCTCTCTACTTAGAGAGGCGAGGAGTATGGTTGTGGCTTGAGAGTTGAAGTGCTCGATTTGGGCTACTTCATCCTCATCATAGTTTTCATCCCCTATGGATGGTACCTGTGCACCAAACTCAACAACATCCCATATACTTTTGTGGAGTGAGGTTAGATGAAATCGCATTAAATCACTCCACCTAGCATAATCTTCACCATCAAATGTTGGTGGCTTGCCTAATGGGACGGAAAGTAAAGGTGTATGTTTAGAAATGCGAGGGTAGCGTAGGGGAATCTTACTATACTTCTTACGCTCTTGGCGTTTTGAAGTGACAGATGCCGCGTCGGAGCCGGAGGTGGATGCCGATGAAGAATCGGTCTCGTAGTAGACCACCTTCCTCATCCTCTTTTTCTTGTCCCCACTCCGATGCGGCTTGTGGGAAGAAGATTTCTCCTTCTTCTCTTTGTGGTGTGAAGAAGATCTCCTCCTTCCCTTTGGAGGAGTCCTTCTTCTTCTCCTTCCTCTTGATGCGGGACTCTTTCGATGAAGTGCTCCCGTGGCTTGTAGTGGGCTTTTCGCCGGTCTCCATCTCCTTCTTGGCGTGATCTTCCGACATCACTTCGAGCGGTTAGGCTCTAATGAAGAACCTGCCTCTGATACCAATTGATAGTCGCCTAGAGGGGGGTGAATAGGGCGAAACTGAAATTTACAAAATTAATCACAACTACAAGCCGGGTTGTTGTTAGAAATAATAACGAGTCCGAAAGAGAGGGCGCAAAACAAATCGCAAGCAAATGAAGAGTGTGACACGCGGATTTGTTTTACCGAGGTTCGGTTCTCGCAAACCTACTCCCCGTTGAGGAGGCCACAAAGGCCGGGTCTCTTTCAACCCTTACCCTCTCTCAAACGGTCCCTCCGACCGAGTGAGTTTCTCTTCTCAAATCAAAACCGGGAACAAAACTTCCCCGCAAGGGCCACCACACAATTGGTGCCTCTTGCCTTGATTACAATGGAGTTTTGATCACAAGAACAAGTGAGAAAGAAAAGAAGCAATCCAAGCGCAAGAGCTCAAAAGAACACGGCAAATCTCTCTCGCTAATCACTAAAGCCTTGTGTGGAATTGGAGAGGATTTGATCTCTTTGATGTGTCTAGAATTGAATGCCTAGCTCTTGTAAGTGGTTGAGAAGTGGAAAACTTGGATTTCTTGAATGTGGGGTGGTTGGGGGTATTTATAGCCCCAACCACCAAACTAGCCGTTTGGTGGGGCTGACTGTCGTATGGTGCACCGGACAGTCCGGTGCACACCGGACATGTCCGGTGCGCCAGCCACGTCACCAAAGCCGTTGGGTTCTGACCGTTGGAGCTCTATCTTCTGGGCCCGCCTGGATGTCCGGTGGCACACCGGACATGCACTGTAGAGTGTCTGGTGCGCCAGTATGGGCACGCCTGACTTCTGCGTACGCTGGCGCACAATAAATGCGCTGCAGGTAGCCGTTGGCGCCGAAATAGCCGTTGTCCCGCTGTTACACCGGACAGTCCGGTGTACACCGGACATGTCCGGTGAATTATAGCGGAGCAGCCGTTGCAGTTTCCCGAAGCTGGCGAGTTCCTGAGCCCACTCTTCCTTGGAGCACCGGACACTGTCCGGTGTACACCGGACAGTCCGGTGAATTATAGCGGAGTTGCCTCTGGAAATTTCCGAAGGTGACGAGTTAGAGTTGGAGTCCTCTGGTGCACCGGACACTGTCCGGTGGCACACCGGACAGTCCGGTGCGCCAGAACAGAGGTGCCTTCGGTTGTCCCTTTGCTCTTTTGTTGAACCCAATACTTGGTCTTTTTATTGGCTAAGTGTGAACCTTTGGCACCTGTATAACTTATACACTAGAGCAAACTAGTTAGTCCAATTATTTGTGTTGGGCAGTTCAACCACAAAAATTAATTAGGGACTAGGTGTAAGCCTAATTCCCTTTCACTAACTCTTTCCATCGAATTGTTCTACCTTCTCCAAACGAGCTTCGAGAAGGTGTTTTTTTAGACCTTCGGCTCAAAGCCTCCCAATTTTGTTTTTACGATATAAGCTTGTTACAAAGAAACGAACAAATTCTGCAAGGGGCTACTTGTTGGGGGCCTACCTTGCCGAAGGTCATCAAAATACTTTTACTTCGGCATAAGTAAATGTGTGTTAGGTGTATAGAGAAGGGCGGACGAAGCTGGCCTTCGGCAGAAGTGGAGTGTTGAGAAGCTTCATTCAATACACACAAGTGGCGAAGGTGCGAGCCGAGGCCGTTGGCTTCGGCATGGAGAAAACTTCGGGCGCAAAGTGACAAAGGAGAAGTCCAAAACTTGTGCACCAAGAAAGAAATAGAAAAGGCAGTGATGTCCTTGCTTCATTTATAAATCATATGTGCAAACTTTATGAGCATGTTTGTGATTTTCCTACGAAGCTGTTCATCTTCCCTATAAATATGTGAATAGTGCCCTACATAAATCGATCTTTGGAGGGCCTTAGCTTCGGCTTGCTTAGCCTTCGAAGTATCTTCGAGCTATCTTGTGCGAAGCAGCCGAAAATATGTTTGTAAACTTGTTTAATAAGAAGAGAAATGGAATGAAAATGCTAAGGCATGAAATATGAGTCTTGTACTTCATTTTTCATTACTCTGTCATTTAATATTCTTTCGTTCACATTTCCTTTTAAGAGCCTTCGTCTTCAAGTTGTTACTTCGAACAAGTAACATCTCGACGAAGATTCATATTCTTAACTTGTGTTGTCTTATTTTTGATGTCATGTAGCAATCGAAAACAAGTGTCCAACAACTCCTCCTTTATGTTAAAAAAAGCTATGGTCAACGGTTTTAAGATAAAGGTTAAAAATTATGGTCTAGCAAATAATGAGGAAAATCAGATTATCATGAGATCCGAGGAATGACTTTTTCTACAATCTAGAGCATCTTCAACAATGACTTAAATCAATGCCCTGTATATTTTTCCAACGTAGAGCTTAACTCATAAAAAATAGCTCCAACAATATTCTATTTTACAATATTTTATAAAAAAATATAGAGCACACATGAAATGACCAAAATATACCACATCCTCTAATAGTGCCATATCATTGTTTTCTACATCATTCTTAACATTTTCTTTTCTAATAATGTAATTTATTTTTAGAAAAATACATGGTTTAGGACTTAACTGTTATAGCTCAATTTATTTTCAGCGTCCTAAACATGTTAAATGATATAGCATTTCAATTTTTGATTTTTGGCATACTATTTTGATGCATCTTGTTGGAGACGCTTAACATAAACTTTCGGCCAAACAAAAAGATGGGCCTCTATTTGTTTCGCTTGGGCCCAGTTTTTGCCACTTCCAGACTGAAAACGGCGCCCGACCTGACGGTAGCAAACCCTAGACCGAGAATCTACAAATATTGCAAAGCAAACCAGCCGGCAGGTCAGACGCAGACTCAGCCGCCGGGTGAACGCTTTCCTTCCTCCTCTCGCTTCATGCATTCGCCCTCCTCCCTATACAAAGCTTGGTTTCTTTCGATTGTTTTGCTCTCTCTTTCCTGTTTGTCTGGCCTTTTGTTCGCTTTTCCAATGGATCGTTTGCTCTCCGATGACGATTAAAAATTACTTTCGTTCTTCTGAAGCTGCAATGTGGAAGAACAATCTGGAGACCTGAACTGAGGAGATTCGATCTCACTCGACCTATCCTTGGTTTCATTTCCTGAATTTGCAGGTTGGTTTTGTTAGCGTCCTGTTGGTGAATTCTGGCTGATGCGCTTTCTTGTTGCGCACTGCGCAGCTCTCGAGAGAACTGTTTGGTTCTGCATCTGGAGTTGTAGATAGCTTAGCAAAAAAAAAAACACAATTTTAACGTGTTTTGCTTTGTTGTTGCTTCACGACTGGAAGAATGGCCTGATCATTTGATCAGTTTGCTGGTCGTTCTGTAGAGGGAAGCATAGACCGAACAAGTAGCCAGAATTAAACAGCATGATGCTCGTCTCACTGCATCCGTGTTACCTGTCTCCTGGCACAATGTAATGATAATCAACAGGATTTGTTTTTGCCTTGAAATTCCTCTTATAAGGGCTCTCGATTGGCCGGGAAAAAAAAAACCAACTGGAGCTGTGATTTGGAAGCACGATCATGATGTAAATCTAACTGAAGAAATATTTGACAGTGCTGATAATGAGCTCAAATGACGGCCCATGATTCAATTGTTAATATTGCTGAGCCATCTTAGATCACCCCTGGTCGTGAACAAATAAAGCAACATCAGCTCAGTTTCCACGCGCGCAACAAAAACACAAGCCCATTCCATTTCCAGCGAACCAATTGCATGCTGTTTGCAACCGATGACATGGCTGTTTGCAAGGGTGCGATAAATTTTGGATGAATGTGCCCGTGTAAAATCAAGGCTAATTTTAGATGAAAGTTCGATTTTGTCGTATACTGCACGTGCGCCGTAAATATTGATTTTTTTTTATATAAAAGTGGATTTATATTCCAGTTTTTACATGTTGGTGCGTATTTGCATGCACCAAGTAATATGTGATAAAAATTTAAAGTTTTTTGAATAACCAAAATACACCAAAAATACGGTTTTTTTAAAAAAAATACTTGTCATGTTTACACCACATTTTATCACTGGGCCACCTTGACTGTTTGTGCCACAAAGAACTGAGAGTGAGAGAACAATAACAGTGGGCATGGAATGAAAATAAAACATTAGGCTATCTGCAATCGTTACTCCTAAATTTTTCCCCATATATCACTTTTCCTCCCTATTTTTTCATCTCCCGCAGCGGTTTCCTCTAAATACTCCCCCTATACCTCACTACAACTATAAAATATCATTTTCTATACCAACTATCAATTTTTTATCTACTAACAATTACTCGTGGACCCACAGCACAGTGTTTAGACTGTCCGCAGCGCATGACGCTACCCCTCCCCTTGCGCGTGGATGGCGGCTACAGGTGACCGCTACCAGCTGCAGCGCCCTCCCCTAAATGGCCCTCTAGTCGGCGGCCCTCTTCTCTCTCTCCCTCAATTTAGCGTTTCACTGTTCACTCCCTACAACACTGTACTGTGGGTCCACGAGTAATTGTTAGTAGATAAAAAATTGATAGTTGGTATAGAAAATGATATTTTATAGTGGTAGTGGGGTATAGGGGGAGTATTTAGGGGGAACCGCTGCAGGAGATGAAAAAATAGGGGGGAAAATAGAGGGAAAAAGTGATATAGGGGGAAAAATTTAGGGGTAACGGTTGCGGATAGTCTTAGGGTGATGAACAGTGACACACTATATCTTGGGGGAGAGAAGGGGACCGACACGTAGGAACCGCTGTAGGGGGCACCGCTGCGGCCATAGGGTGCCCCCTACGTGCCGCATGCAAGGGGAGGGGGAAGGGCAGCGTACACCGCTGCAGTTAGTCTATTCATCAGCAGCAGCTCACGGAAATTGCGTCATGCATTTTTTTTCGGCGTCCAAACTATCCTTCCAACAGAGCGTGATAAAATAAGCGCTCATTTTTTACCATTTCTCTCTCCTCCAGGTCTATATGTTGTATTGGCACTGCGGTCGACCATTATCCATGTGTTTAGTTGCTTGTATTTGCTGGCGCTTGCATCGCGGGATGCAATGAGCTGGTGTTTGGTTGTTGTCAACCAGGCTCTACGCGTGCGAGGTGTGTGTTTGGTTACCTGCATGCAGATATGGAGTCAGGCTCGCACGATATTTAAAGCACCATGGGCCAGGCTCTGCAGGCGCGAGCAAATTGGCTGCATCTCTGGAGCCAGGCTCCCGCCGGCCTGGCTCATGCAGCCGGGCTACCGGGAGAAGTCAACCAAACAGGTGGTATGTGCATCCGCATGGCCAGTTGGCCACATTGCTCGTTTGACAACGAAACATTTCTGCCTATTTTTGTCAACCAAATACGTCGAAGGGCTAGTTTAAGAACGAGAGAGACAAACTCGGAGAGAGAAAACCTCTATAAATAACTAAATATCTTATTTAAATGGTATATGTGAGATTGCTTACCCTAGAAAAATGTATATAGGATTTAGGTTTCTAAACTAGCCTAAATATGGATATGCATCCCCAGGTTTTTTAGCCTCTAAAGACTAGTTTAGGGCCTCTTTGGAACGCTGTAATTTTTCCTACTTTCTGTTAAAATGAACTGATTTTTATAAAATTCTTATATAGTTTCTATAAAATTCATGTGTTCTATAAGGGAAGACAAATACAAACTACAAAGAGTGAAAACCTCTAAAAAAATAACTAAATGTCTTATTCAAATGACACCATTTAGGATTATTCACCCTGAAAAGAAACAGGGATCAAACCATAACGCGTGACAAGTGCATTTCATCATGCTTAATAACGAAATGTCACTACTAGTGACTACTATTTTTTTTCTCTCAAATCACTACTTGTTTATGCAACTACTGGACATAGATAGGTCCAAGGATGAATCTTCAACATCTGGCCTGTTTGTTTTAGTTTTTTTTTTTTCTGATTCTAGCTACGAGAAGTTGTTACGAACTGCCAAACGCTCAGCTTTTCATTCCACTTCGCTTCGGTGAAAACCATCTAAAATCAACGTGCACACACAAGTAGTGACAAGAGAAAAAAAAGGTCACGACTCACGAGCTCAGATTGTTCTCCTACTCAAGTACTATTCGTAATAGGGACACAAGTAACATTTGTAAATTGTTCATTAATTGTTCAAGTAACTACTGTTATCAGCAAACAATAGTGCGCCACTTCGTATTCCCCAGCCAATAAATGATTCAATTTTGCAAGGTGTTGACACTATCATATCTTATTTCAAACTTTTCAAGCTCTACTATGTAAACAGTGTAATCTATAGTATAAACAGTGCTTTGCACGACCATATACACGCTCTGCTGGAGATAGTCTAACGTTGTGTTTGGAAGGGTTCCTGAGAGCATCTAGAGGACGGTGAATAGACGATCTTACAAAATTGACACTAAAAATATAAACTTGGTCTAAAATTAAAGTTAATGCAAAACTTAAACCAAGTTCGAGCGGAGAAGAAGAGGGAAAATTCTCTTCACTTGATTGATCTTTCAAGATATGATTTAAACTAAGAAAAATATTCCAAGTGAACATAAGAGACTTAGAAAGAGGGAGAGAAATCACAAGCAAATAAGCAAACAAGACACGATGTGTTTTCCCGTGGTTCGACCAAACATAATATGCTTGCCTACTCCACGTTGTGGTGTCATAACAGACAAGGGTTGCACTCAAACCCTCTCAAGTAATCCAACGAATCAAACTTGAGTGTCACGGTTCTTCCTTATATCAATAAATCCCTTTCGCAAGGAATCTCCATAGATTAGAGTCTCTTGCAATCGTACACAAATCAGAGTTGCAAGCTTGATCACAAGAATGGGAGAGAATACACACAAGAGCAAAACGCAGCAACACAACGCTAGAAAGAATATCACAAAAGCGTAAACACAAGTGTCACAAGAAACGACTCAAAACAGCGGTCGGATCTCACTAGAATCACTAAACAACGTCGTGACAGAGTGTGAGAGTTGTGTATGCTCTTGGAGTGCTTGGGTGCTGAAGGAGGTCGCCATGGGGGTGCTTTTATAGCCTAAAAAGACCCTATAGTCGTTTCTACTTCCTTCCAGAAAGATGCCAAAATTCAGCTTCATGCGGGGCACGGGACCGGTCCGTTGCGCCACCTCGGATCTATGTGCTTCGAGTCCAGGATTCTGATTGGCACTTTCCTTCTCTAACGGGCAGCGGACGGTCCAGTGCACCTCCAGACCGGGTGCCACGTCAGTTAGCTGTTGGCTCGCCCTCGCGCGCCGAAGACTAGCCATTGGAGGCGGTCCGTTGCGCCACCGGACCATGAACAGTGATGGTCCGATGAATTTTATAATTAAATTTCCGATACTTCACTGTTCATCCGTACGGGTGGTCCGGTGCGCTAGGACGCCAAAAGACCAAGTCTCAATCCCATGTGGACTCGGTTCCGTGCACAACCAGACTGATCCGGTGAGGCCGAGAACTGCCCGGTTTTTTTGCTCTTTTGAGCCAAACTTCTCTAAATCTTTTTGGCTATTCTTGAGAGCATCCTTACAAATTAGACAAACATATTTAGTATATAATACAATTGACTAAGTGTGGGAAACTCACCACTTTGCCATAGTTTCACCAGGATTTGCAATATGGCTCAAACTAAGTCTAAAATGCACCTTTTGCTACAAAATGAGTTAGAGACCAAATGCAAGAGCTAGAAACATTGTAATAGACCTATGCAACTTATTCGAGTACTCAAACCTCATGTTTATACTGTTTTACTCAAAGTTGCACTTTTGACCTCCAGTTGAGCTCATTTAGACTTAGTTTCATCAATTTTCCTTCAAGTAAACATGTGCTTATACTTATATCAAACTAGTTAGTCCATGATGATGTGTTGGACACTTAGAGTGTGTTTGATTTGAGGAATGAAGTGATCCATCTTCTTCTTACTCCTCGCTTTTTTATTTGGTTTGTGGAATAGAATGGGTTGATCCATCACCACCCCATTCTTTATAAGCTAATAATTAGTATATACACGAGGAGTGGGTTGATTCCACCAAAATTGATAGAATGAACTTATGATACATCACCTCATGAAGCATAGAGTGACTCCACAAACCAAACACACCATTAATCATCAAAACAGATAGAAATGACTATCTAGCATATTTCCCTTTCAGTTCCTGCGAAGAAGCTGGAGCCATTTTGGATATCTAAAACAGTTCTTGTTCTTTGTTTGTTTAAAAAATAACTCCAAACGAATTCTCTTGCTAAACTATTAGCGGGGCTTAACCTACAAAATATATAGTTATAAAATACAGTGTATAATATAAAGCAAAAGACTTGCCATATTTGTTTACCCTCTAGTAGATTATATAATCCAACTTAAATAAGTTAAGAGGCAAACAAACAACTTAGATTATTATGTGGATTATCTAATCTAGATACCTAGGTTAAGATAATGCATAAACAGGTTATTGGATCTTGTATAATTCATAAACTGGATTATACAATCCTAGAAGGAAACAAATAAGGCCTTAGTTCTTGAAGTCAAACAAAATAATGGTTCAAAGATTTCCCGCTGCATCCATGCGAGTGGTAAGCCTTGCATTTACAAACCCATGCTGGACTATGCAGTGCTAAAAAATGACAATGCAAGGTCACTGTCATTTTTCTTTTTATTCCATATGCAGAATTACAGAATGACAATGCATGATGCCAGATTTGTTTACCTCCTAGATTATATAATCCAGCTTAAATAAATTAAGATACAAACAAATAACACAAATTATTAGATGGATTGTATAATCTAGATATCTAGATTATGATAATCCATATGCAAGTTATTAGGTGCTTAGACACTATTTGTTTACACTCTAGATCATATAATCTAGCTTGAATAAATTAAGATGTAAACAAACAATATAGAACATAAATTATTAGATGGATTATATAATCTAGATTATAATAATTCATAAACAGGTCATTGGATGTTTATATAATCTATAAGCTAGATTATATAATCCTGAAAGGAAACAGAAGACCTTATATAATTCATAAGCTATAGAAGGACACGCATGAGCCAGACGATAAAATAAAAATTAAAATTAAACTAGATGTCGACGAAGCGCACAGTACTGTAGCATAAGAATTTGAAAACCTGCCTCATGTGGGACGGTTGGCTGCAGCGTTCTGGCTGGAGATCTCCTAACCTAAGAGATCCATCAATCTAAGACGAAGAAAAAAAGAGCCTGCTTTCTTTAATTTTAGTTAATCAAGGATTCGTCATGTAAGTAAATTGAAACAACCATTTTTTACGCTGTTGGAGATGATTTTACGACATGACTAGGCTGGCTCTAGCTGATAATGAGCACGAATCATCATGATAAACTGTAACCTATTAGATCTGGATGTTGTCGATTATGTAAGCCATGTAGATACTCCGTCCGTCCCGAAATATAATGTTTTTAGACTAAACATAGTGTCTATATTTATTACTATTCATTGGAACATGGACGAAAAAAGAGGACTACAAAGAACTATATTTTGGAACGGACGGAGTAAAACACAAACGATCTAAGAATCATTCTAGAATCATCCATTCCTCAGAGATATGAAAACGACCTAATAAGGATACAATCTGGCTGATTTACGAAAGGCAACCAGTCTGCAACAACACAATCTGAACACAGCAAATCCGGCTTGCAGTTTCACGGAATACTGGGGAACCAGTTTCATGTACCATCAGTCAATGCAGAATTGTACACTGATCATGGCACAACAGAATTACAAGAAACACATTCCAGTGAAACATGTCTACACACAAAAAACACGTCTCGGCAAAAACATACTATGGCTCATCTATGTGTAAATGGCAGCAAACTGTCAGCCCAGGAAGAATCATATCGCTGGTATACAGTAGGATGTGCTGATGGCTGGAGGAAGGACACACACCAGGTGAGGCCCTGCTGGGTTGCAGCTAATGTTTGCCTCACCCACCTCCGGCAGGTCCAGCTGCGGTGGGTGGACGTACCCAGACACCAGTGGCACACATGTCACCGTGATCTCCATCCTTGAACCTATGAGCGAGTGCAGTGTGATGTGAAAATTGTTTCAGATTGGATTGGAAGTTGTCATTCTCTGCCACAGGCATGGATTGAAACATCTGGTACCATGGTTCTTACCTTGCTCATTTGACAACGATACGTGACCACATTTCCTCCCAGCAACCATCCAGTTCTGCGGGTTTGCCTCAACCTGATAAAGTATTTCGTCCTGCAACACAACGTCCCAGTTTAGTTGTTCCCATGGTTTCTATCCTTTATAAGCTTACTTATTGACTGCATAAACAGTTAAACACTAAGGCACACTGCTGAGTGCTGACAGACAGGATAATTGGCCTTATAGGACTGATAGTACAAGAGTTGAGCAAGAATGTTCTGGACTTACAATGGATATGGATGCATCCTCCGGGGTTTTCAGCCTTTCGACCCTCCACCTCATATTAACTAACTGCCCAACCCTCAGGCAGTCAGTTGAAAATGGAAGGAATCCAACTGCTACACATGGATCCAGGACAGGTCGCTTCAGTCTGAGTGCAATCTTGAACACAAGTTCTTCAGAATCACCAGATTTGACAGGTATAGGAGAATGTGCTCCAGTTTTTCTGTCACCAGATATCCCGTAGGTGATATTCAGCGTGCTGTCTGCATTTTCTGCGTCGTCCACATCTAAAATATACCATGAGATCCATGAGTCAGGAGACAGTGCTTGTTAATCCTACGAGGATTGTAGCAACGCCAAATAATCATAAGGGGCAGCTAAAATAAAAGACAAACTATGTGATAGACTTACCCTTTGTACCACTTAACCGTAACATGAATAAAATTCCAGCTTTGGAAGAAGGAGCAATAACCAGAGGGAATAAACTCAAAGCTGGCCGTCCATCTCCTTTGCCCAAGTGATCAAATCCAGATTGAAGATCTAACCGTACATCCTTTACATGCAGTGTGGCCTTCACTCCGGAACTCAATATCACCTGAAATGGGCAGAAAAATATTAATTGAGATTAAAGATGACCAAGAAAAAAAAGTATTAAAAACTATCATTTCAAATTGCAGAAATATGCAATTATCATTGCCAGAAATTTTGCTCATGATCCCACTTAACACAACATCAGAACATATCAAGGGTGGCTTTGACAACAAGTCCAGCAACATATAATAGAATTCACATATATGAGAAACCAACATATGATTCAGGACATGCTCAAACATGCATAATATTTTGATAGGAAAGAAATCTCTTTTTAGCACCTAAAAGGCGAAAATTGGTCAAGTTATAGAAGTCACCTTGATGTGCATGCAAAGGTAAGTTTATATACTCTTTTGTGAGCCAACTAAGATGCATGTTCAAACTAAAGTACAAGTGTACAGGCACGTTTGCTTGGATTTGCAAATAAACGATTTAGGGGTGTTTGGTTCCCACCTCCTAAACTTTAGTGACTTTAGTCACTTTTAGTCCCTAAAATACCAAACAGGGTGACTAAAATAAATCTTTCAAATACAATTTCTAGGGACTAAAGTTTAGTCACTAAAATTTAGGAGGGTGGCTAAATGAACCAAAAACCCCTTCCTTAGTGTTGTCATTGTCTGGTCAATCACATGCCCATAGACACCAGAAGCACCCAAATAGGCAAAAATTGTATGGTTCATGGAAACTTATGCCTTCCACCGGAACCATAGAAGGCAGAAACTCAAAAAAAAAATCTTGGGTCTGTATATATAAGAACAATACTATATATATATATATATATATATATATATATATATATATATATATATATATATATATATATATATATATATATATATAGCCCTGGGCTTCCAAATATCCAAGGGAAGCTCTAGTCCAATGTTGGCATCCGGTTCAGCCGCACCAGGTCCCGGACGTCTACTAAAGGAGCTCAGGGCGCTAGGGTTTTATTTTTTAGCGATGTCGGCTGTGATGCCCCCACCCTGATGCACGAGCGACGACACCCCACCCCCCACCCCGCCGTTGCGCGCACGGCGGCGGTAGCTCCCCGAGTCGCGAGCGCGACGGTGGTTCCCTGAGGGAGCGCAGCGGTGACGCCATCCGAGGCGGGAGCGGCGACGGCAACCTCTCCTAGGTGCGAGCGATGGCGCCAGCCTCCCCTAGGCGCAAGCGGCGACGGCGGATCCCACAGGCGCGCGCGATGGCTGCGGCTCCCCGAGGTCACGCCGCAGCGGCGGTCCCCTGAGGCGTTCGCGACGACGACAACATCCGAGGCGAGTGCGGTGGTGGTGGCCCCTCGGACGTGCGAATGATGGCGGATCCAGGAGGCACGTGCAGCGACGACGACCTACTCCAATTATTGTTTATGCATGGGGTTGTTGGTTGGGCACATATTAGAACGTTTTCCATTAATTATGATGTACAATGTAGGTATTTATGCAACTTTCTATAAGGATTTATGCTTTGCGCGATTCCTGTCATCCAATTTTTGCACGAATGCAGTAGAAATGAAAATGCCATCCAAAATTTGCGCGTATGCAATGGAAATTCTCACGACCTACCATAATTTTTGGATCTGCATAAAAGTAGGAACCGAACGCATGTGTCTGGTGGTTGCCATGTTTTTTTATCTGCCATAAAAATGTGATCACGCAAACAAGTCCCCTAATTAACTCTCATAATTAAATCTCCTAATCAACTCCCCTAATCAACTCCCCTAATCAACAACTTTCACGTTGAATCAATATTTACGCTCATAACTGCGGGTTTTTATGATCAAACCTGAAGGTTTTTTACGCTCGAACATGGAGAATTGGAGATGCGTCCATCAGTGAACCGCGTGCCAGAATTTACGCAGTTTACCGCATTGCATAAATATCTTCACCGTGTAGCATAATTAGTATCAGTATATATCATAAACTGGTTCCAATGAGCCTAGTTGTATGGCTGTTGGAACAATCCTATACTTATGGATGAAATAAAGCACTTAAATAAGATTTTTTGTTTCCATGAATGCAATTCATTTCCTTTCATCGCACATTGTTACTATCCTAAATTTGTGTGCATACAACAGGAAACAGATTTTTACATAATGTACCGTATTGCATAAATACATACACACACCGTCTAGCATAATTAGTATAAATTGGTTCTAGCGAGCATAGTTATATGGCTATTGGAGAGATCATATATTCATGGAGGAAATAAAGCATTAAAATAAGATTCTTTTTGTTTCCATACATGAAAATTCATTTCCTTTCATTGCACATTGATGTCATCCTAAATTTGTGCGCATGCAACAGAAACAGATTTTTACGCATTGTACCATATTGCATAAATACTTACACCATGTAGCATAATTAGTATCAATATATACCATAAACTGGTTCTTACGAGCCTAGTTGTAGGGAAAATATCCTATGCAATCAATTATCCTGGTGCAAGCATGCAATCAAGCGATCTGGTACATCCGATCTAGATCTAATGATGACTGTTATTTTATATTTAAGCCCTTCCACCTAAAACATAGTACCTATTTTACTTTTAACCCCTTCCATATGAAACCGTTGGATCTAGATTGGATGCTCTGGATAATTTGATTGCACGCTTGCACCAAAATGAGTGATTGCACAGGATATGTCCTCCTAGTTGTATGGTTGTTGCAGTAATCTTATATTTATGGACGAAATAAAGCATTACAATAAGATTTTTTGTTTTCATGCATGCCAATCCATTTCTTTTCATCGCACATTCCCACCATCCTAAATTTATGCGCATGCAGCAGGAAACAGATACACCTTCCAAATTTTTCGCACATGCAAATGGAAACAAATATCCGCATGCAGGGGATGGACGTGTGCACGGGATCTAGGTGGCCAAGCCGGTCGGGTGGTGCAGGGCACGGCTGGGGCTTCTAGTATATATGTTTGGAAGAGCAGGGCTCCCAATATCCCTGTATATATATGTGTGTGTGTGTGTGTGTTTTAAATCTAGGAATACAACAATGACAATCATGTGCCAGACAAGAAAGAACTTTACCTGTAGAAGTAGAGCTCCATCATTGCACTTGTCCACGACGCGTGTGCTTACATGGAATGGGTTAGTAAAATGAACTGCAATGGTCCTGAAAATCATAATAATAAATTTGTTGAGTATCTATATCTAAAGTTCAATGTATCGAAGTATCTCATCTTTTCTTATACAATGGCAGACATGACACAGCTCTTCTGCATGTTTGAGGGGAAAAACAGAGAGATACCTTTCAAACACTTGGTTACGGAAAACTCCAAACTCAAGCTTGAGAGCAATCATTCTCATCCCATCTACAACGCTCTGTTTCTGAGACACTGAAACAAGGACAAAGAAAGGTCAACTAACTGATTGAAACATAACATAGTGAATTTATCACTTGTTACATACAGACCTAGGGATTCTCCTCTTGCAATTGTGTCATCAATAGCACGAACAGGAAACCAAACAAGAGTAGTCACATCACTAGCCCAATCAGGAAGTTCTATCTTTCCATTTTCAATAGGTACCTTTTCAACCTTTCCAGCTTTGATGGAGCTGTTGGCAGAATTAGCACACTCCATATCACTTACGTAAATTTCTATTTCAATCATCTGAGACTCCTCAATTTTCAGTTCAGCGCCAGCATCGATATGCAATATTCCACCTTTTAAAGAATAGTCTATAGGCTTAACGATTAATCCAATCCATTGGAGCTCATTCATAAGCAAAGCAGAGGACACAGCAGGTGTAATATCAACTAAAGCCCTTGGTTTTCTCACCTACAACAGAGAAACAAATGCAATGAGAACATATCTGTCTTAAACAATATAACTGACCATGTTCACTAATTAGAGGAAACTATGCTCCGGTTTTGTTTTGAAAGTATGGATAGTATCTCTTATGGCAGTTTAGTGACATGGGGTAGGGCTACGATTTTATAAAACAGTTCAGATCGTCAGCTCTTTTTTTCTCGAACTGTAGGAGAACTGTACATCAATATATTAAGAAGAGAAAGAAAGGCCTAAAATAGACCCAATACAAGGTGCCAGTTATGGAAAAATGGGGAAAAAGAAAAAAAAAATCTTAAGGGGAAACCCCAAAAAACTTAAGGCCAGAAACTTCTAAGGGATCTAGCTCCAGTCATGCCCCACGAAAAACTTCTAAGTAATCTTCAGCTCATTTTAGCAATTACCTTCAAAACAGGTCTTGTCGGTTTCTCAAAGCTCATAAATTCATCAGTTTCAACTGGACCATCTTGGGAAAATCCATGTGATCTGAATGACAGCTTGCCAATCTGTCCAGTGAGAGCACCCAACACATAGGAGCCAGGCTTTTGACGAGGAATGTCAAAAGAGATGATATTTCTACCTGGTACTAGAACATGAGAATCTGAACTTTTAATTGCCTGCATGGATGACAACATTAAACCATTAGGTGACTGAAGAATATGTTATGTGCGGTCATTTCTCTAGAGTTTGATATACTTTATCATAGTAGTTTTGATTTATGAAATCTGTTCTGCAAGGATGGAACTGAATTTTACTTGAAAACATATTAGTGCATCCAAACCATGAATAACAGAATAAGACATGCCACAGAGGAAAAGGGTAGCAATCAGTAATGCTAACACAGTACTTGTACCTTGATACCTTCATCTGCACTAGAAGAAGCTGACAACCTTAAACTGAGAGACTCCAGTGTGATGTCATCTGGGAAGCCATTCCAAACTGCTACAGATAGTGTACCAGGATCTCCATCACATAATTCTAGTGGTGGACCAGCATTTCCAGCAAATGTAATTAGTGACGAGACATCTAGGGGCACAAGATGTTTCATTTCACTGTGAGCAAGTCGAACAACTTCTGACTGGAAACCTTGCCGCTCTTTAGATGAAAACAAGCCACTGTCCAGCGATAGTAACTTTACACAAGAAGCCAAATAACCAGCTTCATCATTAAGAATCTTCTGGCATTCTGCAAGATCAGGAAGAACATCTGCCAACAGCTCTTCCCAGCCTTCTGCAGAATAGAGAGCACAAACTTTCTCATAGGATTTCACAGCCAGGTCATAATTTCCATGCTTAAAGAACAGAGCTGCGATCTCTCCATCAAGAACAACTCCATGTCTTTTCCACCAAGATCGGTGGTAATTGTCAGCTGCACCTTTAGTAAGCTCCATATATCTTTTCTGTAACACAAAAATAGTTCAAAGAAAACACAGAAGCATTATTACGAAAATTAAAGTCCATAATGTGTATATATTGTGATGAGCATCGCAATTCCCCCCCCACCCCCCCAACCCCTGCGTTGCCTGCCTAGACGGTTAGAGCGAAGCCCATCGCACGCACCGTTGAGCCTCCTCCCTACCCCTCCCCCTCGCCACCGCCGGAGCATGCCACCAAAGGCTGGGGGTCACGATGAGAGCACGCAAGCGCAGCTATGCCGGCCTGCCGGGACATTGCCATCATTGGCTCTAGCGCCAGCGGAATGGATTCTGCCATCCTTGAGTGTGGGTCCGATGGCCCTTGGTATGGATCTGTCGTATGCTGTCGCTGCGGCGGCTCAGGCGCCACCAGGACGGTGCCCATGGCTGCTTCCTTGTCTGGGGTCCAAAATTCAGTCTCAGGACCGGATGCACGGCGCACTGGTGTCCATGCCCAGGCGATGGCAGCGGCATCGATCCGGGGCGCCGAGGCCGAGGACCTAGCGGGAAAATCCGGCGACACAAGGGCAGGGGGTGGTGCCCTCTGTGGCGGGGCGCACATGTGAGGACAATGGCTATGGGTGTGGTGGTGTACGTGTGCAGCAGGATCAAATCTGATTCCATGTGATGCCCGATTGGAGGGGCTGGCAGCCGATGCAGCTATGCGTTTGTTGTGTGCAGCTACCGTTGATGGCCCTCTAGAGAGACTTCTACAGGGTGATAGGACAATGATGACAATAGTGGTGATTTTTTTTCTCGAAAGCGCAGGAGAACTACGCATCATTATATTAAGTATTAGGAAAAGAAGGTCCAAAATAGACCCCAGTACACACAAAAAAAAACCCTAAGGAAGTTTAAAACAAAGAAAAAGAAAACGATCCATGATAAACAAATACAACCCTACAACAAGCAGCTATGGGACACTGTTGGTGGCGGCAAGAAAGGAGAGACCCTTAGCTCCTGCCATTTCCCACAACTGTTGTTTCTCCCTTGCCTGACAGAGAGCTGCGGAAACACTAGGGGTAGGGGATAATCCATCAAAGACAATTCGATTCCAATGATTCCAAAGAATCCAGGCGCCCAAGGCAATAAGAGAATTGAGACCCCTCATAGCCAATCTCCAGAACTTTTGTCAATCTTCTCCCACCATCCCATAAAAGACTCAGTACCAGGAATAGGAGCAAGATTATGCAATCTGAAATGGCACATCAGCAGGAACCACAATAGGCTGCTCTTATGCGGCACCAAGGGTTCGAAATAAAAAGTCAAAGCTGCTCTTATGTGGCACGCTTGACATTGGCAACGATGACCTGTAGTGGACTCTTAATTCTGGCTCGAGTGCCCAACATCATTAGAGTGGGTCGTCTGGATCAGCCATGGTAAGCCGGACATGTTGGCTGCTATGCAACCATGCTCAGCAACAATGACTCATAGTAGTTTTGTACTCTGCCACGTCGCGTGGGTGGGTTAGCCATTTGAGTGTCTTGTGGTAGGCATCACGTTTGGCTACCCCTTCTTGTATAAAAAATTCATTTCGCCTTGGTTGAAAGGCAGAACTCTTGCCATTGTTTCAAAAAAAATTGTGATGTGCAAGAATGTACTACCTCAAATTCTTCTAGTGATGAAAGTGATGTCATAAAATCAGGATCTGATATCGTTTGTTTCAGTGCATGCTCAGCTGCAACATGAATTTCTGACAACCTCATGGGACGATCAACTGGCAGTGAAGTCTCGGACGTTGCTGGACCTGACATTGTTCTTGTCATTAAGTTAGAAGCAGATCTGTTGGGAGGAAGTTTTGAATTTGCATCTAAACCTGAACTGCCCAGACAAACATACACAAGTATGTAAGTAAATAGAAATTGCAATCTAAAGTCTTATACTGTGAAGATAAATGCATAACGATAGGGGGAAATGTAGTCCTTACCCATCAGATGAATCATAAAGCTCAGATAAATTTCCAGCAGAGAGAAAAGCCCTGCGCCTATTAGCCTCACGTAGAAGTAAAGAAGGTTCTAATGGCAGAGGTTTCCTGTGAATGCTGAAGAGCTTTTCTCTTGAATTGACTTGAAGAACCATCTGCAGATGAAAAGGATCCACAACTTTACAGTTTGCAATAAGTGTGGCAGAAATGGATTTTGTATAACAAAGAACAAATTAGCAAATATGAATCGGTATAGGACCTCACACTATAAAATTCCAGTGTTTAGCATTAAAATTATTAAATCCACTACATCCCATCTTTCAATAAATATAGAAATTGTAAGCAACAGATTTGTGTTATTGTTCAATTGTTTTTTTTAGGAGAAAGGCTGTAGGGAAAACACGATTTTATTAAATAATGAGAAGAGGGAACAAGAAATGGACCAAGAGAAGAAGAAACACACACAAAAAACAACCAGATATCGAGAATTTAGCCACAAAGACACCCTAAGCCTCCAAACGTTATTAAACCTAAGCATTTGCAACTTCAGCATGGCATTGAAGCTGCCCTTCCAAAAAGGAAAGAAGGGGTCGTATTCCTGAAGATGAAGTCATTCCTCTGCTTCCAAATGCACCAGACTACTACTGCCAGAACATCCATGAAGAAGTTGTGCCCAAAGGCACCCCTTGCAGCCTCAATCATAGTGAAAAAAATCCAGGTCGTGGCACCAATGAATTCTAACATAATTCCAGCATTCTGTACTGAAGGGACAACCAAAAAGAAGGTGATAAGTTGTTTCTTCATAGCCTTAATCAGAGAACACAGTTGAGATCGCTGCCCTCATTCAGAAAGCCTTTTCTTCTTAAGATGTTCTTCGAGTTGATTCTATCCTAGAAAACCAACCAAACGAAGACTTTTGCTTTCTTACAGACCTTGGACCGCCAGATCCGGATGAAAGGAGCTGGGGGTTGGATGGATCAGAAAGTTAGCTTGTAGAACTTGGAGGAGCTAAAGCACTCATTTCCCCACGGATAAGTCTAAATGTCCTTGCCAGCTCTGGTAGCTTGCATCTGATCAAAAATCCCGCAGAACAAGTGATATTCCTGAGTAGCCTGAGGGGAGAGGGTGTGTGAAAATTATCTTCCAAAGACATATTCCCAAGAAAATCTTGCATAGAGCAGCTTTGTCTCCTGGCAAAAGAGAATAGGCTGGGGAATGACAATTTGAGGGAGAAGTTGTTACAAACATCGTGCCACAGGAGGATGGTCCTACCATCACCAACCCATGGCATAGAGTGACCTCTATAATAATCAACCAATCTTATCATGTCTTTCCACCAAAAGGAACCCTTTACCTGAGAGGCATGAGGAATCCGGCCTGAGGCATAATATGAGTTCCAGACAAGATCAACCCAGGTATGGCATGCCTGCCATAGAACTTATGCAAAAACTTAAGAAGCAGAGATGTGTTCTGGATCATCAAGTTGAGAACCCCGAGACCACCACCCTTGTTCTTTGGACGAGTTACCTTTCCCATGCAATAAGGGGGTTCCGATGAGCAGATTCATTGTTGCCTCTGCATAGACAATCCCTTCTAATGTGGTCAATGGTATTGATCACGGAATACAGCAGCTTAAGGGTGCACATAGCGAAGATAGGCATCGCCGAAAAGGTGGAGTTGACAAGGGTGAATCTCCCAGCCATCGACACCCAAGTACTGGTGGCGTTCGACCTTCTCTCAATTTTAGTAATGAGAGGAATATAATCTTTTACTTTAGGTTTTGTGAGACTCATCGGCAAACCCAGGTAGGTGAAAGGGAAAGTCCCAACTTGGCAACCAAAAATTGCAGCCAACTGACTAGCTTTGACGGTGTCGAGGTTGATCGGCAATAGACAAGACTTGTGAAAGTTGATTTTGAGCCCAGTTGCAGGCGAGAAAGAGTGCAGGATTCCTTTAATACAAAACAAGTCCCTTTGAGACGCATTCATGATGATAAGAGTGTCATCAGCATATTGAATGACCGGGATGTCGGACATGTTGTCCCTCTCAAGAGGAGCAGAGAAGACACTCATATTGGCTGCCTTGTTGATGATGCACTGAAGAATCAACAGCAATTACGAAGAGAAGGGGGGACAAAGGATCCCCCTGCCGGACTCCTCTTTTGCACAAGAAGCTTTTACCTGGCACCCTGTTCAGCAACACAGCCGAGGCACCAGACATAAGGATGGACTGAATCCAAGAGATCCATCTTTCCGGAAAGCCGAGGTGCTTATGCATTTCTAGGATAGCATTGTGCTAAATTGTGTCAAAAGCCTTCGCGAAATCAAGTTTCAGAATCACCACCTCCTTTTTTGACTGATGACATTGATGAATGTACTCATAGGTCCAGGCCAGACAATCTTGGATGGATCTATTTTTTATGAACCCGTATTGGTTTCTGTTAATTAGGCTCGGGATCTTAGGTTGAAGCCTGTTGGCAACCATCTTAGTGATCAACTTAATGGCTATACTTAGCAGAGAGATAGGCCTAAAGTAATTGATTGTGGCCGTGCTGCTCACTTTAGGGATCAAGGTGATAAAAGAAGTGTTGAGGCCTTCAAGGTTGATTGAACCCTCAAAGAAGTCATAGCACAAGTTGTAGAAGTCATTTTTAATGATAATCCATTATCCAACAGGTCTTCATGAAACGACCATTGAAACCATCTGGGCCAGGAGCCTTGTCAGAGGGCATATTCTGCACAATATTGTCAATTTCATCAGTAGACAAGGGCGTAATGAGGGAATGCAAGCCTTCCACTGGTTGAATCAGATCTGCAAGGTTGAAGACCATGATAGGGCTGTCAGAAACTCACATCCTTTCTTTGAAGGCCTTCCAAGGACAAGCAGCTTTTTCCTCGTGCCCATACAAAAGCTAATGCCATCATCGTTTGTTAAAAAACTGATCACAATATGTCTAAATCTATTAGTGGCGGCAGCATAAAAAAACTTAGTGCATTAATCACCAAGAACCACCCATCTCTCAGTGTATCTTTGTCTCCAATAGCTGTTTTTGTACTTTAGAAGTTTACCCATATGAATTTTGATAATCTTTCTCATATTTTTCTCCTGAATAAAAAGAGGTCGTTGCTCCTCTAGCTTGTCCAAAATAAGGATCACTTCATTGCAATTTGTTATGAGACCAGAGAGATTGGAAGAGTTTCTGCTCCATTTTTTGAGATCATATTGTCCATTAAATGTTTAGTTATATTTTTACCATTTGTGATTTGTGACGTACCAGAAGATTTCACACGTGTGGAAAAAGACATTTTTGCTGCCAGGCCCTACATGCTAGAGAAGATGCAATTGAACATTGAAAACAGGGAATATCAATCTAGCATAGTCAGTTTCCATACTTCATAGTCCATTCAGCAGTACTTTTTGTAGATTCATTTTGTAGCATACCAAATTACAGAGACGGGCAAATTTCCAATACGTTAATGTTATTGGTTGGGAGGACCAGTTAGCCTGAACACGAGGGAAATATGACTTTTGGTGTAAGAACTATCCAACAAAATTTAATTAGAAACAAAACAATGAAGCAAAGCTGGAAAAAAAAACTTGCCTTCTCTTTTTCCATTATTTCTGCTGACGAATCAGGAGGGATTGAAGGCCATGTAGCTGGCTTTGGCCATGGTAGCATGCTTAAAGATGCACTGGAAGCACATTATAAGTCTCAGTTTGAATGCAAGATGGTATCGAGTAACAAAATGTTGCATCTGCAAGCTTCGTTAGGACTTAAAAAGGACAGAAATGCAATCTACCTATTAATTTAACTAGCCGATGGAAAAGGTGAGGTCAGTAAATAAAATAACAGCATTGATCTTGTACCTGTTGACTGGACTCTTTTCTATCTCAGCCCCATAACCAATCAAGTAAGCAAGCCTCATAAACTGCGATATTTATGGAGAGTGACATATAAACAAACAGTGCTTTCTGTTGTAAACAAATTCAGGGAACATAAACAGAAGATAAGTAAAAGATCATGACGGCAAACTTGAACTCTGGGGTATGAAGAAGATAATAAGCTACAATAAAAATACAGCGAGACAGAATTCACCAAATTCTATGGTAAATTTAAAAGCCACAATAGTATATAAGTAATATTAACATTATCCTCCATTAGTAACTCAGGACCAATAAAATAAATGGTTTAACCAATCTGATTGGAACCAATATAAGACAGTAGTGCAAAGTAATTCCTGAAAAGAATATAAGAACATTTCCAATAGTTCCTAAAGAACCAATTGGTAAATCAATGAGCTTTCAAGTGGCTAAAAAAAGTTGGGAGTATATTTGTTGGGTTCCTCCAATCATTTCCAAAATCTCGCGCCTAAAAGATGGAAGGAAATTTGCATCAAGAATTCCAGACTATTTGCAAATCACTCTAACCACTTCTATACTTTCTTTCTCTCTTGTACATTTGCAACTGGAACTGCTGGATTATTGTATTTGTATCTGTGTAGATGGCCTTGGCCCAGCCCATACTCTATTAATATATATACACATGCCTACCATAAATTAGGGTTAAAGTTTCCCATTTAGACTCTAACATTGTATCAAGCCAGGTTCTCTCCAACCTCCTCTGTTCCCAGTCGCCCACCTCTGTTCGTAGCCGCCAAGAGGGGGGGGAAAACCTCCCGACGTCGCCCCTCCCCCGACCTACCATTGCCATGGATCTTCCCCGTGAGAACCCCCCCCCTTCCCGACTTCCTTCCCCAGCCCCTGGCAGTGTCTTCATTGCTGTCGGCGCCCTCCACGACGCAGCCGGGCGGCCACGGCCCTGGCCCTCATCCCCAGCCGCTAGCGCCTCCCCTCCCCGGCCACGGCCCTGACTACCTCTCCCCCACGCCGGTGCCTCTTCTCCCAACACATCCTCCCCTCCCCGGCCACGGCCCCGACTACCTCTCCACCCACGCCGGCGCCTCTTCTCCCAACGTCGGTGCCCCTTCCCCCTCCGTGCTTGTGGCCACGCGACCACCAAGTGCCAGCCGCCGACCCGATGCCACCCAGCGCCACCCTCCACTGTCCCTGGGTGACAGTGGCGGTTCCGGCGTGTGAATTCACCACCCCCTCGTCCCCCTCCCCACCGCACTACTAGCCTTCCCACCGCCAGTTTGTCCACAGGTGACCTATCAACCGACCCTTTGTCTACAGGATCCGTCCACCAGTGCCCTCACTACTAGCCTTCCCACCGCCAGTTTGTCCGCAGGCGACTTGTCGGCCGACCCTTTGTCTACAGCACCCGTGCCGGATATCGTTCCTGTCGTCGGCGCGTCGATCAGGGTGCAAGCTACCTCCAACCCCGCCTCATCCCTCCCTGCTGCTCCTACAAGGCTGCAACTACGTGGGCTCGGTCCTCCTCCGACATCGCCAGAGCTCAATCCACCTTAGTCGTGGCACTCACTGTTGTCAAAGTCGTTGTGGCCTGGGAGCACAAGCGTACCACGACAGATGCCCTCGCTTCCTAGCTGGTTGAGGCGAAACTTCACCTTCTCGGCTCCTTTGTCGTCGAGCCTCCTCCGACGGCCCCACAGCCACCACTTCCTTCGGAGTTCGAGGTCGCAGTCATCACCAACCTCCACGCTCATGTAGCGGGTGTCCTGAACATCCAGGCACTCGTCTCCGTCGTCCTCGACCCCGTGTCCGCTCACTACACCCGCTGGTGCGACCAGGTGCTCCTCACTGTTCAACGCTACACCCTCAATGACCACGTCGTCACCAACGCCACTCCCCACCTGCTCCTGTCCTGGCACCGAATGAATATTGTGATGCTCTCGTGGATCCTGGCACCCTCACCGTTGAGCTTTAGGATGTCGTCCGCTTGCGGGGGGGCACCCGCTCGCCAGGCATGGGTTGCTCTCAAGGCTTAGTTCCTCTGCAACCGAGAGGCCCACCCTCACCACCTCGATGCCTCCTTCCGGCTCTTCTCCTAGGGGGACCTCTTCGTGAATGAGTACTACCGTCGAATGAAGGGCATGGTGGACTCTCTTCGGGATCTCAGGGAGCCCGTCTCTGATCGCACGCTTGTCCTCAACCTTCTGTGTAGTCTCAGCGACGCTACAAACATCTGAAAGCCTTCATCAAGCACTTTGAGCCCTTCCCCTCCTTCCACGACGTCCGCAACGAGCTACTTCTCGAGGAGCTCGCCCTAGAAGCTGAGTCCACCACGTCCGCCATGACTCTGTACATCGCGTCCTCTGTCGGCCAGCCCCCTCACCCTATGTCGTCGAGAGGGGGGGCTATGTGCCCTCCTACCATCCCTACACCTTCTGGACCTCCTTGTCAGGCTCCCAGCTCCGGAGGCGATCGCGGACCCCGCAAGGGCGGTCGCGGGGGCGGGGGCCCTCCTCATGGTGGCCTTATTGGGTGCGGCCATCTCGTGTGGTCGCCCTTCTTCAACCTCTGGACCAAGATCATCTCCATTTGGTCGGGGTTGGCTATGGGTGCTTCCTCAACGCGTCGACCACAGCCTACTCTGCTGAGTACATCCTACGGTGCCCTCCACCTTCGGTGTCCCCTCTTCAGCACCAGTCGCCGCCTCCACCTCTCCTTCCGCTCCCGGGGACCCCCACCTCTCCCATGGTACCCATGGTGTCGCGGCTAGGATCGGTCGTCTCTCATTAGCTCGTTCAACACCATGGCGCTGACTCCACCTCCCACCACGTCAGACTAGGTGGTGGACTCTAGAGCCTCCTACCGCACCACTCCTGGTGCTAGCACGTTCTCTCACTCCCATCCCCCTCATCCATCCCTTCCATCCTCTATTATTGTAAGGAACGGTTCCACCCTCCTGGTTACCCCAGTAGGTGACTCGGTTCTTCCAGGACTGTTCCACCTCAAAAACATTATTGTTGCTCCCCACATCATCTAGAATCTTCTTTCTATTCGTCGGTTCACCACCAACAATTCTTGTTCCATGAAGTTTGACCCCTTTAGTTTGTTTGTGAAAGATCTGGCTACCAGGACCCTTCTGACCGACTATGACAGCCCGGGGCCACTGTACACACTTTGGCTACCTACTTCCTCCACCGCCATGTTATCCATGCATGCATTGGCTGCCACCACTCCGTCCACCACCTGGCATCGTCGTCTCAGTCATCCAGGATCCGATGTCATGTCCAAAGTCCAAACTGTCTAGCAACTCTGTCATCTCTTGTAGCAGGGGCCATTTTGATACTTTGTGTCCTGCTTGCAGGTAGGTCGTCATGCTTGTCTCCCTTTCTCTAGTTCCTCCTCCTAGGCTACTCAAGCTTTTGATCTTGTACACTATGATTTGTGGACATCACATGTTTTAGCCTCTCGGAATATAAATATTAATGTTGATTCTAAATTATTTTTTCACACTTTCTATGGACTCTTATATTGTGTTTCAAATCCAACACTTTCACTACTCTCTCCCACTTCTTTGCTTGGGTCTCCACCTAGTTCGGTTGCCATGTTCGTGTTGTCCAGTGCGACAATGGTCGCAAGTTCGACCACTCCACCTCCCACTCCTTTTTTCCTTTCTCACGGCGTTTAGTTGCAGCTCTCGTGCCCCTACACTTTCCCTCCAAACGTCCAGGTCGAACGCATGATTCGCACTACCATCAACATGTTGTGTTGCCTCCTCTTCCAGACGTCTCTTCCTGTCAGCTACTCGGTGGAGGCACTGAATACTGTCACCTATCTTCTCAACCACCTCCCCTCCAAGGCGGTTAGTCATCCCACTCCTTTCTTCGCCCTATTCGACAGCGCCACCTCCTATACGCACATCCATGTCTTTGATTGTGCTTGCTATCCCAACACCTCCGCCACTGCTCCCCACAAACTTGCGCCCCGCTCCACTCGTTGTCTTTTCCTAGGTTATTCTTCTGATCACAAGAGGTACCGATGTGTCGATCTTCTCACCCACCGCATTATCATCTCTTGACATGTTTTCGATGAGGACGTCTTCCCCCTTGCCGGTTTCTCCCAACCTCCTGACTTCGACTCTCTCCTCAATGTCGATCCTGTCGACGTCCCTCCTCTCTCCTTACCACCGATCCTGGTGGCCTCCGCGCCACGCGCGGCCCCGTCGCCTCTGACCACGCCAAGCGCGGCCACATCGCTTCCGACCGCTCCACATGTGGCCCCATTGCCTCCGTTCGTGCCACGCGTGGCCCCGCCTCCTCGACCACCTTCGACTCGCTTCGTCAATCCCGCGCGTGTCTACCAGCGATGCGTGCTCCCCCCTCTCTCCCATGTCATGTCACCAGTGTACCACCCTGTCTCCATCCACCGCAACCCTCACCATGTCCACCCGATGGTCACGTGGCGATCCACCGGTGTTCTCTGTCCCATCGACTGCCTGGTGCTCACGACAACCACGCAACGCCTCCCTCACTTGTTCCATCTTCGGTCCGCATCGCGCTCGTCGTGCTATGGTGGAGGAATATGAGGCACTGCTTGCTAACCACACCTAGGACTAGGTGTTGTGTCCCCCCTGGCACCAACGTGGTCACCGCCTCACCGACAAGTGGATCTTCCGTCACAAGCTCAAGGCTAATAGTGCCCGGGGTCGGTATAAGGCCAGTTGGATTCTTGCTGGCAATTGGTAGCTTAGATTTAATATTAATTTAATCAAAATATCAAACACTCATTTTGAGATAGAGCCCTTGGTTATTAGCCCTGGAAGCCTTACATTGGATTTAATATTACACTTCATCTACATTTGAATTTCATGTGCCATAGCTACCAAGCTATGATAAGTACAGGAACCTTGACAACATTCCTTAAAACCTTAATGACTAAAAACTCATTCCTTAAAGGCCACAAACCAAGCTATTAAAAAGGAGGCCAAAAGCTTTCACAATAGGTGGGTCTGGGACTCTGTTCTTAAAGGCCACAAACCAAGCTGTTTCAAACCCAAGACCTCCACCACAAGTGGAGAGACTGCCACTCCACAAGACCAACCTTCCAGGGAAAAAGAACTACCAAGAAATATTTGAAGTTCTGTTTTAGAGCTACTGAACTACAGCCAGGAAAGGATAAAAGCAGAATTCAGAATAAAAATACACCAGACAATCGACAGTGGCATAACATTAAGCACAACAACTTGCCTTAACACGACAGAGGGAATAAAGATCACCCTGAAGGCGATAGAACTCTTTCTCTGAGTCAATAGCAACAGATCCATCATCATAATGCAAACTTGTAGACTTTATCAAACCCAAGCATGCAGTTATCACCCATACTTCACGGAAGCAAAATGGTAGAGCATTCTGAATGGGAAAGGGTAAACATAATCAGAATTAAATATGCAAGCATTTCAATGACAAAAGTCTTCCTACATATAAATAACTCATATAGGAAAGAAACAGTAAAATAGTAGTTACATACTTCGTGCAAGGCTAGTGTCTTGGAAAAGCCAACAACAAAAGCATATCCTCTGGCAGCAACCTCAATTGGGCGAGACAATTTAAACAATAACTGCATAAAAAGGTGAAATGAAAATAAATGATAAAGGATTAAAGGTGTGTGACAATTATCAATATGAACAATAAAGCAAAACAAAGTCTAGCATAACATTGGTATTTTCAATATCACGATATATCTGAGCACAATGACAAACCTTTTGACATTAACATGAAAAGTGACAACCTTTAAAATAGATCATTTAAAAACAGAAATCAATTCTTTCATATTTATTCCACTAGCTCTAAAGACTGCCCACTTGTAACTGAAACAAAACGATACAATAGGTTGAGATGCTTGCAAAGTGCAAACATACATTACTTCCTCCGTCTAGGAAAGAATGCAATTCGAGCATAGTACCGAGTCAAACCATTTTGAGTTTGATCAAGTATATACACCAAAAAGTATTACTACCTCCGTTCACAAATATATGACACCGTTGACTTTTTCAAAACCTTTGACCACTCGTCTTATTCAAAATATTTATTCAAAAATGTACAATTTTAAGTCAACCACAAACTACCTTAAGTGATGAAACAAATCACAAAAAATAAATGATAACTAATTTTTTTAATAATTCGAGTGGTCAAAGTTTTTTAAAAAAGTCAAAGGTGCCATATATTTATGAACGGATAGAGTAATATTTATGATACCAAATAAGTGGCATTAGATTCGTCATGAAATATATTATCATAGTATGCATATTATGTGTTGTAAATATTGATAGTTTATATTTTATATAACCGTGGTCACATTTTAGAAAGTCTGACTAAGGCTAGAGGTAGAGTTGCATCCTTTTCTGGACAGAGGTAGTAAATAGTAAGCAATAGTGTAACAAAGAAGAAATCATTTCAGTGTAGCAAATTATCAACAAAACAGAAAGAATATTTGCAGACACACAGATGTAAGACACTTTCAACCCATCTAGCTTGCAAGGTGCAACAACTGCATAATCACCTATGTACAAACCTTAGCCTGGCAAGCAAATATGTATTGTCTAAACTCAAATTCTCTGAATACATCATCCTGAACAATTTGGTTAAGTGCTTTGGCTTCTGGATTTAACAGCGCAGCCTGGTCATCACCAGTATCTAGTCCACCAAATTCACGATGTTTCCCTGGAGAACTCACTGTATTCATGGAAAAAGTTATATTTATACTAAACAAGCAATAAAAAATAATTGACAATAACTGTAACTGATATTTAATGAACTAGAAATTCGAAGACAAGAAAGAGACGCGGTCATTGATAATGACATTATATTTTCAAATGAGAAGAGTAAAAATAGCTAATAAACAAACAGTAACCTATCTCCAGAAAGAACAGGGAATTTTTTTACAAATAGATACACGGGTCTATGAGTTGTAAGCAATCCCAATGACTTGTGAGCACCCTGGATATCAAACGCATATAAGTGATCAGAAGGTCTGTTCAATACCTCTACTGTTAACATAAACCTCATCCAGTTCAAATTTGTCTAAGTCCCAATAGAACTCAACGGGGATTACAAATGAGGAATTTTAAGGTGGAGGTAAGAAATGCATGATCATGGCAACTGCAATAATGTGAATGAATACATGAAGTTACTGTAAGTTCATAAAGAAAACTTCATCACTCTTCAAATAGCCTTATACTTAAATCCTGGTAGATAGGAACCAACGAACAAAGTGTTTTTTTATGCAAATCTATTATGAAGCTCAAAACTGAAGCAAGGTCATTGCCAGATAAAACTAGATACAAACCTGATTCTGAATAGCATAGCTCAAGTTCATCATATTCACGGAGTGAGTCTTCATGAAGATTACTCATCTCAAACATGAATGCCAAGCTTTCCTGAACATCATTAAATAAAGAAGTAAAATAGAGTAACAGAGCCACTGAAAAATGTGGTTGCAACTGGCAATATCACTATGGTTGCATTATTATACCTTCAGAATGAAGAAGTTGCAGAAGTTCCATATTGGAGTGAACCGTTGCTCACTTAACCTCCGTATTTCCTCTTCATAAAACTGAACCCGCCTATCCAAAGTGTTTCTGATGCAGTCCACCATTTTAGAGTCAAAATCATCCCAGAATTCCGTGTCAGGTCCATGGAGATCAAACTTGCAGCATCTATATCAGAAAATGAACAATTTTTACACTGTTATAACTCACTTGTAGTAACTCTTTACCCAAGTAGAAATAAGCTAATGAAAGGAAACATAACTGCAAAATAACAGCAAATGAAAAGCTGGGTTGGAACAATTGGAAAACTTTAACACATGCATTTTTTTCCAAACCAATACTACCGTGAAGAAGTTGTAACAAGTACCTTTCTCTCTTTTTGGTGTTGAAATCAGCCTCCAGCCTAGCATATACTTTCTTTGCCATCTTAGTTGCTTGATCATTGCTAGGATGGGCCTTCGACACAAACACAATGAACCATTCTCGTTCATCATTTTGCACAATTAATTTGAGGCGAGGCTTAAGAATGGTCTTGAATTCATCAAGGTCCTGCACATTTTTGTATATAAACAAATAAATGAATGGCAAAGTCATCCACATGGCCATTTGGCGAGTACAAATGAATCAAAATGATTAGCATACAGTAGGATCAAGAGGGGGATGTGGGTGGGGAGTACCTCACAAGTAACAAGAACAACAGTCGCATATGGCTCCCGGAACCAGAATAAGTACTGTTCTTGTGGGAATCTACTCCGCAGTCTTGAATCAGTAGTTTGTATAAACTCAGCTGGAAGATTTTCAACAAAAACAGGGTTCCTTGCCTTGTTGTTGAGACAGGCCTTCTTCACTGGCACTCGTTGTTCAAAACTTTCCTTGACATTTAGCCACAAGTCACTAACATCTTCAACTGTTACAAAAGTCAAATCAACATACGAGAAGGAATTTGTAGAAATATACAAACTTGAAACCACTTCAACAGCTTGGACAGCAAAGAAGTATGAATTATATAGGTAATAGGTCTACTTCAATTGTGATCCGAATTAACCCCTAGAGGGTTATTAGTCCATCCATGCTAGATACCCGTGCACACAGGTTGTAGCACAGTAAGGCCGGTGGATGCACACTCGTCCGTACTGTCAGAGTTATGTCCCCGAAACAAAGGAGGTGATGGAACAACATATTTACATGAGTTCGTTCAGAGTGACATTGTAACTCGTCATGCAGGAACAAGATTGAGCTACCAAAATGGTAATTCGAGATCTCTCACGTATTCATTAGCTTAAGCAATCTGAAACTAAAGAGGGCAAAGGAAAAAAAAACTTGAGCATTCTGAAACTATCACTATAGGCACTATGCAACGAGCAGGCACTCAGCTACACAACCAGACAAAGCACGGTAACGCCATTCCTGCACGAATCTAGGCTCGTTCGGAACCTTCCAGATCACACGGCAACAAGATCAGGTGGACCAAGCTACCCAGATCGCGCCCCCGCAGCGCAGTTCAGATCCTTGGGGATAGAATTATGTTTTTGCAATTAAGAGGGGAGGCGACAGGTTCGTACCGGCGATGACGATGCGGTCGCAGGAGGACTTGATGGTCTGGAACTGCGCGAGGTAGTTCGCCATGGCCGCCGGCCGAAGCGGCGGCGGCGAGGTAGGCGGAAAGTGATGGGCTCCGCGCCGGTACTAGTGCCCGGCGCGGCCGCTACAGCTTCTGGGAAGTCGCCGGATGCGCTAGCGAGGTGCAAGGTCCCCGAGATGCGGAGGCGACGGGGAGCAGTGGGGTGTCTGCTGAACACGAAACGGGTCGGGTGCGGAGGAATTACGACGGTAACGGAACGAGGGCAACTACTGCTGTGATGCTCGCTTCTGTCCGATAAATCAATGATCCAACCGTACGCTTGGCCCATTTGGCAGTGCTTCTCCCTACCTGCTTCTATTAGGCTTCTTATTGTTAGGAATAACAACGAAGAATATATCGTCGGATTTTAGCTCTCGGTCTCTACGACGAAAAAATTCCGCTACGGAGATCTCATGAACGATTGTGGAGGATATTTATTTCTTATTCTTATTCTCGGCAGATATAAATTCGCGGAGATCCCTGTATCCGATTAAATTATAAATAGAATGTACTTACTTTGTTATGATGTAAAATATTGTCACATATACACATTTGTTATATGTAAAAAATCATTATATATAAATTAAAATAAACACATTTGTACATCGAGTGATTTCTTTATAATATAATTATTTATTTTTTATTATTAACTATTAAAAAACATCATCGCATGTAAGTTTAAAGAATCCCCACGGGGAACAGGAATGGAGAATGCTTCGACATTCTAGTTTACGCATCGGGTGATAATTTTTTCTTGTTTGCATCTCGTGTGGGTAAGAACTTCTCTATTTCTATCCTCTAATCAAAGAATTCCATATGAAAATCGGGACTCAGAGTGTCATTGTCATCTCTACCTATCGTAAGCTGTAGCAAACACCAATTTCTTAAATAGCTTTTGATAGAAAGCATTTCTTCCTTTTGTACTACATAGGTGAAGCAGAAAAAACTAGCTTCCCTAGCTTTGGCTCGTGCTTTTTTTTTAAAAAAAAAACTCCCACCGTATAGAAGAATATGATCTCCATTCTAACGTTTGCGAGTGTCCAGCGATGAACATGTTGACGCCTTTTTTGGCGCCAAACACTCAACACAAACCGGCGGCGGTGCTCTCTGCACAGACGCGGACGATCAGTGGCCAGGGGTCGGACGGTCCGCGACCTAGTGCAGGGCTAGGGTTTCCTGCCTGACGGCCGGATGGTCCGCGCCCTAGGACTGGACGGTCCGCGCGTGCGCAGGGGGCGGCGAAGGTCGCCGGCGGTGCTTAGATCTCGCTCCTGAGAGGGACCCCGTCGGGGAGGAGAGATCCTAGGTGATGTCTAGGCTCGGGCAGACCGACCTAGACTCCTCTAATCGACGTAAAGTCGAAGAGAAGCGGAAAATTTAGGGATTGAGAGGCTAAACTAGAACTACTTCTAATTGTACAAGAAATAAATGCGAGATTGAAGTGTTATTGATTCGATTGATGATTACAAATCGGTCGTATACCTCTCTATTTATAGAGGAGGGGGGCTAGACCCTTTACAAACTAATTTCCGAGCTAATTCCGCGAATCTAGCTAACAACCGTAGCACAAAACTTGGAACCCTAATCTGCTCTGCGCACGCGCGGACCGTCCGACCTCAGGGCCGGACCGTCCGCTGCTCAATTTAGTGGTCAACAGAACTCTCTGTGCCTTCACGCTCCTTCGGTGAAAGTATCTGACCATAGTACCGCACCCGCCCTCATGGTCGCTGCCCAAGGCCAGCACGGAGCCGGCCTAGGCACGCTGGAGGCGGTCGCGGCATCCCTTCTGTTCCCATTTTGTCTGTTACTTTAATATTGGTATCAATCCATATATATTGAGGTAGATTGTAACGTAAACTAATTTAAGTTACACTCCAATTCACCTCAATATATATGTATTAGTGTCAATATTGGAGTATCTGTCGGTGTTTTGGGTCCGACCGCACACCCGGGGTTGCCTCTCAAGGTGTTTTTAGGAGTAGGACGGTGTCGCCGACTGTAGCTAAATGGTTCGTGCCGGATGCACGAGGAACAATGGACAGTGTTTACAGGTTCGGGCCGCTTGGAGATGCGTAACACCCTA
This sequence comes from Zea mays, assembly GCF_902167145.1. Lineage (NCBI taxonomy): Eukaryota > Viridiplantae > Streptophyta > Magnoliopsida > Poales > Poaceae > Zea > Zea mays. The sequence goes on along the minus strand of NC_050098.1, from coordinate 131,468,865 downwards.
CGTCCTGGTGAGAATGCTTTACGTGGTGGATTACAAGGGAGCTCTCTAACACTAGAGAGTAGAGAGTTGGGGTGGATGGCTGAGTAATGAGATCGATCTTTTTGAAGGGGTGCCCCCTAGGCCTTATATATTCGACCGTGAGGCAATACATGCGGATGTGATAACAATGCGCACCTAAGAGATAGTGAACTGATTGAGTCTATCTTCCTATAGTTCTGTCGACTTATCCTCGCCTGGTTCCGTTGTACGAGGCTCCAGCGCGGGAAAGTCGGGTCTCTGTTGCGGTTGCTTGCTCAACGTTGTTGGGCCATCCGGGCTCGCACCGATCCGGCCTTATGTCGATCTGCTTCACTGGTCGTTCTTCCCCAGGCCCATGAAGGGATGACCTTACGATTTATTGGGCCCTTGGGCCTTTCGTGAGGTCTTTTATCCTTCTAGTGGACCCAGGGGATATCTGTCCCCCACAAGCCCCCGATCTTTAGGTTGATTTTGAGATAATCGGCCCAAAGATCCTAGGTCCAGCTTGCAGTCTTCGTTTATGACAAGAAATGCTTTCTGGGCAGTTTGGTAAAAACGATTTCTTACTGTCTCCTTCTGCTTTGATCACTCGAAAATTGGTGCTCTGTCTCACACTCGTGCCTTGGAGATCAACATTTCGTATTGTAGGACCCTGAACTTCATTGGGTGCACCGGAGGTGCACCCAATGGGTGTAGCCCCCGAGCTTCGAGTGGATTTTTGAAAATAATCCACTCGAAGGTCTTTATCAGAAATCATTTTTATTTTCCGCTTGCACTTTGTTGGAGGTCAGCCTTGCCTTTAATCTTGCCATATGCTTTAGAAGTTAGCATTATCTTGACTTGAAATGACGATTCATGGGGTGCACCGCAATGGGTGTAGCCCCCGAGCTTCGAGTGGATTTTTGAAAATAATCCACTCGAAGGTCTTCATTTCGTGTCCTTTTGCTGAGAGTCATCCTTTCTTTTTCCGAATGCCTTAGAGGTCAGCATTATGTCATCGATATTATGCTTTAGAGGTCATCATGTATTTTGTCTTTGAGGCTGAGTTCGTGATCTGCCCATATCTTGCTAGGTGGTGCAATTTATTTGATCTGCGACTGATTGGACGTTCGATGGACGTCCCCTGGCTAGTCTTCATGTCGCTTCTGTCGGTCAGACTTTGTACTTCACCGGCTATATTTGGCTTTCCTTTGATCCTTACTGATATCTAATTTTTGTCTTGAGGTATTCATTGCATGCCCTGCACGGATGTGACAGTTTTGAAAAATATACTGATAATTCCTGGGCGTCCCCCCAATGGGTGTGGGCAAGGGACGGCTTGGTACGCTGAGTGTTTTAGCCGGCTGCTTCTGAGTAGTAATGTGATGTGATGGCGGGTGTAATCATATCGCCCACGCAGTTGACTGGAGTCCCAATGGGTGTTGCCTTGCGTGAAACGGCGTCAGCCGCCTGACGTATCTTCAGACAGGTTGAAGCGTATATTGAATATTTTGCGACTGTTCAGTGACCGTGGTAGGAGGTGAGCGGTTGCCTTCTTATTCTATAAATAGTGCCTTTGCCTCTCCGGTTTTTTCACATCTCTTGCTGTTCTCTGCTGCTTGCTTTCTTCTTCTCCCTTCATTTCCACCATGGGCAAGAGTAACAAACGCAAGCGCAAGCCGACTCCTCCATCGGAGGAATTCGGCGACTCGGAATACTCGGAGGAGGAGTTCTCCTCCGAGTCTGAGGGGTCTCCGGCTCCCTTCTCTCCCCCGGCGTCGTCTGACGATTCAGACGACTCCCAGGGGATTGCCGCGGAGGTCTGGACTTATATCCGGGCCGTCGAGCGCTCCGGGCTCGAGGGCTCGGATGAGTCGGAGTACTCCTCGGACGAGGAGGACTCTTCGGACTCGTCCGAGGAGGGCGATGGCGGCGATGGCGGAGACGACGACGACGATGGAGGCGACGGTGACGACGGCGACGATGGCGATAACGGTGGCAGCAGGGGCGGCAACGGCGGCAGCAAGGGTGGCAACGGCGGCAGCAGCAGGGGCAGCAACAAGGCCAGTGGCTAGATGCCACTGGTCTTTAGATGTTAGTATAGGTTAGAAGTAGTATAATGAAATAATGTAGTAGTAGTTAGTAGTGTAGAGTAGTAGAGTGTAGCGTAGTAGTAGTAGTAGTAGTAGTAGTAGTAGTAGTAGTAGTAGGGAAGTATCAACTCATAACGAGTTGATTTGTAAGTTCTGTAACTTCCCTTAATGAAGAATGATTTTGTCTCCTCCTGTGTTGATTATTTTGCTTCATAGTCAGTTGATGATTGTCGTGATATTTATTGTCCGTGATGTTCTCTATCTGTTATGCTTGTGTCGTAACTTGGAGTTCTCGAATCATTCCTCCGTTTGCCTTATCTGTGAAGTCGATTCCTTTGGAATAATAGCTGAGTAACTCGGGCATCATATCGTCGCTTTTAGGGGTGATGGCCGAGTTATTATTGTCAACATTTACGCTTCTGAAGTAGCGTCCAAATGATGACGAAGCCACATCAACGCTGGAATGACTGATGACCACGTCGGCGCTTTTAGAGGTAACAGCCGAGTGACTTATGACGACGTCGGCGTTTTAGAGATAACTGCCGAGTGACTGAAGACGACGTCGGCGTTTTAGAGATAACTGCCGAGTGACTGAAGACGACGTCGGTGTTTTAGAGATAACTGCCGAGTGAATGATGGTAACATCGGCGCTTTAGAAATAACAGCCGAGTTAGAACGGGCTGCGTCGGCCACTTTGAATGTAATAGTCGAGTGATGATGTGGCACACCGGTGCTTTAGAAGTAACCGTCGGGTGATGACATGGCGCGCCGGTGTTTTAGAAGTAACCGCCGGGTGTTGACTGGGCGCTTTTTGGAAACGGTATCCAACCCGGGAAGACCCCATATGTACTGCGCTTTCAGCCGCCTCTGCTTTCCGTGCCCTAGTTCTTGCTTTCCTGCCTCCAGATCTTCTCTGTCCTTTTGCAATTCGGCTCCTTCTCTGTTCGCCGGTGGAGTTGAGATGGCGCCCAAGCGAAAAGCCTCGAGTTCATCCGCTGCGGTGATTCCCCCTATCGATCCCAACAACCAGTTGTCTTTCGCATGTAACCATATGTCTGTTGTTTCTGAGCCTGACCTTCTCCATCTCGTGTCCATCAGGGTCCTTCCTCCGAAGGAGCTCTGTTCTTGGCGGATTTGCCACAGGGTCACTGTTCCAACAGAGGATACCCACGAATCCGTGATTTATGTTCCTTTTCTTCTCCGCGGTCTCGCTCTTCCTATTTCTCCCTTTTTCCGTGGTCTCCTTGATTTCTATCGCCTTAATTTGACCCATCTGAATCCCAATTCCATTCTGCAAATTTCCATTTACGTTCATTTATGTGAAGCTTTTCTTGGCGTCCTGCCACATTTTGGACTGTGGAAGTATTTGTATCACTGTCGCCCTGGGATGGCCGGGGGGCAGCATCAGCTGGTGGGGGTGCGAGTTTGGAGATGCGCCGTGGGAGGAAGACTGACTATCTTGAAATCCCACTCAAGGATAGTATCAAGGGATGGCGCTTGGAGTGGTTTATTGTTGAGAACCACGGAAATTCTCTCCCTCCACGGTCAGGGAGACAACCGGATGTTCGTACTCCGAGCTGGACCGAGTCTCCCACGGACCAGGAGGTGGCTGAGGCAGGGGCTTTGCTGGCTGAGGTTGGACTGCTGAAGGAGAGGGGTCTGACTGCAGAGGCTGTGGTTGCTGATTTTGTTTTCAAGAACATTCAGCCGTTGAAGGATAGGGCATACCCGGCCTACCTGTACCGAGGTCTAGCTGACTCAACCCGGGTCGCCAACAGAAGAATTCCTGCTGTAGACTTGGTGAACCGGCTTGAAATGATACTCAGAGGCAAGGTATCAAATGTTGGCGCCCCTGTCGCATACTCGGCCTGGAACTTGCCTCCTTCCAAGGCCTTTACTCATTTTGTGTCGAATCCTCCTGCTGCTGACGGCGGTTTGGGCCTTAGAGTGCGACCCTCTACCGAAGAAGTTTGTGCTTTGGTTGCCTCGCTTGGAGAAATTCCTGATGATGAACGGCAGGTCCACGTTGAGGTGCCTTTGGATCCTAGTGATGCAGAGATAAGTGCTATGCTTGATATGCTGGCTGAGGACTCTTCTGATGCTGCTCCTGCTGGGACATTGGTGGCGGCGCCTCTCCCGGAAGCTGGTACAACCTTGGATATTCAGAGGCCTGTCAGTGTTCGCCCGAAACGCCCTTGCCGAGCCAATCAACTTGATTTTCCTGCTGATGAGCAGAAAAAGAAAAAGAGACGTCTTCGGCGAGTATCTAGTTTGGATCGTGATGTTGGTCCTTTGGTTCCTGCTGCTGAAGAAGTGCCTGTGCCTGAATTTACTGACGCTGACCCCAATGGGTGTGATCCACCTGTCGCTGATCCCAATGGGTGTGCTCCATCTGTCGCTGATCCCAATGGGGGTGCTGTCTGTGTTGCTAATGAAAACGACGGGGAGGAAGAAGATGAGGTCCCTTTGACTCGGAAGAACAGTCGGCAATATGTTGCTAGTGGGGAAAGTAGTGGAGTTCCTTCTCCTGCCCTGTCTGCCCTCATTGGTCTACAAGAATTGTCTCTGGCGAACTTTGATCAGACTCTTGAAGATATGGTTCCAGAGGATCTGTTATCAGAGCCAGCGGATGGTGACACGATGGATGTTTGTGCTGATGTGTTCGACGCCGGGTTGGGGTCATCCCGGGCAGCGTCCCGCGCCTCATCGACCTTGGAGCGCGGTCTTGAGGGTCAGGAAACTGACGTGAATCGTCTTGCTCCCATGGAAGTAGCTGAGGGACCTTCAGCCTTAGAGGCGGCTACCGTAGAGAACTTGGGCCTCGAGGATGGTGTTGACACTTACCCAGCCCCCGAGGGTGTTGCCGGGGATGATTCGGCTCGGGTGGGAAGCGTAAGCCGCGGCCCAGCCCCCGAGGGTGTTGCCGGAGACGATCCGGGTCAAGTGGATAGCGCAAACTATGACCCAGCCCCCGAGGGTGTCCGAGCGGGGTCTCCCTCTTGTACTTCCATGGATGTTCACGCAGGATCTCCTCCACACTCTGGTTGCATGGTGGGTAGCCCAAGCTTTTGGTCAGGGAATTGCTTTAGAGGCTAGCGTTCCTGACGACCAAGTTTTGGGCTCTGCTGATGACACTGAATTGTTTCCTGCTGGTTCATTGCAAACTGCTCCGGATGGTGACCCTGCGCCAAGCCATCAATTGATTTCTCATGATTTTGGAATCCCCTCATTCTTCTCCAACCTCCAGGTACTATGATCTATTCTAGTCTGATTTTAGCACCTGACGAACTGCTGTCTTTGCACTCATCTGCTCTCAATATCAGACATTGGTGGACGAGATGGCTAGTCAGCTGAAGTTACAGGGTGCTTCTGTTCCAGAAAGAGCTTCGTCTCTGGCACGTTGGAATCCGGTGCTGCTTCAACAGCGTGTCTCTGACTTAGAGGCGACGAATGTTGGTTAGTGCTTTTTTGCTTCCCTTCGTCTACCTTATTAAACTGCTTCTCAATTTGACCCTTTTGCTTGATTGTTTCTCGCTAGATATGGCTCGGCAGTTTTCTGTTCTTGAAGAGAAACATTCTCAAAGTAGGCTGAACTAGTCCGGCGGTGCTCTGATTTTGAGGAAAAGTATTCCCAAAGCCAGACTGAGCTGGCCCAGGCCTCTGCTGCTCTGAATGACGCTAACATGCTGAACTCTACTCTTCGCGCTCAGCTTGATTCTGAAAAGGTGACTTATGAAACTGTGCCTTGTATTGCCGTGTTCTTATTGCTTGCTTGATGTTTGAAGAAGCTGATTCTTGTTTGCAGGAAGAAAAACGTGCCCTTGTTGCTTCTCGTGACAATCTTGACAGGCTATATCGTGACTCTAGCAACTCGTTGACCATCCTGGAGAGGAGTCATCGCTTCACCATGGAGGAGTTAGACAATCATCGCTGTAAGTTGCAGGAATCCACGGACGACGTGATCCGCCTCAGGCAGTTAATATCGGCTAAGGATGCTGCTATCAAGGAACTGCGTGCTTCCAAGAAATCCATCGCCCAGGAGCTAGAGACCGCTCAGTTGGCTGTCAAAGTTGCTGAAGAAACTTCCGTTACTCTGAGGGCCCAGCGCGACAGAGCCATGGATAAAGCCATTCGCGCGGGGCGGATCTTGATGAGGAGACCCGGAGTGGTTGTTCCCGACGATATAAGGGCTGATGTGAACGCTGCTCCTGATTCCTCAAGTCGCCCTTCTTCATCGGTTGCTCCTGAGAAGGATGTTGCAAAATAGAGAAACATTGTGTGCTTTGAGCTCGCGGTTATCATGCTCGGATATTTGTTAGAGAACACCAGCTCGACATTTGAATGCTACTGTTACTCTCCTATTGTTTTAGAATTCAGCAGTACGTAAATTTGCAGGAGTAAAATGCTGTGTGATGATTTTGAAACTTCTTCACGGGATATAGAGGTCACCCCTATATGAGTAATCGTAAGCATGTGAAATCGCCTTAAGTCGTTGCTGACTTAAATCGATTGCTTTTGTTAATAGGGCATAGTAGTAGTCCCAAGTTAAGTAAGCGCGAGCATGTTGCACCATCTTAAGTCGTTGCCGACTTAAGTCGATTGCTCCGTTAGCAGGGCATAGTGGTCACCCTGAGTTAAGTAAGCGTGAGCATGTCGCACCGTCTTAAGTCGTTGCCGACTTAAGCCGATTGCTCCATTAGCAGGGCATAGTGGTCACCCCGAGTTAAATAAGCGCGAGCATGTTGCACCGTCTTAAGTCATTGCCGACTTAAGCCGATTGCTCCGTTAGAAGGGCATAGTGGTCACCCTGAGTTAAGTAAGCGCGAGCATGTTGCACCGTCTTAAGTCGTTGCCGACTTAAGCCGATTGCTCCATTAGCAGGGCATAGTGGTCACCCCGAGTTAAGTAAGCGCGAGCATGTTGCACCGTCTTAAGTCGTTGCCGACTTAAGCCGATTGCTCCGTTAGCAGGGCATAGGGGTCACCCCGAGTTAAATAAGCGCGAGCATGTTGCACCGTCTTAAGTCGCTGCCGACTTAAGCCGATTGCTCCGTTAGCAGGGCATAGTGGTCACCCCGAGTTAAATAAGAATGCAGGTCAATCATGAACAAACTGAGTATTCTTGAAGCCTTTTTTATTGATGACATATTCCCATTTTACAGAGTACATTGTCGTCCCGATAGCTTTTGAAATACAGCTAGGGATAAAACTTCCTGAGGTGTTCTATATTCCAGGAGTTCCCAATTTTTGTGCCGTCCATTTGAGTGAGACGATATGATCCCAGCCGAGTGACTTCTGCTACTATGAATGGTCCTTCCCATAAGGGTGACAACTTGTGCTGTCCCTCCCCCGTTAGAATTCGGCAGAGGACGAGATCTCCCACTGAAAAGGATCGTCGTCGCACGGTCTTGTCGTGATAGCGTCTTAGAGTCTGCTGGTATCGTGCTGATTGAATTATTGTGTTCAACCGTTCTTCTTCGAGTACATCAATATCCTCCAGCCTAGTAGCTTCGGCTTCTGCTATGCTTTCAAAGACCAACCTTGGCGCCCAAACTTGAGATCAGCGGGTAATACTGCTTCTGACCCATAGACCATGAAGAAAGGAGTGTTTCCATGCAGAGCTCGGCTAGGTTGAGTTCTTATGCTCCAAACGACGTAGGGCAATTCCCTTATCCATTTTCCTGCGAACTTTTCATTTTTATCGAAGACCTTTTTCCTGAGTGCCTCCAATATCATCCCGTTAGCTCGTTCAACCTGCCCGTTGGCTTTTGGGTGTGCTACCGAAGCATACTTGATATGAATGCTCTTTTGCTCGCAGAAATCGAAGAACTCTGAACTTGTGAAGTTGGATCCTAGGTCAGTTATGATACTGTTCGGTATTCCAAATCTGAATATTATGTCTTGTATGAATTCCACGGCCTTGGCTGAGGTTAAAGAAGCAATGGTTTGAATTCTATCCATTTAGTGAATTTGTCGATTGCTACCAGTTCATGAGTGTATCCTCCTTGAGCTTTCTTGAAAGGTCCAATCATATCCAGTCCCCAGCATGCGAATGGCCAAGTTACTGGTATGGTCTGCAGTTGTTGTGCTGGTAGATGTTGTTGCTTTGACAAGTACTGGCAAGCTTCGCACCTCTGAACTAACTCGGTTGCATCGCTTTTCGCTGTTGGCCAATAGAATCCCGACCTGAAGATCTTCCCGACTAGTGTCTTGGATGCTGCGTGTATTCCACATTGCCCAGCATGGACCTCATCTAGAAGTTGCTTCCCCGTAGATGAGAGAATGCATTTCATGAGGACACCCGATGCGCCTCTTCTGTATAGTGTCTCCCCAATGAGTGTGTAGTGAGCTGACTGTCTAGCGATGCGCTCGGCTGCATTTTTGTCATCTGGTTCCTCTTCATTCTTTATATATCTGATGATCGGCCTTCTCCAGTCATCAAAATCCGACTCTGGTTGATTCACGATATTACATTCTTCTGCCTGATCCATTGAGATGCTTGGATGTGGTATTTCTTGTACAAAGACTCCAGGTGGGACCTGAGTTCGACTGGATCCTAGCTTGGACAATACATCGGCTGCCGTGTTTCGATCTCTTTCTACATGATGAAATTCCATACCTTCGAATTTATCTTCTAGTTTCCGGACGGCGGTGCAGTACTTTCCCATTGAATCGCTCGAACAGTCCCATTCTTTGTTTATCTGGCTTATGACTACCAAAGAATCTCCGTATACCATCAGTCTCTTGATGCCTAGTGATATAGCAATGTTCAGTCCATGAATCAGAGCTTCATATTCGGCTGCGTTGTTGGAGGCTGGAAATAGCAACTGGAGGGCATATTTGAGGTGCTCGCCTCTAGGTGCGGTAAAGAGAATTCCCGCGCCTGCTCCCTGCAGTTTCAACGAGCCATCAAAATACATTCGCCATACTTCTGCGGTTTCTGGGTTATCTGGTACTTGTTGTTCAGTCCATTCTGATACGAAGTCAACCAACGCTTGAGTTTTGATGGCAGTGCGAGGTCGAAATTCGATGTCATGAGATCTCAGTTCACAGGCCCACTTGGCTATTCGGCCAATGGCTTCCTTGTTGTGAAGAATATCCCCTATCGGAAAACCAGTGACTACTATGACTTTGTGGTCGTCAAAGTAGTGACGTAGCTTGCGGGTAGTTAGAAGTACTGCATATAATAGCTTCTGAACTTGACGATACTTTTTCTTTGAGGGACCCAGAACTTCACTGATGAAATAAACATGATGTTGCACTGGGTAGGCATGTCCTCCTTCTGCTCGCTCGACTACCAACGCGGTGCTTACCACGTGAGTCCTGCAAGAGATATACAACAACAAATCTTCAGCTGGTTGAGTTGACGTGGCTCGCCGTGGCGGTTTCAGCACTGGTGGTGTCGTCAAGAATTTTTTCAGTGCATCTAGGGCTTCCTGTGCTTCTGAAGTCCACTAAAACTTATCCACTTTCTTGAGTAGCTTGTAAAATGGTAAACCTTTTTCTCCTAGCCTGGATATGAATCTGCTCAGGGCTGCCATACATCCGGTAAGTCTCTGAACTTTCTTTTGTGATCGTGGTGCCTCCATTTTCATGATAGCTTCAATCTTATCCGAATTAGCTTCAATTCCCCGGTGGCTGACAATAAATCCGAGTAGCTTTCCTGCTGGTACCCCAAAGACACATTTTTCGGGATTAAGCTTCCATCGATATCGTCGTAGACTGTTGAAAACCAGCTGTAAGTCTTCGATGAAGTTTTCCGAGTTCTCCGTTTTGATTACCACATCATCTACATAGGCTTCCACACGCTTGCCCCAGTGATCGGCTAAGCATGTTTGAATGGCTCTCTGATAAGTCGCTCCAGCGTTTTTGAGGCCGAACGACATGGAGGTATAGCAGAAAGCACCGAACGGAGTGATGAACACTGTTTTTCCTCGTCTTCTTTTGCCAAGCTAATCTGATGATATCTGGAGTAGCAATCCAGGAAAGACAACACAGAACATCCAGCGGTGGAATCTACCACCTGATCTATCCTAGGAAGCCCGAAGGGATCCTTTGGACAGTGTTTGTTGAGATCCGTATAGTCGATGCACATGCGCCAATCCACTTTATTCTTTTTGAGTACAAGAACAGGGTTGGCTAACCACTCGGGATGTAACACCTCTCTAATAAACCCAGCCGCGACCAAGCGACCCAGCTCAACGCGAATGGCCTCTCTCTTGTCGGGCGTGAAGCGACGTAGTTTTTGCCGAATCGGCCTCGCTTGGGGATAGACCTTCAGTTTGTGCTCGGCCAGTTCTCTCGGGACTCCCAGCATATCCGCAGGTTGCCATACGAATACATCTCGGTTATCTTGCAGAAACTAGACGAGCGCACCTTCCTATTTATCGTCCAGGCTGGAGCTGATTATGGCAGTCTTGCGCTCATCAGCGAACCCAAGGTTGATCCTTTTAGTTTCTTCAGTTTGCCGCATAGAGGTCGTGGCTTGAGCTTCATTTGCAGGTGCTGCAAGGTCTTCCTCAGGCTTAGAGTTTGCCTGCGTTGAAGAAGTCACCGACGGTTTGGTGGTGAGGGCCGCCTGGATGGCCACTCGGAAACATTCTGCGGCGCCTTGGAAGTCAGCGCGCACAGTTATGATTCCTTGCGGTCCTGGCATCTTCAATATCATGTACGTGTAATGCGGAATGGCCATGAATTTTGCCAATCCCGGCCTCCCGATGATGGCGTTGTACCTGCAGTCGAAGTTCGCCACTTTGAACCTCAGGAACTCGGTTCTGTAGTTCTCTGGAGTTCCGAAGGTGACGGGCATGTAGATGTGGCCCAGCGGGTATTCCCCTTCAGTCGGCACGATGCCGAAGAAAGGAGTGTCTGACTCGTGGAGCTCTTTGAGGTGAACTCCCAAGCCTTGGAGTGTCCGGGGGAAGGTGACGTTGATGCTGCCCCCCCCGTCCACTAATACCTTCTTCACCCTGCTCTCTCGGATCACCGGATCGACGAGGAGCGGATATTTGCCTGGGTGGTCAAAGTTGAGCCATTGATCTGCCCGAGTGAAGGTGATCGGGTGCTCCGACCATCGGTACGGAGCGGGAGGACCGGTGGTCGCCACCAATATCTAGCGATCGTTGAGCTTTTGTTGTCTTCTGTTCTCCTGCGATCCGTGTCCGCCAAAGATGACATTGACCTCCCCGTCAACGCGCGGGAAGGCTCCACCTCCTCCCTCCTCCCGCTGCTAGGGTTGTCGCGGTTCTCCTGGTTCTCCTCGCGACGGAGGAGGAGGTAGAGGTTGGAAGGGCCGGCCGTGTCCGACGGAGTGCTTGAAGTCCCTGCAGTTCCGAAGGGTGTGGCGCATGTCCTTGTGGTACGGGCACTGGGCATCGAGGATGTCGTCCAGCGTGCGTTCGCCTCCGCGAGGTCCTCCCCGGGCGCGAGAGGCAGGTGGTTCGGCGGCGTGCACTTCTTCGCGAGGCCTCTTCTCCCAGCGTTTGTTGGGTTGCTGGTTCGCGTCGCGTCGTGGTGCTGCCGGTGCGGGCTTCGCTCCCCCGATGAGGTCCTGAGCTCGCTCGTCGGCGGTGATGTAGAGGTCGGCTTCCCGGAACAGCTGCTCGGAGGTAGTCGGCGCCTTCTGCAATATGGCTCGGACGAAGGCCGAGTCATTGGATCCTCTGTAGAAGTCCTCGATCACGGCCGCCTCCGTGACCTCGGGGATACGATTTCTCATGGTCTGGAACCTTTTGAGGTACGACCGGAGAGTTTCGTCCCCCCGGCTCTTGATGGATTTGAGGTCCCATGGTTGAGCTGGTTTGTCGGAGAGGGACTGAAAGTTGGCGGTGAAGCGTCGACTGAAGTCGCTCCAGTCGTCGATGCAGTGTCGGGGTAGATGTCGCAGCCATTGTAGCGCGTCTTGCCCGAGGACAATGGGTAAGTATGCGGTCATCACGTCCTCGGACGCCCCGGCAGCTCGAGCAGTGGTGGTGTAGACGGCCAGCCAGCCTCCTGGATCCTGCTTAGGTTCATATTTGTCGACATTGGATACCTTGAAGTTAGGGGGCCATTGAATGGCCCTAAGGCATGGAGTAAGGGCAGACACTCCACACGTGTCTTCTTGTCGTCGGGGATGATGTCTGTCCCGGGGAGGGGAGTAGTTGTTGTGGTTCCTCGACAGTCCCCGGGTTGTACCGCCAGTCGAGGCCGTTGCCGACTCAGTTCTGGTGGTCTGACTCCGAGCTGGGATGCCATGATCCCTGTCGTACTCCTCCCGGCGGCGGATCTTGTTCTCATCTCGTCATTCACGCGAAGCATTGATGGAGCTTCGCGCGTCCCGGCGGCTATTGATGGCGTGTCGTAGGTCGTTCGGCGGGTGAGCGAGAGGTAGAAGATGGTTGGCTGCCTGGGTGAACAATCGTCGATAGCCCTCGGCACCGGGAGTCCGAGGGAGTCCATCAGCTATCCGAGCTAGTACCCCTCCGACTTCACTCGGCGTGTTCATGGCACGGGCGAAGTCGGGATTCAGGTTGCGCCCGAAGAGTGGATTTTCCCGACGTTGCCTTGCCTCCTGCTCGACTTGTTCCTGAGCTCGTTGGCGATCACGCCGTCGGGAGTTCCTTCGTTCTCTGAAGACGCGTTCCTCCAGAGTTTCTCATATCTCTGAGACCTCGTCTCGCGAGACAGGCTGCTCCGGATCCCGCTCTCCGGCCTCGTGATGTCGCCGGATATTTCGGCGCCGGTTCCTCCGTCGACGGGATTCCCGCTGAGGTGGTTCTTCTCCGGGCGCGGTCGGCTCGTCGTCGGAGACGGGGGGCGACTCCACTCTCCTGATGAAAAGAACGTCGGGGTAGAATGGTGCGGCTGTCATGGCGATCTTCTTTCCGTTCTCCTTTGAGGGCGGAGGCACGGAAAGAACAACTTGCTTCCTCCCGGTTTTGTTTGTTTATTTCTTCCTTGCGATTTGTGTACATTCTTTCGTCGGGGAAGTAGACAGTGGAGTTCTCCGGGTCAGCGGGCCCTCGGCCCCTGGCTTGCTGAAGGCGATCTTTGTTCGGAGCGCTGGAGGTTGCGCTTTTTCCTTCCTTACTCCGATATTCTCGGAGTTTGTTGGAGGAGACTTCTTCTTTGGCGGATCTGCGATGCGGTGTAGAGTTCCCTCTTCATCTGCTACGGATGAGATAGTTCCAAAGCAGAATACAGATCCGGGACAGAGGGTGATCTTGCGGTGGAAGGTGACGGCCATTGAGCTAGCTTAGATCGGCGACACACCCCCTACCTGGCGCGCCAGCTGTCGGTGTTTTGGGTCCGACCGCACACCCGGGGTTGCCCCTCAAGGTGTTTTTAGGAGTAGGATGGTGTCGCCGACTGTAGCTAAATGGTTCGTGCCGGATGCACGAGGAACAATGGACAGTGTTTACAGGTTCGGGCCGCTTGGAGATGCGTAACACCCTACGTCCTGGTGAGAATGCTTTACGTGGTGGATTACAAGGGAGCTCTCTAACACTAGAGAGTAGAGAGTTGGGGTGGATGGCTGAGTAATGAGATCGATCTTTTTGAAGGGGTGCCCCTAGGCCTTATATATTCGACCGTGAGGCAATACATGCGGATGTGATAATAATGCGCACCTAAGAGATAGTGAACTGATTGAGTCTATCTTCCTATAGTTCTGCCGACTTATCCTCGCCTGGTTCCGTTGTACGGGGCTCTAGCGCGGGAAAGTCGGGTCTCTGTTGCGGTTGCTTGCTCAACATTGTTGGGCCATCCGGGCTCGCACCGATCCGGCCTTATGTCGATCTGCTTCACTGGTCGTTCTTCCCCAGGCCAATGAAGGGATGACCTTACGATTTATTGGGCCCTTGGGCCTTTCGTGAGGTCTTTTATCCTTCTAGTGGACCCGGGGGATATCTGTCCCCCACAGTATCCAAACTAGGTCTCACGACGCATTCGGTTCCCTCTCAATCCATATGGATTGGAGGGGTTTGAGTGAGATTAATTCCATATCAAATCAAAATCCTTCATAATTTTTTCTAATCCTTTCCAATTCATGAGGTATAAGAATAACCGAACAAGATCTCACGTGGTGGCAGGATGGCATGGAGGCGTGGACCGATCTGGTTCCATTCCCTTGACGGCAACCATTTCCAATACGACTTTATTTGAATACTTTAGTATCCACCTCGATCTATATATTGAGGTGAATTGAGGTGTAAGTTAGTTTAACTTACATCATAATCCATCTTAATTTTTGCTACTATTAAGACTCTATTTGTTTACCTCGTCTATATTATATCTATTATACTACTCTATTAAATACTATTCTATTAAAAGAGTAAGAAAGGCGTCCTCACATTCGTGCCCCCCGTCGGCCCGCCCCCGCCTCTATCTTCCGTCGTGCCCTTCCCCGCCTGAAGCTCCATCATCCCGCGATTCCAACGATAACAAGGCATCGAGATTGCAGCAGTCCAGAGATGCACACCCCTTCCAACCACAGTGCCCCCTTCCATCCACCGGACAACTTCCTGACAAGGTTGTAGCGCTCCCATTCGTGGCCCTGCCTCGGCGCCCCCAGTCTCTCCCGACCGTCGTCCCCGCCCTGCGAGACCCTCGCCCTTGCCTCCCCACACCACTGAAACTGCCTCGCCTCTGCCCCTCGGTACCGTCGTCAGCATCTTTGATGGCCACGATGGCCCCGACGCCCCCACCCCAACAAACTGAGCCCTCTTCCGCTCACGTGACCGGCACCCCCTCAACCCTCGACTCTCCTCCCCACCGTGACCCCCTTCCCCAGCCCCAGTGACCAGCGCCGCCCTTCCTAGGCACGGCCATGGCGACCATCGCACCCTAGTCCGCCCTGCGCCATGGCAAGCACACCCCTTCTACTCCTCTTGCCCCAACCCTTGTGCAGCCCAGCGCGTTGGCCTATAACCCGTAGCATGGCATGGTTAGCCGGCTGGTGGCCCTGCCCCGCAAGCCCCTGCTAGGCGCGACCAGTAGCCCCCGTGGTCTAGCCCCTGCCTAGGCGCACGTGAAACCCCTGTCCTTGCAACCTGTCCTCGGCGCCGCCCCACTCGCCCGAGATCTGTCGCGACAACCGGAGTTGGACGTACACTAGGACTTTGAAGTGCGGCTAGGGTTTGTATGTCCTCACATTCACGTGTTCCTATGTCAAATTCATATTTTATTATTGTAATCGCTCTCTAGAAGGCTACTTGGCGATTGGTGGAAAGAGATGTGATGACAGAGGTCATGGTCGAAGAGCAGGAGAGGCCCTAGAAGAAAGGCGACATCTTCTCGTTCTTCGGTAGGTGATGAGTCTAGAGTTTAGTCGTGGAGTTTATTTAGGATGCAGATGGCGTACAGGCTCGCAATCTGGATTTATGAATGCTTTGCTCTGTTCTAGGTTAGGCCGCAATTCATATTCTGTCGTGATGGTGTAGAAGAGATATACAACTCAGGATTGATGCTTCTAATACTAGATCTATTATAATACGTGTTTTCTCTGGTTTTATAAATGTGTAGAAAACACTTCTCTGTAGCCATCTACAGATCAAAGGATTCTGAGTGTGATACAGTTGGCATAATTTTCATGACTATAGTCTATTCTTATAATGGGATTATCTGATCTCTCAAATTTTGACCCATTAGCGTGTAATAATATTCCCGTTAATGTGATTTGGACAAGAAAGCTTAAGAATAGCCTAAAACATTCTCTCCATGTAACAACCATTTTATTAAAGTGGCGTGTTCTCTCCATGTAACAAACATTGTAATATAAACTTAAGAACTTTCAAGCCTGTGCTTATATTATTTTTATTTTCTTCACAGTGAGAAATCTTACCTGAACAAATATACCATTAAGGAGTAGCCTCTACTAAATCATAATCATTATATTTTAGCCAAAATCTATAAATAGATTTCCTACATTAGACTTATAACTACAACTTCTACTTTCTCCAACTTTTAGTTTGTAAAGCAGTTTTTACAATGAGTCCAATTTAATAGCACTAATAATAATATAGGTTGGTTGATGTGCTTTTTTTGCATTCCATTTTCTGCATCTTTTAGTTTACAGAGCAGCTTTTACAATGATTACAGTTTAATGTCAATAATACTACAATGAATTCCCTATTGCACTTCTTGTGTAAATTACGTTGTCTTAACTATTGATTTGCTAAAATGTTTCTTATAGTTTTGTCATAAACAAATAAAACTCTTTACGTTTTATCTATCACACCGTCACCTTAGTAGCAGTTTAACTACACTGATGATAGTTGTGCATTACCCAAAATTGACATTGAATATAATTCTCCATGAAACTAAGAGTCGCACAACAACATAGGTACCGTTGCTGATATGGCAAGTATGAGTAATGATGAATTGGTGGCCATTGATGTAGCTAATGTGTAAGTGGGTTTTTGATGCGCTGATACATCTTAAAGACCAAACTTGAGTACTTCTTTTTGTTGTACTTGAGCTGATCATTTTTTATGCAGCATGGAATAAATGAGGTTGATGTGGAGCTAAAAAAGGAGGCTGAGTTTTTTGGGTGAGGTGGTTATCATTGGCTTGTTATGTGAACATTATTGTGATGTGGTTTCATGTTATCCAGGTGAGGTGGGATGACACTATAGATCTATTTTTGAGTAAGTTAAATTTCAGAATCTACATATAAAAACTATTGAAATTCTGACACATATTTCATCATTAGGTGCCAGTTTAACAACTTTTTGCACCACCACGTCGAGAATATCATTGGGTCATGTTTGGAGAGTAAGGATGATCAACTGATGAGCCATGTCCTTGACTGTGGTAGTTAAATCAACGAGAATATCATTAGGTGCCAGTTTAACAACTTGTTACAAGAATTTTGGAAGCAGAGAAGAACTATGCTCTATCGTCAGACTTAACTAAGGTAGTTAAATCAAATTGTCTTACTACGTCTATTGTTTCATTGCAGTTTACCTTAATCTTTTTTACATTTGTTTGTTCATTTATATTTTCTTGCAGCATACATTGTCTTAAGAGGTAATGTGTGGACGCCTCCCTTCTCCCTTAATACGAATATAGATGTGACAGAACCTCCCAAGTCATTAGGCCCACCTACAGTTGCCCTTGTCCAACGGACTTCAGACCACCCTGCAGGTGCACCTGATCACTTGGCAAGTTCGGTATCTGAATTCCTTACCTTTCCGAAGAGTGTTTCACCCGTCACGCAGACATTACAATACATCGAAGATATAGAAATGCGGAAGCAGTTACAATAACTTACTTTTATTGAAAAGTAAGACAAAGTTATATAGTTACAGACCAGAACAAAATATATGAGTGATGAGTATTATTATTACAAAACATGGGAGGCAAAAACCCCTCCCAAATAAACAGTAAAAGTTTTCTTAACGGAGGACCTTCCCTCTCGCAGCTTTAGTCTTGGTTCTCTTCTTTTGGTACCACCTTTGAACAGAAGCAACAAAAGTTTGCTGCTTCTTCACCTAAAACAACATGGGACAAAGCCCTGAGTACGAAGTGTACTTTCGCAAGACTTACCCGACAAAGTAAAAGACTCTCAAGGATATGCTGGCTTTAAGGGAGTCAAGGTAAGGCTTATCAATAATCAATGACTCTGTTTGCAGAAATGTTTACTAATAGTGGATCCTTAAAAATCTAGTTTTATTTGTCATGTTAAGTAAAATTACCTATAGCTAGGGTTCTTTCTACCCTAATTCATTCACTTGACCTATACTAGCCAATTTCTTAACAACCCTTCATCTTTACTGGATTGCTATGTGTAAGTTAGTGACCAAGTCTTCATGTCCGCGAAGTTACGGCGATCCGAATCGATTATACTCAGCTGAGGATCTCCAATCACACGACATATGTAGCACTTAACCCTTGCATATGTCAACTCGCCACCGGGGTTCTTAAGACCAGATCAGGTTCACGCCAACCCAGAGCATAGATACACCACCATCCAGCCTTTTGCCATGGAGGGTACACGCTACTCTCGCCATCTCTTCACTCCCATTGCGTGTTATCTTATTCTGGTATTAGTCTGCCCGAGGCAAAGCTTACCCATGACGAGGCATGTGACCAGTTAAAGGGTCCTCGGTCAGCAGGCCTACATCGAGACGGTCCTTAATCGACTCAGACGGAGACACTACACCAAGACTCTCTTCTCGTGCAAGTCACCCGCTGAAGCGCCCCAATCCTCTGGGACTCAAATGTGATACAATTACTAGTCCCAGGAGGCTAGTAAACACATTTATACATCAGATGATTACAGATCTGCTTAAACGACAAACCTATAAAGGTGGCGAACAACTTTAAGAGTTGGTCCACAACTCGGGACATATCATCAGTGGGGCTGAAGCAGCCCGATATACGCAGTGAAGCAAATCAGCGGTCCAACAGCCACAGTCAAGGTTGGGAACAGGCATAACTCTTACCCGATCTCCTTTTTCTGAAAAAAATAAACAAGCAAGGGTGAGTACAAACGTACTCAGCAGCCCACCTTCATCCACGGAATGGGGAAATCAGATATAATGCATGGAATATGTGGAGCTCAGGATATTTTGCAGAAACAGCAATATTTTATGCAGGGTTGTTTTGAAAAACATTTTGTATTTTTGCAAAGCGCATCCTCTCCAAAAGGAGCAGGAAGTTTTTCAGTATTATAACAAAATCCCCTGGACTAAACCATCTAGGTATCTCAGCAGTTTCCCACTGGTTTTCATTTCCAAAAACAGCTACTAGACTTCCCGTCCACCATAGCTCACGGCTCAACCGCCAAACCTTTTTAAAAACCACTTTTCTCAAATGCACCTTTTTTTGAAAAACAAAACATTAATTGCCATACCATACCAGACTCGTCCATTCCTGTGGACACGGACTATTCGAATAGGTTTTCAAACTCTGCGCAGAGGTGTACACTTTACCCACTAGTCCGTCTCTGCGATCTCATGATCAGTGAGATCCGAATCCGAATCTCTTTCTTTCCCCACACGTCCTAACCTTAACGGTTATACCGGAAGGAGTCAGGCCACCACCATGTCCAAACCGGACAAAACTTTCCCCCTCCTTATCCTCCCGGTGCTCCCCAGCCTTCATAACCCTGGGGTTGGACAGTACGAGTTCAGATTGAGTTACTGCCCACACAGTCTCGAGTGGTTGTACTTATCATGAGTACAGGTAGTGAAAGATGACAAACTGGTCCTTATACGAGGGGACAATCCTTCTGCTCACGCCTAAACCAGCTGAGCCAACACCTTAGGCCCTCCCCTAAACCAGGGAGTCCCTGATTATCCCACTCACAAGGTGATAAGGGTGAAAACCCTTAATCATACACATTTTGAAAAGCATTTTCTTTTGTAAACTCACACCTTTCCTCAAATCATTTGTAACAAATATATCAGAGATTGATTGCGGCAAGCGGCTGGGTGGCCATAATAACTTGTCTCAAAATCATATCATGCATAAAATAACAGGCTGAGGGTTGTGGTTGAAAAATCATAGGTAATTTATGCATCAAAGGGATCCAGTGAGCTTGCCGTGCTTATTCGGCGAAGGGGGAAGGAGAGCTCGCGGAACTGGCTTCTAGCTCCACCGCCTGGCGTAGACTTGCAGATCTGGCCTCCACGAGACGACACGAACGCTCCGATAATAGGAGGGTGGACTGGAGGCGAAGCGACACTATGCGTGTAGCCGGCAGAGCGGAGTAACTGAGTGGGTGGGGTGTTTTCCTTGGCTGAGGGTGTTGAGTGTGTGTGTGGAGAGGGAGAGGGTAGCTGGGTGTATTTATAGCTTGGTGTATGTGGTGTAGCACAGTGAAGTTCGCTGTTGGTGAGAATAGTGACGAATGAATCGTCTGACTTAGTATGAACATGAGAGTTATAGGCAGAATATGAGACGAGAGTATTTTGGGAATTTTCTGGAATATGAACCATGCTTAAGGGATGACATGGTTGGATAGGGAATAGTTTGATAAGAATTTAGAAACGAGAATTATTGGAATCTGAGTTTGGAAGCCTGGTTCGAAGGAATCTCAAGTTAAGCGTGCTCAACTTGGAGAAACCT
Organism: Zea mays; assembly: GCF_902167145.1. Lineage (NCBI taxonomy): Eukaryota > Viridiplantae > Streptophyta > Magnoliopsida > Poales > Poaceae > Zea > Zea mays. The sequence goes on along the minus strand of NC_050098.1, from coordinate 131,448,722 downwards.
AGGATGGGTGACCAGATGGGAAGTTCCCACTGGAAGGAAAATCACAGTCACCGGAGTTTGTATAACTGGAATATGGGTCTGGCTGGTATTAGGTGGACTGGACAACATGATGGATGAGTAGTTGAAATTTGGGGTGATCGGATGATCGATGAATAGTAACGGTGAATAGTAACGGTAAATAGTAACAGTAAAATAGTGATGATAAATAGTAACGGTAAATAGTGACGGTAAATAGTGACGGTAAAATAGTGCCGGTAAATAGTAACGGTAAATAGTAACGGTAAATAGTAACGGTAAAAAGTAACGGTAAATAGTAACGGTAAAAAGTAACGGTGAATAGTAACGGTAAAAAGTAACGGTAAATAGTAACGGTAAATAGTAACGATAAAAGTAACGGTAAATAGTGATGGTGAATAGTTCGTATGAACGATGGATAGGAACTATGAACGAACGATGAACGATCGAATGATCGAACGAACGAACGATCGGAATTTTGGCAGCATAACGGCAGGAAAAAGATTATTTGGACGAACGAACGGACGAATGATCGAACGATCGGACGAACGGACGAACGAACCATGAACGATCGGACGAACGATCAAACGATCGGACGAACGAACGATCGGAATTTCGGCAGTGAAAGGGAAATAGGCTTTGAACCTTTTCCTAAATGATTTTGGTGGTTGAATGTCCAACACAAATAATTGAACTAACTAGTTTGCTCTAGATTGCATGTTCTACAGGTGTCAAAGATTCAACAAAAATCAATAGAAAGAACAAGACAGGGTTCAAAACAAAGGAGCAAAAAGAAACCGAAGTGCTCTCTGGTCTGGCACACCAGACTGTCCGGTGTGGCACCGGACAGTGTCCGGTGCACCAGGGAGGATTGCCTTCGAACTCTTCACCTTCGGGTTTCTCAGGCGCAGCCCACTATAATTCACCGGACTGTCCGGTGCACCACCGGACAGTGTCCGGTGCTCCAGAGAGAAGCGGCTTCAAACTAGCCAGCTTCGGGAAAACGGAAGGCCGCTCCGCTAAAATTCACCGGACTGTCCGGTGTACACAGGACTGTCCGGTGTACACCGGACTGTCCGGTGCGCCAGCGGAGCAACGGCTACCTCGCGCCAACGGTCGACTCTGACAGTGAACAGTGCGCAACAGTACACGCGGCAGAAGTCAGAGCAGAGAATCAGAGGGACACCGGACTGTCCGGTGTGCACCGGACTGTCCGGTGCCACATGAGGACAAAGCCTCCAACGGTCGACCAGCTCCAACCCCAACGGATAGGATGACGTGGCTGGCGCACCGGACACTGTCCGGTGTGCACCAGACACTGTCCGGTGTGCACCAGACTGTCTGGTGCGCCCATCGCCAGCAAGCTTCCCCAACGGCCATATTTTATTTGGTGGCTATAAATACCACCCCAACCAGCCACTTTGAGAAGTGGGAGTCCAAGCAACATTCCAAGTCATCTAGTTGACATACTTAAGCCCTCCCAACCACATATATTCATTGATACATCCTATACACAAGATCTAGACCACTACAACCAACACAAGTGCCACAAAAGAGAGAGCAAGCAATAGAGAGCTACTCATTTGAGTTTAGCACTAGTGTCTTGTGAGATTCATTGAGAGATAGTGTGTGCTACATCTTTGTGATCATTTGCGCGTGGAGTTTTGACTCCTATTGAACTTCCTCCAAAGTTTTGGAGGCTTGTAAAAGCTAGCAAGAAACACCAAAGAGTGTGGTGGTCCTTGCGGGATCGAGAGTGATCCTTGAGAAGAAGAAGAGCTCGCCGATCCTTGAGTGATCGGTGGAGAGAGGGAAAGGGTTGAAAAAGACCCGTCCTTAAGTGGACTCCTCAACGGGGACTAGGCCTTCGAGGGCCGAACCTCGGTAAAACAAATCACCCGTGTCATTTGTGTTCATTGCTTATGATTTGTTTGTTTTCCCTTATCTAAGTTTTCTTGCTCTATTCTTTGTCAATATCATTTGGTGTTGCTTCAAGTGAAATTCTCATTTAGTGAAGCAACACTTTGCAAGAAAGAAACTTGACTTATTGCTCTTCTCATCTAAGCCTTCTTGCTTTACTATCCATATATCTAGTAGTTGTATTGATTATCAATTCCGCATTATTTCAAAGCAACTTTCTTTACAAGCAAAGGACTTAGTTTTTATACTTCGATAATTGTATATCTTGTTCTAACCACTAATCAAAGGATCTAATTGGGGGATAAAGTTTTAATATTCAGGTTTCGCCTATCCACCCCCCTCTAGGCGACTTTCAATTGGTATCAGAGCTAGGCACTTCATCTTGAGTCTAACAACTCGAAGTGATGGCTCGTAGAAGATCCCAAAAGAACAAGAAGACTCCTCCAACGAACGCAACTCAAAAGGAGGTAACTCTTGAGATATTATTTGATGATTGTTCTAATTATGATTCATGGTCTACTAGTGTGATAAATGCTTTTAAAACCGTAGATCCACGATTAGAACAAATTATAGACAAGAGTATTTTTCCCTCTAGTTTTAATGGAAAAATTAATTCCGAGGAGGATGAAAGATGTTATCGCTTAAACTATCTAGCTTTTGACATCTTAACTAATTCTCTTAGCAATAAAGATTATCGTGCCTTCATATCAAACTATGATGAATCCATTCATGATGCGCATGATATTTGGACTAGAATTAAAACTAAATTTGATGAGTCCAAAAATAATAGTTCATTTGATGCTTCTACTTCCTTTGTTATTTGTGAAACTAACCCTTTGAAGGAAGAAGAAGAAAATGAACGATGGAGACCAAACGATGAATCCACCTCTCCAAAAGGTTTGTCTTCCCATTTCAATTCCCACATATGTTGTGTGGCTAATGAAAATGATAGGAAATGCACAAATGAGGTTGAGGAGGAAGAAAGAAGCCTCTTGCAACTCTACGCTCGCCTAAGCCAAGAAGATAAGGCGGTCATGCTCAAACTTCTAGAAAGAGCTAGAGAGCAAAGCGAAGCTCATCAAAGGCTAGAAGATGTCCTCTCCATAAAAATGCTATGCCTTGACGAGTTGACTAAAGAACATGAGGAGCTAAAGTGCTCTCATGTTGATTTGGTCCAAAGGTATGAGACTATTTCAATTGAGCAAGATAACGCTTTACATTGTATCGCTCAATTAGTGAATAGAAATACCTTGCTTAAGGACCAATTAGAAAAGCTAAAAATTGAAAATCTAGCTTTTCTAGAAAAACATGATATGCTTCTATGTTCTTATGAAAATCTTATGGATGATCATATCATGTTAGACATTACTCATGAGGTTGTGATAGAAAATTTAAAATCCCAACAACCTCACTCATGCACATGTACTCAAATTCAAACTATATTACCATGTGCTAATGCTTGTTGTCCGTCGACAAGCAACTCTTCCTTTGAGCTAGGATTTGCAGGAACAAAAGATGATATATATCAAAAGCTCAAGGAAGAAAATGAGAGGCTAAATATGAGCTTGACACAACTTAAAGGGAAGTGCATTACTCAACCTTCTCAAGATAACCGTGATCACATGGTGAAGAAGCTTGAGACGGGAACAACCGTAGCATGCACAAAATCCCTTGAAGAAAATGTCAAGAACTTGAGGATTGCCAAGAGGAAGAAGCAAAAGATGAAGATCAATGCCTCCTCCAAAAGCCTCAATCATGCCTCCACAAAAGGTAACATCCAAGGTAATAATCAAGTCACACTTCATACTGAGAGTAGTAAGAAGTGTAGTGAATGCTTTGAAAAGGGACACTCAATTAAGTCATGTTCCTATATTAATGACTTGATTATTAAGGATGATAAACTTTGTTTTAATTGCTCAAAGAAGGGACACTTAATCAAATCTTGTCCCTATGTAAAACAAAAAGGCATGTTGTTGGAAAAGAAAGTTTTCACTAACCATGTAGCAAGCAAGAAACAAGGAAGGAAGAAGTCTTCAAAACTCAAAAAGCGCCTCTGCTACACATGCCGAAAGAAGGGACATCAATGCAAGGATTGTCCCATTGGTAACAACCCCACTCCTAACTTGTCATTTGATTCATATATAACTAGGCAACCCAAGCTTGTAACTTGTGCTAGAAAGGTAACAAGTTTACCAAGCGCTAGCACAAAGGACACTTGGGTTCCTAGATCTTTGTTTACTAACCTTAACGGACCCATCAAGCGATGGGTACCAAAATGTGCTTGACAAGCTTTGTAGGAGAAGGAGATGATATGAAGCTTTGGGATGCTTAAGGGAGTTAATTCAATTCTTATCAACTCAAGCTATCAATCTTCAAATGATCTACATATTCAAGATTGACCCAAGGTTACTTAAATTTATTGTATTCAAAACCCATATCATCTCGGGGAAGATATTGATGTTGTAGGAATTGAAGAATCATCATGTGCGGAAAATCAAGGCCTACAACATGGATGACTGTCAAAGGATGGTAACACTTATGCTTTTAAGTGCAAGTATCTTAAATTATCATTTCTTATGTGTCTTGTGTAGTCTCATAGAAAAAGGAAGCACTTAAGATGTTTTTAAATTTATGTCACCATTCTTTGAAGAAATTCCTCTCATATGGTAGATTGCATATTCTTCATTTCTATATTATGACAATCTACATGCTTTAAAATTGTTGCTTTTTCCCATGGCATGGTCTACACTAATTATTCTATTATTGCCATGTTCTAGATATAGAGAGATATTTCATATTCTTAAAAGAATAAGGTGTCATGTAAGGAATTCAAACACTTAGGACACTTATAAAAGGAAAATTCTCTCTATAGCTAGAAAAGTGAGACTAATGTTTTATCTAAGTAATTTAAGTAGTCTCACTTATAGAAATAAATTTCTCTTTGGAGAAGCGTAATCCATCATGACAAGGAAAATCAATCCAATAATTTATGTTGTATGTCTTTTTGCTTAAATTGGATATGATTCTTCTACATTTATCGCTTTCCATATCATGAACTAGATTTATTCCCATGATCTTAAAGGATTGGTTATGCTTGTTTTATGAGTTAAAATTGGCATAACATCTTCTATGGATAATCTAGTTCATGCTATGAAGTTTCCATGCTTTTAGTAATCTAGTTTTTCATTCCTTATCAAAATGATTACAAAAAGGGAAACTAGTGCTTGTGTTGCCATTAACCTTTCGCTTGAGCTTACTTATGAAAATCAACAAGAGAGTATGTGCAAGTTTAATGACACAAGCCTCAAAGGGTTGATCTTCACCCATAGGTAAAAGCAAAGGTATGGGAACTCATCTCCTTAACCAAATGTAGTTCTCATCAATGACTGTTTACTATAATTATATCTTTGTGAAGAAATAGATTCTTTATTGAATTTAAATTGGCTAAGACGTGCATTCAACCTCAATCTCTTTAATGCACTTGTCCATTAGAATCTATTTCATACCTTTGCTATAAATGTTCTCATATTGACTTGTTTTTAAAGTAGTGATTAATAAACTCAATATGAAGAAGTAAATTCCTATGATTGATCAAATGGTTAAATAGTGCATATTCCTCTTTTCCTATGATGTGCACTAATGCTAGGGATTTTACTTCATGTCTGTGTGACTTATGGATGATGAATTATTCATATTTATTTTCTAAAAGAAATCATCATTCATCATATACTCCCTTGCGCTATTGACATCTCTCTTGAGTATTTTCAATAAGTTTGGAAAGAAAAAGAGACAACTACAAAGGGAGGACACTCAATTGAAAAAGGAAGAACATCAAGAACAACAACACCTACTTGGACAATAAGGTCTTCACAACAATAAATGGTGTGGTTGTAAGCATTCTAAATCTTTTTCATTGTGAGAATACAAGGCTTAAGTTGTTTATTGCAAATTTTATAAGCCTTGATCAAGATGTATAATGGGTCTCCCTTTATGTCTTTAAAAGTGAATGCATCGAAATCAATTCTTTCAATTACTTGATGCATATCTTTAGGGGGAGTCCATTCCTATATTTTGATTATGTTGAGACTATTGCTTTATCTTAGTTATTTCATATAGTCTCTTACATGAGAATAATGTTTCTCATAAAGTATGCTACTTCACATCAATCCAACTTGTTAAAAATAATGTCGCTTTTATCAAGGATTGTTGCTTTCATTGCTAAAGTAGCTTGCTTATTGGATTCTCCTATTTTAAGCTTAATTCATATTCCAATATGTTACTCTCTTGATCGCATCCATTGTTTGTTTGATCATAGAATAACATCAAATGACACTTAGTGCCTCATTCCTTCAAATCGATATCTCTCTAAAATATGCACTAAGTTAAAAGGAGAATTCATGTTTCATTTATGCAATTTGTGATCCACTTGATATATGTTAATCATGACTTGGAAAAGGATCACTAGTTGTAAGAACTCTCTCTTGTGCAAATATTTCCATATATTGTCTTGAGTATAGGTCTTAAGCAACTAAGACTAAGGACAAAGCACAATGAAGAGAGCATCTCTATTTGAAGGTACAAAAGGGTAAAACTACTTCCTTTCATTCAAACTTGTACCTCAAATCTTCCTTTTCTATACTTTCCTTACATATCTTGTATAAAAGGAAGAGAAAGCATGTCCATGCATTTTTTCCCCTGCTTCATACCTAGTTTAACCTCTCAAACATTTCATTCCTGCATTTATGCATCTTTGTTAAAACTGGATGAAGTAATCTTATTGTCAAAGAGCTTAAAGCTTAACCTTGTAACGAGGATAAGCTGCCTTTGTTCCAAAGGTGGATGGTCCTTAAGCCTCTTTGAAATCCTTAAAGGAAAATGCTTAAGTCACTTATAACATGCTTTCATAAGTGCATAAACTGTCATGAGCATCACACTTATACTAGGACACAATGCACTTCACTTTCTCTATGATATAGATTTGTTCTCATTAAACTAATTATGTGCACTTGGCATTTAAGGCCAAAATATGTATTCCTCTCAAGGCACATATTTAGGGGGAGAAATCTATATTATATAGAACTATGATCATGCTTAATTGATATATCTCTTGATCATATCTCTTTATGTCTACGACTAATATGCTTTCAAGTGATCTTTATGCTAAGTCGTAGATTGAAAGGGAAATGGAGTCTTCGGCGAAGACAAGGCTTCCACTCAACTCTATCGGTACTATTTATCCTTCGCCATCACTCCACACTAGCTCTCCAATTATGGTATAATCTTTACTCATATACTTTTGCCAAAGGGAGAGAGAAAAGTTATAAAAGGGCTTATATTTCACTCAAAGTATCCGTTTTTGGCGATTCATGCCAAAGGGGGAGAAAGTATTAGCCCAAAGCAAAAGGACCGCACCACCACCAATTTTCAAAATTTAAAAGGTCTTGAAATGATGAATTTTCAATTGGTATAGTCTTTCAATTTGGTTTTAAAGAAGTATTTTCAAATTGGTATCTTACTTGTGATATAATTTCAAATTGATATACCCTCTTCAAAATTAATATCAAAACCCTCTTGAACACTAAGAGGAGGATTTCTTTAAGGGGGAGTTTTGTTTAAGTCAAAGGAAAAGCATTTGAAACAGGGGAGAAAATCTCAAATCTTGTAAATGCGTCTCAAAATTCTTATTCATCTACCTTTGACTATTCGCAAAAGATTTTGAAAAGAATTTCCAAAATGTTTGCAAAAACAAAACATGTGGTGCAAGCATGGTCCAAAATGTCAAAAATATAAAGAAACCATTCATGCATATCTTATGAAATCAATATTGGTTTAATTCCAAGCAATCTTTGCACTTACCTTAGGCAAACTAGTTCGATTATGCTCTTATATATTTGCTTTGGTTTGTGTTGGCATCAATCACCAAAAAGGGGGGAGATTGAAAGGGAAATAGGCTTTGAACCTTTTCCTAAATGATTTTGGTGGTTGAATGTCCAACACAAATAATTGAACTAACTAGTTTGCTCTAGATTGCATGTTCTACAGGTGTCAAAGATTCAACAAAAATCAATAGAAAGAACAAGACAGGGTTCAAAACAAAGGAGCAAAAAGAAACCGAAGTGCTCTCTGGTCTGGCACACCGGACTGTCCGGTGTGGCACCGGACAGTGTCCGGTGCACCAGGGAGGATTGCCTTCGAACTCTTCACCTTCGGGTTTCTCAGGCGCAGCCCACTATAATTCACCAGACTGTCCGGTGCACCACCGGACAGTGTCCGGTGCTCCAGAGAGAAGCGACTTCAAACTAGCCAGCTTCGGGAAAACGGAAGGCCGCTCCGCTAAAATTCACCGGACTGTCCGGTGCGCCAGCGGAGCAACGGCTACCTCGCGCCAACGGTCGACTCTGACAGTGAACAGTGCGCAACAGTACACGCGGCAGAAGTCAGAGCAGAGAATCAGAGGGGCACCGGACTGTCCGGTGTGCACCGGACTGTCCGATGTGCACCGGACTGTCCGGTGCCACATGAGGACAAAGCCTCCAACGGTCGACCAGCTCCAACCCCAACGGATAGGATGACGTGGCTGGCGCACCGGACTGTCCGGTGCGCCCATCGCCAGCAAGCTTCCCCAACGGCCATATTTTGTTTGGTGGCTATAAATACCACCCCAACCGGCCACTTTGAGAAGTGGGAGTCCAAGCAACATTCCAAGTCATCTAGTTGACATACTTAAGCCCTCCCAACCACATATATTCATTGATACATCCTATACACAAGATCTAGACCACTACAACCAACACAAGTGCCACAAAAGAGAGAGCAAGCAATAGAGAGCTACTCATTTGAGTTTAGCACTAGTGTCTTGTGAGATTCATTGAGAGATAGTGTGTGCTACATCTTTGTGATCATCTGCGCGTGGAGTTTTGACTCCCATTGAACTTCCTCCAAAGTTTTGGAGGCTTGTAAAAGCTAGCAAGAGACACCAAAGAGTGTGGTGGTCCTTGCGGGATCGAGAGTGATCCTTGAGAAGAAGAAGAGCTCGCCGATCCTTGAGTGATCGGTGGAGAGAGGGAAAGGGTTGAAAAAGACCCGTCCTTAAGTGGACTCCTCAACGGGGACTAGGCCTTCGAGGGCCGAACCTCGGTAAAATAAATCACCCATGTCATTTGTGTTCATTGCTTATGATTTGTTTGTTTTCCCTTATCTAAGTTTTCTTGCTCTATTCTTTGTCAATGTCATTTGGTGTTGCTTCAAGTGAAATTCTCATTTAGTGAAGCAACACTTCGCAAGAAAGAAACTTGACTTATTGCTCTTCTCATCTAAGCCTTCTTGCTTTACTATCCATATATCTAGTAGTTGTATTGATTATCAATTCCGCATTATTTCAAAGCAACTTTATTTACAAGCAAAGGACTTAGTTTTTATACTTCGATAGTTGTATATCTTGTTCTAACCACTAATCAAAGGATCTAGTTGGGGGATAAAGTTTTAATATTCAGGTTTCGCCTATCCACCCCCCCTCTAGGCGACTTTCAGGCAGCATAACGGCAGGAAAAAGATTATTTGGACGAACGAACGGGCGAACGATCGAACGATCGGACGAACGGACGAACGAACCATGAACGATCGGACGAACGATCGGACGATCGGACGAACGAACGAACAAACTAAGAACAGGGGGACGAACGATCGAAGAACGACCGAACGATCCTTGTGCTAGTGTGTGCTTGTGTGGAACATGGAGTGGGTGTGTGTGGGGGGGGGGGGAGAGAGTTGCCATGAAATGGCTTGGGGTGGGATGAGAGGAGGCCCTTGCCCCTCTATTTATAGCCATGGTGGGGGGATTTGTGATACCCAATTTTCAAAAAAAAGAAGAGAAATTGAAGTTTACTCTTTTTTTTCTTTGTTTTCTCTTGCGGGTCCCGTGCTATGGGGGGTTTGGAATTTTAGGAGGTAAACATCTGTAAAACAGTAAAATTTATGTTTGATGTGTGCGCGGGGGTCGAGAGCTCTGGCGTAGGAATGGTTTTGGGTCGTTGATTGCGATCCGGCGGTGGGAAGCCCACTTTCCCCCCAAAACCCTAGCCGCCCCTCTCTTAAGGCCCCTTGTGGGCAGCCGCCCCCCTTCCCTCCTTTGGCCGTCACCCTCCCCCCCTCTTCCCTCTTCTCTCTTCCCCAAGTGCTGCAGCCGCCCCCTCTCCATTCTCAAGTTTTTTTTTGCAGCAGCCATCTCCTCAACCCTAGCCGCCACCCCCCATCTCCTCTTCTCCAAGTGTCGTTCTTCCTCGTCGGATCTTCTTCGTGTGGGTGCAAGTTTCAATTGGAGAATTGGTGGGAGGAAGGAAGGAGGAAAAAGGTGGAACTCAAGGTGATCTTGAAGTTATCTATGTTTTTGCGCTAAAATTCAATTGATTATATGTTTATCTATGCGAATCGGTAGAGGTGCTGTCCAGAATTTTTGTGGGAGGGCGAACAGCAGTAGTTCTAGGGGTTTCTGGGAATTTTCGTGGGCAATTAGTGGGGATCAGTGGTAGAATCATGTAGAGCTTTGTCATACCTTTCCAACGAGTACTTATGCGCTCGATTTGGAGTTATAATTTAGGAGATATCGTTGTTTGAATCCGGTTATGTTGCTGTCCAAAAAAACAGATTTTTCAGGTGGGTGAACAGCAGTAGTATTAGCAGTTTCTGGGAATTTTTCGTGGGCTATTAGTGGGGATCAGTGGGAGAATCATTTAGAGCTTTGTCATACCTTTCCAACGAGTACTTATGCGCTCGATTCGGAGTTATAATTTAGGAGATATCGTTGTTTGAATCCGGTTATGTTGCTGTCCAAAAAACAGATTTTTCAGGTGGGTGAACAGCAGTAGTATTAGCAGTTTCTGGGAATTTTTCGTGGGTACTTAGTGTTAACCAGTATTATAATCATGTAGGGCTTTGTCTTATCTTTCCAATGAGTACTTATGCGCTTGATTTGGAATTATATTTTAAAAGATATCGCTGTTTGAATCCGGGTATGTCGCTGTCCAAAAGACAAAAAAAAAACAGTTTACAGGGTTCATCTTGTGGACTGTTTTGGGCTAATTAGATGTTGGAATTTAATTATAAATTGTATACAAAACTTGTGGGGAATTTTATGTAGATGACTCTGGAGTTTTTGTTTGTTACCACTGCTGTCATAAATTTAAAGTTATGAAATTATTAAGCAGCGCCGCTGCAGTTTGGTGGGTGTGGGGAGAGATGTAACCCGCGACGGGGTTTGAGTTTGTGCGTAGGTGCGGCGTCGTTTATGAGCCTGATTATGTGAAATTGGTGCACTAAGTTGTGTGTCAAAACAGGTGGTGGACTTTCGGATCGTACTTAGGGATTTGACCGAACTTCCGGTAAAGGCAAGTAAATATAGTGGTGGTTGCTACCGTTTGGTTTGCATCCTATTCCCTGTCATTGAGTATGCATAAGTTTTAATTATGTTAATCATTGAATTCTATGATGAAGTTTATTTGTTTGGAAGTATTAATTCTCAATTGTCTAATATTGTGGATGATCATAATTTGGTTATGATATATGTGGTTGATTCCCATCTTGGATGAAGTTGAAGTATCTTTTTGAATCACGTTATATGAAGTGTTGTAGGCATGACATGCACATCGCATCATCCATCTTGCATTTTGAAGTTATGTCGTGATCTTATGGTCCGACCGTACCGGTACATTTTTAGCATCGTACGTTGCCCGAGGAGGGGTACGATGCGGCTTCATATCCTTAGAGGTATGAAGGCAGAAGTCATCCTTGCATTTGCAGACATTTGCACTCATGAGGTATATATGAAGTGTGACATTACTATGTTACTATTGAGGTTTCTACCTGCGAGGTGTAGTGACTAGGTGTGTTGTACGTTGTATACGTGATGCACCATCGTAATAAGAAAGTTGTGGAATCAAGTGGTGGTAAAACAATGTTCTTATGTGGTTAAACAGTTTGATATTATTTTACTTGCTGAGATGTGTCATCTCACTCTTGCATTACTCAATGCAGGTACTTGATACATGTTGGGAATGAGGGGAGTAGCAGCACGTTCACTTTCACTCTCACAATAACGCTGTCCAAGCGCAACCATGATTTAATTAGAAACTTATTGTCAAAGGAAGTTTGTTTCTTTTAACTAGTCGTGCGCACTAGTTAATTCAGTTCATGTCGTATGTGTAACTTCTCTTTGCTAGCTGATTAATAATACTTAGTATGTTTTTGTCATGATATATGTTTATACACTGTTGCCCCCCCTCATTTATGCAATTTTGCAAAGGGGTTGCTGCCGAAATTTTATATATAGATGTCAGAAGTGTTGTTCAGTAGCATTCCGTGGTGTTTGTGGACCCCGGGGTGTTACAGTTGGTATCAGAGGATAGGCTTTAGATTCTACGCAATTTGAAGATAAATTTGACACACTTGCACATATAGGAAGGGTATGGGTTCGTATATCTTTCATATTAGTATTTTATTGTATAGATGACTAGAATTCCCTTACTCCAAATCCCTTTATGGTTTGATGGGGTATGTCGTTAACGACTTAATGTTTGATATGATATGTTACTTCTAATTAATATTGGTTTCTTGATGTGGTTGTTATTGAAGTTATTATGCAAGTGAAGCTACTAATGTACTTGTTTTGTATACATATCGTCATGATGTTTTTTTATGCGATGTTTTTCAAATCTTTGAGCTATTACTATCATATATTTCTATATGCTTGATTGTGGTTGTTTTTTTAAATGGATTTTTTGGGGTTCTAGTACTTGTAGGACCGATTGTTTATTGAGTCTGTGTATAGTGGGTCTAATCCGGCTTGGTGGGTGTGAAAACACTATATAATGTAGTTTTATCATGTTGTTGGGTCTGATTGAATGTTGGGCTACAACCCAACTTATCAATGTAATATTTCCATGGAGGCAATGCTTTGCGCCTCACTTTTTTTAGGCTAGTGTGGCTACTTGCTAACTTGATCTTAGTATAAAATTGGTTTGTCTCTCTAGAGCAGAGGCAACGTTGTAATGTCTATGAAATCTTTAGACTGGTAGAACTCGAGTGAATTTGTGAGATGACGTAGATTGATAAGTCCAACCATGTCTACCTGATAGGTTTTCTTATTATGTGCAACCTTATTTTTAACAATAAATAGGGTGGTTTCAAGTGGATTTTATGTCATGCATGTTTTCCTTCTATGGCTTGTTTCAATAGCCATAAAGGCTATGCATAATTTTTAGTTGTTGCAGGCTAGTCATGTGGGCGATATTGATAACCCATTTTATATTTTTTTATTTGCCAACATTGTACTACTTTGAATGCATCCTATGATATCACGAGGTACAAATTGTTCAATTGCAGTAATAGTAGGTTTTGTTGTATGTGAGGTTAATCAAGGTAGTTTGGTTATGTGGATTGTCTTATTGACGTCCAATTACTTTTGTTGAGCATAGTATCGTGTTATTGTTTTAGTATTGAAAGTAATATTTATGAAGCTTTTGCATGAGTCTATGTCAAGAGGTACATTAGTTTTCTTGTTGTTATCCCTCCATTGCTTTATGAGTGTTGCAAATTTTATCTCTTTTGAGAGGAGAGAAAGACGTTATATGACATGAGCACCATTTGCTTCACGTCAACAGAATAGTTGTGGAGATCTCTAGTAGTTGAATTCTGGTGTAATAACAACCATGTTTTATAGTGCTAGAGACGGGTATGTCAGGTGTTTCATACATTGTCGCTACATGGATGTTTGACCTTAGTGGCATTAACAAACGAGGTTGTTGAATTCGTTGATTGTTATGCTTAGTGTTCTAACCTATTAGGTAAAGTGTTGTTTAAAGACTTTGGGGAGTTGCATCCCCATTTGGTAGTGGGAAATCCTAGTGTTGATTGCACCTGCCCATGCCTTGGGTTTCATTTTATATTGTTTTTTTTATTGTGGTTAAGGTGTTGCTTGGTTTTGGGAGTCATTTTAAATTAGTTGGAGGCTGAATCAGGCTTCACTTATCTAGAATGTTTTGTAGTAGGTTTCTTCATGTTTGCATATGATGCTTAATCACCCTGTTTGGTCTGAACATTTGAGAGTTATGGGTTTCCTATAGCAGCCTTAATTTTGTACGGAAGAATAGACCTTGATGATGGTATAATTTGGTCTTTGTTAGATTATGAAAGATTTAGTAATTTCATGATCTTTCCAAAGAGTATTGGTTCGTAATTTTCATTGTATATAATTGGAGTTAGGCTGCTCTGAAGTTGTTGCACCGTTGTGTCTGAACTTTAGGTGTCGTTATAACCACCAATAAATCGACCGTGTTTTGATAGTTTCATAGCCCAAATTTGGGAATTCTCTTTAAGCAAAACTTTAGTTCTTCTCAGTACCTTTTAAATGGGTATTTACTTGTAATTGTCTGTTAAATAGATTGGGAGAGGTGGTTGTCCGGTTATAAGTCGAATCTCCAATGTGCAGTATCTCGGGCTGAGTTTAGCTGTAGGTCATGCAGAGTTGAGGGCTATAAAGATAAATTTGGGTGCAACTTTATTGCAAAAGTCATGGACAATTTTCAAACTTTTCCAACGCGTGTTCGTTGTAGTTTTAAGTTGAGTATAGGAGGAGTTATAGGTTATTGAATTTTAGTTGTCCATTGTTTCCATCCTATCAGTTTTGCAACAAAAGAGTTACATTATTTTATCGATTTGAAAACCAATTTCGAGACACTCATTATAATAAAAGTTTTACAGAATGTTATAATCTTTTCAATGGGTTTATATTTGCAAAATTTTGTTAAGCTGCAGGGAGTTATGGTATTTTGAATTTATGTGTCATGTTTCGTCAGTTTCTGGTGGCAGATCATGTATGTCGCCTTACAAGTCAAATTAAAAATGGTAGATGAAAAAAAATTGTTTATCCTTTGAATACGAAAGTTGTAGATCATGAAGTTTAGATGATTTTACAATATTTCATTGTTACCATTGCTTTTATAGTGAGAGGTAGAAAAAATGAACATTTGTGCTATTGATTGTCAATTTTCTACTTAGTGATTTTTTTTCATGGGAGTTTGGTTTAGTTGTGGTGAGCTCTTTCGCAATCCATGTTAATTAAGTTGTATGGTGGGAGGGAATAGACGTAGTGGTTGGGATGGTTATCTTGTTTATGTATATGTGGAGCGTGGGCTGGAACACAGAAATAGCAAGGAACGTTTGAATACGCCAGTACGTATTGTTGTGAAGCCACGTTTTCTTGTATTGGCGTGATTGCGTAAGTATGAAATAGTTACGTCATGTGAAGTCTAGGTTGAGATGCAATTTGTCTGAGTTATTCGATAGATATATGTATAGTATAATTAAAAAAAAGAGAGTTCCTATATGGGATGATATAATGTATAGAATGTGCTTGGATGAATATGTGGGCAGGCCTAACATGCTTAAACAGATTCCTGTTTGCATGATGTGAGATTAGGCTTAAATGGTTTAAAAAGATATCATATTGCTTCTATACTTATATTTGTTCTAAGTATCTCGTAATGAAGCACCTAAAGTTATTAGTCTTTCCATGAACGCTTAATCTTAGAAGGGTAATGAACCTGAATAAAATCTATTGCTTGTTGTTGGGTCTTCATGACCAATTTTAGTTATGCAGCTAGTTCAATGAAGTAAACCATCTTTTCTGTAGAGATGTTATATATAAAAGTTGTAGCCGACTTCTTTATCTTACTTGTGTAAAAATTTCATGACCATAGGTCTAGTAGTTTGGGAGTTATGATTTTCTCAAGTCCAGTCTTGGAATCTGTGCAGATTCTGTACAGATTTCGAAACTGACCTTGTTTGCCCAATTTAAACTTCGAATAACTTATTATAAATTATAAAGAAGTTGTAGTACCTTTCTTAATCTTTTCAACAAACTTTGGATCACCATTTTTGGAGATCTATAAGTAAAATTATAGCTGTTTTAATTGTGATCTCTGAATCTGTCTAAATTTGGACAGCAGAGCCTTTCTCATGTCTTTTGACCTTGATAAGCATTGAATTAACCTGATATGTTTATAAATGAATTATAGACAATTCTACTAGCTTTCTAAAAAGTCTGGGAGCACCTGAATTGGATGGCTGAGACTCCAATTATGGATTTTTGAATTGAGTAGTTGAATTCTGTCCAAGTCTGGACAGAATTTACGTTTAGCATTGTTTGACCTTTCTAAGTGTCAAATCTTGCTGTGAAGATAATACCAAGGGTATAGTGGACTTTATAATCTTTCCATAAAGTCCTAGTTTATTATTTTTGGATGCTTATTTTATGAGTTATGAACAAAACAATTAACCGCTGTGCTGCTATCCAGAAATATGCAAGCATTAAGTTACTCTCTTGAAGTTGCTCTTGTTTGGCTAAGTTTGGTTTAGGCTATAGGAATACTATATGCAGTGCATTCATATATACATTCCTTGAAGTACTTGCATATGTCAATGATTGATTTGGTGTCATGAAAGCTTTGTCCGAGGTATATAGGACCGTCTACTATCTTAGCCGAGTTGGCAGCTGGGCTTAGCATATGCAATTGTCGAAATCTATTATCAGAGTACACCATGTATTCCATGTCTTTATGTGGAGAACGTATTTGCGGAATCCAGACCATCAAATCGAGCTAGAGCCAATTCCTGTGTAGCAAGACCAGACTCTAGAGTGTCGTCTGCTGCGTATCTTAGAATCCTAGGAGCTTGAGAAGCTGATGCGGTAGAAGTACCCGAACTTTTCTTTATGTGTGAGTTTTGTTGATTCATTAATCTTTCCTTTGTCGTTCCGATAGAAGCATCGGAATTCGAGGTCGAATTCTTTTTAAGGTGGGTAGAGTGTGATACCCAATTTTCAAAAAAAAGAAGAGAAATTGAAGTTTACTCTTTTTTTTCTTTGTTTTCTCTTGCGGGTCCCGTGCTATGGGGGGTTTGGAATTTTAGGAGGTAAACATCTGTAAAACAGTAAAATTTATGTTTGATGTGTGCGCGGGGGTCGAGAGCTCTGGCGTAGGAATGGTTTTGGGTCGTTGATTGCGATCCGGCGGTGGGAAGCCCACTTTCCCCCCAAAACCCTAGCCGCCCCTCTCTTAAGGCCCCTTGTGGGCAGCCGCCCCCCTTCCCTCCTTTGGCCGTCACCCTCCCCCCCTCTTCCCTCTTCTCTCTTCCCCAAGTGCTGCAGCCGCCCCCTCTCCATTCTCAAGTTTTTTTTTGCAGCAGCCATCTCCTCAACCCTAGCCGCCACCCCCCATCTCCTCTTCTCCAAGTGTCGTTCTTCCTCGTCGGATCTTCTTCGTGTGGGTGCAAGTTTCAATTGGAGAATTGGTGGGAGGAAGGAAGGAGGAAAAAGGTGGAACTCAAGGTGATCTTGAAGTTATCTATGTTTTTGCGCTAAAATTCAATTGATTATATGTTTATCTATGCGAATCGGTAGAGGTGCTGTCCAGAATTTTTGTGGGAGGGCGAACAGCAGTAGTTCTAGGGGTTTCTGGGAATTTTCGTGGGCAATTAGTGGGGATCAGTGGTAGAATCATGTAGAGCTTTGTCATACCTTTCCAACGAGTACTTATGCGCTCGATTTGGAGTTATAATTTAGGAGATATCGTTGTTTGAATCCGGTTATGTTGCTGTCCAAAAAAACAGATTTTTCAGGTGGGTGAACAGCAGTAGTATTAGCAGTTTCTGGGAATTTTTCGTGGGCTATTAGTGGGGATCAGTGGGAGAATCATTTAGAGCTTTGTCATACCTTTCCAACGAGTACTTATGCGCTCGATTCGGAGTTATAATTTAGGAGATATCGTTGTTTGAATCCGGTTATGTTGCTGTCCAAAAAAACAGATTTTTCAGGTGGGTGAACAGCAGTAGTATTAGCAGTTTCTGGGAATTTTTCGTGGGTACTTAGTGTTAACCAGTATTATAATCATGTAGGGCTTTGTCTTATCTTTCCAATGAGTACTTATGCGCTTGATTTGGAATTATATTTTAAAAGATATCGCTGTTTGAATCCGGGTATGTCGCTGTCCAAAAGACAAAAAAAAACAGTTTACAGGGTTCATCTTGTGGACTGTTTTGGGCTAATTAGATGTTGGAATTTAATTATAAATTGTATACAAAACTTGTGGGGAATTTTATGTAGATGACTCTGGAGTTTTTGTTTGTTACCACTGCTGTCATAAATTTAAAGTTATGAAATTATTAAGCAGCGCCGCTGCAGTTTGGTGGGTGTGGGGAGAGATGTAACCCGCGACGGGGTTTGAGTTTGTGCGTAGGTGCGGCGTCGTTTATGAGCCTGATTATGTGAAATTGGTGCACTAAGTTGTGTGTCAAAACAGGTGGTGGACTTTCGGATCGTACTTAGGGATTTGCCCGAACTTCCGGTAAAGGCAAGTAAATATAGTGGTGGTTGCTACCGTTTGGTTTGCATCCTATTCCCTGTCATTGAGTATGCATAAGTTTTAATTATGTTAATCATTGAATTCTATGATGAAGTTTATTTGTTTGGAAGTATTAATTCTCAATTGTCTAATATTGTGGATGATCATAATTTGGTTATGATATATGTGGTTGATTCCCATCTTGGATGAAGTTGAAGTATCTTTTTGAATCACGTTATATGAAGTGTTGTAGGCATGACATGCACATCGCATCATCCATCTTGCATTTTGAAGTTATGTCGTGATCTTATGGTCCGACCGTACCGGTACATTTTTAGCATCGTACGTTGCCCGAGGAGGGGTACGATGCGGCTTCATATCCTTAGAGGTATGAAGGCAGAAGTCATCCTTGCATTTGCAGACATTTGCACTCATGAGGTATATATGAAGTGTGACATTACTATGTTACTATTGAGGTTTCTACCTGCGAGGTGTAGTGACTAGGTGTGTTGTACGTTGTATACGTGATGCACCATCGTAATAAGAAAGTTGTGGAATCAAGTGGTGGTAAAACAATGTTCTTATGTGGTTAAACAGTTTGATATTATTTTACTTGCTGAGATGTGTCATCTCACTCTTGCATTACTCAATGCAGGTACTTGATACATGTTGGGAATGAGGGGAGTAGCAGCACGTTCACTTTCACTCTCACAATAACGCTGTCCAAGCGCAACCATGATTTAATTAGAAACTTATTGTCAAAGGAAGTTTGTTTCTTTTAACTAGTCGTGCGCACTAGTTAATTCAGTTCATGTCGTATGTGTAACTTCTCTTTGCTAGCTGATTAATAATACTTAGTATGTTTTTGTCATGATATATGTTTATACACTGTTGCCCCCCCTCATTTATGCAATTTTGCAAAGGGGTTGCTGCCGAAATTTTATATATAGATGTCAGAAGTGTTGTTCAGTAGCATTCCGTGGTGTTTGTGGACCCCGGGGTGTTACAGGATTAGGGGGAGGGATGAGAGGATTAGTGGGAGGATGAGAGGATTAGTGGGAGATTAGCATGGATTTGTCTTATATGAGTGTAATTAGCTTGTAGAGCTCACCGTATGACACCGGAGGCATACGTATACGTATGAGCATGAGGAAAGTTATGAAGAAAATATTTGTGGGGGCTTGAAAAATGATTATGAAGGTATTTCTTAGGAAGAAAATACTTGGAGATATATCGGTGGAATATTTGGGCAGTATTTCTGAAAGAGTTTGAGGGTGATCACTGGGGAAATATTTGTAGGATATTTTGAGGAGGATTTTAGAGAGAATATAGACCACTATATTTTATTTGCTGATATCAACTTGCAAACAAACATTTTGAAATGAAATTTAAAATTCATTTTGAATTTAGAGCGAGTTTGAGAAAATTTCAAGATTTGAATTTTTGGGATGCTACACCCGCCCGGTCTCAGCTTTATCATTTCAACCCAAAGTTTGGTACCTGCCAGAGGTACATCTTTTCCGATGTTGAACCCATCATGGCCATGATGGATCCACCATCAAGTTTTATTTTCGAAAACATCCCACCCACTTTGCAACATCATCCTTTGTGAAAACAAAACATTTTGTTTTGCTAGAGCAGGGCTAAGCATAAGAAAAACCTTTTGTAAAACAGGGATTTAAGGAGAAGTAATCAAATCCAAGGAAGGAAATGCAGGAATTGGTTTAGCACACAACTCCTATCACCTAATGCATCAAGCAAGTGAGAAAGATTTTAAAAGGAACAAGGACGTGGAAAATGCACCGGGGCTTGCCTTGTGTTACTGGTGAATCAGGCTCTGTTCCGCAGATATCAAAATAAAAACAGTTGTCTGCCTGATGTTCCTCAGGTGGTGGTGGTGATGAAGTCCTTGTCTCTTCAACCTCTACTTCCTCCTCGTTTTCTAAATATAGCCAAGTATAATAATGAATGCTCATGTAATGCTCATGAAGATGCAAAAATAAAAGTTTATTATCTAAGGTCTTGAATACAATTTTCCTTCACGGATCTCCGAGAACTTAAGGTTTTCGGAGTCAATAGTGAAGTTCATAGGGCAAGGGGCTAGGGTTTTGGGTTCTAAGTATCAAACATGGTCCAAATCATACTAAACTTTACCCTAGTCTTCTAAATATTATTTAGAGTTTACCCTAAAAGTTTAGTGAATTTTGGATTTATTATTTATTCCCTAAAAATCCAAAAGCATGGTTTTTGGCTATTTTAAATGCTCTATAATTTCCTATTTGGACTAAAAATCATGAAACTATTTTTATTAAATACTATAAAAAATTAGAAGCCTAGCAAAATTGGTCTTGCATTTTTAGCATTTTTCTACAATTTTCTAGAATTTCTTTAGCTCTGGTAGAAAAGGAAAAAGAAAAGACATGAACAATATTGGACCGAAACCGGCCCAAGTCAGCCCATCACAGGCAGAAGCGCGCCCGTGCTGGTAGATTTGCACAGAGGCCCCCGCTTACTTGAATAATCTGTTAAGAACCTTAACCACTATTCATCCTCTCTCTGACAATTACACAGAGGTCCCCCGACTTCTGTTTCTTCTCCAAATAGACCCATGGCCACGGTGCGCTCGTCGTCGAGCACCACGCATCTCGTACTGGCCATGACCGGCGGTGGCTGTCTAAAATAGCTACGGGGTGAACATTCCCGACCTAAGGCGACCCAAGAACAGTCTTCAATTTTGGCTGGCACACTTAGAGAGTGTTCTACCCACGCACACGGCGGAACCCGTGACGCCGAGCCCGCGTTCCCATTCAATCACGCCCGAATTGGTCAAATGACTGCCACGACGAGCTTCACGGGTACACAGAGCTGCTAAAAATCATACGAGAAGTGCAGAGTCATACCAGAGTTGTCCAGCCACGGAAGAGCTATCCACGGCGACGCGGAGATCCAATTTGGGGGAAAACCCGAATTGAAGCGCTATGGTGGATGATTGGAGATGAGGGTGGGTGCTCTGGCTTGGGGATAATCTAACGGAGCTCACTGAGGCATCAATTTATAGAGACCGACCATGAGTACGACGAATTTGAGCGGCGGATGGCTATCGGTAAGAAACGAGAGGAGTCACCGGAGGCCGCTCAACGTGGCATTTACTGGGTTAAGTCTCCAGTGACAACGAGACTGGCTTTAGTGATCTATAGCGGGGTGGTAGCATGGCTAGTAGTGTGGCGAAAACCGATGAACGGCGATCATCGTGGCGACGGTCATGTGGCCACGTCGCGGCGCAAGTGGGTACAGTGACAGGCCGGCCACAGTACCCCGACCATATCCACGGCGAGATCTTTGCTCTGGGAATTATTATCTGCACGTTACAGGGCGCGAATCCGGGCGCACAGGTCGCCGGTGGCGAGGTTCTCTGAACCTGATCCATCCCATTCACTGTACCATGGCGCAACCTATTCAGTTGACCTGACAGAGCATTTTTGGTACCGATTTGCTCTAGATTTTGTATAAGGACTGAATCAACTCTCTGTATCAAAGTGATAGCCTGATAAACCAGCTACAATCTTGCTATAGTAACCATGCTCAAACACTTACTTGATCATCTTTGAAAAGACTCCCAAAGTTCATCCCATGTCACTGAATATCCAGTTTCAGGTTTTTGGCTGACTGACAGCCCAACTTTGGGCTTGCTTTTCTCCAATTTTTACACATCATCAGTGCTTGGTCACTTAATAAGAATTGTTCTCCTTTCATAGCTCTATAGGTTTGATGTGTTGATCTAGGGCAAACTCCTCCTAATTTGGAAGTTACAAAGCTTCAAAGTTGAGCCAATTCTTTGAATTTCAGACAATCCCAATAGAGTTCAAATACGGCCTTTTGCAAATAGGCCCAAAACTTAGGGTTTAAGTTGCAAATCCACACACATGTGAATCATATGAGTTAAGGTACCCTATTTTCATGGTTTTTGCACTTTAGTCCAAAAATGTGCACCTTTTGCACTTAGCCCCCTAGGGTTTTAGTCTAGGGTTTTCCAGGGTTCTTTTTAGGGTTTTTTGATACTTCTAGGGTTTGGATGTTACTTAGGTCCATTCCTAGTGACATTTTATGACTATTTCAATTGAGTTTTAAAGTTTTCCCTTATTAGACTTTGTTTTACCCTTCTGATCCCAATTTAGGGTTAAGTACCCTACTCTAGGGTTTTACCCACAAAATGTCATATCAATACAACTTTGTTTGAAATTTTTGCCTAGTGAATGCACTCTAAGTGTAACAAACACATGATATGCCAATGCTTATGATGTTATGCTCAAGTTTTAGTGGCAGTAACACCAGGGGTGTTACAATAGATTTTAGACAACATGGGATGAACTGTGTGTGGAGTGTGTTCATAGATGCAGTCACTTTTCACACCTAATTTATGGTAGACATTGACACTTCACTGCATGAGTCATCATTTGATTTTGTGGTTGTTGGGGACTTGTTCTCAAATGCTTCGAATTAAGAACAAGGCAACATAAAATGTTAAATATCAATGCCCTTCGTCCGCTGAAGCATTATCTCCCCAAGGATTTAATGAGCTTCGCACGAAGACCATGAGTAAAATATCACGAAAGTTACACCTTCGTGATCAGACTTACAAAATAATATGAAATAAAATATAAAACATGAAACATTAGAGAAAGGTGTACCAAAAATAGATAACACCATTCACATATTTTATTATATGAACCTAAAAATCAAAACATAATGTTTAAGTACATTTATACCTTCGCCTTGGCAGAAAACAATAATTCCAGAGCAATGTGTTTGCAATTACAGGATTGCATGAACAGTAAAGGAGTACTGTTCACTATTTATAGGCACAGGACGCAGCCTGTAGGAAATTACAATCATGCCCCTTACAAAAGATTACAATCATGACTCAGACCCTTATGGACTAAAAAGTCATTCCACCTTTAAGTCGGTTCGATCCTTCATCTTCGGATACGCCATAATACCGAAGCTTCATGAGTGGTAACTTTGGTATCATGTATAAACAGGCTTTGCCGAAGGTGTTTCTTCCTGTAGGACCTTCGGCGACGAAGCATGGTCCCAACAGTGGTCTTTTTTATACAGGTTTCTCTCACATTAGACACAAATCAATTACTTTAAACTATAATTTTGTGAAATGCTTGACGCAAAACATTGTCGAAGACATCTCCATTAATCAAATTGGTGGGCAAGTTCTGTACTTAATTGTACGAGTCCTTTAACTGCAAGTTTTGGCTCATCGTCGTAGAATTGGACGGTCGCATCGACGCCAGGTTCCAGCAGAGGAGTCGTGCCTCCTTGATTCCTTCACCGAGGTGCCATACTCTCGAAACAAATACTTGATAATCGTTTTGATTTTGGTTCTTTGTTGTTTATTTAGAGGTGCCTTACTCTTGAAACAAATAGCTAGTCTTTGATGTAGGGCTAGAGTCTTTGCTAGGGATAGCAATGGTGCCGACGCATGGCGATACAACCGGGCCGAGCTCTAGCCAGGAAGACCTGGCAGCCACCATGAAGAAGTGCATCAGCAATAGGTCTCAGGGTAATCAATCTCTCCTATGATAAAGAAGCAGAATTGTGTTATTTGTTTCTTTCTCAAACCTATTTTGTAGTGATTTTGAGGACTAGAATTTTTGCACCATATGCAAAATTTGATGTGCTTCGAACCAAAACAAAAAAATTCTCTCTTTCAAAGATTAGGCGATCGTGAATTCATAAAGCTTTTTTTAATGAAGTGATTCATAAGGGAGAAGTAGCATAAAAAAATATTTGATGATGTTATCTTTGCGGTTTAAATTTGAAATAGGTAGGAGTGCTTGTTATGTATATGACTCTATTCTGATGATTTTGAAGATCATCCGTTTACTCAACAACAACTTACAGCTTGCAAGACTATACTTGCGACTCAAACAGTAAGTTTGACTGCCTGTGCATTAGTCGTATCTCATTTTTTGAGTTCTTTCTCAAGGTTTAGAGATTTAGAATATGATGATGATTAATGCAACTAACCCTGTGAAACGCAAATAGGTCATTCTTGTACTTCTGTTTGTGGGCGTAGTTTTTATCATGATTGGCCTTGGTTGCATTGCAACATCAAACAGGGTAAGTTTCATCTATGTTGTGCATTATACATTTATACTGTATATAAACTTGAAATCTAAGCCGGTTCTGAAACCCAAGTTTCCTGTAATTTTATGCTTCCAAATAGGTTGTTGAAGACTTGAAGTGGTCTATCACTATCAGTATGAGACTTCATGCATACCAGGACACATGGTTGGCAACAAAGTTGCATATATCCAAAATCCATCTATAGATAAGACTTGCTCGTAGATTCTCAAGGTAAACAATTATCATCAACTAACAAAAAGTAAAAAAGGATTCAAAACATTTTTTGTTATCAGTTGAAGGACAAGGTCTTCATACGACAACAGACTGCTACTCTATTAATGAACTATCTCTCTTAGGTTGTTAATTGCAGAATTTGCGGTGATCACCACTTAGTTTTTTGGTTTGCATTTATTGAGTTCTCTAATGAAGGTATTACATATTTACCTTCTCACATGCCTTTATCTGTAGTCAATCTTCTTTTGATGAATTTCAAGTTTCATTTTCTCTGTATAGGGCACAAGAGCTGCACTTAACCTTGGAGGCACAATTTTTGTTTCTACCATGTTAGAGTTTTGCCTTCAAATACAACTATCTTACTTGTTAATCCAAAGTTTCTTCCCAGGTTGAGCAGTCTTGCACTGAGAAAAGTAGAGCTAAGTGGAGTAGAAGGTAAAGTTGAGAAAAGGTTGCAAGATTGAAAATGTGGAAATCTAGCATATGGATGAAAGCCCATTATGATCAATACAAGCTTAACCAGCATATAATCTTTTTCAATTTTGATGTTTAATCAGTCTGAAAGAAATGATGATATATGTTTAAATAGTCTAAGAAAATATGATATGGTTAGCATGGAAAAC
Organism: Zea mays; assembly: GCF_902167145.1. Taxonomy (NCBI): domain Eukaryota; kingdom Viridiplantae; phylum Streptophyta; class Magnoliopsida; order Poales; family Poaceae; genus Zea; species Zea mays. The sequence continues at coordinate 131,423,401 of NC_050098.1, read as the reverse complement.
TGATTTGTATTAGTTTAGTTTTGTATTGGTTGTTGTCAAAGATTTGTGAGATATTAAGTTCGATAATATATATGGTGTTTGTTTTTATATAATCGTTGTGCACTAACATTTTATATAATTGATTGTGCGCCTTTGCAACGTACGGGCAACTAACTAGTATATACTACTATTAAGACTCTAAGGAAGGCGTCCACAGGTACCATGCCCCCGCGCCCGTCCTTGCGGTGCCCACCCCGTCCCCATGACACATGTCACGGTTCCCCCGCTTGTCATGCCTCACCATCGCCGGACACGGGCATTCACATCCTCTGCTCACCCGGCGTGCTTGCCGAGCTCTACGTCAACAAACCCCACCCTGCCTCGCTCACGACGCTCGAACCTCCGGCCTCACCCTGACACGGGCGTCTGCATCCTTCGTTCTTGCCCCTCACGATGGCTCCGTGCCAGCCACCGCCCAACCTTCGGTCTCGCCTCGCCTCCCTCGGACACGGTGGCGAGGCGTACGCGGGCGTGGTATGCGAGAGAGAGGGAAAGACATGTCGTGGAGGTCACCAAAGAGGAAGAAAGGGGAGTTGTGGACTCTAATGTGGAGGGTTTCAACATTGCTTTAGCAGACCTAGATCTAGTTCGAGGTGACCTTTTCTATTCTTTTATGCATTTCCAGGAAGGGTGAAATTTTTCCACATTCCACTACAAAGTTGAATTGTATTAATTGTATTATTGCATAGTTTTTTTGGTCGATCCGTGTTCACGTCTTTCCTTGCTCCGTACTTATAGCGCCCTCGCTTTCTGGCTGCTTGTACTCCACTCCACTGTTTTTGTTTCACCAACATCTGAATCTGATCACCATACCAAAGTCGAAATTAGCATAGCACTGAATTGCATCTAGTTACATTAAATAGCAATTTAGCCAACTGGTCAATGATCACAAGGATCATGGGGAAGGAGCCACGAAGATCATCCATTCCAATAACAACTAAAAATAAAGCAGTAATCAATCTTGGTCAGTTGTTTTCTCGGGCAGTTAATCGAGTAAACTTACATAGTATAAACTTTTACTCATATGTTTTTACCCTTGGAATAAGCTGGTTTGCCGCTTGTGCAACAATGCATGTCTCAGTTTGAGAAATTAGTTATGGAACTCATGCCAAACTACTAGGAATAGTGCATATGTTTCTTCAGTTGATGATATGCTTGGTGTTGAACCTGTTGCTGGTACAAGTGTCACTACTAGCAAACTTATCCTACCATCAACGCCATACAGGTGCCAAGCCTATGAGCTAATCCATGCCAGATGGGCCATGCTTGGTATTGTTGGCGCTATCATCCCAGAGGCCTGCAACAAATTCGGCGCTAACTGCAACCCTAAGCCCGTCTGGTTCAAGGTCCTAACCAACACCTCTCAAAATTATCATACCACTTCAGTAGTTTTTTCCCTTTCTCAGATATATACAGGAGAATTGTATGTCATTGCATTTATTTAAGAGCAAAATAGAAGATGTTGGGGGCCTTCCTCTTCCTAAGGTCCTAAAAAATACAGCTAACTATTTGATTTCAACATATTATTGAATACTACAGGAGCTTCATAACCGGAAGAGCTTCGGCATAGCAAAAGAGAAGTACAACGAAACACGCTTCATCAAGCAGGCTTCATCACGGTGAAACAAGAAGACGATGCAAGGAGAAGATGTCGCTCGAGTTATTAAATTCAAATGGCGATATTGTCCCTGTGACATCTTGTAAACTCTATGTAATTGTTGAGGGCATGGATGTAATAGCGCACATACCCTTATGGTTGCCTATAAATAGATGAAAAGTACCCTCGTACTGTTCACGCTGGATTGTAATTGCTCTCGCGTCAGCACCTTCAAACAAGTCGAAGGTATCAATGTAATATAAATTCTGATAATGTTTATACGTTTATCATGAAATAAAGGTGTGAAAGGACATCATATCTCATGTGTATGAACTCTTATTTTTATGAATGATGAAGACGTGTTCTACTTGACCTTCATCTGAAGATCATTATATCCAACAGGAAATAATGCTTCGAAAGACGAAGGTACTTAATGTTTAACAACTGTGTTGCCTTGTTTTTGATTCACAGTAGTTGAGAACAAGTTACCAACATTGGCGTCCACCTCCGGTGAACTCAAATGACCACCTTCGACACCAAGAACTCCAACAACTATCTTCGCCATGCCATCGAAGAAGGCAATAGCGCTAGGGGCTGCCCTTTGCACCGCTAGACATCAACCAAGAGGGGCTCCCTCTGAGGGAGCCCCGAAACCAGAAAAGGAAGGCCATCAGCTGTCACACCCGGTTTTGTAAGGTAAACCAAATGCAAACCATGTACGTGCCAGGATCAGAACTCACGTACACAACGATTACATAATTGGACATCATCACACAATGCTTGAATTAAATAGCGGAAAGGTACTTAGTTACATCAAGATGTCCGAGACATCCATAGAGTCTATTACATAACCATAGTGTTTAACATTAACATCAAAGTGCAGAGTAACGAAACGTAGAAGATAAGCCTACACATGCAGCTCACTGGGGGGTCTCCACTAAAATAAACTAGAACTCATCGTAATCCTGAAACTCCTCAAAGTCCTCCATGTTGCCAGCTTCACCTCTTGAGCACTAAGAACAGTGGGGACAACCTAGGGTGCGGTGATTTGTGAAGCAAGGGTGAGTACACTTCAACGTACTCAGCAAATGTCCCGTTTGGCCAAAGTGGACTAGCTGTATGTGGAGTTAAGGTTAAGCAGTTGCTTTTAGTTGGTCAAGTTTTATTACTATAAGTAGAGCCAAATTTTAGTAATAACCCAGTTATTACCCTGAGGCACTTCCTCCAAGAGGAAATACCAGAGAATAGAATTATAATCATCATTGCTAATCACCATCATAAAAGTAATCAAAGTTCTTCTAATCAAAGAGGATCCCAAGGCTGCTCATAACCGTGAGCACGACTGATATACCAGTTTCTAACACTCTGCAGAGGTTGCACACTTTACCCACAAGCCGTGATTCCCATTCTACCCGGGGTTCTAGCCTCCCCATTGATCACTACCAAGGTGACCTAGCAGGGTCTCACTATGTAGCCTTTACAAAGATTTCCCAGAGGTCATAGTTGCCCGTTAGGTTTCTCTAGTTTGATAAACACAGGACATCTCCCCAGAGGAAGGGTGACTAACAAAACCAAATCAAAGAACCTCTGCAACCAACCTCGGTAGAGCAAGTACTGTGCCCGGACCCCATTGACGACCCTACGGCGAAGCCAACTACTCCTCTGGTTGCTCTAATTAATCAGCTAAGGGCATCCCATTCCACCCTCATGGTTGCACTGTTATACCGGGTTGTCACTCCCCAAACAGGTCCTTACGGAGAGGTACTCAGGAAACAACCTGAGCCCCCTAAAGTAATCACAAGAACCTCATCGGGATAACATCATCGTATCATAAAAGATCACATCATGTTCATTGATTAAGTTTAAGCAATAGCATCAGCTAACCATGATTAACCCAAAAAGGTAAACAAGGGTAAGGTAAATACAGACTAGTCAATCCTTAAGTTTTAGTAATGTAATGCGGGACAGTGAATTATAAAGTAAAGTAGGACATGATAGGTCTAAGGACACTTGCCTTCACCAGGTTGTTGCTCAGAGGGATCTTCGGCAACACACTCAGGAACCACGAGCTGCTCGTTGTCTAAGTAAAGCGAGCATACATTCAATACATTTGGAAAGTAAAAATGAACATCACATCACACACGAACAAACATTGCCACACAACTCAAAAAGGTATAGTATTAAGTACAGGAGAATGAGATCAAGTTATAAAATGGACTAATCCTAATTGGAGAATTGATTACTCTCTAAGTGTTTGGAACATAGCTCAAAAAAGGTTAAGTAGTAACTAAACAAGAAAAGATTAAATTATAAGGTGAACTACTCTTATTTAGGAATTTGATTATCTTTTAAGTGTTATCCATAACTACATTCCTAATCCTATTTATGTCATTAAGACCTAAAGGTTAAGCCAAAAATAAATCCATGTATTGCATAACACTAATCTCATAAAATTGAATATACTTTATTCCTAGGATTCTCCTTTTATTTATTTCATTAAATAAATAAATCAACATATACTTTAATTCTATATTCTAAGTGTAAAAATTAAAGTATATAGATTATAGTTGGTCATATTTTATTTGAATAGAGAATACTTTTGTGAACACTTTGCAATTTGAACCACTAAATTTGGAGTTCATATGAAAAAGATGTGAAATAAACAAGTTTTAGAGTTCGAAATATGAAATTAGGGCTAAATCTGTGATTAAATAAAAGTCTAAGGTGCTATTCTAAAGAAACCAGGGACCTATGCGCTAAAACAGAGGACAACGGGTTGATTTCCTAAAACCAGGGGGGTTCTTAAGCAAAACTCACATGCGAAGGGGTACGGGGTAATCTCAGCCGTCAGATCGGAGATCAACAGCCCAGATTAGATCGCGCGGGCGCGGGCGCGCGGGCGCGGCTGACAAGCGGGGCCAGGATGCCAGCGAGCCAAGGCGGGCTAACTGGCCGGGCCCAGAGGCAGAGACGCGGGTGAGGGGGAAGAGAGAGGGGCGGTCATATCCCGATCGAAGGGCTAGGATTAGATCTACTCGGATTAAGACTAAACCATCCGATCTCGGACGGACGACCAAGATCTAACGGCCAGGGGCTGACTTGGGCGTGGTGGCGCCGCTCGGTCCCGCGGCGAGAGTTCGCCGGAGACGAGCAGACTGGCCACGACGGGGCACTAGAGGCTCGGGGACTAACCTAGGCGCAATCAAAGAGGTCTGTCGAACTCGGCCATGGCCTACACGCTAGCGCAGGGGCACCAGAGGGCGCAGACCACGGCGGAGCGGGCTAACGGCGGCGCTAGATCGCTCCGGCGAGCAATCGCGTGAGCTATAGAGCGAGGATAACCAAATTAAGGGCACGAGCAGGTTGCTCACCTCGAGCAGAAGCGCTGGCGTCGCGAAACGACGGTGGAGGCGCAGGGGCTCGACAGGGCGACGATGGCGGACTCTGGCTACGCAAGAAAATGCTCCGGTGAGCGCGGACCGGACGGGACAGAGAGGGAGAGGGCACACCGAAGGGTGTCCCGAGTAGCTGACGGTAAGGCGAAGCTCACCGTGGCACTGGACGGGGCACGGGCGCAACGGCGGCCACGAAACAGGTGGTGGGCGTCGGCGGGCAGTAGCGGAGCTCTCAGTTCACGCGGGCAGAGTGAGAGAGAGGGCAAGGGAGCTGGGCAGAGGGCGCAAATGAGAGAGGGGAGGTGGGCGAGCAGGGCGCGGGGCTCAAAAGGGGCGTGGGGGCTTGGACGTGGCCGGAGAACGTGCGGTCGTGGGTGTTGGGGACTTGTTCTCAAATGCTAAGAGTTAAGAACAAGGCAACATAAAAAGTGTTAAATATTATAGTCCTTCGTCCCTCAAGACATTATGTCCCTTCGGATGTAATGAATTCCGGACGAAGGTTGTGAAGGAAAAAATCTTCGTAAGCACCATAAATGATAAGAAAGAATTCATATACAAAATACGAAAAATAATATAAACATTATTATCAACTTATTTTTATTTGCACTACTGTTGGGGACTTGTTCTCAAATGCTATGAATGAAGAACAAGGCAACATAAAATGTTAAATATCAATACCCTTCGTCCGCTGAAGCATTATTTCCCCAAGGATGTACTTCGGACGAAGGTTACAATAGCAGAGCTACGAAGGTTATACCTTCATAATTGAACTCATAAAGATAATATAAAATAACGTAAGACATAAAACATTAAAGACAAGTAAATTGGAAAAAATAACATCATTTATATACTATATACATTTAAGATGTTCAAACATAGTATTTAGACACATTTATACCTCTGCCTTGACAAAGAATAATTTCCGAGTGATGCGATTGCAATTGCAGGAATGCGTGAACAGTAAAGGAATACTGTTCACTATTTATAGGCACAGGACACAGCCCGTGAGGAATTACAATCGTACCCCTCATAAAAGTTTACAACAATGACTCGGACTCTTATGGACTAAAAGGTCATTCTATCTTTAAGTCGGTTTGTAATTCCGAAGCTTCACGAAATGGCACCTTCGGCATCACGTACGAGCAGCTTCACCCGAAGTTGTTTCTTTCTGCAGGACCTTCGGCGACGAAGCATGGTCCCAACAGTGGCCCCTTCACGGTGCTAGGTCGTTTTTCATAACGAGCTTGATCCGTGAAAAAAGTCTCTTTGGCTTCAGGAAGCCGAAAGTCCGAAAAACACCTTCCCTGAGCTCGTTGTTGAGAAACGATACAGTTTCTGAGCGCAGAGCGGTCCCACAGTGCAGGTTCACTATTTGGTTTTTGCGGTCCACCGCGCAGCGGGTGCGAGCAACTATTTGCCTGGTGTAAAAATCCTGACGATTCACCTTCTTACCTGCAGCACTATATAAACAGACAGGTAGGTGTGAAGTTACCACATCATTCATTGCTATTGCACTGTTTTGCTGCCAAAATTTTTAACCATAGCCGAAGCTTGACTTTCGCATTCAAACGAAGCTCCTGTTTGGCGTTTGCTTCGTCAGAAGGAGAGCTTCAGAAGAAAAGGTTATTAATTTCCAAGAAATCTTTCAAGATATTCAAAATTAAATGGCCAGAGTGCGCTCTACTACTAGAGTTGAGCGTGAGGGAGCCGAAGCCGAAGGTGTGGAGACTGTTCCTATCTCGGAAGCAATGCAGCGATCTAGATTGGTGACATCGGAAGAAGTTCCCGCTGCCGAAGCAGAACAAGCCGCTACCGAAGCAGAACAAGGAGATATTGAGGAGGCTGATTCTGACGGTGATTACAATATCACAGTACCGAGCAAGCCTAGCCATCTGGACTTTGGAAAGTCGACTATCTCCAAGGCTGATTTTCCCAAGATGGTGAAGTCGGGCTACTTCAGCGAAGATGAGAAAAAGCTGATTCGCTTCGGTGGAGAGGAAACTACCCCGAAGCCAGAGAAGGATGAAATAGTGATTTTCAAGAGTTTTCTTAAAGCTGGCTTGAGATTTCCTTTGAATAGGATGATTGCTGATGTGCTACAAAAGTTTGGGATCTATTTTCACCAACTGACTCCTAACGCCATTGTTAGGCTTAGTGTTTATATCTGGGCTCTCCGAAGCCAGGCGGTGGAGGCATTTGCTGAAGGTTTCTGCCGGGTACACGAGCTACATTACCAAACCAAGGCCAAAGAGGATGGGTTACACGAAAATTTTGGTTGTTATAATTTTGCCTATCGGAAAACCACAAAATTTCCTGTGATCAGCTACCGAAGCAAGTGGCCGACAGGCTGGAAATCAGAATGGTTCTACGTCAAAGTTGACGATGACAAGGAAAAGCTGGTACAGAGTCCACTTGAACTGATCTTTGGAGAAACCAGACCCCGATGCAATATGACAGCAGAAGGTCCAACCCGGATCGCGCTGGCTGAATTCAGGACTATTGCAGAGCACATTGGCACTAGAGACTTAGTGCAGGAATTTCTGGCCTTCAGAGTATTTCCAACTATGAAGGAGTGGACTATGCCGAAGCTTACAGGGGAGAAGAAAGAGGGGGAGCTTGTCCGACTACCCTACCATTATAAGTTCAAGAAATATTTTAAGGCACCCTGCCAAGAATGGCTCGATACAACCGAAATAATGAGTACTGAAATTCTTGGAAATTACTCTAAAAAAGAGGACCAATTGATGACAGCAGCCTTCGGCACCCGGCCGAAACGAAGGCTAAATAGAGTACTTGATGCTATAGGCTTCGAATATCCTGACTATGGGCGATTGGGCGGAGATGCTGGCGGCCCGAAGAGAAAAAGAATTGCCAGCGCTGTTGACGAAGAGAGCACCAAAGTGGCCAAAAAGAAAAAGGAGATTTCTGAAAAACTGAGTCCTGAAAAGTTGAGCCCTGAGCCGAAGGTGGCTGCTGCAAGAAAGAGAAAAACTGCATCTCTAGAACCAAAAACGTTGGTTCGAGAAGAAGATACTCCTGCAACGCCTTCTGCTGCCGATGTAGAAGAGATTATGAAGGTAATGACTGAACCATTGCCTGTCATGCTAAGTCCGCTGGCGCCGGAACTGACGAAGTTTTTTCAGAAGGACAAAGCAGCTTCGGCAGAAGAAGGCCCTGCACTGCCGAAAAAACGAAGAATTATTCAGGTAGCAGATGTGATTCATCAGACGCCGCCACTGGCGACAGTGTCAAAAGTTGCTTTTGTCGAGACCGCCGAAGCCAAAGGCGCCACAGCCGAAGCCACCAGAGTGGAAGCCCCCGAAGCTGAAACCGGCGGAGCCGAAGCTACCGGGGCCGAAACCGGGGCCACAGAAGATCCGAACCTGGAAGACACACTTGAAGTTATTGATAATATACTCCTGAAAATGGCTGAGGAAGAAGCTGCTGTGGCTGCAGCGAGCACAGCTACTGAAAAGGGGAAAAAGCAAGTTGAAGACATTTTGGAAGAAAGAGATTTTAACTTTCAAGATTTACTTGGGCAAGAATTGACAAATGCTGAAAAAGAAGAGCTTAAAAAATATGCCATATCCTGCGGATATAAGCCAGGGGCTACACTATTTAGTGGGGTTAACGAAGGAAAGCTGAGATGCCTTCGAAACCGCAGCGAAGCTAAAATTGTTAGAACCCTCTCCAAAAACATTGGCCTGCCGAAGCTAGAAGCGGACCTCTGCCGCTACCAACGACACCATATCGCCGGAAGCTTACTTTATGCTAATTTTAAGGTAACAAATATTATTGCTATTTTATTATTATTATTATTATTATTATTTAGGTCGTTTTTTAACGAAGATTGTTTTGACAGAGCATATTGTTAAGTAAGGTTCTAAAAATGCAACAAGATCTCGAAGACGAGAAGAACAAAGCCATCATCCAAGATTTGGCTGAAAAAGTTGAAAATTACGAAGCTGATCTGAAAAAGAAGGACTTCACCATCCAAGACCTTGAAATCATGGTTAAAGAGCACGAAGGTGCATTAGAAAAGAAAGACTTTGTTATCCAGTCTATAGAAGGCTCCTTGGCTGAAGTCCAAGCAGAGAACGACAGCTTAAAAAATGAATTGCTGAAACAATCAGAAAAATTTGAGCAAGAAAAGAAACACCTTGAAGCAAGCCTTAAAACTGAGATGGATAAAAATTCAAATTTGCAAAAATCCTTGAAGGAACTTCAAGGGAAATGCCTAAGCTTCGACAGCCGATACGTGCAGCGGCTGAAGGATGTGTTTCATTCTACCGGAGCCAGCTCTGAAAAATTTACACCTTCAGCTGAAAATCTGCCCAGCACATTAGAATATATTGAAGGCGAGGTTGATGCTCTTGACGAAGTTATTGGTGGGCATGCCGACTTCTGTGCCCTGGTAGCTTCTCGGGGCACAGCTACCGCTTTTCTGAAGGCTGGCTGTACGCATGGAAATATTGTGAATAGACCAAACTTCAGCTTATCAGATCTGATAGATATCCCAAGCCTGGCCTGAAGCATTGGAAATAGATTCATGACCCAGATTTGGGTAAATGGCGGGTGACGAAGCTCGAAGTCATCTTAAGCCGGTAAGAAACTTATATTTGTTACTTTTACCTTCTCCTTGAAATTTGCACCTTTCTTATTCTGCTGTTTGATATACGCAGGATGACGAAGCTGAAAAATGACAAAGCTGAAGTTTGACGAAGCCTAGCCTGAAGCTTGATAGTTGCTTACAATATACTTTCCTGCAAAAATTCTAGAGAAACTTTTGTAATATAGTTATGGAACAACTCATGTAAATTTGTACATACCTTGTAATATATTTTGTTTCTGCTATCTGTGTACAATCTGCTTTGCTGTGGACGAAACTTCTATTTTGAGCCGAAGGCGAAAAACACCTTTCCTTCTTTTCGTACACAACGAAGCATAAAAATTTTTCCTTCGAAGTTTTTCCTCATTGCTGAAGCACCTGTCTTTTTTGTGTGGTATGATGATGATTCTATATATGTCTAAATGAATGTTTATGAATGCAAATGACATGATGAAATGTATTGTGCAAATGAATATTGGGACACATGTTCAAAAACCATAATCACAGCCCTTCATCCCCTTAGGAATGATTCAAATCTTTTTGCCGTTTACTTTTCGGCTTCATCGTTTACTTTTCGGTGTATCAGCGTTGACTTTTCGCTGTAAGCCTCCCTTGGGAGCTTCTTCGCCTTTTACTTTCAGCGGAATCAGCGTTTATTTTTCGCTGTAAGCCTCCCTTAGGAGCTTCTTCGCCTTTTACTTTCGGCGGAATCAGCGTTTATTTTTCGCTGTAAGCTCTGCATTCCCTTAGGAACGACTTTTGAGCTTCTCTCTGTTTCCTTTTCTTTTTTTCCTTTTCATTTACATTTTCATTTTTGGGGGATATCACTCTCATAGAATTGAAATAAGGAAAATTACATGTTGTGGCCCCATTAAAAACCTTTCTCCCCCTTTGGAAAGGAAAAGGGTGCCACAAAAAAGAATAGAAAAAATTACATCAAGCTAAACATAATATCGCCGAAGCTCATCCGCATTCCATGATCTAGGAATGTCGTTGCCGTCCATATCCTTCAATCTGTAGGAACCGGGTCTTGACGAAGATACTACCAAAAAGGGGCCTTCCCACTTCAGCTGTAATTTGCCTACTGTCTCAGGGTTGGCTACTCTTCGAAGTACCAAGTGCCCTGGTTCAATGTTCTTCAGCTTGACCTTTCTGTCACGCCATTTTATTGTTTCAGCTTGATATTTATTGATGTTTTCCACAGCTTGAAGTCTGATCCCTTCTATAGCATCTTTTTCTATAGAGCAATCAGCTTCGTCTTCGCCTTCTGCCGAAGCTACTGTTCTTATTGATCCTGCTTTAGCCTCCTCCAGGGTTATTGCTTCGTCACCAAACAATAGTTTGAAGGGCGTAAAACCTGTTGATCTTGACATGGTTGTGTTATGGCTCCACACTACTTTGATTAACTCGTCTGGCCACTTTCCCCTAGGCTGATTGAAGATTGACTTCATTATTCCTGTCATTATGATCCCATTAGCTCTTTCGACAAGTCCATTTGACTCTGGATGTCGGACTGATGCAAAATGGATTTTCGTGCCAATTTGATCACAAAATTCTCTGAAGGCTTCAGAATCAAACTGTGTGCCATTGTCCACAGTAATGGCCTTCGGCACTCCGAAGCGACAAACAATGTTTTGCCAGAAAAACTTTTGAATAGTAAATGAAGTTATTGTGGCTAAGGGCTTTGCCTCAATCCACTTGGAAAAAATATTCCACTGCCACTACCACATATCTTAAGTTCCCCTGTGCTGGTGGTAATGGGCCTAGCAAATCAAGGCCCCACCTTTGCAACGGCCAAGTGGGTTGTATTAATTGAGTTAAAGACGAAGTTTGTTTTTGATCTCTTGCACATTTCTTACAACCTTCGCACTTTTGGACTAAATCCGCTGCATCCGAAGCTGCCTTTGGCCAATAAAATCCTTGACGAAAAACTTTCCCAAGCAAAGGCCTAGATCCAATGTGAGATCCATACATGTCTGCGTGTATTTCCTTCATCAATTCTATGCCTTCAGATCTGGATAAACACTTGAGCAACGGGGAACAGACCCCTCGCTTGTATAATTCCCCTTCTATTATGACATATGGTCGAGCTCTTGCTTCTATCCTCCTGTTATAAGCTTCGTCATCTGAAAGAAAATTACCCTGAAGGAAAGAGATGATTTCAGTTCTCCAATCTTCACTATAGACAGGGGATATGTTAAGAACCGCTCTTTCAAGAAGCTCGACCGAAGGTGCTTTTATTGTTTCGAAAAATACTTCCGAAGGTAAAGGCAGCCTCTGTGCTGCTGACTTGGCCAATAGATCAGCGTATTCATTTTCTCCACGAGGAATATTTTTGACAGAGAATCCTTCGAAGGAAGCCTCAATCCTTCGGACTGTATCTAAATATTTTTCAAGCTTCGGGTCTCTTGCTTTATAGCTCTTGTCAATATGACCAGAAATAACTTGGGAGTCAGTTTTAAGAATGGCCCTTCTGATTCCCATTGCCTTTAACTTCCGAAGACCCAAGAGCAGAGCTTCGTACTCAACGATATTATTTGTGCAACTAAAATCAAGTCTTGCCGCATAACAAGTTTTAACTTTGGAAGGTGAAACCAACACAGCAGCCGCTCCTGCTCCGAAGGTTCCCCAAGACCCATCGCAAAACACTGTCCATGCTTCGGCATCTTTATTCGTTTCTTCCTCCTGAGCCCCTGACGTCCAGTCAGCAATGAAGTCTGCCAACGCTTGGGACTGAATCGAAGATCTATGGACATAATCAATACAAAATTCATTGAGCTCTGCAGCCCATTTTCCAATCCTTCCAGTAGCTTCTCGGTTTCTCATAATATCCTTCAGAGGTTGTGAAGAAGGAACAATTATGTTGTAAGCTTGAAAATAATGCCGAAGCTTCCTGAGGCCATCAAAACAGCATACAATACTTTCTCCAATTCTGTATAATTTTTCTTTGATAAACTAAGAACTTCGGATACGAAATATATTGGGGCCTGCCTCTTAACTTGGCCTTCAAGCTTCTCCTGGACAAGTGCTGCACTTACCGCTGAGTGCGAAGCTGCCACATATAATAACAAAGGAGCCCCTGGCGTTGGTGGAGTTAATGTTGTTAGATCTATCAAATATTGCTTCAGTTCTTCGAAGGCTCTCTGCTGAACTGGTCCCCATTGAAAAACTTCGGCTGACTTCAGCACTTCGAAAAATGGTAAATTTCTCTCTGCTGATCTAGATATGAATCTGTTGAGAGATGCCAGCCTTCCTGTCAATCTTTGAGCCCCCTTCTTTGTACTTGGTGGTTCCATTCGAAGTATAGCTTCGATTTTGCTTGGATTAGCCTCAATTCCCTTTGTTGAAACTAAGCAACCAAGAAATTTCCCCTTCTTTACTCCGAAGACACATTTTTCTGGATTCAGCTTTAAGCCAGCCTGTCTAAAATTAGCGAAGGTCTCCTGCAGATCAGCAATGTGGTTATCTTGCTTCATGCTTTTTACAATGATATCATCAACATAAGTTAGCACATTCCTGCCTATCTGAGAATGGAGGACCTTCGCTGTCATTCTGCTGAAACTTCCTCCGGCATTCTTGAGCCCCTCAGGCATCCGAAGGTAACAATATATTCCACTAGGGGTTATGAAGCTGGTTTTCGGTTCTTCCTCCTTCTTCATCCAGATTTGGTGATAGCCTGAATAGCAATCCAGCAGACTCATAAGCTCTGATGAAGCTGCTGCATCGACTAAGGAATCTATCCTTGGCAATGGAAACTCATCCTTCGGACAGGCCTTATTGAGATCAGTAAAATCGATGCACATTCTCCATTTACCATTGGCCTTCTTTACCATGACAGTGTTAGCCAACCATTCTGGATATTTTACCTCTCTGATAACTCCAGCACTGAGGAGTCTTTTCACTTCGTTGCGAGCACCTTCGGCTTTGTCATCAGACATCTTCCGAAGCCTTTGCTTTCTTGGTCTGAAGGATGGATCAACATTGAGCGAGTGCTCAATAACATCCCTGTTTACTCCGCAAAGATCATTAGCTGACCAAGCAAAAACATCTTTGTTGTTGAACAAAAACCTTATCAAGGTTTTCTCCTGCTCTTCGGACAGTTGAGATCCCAATAGCACCTTCTGCTCTGCTATGTCCTCACATAAGAGCATGGGCTTCGGCTGATCAGCCGAAGCAGCTTTTTCCCTTCTGAACTTGTATTGCTCACAAGCTTCAGCTCCATTTATGTTATGGATTGCTTTTGAGTCTGTCCAATTTCCTTCGGCCCTTCTGGCAGCTTCCTGACTTCCATGAATAGCAATGGGCCCTTGGTCCGAAGGTATCTTCATGCAAAGATAGGCTGGATGAAGGATTGCTTCGAAGGCATTAAGAGTACCACGACCAATGATTGCATTGTAAGGGTATTCCATATCAACAATATCAAATACAACTTGTTCAATCCTTGTGTTGTTAATGAATCCGAAGGTTATTGGCATTGTGATTTTTCCAAGTGCTACGATCTGCCTTCCTCCGAAGCCACAAAGGAGATGTGTGGCATCATGAATTTTATCCTCAGGCTCTTGCATCTGTCTGAAGGCCTTAGCAAATATGATATCAGCTGCGCTGCCTGTATCAACCAAAACATTATGGACCAGGAATCCTTTGATCACACAAGAGATAACCATAGCATCATTGTGTGGGTAATCCTTGAGTTGGAGATCCTCTTGAGAGAAGGTAATTGGAATGTGAGACCATCTTGACTTGATGAAGGGTCCTTGCACCCCAACGTGCTGTACCCTTCTCTGTGCTTCCTTCTTCTACTTCTTGTTGGCTGGCTCTGAGCATGAACCGCCTGTTATCGGGAGTACCAGCTTTAGAGCCGAAGCAGCTCCAGCTTGATCGTTGAACGAAGCCATCAGCTCAAAAAAGTGGAAGTGAGTTCACCGGAGGTGGGCGCCAATGTTGGGGACTTGTTCTCAAATGCTATGAATTAAGAACAAGGCAACATAAAATGTTAAATATCAATACCTTTCGTCCGCTGAAGCATTATTTCCCTAAGGATGTACTTCGGACGAAGGTTATAATAGCAGAGCTACAAAGGTTATACCTTCATAATTGAACTCACAAAGATAATATAAAATAACGTAAGACATAAAACATTAAAGACAAGTAAATTGGAAATAAATAACATCATTTATATACTATATACATTTAAGATGTTCAAACATAGTATTTAGACACATTTATACCTCTGCCTTGACAAAGAATAATTTATGAGTGATGCGATTGCAATTGCAGGAATGCGTGAACAGTAAAGGAATACTGTTCACTATTTATAGGCACAGGACACAGCCCGTGAGGAATTACAATCGTACCCCTCATAAAAGTTTATAACAATGACTCGGACTCTTATGGACTAAAAGGTCATTCTATCTTTAAGTCGGCTTGTAATTCCGAAGCTTCACGAAATGGCACCTTCGGCATCACGTACGAGCAGCTTCACCCGAAGCTGTTTCTTTCTGCAGGACCTTCGACGACGAAGCATGGTCCCAACAACTACCATATCCAAAATAAAAAATTATAAATGTACCTTCGGTTTGAAGGAAAGTAAAGATACATGCGTGATGCAAAAAGTGAATGCCAAGTCAGCATGAACAGTATGGGAGTACTGTTCATCTATTTATAGGCAAGGGACACAGCCCATGTACAATTACATCCATGCCCTTTACATTTGCTAATAACTCTATAGTAATTCTTCGAGGTCTAATTTGCCTTTTCATCTTTAAGTCGGTTCCCCTTTTCTGCTATCATGCCGAAGCTTTCCTGCACACAGCTTCGTGATCATCTAGACCTTCGTCATAATCATCTTTCGTCTCGTTCAGGCTTCGTCCTGACTGTGCTCTTGTATACTCATAATCTGATTCCGAAGACACCTGCTCACATACTTCACTTGGAAAACATTGTCAAATCATGTTTTTGAGGACCTTCGGAAGCCGAAGGCCCCCAACAGTGGGCGCGTCCACGGCGGGGAGATCGCGGGGGAAGGTTAGAGACGACTAACAGGTGGGGACGGTGGGTCAGAGAGAGAGAGGGCGCGGGGGGGGGGGGGGGGGGGGGGGAGAACGGCGCTGACAGCTCTGGCCCACGGGACAGAGAGAGAGGGAGAGGAGTGAGCGCGCTGGTTGGCGCCGACAGGCGGGACCCGCCTGTCAGACACAGGGGACGCGCGGGGGCTGGGCTAAATGGGCCGAATTGGCCTTTTCTAATTTCCTGGAATTTCTATTGCCTTTTCTATTTATTTTCTCTAGTGTTTTCAATTCAAATTCAAATCAAGTTTCAAATTCAAACCAAATCAAATATGTGCAACAATTCAAAGAATATTTAGGCTCAATATGATGCAACATTCCATGACTCATATGTTTTGGGCAAAATAAATTAAATAATCCCTCACTAATACAACTAACTCTAATTAAAAGAAAAGAGAGAGAGAAAATTAGAGAGAGAGAAACTATAGTGAGATAGAGAAGAGTAACACCTGAATTTGGATGATCATAAGAAAGAAATTTTATACCCCCAAATTTATGGTGTTACATCAGCCCAACACCACATGAAGAAGAGTTGGATCAAGAGATTAGAGATCTAGAGGCTATCCACCAACAAGTGGAGAGAAGAAGGGAGAAAATGCTTCGGCTGTCTGAACTCTAGAAGAAGATTGATGAAGCTGCCGAAGAGATGTGCCACATCACACAAGACAACAAACAAGAGCGAAGGCCACAACAGAGAGAGCTTCGTCAGGAAAGCCCAAGTTATGATGATGTATGGTATGACGATTTCCATCATGGTAACTTTGTTTTTGATGATGCTTTTCCCCTAGCAGCAAAATTACAGGCTATCCCATGGCCACCTTCGTACAAACCGCCACAGCTTCCCATGTATGACGGGCATTCTGACCCGAAACAGTTCCTCCTGAGTTACGAAGCAACCATATCATCATATGGTGGCAACACCGTTGTCATGGTGGAGTCCTTCGTCATGTGAAGCGCCCCAGTCCTCTGGAACTCAAATGTGATACAATTACTAGTCCCAGGAGGCTAGTAAACACATTTATACATCAGTTAGTTCCAGATCTGCTTAAACGAGACAAACCTATAAAGGTGGCGATCAACTTTAAGAGTTGGTCCACAACTCGGGACATATCATCAGAGTGGGGCTAAAACAGCCCGATATACACAGCGAAGCAAACCAGCGGTCCAACAGCCACAGACAAGGTTGGGAACAGGCGTAACTCTTACCCGATCAGCGATCATCTTCTCTGAAAAACAACAAATAAGCAAGGGTGAGTACTAACGTACTCAGCAGCCCACCTTCACCCACGGAATGGAGAAATCAGATATAATGCATGGAATATGTGGAGCTCAGGATATTTTGCAGAAACAACAATATTTGATGAAGGGTTGTTTTGTAAAACATTTTGTGTTTATCAAAGCGCATCCTATCCCAAAGGAGCAGGAAGTTTTTCAATATTAGAACAAAATCCCCTGGACTAAACCATCCAGGTATCTCAGCAGTTTCCCACTGGTTTTCATTTTCAAAAACAACTACTGGAGTTCCCGTCCACCATAGCTCACGGCTCAACTGCCAGAGCTTTTAAAAACCACTTTTCAAAAGCATTTTTTTTGGAAAACAAAACACTAATTGTCATACCACACCAGACTCGTCCATTCCAGTGGACACGGACTATTCGAATAGGTTTTCAACTCTGCGCAGAGGTGTACACTTTACCCACTAGTCCGACTTCTACAATCTCACCGTCGTGAGCTCCGAATGCCGAATCTCTCTATTTCCTGATGAGCTATGAAGCAACCATATCTTCATATGGGGGCAATATTGCAGTCATGGCAAAATCCTTCGTCATGGCAGTCAAAAGCGTAGCTCAAACTTGGTACTCTTCTCTTTGGCCAGGGACAATTATGTCATGTTAGTGACCAGCTTTCAGGGTTTCCAGACGAAGCCAGTCACTGGCCAGGCTCTTTTTCAGTGTACACAGGACCAGGAGGAGTATTTACAGGCGTATGTTCGAAGGTTCTTGCGGCTGAGGGCTCAAGCACCTACAGTGCCCAATGAGATCGTCATTGAGGCCATGATCAAGGGGCTACGACCAGGACCTACGACGCAATACTTTGCACGGAAGCCACCGCAAACTTTGGAGAAGCTTCTCCAGAAAATGGAAGAATACATCAGAGCCGACAATGATTTTCAGCACAGAAGGGAAGAAGCTTACAGATACTCTAAAATGGACAGGGCTTCGGAGGAAGATTCCACCCCAGGCATGTCAGGTCAATCCATAATGCTAGCCCAAGTGACGACAGGGGAAGCCAAACCCAAAGACAACATCATAGCTCCCAATCATCAGGGGCGCAACAAAGTTCCTTCAGGCCATCAGCTCTAAGAAGCAGAGGGGGCAGAAGCTTCGGAGGAAGATATGGAGATCAGCCCACGAGACTGTTTTGTTTGTTCTGCGACGAAGACAAAGGCCACACCATAAGAACATGTCAAGTCACGATTCAGAAGCAGAAAGAGATTGCCGAAGCTGAAGCATGTCAGAATCAGCCGAAGCAGGTTCTACATACCACTACATGCTATTCTCCCTACGTCCTAGAGTACGTAGGCAATCAACAGCCTACGACCTCTATCGCTTCGGTAGGCCATTCTCAAGCTTCCTGGGCCCAGCTGCCACCACCACTACCGCCAGCACCTACTCTGGTTCGGAGTCAGCAGCCAGAAGGGCATCAACACGCTCAGCAGCAGCGAGATTTTCGAGAGGAGTCTGAAGCTCGCACAGTCAATAGCACTGTGCCTGAATCCAAGCACATTTACTAAAGACTATCCTACCCTGGCGCATTTTTGTTTTTTCTGTCATTTTATTTCTTGTATGAAAAACAATTCACGAAAGATTAAAGTCCAATTTGATGTAATAATATTGTGGTCACATCATTGACTGGGGTGCATCCCCTTAACAAGATTTCGAAGCTACAAAAGTCATTCCTAAGGGTGCGTAGAGTAAGTTCCGAAGCTACAAAAGTCATTCCTAAGGGAGCGCAGAGTAAGTTTCGAAGCTCCAAAGTCGTTCCTAAGGGAATGCAGACCTAAAATACCACCAAAATAGAAGGTGAAGAAGCTCCAAAGTCGTTCCTAAGGGGATGCATAGCTTAAATGCCACCGAAATAGAAGGTGAAGAAGCTCCAAAGTCGTTCCTAAGGGGATGCAGAGCTTAAATGCCACCGAAATATAAGGTGAAGAGACTCAAAAGACGTTCCTAAGGGGATACAAAGTCTGGGATTGTTTCCGTGTGGGCATGTGTCTTCGGCATAAACATCATACTACATCATATCGTTGCATCATTTCGCATAGCATTACATATTACATCATATCGCATCAGCAGCAAGATTGTGCAGAAAGAAAGTTGCTTCTTTCAAAATATACGATGAATGAAACAGTGTGCTGGAGCACAAAATACATCGTCAACAATTATAATCTTACATACAAGGAAAATTTTTGTCGACAACAATATCATACAACAACTGTGCTATAGAAGGGCTCTTTCTTACGAAGCATGAAAAGAAGGGAAGGTGTTTTTTCGCCGAAGGCTCAAAAATTGTATGTACGCAAATTTCATGCATCGCAAAGAAATATATTACATTAATATACACATAGATATATAATGTTTAACTCATGTACGAACATTACATTCCTTAAATACTACATTTCTTAAGTATACAAAAATGTAGTCCTCTTTTAAGATCTTCTCCGCAGCTTCGTTTAGAAGCTTGTTGACTGCTTCATCAACAGCTTCTTCAGCAATTCTTATTGTTTCTAGTGCCGCTTTCATGGCTGGATCGGCCTCGGGATCGTATGGCTCGGGTGGCGGTGAAAGTTCAGCTGCAATAAAGTAGCGCGTTGTTAATCCGAAGCCAGGAAAAATACCGAAGCTAAGATTCAATAAAAATACCTATGCGCCTTGCGCGCTCGGCGGCCTCTTCGGCTCGCTTGGCTTCTTCTCGGGCTTCATGGGATTCTTTTTCGTTCTTTTTTATAGCTTCGTCGGCTACCTCTTGGCCGCCCTTCATCCAAACGTTGGAATAGAATTTCCCACCATCAAAGTAGCCTCAACCGAAGGATCCTTCGTGTTGTCTACAGTGAAGACGGTCTCCGTCTGAGTTGCAGCCTTAACATGTTCACAGCCAGTCTTTTCTAAAATTGCTGCAACCCCTCTGGCACCGGCGAAGGCGCAGAAATCACCACGGTCGCTGTAACACCTCTGGTGTTACTGTCACTAAAATTTGAGCATAACATCATGTGCATGGGCATATCATGTGTTTGTTACACCTAGAGTGCATTCACTAGGTAAAATCTCAAACAAGTGGGGATGTTATGAGTTGATGTGTGGTTAACACTATGGTAGAGTACACAACCCTAAATTGGGCTTATGAGTGAAAATGAAGCCCAAATAAGTTAAAACCTCAAAACTCATTAGAAATGATCATAAGATATCATCTTTGATAGACTTTAGTGACACCAAAACCCTAAAGTGCTAAAAACCCTTAAAAGACCCCTCGAAAACCCTAATTAAAACCCTAGGGGGTTAACTACAAATTTTGTGCACTTTTGGACCCAAGAGCAAATACAAAAGTAATATAACACCACAAATTATGTGTTCCTCACATTTGAGGATTTGCAAGTCAATTTGTGGGATTTGGACTTATTTGCAAAAAGGACACCCCATACATTTCATATGCCTAAGTCTGAAATTCAGTGCATAGGGTCAACTTTGGAACCCTATAACTCTCAATTCATAAAGAATTTGCCCTAGGTCAACACAACAATATTATAGAGCTACTATAGGAGCATAACTTTGCTTAAGTGATTAAACCTTGGTGTCATACAATATTTGGAGATAAATAGACCAAAAGTCTGGCTGTCAGTCAACTCGGGGTCTGAATTTTTACTGACAGTGACTTGGGTTGAACTTTGAGGGCTATTTTGAGCGTGATCCAGTAAGTATTTGAGGGTGATTGCTATAGCAAGATTAAATCTGAATTGTAGGCCAAGAACTTTATTACAAAGGGATTAATGAGTTACCACAGAAAAATCGGAGATTAATGCCCTGCAAATGGCTCTGTCAGACGCTCTGATAGTGATCACCATGGTACAGTAAACTGAATGAGATCACAGGTGCAGTGCACCTTGCCACCGGTGACCCCTACGCCTGGATTCACGCTGGTGACGCGATTCATGCCGTTAGTGGTCAGATAACGCTTCAGGGTAAAAGATCTTCGCCACGAATGAGACCTGGGGCTGGCCGCCGTACCCCCTTGCCTTACGATCGGTCCAGATAAGCTCACCGGAGTTGGCTGCCTGTCGATCGGTTGCCACGTGCCTAGGTGCTCTACCACGTCGCAGTAACTCATCTTGGCGTGTCCGTTCATCGCCGGTGACCTTGCCCCGGTGAAAGCCACGCATCTCTTGCGCCAGTGCTCTCCCCTCTCTCCAGCCGCCAACGCGCCATTCCAAATTCAAGAGCCACCGCCCTCGGGCCCTATAAATTGAGCATGTCGTGAGCTCCGCTAGGTAGTCACGCACCCAACGCACCAGCCCGTGCCTCAGATCGTCCACCAGAGCGCTCCAATTTTGAAGTTCCCCCAAATCAGTCAAAACTCCGCCGTGAGTGAGCTCACCGTGGCTAGCTCTCTACAGGTTCGTTCCTGTCTTCCTTGCTCTCGTTTCAACATCCCTGTGTGCTATAGATGCTTAGCGGCCCGGCCAATTGAACTAGACCATGCTGGATCACAGGGAACACCGCAGATTGTCCTTGGTGTGCGCCATCCCCATGGACAGAGAGTTCTCGACCTAGAACTGTGCAATTAGTTGAGGGATTCTTGTCGTCGGGGTTAGAATTAGGGGTCAAGCAAAGAAGAAGCATAGCCGTTGTGTTTTCCGGCCAGGGTAAGCTCGCCAGAGCCACTGCTGCGCCGTCCACGGTCGGGGTCTTCAATTCGCGAAGGAATAGAAAGTGAGGGGCCTCGGCGCAAAGTGTTAGTGACACATAGGAATAGTGCACAAGACTCTTTACGGGTTTTTCAAATCACCAGGGTCCCCTGTGTAAATCTGGCAACACGGGCGCGCGCGGGCGCGTTCTGCCTATAGTGGGCTGGCTCAGACTAAATTGAGCCCATTACTGTTTATGCCTTTCCTTTTTCTTTTTCTGCCAGACTTAAGAAATCCATAAAAAATTATAGAAAAATGATAAAAATATGAGACCATTTTTTTAGACTCCTAAATTTCTCCAGTATTTAATAAAAATAGTTCCAAGATTTTTAGTCTAAACTAGGAATAATTTAGTATTTAAGATGGCCAAAACCTAGTCTCCTAGAATTTTAGAAATTATTTAATAACTCCAAAAATCACTAAACTTTTTGGATAAGCCTAATATGGTATTTAGATCCCATGAGTGAAGTATGATTTGCTTTGGACATTGTTTGATGCCTAAACCAAAAACCCTAGCTCCTTAGGGTAAAACTGTCTAACCCTACTAGGGTGTTGACCCAGAAGACCCTAGTTTCCCTGGAGTACCGTGAAGGAAAGTTGTATTCAAGATACAACTTGGTGTAACTTTATTATAATTGCATTTTCATAAGCATTACATGGACATTCATGGTTATATATATGTGGTTATGTATATAGAACGTGGAAGAAGTGACTGTTGAAGAAGAGGAGACTACTCCAACAGAAAATCCACCTGCCGGGAACTGCTTTTATTTTGATATTTGTGGAGCAGAACCCGACTCTCCTACAACACAAGGCAAGCCCTGGTGCATTTGTCACCTCCTTGCTGTTTTAAACTCTTTATCACTTGAATGATGCATTAGGTGATAGGAGTTAGGTGTTAAACCAATTGCTGCATTTCCTTCCTTGGATCTGTTTACCATTCCTTGATTACGTATTTTATTAAAAGGTTTTTCTGATGCTTAGTCTTGCTTAGAAAAACAAATGTTTTGTTTAAACAAAAGATGAGGCTTCAAGTGGATTGGGATGTTTTCAAAAACAAAACTTGATGGTGGATCTATCATGGCCATGATGGGTTCAACATCGGAGAAGATGTACCTCTGCCAGGTACCAGACTTTGGGTTTTTAAATGATAAAGCTGAGACCGGGCGAGTGACTTGCATAAGAAGAGAGTCTCAGTATAGTGTCTTCGTCGATTAAGGACCGTCTCGATGTGGGCCTGCTCACCGAGGACCCTTTAACTGGTCACATGCCTCGTCATGGATAAGCTTTGCTTCGGGCAGACTAATACCAGAAAGGCCAACATGCAATGGGAGTGGAGAGATGGCAATAGTAGCATGTACCCTCCGTGGCAAGAGGCTGGACGGTGGTGTATCTGTGCTCTCGGTTGGCATGAACCCGGTCTGGTCTTAAGAACCCCGGTGGCGAGTTGACATATGCACAGGTTAAGTGCTACATATGTCGTGTGATTGGAGATCCTCAGCTGAGTATTAATCGATTCGGATCGCCGTTACTTCTTGGACATGAAGACTTGGTCACTGACTTACACATAGCATTCTAGTGAACAAAAAGGGTTGATAAAAGACGACTAGTGCAGGTGAAGTGCTTGAACTAGGGTAGAAAGAACTCTAGTGACTGGTAATGACTTAACTTGCTAATAAAAACTGGATTTTTAAGGATCCACTTTTAAGCATTTTTGCAAACAGAGTCTTTGTTAATTGATTCGCCTCACCTTGACTCCCTTAAACCAGCATATCCTTGAGAGTCTTTTATTTTGACGGGTAAGACTTGCGAAAGTACACTTTGTACTCAGGGTTTTCGAACCCATGTTGTTGTAGGTGAGGAAACATCAGACTTTTGCTGTTTTTGCACTAAGGTGGTGCCCAAGGATGTGGTGCCCAAGGACGAACCTCAACAGTGAAGTAGTTGCGGGAGGATGTTGGCCTCCCTTTTGAAAAACAATATACTTTTATGCGGGAGGGGTTTTTGCCTCCCAAGATTGTAATAATAATACTTATGCACTCATACCCCTGGTTTTGTAATAACTATAACACCCTTTCTATATTTTGATAAATGTAAATTAAGTTATTGTAATTTGCTTCCGCTTATTCGTTCCTCCGATGTGTTGCAATATCTGCGTGACGGGTGAAACACTCTTGGGCGAGGAAAAGGATGCAGATACCGAACTTGTCGAGTGATTATGTGCATCTACAGGGTTGTCCAAGATCCGTTGGACAAGGACAACTATAGGTGGGCCTAATGACTTGGGAGGTTCTGTCACAGTTGGTATCGGAGCAAAGCCCATCTCTTTAGATATTATGAAGCATTTTAAAAAGAATTTTCAAATACTTATCCAAGAAAATTTCTTTCATCCTTACCTTGCCACTTTCTGGAAGTGCTCATCTTGTAAGACCAGGTAATAGAGTGCAATATATAGGAGGTTGGGAATCAACGAAGGTTGATTTCGTAATTATGCATGCATCATGTTTAAAAACTATACTAATAAATTTTCCCCCTTATGGAGATATGCCGCGTACGAGGAAAATCGTGCATAAGTCCACTGGACCTATTGGCATGCCTCGTCATCAGTTGGCTCCAAAACATGAAGGCAGCATCAGCGGCAGCAACGATCTAATCGGAGACTTGGAAGCCCAAGTGGAACAGCTTCAGACGGAGCTATGTCACCGAAACAGGGTGTGGGCAGAGGACGATCAGCGTGTTAATGAGCTGGCAGCTGACGTCAGACGCTTGCAAGACAAGCTTTCTGAACGGGATCTGGCGGTTGATTGGGCCGTCAACTCATGTTCGGCTGCTTGGGACCGGGAAGCCAAAGCTCGTGCTCGTGTGGCAGAGCTTATTGCGGCCCTTGACAACTTGCAGGTGTACTGCAATACTTTACATGAGGAAGTACATGTACTGTATTCGTGACTGCACCCGGACGTGCCTGCCGACCCTGTTGCAATGGGAGTCAGTCCACCAGGGACAGCAGGTGAAGGAACTGATGGGGAGCTAGACCTTTTTAGGCCTCCTCCTTCCTTGAACCTGGCTGACGATCAGTCTCCCACGACAGGAAATGAAGAAACCAAGGATGATGAAGACTAGACTAGTATAGTTTAGGAACTATACCTATGTAAAATAAGTAATGAAGTCATGTTGTACACTTGAGTTTGTATCATTACAACTTGGTAATGTAAAATGATGGTGTGTATCGACAATGCTATATTTTTCCCAAATGTTTCTTTGCCTCAGATGCCATCAAGGACTCGTGCGCATGATGGTGCAGGGACTTCCCTTGGTCGGGAAGATACTTCTAATCCGCCACCTGTATCCCCAACGCTGGCCGAGGCTATCACTGCCTTGGTCAATGCTACTACAGATAATACCCGCTTTTTACGTGAAATGGCGGGAAATCAATTCCAGCAGCATGGTGAAAGAGCTCCTCCACAGGGACCGCGTGAAACCTCGTATTTGGACTTCTCCGAAACGCGTCCCCACTCTTTGTTAAAGCTGAAGACCCTCTTGAAGCTGATGAGTGGATCAGGGTAATGGAGCAGAAGTTCGGATTAATCCGTTGCACAGAAACACAGAAGCCGTTGTTCGCTGCCCAACAACTGAGAGGCCCTGCCAGTACTTGGTGGGGAAATTTTGTGGCAGTTCAACCAGCCGGACATCAGGTCACTTGGGATGAATTTAAGCTGGCATTCCGTGAATACTATATTCCTGAGGGAGTTCTTCACATGAAACAAGAGGAATTTATTCGACTAAAACAAGGAGGGGATACTGTGATGCAGTATCTCAACAAGTTTAATCATTTATCCCAATATGCGATTGACCAAGTAAACACTGACCTGAAGAAGAAGAATTGCTTGAGGACTCAGTGACCGGCTCCAACGGAAAATGGCCACCTGCCTGGATCTTACGTACAACAGAGCTGTCAGCACGGCGCTATCAGTAGAAGCCAAGAATACAGGCCCGGGAAAATCCAAGGGATTTGGAGGTGACAGATTCAATCAGGGACCCGAGAAGCGAACCAGGTTGGTAATACGTCCATTTAATCAGAATCGTTCTTCGCCTCGTCCACCCTCCTATCCTTTCAAATAGCCTATTTTCATTCGTCCTACCACTGCCCCCACTTCTACAAATCAGCTGAGTGCCCCTGGTGCTCGTTTCCCTGCCCTCCCTAGTTCCTCAACTGGCTGCTTCAACTGTGGGAAGTCTGGTCATTTTATAAAAGTATGTCCATATCCGAGGCAGAATAAGTCCAACAATCAGCAAGACTCTGGGAGCTCAAATCAAGGCAAAGGGAACATGGCTAATAATCCAGCGGGCAAAAATGTCAAGAATACTGGGCGAATTTATTATACTCAAGTGGCCACTACACTGGAAGGAGAGCCGATAATGATGGGTACGTTCCTTGTGGCCAATCACCCAGCAGTCATTCTCTTTGATTCTGGTGCTTCGCATACATTCATAAGCAAGAAATTCGTGGAAAAACATTGCATTCCTTGCACTGAATCAAGGGAAGGATTTATTATCCATTCGGCCGAGGGACAAATATTTACTAAGGAAGTAGCCTTCCATGTGGCAGTAACATTGGTGAACGGGACTTTCCCACCAACATGATTGTCTTAAAAGGTCAAGACATAAATGTAATTCTTGGCATGAATTGGTTAGCCCAGCATAAAGCTATCCTCAATACTGACTTAAGGACGATCAAGTTGAGCCATGGCCATGAAGAGGTTCTCCTGTCCATCCCTGTAGCTATTCCAGCTAAACTATTTGGACGGGTCTATGAAGCTATCATACCAGAAATCCAGGATATTCCGGTAGTATGTGAATTTCCGGATGTATTTCCTGAAGACCTGCCTGGATTACCTCCAGAAAGGGATGTAGAGTTTGTGATTGAACTGAAGCCCGGTACAGCTCCTATTTCTAGAAGATCATACCGGATGCCACCAAATGAATTGGCAGAGCTCAAGACGCAATTACAATACTTGCTTGAGAAGGGATTCATTCGGCCTAGCTCATCACCGCGGGGATGTCCCGCAATCTTTGTCAAGAAGAAGGATCAAACACTTCGAATGTGCATGGACTATAGACCCCTTAATGAGGTCACGATCAAGAACAAGTACCCTCTTCCTGGATCGATATCTTGTTCGATCAACTTACCGGAGCTCGGGTATTTTCCAAGATTGACCTCAGGTCGGGCTATCATCAGATTCGTATTCGACCCGAAGATATACCCAAAACCGCATTTACTACGCGGTATGGATTATTCGAATATTTGGTTATGTCCTTCAGATTGACAAATGCTCCTGCCCACTTCACATATCTAATGAACTCAGTTTTTATGCCCGAGTTGGATAAGTTTTGGTGGTCTTCATTGATGATATATTGATCTATTCCAAGAATGAAGAGGAGCATGCTAAACATTTACGGATCGTATTAACGCGCTTAAGGGAACACCAATTATATGCTAAATTCAACAAATGCGCGTTTTGGCTAGAGGAAATCCAATTTTTGGGACATGTATTATCTGCAAATGGGATTGCGGTTGATCCCAGCAAGGTCAAGGATATTCTAGAGTGGAAACCACCAACCACTGTACATCAAGTTCGAAGTTTCCTTGGACTGGCTGGCTATTACCGTAGATTTATCCCAAATTTCTCCAAAATTGTGAAACCAATCACAAGTCTGTTGAAGAATGATACAAAATTCAACTGATCCTCAAGATGCAACAAAGCCTTCGAGCAGCTAAAGCTATTGTTGACCACTGCTCTGGTATTGGCACAACCGGACATTGAAAAGCCTTTTGATGTGTACTGTGACGCATCGGGCAGTGGTCTCGGATGTGTCTTAATGCAAGAGGGCCGAGTTATAGCATATGCTTCAAGACAGTTGTGCCGGCATGAGGAACATTATCCAACTCATGACTTAGAATTAGCTGCTGTGGTTCATGCCCTTAAAATATGGCATCATTATCTGCTGGGGAATGTCTGCCATATATATACAGATCATAAAAGTTTGAAGTATATTTTTACCCAGTTAGAACTAAACATGAGGCAGAGAAGATGACTTGAGCTGATTAAGGATTATGAATTAGAAATCCACTATCACCCAGGAAAGGCCAACGTGGTGGCAGATGCATTAAGTCGCAAGGCTTCCTACCATTGTCTTACAGTAAGGACTCCAGACACCACATTATGTCAAGAAATAGAGAAATTAAACCTGGGAATGATTCAACATGGAACCGTGAATCAATTGAAGCTTGAGTCGATTCTTCTGCAAAGAATTATTGATGTCTAAAGGAATGATAAGGGTATGAAATATATTCATGAGAAAATAAAAGCCGACAAAGCAAATTGTTTCAGAAAGGATGATCAAGGCATAGTATGGTTTAATAATCGCATAGTTGTGCCTAAAAATGATGAAGTCCGCCAGCAAATTTTGGATGAAGCTCATCTTAGTCGATATTCCATTCATCCCGGAAGCAATAAGATGTATCAAGATTTAAAGCAACATTATTGGTGGACAAAAATGAAGGTTGAAATTGCACGCTATGTGGCAAGATGTGACACCTGTAGACGTGTCAAAGCAATACATATGAAGACTACTGGTCCACTGCAATCATTGCCCATCCCAACTTGGAAATGGGAGGACATTAGCTTGGACTTCATTGTGGGATTACCCAGGACGACTAAAGGTTTTGATTCTATTTGGGTTATAATTGATCGGCTTACCAAGATAGCCCATTTTCTGCCCGTCAAGATAGATCACCCAGTTGCTGTCTATGCTCAGTTATATATTGCTTGTATTCTTAGTCTGCACGGAGTTCCAAAGACAATAGTGTCGGATCGTGGACCACAATTTGTATCAAAGTTTTGGGAAGCACTACATAAGTCCCTGGGTACTAAGTTTCTCCACAGTTCGGCCTATCATCCCCAAACAAGTGGACAGACTGAGAGAGTGAATCAAATACTCGAAGACATGTTGCGGGCATGTGTTCTGGAATTCCCACAAAAATGGGACGAATGTTTACCATTGACAGAGTTTTCATATAATAATAGTTATCAAGAAAGTATTAAGATGACACCATTTGAAGCATTGTATGGACGACAGTGTCGTACCCCCTTGAATTGGTCTGAACCAGGAGAAAGGTGGTTTTTTAGACCTGATATAGTGAAAGAGATAGAAGAAAATGTTCAACGAATCATACATAACTTGAAAGAGGCACAAGCTCGACAAAAGAGTTATGCAGACAAACGACGCCAACCCTTGTACTTTCAAGTTGAAGATTATGTGTACTTGAAAGTATCACCAATGAAGGGTGTGACTTATTTCGGTGTAAAAGGAAAGCTTGCACCCCGATACATTGGTCCGTTTCCCATTCTTGAACGATGTGGACCAGTAGCGTACCGACTCCTACTACCCGAAACATTGTCTGTAGTGCACAATGTGTTCCATGTATCCCAATTGAAGAAGTGTCTTCGGGTTCCAGATCGAACCATTGATGTGATGGATGTTACCTTGGAACCAGACTTAACATATTCAGAACATCCCATTCGAGTCCTGGATCAAAAGGATAGGGTCACCCGAAGAAGAGTCCTCAAATTTTATAAAGATACAATGGAACCAACATACTGAAGATGAAGCTACATGGGAAACCCAAGACTTCTTAGAAAAGAATTTCCCTGGTTTTTAGCTTCATGTAATTTGTGAGATATGTACAATTGTTGTAAAGATGAAATAGACCCCTACCACCCCCTGCTTTGTACGAGAAATAAGGAATTAAAATATGACGTGTTTCCTTTTCCACTACTTGCCTTAGGACCTTAAATCTCGGGACGAGGTTCTTTTATGGGGGGGAAGGATGTAACACCTCTGGTGTTACTATCACTAAAACTTGAGCATAACATCATGTGCATGGGCATATCATGTGTTTGTTACACCTAGAGTACATTCACTAGGTAAAATCTCAAACAAGTGGTGATGTTATGAGTTGATGTGTGGTTAACCCTAGGGTAGAGTACTTAACCCTAAATTGGGCTTATGAGTGAAAATGCCCAAATAAGTTAAAACCTCAAAACTCATTAGAAATGATCATAAGATATCATCTTTGATAGACTTTAGTGACACCAAAACCCTAAAGTGCTAAAAACCCTAAAAAGACCCTTGGAAAACCCTAATTAAAACCCTAGAGGGTTAAGTGCAAATTTTGTGCACTTTTGGACCCAAGAGCAAATACCAAAGTAATATAACACCACAAATTATGTGTTCCTCACATTTGAGGATTTGCAAGTCAATTTGTGGGATTTGGACTTATTTGCAAAAAGGACACCCCATACATTTCATATGCCTAAGTCTGAAATTCAGTGCATAGGGTCAACTTTGGAACCCTATAACTCTCAATTCATAAAGAATTTGCCCTAGGTCAACACAGCAAAATTATAGAGCTACTGTAGGAGCATAACTTTGCTTAAGTGATTAAACCTTGGTGTCATACAAAATCTGGAGATAAATAGACCTAAAGTCTGGCTATCAGTCAACTCGGGGCCTGAATTTTTACTGACAGTGACTTGGGTTGAACTTTGAGGGCTATTTTGAGCATGATCCAATAAGTATTTGAGGGTGATTGCTATAGCAAGATTAAAGCTGAATTGTAGGCCAAGAACTTTGTTACAGAGGGATTAACGAGTTGCCACATAAAAATCGGAGATTAATGCCCTGCAAATGGCTCTATCAGACGCTCTGATAGTGATCACCATGGTACAGTAAACTGAATGAGATCACAGGTGCATTGCACCTTGCCGCCGGTGACCCCCGCGCCTGGATTCGCGCCGGCGACGCGATTCGTGCCGTTAGTGGTCGGATAATGCTTCAGGGTAAAAGATCTTCGCCGCGGATGAGACCTGGGGCTGGCCGTCGTACCCCCTTGCCTTACGGCCGGTCTAGATAAGCTCACCGGAGTTGGCTACCTGTCGATCGGTTGCCATGTGCCTAGGTGCTCTACCACATCGCAGTAACTTGTCTTGGCGTGTTCGTTCATCGCCGGTGACCTTGCCGCGGTGAAAGCCACACATCTCTTGCGCCAGTGCTCTCCCCTCTCTCCGGCCGCCAGCGCGCCATTCCAAATTCAAGAGCCACCGCCCTCAGGCCCTATAAATTGAGCATGACGTGAGCTCCTCTAGGTAGTCATGCACCCAATGCACCAGCCCGTGCCTCAGATCGTCCACCAGGGCGCTCCAATTTTGAAGTTCCCCCAAATCAGTCAAAACTCCACCGTGAGTGAGCTCACCGTGGCTAGCTCTCTACAGGTCCATTCCTGTCTTCCTTGCTCTCGTTTCAACATCCCTGTGTGATATAGATGCTTAGCGACCCGGTCAATTGAACTAGACCACGCTAGATCACCGGGAATACCGTGGATTGTTCTCGGTGTGCGCCATCCCCGTGGATAGAGAGTTCTCGACCTAGAACTGTTCAATTAGTTGAGGGATTCTTGTCGCCAGGGTTAGAATTAGGGGTCAAGCAAAGAAGAAGCATAGCCGTTGCATTTTCCGGCCAGGGTAAGCTCGCCGGAGCCACTGCTGCGCCGTCCACGGTCGGGGGCTTCAATTCGCGAAGGAATAGAAAGTGAGGGGCCTCGGTGCAAAGTGTCAGTGACACATAGGAATAGTGCACATGACTCTTTACGGGTTTTTCAAATCACCAAGGTCCCCTGTGTAAATCTGGCAACACGGGCACACGCGTGGGCGCGTTCTGCCTGTAGTGGGCTGGCTCGGGCTAAATTGAGCCCATTACTGTTTATGCCTTTCCTTTTTCTTTTTCTACCAGACTTAGGAAATCCATAAAAAATATAGAAAACTGATGAAAATATGAGACCAATTTTGTTATACTCCTAAATTTCTCCAGTATTTAATAAAAATAGTTCCAAGGTTTTTAGTCTAAACTAGGAATAATTTAGTATTTAAGATGGCCAAAACCTAGTCTCCTGGAATTTTAGAAATTATTTAATAACTCCAAAAATCACTAAACTTTTTGGATAAGCCTAATATGGTATTTAGATCCCATGAGTGAAGTTTGATTTGCTTTGGACATTGTTTGATGCCTAAACCAAAAACCCTAGCTCCTTAGGGTAAAACTGTCTAACCCTACTAGGGCATTGACCCAGAAGACCCTAGTTTCCCTGGAGTACCGTGAAGGAAAGTTGTATTCAAGATACAACTTGGTGTAACTTTATTATCATTGCATTTTCATAAGCATTACATGGGCATTCATGGTTATATATATATATATATGTGGTTATGTATAGAGAACGAGGAAGAAGTGACTGTTGAAGAAGAGGAGACTACTCCATCAACAGAAAATCCACCTATCGGGAACTGCTTTTATTTTGATATTTGTGGAGCAGAACCCAACTCTCCTACAACACAAGGAAAGCCCCGATGCATTTGCCACCTCCTTGTTGTTTTAAACTCTTTATCACTTGAATGATGCATTAAGTGATAGGAGTTGGGTGTTAAACCAATTGCTTCATTTCCTACCTTGGATCTGTTTACCATTCCTTGATTACCTGTTTTATTAAAAGGTTTTTCTGATGCTTAGTCCTGCTTAGAAAAACAAATGTTTTGTTTAAACAAAAGATGATGCTTCAAGTGGATTGGTATGTTTTCAAAAACAAAACTTGATGGTGGATCTATCATGGCCATGATGGGTTCAACATCGGAAAATATGTACCTCTGCCAGGTACCAGACTTTGGGTTTTTAAATGATAAAGCTGAGACCAGACGGGTGACTTGCACAAGAAGAGAGTCTTGGTGTGGTCTCTCCGTCTAAGTCGATTAAGGACCATCTCGATGTGGGCCTGCTGACCGAAGACCCTTTAACTGGTCACATGCCTCGTCATGGGTAAGCTTTGCCTCGGGCAGACTAATACCAGAAAGGCCAACACACAATGGGAGTGGAGAGATGGCGAAAGTAGCGTGTACCCTCCGTGGCAAGAGGTTGGACGGTGGTGTATCTGTGCTCTCGGTTGGCGTGAACCCGATCTAGTCTTAAGAACCCCGGTGGCGAGTTGACATATGCAAGGGTTAAGTGCTACATATGTCGTGTGATTGGAGATCCTCAGCTGAGTATTAATCGATCCAGATCGCCGTTACTTCTCGGACATGAAGACTTGGTCACTGACTTACACGTAGCATTCCAGTGAACAAAAAGGGTTGATAAAAGATGGCTAGTGCAGGTGAAGTGCTTGAACTAGGGTAGAAAGAAGTCTAGTGACAGGTAATGACTTAACTTGCTAATAAAAACTGGATTTTTAAGGATCCATTTTTAAGCATTTTTGCAAACAGAGTCTTTGTTAATTGATTCGCCTCACCTTGACTCCCTTAAGCCAGCATATCCTTGAGAGTCTTTTATTTTAACGGGTAAGACTTGCGAAAGTACACTTCGTACTCAGGGTTTTTGAACCCATGTTGTTGTAGGTGAAGAAACAACAGACTTTTGCTGTTTTTAAATGATGGTGGATCTATCATGGCCATGATGGGTTCAACATCGGAAAAGATGTACCTCTGCCAGGTACCAGACTTTGGGTTTTTAAATGATAAAGCTGAGACCGGGCGAGTGACTTGCATAAGAAGAGAGTCTCAGTGTAGTGTCTTCGTCTGAGTCGATTAAGGACCGTCTCGATGTGGGCCTGCTGACCGAGGACCCTTTAACTGGTCACATGCCTCGTCATGGATAAGCTTTGCTTCGGGCAGACTAATACCAGAAAGGCCAACATGCAATGGGAGTGGAGAGATGGCAATAGTAGCGTGTACCCTCCGTGGCAAGAGGCTGGACGGTGGTGTATCTGTGCTCTCGGTTGGCATGAACCCGGTCTAGTCTTAAGAACCCCGGTGGCGAGTTGACATATGCACAGGTTAAGTGCTACATATGTCGTGTGATTGGAGATCCTCAGCTGAGTATTAATCGATTCGGATCGCCGTTACTTCTTGGACATGAAGACTTGGTCACTGACTTACACATAGCATTCCAGTGAACAAAAAGGGTTGATAAAAGACGACTAGTGCAGGTGAAGTGCTTGAACTAGGGTAGAAAGAACTCTAGTGACTGGTAATGACTTAACTTGCTAATAAAAACTAGATTTTTAAGGATCCACTTTTACGCATTTTTGCAAACAGAGTCTTTGTTAATTGATTCGCCTCACCTTGACTCCCTTAAACCAGCATATCCTTGAGAGTCTTTTATTTTGACGGGTAAGACTTGCGAAAGTACACTTTGTACTCAGGGTTTTCGAACCCATGTTGTTGTAGGTGAGGAAACATCAGACTTTTGCTGTTTTTGCACTAAGGTGGTGCCCAAGGATGTGGTGCCCAAGGACGAACCTCAACAGTGAAGTAGTTGAAGGAGGATGTTGGCCTCCCTTTTGAAAAACAATATACTTTTATGCGGGAGGAGTTCTTGCCTCCCAAGTTTGTAATAATAATACTTATGCACTCATACCCCTGGTTTTGTGATAACTATAACACCCTTTCTATATTTTGATAAATGTAAATTAAGTTATTGTAATTCGCTTCTGCTTATTCGTTCCTCCGATGTGTTGTAGTATCTGCATGACGGGTGAAACGCTCTTGGGCGAGGAAAAGGATGCAGATACCGAACTTGTCGAGTGATTATGTGCATCTACAGGGTTGTCCAAGGTCCGTTGGACAAGGACAACTATAGGTGGGCCTAATGACTTGGGAGGTTCCGTCACAGTCGCTAAGTATCTCGTCAAAGGCTTTAGCTTCTTCGCCGATCTATTCGATGATTCCTTCGGGATCACCTCTAATAAATTTTTGCTCAGATGAGTA
Organism: Zea mays; assembly: GCF_902167145.1. Classification (NCBI taxonomy): domain Eukaryota; kingdom Viridiplantae; phylum Streptophyta; class Magnoliopsida; order Poales; family Poaceae; genus Zea; species Zea mays. The sequence continues at coordinate 131,388,868 of NC_050098.1, read as the reverse complement.
TGCACCCACCTTTGCAAAACTATCTTTTAACTTTTTAGCACAATCCAAGGATTTTTCGAAATATCTCTCCTTTGATTCCCGAAGCTCATCTACATTCTTTTGCAGTCTTGCGCTAGTCCATTCACTTATTTCTTGTTTTGCTTTAGCCACTTCATAATCCTCATTCTTTTCTGCAAGTTTTTTCTTTAAGCTTTCAATTTCGGCTCTATGAGCTTCGGACTGCGCAACAAGATCGGCCTCGCTAGCCTTAACTCTGTCTACAAAGGAAAGCAGAATTTTATCCTTCTCTACGGCTTCATTTCTCAGTTTGATAACCTCTGACCGAAGGTTACCAAGGGCTATTTGGCAGCTTTTGTCCTCAGCATTCTTCTGTGCCCTTAAAGCGTTGCTCAGGATTAAGCCCTACAAAAAAGGGAGGAAGAGGATCAACACAATAGTAAAAGATACAAAAATAATCCGCTCATAAGTCAAAAACATATGTACCTTCAGACTATTGTAAGAAAGGCTGTCTGCGAGGTCATCCTTCGACATAGCAGAAAGGCCAAATTCGAGCTTCGAAAATCCTGTGTTTCTTGCCATTTCCCGACAAACAGATATTTCCTTGTTGTCCAGAAGGCAGTACAGAAATTCATCTTCATCAGTGCCATTGTACACCAAAGATCCTTTTGGATACTTTAATTCTTTGGCATAGTGCTTAGCTTCGGCAATTTCCTCTTCCGATATTTTTTTACCCGAAGCGTGTCGAATGATAAAGTCTAGCTCTTTAGTAGACGCTCCGGGAGTAGGAGATTCAACCTTCCTGGGTGCGTCTTCTTTTTCTAGGACCAGAGCGGCATCCGAAGGTCCTTGTTCAATAATTTGTCTAGTTTCAACAGGCCCTGTTTCGATGGGCACTGAGGGCCCAGCTTGGGCTTCGGCCTCCTTTGCAGAGGCAGGAGTGGCTACCCTTATCGACTCCAAGATAGCGTCCAGCACGCTAGCCATCCTCCTCCTCTTGGAAGTTATTACAGGAGCTTTGGACACCTTCGGCAACTCCGGCTCTGGTGGCGGGCTCAGGATTTTTGGCAATCCTGCCGAATCCTCTGGCCCTGGCTCTTCGGTCGCTTTTTCTTTGGCTTCAGTAGGAGGCTTCGGCGCTCCGACCGACTCGGCTTTCTCCTGTCCCATTACTCTCGGCACTTCAGCCGATTCTCCCTTGGAACTGATAGGAGCGAGGTGTCCTGGCTCCATGGTGGAAGACGTCACCTCAGCAAACTTTGGCACCCTGGTCGTTTCAATGTATCTAGGCCGGTGCGTCAAAACCTTAATCTTTTTACCCTTCGGCACAGCAGAGATGGCTGAAGTAGCAGCTTTTCTCTTCTTTCCCTACTTTCGCGAGGGATAGCAATAATCTAGGTATACAAAACCAATAACATCGAAAACTCTGTTTAACCTTTTCTTGCCTCGTCCTCCGAAGGCTAAGGTCATGTCATCATCTTCGGCCCTTATGTAGGCTCTAAGCAACTCGTCGCTAGTTGCCTCAACACAGTTCAGCCAGTCATCATTCGACTCATCAAATTGATCTCTATATCTGAAGGTGTATTTCAGATAAACCAAGCCGCCTTGACTAGACCCGGCAGTAGTCTCCTTCGGCATTTCCCAGTCATTCACAAGAGGCCACACTCTATAAGCAATGTGTTCCTGGACTAGGTCTCTTTTGCTAATAAAAGTGCATACACTATTAAAATCCTTCTAGCATGCTTTGATGTCGTTTCCAAGAGCAGTGGCTGGCCTTCTGATACCGAAGCGAGACCAAATAGGGCGTTGGATAATCCTCTTTATATCTTCCCTTTCAACTAAGTTATTGTTGGGGGCCTTCTTCTTCGCCGAAGGTCCTCCAAGCAAAAACACCTTTGGCAGGGTGATATGCAAGCAGACACAACATGAAGATATATGCCGAAACTACAATCCAAGGAGCTTCGGCATAAGGATGCGCCTTGAGACGAAGGGCAGCACCGACTTAAAGAGTAAAATACCGTTTAGTCCATGATAACTTGTGTCATGGTTATGATTAGTTATCAAGGACACAAATGTAATTTTGTCCGAGCTGCGTCCCGTGCCTATAAATAGATGAACAGTACCCCCGTACTGTTCACGCTGATTGGTATTCATTCGCACGTCACTCTTGAACTCATACCTTCTGTTAAGCCGAAGGTACAAATGTAATTTACCATTATTAATGTTTGTCTATGATTATATAATGAGAATATAAATCTGATGATTTAATATAATTGTTCATGTTATTTTTCATATTTCATATGTTTCCATTTTCATTATTACATACTGAGATAATGAAGGCATGTCCTTCGTAACCTTCGTCTGAAGATCATTATATCCTAAGGGAGATAATGCTTCGAAGGACGAAGGTCTTTGACCATTAACATTTTGTGTTGCCTTGTTCTTAACTCATAGCATTTGAGAACAAGTCCCCAACATTGGCGCCCACCTCCGGTGAACTCACTTTCACTGTTGAGACGATGGCTTCGTTCAACAACCAAGCTGTAGCACCTTCGGTCATGAAGCTGGCGCTTCCAATCACGGGCGGTTCAAGTTCAGAGCTAGCCAACAAGAAGCAGAAGAAGGAAGCGCAGAGAAGAGTGCAGCATGTTGGGGTGTAAGGACCCTTCGTCAGGTCCAAGTGGTCCCACATCCCAATCACCTTCTCCCAGGAGGATCTTCAGCTAAAAGACTATCCTCACAATGATGCTATGGTTATATCTTGTCTCGTCAAGGGATTTCTGGTCCACAATGTTCTGGTTGATACAGGAAGTGCAGCGGACATTATATTTGCAAAGGCTTTTAGGCATATGCAAGAACCAGAGGACAAGTGTAGCATCCCAAAAATTCAAATCCTGAAATTTTCTCAAACTTGCTCTAAATTCAAAATGAATTTCAAATTTCGTTTCAAAATGTTTGTTTGCAAGTTGATATCAACAAATAAATTATAATGGTCTATATTATCTCCAAAATCCTCCTCAAATATCCTACAAATATTTCCCCAGTGATCCACCTCAAATTGTTTCCAGAAATATTGCCCAAATATTTCCCTAGTGATCCCCTTCAAGTTCTTTCCAGAAATACTGCCCAAATATTCCACCGATATATCTCCAGATATTTTCCTCTTGAGAAATACCTTCAGAATCATTTTTCAAGTCCCCACAAATATTTTCTTCGTAACTTTCCTCATGCTCATACGTATACGTATGCCTCCAATGTCATACGGTGAGCTCTACAAGCTAATCTCACTTATACAAGACAAGTACATGCTAATCTCCCACTAATCCTCTCATCCTCCCACTAATCCTCTCATCCCTCCCCCTAATCACCCCACCATGGCTATAAATAGAGGGGCAAGGGCCTCCTCTCATCCCACCCCAAGCCATTTCATGGCAACTCTCTTCCCCCCCACACACACCCACTCCATGTTCCACACAAGCACACACTAGCACAAGGATCGTTCGGTCGTTCTTCGATCATTCGTCCCCCTGTTCTTAGTTTGTTCGTTCGTCCGATCATTCGATCGTTCGTCCGATCGTTCATGGTTCATTCGTCCGATCGTTCAATCGTTCGTCCGTTCGTTCGTCCAAATAATCTTTTTCCTGTCGTTATGCTGCCGAAATTCCGATCGTTCGTTCGTTCGATCATTCGATCGTTCATCGTTCGTTCATATTTCCTATTCATCGTTCATCGTTCGTTCATAGTCCCTATTCATCGTTCTTCCAGATAATCTTTGTCCTGCCATTATGCTGCCGAAATTCCGATCGTTCGTCCGATCATTCGATCGTTCGCCCAATCGTTCATAGTTCCTATTCATCGTTCATCGTTCATTCATACGACTATTCACCATCACTATCCACCATAACTATTCATCGTTACTATTCATCATCATTACTATTCATCGACACTATTCATCATCGTTATTATTTATCGTTACTATTCATCGATCATCCGATCACCCCAAATTTCAACTACTCATCCATCATGCTGTCCAGTCCACCTAAGACCAGCCAGGCCCATATTCTAGTCATACGAACTCCGGTGACTGTGATTTTCCTTCTAGTAGGGAACTTCCCATCTGGTCACCCATCCTAGGTTTCTCCAAGTTGAGCACGCTTAACTTTGAGATTCCTTCGAACCAGGCTTCCAAACTCCGATTCCAATAATTCTTGTTTCTAAATTCTTATCGAATTATTCCCTCTCCAACCATGTCATCCCTTAAGCATGGTTCATGTTCCAGAAAACTCTCAAAATACTCTTGTCTCATATTCTGCTTATAACTCTCCTGTTCATACTAAGTCAAACGATTCATTCGTCACTATTCTCACCAACAGTGAACTTCACTGTGCTACACCACATACACTCAGCTATAAATACACCCAGCTACCCTCTCCCTCTCCACACACACTCAACACCCTCAGCCAAGGCAAACACCCCACCCACTCAGTTACTCTGCTCTGCCGGCTACACGCATAGTGTCGCTTCGCCTCCAGTCCACCCTCCTGGTAAGCACCTCCGCTCCACCACCAGTAATATCATAACACCATATGACATAGATTCTACTCAAGACTCTACCCATCCATATATCGCTATTCTGACCACTATACTAAATATTTGTTGGTATACTTGCTGGTTTGTATGTTTGCTTGTTCATGTTGCATAGTTATCGGAGCATTCGTGCCGCCTCGTGGAGGCCAGATCTGCAAGTCTACGCCAGGCGGTGGAGCCAGAAGCCAGTTCCGCGAGCTCTCCTCCCCCCTTCGCTGGATAAGCACGACAAGCTCACTGGATCCCTTTGATGCATAAATTACCTATGATTTTTCAACCACAACCCTCAGCCTGTTATTTTATGCATGATATGATTTTGAGACAAGTTATTATGGACACCCAGCCGCTTGCCGCAATCAATCCTTGATATATTTGTTACAAATGATTTGAGAAAAGGTGTGAGTTTTCAAAAGAAAATGCTTTTCAAAATGTGTATGATGAAGGGTTTTCACCCTTATCACCTTTGAGTAGGGATGATCAGGGACTCCCTGGTTTAGGGGAGGGCCTAAGGATGTGCAAGGAAAGAAAGAGATTCGGATTCGGATCTCATTGATCATGAGATCGTAGAGCCGGACTAGTGGGTAAAGTGTACACCTCTGCGCAGAGTTTGAAAACCTATTCGAATAGTCTGTGTCCACAGGAATGGACGAGTCTGGTGTGGTATGGTAATTAGTGTTTTGTTTTCCTAAAAAAGGGTGCTTTTGAGAAAAGTGATTTTTAAAAGGTCCGACGGTTGAGCCGTGAGCTATGGTGGACGGGAAGTCCAGTGGCTGTTGTTGAAAATGAAAACCAGTGGGAAACTGCTGAGATACCTGGATGGTTTAGTCCAGGGGGTTTTGTTCTAATATTAAAAAAACTTCCTGCTTCTTTTGGAGAGGATGCGCTTTGCAAAATACAAAATGTTTTTCAAAAACAACCCTGCATAAAATATTGTTGTTTCTGCAAATATCCTGAGCTCCACATATTCCATGCATTATATCTGATTTCCCCATTCCACGGGTGAAGGTGGGCTGCTGAGTACGTTTGTACTCACCCTTGCTTATTTGTTGTTTTTCAGAAAAAGGAGATCAGGTAAGAGTTACGACTTTTCCCAACCTTGCCTGTGGCTGTTGGACCGCTGATTTGCTTCGCTGCGTATATCGGGCTGCTTCAGCCCCACTCTGATGTTATGTCCCAAGTTGTGGACCAACTCTTAAAGTTGATCGCCACCTTTATAGGTTTGTCTCGTTTAAGCAGATCTGGAATCATCTGTTGTATAAATGTGTTTACTAGCCTCCTGGGACTAGTAATTGTATCACATTTGAGTCCCAGAGGATCGGGACGCTTCAGGTGGTATCAGAGCTGTTAGGTTGGCCGCAGGACGTAACCCTTAGCCTGATCAAAAGTTTTTGAGTCAAAACTATTTTCTTAAATTCTTGCTCTCATCCCTTCATTTCAAAGATGCTTTCCCCTTTCCTTCTCTCAGAAGTCAGATGGAGGTTCGCTGCCAAACCAACTTTTGCCAGAATGAAGATGGTTTCCCCAAGTTGCTGAGAGCATGCACAGTTCGCCTCGGAATCAGGATCCAGCCAGAGTATGATGGTCATGTATTCGTCAAGCATGGCACAGAGAAGTGTGTCGTGACTGTATACATTGGATCCAGTCCGCACCATGTGGAATGGAGTGTCACTGCTGCTGGGCACAGATTCAAAGACACCTGCCAAGTCGTCGCCCGCAAGGCATTGAGGGCCCTGTGTCAGATCTATGAAGAAGAAGTGGCCGACACCCCGCTCAGATTCTTTCCGCCCTTTTAGAGAGACCGTCCCGTTTGGATGGCCAGAATGCGTGCATTGGAAGGTCAGCAGTTGCTTGAGGACGACCCCTCAATCGTCTACCTCACTGCATACCTGCTCACCCTAGATGCCCAGTATTATTTCTTGGCTCGGCACCACCGTCAGATGATTGCCCGAGCAGAAGATGCAGAGAAGCTCAACCGTAAGCTCCATGTGGATCTCACCACAGCTCAAGCCCGTGCAACTGCATTGGAAAGTCGTGAAGTCATTGCGGTTGAAGCCCTGAAGCAAGCCAAGGATGAGCACGTCCAGAAGCTGATGGAGGCCTACCTGGTAACCCATAACCAACGTAGAGCCCTGCGGATCCAAGAGCCCGCTTCATCCAACCCAGTTCAACCCATGAGAGCTGTAGATCCCCAGATTCTTGAAGGTCACCTGGTCTCTATCAGAGCAGAAAAGAAGGCTTGGGAACTCCCGGAAGGAGCCATAGTCTTGGAAGGAATTCCAGTCTTCCCTCAGGCTATGGATAAGTAAGAGCACCCCGAGTCCTCCCAAGATCCCCCACCAGAGTTGTTTGAGCCCCTCACCATGAAGAAGATTCCAGCACCGTCCCGTGAGATCAAAGAAGAAGCTGCAAGCACCCCACCAGCATCGTCGCCCTCTCAGGAGCTACAAGAGCCAGTCCCGCTTGAAGAAGAGTTCGACCCCGTCTTGCCACCTCAGTTGCCGCCAGAAGAAGTCATCAACATCAGCTCCCTCTTGACCCATCCAGGAGATGTCTCAGATTGAAGTTGTGTGCAAGCCTTGCTAGAAGAGAATTGCCTGGTCTGAAGTTAGTATGCCCAGTCCTCTGCATGCATTGGGTAGTGAAGTTTTTCTTCACTTTGGCTAGAGCCCTGCATGTATCATGTATGAGAGGTAATCGTGTAGTCCCGTGCTTTGAAAAACTCTATTTGTGTGGCCCCCTAGTGCATTTCAAAATGAATTTCGCTCGATGTTTTCTCCCCTTTCGTGTGTAGATGTGATGCCTTAACGTTAGTGCTAATAAGTCGCATTTAGCATAGTTCTCAGTTTAGGAGCCGAGCAATAATAGTTATGCTTAGCCCCCGAATCTGAGTAGTCCGTGCTTTGGAAAAACTCTATTCTTCCCCTATTCAAAATATTTGATTTGTTTGTGCTTATCATTGCTGAACTTATGTGTTTTCTTTCTTTTTAAGAAAGGTTTTCTCTAAAAACATAGATCACAAATTAGATCCAATCCTCACCTTATGCTTCCATTCTTATCTTAACCCATCTCAAGAGAAAAGCACCTGACCCAAGAAGATACCGAGAAGCTTACCCTTGAAGCCTGGAATAAGCTACAGAAGGAACCTGTCCAGCTGCTCAGGCAAGAGGACCGACCGTGAGAATCAAAGCACTGCCCCTGAGTCAAAGAAACATGAAAAGAGGATAGAAGGAGTTATTACCATATAGAGAGGCAAAGATTCTTGGAACCAGAGACCACAAACATCATGGTCATTGACCCCACCACTCACCCGTGCCCTTCGCACGTGTGCCCGCCTCCATGCACACTACCACCGCCCCACGACCCCTTTGCAGTGCACTACCGCCACCCACGCCCCCCTTTTGCAGCGCACCCACCGCCATCGTCGCCGGCAACATGCCCCCCTCCCCTTGTCGCACCCACTGCCGTGTAGCACCTACTCCATCACCACCACTCTGCAACCGAGCACCCCCACTCGTCTATAAAACCCCCACCAGCTCCCTCAGTTCCCATCCCAAGCAAAGCACACGCCTGATAAATCCCCCCTGCCAAATCGCAAGCAAATCCATTTTCCACTCCCTCGCCCCTAAGATCACAATGCTTGGTGATTCTTGGGTTGAAGACTGTTGCACATGGTTCATAGTCTTTGGTTTCCTCCAGTGTATGATAGTAATACTCTTTGATAGAATCCTCCAGTGGGAAGAGCAAAGAGAAAGAAAGAGGCAGTGAAAAGTGAAAAGTGAAAAGTGAGAAGAGAAAAGAAGATAGTGAAGAGAAGATAAGAAGAAGGTTCTCCCAGAATCAACCCTGTGCCAGTCATCCCGTCGCAGCCTGCTCAAGCAGCAACAGCAGCAGAAGGACCCGTACCACCCTTGTTATGTGGTACTTCAAGGAGTTCAAATCCCCAAGATTCAAGAGTTCTACCCTCATTCTTTTTAAGTGGGGTAGTATTCCAGTAAGGTTCCTGCTATGGAGAAAAAGAAGAAGGCCTATAGCAAGCTTGTGAAGGACCAGATCATCAAAACATATAAGTTTCTGGATGAGAAGTGGTCACCCAAGTTTTGTTGATGAAGCACCAGAAGACCAATCAAGGAAGGAATCCATGTGGAAGTTCGTAAGAGAAAGGTTTGCGTGTTGGCATCAATGCTTCTTCAATAAGCTAGCTGCCAAGCGAAACCTAGAAGCCTGAAGATGATCTTGAGTAGCCCGAATCAGCGTTTGCAATCGGCAACCAGATGCTCCTCAAGGCCAGATCTTGTTGAAGTTCCATCTCCTCGAAGAGTTGCAAAGTGAAGATATGTAGCTGAAGTAAAGCTATACCCATAACCCTTCTAAGCTGAATCTCGAGGACGAGATTCCTTTTAAGTGGGGTAGATTTGTAGCATCCCAACAAGAAGCAGAAGAAGGAAGCGCAGAGAAGAGTGCAGCATGTTGGGGTGTAAGGACCCTTCGTCAGGTCCAAGTGGTCCCACATCCCAATCACCTTCTCCCAGGAGGATCTTCAGCTAAAAACTATCCTCACAATGATGCTATGGTTATATCTTGTCTCGTCAAGGGATTTCTGGTCCACAATGTTCTGGTTGATACAGGAAGTGCAGCAGACATTATATTTGCAAAGGCTTTTAGGCATATGCAAGAACCAGAGGACAAGTGTAGCATCCCAAAAATTCAAATCCTGAAATTTTCTCAAACTTGCTCTAAATTCAAAATGAATTTCAAATTTCGTTTCAAAATGTTTGTTTGCAAGTTGATATCAACAAATAAATTATAATGGTCTATATTATCTCCAAAATCCTCCTCAAATATCCTACAAATATTTCCCCAGTGATCCACCTCAAATTGTTTCCAGAAATATTGCCCAAATATTTCCCTAGTGATCCCCTTCAAGTTCTTTCCAGAAATACTGCCCAAATATTCCACCGATATATCTCCAGATATTTTCCTCTTGAGAAATACCTTCAGAATCATTTTTCAAGTCCCCACAAATATTTTCTTCATAACTTTCCTCATGCTCATACGTATATGTATGCCTCCAGTGTCATACGGTGAGCTCTACAAGCTAATCTCACTTATACAAGACAAATACATGCTAATCTCCCACTAATCCTCTCATCCTCCCACTAATCCTCTCATCCCTCCCCCTAATCACCCCACCATGGCTATAAATAGAGGGGCAAGGGCCTCCTCTCATACCACCCCAAGCCATTTCATGGCAACTCTCTTCCCCCCACACTCACCCACTCCATGTTCCACACAAGCACACACTAGCACAAGGATCGTTCGGTCGTTCTTCGATCGTTCGTCCCCCTGTTCTTAGTTTGTTCGTTCGTTCGTCCGATCGTTCGATCGTTCGTCCGATCGTTCATGGTTCGTTCGTCCGTTCGTCCGATCGTTCGATCGTTCGTCCGTTCGTTCGTCCAAATAATCTTTTTCCTGCCGTTATGCTGCCGAAATTCCGATCGTTCGTTCGTTCGATCATTCGATCGTTCATCGTTCGTTCATAGTTCCTATTCATCATTCATCGTTCGTTCATAGTCCCTATTCATCGTTCTTCCAAATAATCTTTGTCCTGCCGTTATGCTGCCAAAATTCCGATCGTTCGTCCGATCATTCGATCGTTCGTCCGTTCGTTCATAGTTCCTATTCATCGTTCGTTCATACGAACTATTTACCATCACTATTCACCATTACTATTCATTGTTACTATTCACCGTTACTATTCATCATCGTTACTATTCATCGACACTATTCATCATCGTTACTATTTCTCGTTACTATTCATCGATCATCCGATCACCCCAAATTTCAACTACTCATCCATCATGCTGTCCAGTCCACCTAAGACCAGCTAGGCCCATATTCCAGTCATACGAACTCCGGTGACTGTGATTTTCTTTCCAGTAGGGAACTTCCCATCTGGTCACCCATCCCAGGTTTCTCCAAGTTGAGCACGCTTAACTTTGAGATTCCTTCGAACCAGGCTTCCAAACTCCGATTCCAATAATTCTTGTTTCTAAATTCTTATCGAATTATTCCCTATCCAACCATGTCATCCCTTAAGCATGGTTCATGTTCCAGAAAACTCTCAAAATACTCTTGTCTCATATTCTGCCTATAACTCTCCTGTTCATACTAAGTCAGACGATTCATTCGTCACTATTCTCACCAACAGTTAACTTCACTGTGCAACACCACATACACTCAGCTATAAATACACCCAACTACCCTCTCCCTCTCCACACACACTCAACACCCTCAGCCAAGGCAAACACCCCACCCACTCAGTTACTCTGCTCTGCCGGCTACACGCATAGTGTCGCTTCGCCTCTAGTCCACCCTCCTGGTAAGCACCTCCGCTCCACCACCAGTAATATCACAACACCATATGACACAGATTCTACTCAAGACTCTACCCATCCATATATCGCTATTCTGACCACTATACTACATATTTGTTGGTATACTTGCTGGTTTGTATGTTTGCTTGTTCATGTTGCATAGTTATCGGAGCGTTCGTGCCGTCTCGTGGAGGCCAGATCTGCAAGTCTACGCCAGGCGGTGGAGCCAGAAGCCAGTTCCGCGAGCTCTCCTTCCCCCTTCGCCGGATAAGCACGACAAGCTCACTGGATCCCTTTGATGCATAAATTACCTATGATTTTTCAACCACAACCCTCAGCCTATTATTTTATGCATGATATGATTTTGAGACAAGTTATTATGGCCACCCAGCCGCTTGCCGCAATCAATCCTTGATATATTTGTTACAAATGATTTGAGAAAAGGTGTGAGTTTTCAAAAGAAAATGCTTTTCAAAATGTGTATGATGAAGGGTTTTCACCCTTATCACCTTTGAGTAGGGATGATCAGGGACTCCCTGGTTTAGGGGAGGGCCTAAGGTGATGGCTCAGCTGGTTTAGGCGTGAGCAGAAGGATTGTCCCCTCATATAAGGATCGGTTTGTCATCTTTCACTACCTGTACTCATGATAAGTACAACCAATCGATACTGTATGGGCAGTCACTCAATCTGAACTCGTACGGTCCAACCCCAGGGTTATGAAGGCTTGGGAGCACTGGGAGGATAAGGAGGGGGAATGTTTTGTCCGGTTTGGACATGGCGGTGGCCTGACTCCTTCCGGTATAACCGTTAAGGTTAGGATGTGCAAGGAAAGAAAGAGATTTGGATTCGGATCTCATTGATCATGAGATCACAGAGCCGAACTAGTGGGTAAAGTGTACACCTCTGCGCAGAGTTTGAAAACCTATTCGAATAGTCTGTGTCCACAGGAATGGACGAGTCTGGTGTGGTATGGTAATTAGTGTTTTGTTTTCCAAAAAAATGGTGCTTTTGAGAAAAGTTATTTTTAAAAGGTCCGACGGTTGAGCCGTGAGCTATGGTGGACGGGAAGTCCAGTGGCTGTTGTTGAAAATGAAAACTAGTGGGAAACTGCTGAGATACCTGGATGGTTTAGTCCAGGGGGTTTTGTTCTAATATTAAAAAAACTTCCTGCTTCTTTTGGAGAGGATGCACTTTGCAAAATACAAAATGTTTTTCAAAAACAACCCTGCATAAAATATTGCTGTTTCTGCAAATATCTTGAGCTCCACATATTCCATGCATTATATCTGATTTCCCCATTCCACGGGTGAAGGTGGGCTGCTGAGTACGTTTGTACTCACCCTTGCTTATTTGTTGTTTTTCAGAAAAAGGAGATCGGGTAAGAGTTACGACTGTTCCCAACCTTGCCTGTGGCTGTTGGACCACTGATTTGCTTCGCTGTGTATATCGGGCTGCTTCAGCCCCACTCTGATGTTATGTCCCGAGTTGTGGACCAACGCTTAAAGTTGATTGCCACCTTTATAGGTTTGTCTCGTTTAAGCAGATCTGGAATCATCTGTTGTATAAATGTGTTTACTAGCCTCCTGGGACTAGTAATTGTATCACATTTGAGTCCCAGAGGATCGGGACGCTTCAACAAGATTCATGATGCTACACACCCTCTTTGTGGCTTAGGAGGAAGGCAGATTGTGGCACTTGGCAAAATCACAATGTCAGTTACCTTCGGTTATGTCCACAACACAAGAACTGAGCAAGTTGTTTTTGACATTGTTGACATGGAGTACCCGTACAATGCAATCATTGTTTGAGGGACACTTAATGCCTTCGAAGCAATACTTTATCCAGCATACTTATGCATGAAGATACATTCGGAACAAGGGGGCCCATTGCTGTCCATGGAAGTCAAGAAGCTGCCAGAAGGGCTGAAGGGAGTTGGACAGATTCAAATGCAATCCACAACATAGATGGAGCCGAAGCTTGTCAACAATATAAACACAAAAGAGAGAAGGCTGCTTCGGCAGATCAGTCGAAGCCTATGCTCCTATGTGAAGATATAGCAGATCAAAGGGTACTGCTGGGATCTCAGCTTTCCGATGAGCAAGAAATGACTCTGTTGAGATTTTTGTTCAACAACAAAGATGTCTTTGCTTGGACAGCCAATGATTTTTGTGGTGTCAACAGAGAGTCATCGAGCATTCACTTAATGTGGATCCATCTTTCAGGCCAAGGAAGCAAAGACTTCGGAAGATGTCTGATGATAAAGCTGAAGGTGCTCGGAACGAAGTAAAGAGACTTCTCAGTGCTGGTGTTATCAGAGAAGTAACATATCCAGAATGTCTAGCCAACATTGTAATGGTGAAGAAAGCTAATGGTAAATGGAGAATGTGTATTGATTTCACAGATCTTAACAAAGCATGTCCAAAGGACGAGTTCCCATTACCAAGAATAGACTCCCTTGTAGATGCAGCAGCTTCTTCGGAGCTCATGAGTCTACTGGACTGCTACTCAGGCTATCATCAAATTTGGATGAAGAAGGAAGACGAGCCAAACACTAGCTTCATAACTCCCAATGGTACTTATTGCTACCTTCGGATGCCTGAGGGGCTCAAAAATGCTGGAGGAAGCTTCAGCAGAATGACAACCAAGGTCCTTCACTCTCAAATAGGCAGGAATGTGCTGACTTATGTTGATGGCATCATAGTAAAAAGCACAAAGCAAGAGAATCATATTGCTGACTTGCAGGAGACATTTGCCAATTTCAGGCAAGCTGGTCTGAAATTAAATCCAGAAGTGTGTTTTTGGAGTAAAGAAGGACAAGTTCCTTGGCTGTCTGGTATCAATGAAGGGAATCGAAGCTAACCCAAATAAGATTGAAGCTATCCTTCAGATGGAGCCGCCAAATACAAAGAAGGGGGCCCAACGGTTGGAAGGAAGGCTGGCATCGTTAAATAGATTTATATCCAGATCAGCAGAAAGGAATTTACCATTCTTTGAAATACTGAAGTCAGCCGAAGTTTTCCAATGGGGTTCGGCTCAGCAAAGGGCTTTCAAAGAGTTAAAGCAATACTTGATAGACTTAACAACTCTAACTTCACCTTTGTCAGGGGCTCCATTACTCTTATATGCAGCAGCCTCTCACTCTGCAGTCAGTGCGACGCTTGTACAGGAGAAGCAAGATGGCCAAGTCAAAAAACAAGCACCAGTATATTTCGTCTCCGAAGTTCTAAGCTTATCAAAGACAAATTATACAGAATTGGAGAAGGTGTTGTATGCTGTGTTGATGGCCTCCAGGAAGCTTCAACATTATTTTCAAGCATATCATATAATTGTTCCTTCGTCACAACCACTGAAGGACATAATGAGGAATAGAGAAGCTACTGGGAGGATCGGAAAATGGGCTGCCGAGCTCAATGAATTTTCTATTGACTATGTACATAGGTCCTCAATTCAGTCCCAGGCGTTAGCAGATTTCATCGCTGATTGGACGCCAGGGGCTCAGGAAGACGTAACAAAAGACGCCGAAGCCTGGACAGTTTTCTGTGATGGTTCTTGGGGAACCTTCGGCACAGGAGCGGTTGTTGTCCTAGTAGCGCCCTCTAAAGTCAGAACATGCTATACAGCAAGACTGGATTTTAGTTGGACAAATAACATTGCTGAGTACGAAGCCCTTCTGTTGGGGCTTCGGAAGCTAAAAGCAATGGGAATAAGAAGGGTGATCCTTAAAACTGACTCCGAAGTCATCTTTGGCCATGTAGACAAAAGCAACAAGGCAAGGGATCCGAAGCTTGAAAAATATTTGGACACAGTCCAAAGGTTGGAGGCTTCTTTCGAAGGTTTTGCTGTAAAAAATATTCCAAGAGGGGAAAATGAGCATGTAGATCTGCTAGCCAAATCAGCAGCACAGGGGCTCCCTTTACCTCCGGAAGTATTCTTTGAGACAATAAAGCACCTTCGGTTGAACTTCTGGAGAGAGCAGTGCTTGCAATATCACCTGTACATAGTGAAGATTGGAGGACTAAAATCATATCTTCCTCCAAGGTAACTGTCTTTCGGATGATGAAGTTTATAATAAAAGAATGGAAGCAAGGACAAGACCATATGTCATAATAGAAGAGAAGTTATACAAACATGGAGTCTGCTCTCCACTTCTCAAATGTTTATCTTGAACCGAAGGTATAGAGCTGATGAAGGAAATACATGCAGGTTTGTGTGGATCTCACATTGGGTCTAGGCCTTTGCTGGGAAAGGTTTTCAGACAAGGATTTTATTGGCCGAAGGCAGCTTCAGATGCAGCAGACCTGGTTCAAAAGTGTGAAAATTGTCAAAAATGTGCAAGAGACCAGAAACAACCTTCGTCGCTGACCCAGTTAATACAACCAACCTGGCCATTGCAAAGATAGGGCTTAGATTTGTTGGGTCCACTCCCATCAGCACAAGGCAACTTGAAGTATGTTGTAGTGGCAGTAGAATATTTTTCCAAGTGGATTGAGGCGAGGCCCTTAGCTACAATAACTTCGGTCACAGTCCAAAAATTCTTCTGGCAAAATATTGTTTGTCGCTTCGGTGTGCCGAAGGCAATAACCGTGGACAATGGTACACAATTTGATGCCGAATCATTCAAAGATTTTTGTGACCGAATTGGTATGAAGATTTATTTTGCATCAGTTAGGCATCCAGAATCAAATGGGCTGGTAGAAAGAGCAAATGGTATTATAATGACAGGAATAATGAAGGTAATCTTCAACCAGCCCAGAGGAAAGTGGCCAGACGAGCTGATTAAAGTGGTGTGGAGCCACAACACAAATGCGTCAAGGTCGACAAGATTTACACCCTTCAAGCTCTTATTTGGTGACGAAGCAATAACTCCATAAGAAGCAAAGACAGGGTCAATAAGAACAATAGCTTCGGCAGAAGACGAAGCTGATTATCAAGTAACAAAAGATACTATAGAAGGGACCAGACTTCAGGCTATAGAGCACATCAATAAATATCAGGTCGAAACAATAAAGTGGCATGATAGAAAAGTTCAATTGAAAAACATCAAGCCAGGACATCTGGTGCTTCGGAGAGTGGCCAACCCAGATACAGTGGGTAAGTTGAAACTGAAGTGGGAAGGTCCTTTTCTGGTAGTATCTTCATCAAGACCCGGTTCTTATAGATTAAAGGATATGGACGGCAACGACATACCTAGATCTTAGAATGCGGATGAGCTTCGGCAATACTATGTGTAATTTGATGTAATCTTTTTTCATTTTTTCTATGGCACCCTTTTCCTTTCAAAAGGGGATAAAGGTTTTTAATGGGGCCATAACTTGTAATTTTTCATTCTTATTTAGCCCTACGAGGGCCAAATCCCCCAAAGATGTAATATGTAAAGTCTGAGCCTGCACCATGGAGTGCAAAAAGAAAAACAGGGAGAAGCTCAAAAGACGTCCCCAAGGGGATCTAGAGCATGACGAAGCTGCAAAAAAGTTGTTCCTAAGGGAATGCAGAGCCAAACATTTGACGAAGATGCAAAAGTCGTTCCTAAAGGAACACAACGTAAGTTTTCTACTCAAAAGTCGTTCCTAAGGGAATGCAGAGCCAAACATTTGACGAAGATGCAAAAGTCATTCCTAAGGGAGCGTAGAGTAAGTTTTCTGCTCAAAAGTCGTTCCAAAGGGAATGCAGAGCCAAATACCACCGAAATATAAGGTGAAGAAGTTCAAAAGTCGTTCCTAAGGGGATGTAGAACTTAAATGCCATCGAAATAGAAGGTGAATAAGCTCAAAAGTCGTTCCTAAGGGGATGCCGAGCTTAAAAGACTCAAAAGTCGTTCCTAAGGGGATGCAGAATCTAAGTGTGGTTTCGTGTGTTTGTTCGGGACATTCATTTGCACATTACATTACATCATTCATTGCATGCATATACATTCATGTAGACATTTGTAGGATCATCATCATCATAACATGAAGCACAAACAAATACTTCAGCTTTGATAACAATGCTTTGATGAGCACGAAGAAGCAAGCATATCCTTCGTTGTGTACGAAAAGAAGGGACAGCGTTTTTCACCTTCGGCTCAAAATACACAAGTTTCGTCCACAACAAAGCAATTTATACATGGATGGAAAGGTAAAAATATATTACAAGATATGGACAAATATACAGAGTAATGTTCAATTCTCGATTACAATGTCTTTTACAAAGATAATACAAATGCTTCTAAGATCTATGCAGGCAGGCCTAAAAACAGCTTCAGCAGCCTTCGGAATGTGCTTCGGATTATTAATCTTCGACATCATCATCCTACACACAACAAACCGTATAAGGTAAAAAGTAATACAAGAAAAGGTAAGCATCAGGTATAAGTTTCATACCGGCTTAAGCAAGCTTCGGGCCTCGTCACCAGCCAAATTCCGACCACCCTTCGCCCAAATTTGTGTTATAAATCTGCTCCCTATGCTTCGGGCTTCACTGGGAATATCAACCAAATCTGTTGAAGATAGGCTGAAGGTTGGTCTATTCACAATCTTCGTGTGCGTATAGCCAGCTTTCAGAAATGCTGCAGCTGTGCCGCGAGAAGCTAGCAGGGCACAGAAGTCATCGTGCCCCGCTATTACTTCATCAAGCGCATCGACTTCGCCTTCAATGTGTTCGAAGGTGCTTGATATGTTTTCGGACGAAGGGGTAAACTTTTCAGCGCTGGCTCTAACTGAGTTGAAAACCTTTTTCAATCGCTGTAGGCAGCGGCTGCCAAAACCCAAACACATGTTCCGAAGCTCTTTCAAAGATTGCTGCAACTTTGTATTTTCGACAGCTTCAGCTTCGTATTTTGTCTGTAATTTTTTTCTCTCTTGTTCGAAGCTCTCTGATTTTTGGAGAAGTTCCCCGTTTAATCTTGTATTTTTGGCTTGCGCTTCTGCAAGGGAACCCTCCATTGCCTGAAGCATAAAATCTTTCTTCTCAAGAGAAGCTTCGTACTCTTTAATTTTATTTTCTAAACCCTCGATTATAATTTCGTTCTTTTTATCTTCGAGGTCTTGCTGCATTCATAGTGCTTTGCTTAGCAGCATACTCTGTAGAAATAAACTTTCATCATCAAACTTGGTTCATCGCAGAAATAAAAAGTAAAATTTTACTTCATTACTATAATTTTACCTTGAAGTTGGAATAAAACAAACTGCCGACGATATGTTGTCGCCGGTAGCTGCTAATATCAGCTTTGAGCTTCGGAAAACCGACACTCTTCGATAGACTGCCGATTCTCTTTGCCCCATTGCGGTCGCGAACGCATCCTAAGGCCTCTTCATCGATCCCACCAAAGAGCATGGCTCCTGGCTGGTAGCCACAGAAAATGCCATATTCCTATAGCTCCTTCTTTTCGACCTCAGATAGTTCTTGCTCGACCAGGTTCCGAAGGTCGAAGTCTTTATCCTCCGAAGCAACATCAGCAATTTTCTTTCCTTTGTCAGGCACTAGGGCCATGACCTTTTCTGTAGCTGCATCTGTTTCTTCTGTAGGCATACCCAATAGCAATTTATCAATTCCAGATAGTGTGCTCTCCAAGTTGGCAGCTTCAGTGGCAGCTGCAGCTTCAGCAGAAGTATTTGCTTCGGCAGTGGCCGAGGCCGATGGTGGCGTCCGTTCAATGGCTTCCATTACAGTACCGATCCTTCGCTTTTTCTGCACGACCACCTTTTTGTAGCTGAAGGTTCATCCTTCTTCTGTAAAAGCTTCGTCAGTTCCGGTCCCAGAGGACTTAGCAGCTTGATAGGTAGAGATTCAGTCGTTACCTTTAAAACTTCTGCCACTTCGGCAGCAGGAGGTGTTGAAGGAGTCTCCTCTTCTACCTCGGTCACCTTCGGCTCTGGAGTTGCATATTTTCTTTTCTTCAAAGCTGCCACCTTCGACTCAGGAGTGGATTTTCTCTTCTTTAAAATCTTCTCATCCTCCTTCACCATTCTGGCAGCTTGTCTGTTCAGAACGCTAACAATCCTTTTGCCCCTTTGGCACCCTTGTTGAGCTGCTCATAATCAGGGTATTCAAATTTTAGAGCGTCCATTACCCGGTTCAACCTTCGCTTAGGCCGGGTGCCGAAGGCTGCTGTCATTAATTGGTCTTCTTTTTTGGTATAGTTCCCCAAAATTTCATTACACATAGTTTCAATCATTTCGAGCCATTCTTGGCAGGGCTCCTTGAACTGTTTTTCAAATTTGAAGCGATAAGGTAATTGAACAAGTTCATATTTCTTCTTTGTTCCCTTCATGTTCATCATCCCCCAATCACTCGACGTTGGATACATCCGGTTGGCTAGGTATTCCTGCACCAAGTCCCTGGTGCCAATCTGTTCAGCCACCACCCTGAATTCTACCTCGGTGAAAGGGAAATGTGGCCTTGGCCATTTCTAAGTATTTTGGTGATTTAGTGTCCAACACAAGTGCCTAAGTGTAAAATGGTGGACAAAGTGCAAATCAAGGATAAAGGTATGTTTCTCAGACTTAGTACATTGTTTTAGAGACTAATGTATTGTGTCTAAGTGCTGGAAACAGGAAAAATCCGATTGGAAAGGTCTTGGCTCGAGCAGCCAAGAATCTGCTCAGTCTGGGAGCACTGGACTGTCCGGTGGTGCACCAGACAGTGTCCGGTGCGCCAGGCTGGCTCGAGCAAAATGGCTGCTCTCGGGACTTCGACGGCGGTGTACGGCTATAATTCACCGGGCTGTCCGGTGGTGCACCGGACTGTCCGATGGGCCGTTCACAGGCGAACTCGTCGCTCTCGGGAATTCATCGGCGACGTAGAGCTATAATTCACCAGACTGTCCGGTGTGCACCGGACTGTCCGGTGAGCCAACGGTCGGTCGGGCCAACGGTCGGCCGCGCAATCTGCGCGGGACACGTGGCCGAACAACGGCTAGAAGAAGGCACCGGACTGTCCGGTGTGCACCGGACATGTCCGGTGCGCCAACGGCTCTCAGGCTGCCAACGGTCGACTGCGCCGTTTATGGAAATAAATCGGGCACCGGACTGTCCGGTGCGCCAGACGACAGAAGGCAAAATCAACCTTCCATGATTGCTCTCAACGACTCCTAGCTGCCTTGGGGCTATAAAAGGGACCCCTAGGCGCATGGAGGAGTACACCAAGCATTCCTACAACATTCCTAAGCACCAAGACATCGATTCCGCGCCTTTGATTCTTTGCGATAGCAATTAGAGCTCTAGTTGAGTAGTGAACTCTTTGAGTTGTGTTGTGAGCAAACGTTGCGACTTGTGTGCGTGGTGTTGCTGTGATTTCTTGTCTTGAGTGCGTTGCTAATCCCTCCCTTGCTCCGTGCTTCTTTGTGAATTCAAGTGTAAGGGCGAGAGGCTCCAAGTTGTGGAGATTCCTCGCAAACGGGATTGAGAAAAAGCAAGCAAAACACTGTGGTATTCAAGTGGGTCTTTGGACCGCTTGAGAGGGGTTGATTGCAACCCTTGTCCGTTGGGACGCCACAACGTGGAGTAGGCAAGCGTTGGTCTTGGCCGAACCACGGGATAACCACCGTGCCATCTCTGTGATTGATTTCTTGTGGTTATTGTGTTTTGACTCCTCTCTAGCCACTTGGCAATTATTGTGCTAACGATTAACCAAGTTTTGTGGCTTAAGTTTTCAAGTTTCACAGGATCACCTATTCACCCCCCCTCTAGGTGCTCTCAATGGGTATCAGAGCCATTCTCTTCACAAAGGGACTAACCGCCCAAAGAGATGGATCCTAAGGGGAAGGGTATCATGATCAACGATAAAGAGAAGGAATCCTTCGTCAACAAGCCGAAGGACGACAAGCCTACCGACTCCGGCTCGGGCCATAGACGGAAAGAAGGGAAGAAGAAGAAGACGAGGCGCATCAAGGAGATCGTCTACTACGATGACAGCGATGAGTCTACTTCCTCCCAAAAGGACGACGACCACAACGACTACGAGAGAAGGAAACCGGTCAATTCGAACTTTTCTTTTGACTACTCTCGTATTCCTCAAAGTGCAAATGCTTATTTATTATCTATTCCACTTGGTAAACCTCCTCATTTTGATGGAGAGGACTACGGATTTTGGAGTCACAAAATGCGTAGTCACTTGTTCTCTCTCCATCCTAGTATATGGGAGATTGTAGAGAGTGGAATGCACTTTGATAGTTCGGATAGTCCCATGTTCATTAATGAGCAAATTCATAAGAATGCACAAGCTACTACTGTTCTTCTAGCTTCATTGTGCAGGGATGAATATCACAAAGTGAGTGGCTTGGATAACGCCAAGCAGATCTGGGACACCCTCAAGATTTCACATGAGGGGAACGACGCCACCTTGCTCACCAAGATGGAGTTGGTGGAGGGCGAGCTTGGACGATTCGTGATGATAAGGGGCGAGGAGCCGACACAAACATACAACCGGCTCAAGACCCTTATCAACAAAATAAGGAGCTACGGAAGCACGCGATGGACGGACCACGACGTCGTCCGATTGATGCTAAGGTCCTTTACCGTTCTTGATCCTCATTTGGTGAATAACATTCGTGAGAATCCCAGGTACACCAAAATGTCGCCCGAAGAAGTCCTTGGAAAATTCGTAAGCGGGCGAATGATGATCAAGGAAGCGAGGTACGTGGACGACGCTCTAAACGGTCCAATCAATGAGCCTCAACCCGTTGCTCTCAAGGCAACAAGGAGCAAGGAGGCGTTACCCAGCAAGGTAGCACAAATTGAGGCCACCGGACTTAATGATGAAGAGACGGTCCTCATCATCAAGAGATTCAAGACGGCGCTTAAGGGTCGCAAGGGACAGCCAAGCAAGACCAAAGCCAAGGGGAAGCACTCATGCTTCAAATGCGGTAAGATTGGTCATTTTATTGCTAACTGTCCCGATAATGAAAGTGACCAGGAACACGGGAGCAAGAGGGAAAAGAAGAAAAATTACAAGAAGGCCAAGGGCGAGGCACATCTAGGAAAGGAGTGGGACTCGGATCGCTCCTCCTCCGACTCCGACAATGAAGGACTCGCCGCCACCGCCTTCAACAAGTCGTCCCTCTTCCCCAACGAGCGTCACACATGCCTTATGGCAAGGGAGAAGAAGGTATGTAGTCGAAACTCTACTTATGCTTCTTCAAGTGAGGACGAATCTAGTGATGAGGATGAAATAGATTATTCATGTTTATTTAAGGGCCTAGATAGAACCAAGGTAGATAAAATTAATGAATTAATTGATGCCTTGAATGATAAGAATAGGCTTTTAGAAAAACAAGAAGATTTGTTGTATGAAGAACATGACAAATTTGTAGAAGCACAAAAATCTCATGCTTTAGAAGTTAAAAGAAATGAAATGCTTTCTTGTGAATTATCTTCTTGCCATGAGACGATTTCTAGCTTAAGGAGCATTAATGATGATTTGAATGCTAAGATAGAAATAGCTAGTAAATCAACAACTTGTGTAGAAAATGTTGTTATTTGCAATAGATGTAAAGACTTTGATATTGATGGTTGTAGTGAACACATAGCTTCTATTGCAAAGTTAAATGATGAAATGGCTAGTCTTAATGCCCAACTTAAGGCTAGCAAAAGTGATTTTGATAAACTAAAATTTGCTAGGGATGCCTACACGATTGGTAGACACCCCTCAATTAAGGATGGGCTTGGCTTCAAGAGGGAAGCCAAGAACTTTACAAGCCATAAGGCTCCCATCTCCGCCAAGGAGAAAGGGAAGGCCCCTATGGCAAGTAGTACTAAAAAGAACCATGCTTTTATGTACAATGATAGAAGACAGTCTCATAGGAGTTGTAATACTTTTGATTCACATGCCTATGACTCTTATGCTATGTATGCTTCCAGTTCTTCCTATATGCATGGTAGAGATATGCCTAGGAAAAATATTCATCATGTGCCTAGGAAGAATATTGTTCATGTTCCTAGAAAAGTTATGAATGGTCCCTCTACAATTTATCATGCTTTAAATGCTTTCTTTGCTATTTGTAGAAAGGATAGGAAGATAGTTGCTAGGAAATTAGGGGCAAAATGCAAGGGTGATAAAGCTTGCATTTGGGTCCCTAAGGAAATTGTGACTAACCTTGTAGGACCCAACAAGAGTTGGGTACCTAAGACCCAAGCCTAAATTTGCCTTGCAGGTTTATGCATCCGGGGGCTCAAGCTGGATTATCGACAGCAGATGCACAAACCATATGACGGGGGAGAAGAAGATGTTCACCTCCTACGTCAAGAATAAGGATTCCCAAGATTCAATCATATTCGGTGATGGGAACCAAGGCAAGGTGAAAGGTTTAGGCAAGATTGCAATATCCAATGAGCACTCTATCTCTAATGTGTTTTTAGTTGAGTCTCTTGGATATAATTTACTATCTGTCAGTCAATTATGTAATATGGGATATAATTGTCTATTTACAAATGTAGATGTGTCTGTCTTTAGAAGAAGTGATGGTTCACTAGCATTTAAGGGTGTACTAGACGACAAACTTTATTTAGTTGATTTTGCAAAAGAGGAGGCCGGTCTAGATGCATGCTTAATCGCTAAGACTAGCATGGGCTGGCTGTGGCATCGCCGCTTAGCACATGTGGGGATGAAGAACCTTCACAAGCTTCTAAAGGGAGAACACGTGATAGGTTTGACTAACGTGCAATTCGAAAAAGATAGACCTTGTGCAGCTTGTCAAGCAGGTAACAAGTGGGAGGAGCACATCACAGCAAGAATGTGATGACCACTTCAAGACCTCTGGAGCTGCTGCATATGGACCTCTTCTGACCCGTCGCCTATCTGAGCATAGGAGGAAGTAAGTATGGTCTAGTTATTGTTGATGACTTTTCCCGCTTCACTTGGGTGTTCTTTTTGCAGGATAAGTCTGAAACCCAAGGGACCCTCAAGCGCTTCCTCAGGAGAGCTCAAAATGAGTTTGAGCTCAAGGTGAAGAAGATAAGGAGCGACAACGGGTCCGAATTCAAGAATCTTCATGTGGAGGAGTTTCTTGAGGAGGAGGGGATCAAGCACGAGTTCTCCGCTCCCTACACACCTCAGCAAAATGGTGTGGTAGAGAGGAAGAACAGGACACTCATTGATATGGCGAGGACTATGCTTGGAGAGTTCAAGACCCCCGAGTGTTTTTGGTCGGAAGCCGTAAACACGGCTTGCCACGCCATCAACAGGGTCTATCTTCACCGCCTCCTCAAGAAGACCTCATACGAGCTGCTAACTGGTAACAAACCCAATGTATCATACTTTCGTGTATTTGGGAGTAAATGCTACATTCTAGTGAAGAAGGGTAGGAATTCCAAATTTGCTCCCAAAGCTGTAGAAGGGTTTTTATTAGGTTATGATTCAAATACAAAGGCGTATAGGGTCTTCAACAAATCATCGGGTTTGGTTGAAGTCTCTAGCGACGTTGTATTTGATGAGACTAATGGCTCTCCAAGAGAGCAAGTTGTTGATCTTGATGATGTAGATGAAGAAGACGTTCCAACGGCCGCGATACGCACCATGACGATTGGAGATGTACTGCCTCGGGAACAATTGGAGCAAGATCAACCATCTTCCTCAACTATGGTGCATCCCCCAACCCAAGACGACGAACAGGTACCTCAAGTGGAGGCGCATGATCAAGGGGGAGCACAAGATGTTCAAGTTGAAGAGGAAGAAGCACCTCAGGCACCTCCAACCCAAGTTCGAGCGACGATCCAAAGGGATCATCCCGTCGACCAGATATTGGGTGATATTAGCAAGGGAGTAACTACTCGTTCAAGATTAGTTAATTTTTGTGAGCATTACTCCTTTGTCTCTTCTATTGAGCCTTTCAGGGTAGAAGAGGCCTTGCTAGATCCGGACTGGGTGTTGGCCATGCAGGAGGAACTCAACAACTTCAAGCGCAATGAAGTTTGGACACTGGTGCCTCGTCCCAAGCAAAATGTTGTGGGAACCAAGTGGGTGTTCCGCAACAAACAGGACGAGCACGGGGTGGTGACGAGGAACAAGGCTCGACTTGTGGCAAAAGGTTATGCCCAAGTCGCAGGTTTGGACTTTGAGGAGACGTTTGCTCCTGTGGCTAGGCTAGAATCAATTCGTATCTTGCTAGCATATGCCGCTCACCATTCTTTCAGGTTGTACCAAATGGATATGAAGAGCGCTTTCCTCAATGGGCCGATCAAGGAGGAGGTGTACGTGGAGCAACCCCCTGGCTTCGAGGATGAACGGTACCCCGACCACGTGTGTAAGCTCTCTAAGGCGCTCTATGGACTTAAGCAAGCCCCAAGAGCATGGTATGAATGCCTTAGAGACTTTTTAATTGCTAATGCTTTCAAGGTTGGGAAAGCCGATCCAACTCTTTTCACTAAGACTTGCGATGGTGATCTTTTTGTGTGCCAAATTTATGTCGATGACATAATATTTGGTTCTACTAATCAAAAGTCTTGTGAAGAGTTTAGCAGGGTGATGACGCAGAAATTCGAGATGTCGATGATGGGCGAGTTGAACTACTTCCTTGGGTTCCAAGTGAAGCAACTCAAGGACGGCACCTTCATCTCCCAAACGAAGTACACGCAAGACTTGCTAAAGTGGTTTGGGATGAAGGACGCCATGCCCGCAAAGACGCCGATGGGATCCGACGGACACACCGACCTCAACAAAGGTGGTAAGTCCGTTGATCAAAAAGCATACCGGTCCATGATAGGTTCTTTGCTTTATTTATGTGCTAGTAGACCGGATATTATGCTTAGCGTATGTATGTGTGCTAGATTTCAATCCGATCCTAAGGAGTGTCACTTAGTGGTTGTGAAGCGAATTCTTAGATATTTAGTCGCTACGCCTTGCTTCGGGATCTGGTATCAAAAGGGGTCTAACTTTGACTTGATTGGATATTTAGATTCCGACTATGCTGGATGTAAGGTCGATAGGAAGAGTACATCAGGGACGTGCCAATTCTTAGGAAGGTCCCTGGTGTCATGGAACTCTAAGAAACAAACTTCCGTTGCCCTATCCACCGCTGAGGCCGAGTACGTTGCCGCAGGACAGTGTTGCGCGCAACTACTTTGGATGAGGCAATCCCTCCGGGACTTTGGCTACAATCTGAGCAAAGTCCCACTCCTATGTGATAATGAGAGTGCTATCCGAATAGCGGAAAATCTTGTTGAGCACAGCCGCACAAAGCACATTGACATCCGGCATCACTTTTTGAGAGACCACCAGCAAAAGGGAGATATCAAAGTGTTTCATGTTAGCACCGAGAACCAGCTAGCCGATATCTTCACTAAGCCTTTAGATGAAAAGACCTTTTGCAGGCTGCGTAGTGAGCTAAATGTCCTAGATTCACGGAACTTGGATTGAATTGTAGCATATATGTGTTTATGCCTTTGATCATGTTCATTCTGCATTTGTTGCTTATTGTGGTGTTCAAGTTGTACAAACACTCCCTGGACCTCACAAGTCCTTTTTGCAAGTGATGCACATATTTAGGGGAGCTATGCTACAACTTGACCCTTTGAGACTAACCATATTCTTGAGTTTGGTTGTTTTAGTCTCAAAGGAGGATTGAAAGGGAAAAGGTGGACTTGGACCATGCAAGACTTCCACTGCACTCCGATGAAAAGAGTAACTTTTCCAAGTTCATCTTTATACTCTTATTGCCTTTGTACTCTTATTTGAAGATTTTGGTGAGGCAATGGGGTTAAAGGGCCAAGATTGATCCCGTTTTGGTGCTTGATGCCAAAGGGGGAGAAAATAAAGGCCAAAGCAATAGATGGATCAGCTACCACTTGAGAAATTTTGAAAATAGTAGATTAGAGCTTTTGGGTGTCAAAACTCTTTTATTGTCTCTTATGTCAAAAGTTGGCCTCTTGTGGGGAGAAGTGTTGATTACGGGAAAAAGAGGGAGTTTTTGAAATCCTTGATCAAATTTCTTTGGAAAACCTCTCCTTATGTCTCTACAAGTGGATTTGACTTAGAGATAGGAATTTGAGTTTGATTTGCAAAAACAAACCAAGTGGTGGCATAGAGTGATCCATATATGTCAAATTTGATTCAAAACAACTTTGAGTTCTTAGTTGAATTGATTTTATACTTGTTCTACTTGCTTTATGTTGTGTTGGCATAAATCACCAAAAAGGGGGAGATTGAAAGGGAAATGTGCCCTTGGCCATTTCTAAGTATTTTGGTGATTTAGTGTCCAACACAAGTGCCTAAGTGTAAAATGGTGGACAAAGTGCAAATCAAGGATAAAGGTATGTTTCTCAGACTTAGTACATTGTTTTAGAGACTAATGTATTGTGTCTAAGTGCTGGAAACAGGAAAAATCCGATTGGAAAGGTCTTGGCTCGAGCAGCCAAGAATCTGCTCAGTCTGGGAGCACCGGACTGTCCGGTGGTGCACCGGACAGTGTCCGGTGCGCCAGGCTGGCTCGAGCAAAATGGCTGCTCTCGGGACTTCGACGGCGGTGTACGGCTATAATTCACCGGGTTGTCCGGTGGTGCACCGGACTGTCCGGTGGGCCGTTCACAGGCGAACTCGTCGCTCTCGGGAATTCATCGGCGACGTACGGCTATAATTCACCGGACTGTCCGGTGTGCACCGGACTGTCTGGTGAGCCAACGGTCGGTCGGGCCAACGGTCGGCCGCGCAATCTACGCGGGACACGTGGCCGAGCCAACGGCTAGAAGAAGGCACCGGACTGTCCGGTGTGCACCGGACATGTCCGGTGCGCCAACGGCTCTCAGGCTGCCAACGGTCGACTGCGCCGTTTATGGAAAGAAATCGGGCACCGGACATGTCCGGTGTGCACCGGACTGTTCGGTGCGCCAGACGACAGAAGGCAAGATCAGCCTTCCATGATTGCTCTCAACGGCTCCTAGCTGCCTTGGGGCTATAAAAGGGACCCCTAGGCGCATGGAGGAGTACACCAAGCATTCCTACAACATTCCTAAGCACCAAGACATCGATTCCGCGCCTTTGATTCTTTGCGATAGCAATTAGAGCTCTAGTTGAGTAGTGAACTCTTTGAGTTGTGTTGTGAGCTCTCGTTGCGACTTGTGTGCGTGGTGTTGCTGTGATTTCTTGTCTTGAGTGCGTTGCTAATCCCTCCCTTGCTCCGTGCTTCATTGTGAATTTCAAGTGTAAGGGCGAGAGGCTCCAAGTTGTGGAGATTCCTCGCAAACGGGATTGAGAAAAAGCAAGCAAAACACCGTGGTATTCAAGTGGGTCTTTGGACCGCTTGAGAGGGGTTGATTGCAACCCTCGTCCGTTGGGACGCCACAACGTGGAGTAGGCAAGCGTTGGTCTTGGCCGAACCACGGGATAACCACCGTGCCATCTCTGTGATTGATTTCTTGTGGTTATTGTGTTTTGACTCCTCTCTAGCCACTTGGCAATTATTGTGCTAACGATTAACCAAGTTTTGTGGCTTAAGTTTTCAAGTTTCACAGGATCACCTATTCACCCCCCCTCTAGGTGCTCTCACTCGGCCAGCTGGCATGCTGACCCTAGCTGCATGTTGCACAGGGGCCTGGTCATTCCGAAGTTTAAGGTCAGCGGGCACATGACCATCGTCATCAGTTTCCCCCTCTTCTTCTCATCAGCCATGATATAAAATCATTCACCTTTCTAGCTGGTTGGCCATTTGGTGCGGTAACTGAGAACTGGAGCCTTCGTATCCTTGCGATACACAAAATTGTAGCAACCAAAATTTCATGAAGACCGTTTGCCCTGGCCTTCATCTAGTAGTGCAATTCGTGCACTCGGCATAATGCTTCGACATCTGGGCTCATCCCTTGGCTTCGGAGGGCCCAGATGAAGACACTAAGCCTAACAATGGCGTTAGGGGTCAGTTGATGAAGATATATTTCGAAATTTTACAAGACTTCCCCTATCATCTCGTTCAAAGGAAGTCGCAGTCCTACTCTGAAAAAACTCTTGAAAACCACTACTTCATCATCCTTCGGCGCTGGGGTGGTTTCTTCTCAGGCAAATCAGACAAGTTTCCTTTTAGTTTCCCCAAAGTAGCCAAGCTTCATCATCATGGGCATGTCAACTTCAGACACAGTAGATTTATCAAAATCTAGATGGCTGGGTTTTGATGGGATCAAAATACTATAATCTTCTTCATCCTCCTCAACATCTTCTTCTTCAGCAACGGTCTATTCAGTTTCGGTAACAGGGGTACCTTCGTCAGTCACAACTAGACCCGACTGTCTCATGACTTCAGAAATTAGTGTTGTCTCGGTGGCCTCGGTCTCCTCTCCTTCACGAGTCACCCTTGCAGTCGAACGCGCTCTGACCATCTGATGGATTTTTTGCGGTTTTTATAAAGTTGATGTTTCTTTTTCCAGTTTTGACAAAGCTCACTCCTTTGATGAAGTTAACTTTAAATGATGAAGTGTTCGCTTGAGAGCGCAGTGAAAAAGCTTCGGCTATGGTTAAATTTTTTAACAACACAACAATGCAATGGCAATGAATGTTGTGGTAAATCTGCACCAACCCGTCTGTTTATATAGTGCTGCAGGTGGGAAGGTGAACCGCCAAATTTCCTACACCCGCTGAACGGTGGACCACTCAGCGCTTGGAAGGTGAATTGCCAGACCACTCTTGTCCGCTGAACGGTGGACCACCCAACGCTTGGAGTATTTTAATCGTTTCTCGGCAACGAGCTCAGGGAAGGTGTTTTGGGGACCTTCGGCATTCCGAAGACTTTGAGATTTTTCACGGATCAAGCTCTTTACGAAAAACGATCTAGCACCGCGAAGGGGCTACTGTTGGGGCCTTCTTCTTCGCCGAAGGTCCTCCAAGCAAAAACACCTTCGGCAGGGTGATATGCAAGCAGAGACAACACAAAAGTATATGCCGAAACTACAATCCAAGGAGCATCGACATAACGACGTGCCTTGAGACGAAGGGAAGCACCGACTTAAAGAGTAAAAGACTGTTTAGTCCATGATAACTTGTGTCATGGTTATGATTAGTTATCAAGGACACAAATGTAATTTTGTCCGGGCTGCGTCCCGTGCCTATAAATAGATGAACAGTACCCCCGTACTGTTCACGTTGATTGATATTCATTCACACGTCACTCTTGAACTCATACCTTCTATCAAGCCGAAGGTACAAATGTAATTTACTGTTATTAATGTTTGTCTATGATTATATAATGAGAACATAAATAATCTGACGATTTAATATAATTGTTCATGTTATTTTCCATATTTCATATGTTTCCATTTTCATTATTACATACTGATATAATGAAGGCATGTCCTTCGTAACCTTCGTTTGAAGATCATTATATCCTAAGGGAGATAATGCTTCGAAGGACGAAGGTCTTTGACCATTAACATTTTGTGTTGCCTTATTCTTAACTCATAGCATTTGAGAACAAGTCCCCAACAGTTATTCTTCACATAAAACCAATCTTCCATCCAGGTTCCTGGCCACCTCTTCCGAAACGTTGGAACTGGATAGCTTACATCAGAGCGGGACACGAAGCCGTAACAACCAAAATTATTATGATACTGCTCCTTGTCGGTAGCCTTCGTCTCATAGGACATCTCAT
Source organism: Zea mays (assembly GCF_902167145.1). Taxonomy (NCBI): domain Eukaryota; kingdom Viridiplantae; phylum Streptophyta; class Magnoliopsida; order Poales; family Poaceae; genus Zea; species Zea mays. Next base: position 131,358,373 of record NC_050098.1, on the reverse strand, counting down.
GCATGTTGCAAAAGCATTTTGCACTCGGCTCTAGTCCCTGGCTCCTCACGGCCCAAATAAACATCCCCACCCTGATGATAGCTTCGGGGTAATTTGATGAAGAAAAATCTCAAAGGTCTTTAGCACTTCAACCAGAAATTTACTCAACGGAAACCGAAGCCCTGCCT